>NC_136783.1:13876898-16276898 GCF_947034865.1 Barbatula barbatula
ATTAGGTCTCGTAAAATAAAAATAAATAAATAAAAAATATTTAGCAAGCTAATAAGCAAATAGACTAGATGTAATTAAAGGAGACTAAACATATATTTGGAACACTCAGGTGGGATCAAGTCACAGTTATCCACATAATATCCAGTTTGTGTAGCAAAGCCAAATGTTTTGATATTAGTTGTAAAAAAGTGAATTTCAGAAAATAGGGATTTGGAGACTTTGTACGCTTCTTGGAATTAGAAACACTCACATTCATCCCTCCTCCGTCTTGTTCTTTCCCGCTCTCGCTCTCGGCGGTGTCTGAGAACAGACTCACTTCCAGTCTCAGTGTCCAGCCCATCTCTGCTGTTTACTGCATTAGCACTGTGTGTAACATAAGCAGACGTAGTGTCAGTCTATACATACAGACTGACTAGCAATGACTAACCTCACTGTGAACGCATTACATATGTCTGTGTAGGATACACATGTAAGCAATGTAATACACCTGAGATAGTCTAGCATTTATTAGAGGACAGAAAGAGAGCAAGAGGAGGGATAAAATAGTAAATAATGATGCACATAGATGATGTATCACAGAAGATCGATTTTGAAGTACACCCTTGGGAAAGGCTAGTGTGTGTGTGTGAGTGAGTGAGTGAGTGAGTGAGTGAGTGAGTGTGTGAGTGTGTGAGTGTGTGAGTGTGTGAGTGTGTGAGTGTGAGAGTGTGAGTGAGGAGAGAGAGAGAGAGAGAGAGAGAGAGAGAGAGAGAGAGAGAGAGAGAGAGAGAGAGAGAGAGAGAGAGAGAGAGAGAGAGAGAGAGAGAGAGAGAGAGAGAGAGAGAGAGAGAGAGAGAGAGAGAGAGAGAGAGAGAGAGAGAGAGAGAGAGAGAGAGAGAGAGAGAGAGAGAGAGAGAGAGAGAGAGATGTGTCATCCGCAGAAACCTGAGCAAGGTGAGAAATAAATTACACCTTCCCTTAGAAATGTTACAATCTCACTAGAAACCGACTCTCTTCCTAACATACCCTAGTCTCAGTAAATAGCCCATGTCTTTAAACACATCCATGTATCATCAACCATCAATGTGATCACCTTTTGAAAGAAACGGGACCATATCATACAAGATTTATGTAATACTTGCAAGAAGAATTTTGCAAATAAATGTAAAACATATTACGATGTATTATTATTTTAACCAAACATCTAACCAAACATGGATAATATCTTATCCATTTGAATGCACAGATACAATACTTAATCTTATGCAAAGCATTGAAGCCAGTATGATCATGATCAGTCACCCCAATTAAAGAAATTAAAGTGATACTTCACCCAAAAACGCCAGTGCTTTTTTCTGCAGCTCTTTTCAAGCAACTTTTCAAGCACCTTTGTCGCAGCTTACTAATAATAACAGAGACCTGTCGTTTCCATAACCCCGTATGGCCAGCAGACATATCACCCTGTAGCACGAGACTGGTTGCCCACTGAAGCTACCTGGATGGGCTTGCTGCTGGAAGAGGTGCTCACCCTGTGGTCTGTATGGGTCATAATGCCCCAGTATAGTGATGGGGACACTATACTGTAAAAAAGCACCGTTCTTCAGATGAGACGTTAAACCGAGGTCCTGACTCCCTGTGGTCATTAAAGATCCCATGGCACTGGCCTGGCCAGATTCCCTCCACTGGCCCTTGTCAATCATGGCCTCCTAATAATCCTCACCCTCTGAATTGGCTCTATCTCTCTCCTCTCCAACTTCAGCTAGTGTGTGGTGAGTGCCCTGGTGACGTTGTACTCTGGCTGTCGTCGCATCATCTAGGTGGATGCTGTGGTGGGTGAGGAGAGACCCCCCTCATATGATTGTAAAGTGCTTTGGGTGTACAGCAATACACAAAAAAGTGCTATATAAATGCCTCATTCATTCAATCATAACAAAATGAGAGTTCTCAAAAAAATAAAATGGCGGCCAAAAAACGCCCGTTGGAGCATAGTTTTGTATAAATGCAAGTTTAATTTTAACTTTCGATAACTTCTGATTGCATTTCTAGTGAGAAATTAGTATTGTAGTTTTTAAATATGTGATTGGTTATGGCAAAGACACTCTCTGTATATAATTCAAATAGAATTTCGTAACGTTGCCTATGAAGCCTGTCTCTCTAGATGCCTTCGTGCACAAATGCTATCTTTAACATTGCCGGTTGCTATTTGTAACCACGACGCCATTTTCCACTTTTTTTGTTAGAAATAGAAGTCAAGTGTGAACACGGCCGTACTGTGCAGTGTAAAAATCAGTCACAATAGGGCAGAAATATACCAGCAACAGCTTAAGTGTGTACCCCGCAATACAAACAAAATATTCATTTGATCCCACATGACATTGGATATCATTTAGTTTCATCAATAATAAAGTCAAGAGTTGCAAAAATCTAGTTCTGTCAGGCGTATTTATATTATACCTTTTAATTGTCTATTTTGCACATTTATTCTGGTACAAGTATAAGTATAACTTGCTTATAGGTGTGCATTGTAATTCATCATCAGTTAGTAGCTTTAAATTAAATCTTCAGCTTAATGTAAAACTAATTGATGTAAGTACTTTTTTGCCATCATCGCCAGTTAAGCCAGAACACATTGCTTTGCAATTGCTAGGTAGCTGACTCAAATCAAGACTTGATCCCACTTGAAGTCTATTCTGGTGCCTACTGTCGCCTACTCTCTTCGTAAAGGTAAATTATTTTATTTCTCATTTCCCAAGCACAAGATCGTGGTAGCATAGCATAGGTTTGTTCAAATGTCTTAAGTATAAGAAATTCAGTCAAATACTGATCCATGCTGGTCATCCAGTGGCATACTCACTGGAATGAGGGGGGCCTGGAGTCTCCGATGCCTCCCGTCCTCTCCAGTGGTGGAGGCAGTTCAGTATGACTGTCTGTGCACACTGACATCCCATCTGTGTGAGAACTCTCAGCCAATACAAGCTGTAAACACACAATAATGAATTGGAGTACATTTAAACATCAGACCTCAGAACATGAGGGTGAAGTAGTTTTACAATGTCACAACAGAAAAAAAACAAAACTGTTTATATAAACTGTTCACCAAAGTATGTAATTTTACAGTGTGCTGCATCATTTACCTTATAGACTTTCTAAATGTAAAGCACTTACATTACAAAATACACATGGCTCTACTCTGATTCGGATGATATGTGTTATATAAGTTAGAGGTTATCACAGCTCACCCATGACACCACTCTCCCATTGAAACAAGGCAATTTGGCATTGTCATCTGAGACTTCCTCTTTGACAACCCTGCAGAGATAGAAAAAAGGACATGTATTATTAATTGGATAGTAAGACACGTTAAACAAGAAAAAGACATGTGCAGTACTCCAAGTGTATATAATTTGATATCGCATGTCAATCAATTGCTACATAATCATATCTCTTATCTTCCTCCCTTCTGCACAGGTGTAAATAGCATCTGTAAATATGTATATTGACGAACTTATTTCTTATGAATAAAATAACTTTTTATTATAGGCTGGATTTTTATTTGCTGGATGTCTGTACGTGAAGCTTGAAGTACACTACACTAACAAGTTTCGGAGAAATTTATACCTGATTTTAAAACCCTCTTTTAAGGATGACATTTACATTTAGTCATTTAGCTCTAAGCCACATTATTCAAGATTAATTCTTAGATATCTTTAATACTTATCGTGTTACAGGCAAAAAAACTTAGACCAAACAAACTCAAATAGATGTTCACATTTTTCACAAAACTGTCACCATCATCAAAATTTAAGTTTTTAGCCAAGATGTTCTTTACTTCTAGTCTTTTTAATTAAGAAACAGTCTCCAGCATATTGAAAGTCCTAAGGATGAGTAAGTTAACAGTAACCTTTAAATTTAGATTTATAAAGAAAAAAGCGAGCCTGCTAGGGCAAATATTATTCTGCATTCATCTACAGACAAAAATAAAAATACAAATATACTAAAATTACACTATCTATTGGCATTTTTAATAAGATGAACTGAATAGGACAGCCTAGTGTGCAATATTTATCCTAATTCAGCACAAAAAATTAGTATAAATAATTCATTTTGCTTTGCACATTTACTAAATCAAACACCTAACATTTATTAAATGCTTTATAAAAAACTTAGCTCACAGTATATTTTAACGTAGAAATACTACGACGGATGTCCTTAACATTAAAAAAGTTTAAAATAACATTTACATTTTTAGAAAATGTAAATATTTTTTAAAGATTTGTTTTGCATATGGGCAGAAGGTACAGAAAGAAGCTGACTCGTTGCAGAGTATGCTTAAAAGAAGATTTCTGCATTCTGTACAAATCGTCCACTGATTTAAATAGACAAATGGAGTCCGTGAAGCATCAATTGTCAACAACAGACACTTCGGTGCATTTCAATGAAATGTCTACCAGACTGTTGTTGCCTCTCGAGGAGCATCATAAGGCAGCCATGCAGCAACACTGTTGATGCTTGTAACGCGTAACACTGTAGCTCGTTCATTAATGGCTGTCATTGCTGGTATATTCGTGCTTCCCTTTATATACTAAGTGTCAAACTTCGGTTGCCATGCAAACAAACCAGGCACGCACTCAAAATGCAAATCAACAACAGAGCGACGTACACTATGTGTGGTAAGAGGTATATTTAAGAGACAGGTGCCTTTCTGACCGCTGTATTCTGATGCCGATCCCACAAAGGAGATGATACAGACATCACCAATGACAGAGACAGGTGCCAATGATGACAAATCCCCACTGCCGAGATGACATCTTATTTTCACGATCCAAAGCAAAGGCTTGTAGATTACTACGTATTGCCTTAAATTACATAATGGGAATGAGTGAGATTATTCGATTTTTGAAGCAGACTTACCCAAAATCCTGATCCATAGATTTAAAGAAGAATTTGTAGCTGTTGACCGGCCGGTTGCTGAGGACATTTTTAAAATCCGCCAAAGTTACCTTGTCTGGAGCCATTGACAGTTTCACCAAATACGGAGTTTCCTCCTCGTCTATATGGTAAATGATTTTAGTCTCCGCCATGAGAATATGTTGAGAACAATTGCCGGAGAACAGCGCGTGTTCCTGACAAACGCGCGACCGCAATAAATAACAACACTGAAATAACAGATGCTATATTAAAAAAATCGTGTAATCATGATAAAAGATGTGAATTAACTGCCCTCCTAACGCTAAGGATACGAACACTGCCATTATGGAGGCCTGATAGATTTGTCTATCGCAGGCCACTATGCGGAGATTTTGCTGCCTGTGTTACAGAAACAGGAAGGAAAGGTTCATATCCTTGAGAGAATCAGCCTTAAATTTCCAAGCCATTTCCCTGCGTAGTGCTGCCATCATGTGGCAGAAAGAAGGACAAAGTAGGTTGGAGAAAGAGTCACGCGGTAGGACCACGGAGCCCTGCCTCCTCTACTCAATTTATCACCAGACATACAAAGAAAAATAGGGAATTACATTTTTACCATCCTGTTAGATTTCTATTCTTTGGAATCCTGTTTTCTTGCACCTGCGTAAAATGTATCAATTATATGTTTGATAAGAGCTTATTTCCTAAAGAACGGTATCCACTTATGGACATAGTGTTGACAGAAATACATAGAAATACAAAGTTATAGTGTAACATATACGGAATGATCCACCTTTTGAACCTATGATGTAATTAATGGTGTTTGCCAGGAAAAGTGTGCAAACATTTGTGTAAGTAAAAAGTATTTAAATAAGCTGAATGTATGTTGGTTTTAGAAGGGATACGTAAATGTATTTGAATAAGACGGTTCTGTGAGGCTGTTGGTCTCTGTAAAGTTAATCTGTTATTTGCAATGGACATGTAATCCTACAAGAAGAATGTGTCTAACCTTATGCAACAATCTTTAATCATAAGTCTTTGCTTGGGTTTGTTCAGAGATTCTCAATAAAATAAAACCAATCAATCAATCAAATAATGATTTTATACAACAGCAATTTCTGCATTTTCATTATGAGGCTATACTTCCCACATATTTTGTGATGGTGATGTTTCAGAGCAAATTTTTTAGATCAACATTCATGATCAGGTAGCCAAGAAAAACAACTGAGAAGAACTTTGCAGTCAGATGGTCTTGTAACATTTATGACTATGAAATTAAGATTAGCCAACTATTGTTTTATGCTTGTTGAAAAGTAAATTCTCAAATATTTGTAATGCAATATAACAGCATTGACAGCGAGATTAGATTTATTTATTATGTGTTTAATTCAATGTTCTTAACATAACAGAAGCCCTTTTACAAAAATGTGAAGATAAGTTAATAGGAAAATGCATATACAGTTTGTTTCCAATTACAGTTGGAACATTAAAAAGAATGAAGTCTTCAAATTATTACTTTCCTATTTATCAACTACAAAATTCTTGTGCCATTTATAAAGAAATGTGTGACCTTAAATAAATTCCTGCCTGGCAAACTTGCAAAAAACCCCAGCGTAATCCATTAAATAAACTGACCTGTTAGTACTTCAGAAAAAAGGAGCATGATGAGTTTGACATCAGAAGAATTTAAATTTGAGAACATGCATGACAACTGTCAACAACAAGGGTTTTTAACCCATGCCCCAATTTGTTTTTGAAAGCAAAAAGCTTTCCTAGCTCAGTGGTTAGAGTAAGGTGTTAAAGCAATGCCAATGTCATGGGTTTGATCCCAGGGATTGCACGTCCTCAGAAAAATATGTATAGTATCATGCAATGTAAGTCGCTTTGGATAAAAGTGTCTGCCAAATGCATAAATGTAAATGTGTAATGTCAGAGATTTGCAATCATTGTATTGAGAAGTATCATTTTCTTTTAAAACAGGTAAGAATAGGGTAATTTGAAAATGGGTCTTCACAAAGCTTTGTATATATTAAACTTTGCTTTTGCTTTGCAAAGTAATTCACAGGAACGGAAGCACTAAAAACAATGCACACAGAGGACATCTGCTTGTCAAATGTATGTAAATATCACATGCAGCAAAGGGGACATTTACTCATTCTATATTATTACACATTTTACAATACTAGCAAACTCATCAAAATGATGTTAAAGCAACATTAACAGAAAAAAAATTGCCTGAATTATTTAAAAAAATATTTTTGTAAAAATAAGTAAGTAAACAAATACATTTGTTAGCACAAATCTTTTGTGTGTTTTCTTTGTATTGCTTGTAAATACTTTTTTATGTAAAATTAAGATGATTAACGTGTGTGCTTATTGTGGTTTTGTGGTTTTTGTTTAAATATAAGGAGGTTATTAATGGTATATTTGTATAAATACATTTAAGGAATAGTTATATTATCATTTACTCATCTGCATGCTATTCTAAAGGTGTGTTCTGCTGCAGGAACAAAAAATAAGATTTGTTTCTTCTGAACTTCAAGCTCCAAAATGGACGGAAAATGCGATCTATATGACTTGAGTGGTATATTGACCAAAACAACCTGAATGCAAAGTGTCAGTGAATGCTGAGCAGCAGGCAAGTGCTAGTAGACACTGGGCAAGTACGTATAGGGCAATAATCTTGTGTTTAACATAGGTCTCCACAAAATGCACATCACTAAATCGGACCACTAATTGTATTTTTAAACATCATTCATTTACTACAAACTGTGTGAATCTGCACATATGTGATGTGAGTATGCCAGAGAGAGTTATGTGTAGGGTCAGAAAGTGTGTATTGAAATGAGAAACCTCAGTGTAGCTCATTTCTAGTTTGCAATGGAAATTCTCCTGAGGTCTTAAAGGAACATCTTTTGTTTGGTTAAACACAGAGAAAGATATTTGAATTAATTGTCCCCATTGACTTCCATTGTTGGAAAAATTACAATGAGAGTCTAAAGTGCCCCAGAACTGTTTGCTGTCATTCTTCAAAATATCTTCTTCTGTGTTCAAATATAAAGTAATATTTCCAACTACGGTGGTCAATAGGGTCCAAGAACTGTTTGGTTATAAGCATTCTTCCAAATATGTTTCTCTGTGTTCATCAGAACAAAGAAATAAAAAATGATTTGGAACAACTCAAAAGTGAGTAAATGATGACAGAATTTTTATTTTAAGGTGAACTATCCCTTTAAATGTTTTAATAAATGGCCATTATTGTTGGTTTGGCCTGCCATTTGCTCTCTCCGGTCTCGTCTCTGTTCCCGTCTTCTCGTTTCCTCGTTATTGCTTGTTAATTAGTTCCACCTTCCCTTAGTTCAACTTATCTCCAGAAAATGAAAAGCCTTCAGAGTGTGGCAAAATGATATAACATGTGAGGCCAAAAGGGCAGCACACTCTAGAGCCAAGGCGGACGTTCAGAGATTGGTGAGGGAACTCAAGAACAACTGGTGGACAGAAAAGTCTCTAGAACTCCAGAGAATGGCAGATTCAGGTAACAACAGAGGTTTCTTTAGCGCCACTAAGGCTGTCTATGGCCCTAGCCACCGCGGTTTAAATCCCCTTCGCCCAAAAGATGGACAGACTCTGTTGAAAGACAATGACTCCATCAACGCACGTTGGAAGGAGCACTTTTAAGAACTTCTGAACTGTGACAGTTCAGCTGAATCAGACATCGCCGACCATATTCCGCAGAGGACCATCAGAGAAGACATGGGGGAACCTCCTACCCTAACTGAGGTTCACAATGCCATCAGAAATCTCAGGAACAACAAGGCCACTGGTCCTGATGGGATCCCCGCAGAGATTTTAAAGGAAGGAGGACCAAGGCTCTGGCACCACATTTACCATCTACTCATCAAGGTCTGGGAAAGGGAAGAGCTCCCCTCAGAGCTCCGGGATGCCCAAATTGTTACCATATTCAAGAAAGGGGACAAGGCTGAATGCGGAAACTACAGAGGCATCTCGCTCTTGTCAACAACCGGCAAAGTCCTAGCTCGTGTCCTTGCTAACCGCCTGGTACCACTAGCTGAGGAGATACTCCCTGAATCACAGTGCGGTTTCCGACCATTTAGGGGAACAATTGACATGATCTTTGCTGCTCGCCAGCTACAAGAAAAGTGTCGGGAACAAGGACTCCCTCTGTACATGGCCTTTATAGACCTGGCAAAAGCCTTTGACTCCGTGGATTGGCAGGCACTGTGGAGCATACTATCAAAGTATGAATGTCATGCAAAATACATCCGTGTACTGAGGCTATTGCATGACGGCATGTCAGCCACAGTGCTCAACAGTGGCTCTGAATCTGAGTCATTCACTGTGGAAACTGGGGTTAAACAGGGATGTATCATTGCACCTACCCTATTTGCCATATTCACTGCAGCCATACTTCACCTTACTGGCCAAGAGTTGCCACAGGGGATCCCAATCCTTTATAGGGCTGACGGTAGGCTCTTTAACCTCAACAGGTTTAAAGCCAGGAGTAAAGTCAGGAATACCAACGTCATGGAGCTGCAATACGCTGATGATAATTCTATTGCAGCACACTCCCCTGAAGACCTCCAGGGCATCCTAAATGCCTTTGTCAAGGCATACAGAGCCCTGGGTCTGGCCTTGAACATCAAAAAACTCAGGTTCTGTATCAACCACCATCCAACCAGCCATCACTCCAGCCCATAATCAAACTAGATAACACCACTCTGGAAAGCGTGGACCACTTCACCTACCTTGGCAGCATTCTATCTTCCAAGGCTGATATAGACTATGAAGTTAAACATCGCCTGAGCTGTGACAGTGGAGCCTATGCCAAACTTAGGACAAGAGTCTTTGATGACCGAGACCTGATGGCTGAAACCAAGGTCCTGGTTTACAGAGCTGTGATTCTCCCAACTCTGATGTATGGAGCGGAATCCTGGACAACCTACAGCAGACATCTGAGAGCACTGGAACAATTTCACCAAAGAACCTTAAGAAAAATCTTGAGGATCAACTGGGAAGACAGACGTACAAACTCCAGTATTCTGGAGGAAACGAATATGTCCAGCATCACTACCACCATAATGCAGAACCAACTCCGATGGACAGGACATGTTATCCGCATGCCCGATAACCGTCTCCCAAAGCAGATCCGGTACTCCAAGCTAAAGGAAGGACAACGAGCCCCTGGTGGGCCAAAGAAACGCTTTAAGGACAATATCAAGACCAGTCTGAAAAAGTTTTACATCACGTCCGGTGACTGGGAGAATCTAGTGTTTAACAGGGACTACTGGAGACAGGCAGTGCAGGAAGGTGCAGCACACCACGAAACAGAACTCCGCTGTGCCGCAGATGCAAGGCGGCAACACCGCAAGGACAAACAGAGAAGGGCTCCACCACTACACACCACCACGGACCTCAAATATCAACATTGCAGTAGAATCTGTAAATCACCGATTTTGTTTTGTCATTTATGATTAAAAGTCTGTTGACTCCTGACCCGCTGTCTGCACCTGGGTCCTCTGTCCGTGTCTCACCACCCGCGATCATGACAGAAGAAGAGGCAAATACAGTAATTGGTTTTGATTTCAATTGGTTAGGCTTGACTAAAGCAAAAGGTGGGCTTTCTCTGGCACTGCCTGTAATTCAATGTGAGTTATCACCTGTTATCACTCATTAAAGAAACATTTAAATAATAAAAATATGGAATACTACATTTATTGTCATTTTGAAAATTAATCACTTTTTAATGTGATTAAGAAACTTTATTGCATTTATTTTTACTGATAATCCCCTCCAGAGTTGTCCAACCCATTTTATTATTTAATGTAATTCACGGCAGCAACTAAAGATACTTTACAAATGACAGTTTTCAATACCAGATGAATAGCCCACACTAAGATTTCAGGTATACACATTTTTTAAGACTAAAATAATTGATATCAGTTAAACATTACAGTAAGGTTAACATTAATAAATGCATGAGCTAACATGAGGAACTAACAATGAAATGTATACATTTTCAGCATTTATTCATCGTTGTCAATGGTAGGAAATGCCAATACAGCTGTTCAACATTTGTTTTAAAAAATATACAATAAGGTTTTTATTAAGAAATTTTGTAACTATAGTAAATACATTACTTAACATGAATTTTAACAATGAGCAATATAGTTTTTCAGCATTTTTAATCCTGTTAATTTTTGTTAATGTCTACACAACTATTCATGTTAGTTCTTGTTCCATTAATTCATGTCGACAGTCATAACTTGTTCATTGCTAGTTCATGTTAACTAATCAATTGTTAACATGCAAGCTTAATGTAAAGTGTTAACAAAAAATGCATTAGTAATTCTGAAAATAACATATGTATATATATATATATATATATATATATATATATATATATATATATAATTAAATACATTTTAAATTTACAATTTGTATTATCTTGACAATATATTATGGAAATAATCTATAAATACACTACTTTATTCAATACCCCACTTTACCATAACCAACTACATTCGATTAATTTCCCTTTTATGGTACTTTTGGGGTCTTTTCACCTCTGTCATTCCTGGAAACAGATAAAGTCCAGCTTTTCCTCACATGATCTGGCCTCCCACTTTCCACTTGCTACAGCAAGGGCACCACAGCGATATGTATCTGGACACTGTGGCTCTTCACCATTTAGCCAGTTCCCATACTGTAAAGCATCCCCATACACCCAGAACCAAGAACCTGCCAGAAAACGCAGTCCAGTCCACACATAACTGCTCTGAGCATCTTTAACCCTCCTCCAAGCCACTTGCTGTTCACCATCTGATTCCAGACTGGCCAAGTCCACATATCTTTCTCTACAGTGATCCAACGCCTCCTCCCATGATTTGGATTCTAACACCAGCATCACAGAGCGCACGTTGGCCGCACAAAAGAAATAGCGGGGCCTGAGACAGTCCTCATCGAACCATTCACCATTCATCGTTGCTACACAACTCTGAATATTGTTGGATATGGTCTGCTTCCAAAAATCTTTACCATCAGGTTCCATGCTGTTCCAATTTCTAATTGCTGAAATGCCTTCACTCCAATACCAAGGGTCATTATGTAACCCGATCCAAAAGTAAAGGCTATTCTGAAAGATTTCCATGTTTTCACTAATGTACAACCAGAGTGCAGTGTTTTCAGCTTGGGTTTTCACCATCACCAGGTTCATGCCCCACGTCTTGCAGTGGTCCTGAGCTTCGCTAAAGGTTTTCTTTTCAGAGAACAGCTTGTATTCAGGCACGTTTTCATTATATCTGAAGCAGACAAATGGGTTCTTCTCAAAGCAATAACGGTCATACCAGAAGCCTCTCCGATCCATCGCTGCACAAAACAAGGTGGTGAAAAAGTTGGAGTATGTGGGAGGCTGGTTACTAGTCCATTTCCAGGTATCTTTCAAAGGGGTATTATCTGTAACTTTAGACAGCCCAATCCAAGCATAATTATTACTCATCACACCAGTGGCGTTGTAATTTTCGAACGCATTCCAAATAGTAGCAAAATTGAGATGGTAAGTATTGCAGTAGGAATTTGCATAATACCAGTTTAGTGGGATTTTTTCGAAGTGCCATTTCAGTGGATCGTTTTGGCACACATAAGGTAGTGAGACGTCACATGGCAAGTCAAACCAAAGTCCATAGTTGGTCATTGCGGCACAGTTCCCTTCTTTATACCAGTTTAAAAAATCTGCTCCCGTATCATCTACCCACTTCCAGTTTACAGCCCACCTAATAAGTCCAATCCAAGAAAGCTGTCTGGCAGAACCGACGAGATTTCTTAGGTTGTTATCATCCGAGATTCTAAAGAGTTCGTTATAATTATTCCTGCAGTACTCCCTTGCTTCATACCATGTAAGACTCCTTTCCACATGTATGTATTCTCTCTCTGATCTAGGTACTGGTCTTTGAGCATGAGCACAAAGCACCAGTTGCAGGAAGGTAAGCAGCCCTAACTTCTCCATGGTCAGACAATGACTAAAGACTGATGATGTCTTCAAGTCACAATATAACTTTGCATAGTCTCCTAACAAGAGACCAGAATTTTATGTAAATCAGTGGAGTGCCGGGGAGGACTGGCTTAAACCAAGCATGTGAACTCACAGTTTACCATGTCATGTAAATATGGTATTATTGCAAAGTCTCTATGCCTGTATTTACATTTTTAGTCTTATGTAATTTTGTTGTCTGTTTTAAGTGTGACATCTCTTATATTCCTCTCTTATATTCCTTGACTAAGTATTCTATAGTCAAATTTTTATAAACACACACAAACAAATATATATATATATATATATATATATATATTATATATATATATATATATATAATATATATATATATATATATATATATATAAACATGTATATATGCATATACAAACATACACTGTAAAACGTTGCTGTAGTTTTGCAGCAGGTTTGCCAGTAAGATCCTGTAGATTTAATTACTTTCCTATAAGTACTGTTTTCAATTTGAGTTAACTTTACTTCAGCCAAACTTAAAACCCTTTGACTTTTGATATTCAAAATGAGCAAGAAGAGACTGGCATTAGCATAGCAACACTGTTAAAACAGTTCATATTATTTCGGTTAAATAATTCGCTTCCACAAATTCAGTGGTAAATTTCGGCTTGAAATTCAAAGTGTTACATCCGGGAGCCAGGAGAAGCAAAAGGGACCCGATTACGCCAATGCATTTCTGCTTGCTGCCTGACCGCTTCGCCAGCAGATGGTGACGAAGATCAAAGCAAGAGATGCAGATACTTTTTAAATGTTTGCCGTACAGTCCACTCATCTACTCGATTAAGTGAATTTCTTTCTTTCTTATGCATCATCAGAAATTTTACTGACGCTTGCACTGCCAGCAGTCCGCACAGACTCCTTTTACATTTACATTTAGGCATTTGGCAGACGCTTTAATCCAAAGCGACTCACATTTTACATATCTCCTGCTCTCCTGCTCTGGCTTGAAGGAATTAAGTTATTTTTTACTTTACATCATGTTCACATAAATAGTATCATGGCGTTATGTTTTTTAAGCGCAAAGATACAAAACATTCGTTGCATGCTGTATGCGTTTCCCATTAAGGCACATGGTGGAACAAAAACGTATAATCTTGTAAGATTTGCTAAGTAATTATCCGTTGAATATTAAAGGTTGTGTTTTAAATATTTGTCACTGAATTCAGCTTCAGACCCAGAAAAACACGAGGCTGAATCCAGCTTCTTATTTGCAGTTTCTTATTGATGCTATCCGTTCCACCTTGAAAACGCGAAGCAATCCGCTTTTCCAGTTTCTTTGTTTTGGAGGATTAATTAAGGACTGTATTTACTGGAATAGGTGGATTTGTATCCGCACTGGTTTGTCGGTAAGAACACATACGACTCAGATTTGAAGCAGAGTTTGTAGTTTACTCTTGATTCAGGTTAAATAGTAACAATAAGTGGTAACAGTAAGTGGTCTGGAAATAATAAAGAATAACAATAATATTAGATATACAGCTAAATCAATAACATTCACCAAGGCAATAAACTGGCAACGTTTTAAAGTTATTGCAGTTCCTAGATAATCCACAAGGTGGCATTCAAAGGGACGCACATAGAGTTAGTTGTTATGTGAGACGCCATTATAGTGTCATTTCCGGCAGTAACATCCGATATAAGAAATGGCACATAACGCGATATTTACACAAATATAGGCAAACAACCATATAAACCACCATCCAGAGATATATCTCACTCTATGAACGTACTCATGTATTACTTATATTAAACATAAACGTATAAACGTTGGCGCATGGGCGCTAGCTGAGCTGCCGCGATGGTGAGCAAAACGAGCTGGTGATAACACAATACAGTACACAAATCTACTTTAAACGCATATATAACATCACAGGATAAAGGAAATAAACAACTTACATTCTTGTCAGTAACTCGCTCACATAAAACCACTACTAAAGGAAAGATGAGATATCAATCTCCTGCATCGGAGCATTCGTATTTTGTTCGTCTCTTACTGACTGACGTCATTTATTAAACGACGCTCTGATTGGATGAAACCTTATTTAACATTGCCGCCCCCAAATATGCCAAGCATATTTGCACTCTTAATCAGTCTGAGGGGCTAAGACGAGTTCCCTTTGATCTGTGAATGCAGGAAGGGGGATCAAGCGGGAAACAGGCCGGATGTAGGTCTTATCCTTAACTTGAATCTCAGCAGATCTGATATGGCCATCAGAACCTGGGAAGGTCTTCGCAACTTTGCCTATCAACCACAATGCTCGTGGTTGTTGTGGATCGACCAGCATTACCACTGTTCCGGTAGAAATGTCACTGGCATCTGTGTGCCACTTGTTGCGGGTCTGTAGCGTAGGCAGGTAGTGCTGGATGAAACTTGACCAGAACTGATCGGCCAGAACCTGACTATGCTTCCACCTTCTTCGACCCATGAGCTCTGTAGCAGGATAAACTACGAGTGGTAGTGAGCTATCTGGCCGCCCCATCAGCAAATAATTTGGTGTAACAGGGTCAAGGTCAGCTACATTACTGGAAGTGTAACCCAGGGGCTTGCTATTAAGCATTCCCTCAACCTCAATGAGGACTGTTTGGAGAACTTCCTCAGTTACAATTTGGGAGCTGACTGTGATGCGAAGAGCAGTCTTGACCGACCTAATTTCTCTTTCCCACACACCTCCAAAGTGTGGGGCTCCAGGTGGGTTAAAGTGAAAAGAAATCTTTTGTTTAGCTAAATGTTGCTGGATCTGTGGAGTAAGCGATGCAAAGGCTTCTTGCAACTCTCTCTGTCCTCCATGAAAGTTAGTGCCATTGTCTGAATATAACTCGCGAGGTGTGCCACGGCGAGCTATAAACCTCCTTAAGCCCATAAGAAAGGAATCAGTATCGATGGCTGTAAGGAGTCTAGATGAACGCTTCGTGTCGTGAGACACTTAAAGATGATTCCCCACCTTTTCTCACATCGTCAGCCAATCTTAACTTGGAATGGCCCAAAACAGTCCATGCCTGTACTGTAGAATGGGGGTTTGAGCAGTCTGAGTCGAGCTGGAGGTAGATCTGCCATTCGGGGAATAACTGGTTTGTTCTTCCATTTTTGGCAGTCTTTGCACAAATGTTGTTGTTTGCGTATAGCTTCTCGTCCTCTCAATATCCAAAAGCTTCTCCTTATCTCTCCGAATACTCTTTCAGGTCCTGGATGACAGAGTTTAAAATCAAAGTCTCGGATCAGTAACTTGGTAACCCAATGATGTGGGTCTAGGACTGCAGGGTGTATAGCTGACATTCTAGTCCTTCAACTCGACGTAAACGGCCACCAACTCTTATGAGCTGACAAGAGTCGTCAAATTCTGGGGCAAGAGCAAGTAGTCGACTAGTGGAAGGTACAGATTTGCCGGCTTTTAGCAATTTGTATTCATCTGGAAAACTATCAATTTGAGATTTCTGCAAGATATGCCATTCTGCAGTTTGGTAGTCCACTGCTGACGGTGGTCCTGTATCTTTCAGACCCTGAACCGTGGCCTCTACTAACTCATTCCAGGTGTTGTGTGTGGTAGGGTCAGGGATGTCAGGAACAACAACTTCTGTCATAAGGCCACAGAAAATTCCTTTACGCTGCTCTGTTTTGATTTCCGGTGGTCGTATTGTAGGAGTGACAGGCCATATTGACTCAGACTTAAGCAGGAATGATGGTCCCTGACTCCATCTGTTGGGCACTGATAACTGAGAAAGAGTTTTACCTCTGGTGAGGTCGTCCGCTGGATTACTGCTGGACTCCACATATCGCCAGGAACATTCTGCAGTCAGCTCTTGAATTTCGGCTATCCTGGTTCCAACGAACACCTTGAATCTGTATGATTCAGAGTTGAGCCAGGCTAGAAGAGTAGTGGAATCTGTCCAAAGTGTCACTGTATTGATCTTTAGAGTGAGCTCAGTTTTCAAGAGTTTGGCTAATTGGGCACCATTCAGGGCAGCACACAGCTCTAATCGTGGGATGGTCAGACGTCGTTTCGGGGCAACCTTGGATCTTGCTAGTATAAAGGCTAACTGGACATGACCACTGTCCTCCTCAGTATGTAGGTATGCGACAGATCCATATGCTTGCTCGGATGCGTCGCAAAAGATGTGAATCTGTCTGGTGGTGTGAGTCTGGTCAACGTCTAAGGATGTGACACAGCGGGGAAGTGAAATACTCGCTAACGTAGGGAGTTCTCCCTCCCATTCCTTCCAGGATCTCAAAAGGTCATCAGGTAGATTTGGGTCATCCCATTCTCGTTGCTTGTCCCATAATCTCTGGACTAAAACCTTGGCCCGTGTGGTGAATGGGATTATGAAACCTAGGGGGTCGTACTGGGTTGCAATTACCTTGTAGATGTGTCGAAGGGTACATGCTCCAGACTTGACAGGACGAGTATTATACCCAAGGAGATCTGATTTGCAGTGCCACCTTAAACCTAATGCAGATTCTTGCAGATCGATACGATCTTCAGATAGCCACAATTCGGTACTGCTAGATCTCAATTCTGTCGGTAGGTGGTCAACCACACTGGGATCATTAGATGCCCACTGGCGCAATTCGAAACCACCACTGGCAAAGAGGGTACAGAGCTTGTCTACAAGCTGCCTTGCTTCTTGAGGTGATGGTAGGCTCTTCAGACAATTGTCCACATAGAAATTCCTTTCTGCAGTGGTTCTGATATTATCATCAGGAGTGCTATGATCCATAACATGTCTCTGGACAGCATAAATGGCACAACACGGACTACAAGTAGTGCCAAAGGGTAGCACTTGCCACTCATAGATGTCCGGTGGTTTAGATCTGTCCAAATCTCACCATGCAAAGCGGAGAAGATGCCTATCTGCTGGAAGGAGACGAACCTGATGGAACATCCCTTTAATGTTTCCGCTTATCGCCACTGGGTGTTCACGAAAGCGTAGGAATACACCTAACAGGGATGGGCCTAAGGCTGGTCCTGGCAGTAGGTAGTTATTCAAGTTGTGACCTTCAAAATCAAATGAACAGTTAAAAACCACACGGTTCTTACCGTTGTGCTGCACGAGGTGGTGAGGGATGAACCATGATTCACTTTGCGCAATAACTGCTTCCGATGGGAGTTTGCCAGCATAGCCTGAGGTCTCTAGTTTCTTTATCTCATGTTGGTAGGCGGTGGCTTTACTGGGATCTTTCTCCAAGCGTTTCTCTGTGTTCCTGAGGTTAGGAAGCACTGCCTCCATAGAAGCATGAAGTATTGGCATATCCTTCCTACGCAGGAGAGGAGTGGCATAGCGACTTACACCATCGATCAGTACTCTAACAGTCTGTGACTGCAGCAAGTCAATGGCTTCCTGGTCCTGCTTAGACCTAGTGACAGACTTCTCATTTCTGTTGGGAATCACGTCTGCTTGCCAGAGTCTCTCAACATTCTGGAACAACTCCGTCATTGAGGGATTAACGGCAATGTGCAGACACTGTTGAGTTTTCACATTATCTCCAAAGACTCTTGCTGGGCCTTGTAAAGACCAACCCAGTCTTGTCTTGACAGCTGCCGGACCTCCAGGTGGACCGAGACGGACCGGTGCAATCGGAGTGATAAGGTGAGGATGATCTGCTCCAATCAGTAACAGGGGACAGGCTTTGTGAATAGGCTGTAATGGCAAGCCTTTCAAATGCTGGTACCGTCGCTGAAGGTCTGCAACAGGGTAGGAATGTTCAGCTAAGCTAAGTAGTTCTGCAGTGAAGGCTACCGTTATTTTGTAACTTCTGCCAGGCTGGGATGGAGTTGAAATCTGAAAGGACACTGAGGAACCGCAAAGCTTAGTGATGTCTTGCCTTATAGTTCTCAAGGCTAAGTCCTCTGCCTGGCCTGTAAGTCCCAGCCTCCGGACTGCGGATGGTAACAGCATCGTCCGTTCAGAACCATCATCAAGCACAGCATAAGTATCGAGGCTCTGTCCCTTATGCTTCAGAATGACTCTGACCACTTTCAGGACGCTGCTGAATCCTTGAGGGCGGTCTAAGTATAGCCTTTTGCTAGTTGAACTGACTAAACAGGTCCCTTCCTTCACTGGCTTAAAGTTGACCTCATGGAGGATTTGGAGGTGCTTTCCATTAAACAGATGGCAAAGTTTCTTGAGAGTACACTGTGCAGCTCTATGGTTGCGTCCACACTTCCAGCATCTGTTATTAATCTTAATCCAGTCAATCACTTGATCTTTGGTTAAGGACTGGAATGTGGTACATTGACTCAGGTAATGTTCTTTACTATCACAGAATGGACAGAAGGCAAAGCCTTTGCCTTGACTCTTGGTTGGCACTGGTGGTACTGAAGAAAATGGTTTGTTTGAGCCATGAAGTATTGTAGTCTGTCTGACCTTGGCTATAGTTTCCTTCTGTTGATCCACCCGGGAATGGGCTCTATCTTTCTGAGGCTTATATCCACCAAAGCTCTCTGGATCTTGGCACCAGGATTCGAAATTAAGCCATTTAGCTAGATCAAGCAGCGTGTACACTGATCCAGGTTCATAACTCATGTGCCTGCGGAAGGATGCTCTTTGTTCTGGAGGGAGCTTAAACAAAAGTCGAGCCACATGGGATCCACAATGCAATTCAATGTCTCCTTCTGTTCCTAATGTCTTAAGGAATCCTACTAAGGCTTGTATCTGAAGTGTGAAGCGTTCAAAGCCTACAGTGTTGCCAGGCTGAATATCTGATGCATCCATAATGGCAGCAATTTTGCTCAGGGCAAGCTGATGAGGTCGACCGAACCGTTCAGTGAGTGTTGCCAGGGTATCGGAGTAGGGAGTGGATGAATTAATAAAGGAATCAGCAATGAGGCGAGCATCGGTTAACTTCAAGTGATCTACCAAAACCTGGTATTTGAATAGCTCTGTAGCTTCATCAGGTAGTAGGTTGCTAAGGGCTAGTTTGAGACGGGCAAATTCACTAGGGTCTCTACGAGTAAAGTCTGGAATAGTTGGCTGTGGACCTCTATAAATGATCTCCTGTCTTGAAGTGTTAGTCTGCATCCCTGAAATGTTAGATGGTACCACATGCGACTGATTGGAGTAAGGAGTAAAAGGTGTGGAGATAATAGCAGCTCTCCTTTCTGTCGTTGGCTGCCATGTGACCTGGGTAACTCTGGGAGTATCAACAGTATCTGAGGGAATATAAGCGTCTATGTTATTAGGAACGAAGGCCTTTGAGCCAGGCTGAATTGAAGGAGGAGCATGCTGTGCACGACTGAATGTAGCTGCATAAGGATCCGTATTCTTAGGTGTAGAAAGGTGGCGCGGTGCAAGTACTGGAAAGGCTCTAGGGGCTGGTATAGGCACTGAAGATTCCGACCTTTGACTTACAACTCTAGACTGGGGAACTGTAGGGGTTAATACTCTGGACTGTGGCCTAGGTGTAGAAGTTGACCCCTGACTTTGCGACTGGTTAACCAGCATCTCCTGCATGCCTTTCTGGATCACTATAAGTTGGCTGATCTCTTCCCTCATTGATAACTGAGCTGCACGAAGACGTTTATTCTCTTGTTCCAGATCACGTATTGTGCTTTGGACATCAGGAAGTGACGAACGTCCATTCCGTTGAGGGCTGTATACATCTCTCTCACTCATTGTATCTGGTAAGATACAAGGGCTCTAAAGCCAGGCGTGGCGATTCTAATGAATCAGGTGATCCAACAGACCCTTCTCTTTGATCATGATAAGAAATAGATGCCTGTGGATGGGCCATAGGAATGTCTCTGCCCTCATCATCCTGTTGAAAGTCATCTGACAAATGTGGATGTTGTGCTGTCTGAGGCAGATAGACATTAGCTCTAGGCAGCCCAGCATACTGCAATTCGAAATCTTGTAAGTAAGTTGGTTGACGAACTATACGTCTAGGACGTGCTCCATGAACTTGATACTCTGCACTCTGCTCTTCTGACATCATTAGTCCAGTGTAGACACAGCATCCGGCTCGAAGGACCAAATGTTTTGGAGGATTAATTAAGGACTGTATTTACTGGAATAGGTGGATTTGTATCCGCACTGGTTTGTCGGTAAGAACACATACGACTCAGATTTGAAGCAGAGTTTGTAGTTTACTCTTGATTCAGGTTGAATAGTAACAATAAGTGGTAACAGTAAGCGGTCTGAAAATAATAAAGAATAACAATAATATTAGATATACAGCTAAATCAATAACATTCACCAAGGCAATAAACTGGCAACGTTATTAAAGTTATTGCAGTTCCTAGATAATCCACAAGGTGGCATTCAAAGGGACGCACATAGAGTAAGTTGTTATGTGAGACGACATTATAGTGTCATTACAGGCAGTAACATCCGATATAAGAAATGGCACATAACGCGATATTTACACAAATATAGGCAAACAACCATATAAACCACCATCCAGAGATATATCTCACTCTTTGAACGTACTCATGTATTACTTATATTAAACATAAACGTATAAACGTTGGCGCATGGGCGCTAGCTGAGCTGCCGCGATGGTGAGCAAAACGAGCTTGTGATAACACAATACAGTACACAAATCTACTTTAAACGCATATATAACATCACAGGATAAAGGAAATAAACAACTTACATTCTTGTCAGTAACTCGCTCACATAAAACCACTACTAAAGGAAAGATGAGATATCAATCTCCTGCATCGGAGCATTCGTATTTTGTTCGTCTCTTACTGACTGACGTCATTTATTAAACGACACTCTGATTGGATGAAACCTTAACATTCTTATTCACGCTTAGCTTAGGGATCATCTCGCGTTTCTCTTCTTTTACGTTTTTAAAATAAAAACTTTTTTGTGTGCGCGCGTGTGCGTGTGTGTGTGTTTGAGAGAGTGCACAGAGGATGGGCTGCTGCTTGCTGTCTAAGTCATGACATGCTGAAAGCCCCTTGGATGAACGTGAACTTCACGTGGAACCTCCATCACCCACTCCCCCTACCATTCTCTATATTACTTTGATAGGACCGTTTTTAGGCAGCCTCAGAATATTAATCATATCCAAAAGTACCTATGTTTGTAAGTGCAATATTCTAGTGCAGAGCCTGCAATACGGTTTATGAATAATTAAGTAAATTACGTGTATATTTGTAAAAATCATAGTATACACCATTTTGTAATACTTTGCATATCTATAATTAACTGTACATCTAATGTAAATTAATTATTTTCATCATTGATGTATTTTATTGTTATTCTATATATATATATATATTTTTTTTTTCCATTTCCTGTGTTTTTCTATACTGTATTTTTTCTTTCTGAGCTCCTGAAAGCACAACACGTTGCTTGTCTGTGTGTGCACAATTGGAAAATAAAGCTTATTCGAATTTTCTTCTGATCCACTGCTCTTATACAATTTATTATACTCTTGTTGGTCTTAGCCAGTGTGTATATTACTGCTATGTATTTACATGTATTTAGATTTATGTAAACTTTGTCACTTGTTGTATGTACAGAATATGTGTTTTTGTACAAGTATGTCTTTGAGGGTGCGTTAAAAGTTCCACAGGTGGGTTATACCTTGTCTTGATGTCTACCGCATGGGGTGCCATATCTCGACTTTCTTTGAGGGTGCGTTAGAAGTTCTACATTGGGGTTATAACCAGCATTTGCGACTAACATCTAGCCAAAAAGCAGATCTTTTTACTGTTTACTCTTCAATGGGACTTATGCTCGAAAACCTTTAAGGGTGCGTTAAAAGTTCTACATATAGGTTATACCCAGTATCCTTGACTACCACCTGGCCAAGAAATAGACAATTTTACTGTAGAATTTTGGAGTTTTGGACCCCTGAAGTTGGCATATTTCACAGTACTCTTCAATGGGCCGTTGCACTTATGGGATATTTTGAGGTGCTACATCTCAAAAACCTTTAAGGGTGCGTTAAAAGTTCTACATATAGGTTATACCCAGTATCCTTGACTACCACCTGGCCAAAAAACAGACAATTTTACTGTAGCATTTTGGAGTTATTGACCCCTGAAGTTGGCATATTTCACAGTACTCTTCAATGGGCCGTTGCACTTATGGGACATTTTAGGTGCAACATCTCGAAAACCTTTAAGGGTGCCTCAAAAGTTCCACATAGGGGTTATACCCAGTATCCTTGACTACCACCTGGCCAAACAACAGACATTTTCACTGTAGAATTTTGGAGTTATTGACCCTGAAGTTGGCATATTTCACAGTACTATTCAATGGGCTGTTGCACCTATGGGACATTTTAGGTGCTATATCTCTTAAACCTTTAAGGGTGCGTTGAAATGTCAACATAGGGGCTATACCCAGTATCCTTGACTACCACCTGGCTAAAAAACAGACATTTTCACTGTAGAATTTTTGAGTTATTGACCCTGAAGTTGGCATATTTAACAGTACTCTTCAATGGGCTGTTGCACCTATGGTACATTTTAGGTGCTAGATCTCTTAAACCTTTAAGGGTGCGTTGAAATGTCAACATAGGGGCTATACCCAGTATCCTTGACTACCACCTGGCCAAAAAACAGACATTTTTACTGTAGCATTTTAAGGTTATGGACCCCTGAAGTTGGCATATCTCACAAAACGGTACAATGGTGGTTGCACTTTTAGCACATTTTGGGGTGCCATATCTCAACTGTCTTTGAGGATAAATGTTAAATGTTCCAGAGCTGTGTTAAACCATGTCTCTTTGTCTACCAACATGCCAGAAAGCAGAGTTTTAGTTTTAGTGTTCAGTGTGCAGGGGATATGGTGATTTCTATCAATGCCCAAGGTGCTGAAATGCCTATTAAGAATTAGAATGCCTTAAAAATGCAATATCAATTACATTTATTCTGGTAATATCATTATTCACAAATAAAGTTTCTCAGCCAGATATTGTCCTATCCTAACAACCATTCATTAATTCAAGGCGTAATTTGTAAAACAAGACATTAACCCATAAGACTGGTTTTGTTGTCCAGGGTCACAATTAAGTTCTTAAACACTTAACAGTCTTTATTTCTAAATATATAAAAAGGTGGTAGAATACTCTTTAAGCATCTAAATCAAATTGATTCCCTTTTTTATTTTAACATTAGTGACTTAACAGTAGGTTTAACAATGCGGCCCCTTTAAGAACTGCCGCCCTAAGCAGGTCTAATGTGCTTCCTATTTTCATAACGCTTTGTATTCATTTAATACTTCAGAATACAAAATGTGCTTTCTGGTATAATCTTGTCTGTTTTGTTCATTCAAGGATGAAAGAGAAGTTAATACTGGTGCGCTGTCTGAAAGATTCTGACGCAGGATTTAGTTTACCAGACGGAACTGCTACCCACAGCCAGAAACTGTCAACATACTGGACGTGTCAATGCAACCATTTTTCAATCTCGCCTTAATAGTTTAAAGACCTTTATATGAATAAATGCGTGATTACATTAATAATGTATGTAGTTGGCAGACGCTTTTTTCCAAAGTGTCTTAACTTGCTTTATCCTATATACATAGGTATGTGCAATCCCCCTGGGTTCCAACCCACAACCTTGCGTTGTTAACGCGATGATCACAGTACTTTACCTTTAAGGGTGCGTCAAAAGTTATATGCGCATAACACCTTCTTAAACATACTACTCGTGCAAGAGACCGCTTGTGCGCCCCTTTATGGACACTGATTACAGTAAAAATGTCTGTTTTTTGGCCAGGTGGTAGTCAAGGATACTGGGTATAACCTATATGTAGAACTTTTAACACACCCTTAAAGGTTTTCGAGATGTAGCACCTCAAAATGTCCCATAAGTGCAACGGCCCATTGAAGAGTACTTTGAAATATGCCAACTTCAGGGGTCAATAACTCCAAAATGCTACAGTAAAAAGATCTGCTTTTTGGCTAGATGTTAGTCGCAAATGCTGGGTATAACTCCAATGTAGAACTTCTAACGCACCCTCAAAGAAAGTCGAGATATGGCACCCCATGCGGTAGACATCAAGACAAGGTATAACCCACCTGTGCAACTTTTAACGCACCCTCAAAGACATACTTGTACAAAAACACATATTCTGTACATACAACAAGTGACAAAGTTTACATAAATCTAAATACATGTAACTACATAGCAGTAATATACGCACTGGCTAAGACCAACAAGAGTATAATAAATTGTATAAGAGCGAATAAGCTTTATTTTCCAATTGTGCACACACAGACAAGCAACGTGTTGTGCTTTTTAGGAGCTCAGAAAAAATACAGTATAGAAAAACACAGGAAATGGGAAAAAAAAAAAAATATATATATAGAATAACAATAAAATACATCAATGATGATAATATTTAATTTACATTAGATGTACAGTTAATTATAGATATGCAAAGTATTACAAAACGGTGTATACTATGATTTTTACAAATATACACGTAATTTACTTAATTATGCATAAACCGTATTGCAGGCTCTGCACTAGAATATTGCACTTACAAACATAGGTACTTTTGGATATGATTAATATTCTGAGGCTGCCTAAAAAACGGTCCTATCAAAGTAATATAGAGAATGGTAGGGGGAGTGGGTGATGGAGGTTCCACGTGAAGTTCACGTTCATCCAAGGGGCATTCAGCATGTCATGACTTAGACAGCAAGCAGCAGCCCATCCTCTGTGCACTCTCTCAAACACACACACACGCACACGCGCGCACACAAAAAAGTTTTTATTTTAAAAACGTAAAAGAAGAGAAACGCGAGATGATCCCTAAGCTAAGCGTGAATAAGAAACTGGAAAAGCGGATTGCTTCGCGTTTTTAAGGTGGAACGGATAGCGTCAATAAGAAACTGCGAATAAGAAGCTGGATTCAGCCTCGTCAGAAAAACTGTGGTCTGGCTCGGAGAGAAGTTGCTCTTGCTCTCGTTCACTCTGAAGCCGAGAGAGCTGCCTGTGATGTGTGCGATCGCGACCGTACTGCTTATTCTTGATACAATGGCGCCATCTAGCGGACAGACTGGCGGAGACATGAGGGACATCCGAGAAACGGCCGCAGAGAGCAGAGCGTTCACTCTCGGTGTTTGGTATTTTGTTTCTTATTTTGGAAACACACAGTGGGACCGAAGCCTTTTTTGAGTGTATGAGGAGTGATTTGTGCAAACTGTGAAGGCTTTGGTTAAGAACTTTTCGACAATAACCGGGCACTTGTCACCACTGATTTTCCCTCCAGCTCTGGAACAGGGAGCTGGGGAGGGGGGTTGTGTATGGGGTACACCTGAACTTGTGGCGTGTGAGGGTGGGCACCCGAACACGGAAAAAGGGGCCCTTGGGTTAAGAACTTTCCCATCTTGGGTAAAGGGGAAGAAAACTCAAACTTAGGTCCAATGGGCTGGCTGCCCGTGAACCTGGAGGGGCATATCAGGTATAACTTTCTTTTGCCATCCGAAGTACTAGATGGGGGAGCAGATCGTTTTTCAATGTGGGGCGTTGAAACAGGCGGGTGGCCTGGCAAGTGTGGGTGTAAAACCGACCAATTGAAGATAAATACCAACCAACCGTAAAATCCTGACCACACACCTGGCGAAGGCTGAACAGAGATATGTCCTTCTTTAGGCCAAGTGAAGTCAGACAAGCACAGTAAAGCTGCGGAGCAAAGAGGAGAAGCGAATGTCAACTGACGAAAGGTTGCACGTGCTGTAGCCTTTATGCATTAGGCCAGGGGGCGGGTCCTCACCTGGCATAGGGCTCTAGCTCCTGTCTGTCTAGCCAGACTTGGTGCAATTGAATTGGCTTCTACAGAGGTCAGGTACGGATGCCCTTCCCATAGGTGGATCTTGAAACAAGATAGTGATGTCTAATACTTGTTTTAGACAAGAAATTGTTTTCTTTACATTTACATTAAGTCATTTAGCAGACACTTTTATCCAAAGCGACTTACAGAGAAAGTCTTTTAGCTTCCTGACCAAACCAATAACATCTACCAGGTTCAAAACACAGAACAAATTGTAACCAGGTAAACAGGTCCTGTGGAAAATTAATTCACCTTGCACAGTTAGAATACAAATACAAGAATCTGGGGACAGATTCTTTAATAAATAAATCATCATTAAATTAGTTCTAGTACAGCCTACTGTGAATCTTTGCGTTTAAGTGTGTTCTAATGAATTACTTGAAAATAAAAAATAACTTTGTTTTCCTTTCCTGAATTCCCACAGCTCACAGGCTAACATTCTAAATCAACAGTCAAACTAAAAAAATTTACTGAAACATTTCTAGCCATTATAACTTAAATGATCCAAAATGACTGCACTGAAAGCTTCTGTCCCAGTGTAGTGGTCTCTGCACATTTCCTACTGATCACTGGTTCCAACTGTGAGATCTAAGAAATTCAGAAGAAAAGCATCATTAGTTATATTGTAAGTCCATATTAAGACGGTTTCTCTCCATGATAGGTAATTCAGACTTCTTTTAGTATCTGCCCAGAGGTTCAGGCTCACGATAAAATGAATGCGAAAGTTCTTCAAATACTTTTTATTTAATAAATGAATCGTTTTGATCCGCACAATGGCGCCCTCTCTGATTAACTTGTGTCGTCTGGTTTTGCCAGCCATTTATCTGCGTTGTGCTGCCACCGTGTGGTAGAAAGAAGTGAGTTACTATTCAAGGAATAGGCATGAAAGCACTATTAAAGGCATAGTTCACCCAAAACTAAATCCTCATCAGTAATTCACCTTCATGTTAAATTTACCACCAAGTATAGTCGTATTTATATTGATTCATTTAGCAGACTATTTTATTCAAACAAACTTATAAAAGTAACAATTTTCAGATTTTGTTCTAAATCCTTTCAAAAGTGAGGGTTATAAGTTTTCTGTTGATAGTAATGGAAAGTATGAGGACAATAGCATCATTACACTTTTTATATCTGTTAAAAATTTGAATAAATTGAAGAAAAGCAATATGAACACATTTTGGTGATGTGATTTTGGCAATATTGTGATATCGTCTGAAGTAACTTCAGACATTCTAACTACACATGGTAATAATAAAATTAGTTGGATAGTGTTTTGCCTAGATGTTAAGAGAGATAATTTGAATAGGGAGTGCATGATGCAGTCTGCATCTAAACAATCAAGCACACATGAGAAGGTTTTTTTTATTGTTTTTTGCATTATTCCACCATGCACACGTAATGATTCAGCTGGTTTCCCTTTCCTCCATTCAAATAGTTTAACCCCCTGGTTTCATAAAAGTGCATGTGGTTAATTATATTATTAAAAGATTAGAGCAATATAACACAGCTATGCTTATTCTGTTTCCATGCCATAGTTTTTTAAATCTGGAAATTGACTCCCACTTCCGAGATGGCCAGGGACAGTTGTTATTCGGTCTCTCATGCTCCATTGAAGTAGCTCTGACTGCACACATCTACAGTTTGTCAACAGATTGTTAATCCTGTATAATAGGAGTGACCCACATTTGACACTCAATTTTTAACCTAGAGAGGTTATTAAGGATATTGATGTCTGTTTAGCTTATCTGTATTTGCAATTCAAATTCTCCTGACCTTGTAACTCAGTCCATGAATCAATACACATACAAAATTTGTACTATAATAAAAAAAGTATCTTCAGATAAAATCTGCTAAATGTGTGAATGTCAATATATAAATCTTATCAAATATTACAGTTTCAACTATGTTGGAGAAGAAAGGGTATTGGGGATGTTATATCCGTAGTTTGCACTATGCAATGGAATGTTCTATACGCAACAACTCAGTCACTGAATCAAGTTTAATCTTTTATTGACATTTCTATATAGGCCAAATCTGGATAGACATATCCAGATGAAAATGTAACATGAACATGTTAAACATAATCAGACTAAGTAAAGAATAAATAAAAAATTAATGCAATGTTCTAAAGTAGCATTTGTTTTACAGACATATACGATATTTCAAACGAAATACAAAATATCAGTCTACCCAAAATGCTACGTTTAGCATTTGTTTTATGAAAATAGCCCTACAGATCACCACAGTACTGCATATGTCTAACTTGACAGCGATTAACTTTTGCACACAACTTTTAATAATAAAATCGTAAATGGTTTCCATTTTGATTCTTTGGCTATTTCGGAAAACAAAGAAAACATTTCATTTCTGGAAACAGAGAAACTCCAGTTTTTCCTCGCATGATCTGGGCTCCCACTTCCCTGTCGCTACAGCGATAGCACCACAGCGACGCATGGCATTTGGACAATGTGCCCGTTCACCTTCTAACCAGTTTTCATACTGTAAAGCATCCCCATACACCCAGAACCAAGAACCTGCCAGAAAACGTAGTCCAGTCCACACATAAACGCTCTGAACATCTTCGATTTTCCTCATCACAACCTCTTGTTCAGCTTCTGATCCCAGACTAGCCAAATCCACATATTTGTCTCTACAGTGATTCAACGCCTCTTCCCATGATTTGTGTTCTGACAGCAGGATCATGGAGCGTACTATGGCCGAACAAAAGAAGGGAAGGTTATCGTAACACTCCATAGCAAACCATTCGCCGTCATGAACAGCTGCACAACGTGGTATGGATTCATTGCCAAAATCTTTACCATCAGGTTGCATGCTGTTCCAGTTTCTAACATTTGACCCCCCTAAAAGCCACAACCAAGGGTCGTTATATAGCCCGATCCAAAAGTTAAGACTGTCCCCTTCAGTTTTACAGATTTGATCCAATAGTGTAGTGATGTCTTCTTTGGTTTTCAACATGGCCAGCTTCATGTTGCCCATCTCGCAGTGGCTCTGAGCTTCTTTCCAGGTTTTACTCTCATGGAACAGCTCATATGTGAGATTCCCGATAATTTGAACAATGCAGACAAATGGTTTCTTCTCAAAGCAAGAGGTGTCATGCCATAAGCCTTGGCAATCCATCACTGCACACAAATTGTTGGTGAACCAGTTGGAGTATGTGAGGGGAGTCTGGGGTACCCATAACCAGTTTTGATAATATTTGGATAATCCTATCCAGGCTTCATTCCCTTTGAGCACACCGGTGACATTTCCGTTTTCTGTCGCATCGTTTAAAATAGCGAGGCTATCACCTTTACCCGTACAGGAATTTTTTGCAACAGACCAAGATGATTTTGTCGTACCCAAGTCCCACATTGGAAATTGCCTACACACAAAGGGTAATTGATCATCACATGACCTGTTGTGCCAAAATCCATCACTGCTTATTGAGGCACAATCCCCAAGCTTATGCCAGTTGAAATAATTTGCCAGTGATCCATCCACCCATTTCCACAATTGCTTTCCCTTGAAAAGACCAATCCAAGAGAGATTTTTAGCAAAGCCGGTCAAATTCTTTAGATCATGCTCATTTGTAGCTGTGAAAAGACCTTCAAAACGATTTTGACAATATAATTGTGCACCATTCCATGACAAATTAGTCTCCACGTGTATGAATTCCTTTACTGATCCGGGTACGGTTTGGGCAGATGTATGGAGCAACAGCAGCAGACCCATAAGAAGCCCAAATTTCTCCATGGTCAGAGTCTGAGTGACTCTTACCAAAGAGATGTCACTTTTAGCTCAAGACTTGCATGACATCATCACTAAGGTTTAACCTATAGTGTAAAAAAACAAGGTTATTCAACATTTTTCCAAAGCAAATACCATTCAAATGAAGGAACCATTCAAAACATTCAGTTTTAGTTTTCCTTACATGACATGAACCCAAATGATCTGTCTGGTCTTAGAATGATAGAGATGGTGAACACACGGGGCTGTTTTTTCGACACAAAACTGCATCCTTTGTTTAGCACTCAAGCAAATTACATTGACATGAGAGACAGTCTATGGATTGGACTAACAGTATGGTTAGAAACATGTATTTTCTTTCCATTCAGTGGAAGTCAATGGGTTGTTTGGTTATCTTCTTCAAAATATCTGCTTTAATGTTATGCAGAAGAAGTATTTACAGGTTTGAAATGATATGTTGAATGTGGACTACATGTGTATATACTAACTACTGTACTGTACTACTGTACTAGGCTTTCCCAGAACCCCACCTATTAAAATTTCCATTAGTAAAATTAGTAAAATTTTCGTAAGGACCTTTCCTGCCAATTTTACAACCAACAACATCAGCTTGGACTTTTCCTTGTTTAAACCGAATCGAACCGAATGAACTGAAATTAGTTAAAGAAATGAGTGGATGCAGTCAAAAGGGGAAAATATACAAAGTCAATGTACCTGCAGGTCTTGTTTAATGTATTGTTCAACCAAAACAATGAAAGAAAGCAAGTACACTCCATTCTGAGTTGGGTTTTTTGAAAACATTCCTCATAATCGTTTAATACTAACAGATTATTGGATGTTTATTGTGTACTAATTTCACAACATTTGTAAATCTGTGGTGTTTCATCATGCAGATTATGATTTAAAGAAAATTCAAAGACTTTTAATGAGAAAACATCAGCAGCGGTTTGGAGAATTTGATCATCAATATTAATAATGGTTAATTAATTGAGAATCCATTATGTACAGTACCATAATAAGGCAGTTTATGGTCTATCCAACATATTTTGTCTTAGCCTGAGAATCATTTTTATACTAAGACAATATTAAAGGAAAACTCCAACCAAAAATGAAAATTCTGTCATTTACTCACCCTGTATACATTTCTTTGTTCTCTTGAAAACAAAGAAAGATATTTGGAAAAACGTTAGCAACTGAAATTTCTGGGACATCGTTGACTAACATAGTAGGTCATAATAAAATGGTAGGCAAATGTACCATAGAACGTTTTGCTTTCCTACATTCTTCAACAAAACACAAAAACATATAAGAATGTTCCCAGAAATGTCAGTTGCTACAGTAGTTCTATAGATCTTTCATTGTGTTCAACAGAACCAAGAAATGTATACAGGTTTCTAACAACTTGAGGGTGAGTAAATACATTTTAATTTTGGGTGGAGTATCCCTTTAAAGAAAATAACAAGAGCAGTTATCACATTTTCAACATGATGGGCACAAGCTTTGTTTCCTATACCTCAAAATCGAATAAGGCATAGCTGTACATATTACATAATAACAATGATTTTAAGCAAACTACAGAAACACACGTATGCTGCTTCCATGTTGAAAATAATATGAAGAGCTACATAACAACAGTTTTATATGTACCTTGATGCATCGCATCAGTCTATTACACTTACAATGGTTTCCTCAAAGCTGACCTATCTGTTAGCATAGAGTTGTATGAATACAAGCAAATACATTTACAGTAACTGCTAGAAGTTACAAATAAACAGTGACAAAATACAATTCGTCATAAGAAAAGTAAACATGAAGACAGTAACCGAGAGGGTTTTCTTTGATAAAAAAAGGAAAGTAGCTTTTTAGTGGTAAAAAAGTTAGTAATTAGTAATTAGATTAAAGTATTTAACAATTGATAGAATGCATTAATTGAAGTGTAGGATACTGTAGGATGATGTATAACAATAAACAAATGTAAACAAATAGGCTAAACGTACATGAACTAGTATGATTTCATGAAAAGAAAAAACAAAGATCATTTTATTTAAGATTGTATTCAGAACAGGCATTCAGACAATATTAAGCTTTATTAAGTGTCTTTAACAAACTCAAGACATGTAAATGTGATACTCTAGAGGAATGTAATGACATCTCCTGTCCAAAATTTAGACTCTGTTGTGTACTGCTATGTAAGTCGCTATCGATAAAAGCGTCCATTAAATGACTAAATGTAAATGTACTGCTGTCACTGGCTGTCAATGTGAGTCACCAAAAAACGGAAAAAAAGGAATTGTACAACCATGTTTGTCTATCATTTATCTCTTGCCAAACTTTCACCCATCGTTGTTCCATTCTCCTTTTTTCAAATCGGCCCCTGGACCAGCCAGAGACAAAGGGCTTTTTATTTCCAAGATGGCGTCTCTATGTCTGCAGAAAGATAAGTAGAGAACTAAACAGTTGAGATGCCAAAAACTCCTCAAGTAAGCGGCTACATTCACACAACTTCTAAAATAAACAGTAGGCTAAGTCAAACCTTTAAGTAAGCATAATAGTCCATCCCAAAAATGTACAGTATGAATGTAGCCAATGATTCTGAAGAGCCTACCTCTGTCTAGATCAACAGCCTTTGGGGGACACAGTTTGGACATTTCTGCTTCTTTCAGAAGATTGTTCTTGTAGTCTGAGGAGACAGAAGAGAAATAGGTCTGTCCAAGCCTTTCACAGGTCCTGTAGCATTATGTGAAGTAAACTCACCCAACTTTGTTTCTTCCTGGTTCATTAACTTCATCTCTGGGACACATTCCTTTTTGACACATGATGCTTGACTCCTACAGTAGTTACAAGACACTTAGATAGTTCATGCTTTATGAATGACTTGAAGGTTTATACATTAATCGGTTTAGCAGCGGTGGATACTCACACATACTTCACCGTAGGCAGAGTTTGGCTTTCAACTTTCTGTGGATCAAACTCTTGGCCTAAAAATGAACCAAATACGCCATGAAAGAAAGTAAGAGAAAAATTATGTCCGAGGACACAATGTCACATATTGCCAACATGTGTTTGAAAGACATTTCCATGAACATTCTTTCTAAAATAAACAGGTTCTGAATGAATGAGCTGAATTAGAAGCCTGTGTACAATACAATCAATTATATTACATATTACATAACTGTACAGTTTAACAAAAAATAAAAGTAGACGAATAGGGACCAAATGAAGGATAAAAAAGACCTTGTCTTTGTCGACGACGTGTGAGGAGAATGATACCCAGTATGGACAGAGCAAGAAGGAGGAGAGTGGCCAGGATGTAGCCCAGCTGTTGCAGGAAGTGATTTCTCTGCTCCGGCAAAATTACATTGATGACATGTGGCGGCAGTTCTACCACGTTGGTGTCTACTGCAAAAAGGATCAAAAATATGTTTTGTTTTGATAAGTTTTGCCTGTGAACTTGATCAGGTGACATCATTTTAGTGGCCACTAGAGGGCTCTATATTACCATATTGTTACTTGGAGGTTTATGGTAGTAATTAATTTGTTTTAGAAGATGAGGTTTTGGAAGAGTTCAAGTCCTCCATGTTTTACAGAAAATATCTTCAAAGACATTTAAAAAAAAAGAAAAGAAATGTACCCATCCAGGCTCTTTCCTACAGTCACAAAAACAATAATGACAAAAAACTTTGTCGTAACCAAGTGAACAAACGCCTCCAAATTTCTTTCGACAAACTGTATATGATCACCATTAAGAGTTAAAGGTCCTATACATTTCAAGATCAAAAGTTGAAAAAAAACTTTACAACAAACTTTTAATAATGCTAAAGGCATGAATGCATGGAAATATCTCAAGCATCTGTATGTACCACATCTAAAAAATATACAAAATACGTTATATGTGAGTGTGTGCGTGTTTTTCCTGGAAGTTAAACAGACTTCAAAAAGAAGAGTGGGTGGAAAACAGAGGGAGGAACGACAGGGAATTGGGGAGGTAGTATGTGCTTAACTGTGAGTGACTTTGCACTTTTGCTGTCATAGGAAAATTCAACACCCCCCAAAAAAGCCGGAGCAGTCACTACATCTACACTGAAGACAAGAGACACACATCCTAAGATGACAACAGAAGACAAAATGTGACACGGTTGTTTTGATTCTTACAAAAAATACAGTGAAGTGAAAAATCACCAAGAAAATCAATTCTTATTGTTACCGTAGGAAACTGCTAAAAGGCAGTTGAAGGATCAAGGCACCGTTTACAGTTGATGTCCCTGAGGTTAACCACAGCTTCTCCGACAGAACATGCTTGTGAATCTGGTGAACCAGATCAGGCATCTGACCTCTGACTGGTGTTCATGTGTGGAGGTCTGTTCAGCTTTCATTTGAACTGTGCAATAATATTGTTTTATTAGCCGTCTGCAGCAAGACAACAGGACATCGTTTGAATGTAATTTATTAGCACTGTCTATATGGGAACAAGTACAATCTGCATTTTACCTGCTTCAAGTACCCACAAGTAATTGTTAGCTGTAAAATACAGGTTCTGCCCTATAATTTAAATCTCAACCATTTATTGTGCTTGTCTGAACCCATGTGCAAAGGGGTAAACAGACTAATGTCTCATGGTGGATTACTGTAATCACTGACAGCTGAGAGCATCTAACCTCACTATTCTGGAGACCTCATAAAAAATGCGGACGTGGCTGGTTACTGACTGAGTTATGGTGGTTTAGAGGAATATTGTCACCAATTTCCCTTAAAGGAATAGTTTCAATACTTTCGAAATGAAAATTCTGTCATCGTTTCGCAGTGTGATATATTTCATGCAGTTGTGTACTTATACTATCCCAAATGTTCCTAAGAATGTGCAAATCCAGAGAAATTCCTATTTTAAATAATGACCAGTCCCTTGTCTCCCTTGTATTCTTCGCATATAAGTGACATTATATCCGGTGCTCGGCAATACCCTTAGTTTCCGGTTGTAGAAACTACAGCAACACGCAAATGCGGAAGTGGTTACACAGCATCTGGGACGCAGCATCTGTTGTTCTGTTATTATGGATCACTATTACTCTTTGTTGAGTAATACTCTATTACCCTCTCGTTTACTTTTTAAACAACGACTGTATGACTGTTTAAAACACATAAAACTGTGTAGAATTACGCTACCAAATCAATTGACAAAGTCCAATATCATTTGCGGGATAATGTAGCATAACATTCCATGTTTCTTGCAAGCTAATTCATTACGATGACATAAAATAAAATTCATTCATTACCGATCTCCATACGCCTCTGGATGGTTAAACCGACGTGTCCCATAATTCCACTCTCCTACATAATGTCATTTAGCTTTGATTTGTTGTTGTTTCAAAAGGGCACCATCTAGCGGTCCAAATTTACATATTGTGGCTTTAAGGAAGTGTAGTATCCATATTTTTTGTGTATTGCTTACCAATTGTATAACTCAATTTTTTATTATTATATTCACAGATTTTAAGTTTTCGTACATGTTACCATTTGTTGTGCATATGATCTTCTTAGGTTTCACATGACATTCACGTGAACAAAACCACATATTTCACATGTGTTTGTTTTTGCACATGTGAAATTCATGTGCCTTTTCTAGAAGGGTGATGTAAAGATGGTGTTTTGTTCAGCTTTCGACTTCTCTCGCCAGCTCACGTTCATTCCTTTGCCAAGTCTTGAGAACTATTTCCTGCTTGTTATAAAATGTCTTCAAGGACAGGCCTGTTCAAAAAAACCCTGAGTTTAACTGTTTAGTTCCAGGGCTTAAAAATGCAGGACAATTATGTGCCAAACACTCCCAAACAAGGGTTCCTGAGGCACAGCGCCGGACAGGCTTAGAGTTAACGGAAACATTGATATATTACAAAAAATGCAACATAAAATGTTGCTACTATATGTGATCTGTCAGATCCTGTCAAATGCTTTAAGTGAGTGATTCACATGATTGATACCAGCCTGTTCAAATCAACTCAACTCTCTGAAGATTTTCGAACAGAAATCCATACATTAAGAACCGATAATCTAAGGACAGTTGAGAAAGCGTGGAATGATGGTTGAAGGGGAAATAAGGGGATGTTGAGGGATCTGACCTAAATCTAAAACACTAAAGTCTCCTCTTATGGCTCGGGGTCTGATGTGGAGCTCTAGCAACAGCTGGCCAGATGCTTCACCGATGAAGCGCTTCCCTTTTCCTGAAGATAAACACCACACTGTACAAAAAACTGAGAGAATAGCCAAGAAAACTGTCATAAGAGAGAGAGGCAAAAGACGGAAAATGAAAGAAACAGAAGTGGGAAGATGGGAATACGCAAGGGAGCAGACAAAAGTCATGAAAGAAAACAAGGAAGGAAGACATTGAAGGGAAAAACTGACCATAAAATGAAGTGAAACCACAAAGAGATGAGAGGCAACTGTAATGAGATAAAGAGAAAGCTATCACCAATTCACATGACAAATAGTCTGCACATCGTCAAACGAAACAAAAACAGCTCAATGGGAGTGTCTTGAGGAAATCTGATGCTTTACCAGAATGTTCACAGCAGGCCAAAACAAACAATCAGCAAATAAATAAAAAGCAGACATAACAGATCACCACCATTTCAAAGAAAATGACTTTGAAGCATTTACGCGCACTGATGAAATGTCAATAATGGATTCAGCAGTACAGACATTTTGTAGCTTTTTATATGCTGTGATGTTATCCCACAAGATTCCACACGGAGATTTGTGCCCTAAAAATTACTTTCCCACATTCTCTTATTAGTGGTTTCTCCTTCGAAAAGTTGTGCTTCTAAAAAAATTATTAAAAGATATTATCAATCCTGCTCTGACTCGAGCTTTATCTTCCTCGTTTTATTTCTTATTTCACCTCATTTACCTTCTTCTGCCTTATGCAAATAAATAAAAAATTCTTCTTCCCCTGTCTGGCTGGCAGAACCTCAAAGGAAAACATAAGGCTATCAAATTTTCTGAGAGAGCCAGCTGTGAAAGTGGGAGTGAATAAAATGAAAGGAAAAAGTTAGCATGATGCAAAAGAAGATTTAAAGGAGAACTGCTGCTTTTTAATATGCAATACACAAATGAAAAGCTTGAGCACAATATCTTCAGACTTTTACTGTTATGATTTAGATCATCATTATTTGTTTGCACTCATTGTATTTACACACAGATTATTCTTTTTTCCCACTCTTTCCCCTTGGTTTTTCCCCTTGTTTTTTTTTAAACAGGAGGGATTTGTCATTACGGTATGGTTGCGGTGAGCTATGGAGGTTTTTGGCTGAATAAATGGCAACAATGTAATGGGAAATTCCTCTCTAAAACCAGATTAAAACACTCACCCTTCCCTCTTTCTCTTGTAAATACATTGGCACTTAACAACAATAAAAATAAACAACATGGATTAGTCTGGACGTTTTTCCTCAGAGAGACAAAAAAAACATCATATTAGACACATTGAGAGAATACACTGCAGACACGATCAGACTATGTTGAGAGACATAAACAACATTAGCCCAGAGGCACTTCTCATAAATATTGCTTGTTTAACATTTGGCTTTAGTTCTAAATGTTCTGTTGGTTGTATTTGGTTGTCCCATTTGTGTAGTGTTAAACACTGAATCAAGAAGTGGTTCTGGAACAGCAGCAAAAACGTAAATCGAACAATAGCAAATATTATGTTTAATAATTTGGGATAATCTAGAAAAATCTATTATTTCCATAAAATTGCTTTACACTACCAGTATAAGGTTTGGACACATATGACCAAATGTGTGTTTTTATGTAAATGCTTGTGTTTTATATAAATGCTTTGTAAAATTTTCCATAATATAAGAATGACTGTTTTAATTCTCAATAGGTTTAATAAATGAGCCAACAATTGCCCAGCACAGATTTGGGGGATAGTTCACCCAAAAATGAAAGTTCTGTCATCATTTACTCTCCCTCAAGTTGTTCCAAAACTTTACAAAATTCTTGGTTCTGTTAAAAACTTAAACTAAACCTTTCGGGCGACATTTGTTTTTCTGTACTGTGGTAGTCAATAGTGCCCCAGATTGGTTACGTTACAAACTAATTCTTCCAAATGTCTTTCCTAGTGCTTAGCAGAACAACTAAATTTACACAGGTTTGGAACAACTTGACCTTGAGTAAATAATGACAGAAATTTTATTTTGGGTGAACAATCCCTTGAATTTCTATTTGTATTATTTCACAATAATGGATTATTCCAGAATAAGCTATGTCCAAAATTTCACCGGTAGCTATCCCCTAGAGGACCATACTAATGTCATATAAAATGAGTGTCTCTTACTTTGGTCTTCACTGGGAAGGTATTGAGGTTCATCAGTGGATTCCTCGGGGATGGGAGGGGATACTGTCAGATGGAAGATACGTCTCTCATGCAGGCCACAGTAGTGATGGTGGAGATGGCAGGAGTATAGACCCTGATCTTGTGGCTGGATGTCTGAGATGATGAGAGAGAAATCTCCCTGCGAGAATGCTGTGGCCGATATGTTCATCTTACGTTGAACGAACAAAGGTCCGTAGTGACGTCTCTCGCCGGAGGCGTACAGGTCGATGAGACGATCTGCGAGGTCGTGCCTGACCCCTGGAGGCTGACGGTCCCAGTGCACCACCTGCTGTTGGTCCTCCTGACTGTTGCCTTCTGTCCAGATGGGTCGGCGGTTAACACAGGGGAGGGCAACAGTGCTGCCCACCAAAACCACGAACACTGCCTTCTGACCGTCCCAGAACTTCCTCTCCTTACGAGCTGAGATAAAAACATGGCTGGATGAGTGTACATCTTTGAGATACATATACAGTATAGACACCACATACATTATATATATTAACATATATACATAGAAACAAAAATGTATGAACCATATGAATGTCATCTAAAAAGCCTTGATTTATCTTTGCAACACAGAAAATAAAGGCTGGTAACTGAATGAGAGTCAAAATGTTCTTCCCAGTTGTCTTCACATTCCTTCCATTCTTTAACTCGCAGCAAGCTCCTTATTTGGTATGAACTTGACCACTTTGATCATGAGGCAGGTTAAATGCCAAAAAAACTATTCCAGTATATGGAGGTGATTTTACCCACCTGATTTGGTGACATTAAGCTGCACTTTGATGGACTCATAGAGGTGGCAGTAATGATGATGCAGGTTACAGGAATAGATCCCTTTGTCACTCATAACAACACCTGCATGAAGAACCAAAACATAATGTATTCATTCAAAAGTTCAACCAAAAATGAAAGGTTTTCATCATCAATCATGTCATTCCAAACCTATATGACTTACTTTCTTCTGCAGAACACAAAAGAGGATATTGTGAAGAACATTGGTAACCAAACAACACTGCCCCCATTGACTTCCACTGAAACATCCCTCAAAACATCTTCTTTTGTGTTCCTCAGACGAAAGAGTCAAATGCAGGTTTTGGATGACATAAAAGTGAATAAAGGGTGACTTCTACTGTTAGGAAGTTGCTATAGTGTACTAGGTGTTAACTATACGTATTTCACCTTTGATTACTAATGAGAAGTTGCCATCTCTGAAAGCAGTCTTTGGCATGCTAATGCGTCCCTGGTTGTAGCCATTGTAGATGCGCTGATCCCCGGCAGAAAACATATCGACAACACGTTCCATCGCAAGTTCTGGGCCACTACGGAGTAGATCCCAGTGCGCTACACGTTGGCGGTCTTTAAGGCGGTCTTGCGTCCACACCATGCGCTGACTGTGACACTGAAGTGCCGCCCGAGATCCCTGGGGGGCGCTAATGTTATACATGGCCACCACCACACCACTGCCATCAATTTGGCCTAGTACTGAAATACAAAAAGCCAATCACTCACACACACACATTTGTCTAATAATATAATATACCAAATAATTATCTGAAAAGCATTTGTATGTATACAATTGGCAAATGTTTTTATTCAAAACTATTTACAGTTTATTCAAGTATTGCATTATCAACTCATGCATTCTAGCTTTATTGTAAAATCTACAGCAGATACATTACTGTACTTACCAGGGCTGAAGTGGATCAAAGCCAGCACTGTAACAGATGCGAAAACAAAAAAAAGTTATAATGTAAAGTAAATAAATAACACAAAACAGCACTGAGCAAGAGTCAAGACCCCCTCATACATTTCATCTCACTGGGTTAAGGATAAACGACGTAACCATGTAGACTCAGCCTCAAACATCACGCACATTTTTCTGGAAACACTTCAGCATGTTCAAAGTCATCATCTGATTGGTTGAATTTCACAGGATTTCCGAGAGACGTGCGTGTCACATTCTTTAACGGCCCGCCTGGTTACAACACAAAGCCGTCTGATCTGAGCAGTAAGCAGTTGTGTTTACAAAGGTTGCTATAAGTTTTCATCACGATCAACTTAACGCTTAGCTAACTTTTGACAAGTTCATGAATGTACACCGTTCTATTACTGCGGAGACATTTCCACGCCTCTAAACAGGACGCGGCACAAAACGTGATTGGTTGCTTTACCTGTCAGTCATATGGCCTCTTCTGGCCTTGGCCAAAGAAAGCCACAATAAGTTCCAGACCTCAGTATAGGTATAGCCTACGGTATACTGAGGTACCTTCAGTATGAAGGTCTGGCTACGCGAGACTAGCCATCATGTGTATTTATCACTGTGTTTTCAAGAATCACTGTTTGGACGATAAGAAAAGAAAACAGAAGCTGGAGCAGCAGAGTTAATCTGACATGTCTGTTAACAGGGCTGAACGTTCAGTGTGTTTTACGGCAAACTGGGCTGTGGAAGTACACACAGAGGACTACTAAATACAGACCTGAGGTGTGTAAACAATCATAAAACACTAAAGCACTGCATTGTGTAATAGAGACAGATACAGACACAAAAAAATTCCTGTTTACATGACAGTTCCATGCCTGCTTTGTTGCAATGTTCTTCATGACTTCGTAATAGTCCAAATCCAATAGCATTAAAACACTCCTTTTTAATGTATAGTAAACTTTATACTGGGCTTGTTTCAATAAATATTTAATTAGACATTACCTGCTATAAACCTGAAATATATTCAAAGTATTATTGAAATAAAAAACAGTTTTGGGCTAAATTTACTGTAAATGTTACCTTTCACCTATAATAGAGAACTAAATTAAAGACAACATTTTACATTTTCATTGATCAGTCATAGGTTGATGCCCATTTTACCAGTAGCGAACCGTGACGTTTGAGCCTAAGCCCTCTGTGCACGCGCAACCCAACTGTGCTTTTCTATATTTACTTATCTGATAAAATGTGTCTGTTATGCAGAATGACAGCAAATATGCACAATATGTAAAATTTAAGACTGACCAGTCAAAATTATTTGTCTCAGATTAAGCTCACATTAGCAACCAGAATGAATTGAGACACGGCGGCCCAATAAAACTTAACTTACAATTTGATGATCACATGATAAAGTCATCCAACTGTTGTTTTGAACAACGTTTATCAGCTTTTCTCTTTTTCTCCGAGACTTGATAACAAAGTTTATTCACAGGCTGTTATTGTTCTGCGTTTTGAAATCACATTTTTCACATTTCATCTTCTTTTTTTAAGTTTGGCGGTTGGCGAAGCAACTTCCGGTGCTTCTTCCGCTTCACGAGATTGCTGGTGAACAACTAGGTTGTTGCTAGATGGGATACAGCTACGGCCGGAAGTGGTGCAAAATCTCACCATATAATTACAGTAAATAATTTTTGCTAACGCCTACACATACCCCAACCCTAAACCTAACCTTACAATAATAATAAAAATATGAATAAATTGTTTTCAGCGAACAAAAATTATGCGGTATTGAGGTAGCTGTCCCCTTTCTAGTCAAAACCGAAGAACCCACCAGGTGGTGGAAAGCTGGCAAAAAACAAAGCAAACCCATTTAGAACGATGATATGATTGGTCTGTTTTAATGCCACTAAAAATTAATCTCTCCCATTGATTTACTGTACTGTCAGCCAGAGGTATGCTTATTGAAGGCGCCGATGCAAGAACACGTTTGACTTGCAGCATGTGCAGGCTGCGCAGATAGTGTATGACATTGCAGAGTTGCAACTACTCCCTGATCTTGAATTACTCTCGTGAGACTTGGAAATCTCACATGGATAGAGTCTGCATTGATCCAGGAAGTCAAATATACATATCTAATGTAGAGAATCGGCAGACTTTAATTGAAAATAATATTTTAAAGTTTTAAAATATTATTGTTTACGATAGTGAGGGATAATGAGGGTTCGCTACTGATATATACAAAGCAAATAACTGTATAATACAAAATATACATAATTTTTGCATTCAAACAAACAATTCAGATCCTTAATAAATTATACAGTATGACTTTTAAAAGGCTGCACAGAAGTTGTTGCCATACTGACAAAGGGAGTGGTTTGATAATACAAGACCTTCGTGCATAAAGTTTTTCGGCATATTCGAATTCTGCATTTTTGTTGCAGTCACACAAGCCACATGCCTAAAAACACAAATTGATTGATGATTTACGGACATTGCATTTTAACTCATCATAGCCATTTCAAGCACACCTAGGTTCACCGACGGAGACAAAGAGCCTGTGTTTTTGCACAGCTGTCTTTAGCAGCTGTGACTACCATTCAAATGACTCAACTACTGGAACCATAACTGGTCTCAGTCTGTCCAAGTAATTCCAAAGAGACCGTTTCTCTGAACGACCCAAAATATAAAGCAAGAAATTGAGTGTACTACTTTTTATATGGGTTACAATCTCATTATGATCTTTAGGGCTGTCTAATGTCATTATAATGTGTGTCAAATGGAAGAAATGGAAATGCTGTGCAAATGTACAGCAAACCCTGAGGGCAATAGAAAGGCAGTAATAAGCATGTGTTAGAAGCCACAAACATCAGAGTGAAGGAGAGGGGAGGAGGGAGAGGGTCAACGCTTTGGAATTTGCTGAGGAAGCAGATTGAAGATCAGCGGCTCATCTGTATACTCATATTCTTACTTCATTCGCATACACATACATATTCACACTAACCCGATGAAGGAAAATCAACACCTGCACACAAGACTGGGCGCTCACAAGCCTGTCTCTCTCCGCCTTTCTCAAATTTGTTCATATCAAACCCAATGAAATGTTTAACGTGTTACTTTCAACAAAATTGGAGATACATTTTGAAATGGGTTTAAAAGAAGAAATGTTTCTACTCTTTTAAAGAACCATTTTTTTAGCCAGGCCTGTCAGGACAATAATTGTATTATACCCTAGGTCAAAGACAAAAACTGAGCCTTTTACTTCAGTATTTTGGGTACAAAGTAGCCAGCAGACTGGCAACAGCTTTTATACATGGAGTTTGGACACAATATTTATTTAGAAAACAAAAACCCATCTCAGTTAGCTGACACACATTAATAAAGCAATAAGCCCCAAGAAGCAGTGGGTTACAGTGAATTTTATAACAGCTAAGGGCGTTGTGGAACGACGCAAAGTGGATTTATTCCATATGCGTAGCAAGGTTTCATAAAAGAAAGTGATATTTAGGATATGTAATGCGGTCAGCAGTTATAAATTGGGGTATTTTATAATGGCTTAGAGCTCGGCTCAACCAATCAGAATCAAGGACCAGTACTGACCGTTTATAATCTGTAATTAAAGACAGAACTCCCAATGGATCCAGCCAATAGATCAAAGCTGATAATACTGACGATGAGATGAGTAAACCTGAATAATGAAATAGACTCTCTCTTTTGGGATAAAACGTTGTCTTTCCTTGTTGGGTCGAGTGAATCATCCTGAATCACTCTTGGGTTTTGCTAAAAGTGCAGATCCAGGCACAATGTGCAAGCAGAATTACCTTGATTCATTCTGTTGTCAGTGCGAGGACCTTCAATATGCTTCCAGTCGCATGATGAGGTACGTTTGGTCATTTGTGAAGCATAATTGGATCAGACATATTATTTACTAACATGAGCATTACATTTAAACACAAGAGCATCAAAGTTCATCATTGTGGATATTCATCACACACCCACCTCCAAAACAACACTGAACTTTCCTTTACAAAAAGCCCCTCTCATGTGATAAAGACATTAGCCGAAAAACATCTGGAATTTGTTACAAACAATATTCACAAAAATATCTTCTCATCTCACTTTTTGAGCAGAAATATAGTCCCACTGCTTTCATTTATGTGTCTTGACTTTTGGTGCTTCTGTCATGCAAATTGGTGAGAAGCTGAACCTTACAGCAAAGCAAAAACATTAGCCTTGGATACAGGTTTAAAGGTATCTGCACCAGCTGGATTTTACAATTTTTGGCTGTGTCTCAACAGACCCATACAGACTGAAAAGCCATTACATGAGATTATAAAACATTCAAACAGAAGTTATGAATTGCATGAGGGGACACAAACATGCAATGTCACACACACACACACATGTCTGGTTTATTATCTCTGTGGGGACAGTACATAGGCGTAATGATTTGTATACTGTACAAACTGTATATTTTATCCCCTAACCCTACACCTAAACCTAAGATTATGGAATACTTATTGCATTTAAGACAAAACAAATATCGTTCTGTGCCATTTATAAACTTTTATGCCTTTGGGGACACGATTTCCCAAGAGTTGGTGTGCATTCATGTTTAGGTCCCCACCGGGATATGAAAAACAAACATACACACGCAGGCGCGCGCGCACACACACGCACGCACACACTTACTCATGTTCACAAGACATGTACATATTAGCAGTCTAGGACTAGATCTCTAACGCAGGTGATATTTCACAGGGTAGGTTTATTTCTGAGTGTTTCTATACAGGCACATACATTCATCTCTGGCCTAAAAAATTAACTAAACCATGATTGCCCAGATAAAGTACAAGTTTAACTTTGAATTGTTGTCACAGTGAAACTCAACTTTAAAGGTACAGTTCATAAAAATAAATCTGTCATCATTAACTTACCCTTAACTGTTCCAAATCTGTATACATTTCTTTGTTTTGATGTACCCAGAGAAAAATATTTTGAGGAATGCTTGTAACCAACCCGTTCTTGGTCACCCTTGACTACCATAGTAGGAAAAATTACAATGGTAGTGCCCCTGAATTGTTTGCTTTTCTACATTCTTCAAAATATCTTCTTTTGTTTTCAACAGAAGAAATGTATAAAGCATTTTTCCCTGGTAGTCAATAGTGGTCGAGAACTGTTTGGTGACAAGCATTTTTCCTAATATATTTTTCTGTGTTCAGCAGAACAAAGACATTTATACAGATTTGGATCAACTTGAGGGTGAGTAAATGATGACAGAATTGGTGGAATGTGTTGAACTGTTCCTTAAACCTGGCTATTGACTATATGCTCCTGAATTAGCTAGTACTTCAGCTTTCCCTTCTAATAAACACATTCGCTTTCATGCATTTGGTGCAAATTTTAAATGTGTACACTGTAACTCTATGTATACAATAAAAGATACGCATTATGCATATATAAAACAAGAGCACTTAAAGAGAATAGCTGATGGCTAAGTTCTAAAGTAGTTGTGAATGTTTGGATTAACAGGCAAATCAATACTCACGCTGAAAGCAGAAAAGCGATGGAGAGCACGATCTCATGTCCGATATCATCTTGAGTTGATCTTACTGAAGGGAACAAAAGCGCACAAAAGTGTAGCTTCGAGTGTCTGGATTCAGCACACAAACACGTGTCCCAAAGTCGAAGACTTGCTGTTTGTCGGCCAGCGACATCAGCAACAGTCTGCAGCACTAACTCACCTTCAGTATTCTCTCTCTCTCTCTCTCTCCTGGCCTGCCCCCTTTAAACACGCATCCACTTGCAAACACCCTCTGTACCCTCTGTTCTCATTTCTTTCTTTAAATCATTATGAATATAAAATACGATCTAATGTGTAGTATTTGAAGATGTCTCACATTTTGCAAGCAAAACATTGAATCTTTTATTTCTTAAAGATTTCGGTCTCTGCTGTTCTTTTCAATAGTTTAAGAGAGCGACGTAGAGTAGATCACACATGCATATATTTGATATATATGCAAACTTAAAAAATATTATTTCAAAGGTCTATTTCAATATAAGTGTACGTATATGTAGTATAACACATGGTTAGTATTAGTTCAGAGTGTTGGTGTGTTTACAGGCTTTACTCATGAACCACAGTGCAGACTCAGCTCCCGCAAAGACCAATAAAACTACAGGGATCAGACAATCAAGACTTCCGCGGTCCCAAATGTTTTGTGTCGAACCAAAGGCAAATGCTACAGTTACTACAGTCTACATCTAAGCTATAACACATACGAATCAAATATACTGACAATCAACACGTGAGATATTGGCAATCCAGTGTAGGCTATGTAGAACTTTAGTTTCAATGACCAAAAATAGTGCTTGATTTTATGATTTGTTTTACACTTGGACTGCTGATATTAAGGTTTACTTTATTTTATACGTTTATAGTTATGTAAAATGAGTTGCGTGACCGGCATATTCACATGAGAGTATTGAGATCAGGGCTCCTTTATCGAAGAGATCTCTGCTGCCACCCTGCGGATTGCGAGAATACTGCAATTTCGAAACAAAGCTCACAGACTTCACTGCGTTGTGAAGTTTGAGAAACATTGAAGTCTTTATCCATCAGAACTGCTTGACCTCCAAACCAAAAAAACAAAACCCGAATGGCACGAGAGTTGGCATCTGAAGCATTTTAATTGAAAGTTTGTGTGTATTGTGCTTTTCATTTTTGGGGGGGAACAGGTTGCACATTTGTAAACTGTAAATATGTAAGCTACATATGTAAACTGATTCAATCCAGGAGAAAGACATTAATTTTGCCCTTATTTGTGTGTCAAAAATTTACAAACAGTGCTAACATTCAAAAAGCAAAAAAATGCATTAACAAGAAGTATATTATCTATAAAACAATGCAGGTTCAATAAATACCGTATTTACAAAGCGCTGAAATAAACAAACAAGCAAACAAAAAAAAACAGTAAATGCATGCAAGTTTATGATTGTGGGGCTTGGCGCAAAAGTAGTCCACAATTGTTTTTCACATGTCATTTAAGTACATACAAAACACCTCAATCGGCTTCAGAAGCTACATGTTAAAGTTCTTTGGGATTCAATTATCATTTTGTTGTCCTTTAAACAAAGACTTCTTAGTTGAATTAAGAGTGGTTTAGTTTAACATATTAATGAGTTCCATAGATATACACAAGAGGGTAGTAATGCATTGGCATAACATCTACCCAAGCCTTCTGAAAATCTGTCAGTCTCAAGTGCACAAATGTCTGAATACTATTATTAGTAAGAAAACGGACATTCAGAAAGAAAGAAATAATTGAAATCCTCATGTGTTGATGACTTGTAATGCTGCGGGAGTTTATATTAAACACCGTCTTCATTTATGAAATGAAACTTTTCGTTTTTAGTCCTCGAGTTTCTTTTTTAAGATTAAAGCTAAACATGCTTTTGTCAAAATATTCATTTCTTTTCACAAAACAGCAAACTGATTCTGATATGAATGTCGAAAGCAAAGATAAATTATATCCCGTTCCCTTTGTTTTGCAAAAGCCCTGATTGGTGCACATACAACACTGATTATCTTTTTCAACATAATGTACTTCTTTGTGCAGATAATCCTCTGAAATACAATATTGACTGTGCGGTCAATATTATGTTATTATTAAGTTAAGGTCATGGCTGTTTACTAAAAGTTCCACAGTGTTCTCCTTGTGGTGGCCTGTGTTTATATAGAGTTGAGTCTCCCCTTTTGGGCAGATGATGTCAAGGTGCTGAAAGCCCTGTCAGTGATACCAGTGACAGCTTCTTTGCATATGTAGTCCTGGATCTGGTCTAAGTCCCACCAATAGACCAGCTTATGGCATCAAGCTTTATTCCTCAGACACTACACCTCCCTAGAGAGAACAAAACAGAACAAGATTAAAATAAATACATTATGAATTGTTAACTTATGTCACATTTTTTTATTGTCACATTTATTTGATCAGAACAATTATAGCATTTTATAACATCAAAACATTCAATCAAGCATTGAGGAACAATCCAGAATAGTCCACAATAGAAAATGTGAAAAACTGTACTCTGTGTTCCAGATGCAAACATTTTCTCTGAAGGTCTCTTTAAACTACAAATCTCTAATGACTCTGGGTGGAGATCACAGATTATTAGATAAAAGACACTGAGGACAAAAGACTTGGATGTTGAAATGCCAGCTTCCCACAGACTCTACACAATAGGGCCTGGCTTTATTTTGCCTCACTGACTGAGGTCACTGTGTCTCAGCCTCTATAAGGTTATATCACAGGAGCACATTGTCTCCAATGGGCTGAGTCCACAATGTAAAAGTAATGAATTGTTGCCACACTCGAAGGAAAACCCTAACAATGAGGGCTCACGTTGTGCAGGCATGTCTGGACAATAAGGACAAGATTTTGCAACAACATGCAGGAACAATCCGTCAGCAAGCACAGATTTAGATTTAGGCGGGTGCATTCTGATGCCTAGTGTTAACGCTCCATGAAATCATAATCATTATATGTATTCAAACAAGAAAATAAAGCTAATTTAGATTTCTTGCATTGGGATTTTTCGTTATCAGGCATTTTTTCTTATTCATCATTTAAATGATATATAGTTTTTCACATTGCAATAATGAGAATAATATCACAATGAAAAAATGCCTATAAAATCTTATTATCAACTGCAAAATTATTATTAACAATATATAAATTATTCTTATTCTTATTTTTATTCTATTAATAATAACAAATACTGTTATTTGTATTTACCCTCCTAAATCTAAATCAGTATTAGTATTATTATTAATATTACATATTGTTATTGAGACGATAGGAACACTGGTTAACAATTAAAACTGCTTTTTTATTATTATTATTATTATTATAAATAATGCTATTTATATACACCCTTATTATGATTTTATATTAGATCGTAATTGTATTATATTTTATATCGTTATTTGGATTATATTTTAGTAATTATTATTATTAATACTACATGTAAGAGGCAACTGCAACACTAATAAATGAATAAAAACTGCTTTATTATTAATATTATTATTAGTAGTAGAAGTAGTAGTATTAATGTTATTAAAGGGATAGTTCACCCTAAAATTCTGTCATCATTTACTTCCCCTTGTGTTGTTTCAACCTGTATAAATGTCTTTGTTCAGCTGAACACAAAGGGAGATATTTGGAAGAATGTCAGTAACCAAACAGATCTTATTCCCCATTTACTGCCATAGTAGGTGAAATAAATAATATGAGAGTCAATGGGGGATGAGATCTGTTCTTCCAAATATCTTTCTGTGTGTTTAGCAGAACAAAGAGATTTATACAGATTTGGAACAACATGAGGGTGAGTAAATGATGACAGAATTATAATTGTTGGGTTGTTGGGATATAATGAAATTATGTTTATTACTATTCAAACCTTAAAAGAGGAACCTAACCAATAAAGCATGTGTTTTGCATTGCGATACAATGAGCTACAGGAGCACACTTAATATAAATGTAGACTTACGATGCAGTCAGTGTTGAATTAAGCACCATGGTGGCACGTATCCTGTGCAGCTGAGCCACTGTCAGCTTCTTCTGCTGGTGACAAGGTTGCTGGGATAAAACCAGGGAGCCCTTTTCCTCCAGTCCATCGGGAGGCAGTGTCTCAATAGACGTAAGCTTACAGTCTGTCTGGCCATTGGGGCAGCTCAGGGTCCTTTGCACATGCCCGGCCTCTGCTCGCCTAAGAGTGTCTGTCACTTTACTAGACAGAGCTGTGGCTTCCTGATCTGTCTGCGATAGCTCTGCGGCATACGACGTCTGCTTGGCCAGGTGCGTCAGGCTTCGGCTAAAATTGCTCCTGTCAGAGGGCCGGAGAGGGCCGGTGATGCATTGAAGGAGGTCGTCCTCAGACCGTGACCTTAGGGTAAAGTGCTGCAGGTAATCCGGGCGGGGCTGGATGGGTGAGCGACGTCTCAGCGTGTGGGAACGACAGCCCGTGACCTGAGATGTTCCAGCTTTGTCATTGACCTGGCCAGGCATCTGATTGTTTGAATAGTCATCCAAAATGTAGGACTCGTTTACAGTAATCTGGGAGCCGTTCCAGGTCATCGAATCCTCATCCTCTGCATCTTCATCATCCTCAAACTCCACCTCTTCCTCACCAGCATCTGTGTCTTCTCCCTCGCTCTGGCTCACCTGTCCCTTTAAGTCCAGCACTGCTATCAAGGACTCTGGCGAGAGCGTTCCATATGCACTGTCTATTGAAAGAGAGCGACTTTCTGGATCCAGGTCTGTGGGGAGCAAATCACCCAAGCTTTCCAGGGTTCTTCCATCTTTAGAGGGGAAGGAATCCCGCAGGACTGAAGAATCAGAAAGCAGGGAATTTCTCAAGGATGCAGACGGCAGGATCTCCCCAGCCGACCTGACCTCATCCACCTCTTCCATTGCAGCCACAGAAAGGGTTTCTGTTGAGCCATCCGAATGACTCGGTGAAAGAGAGAGACTTTGGAAAAGAAAGGGAATTTTTATTAGACTGATGCACTTTGTTCTTTAAAACTTTGTTCACCAAATATGCTGTGTCATTTAAAGGGATAGTTCACCCAAAGTTTTTCTGTCATCATTTATGGGAGACTATTGGCAATTCAAACATGAAGCAATTGTAACGCCCTAAATGTGTTTGGCACATGTAAAAATGTAAGTTATTTGAGAAATAGAGGTGTGATCGTATCACTTTATGAGAAATCTTTAATCAATGATTTTACACCAGTTTGTTTTTCTTCTTCAGCCTTACTCATACAGTATGTGTATGCTTGCCTGTAAATATAGCATCCAATATATTTCAACTGTAGATGGTTGGTTAAAGGTTAACTGAAAACATATATAACATATGCTTAAACAATCTATAGTAAATACCATATAAGATTTGAATCAGGACTGAGGTCAGAGGCTATTGTAACACTAGTTAATGATTAAAAATGTAAACTAATTTGAGAATAAATATAGAATTTGCATTATTTCATTGTAATTTAGTAGACAAGCATTTAATATAGTCAATGCATCATGAACTAACATGAGTAATTGTATTGACATTAACTAACATTACAAAGATTCATACATGCTGAATATCTATACTGCTCATTGTTAGTTAATGCATTTACTAATGTTAACAAATACAACCTTAAAGACATAGTTCAAAATGAAAATTCTGTTATCATGTGCTCAGCCTGTTGGCATTTTAAACCTGTGTGATTTTCTTATTCAAAATACAAAAATACGATATTTTGAAAAGTTTTGGTAACCAAAAACCATTGGTCCCCATTGACTTTTATTGTATGGACACAAAACCAAATGGGGACCAACGCTTTTCTGTTCATTTTTCTAAATATCGTGTGAAAAATTGGGTTCTGCAGAAGAGAGAAAGACATATAGGTGTGAAATGACAAGAGGGGGTGTAAATGACAGAATCTCCATTTTGAAGGAGAACTTTTCCTTGAAATATACCAAGATAAAATATAACAATTGAATTCATATTTATGCCTTTTTAGGGGTACAGTTCCTTAAAGAAAATGCTACAGTTGACCCTGCTCTCCCTTATACTAAGTATCATTCATGAATAAAATATACAAATTTCTATTTATTGTGTAAGTGAATTACTAATATGCATTATGTCATGCAAGAATCATTTTTATAGTCCATGCATAAACATTACCTCTTGTTTAATGGCTCACTGTGTTGTAGTGATGGAGAGCTCGATGTGGACATGCTGCTTTCTGTCTCATCTTCATCTCGGTCATCTCTGTCACTCCTCTGTGACTCTGAATAAAGTCTCTGGAGCTGATTCTGCGTGGAATAACACTTCATATCACAATCATCAAACAAGCATAAGCTAAAAGATCTGAGTTGGTAATCAAAGGCTTGCAGGTTCAAGTTAACACTATTGTCATGTAGAAAAAGAGTTCTGTAAAGATTCTTAAAAATATATTTTTCAGCATTAAAAGCAGTAGCATAGGCTATACCTGATGAGGGTCAGTAAAATAAAATTACTGTTCTTTCTAAACTGTCAATGTTTGTAAGCACTGTAATAGTGCTACCTACTATATTTTAAAAATACTGTAAATCCGGTGTATATTACAGCATACCTGTGCATTGTGGATGGTCTCCATCCAGCTGCGACCCTGAGTGGCACTGTTGGCCTGAAAGCAATAAGACGCCACGGCGCAACGAAACTCATTGAGGTAGATGAGCAGGAAGCTCCCTGGGTCCTTCAGCTCCCGGCACACTACGTTACGGATGATGAGAGGCTGCCGGATAACCTTGACTTTTTCCACACGCTTCACCGGCTTAGTGATCAACAGAACATCAGTGAAGAGGAAACAGTACACATCCATCTGTCGGAAACAGGAGGTAAGTGAATCTGCTAAAAGGCTTTTAGACAAACTATTGTCCGTTTAGTTGTAAACGCTTCTTGCTGAAGTGCAAGAAGTTTCTTAATTGTACCTTGCTTTCTTTACCCTCCTTCATCTTCAGGGGTCCTTCGAGAAGCAGCTGACGGGTCTCCTCTGGTGGGACGCCCATCACTGGAGCGGTCAAGTCAAAGTTATTATATTCTCTGAGGATCTGAAAGACAGATGCAAATAAGAGAGACATGAGCAGGTCATGTAGCCAGAATAACACTGTATTCAATGTTATACCTGGTCAATTAGTTTTTTTCCTGTAAAATGATTCATTACCCTCTCGACTTCTTCACTAGCCCCCTCCACAGCCTCATATGCCTCAATACGACTAGCGATGGCAGCCAGCTTCTGTTTTTCCTCCCTTTGTCTCATCTGAGAGTCAACACTGTTAATGAAGCATTCGACAGCAGCCACCTAACAGAGAAAACAACACAACGGGTTAAAAAATAATAGATCTTTTTTGTTAAAAAAGAGTTTTGGGTAAAATAAATCATATTTTATATACTTACCCATAAACTGGGCAAATACGCCTCTATTTGAAATACACAAACAGCAGCATATTTATCCTTCCTTACCATTTTGTTAATGGCCTCACGGGTCGGCGGGTCATCTGTCTTCTTCAGTACGCTCTTGAGCAGCAGCGGGTATTTAGTGAGTCTTTGATGAGGTTTCACTAACATGTCTGTCAGCTTCAAACGGTTGCACTGTTTATGAGTCTCGGCCCACTGCAGGATGGAAAAGTTTATTGAAAGTCTCACCTGGTAAACAATGATAAATGTACTCCACACTCAGACCATGAGAAAGCCACTGAGTCAAAATGACGTGCTGCTGTTATAATACAAATAATTATACTGAAGTCTTTATATATTGCTCGTATATGACATCGTAAACCTTTTGCGACACACTAAATTCATTACGGGTTGATGTTTGTGGTTGAAGAGCAGCTGGATGTGAATACAAATGTTTACTCACAGTTACATATATTCGGAAGAGCTCATTATCTTTCAGTAATGTGCGCATGTACTCCATACAGCCCTCTTCCTCCATGCAGTAACGGATGTAAGGCTTGAATCTGAAACCAAACTGTACAAAAAAAATGTGTCATGTTTATATATCTAGAATACATATACGCCTTATCTGAGTTTTTAGCATAGAATCATCCTACATCATATAAAGAACATTATGTGCAAAATAACCTTGATATCTTTAATATTTACTGTATAACGGCATGTTAAAATTTTTAAATCATCAGAGAAAACTATGGTTGAAATCAAACTTTAATACTCATATTTAGATGATGAGATTTTAGCCTGGATTTCACAGACAGGGTCACAATGTATATGAACTTTGGCATTAATTGTACTGCTCATTCCAACTGACCTGTTGGATCCTTGTTTATTACCCATCTTTGGTTTTTAGACCAGTATTTATATTTGAATCTATACATTATATCTAAAGTAATATGAAAATTACAAATGGTAGTCAAAAGTGCCCCAGAACTGTTTGCTTTCCTACATTCTTCAAAATATATTTTGTGTTCAACAGAACAAAGAAATGTATAAAGCAATTTTTCCTACTATGGAAGTCAAAGGTAGCAAGAACTGTTTGGTCGAAAGCATTCTTCCAAATGTCTTTCTCGGAGTAAAACAAAGTAAAACAAAGACATTTATACAGATTTGAAAAAACTTGAGGGTTAGTAAATGAAGAACTGTTCCTTCAATACTGTGTGTTAAGATTGAAAGTCTGGTGCCTGACATGTACTGTTAAACCAACCTCTGGAGCATAAAATTGCCCATTCTTTCATATTTATATATTACCAACCATAATAATCATGGCTAAAGTATTCTGAGTACAGTATACTGTATGAGTGTGTGAATATGTCACTCACAGTGCTGAAGCCCTGATGTAGGTCAATGGGGTCAAGCAATGTTCTCTTCTGCCTGGCCTTCTCTAGTGCAGGCAGCATGACCTCTGCCCACAGCGATGTATGCAGCTGCACAATGTCCTGAATGTTACTGAAGAGACGCGCAGGTTCAACTTCACTGAGTAAACCACTCTCCTGCAGGTTCAGCAGTCCACAGAGAAACAGCTGTCGACAGAGCAAGAGTGAGAGATGGTTAAACTGGATGGGACATGCAAACTTTAAGGGGTTGCTCAGAAACTGCTAGATGGAGAGTAATAGAAGCTAAACCTATTTAGTGTAAAAAACATTATTAAAATGAGTTAATTGTAAATTCCTTGTGTGAAAGAAAGTCTTAAATGAATTACCCACTGTTATACATTTATGTAGGAAACTGGTTATGTAATGCAGAAAATATAAGCAGCTGTGCAGCTAGCTCTTACATCAGTGATGACGTGCAGTTTCTTGATGTAGTCTGACTCTGTCTGAAGCAGCTCCCATACGGCCTCCTGCTGATGACACTGACGTCTGCTTAAAATCTGCAGGAACAAAACATTTCATACCAAAATATTTAACATAAACGGACTTTACGTCCTAAAGAGTTTTATATAGACCTTCTTAAAGTGATAGTTCACCCAAAAATTAAAATCGTGTCATCATTTACTCTTGTCTTCGACAAACAAAAAAGAAGATATTTTGAAAAATGTTGTTAACTGGCCCCCATTCACTTGCATTGGTTTTGTGTTCATACAATTGAAGTGAATGGGGGTCAGTGCTATTCGATTACAAACTTTCCTCAAAATATCTTTTGCGTTCTGCAGTAGAAAGAAAGTCATTAAGGTTTGAAATGAGGAGAGGATGAGTAAATGATGACAAGTTTAAAATTTTTGGGTCGACAATCACTTTAAAGTCTGTAGTGAACCACGTAATGTCTGTTGCAGTATAATCTACAAATTAAACTAGGATTAACAATACAATAATACATTTACTGTTATTTTAATTTCTGGTATACAATTGAGTACAGTAACAATGAAACATCCATCACCATAAGAAGGCCAGAACATTAATGATAATGCATAAGTCATAAACTCATTCATCACCTATTATGGTGATTGATCTGACAGGTTTCTTATTGCACAAGTCAGATGATTTTCATATTATATTTATTATGGGTATTATAATTCTACTGAACAAACAAGTTTTGGTTTGTGTTTGTAATAATGGGAACGTGTATGCTGTACCTCTGGGTTCTCCAGCAGCTGCTTCCAGCTCTCCTCCAACTCCAGGTTTGGCTCCTCTTCCCATGAGTCTCTGTGGAACGAGAGCTGTGGAGGCATCTTGGGTAATCCGAACATAGTGTAGGAGTATAATTTACTCTGCAACTGTTCCACACGATCACACTCCTATGGAGATGAGAAAAGAAACGACAGAAGATGATGGAGATGGAAAAGAAAATGAAATTAAATGGGTTTAAATAATTGTTAGTTGTTAGATTATTAAATCATGGGGCTGGGATTTATAAAGAGCTATTTCAAGTAAAGCAATTCAATAACAAAATTACCTAGAAATATATATATGAAGAGTTTAGTTCCAAAATGAGAGATAACTAGCTACATTTTTCAAAAATAATGTTTTTTATTATGTTATCATTTTTGTATTGTCTTTTATTGTGTTAGTAAGCTGAAGTTTTATTTAGTTATTATGGTTTAAATTAAAACAAACCAATCGCAGTTTGATTGATGTTAATTCACTCTATGAACGGCCACTTCCCCGTTTAGGCTCAGTTATCAGTTGCCTCTGAATTCCCGGGTTTTTACACCCACTATATATCAATTATAAAAAATAACAACAATTGATGTAAAATGATGTATTGTCTATGTGCTGTAAACCCAAATAAGTTATATTTAACATTACATACAATATTATTATACACATGAATATGAAGTGAATACTATAGTGGATTGTTTGCCGCATAGTCTAAAGGTCAAGCCACGTTAACAATCTCCCCAAGCCGACATTGTTGTCCATACCGGACCAACGTCAGGCCATTATTACATTTTTACAACCGTCACAGTGAGAGGAAGAGAGTCCAGCCTGAGCTTTGAACCTACGTATACACTTCAGGGCCAGACGGAACATGTAAACCTCTGAATCATTACGGCTTGCAAAAACAAAAGCCACCAAAGGTTCCTGCACGTGTGAGAGGTAAAACGCATTCGTCCATCACATCCTGAACAAGGAAAAGTCTACTTGTACATCTTCCTGTTTTTGGTTGTACAATTACAAAGTTAAGTGGGTCGATACATTGACAAATGAATATCTTTTCCTAAAGTGTTCAAGTGTGAAATGCAGAAAGCTAGCCAAAAATAGTTAAGCCTGCCTTCTCGAATAAGAAACTGTCTTGCACATGCAACTCTTGGATGTTTAAAGACACTGACCTTCCCAAGAGAACCGTTTCCTGAGTTGGAACCGAAAAGTCCACTGAAACGGCTGGCAGCGCGGTTCCTCCAGCGATCTGTACCCGTTATGGAACCTGGGAGTGAACCGCCCAGCTGGGACAAAGAGTCTTGGGTGGGGGCGACGCTGGCTTCGCCCAGAAACTCCGGCATGTTCTTCCGCCGGCGTGCGTGACCCTGTGACAGAACAGCAGGGAAAAAATGGAACAGTGATTGTTTATTATTATCATAAAATGCTATAATTAATATTTCATATAATGTAAGACCAAAGACATGACGCAAAAGCAAATAAAATCCGGGTCTAAATTTTAACTCAATTCCACTCGAACCCTGTAAAACGATGCATATCAGTTACCAGAAAAATAACACTACCAGTTAACTCTATTTAACTAATTTGAAGCTTTGAGTGAGTGTTAATATTAGACCCCGGATGTCACAGTAGCGCTCTTCACAAAGGAAACGCATCTGTCATACATACTGTGACAACCAGTCAAAGCAGACACCGTTTGTACTCTGTGAGAGTTTTAGTGCTGAGGAATTTTAAGTGCCAGACATATCCTTGCGCTGACAGGTGAGGAAGAGCATAAAAAAAGAGAGGACATTTACACATAAACAAAGACAAGCTTGTTCTCCGACCATCTTTCCATATTCCCTGACATATTTCACCTGAGGTGGCACATCTGCATCTACTGACCTTAGGGAACACATTGTGCTGTCAACAGGTGAAAAGGTCATTTACGTTTTGCCAACATTCAGCGCGCAGAAAGGTTAAAGCACTCTAGGTTTCAGTGACAAGAACGAGCGAACCCTGTGACCCGAGGTGTCGAGAGGAACCCTTCAGCAACAACAGGAAAGAGGCAAGGCAAGTCTACGAAAACAGGGGAAAGGCTTTTCCCTGCTCACGACAATGGAGAGAAATGAAGAATGCATGAGTTGAGCAGGGAAAGCCACTCAACGTCCCCCGGGGCTCATTACTTGGACATTGTGTTCTGACAGCGTCTTTCTTTTTAGTGGAAAATGCAATTAAAATGGGTTAAAACAAATCTGAAATTTGGACGCAAACTCATTGGTCAATGTTCTGGGACAATACTGATGCTTCTGGCTGGATGGAATGTTCATTGCTGCCGGTGACCAAAATTGGTCTTATTATAAAGACGAAAACCATTTCACTGCTGCATAACCAGTTAGATGAAGTCAGCATGTTCTTTGCCATTTTTAAAGCCAAAATTAAACCAGTAAACAGATTCTAGAGAAAGATATTCCAGAATCAATGTCAATGAACAGACCAGACCAGAGTTGAACTCTGAACCAAAAACAATCAATCAATGGTCTCTAAAGCATTTAACAGGACACCTACGTTGCAAGAAACTTATTAAAATCATCCTTCAAGGGTGACACTATCCTGATCCGGACTCATTGGTTTAACCAATTCCTCTATGAGGGCATGTATAACCAAACAAGCCATCTGCTATACCAAAATAATTGAAAACTCCAATTGTAATTCAGTAATTCCTCTTTGAAATGCGTATAGGCTATTAAAGTCACAAATATGGTTTAATGTCTCAGTTTCTCAAAAAATAGAAAATTTTCCTGAGTTTAATAACATGTGCGTCTTACTTTTAGAAATTATCTCAAGAATGTCTCAAACTGTATTAAGATTTGCCAAGACGCCTTCAAATCACCAGAAGAATTTAAATTGCAAAGGAGCTTAAGTCTCTCTATCTATAGTGTAAAATTTCAAGTGAACTTGACATTTAATTTATAACACATTTTATTTGTGTAAATTATTATACAATTGCTTACTTGGTGTCTTGGTTTTCCTGTGCAATTTGCGGAGAAACATTCTGGATAATACTTGGACTTAAACAAAATTGAGACATACGAGACATAGGTGTAACCAAAATGTTACACCTATGAGCCCATACGCCACGTTTAACCATATAACCATATAAATAAATTTTATTATAAAGACAGCAAATTCAGACACCGCATTAATTCCAGGCAAAGATTTTTCCCACCAATCCCAAGACAGATGCTTTGTGCATTAATATCTGATCAAAAATATTAATATCTCCAGGTACCACAGCGTCAGACAGAGAAGACAAGCAATAACAAGCTCACCGTAGATGTCAGAGGCATTTCCACAGAAGTATACAACATTGCACGGCATCAAAAGAAAGCCAGGCCCATGCTGCTTCCAAAATGAACCTCCTGCAACCTGCTTCCCTCCTGGACTATCTGAGACCTTACAAATGCTACATTGATATTGCACACCCTTAAAGGAGCACAAATGGACTGGTGCGTTCAAATCCACTTCCACAGTCTGCTCGGCTTTTGTGTATATGTGCGTGAACCTGAAGGAGATTGAACAGAAGCCCGCTGCATTGCTGAGGAGGGCTGGCCGGGTGTCATAGTAACTGCAGAATCCTGCCCTCCTATTGTGTGAACAGGAAGAGAGGGGAAGGAGCAGGGGCAGGGAAGGAGGGGGAGGAGCCACATTTGCTACCTCAAATGACTGATCTTAGAGCAGCGGTTCGGAGGTTGGCTTTGAAATGAACAGCTCTGAGCCAGTGGCATGAGCTGATTGCAGAAAAGTGTTTATAATAAACATCTGTTGTTAAGGCAGAGGGGGCATCATGCATCTGAGCGGTCATTAGAGAAAGCTCTGAATCAGTTACTGTATATACAGTATGTACATATCACGTGTGTGTTTATAATTTGTCTTCAAAGGTCTAATGTGTTCTTTTTAGAGAATCTATTGATAATAATACAATCTCATATACAAAACTATGTCCTCAGAGGTGTATATAGACCTTACATAATGAAGTGTTATGTTTTTATGACCTTAGAATGAGCTATTTTTATTTACATACACATAGATGCCCATCTCTAAAATTGCAGAAATGTTTATGTAAAATCATACCCCACAGCAGTAAATAAACTAAATCTACCGATTTAGGCTCATATTACATAAATTACAGATTGCATCTTTTTCAACGTAGCATTTAAAGGGGAAATATGAATAAAATTAATATTATCATTTGTTTTCGATGTAATGCAATGTGTATAAACGATTTAAGGTTAAAAAACGCATACCGTGCATGTTTGTTAGGGATGTAACAATTCAGTGAGCTTACGATGCGATGCGATTCACGATTCTGATCTCACGATGCGATTTTATTCACAAATTCTTGCACATTGTAGTATTTCATGTCAAATAACTAAATAGCAGTTTTAAACGAAAAAAAATTATCATTCGAAAGTCTCTATAATATAAACAAACTAAGACTTTGTCTGTGCTTTTCCTAACTTATACTTTTTTAAGAAATATCAGCATATCTACATTAACCAAGTTTGCAAAAAAACAGCAGCCCCTGCTGTTCAAAACATGACCTGCGATACTTTTAACATCTCAACCGATTTGAATCTTCACATATTCACATCAGTTCGTAGGGGGTGTGGTTACACGAGGCGTTTCAGGCAGGTCTAGGTGATCATTCGCTCTTAGATAGAATGCATCGTTTGCAATTTTCCATGTCTAATACATGTATGGGCAACTTATAACACACCAAGGACACAGAAAAACACATATTCGCGCCATATGACCCTTTAAAATCCACTTGGTTCAAAGATTTTATACATTATGTTGGTCTTGTTGGTGCCTAGAGTAACTGTATGCATTAAAAGATGATCAGAATGCATAAAGCAATAGTGTTAATACAGCACACAATCGTGTGTTGTCTTCTAGGGCACTGCACAGAGTTCTTCACCAAACCCAACGGTAACTTACTGTGACTAATGAGTTGCTGGCAACAACATTACAACCTGATTTGCATTTTGAAGAGTTGGTCTCTCTAAACACTTCAAAACACTGAGATCAGATACAGAAAGGCAGACTCCATCAAGAGCCATCTCTCTGTTATCCTTTGAAACAGATGGTTCTTCTCAAAAACAAAAAGTCTTTATCATTTACATACCTTCATGTAATTTCAAACATGTAGCAGAAAATAAGATACTGAAGAATGTTGGCAACCCAACAACATTGGCCCTCATTGACTTCCATTGTAAGCACACAAAACCACCGATACATTCCTCCAAAAGTTTCACAAATTAAGTTTTTAGACGACATGAGAGTGAATAAATAATGACAAAATTGTTATTTTGGGGGTGAACTATCCCTTTAATTTTACTGGGGTACAGTCTACTGAAGAATATGCTTGTATTCCCTTTTTGGTATATTCACCGAAATGTAAACTTATGCAAGCTAGGCAACACTTTCAGTGTTTTGTAGATTGTCATCAACACTGAGACACAATTTACACACGGAAATAAGGAAACACTCTGACCAGCAAGTGTCCAATTTTCCAGCTGCTTCTGTAGATAGCAACACATTAACCCAGAAATCGCTGTACCCAACACAGTTCAACTCATATGATACCATAAAAGATAACAGAGAGATCATTTAGGTTTCGGTTTCCTCACAAATTAAAACATAACGATAAGCAAAGAATTACAGCCAAAACCGTCTTGTTAAAATGAAAAATAAATAAATTAGATCTATAAATAATGTTTAAAAAATAAGAAACACGAAAGAAGATTAATGAGTACAATACTTAGTATCTAAACTGCACTCATGTGACAACTTACTGGTTTTAAGTTAGTTTTGAAGTGTGTTAAATTAGATCACCCTTACATGGATTAATATTCCAGTATTTTTTATATATGACAGACCAATAAATGAAAACTGAAGCCTATATAGACCTGTAGTAATACCTTTATCTCTTGTGTGGTATCTTCCAACTCATACAAAGGGCTATTTGGAGGAGTTGGTGTCCCCAGAGAGGCAGGGACAGGAGGCGGCGTACTCTCCCCTTCAAAGCGTTGCACGCGGGCAGCCACCAACCCCGTGGCATGACGCCGGGGGGCATGAAGCCGAGAAGGTTCATTCAGAGGACTGTAGTGAATCAGTATTCCACCAGGCACCTCCGGCAAAACGGACATGCTGGGCACATTCCACGTCCTCTGACGGAAGTTCAGCATTTCCACACTGGCACAGGTGGATCTACCATGCAAGAGTTTGTAAGACCTTAAGGGTCCAGATGGAACAGTTCCAAATGAGGATCTGGATGTTGAAGATCCAACGAATCGGCAAACATTCGGTCTCCAACAGTCGGCAAGCTACAAATAGGATATAAAATATGAATTCTACCTACATCCTTTTTTCTAAACTTAAGACACCCTGAAACTTGTTTAGTCCACTTGTCTGTAATTTAAATTAGTAATCGTCTGCATGGTTGAAGAATTATCCCTCGAAAACACGACCACGCAGAATGAGCCTATTCTTTCAAATCCACCTTCAAATCATCCAAAATGACACTGACTTTTTCTTTGTTGTTCCTCACATGTCTGTTGTTTAATATTCTTCTCCTGTGCCCTTTGACCTCAGCACCAGGGTACGGGAGGTGGAGCGAAGAACTCGCTCTGGCCAGCTCTGTGCTTCCTTTCAGGTGAAACACACAAATGGCTTTCTCGACAGCCCTAACAGACGGCGAGGCACTATCTTATCTCCCTTCTATGGCTTCTATATCACCTTTATGGCTAGTTATGCAAGCATGACCGGTTATGTTCAAGCATACATCTGACGTGCTTACACAGTACAGTAAAAGCTCACTTGCGGTTATATTTAACTATACTGTATCATCTGAGTGAATTACACCTGTCTTAGTTACACATCACATCACTCATAGCTGAATCATGGCTTATGATATACTGTACTTTACAAGAAGCCAAATATTTCCTTATTTGGATTCCCAATTGGAAGTATCCATGAGATTGTTTTTGCTGAGAAAAAACAATAAAAAACTAGTTTACAACATAAATTCCACTGAATTTTCCACAAGAGACATCCAGGGTGAAGTTGGTTAACCTTGTTCTACACTGAACTGCTGATGGAGCAGAAAGCAGGCGACAGCCACAAGGAAATATTATCTTATGAGCTTTGACCTTTGTTCCTGTTTGATACTGCCGTTTCACACAAACTCACGGTAACATCAGCTGAATACAGAAAACACACATCTTAGATTTCAAACAGTCAATGTGCTACCGAAAAACATATGTGTTTACTTTATAGGGAAGGTTTCTTTGTATTTTGAACTTGAACGTTCAAGCTGGCGCACGCTGCATATGTGGAAGTTGATTCACTTGGCAAGCGCGATCAGGATTTCCGAGACACATCCCTGTATTCAAACAAACTCAAACCCTGACGGTGTCTCCGATATGATACAAAAATGTCCTTTACAGGAGAAAAAGCCAAGCTGCTTTGAAACCCTTTTGATCTATAAAGGTACAGTGTATCATTTCTGCATTCAACTCATTTCGGCTTAACCAGTGGTGTACGTTTGGAGAATCTGTTTGTCAGAGCAATTGCAGATGGAAAGTTTGTTTGAAACATTTTGGAAACACATCATTATGTTCACAATTCTGTTTGTTGCTGCTGGCACACTGCTGGCACTTTTTCTTTAAGGAATAGTGATAAAAAATGACCAGTGGCAATACATGTTCCTATGAAAATTATTCTGGAAAGAATGATTCAGTCATTCTGTGATAGAAGTCACAGGGTTGATGACATGTAGTAAAAAACAATGACTGTGGAAAACATGTTTATTGCATCTATGTGTGAGAGACATGATTGCACAAAAAGTGTCATTGCCCAGTTCCCAAAAAAAGTTGTATAACTCATAAAAAAAGTGAAAACAGCGATAGAGGAAAGGTAACAAAGCAGAGACATAAACAGTACAGAAACGTACCAGGCCAACTATGAGGTCCGCAGCCTCCCTGCGTCCCAGAGAGCCGTGCTCCGCTCGCTCAGCAGAGGAATTGTGTGTGTTAGAGGATCTCATGATGGGCAAACTGAGTGAACGAGGGTCCTTTAAACATCTCTCCACCTTCAGCTCCTCTCCTGGACGAGCTACACACACAATATATATTATGTTCAGTAACAAAATGTGTAAAAGAACTTCAAATCTGCTTCACATTCACATTGTATTATTTCAAAAGACTCGGTATATTATGCACATTATACTTCAATTGAAATGCAGTATAATATACATATAGACTAAAGAAAGTAAGCAAAAGTAGATTATTTAAATTGATTTTTTATATTTACAGTACACTATGTATATCTCTACAATATTCCATAAGCAGACCCATCTGCAACTTGATTGAGAGTAAATGATGACAGATTTCTTGGGGGGGATACTATCCCTTTAAATTTCATTCATAGCCAACAGACTGAGAACTGTGTGTGTTGACTTCAAACTAAAATGTTAATAGCAAGCGGATATACCTCGTACTCTGAGGTAGTGGCCACCAAAACGGTAGGCTTCAAATCCCAGTGAAAGCGGCGTGTTGGACTGATCTAAAAACAGGTTGACACGTGACAGCTCAATGCCTTTCCTCTCAAACACAGCTCCCAGGACTTCTCTGAAATCCAAATCAACACACTTACATTTTAATAGATGGTTTGGATGTGCATTATTGGTCAGTATATAAATGCTTGAGCCTCCATGCAGTTTGTTTATTGCACCCCCAGGGTTTCAAAAACATCATCACCTTAAAGGTTTCTTCTTCACCGCTGGAACAATCTCCATGCTGACGTCAATATCCAGGTCAAACTTAAGTGTGAAGCACTCCTTGCTGGGGTCCTAAATGAGACAGTCATGTAAAGTCATTGTATGCTTTAGGGCAAGTGAGTTACAGCTGGTGTTTCAAGCCAAATCGATGAATGGACATGATTACTGATAACGGATAAGAGTCTATGACGAAACCCTTAGTAATGGACAAGGGAAACGAGCAATGACTCAGAATAAAGTAAAAAAAGAATCTCTTCTTGTTCTTGCTCTGACTTGTAAAGTGGTACACAATAAAAATCAGAATGCAAATTCTTTCCTTACATCTGTGTTTCTGCGTCTGGTCTTCTTCTTAACAAGTTTAATTCCTCCAATTTTGCGATCCCTGAGACAAAAAAACAAGACAAAAATACCTTGAACCACAAGGTTATACACACAGATATTCTTGAATAAAACGTTTATGCAAAACCGCTGAATATGTCTGGCTTTCCTTTTTGCATGGAACACAAAGAAGAAATTTTGACTAATTTTGTGAGTCAATTAACATATGTAGGAGAGGTAGACAGACTTGTGTATACACAAACCTGCTGGCTTTAGAAGACTTGGAATATAGAAGAGTTTACAGCAACAACAATATTCATAAAAATGCTGTGTTCCATGGAAGCAAGTCATTTGGGTTTGAAAGGTGTGGTGAGTGAAGGTGAGTAAATGATGACATACATGTCTTTTGGGTGAACTAATCCATAATAAGCAAATCATGTTGTAAACTAAACCAACTATTAACTATTGTGCCCAATCATGTCAAGCTCATCAAGACACAGCTTGTTCAGATTTACACTCCCCGTTTCATTTTTCCATTTCCTAAAGCGATTTGATCGTCAAATCCCAGATGTTCTCCAGCGAATGACGCCACTGGAAAGTACGCAGACTTCCTCTTTCATTATAATTCACATTAGCAAAGCCCGATTGTGGCCATAATGGATGGAAGAATGGAGGGAGAACATTGAAAAAAACTGACCCTAGGTCAGAGCACCCCTCCTCTCCGTCCTCCATGTCTGAGGGGGGGCCGGTGCGAGGCGGACAGGAACGAGTGGACACGTTCCGGGCCAGGATGGAACCTGTGGGGACAGGAAGTGATGTAACACTAACATCCTGCCAGAAGCTGGTAATAATAATGAAACACCACACACTGCGAGTTAAGAATCATCCAGGACCTGAGGGCATATATTTTCATTCATATTCATGTATTTGTGATTCTTCTTTCTTTTTTGACTTCATGATCCTCTATTAAGACCCCTGTAAAAGGTATTACATATATTGTGTGTAATTTTGATCTGTTTTATGTTTGTATAAAAACTGTTATAAAGTTTTTTTAAGGGCCCCGAATAAAGCTACTGTATTCAGATCAAAACGTGTTAAAGGAAAGCTAAAGGTCCACGTTTAAAACACTTCTAAACATTTTCAAATGAAAAAATTCTAGGGGACAGAAAAGTAAGAAAGAATAACTTCTGCATTTGCATTACAGTTGTTGAAAAAAAAAAATAGTTTGACAAAAGACAAAGCATGGCTAAATAATAATCATCATCATCCTTACAAAACATGAAAAATGGCTTTACCTTGTGGCTGCAGGTCAAATCGCGGGTGCCTGTCAAAAAGCATGCCGTCCTGGGCGACGGGGTGGGAGCTTGAGTCACATGACTCACAGAGGTGGAGTGGATTGCCGTCTTTAAGGTCTTGACACGAAGGATGATGACAAACCTGAAGCAGAAATCATAAAGAAATATAGAAAATTTGCAAACACCATGCTTGGCAAAATCTAATGGCTGGATGAAAAACGTCAATGCGAATGACAAACTCTGCAGAAACAGGGACAGGAAACAAAAGACGTTTAGAAAGATAGAAGAAAGAGGAATTAAGACCTCCTACTTGTGCACTTCCTTCTATTGTTCTCTTGGTGTGCTTTATAACTGATGTAGCTAAAACTCAAACACAGCCGCATGTGAAACTCCCCTTATGAAATATGGTGTTTGGCCACTTCTCAAAACATTTTAAGTTTATTTAAGACTTTTTTACAGTGTGTTTCAAAACCTAATTTAAACCAGAGAACAAACCATGTTAGGTTCAGAAAATATGAAACAAAAACGCATTGACACAATTTTGTGATTACCAATATTTATTGGAGCACTATTTCTAGGTCTCTAATCAAATGCAAGTGTGATGTTGACTATTTTTAGCCTTTGTGCGAGTTTTCTTGCTTAATTCAAGCGCACAAAATGCTCATTGGAACATTCTTAAGTCATGATGGATAATCCGATTTAGCACTAACTTGCTAGCTCCCCATTCAGATGCAGTGAGTAACAAAGGTTCAAATTAAATTTAACGGCAGACAAACATAAGAATCAGCACACAAATGCTTGAATTAAAGCTCCGTCTCAATCCAGCACGCGATCACAAAAAATCCACTCAAATATCACAACACGACCTTTCTCAGAGTGCCAAAATAAATGCGCCTCTTGGACGCTACACAGCGAAGGACTGACCAAAAAGTTTCTTGCAGAAAACCTCAATAAGTTAGTTAGCCGTACGGATGGCATGTGCCAGCAAACCCCAACACACACATAAAGACAAAACTGGCAGAGTTTAGATGTTATATAATCACAAAAACAACATTGCGAAATATTCATAATGATTGAAAATGTGAAGATAAGCAATCTTGACAGATTATGTAAATTTCCTTATAAAGCTTCCAGATTTTTAAAAAGAGCAAAGCCCAATTGCTGGTCTTGTTACTTGAAATGCATTTGTAATGAGTTAAGAGTAAAACAAAATTAAGCCAGGGGAAGCACCCTTGTGGCTAAAACAATACATTTTCGGTCTGTTTTTAAGATGTTAGCATCCAATTGGCTATATAAGTGGCTTCCAAATATTTTCGTTGTAAGGCCCCTTTGTGTAGGGTGCATCGCTTTGTGGCACCCCAAATAAAAAAAATGTATTAAACCAAAAACATATTCTATTATTTAATGCTGAACCCCCCTGGATCCATTCTGGGTCATGGCCCCCAGTTTGAGAACCACTGTGCTATATGATTTAAAGAGTTACAGCAATATATACAGTTGAACAAATATCAAGAAAACTCAAATGAAATGCGCAATCTTTGCTTATGGCCAAGCAAACCTTTCTCTGACACATGTATATCTATATTAAATGTTATGTGTTTTTTTTGGGAAATATGGTAACCTTAAATGTTCCCCTGTTTGTGAAATCCAGGCAAAAGACTCCATCTAATTTTAGGTGCGATTGATTTCAAAACTGGGTTCATGTCATACTTTGAGACAATTGCACCTCAGCATCTATGGACAAACTGTAAAACTCACTAAATATCTCTATTATTTTATGTGCATAGTACTTCTGCCAGATGTATGTAATTCCTACAGTAATAGCTGGGCATACAAAGTCTTCTAATGTTTTAAAGTTGTTTATTGTACATTTGACAAGAAACCACAGCAGCCAGTTTTAACCGTAACAAGTATTACAGTACAGTATATAGAGTATATAACAGTTTTCTTCACCACGCAAATGCATATTTAATGCGTTTTACAGTGTATGCTGTATAACTTGCAGTTATTTATTTACAGCTCTTACAGATTTATAAAATATATACACTTTACAACACATTTTTTGCAGTGCGGAGACCAGGCTGCAAAAGCCTACAATTTTACCTACAAAGCCTACAAAGTACTTTAAATTAAATTAACATATGTTTCAAAATATGCAATAAAAACAAACTCAAATCACTACCACTAACATCTTACATTCATATATTTTCTCTGTGTTTTGTCTGTGTGTCTAAGGTTATAAACCACACAATTCAGCAGTATAACAAGACCCTGTGAGTACAAACCGCATCTCTAGATATGCCCCACATGACCTTCATAGAAAATGTAGAGGCACATTATTAAAAGCAGCTTGTGATCGCCTTGTGCCACAACTTACAAAGGGTCTTGAGATGACTGGAAAAAGTGAACGATTGTTATCAGGACCTAAGCAGAAGTCATACAATCTCACACCAGTGCACGGCCATATTTAAAGGTCATCTCAGAATGTTTACGTAGGAAAAAGTTATTAAAGTGACCGACAAGAGCTACAACAGTGCACTGTAAAACAAACTTTGACTGGAAAGAAAAAGCTATTGAAGGAAAGCACCATTTTTGTAGAGTTTAACACAACCTTAGCGAGAGATAGAGATAGAGAGTACAAACCCATCAGCCTGACTATGCCTTATTTCTCCGAGACCTTTCGCACATCTGTGGAGAAATCCGCACCACTTCACATGGCACTGAGACTTTCATAACAACCATAAAACCGTCTCAGCCGCAACTCTGCAATAATAACGCATTCATGACACACACCTGATGCCGGTATCACACGCATGTGTGTGCGAGTCTCCGAGCGTGCGCCTGTCTCTCTCCCCCCTCAGTGTGGGTTTCTCGGCAGTCCATGCAAGAGTGGCAGAGAACAGCGGAGAGTCTCGAGACAACTCGATCCTTTGAGGGTCCAATTCCCCCACTTTCTTGCTCTCCCTTCTTCCACTTCCCTTGCTTCCTTCCTCTCGTACAGACTGTTAGAAAACTCTCCGTATTTCTGTATCTGGTGTAGGTGATTCAGATAGACAGAGCAGCTGTGTGTAGTACTGTGTACAGACTAAAAGAGGTCTTAAAGAGAGCGTAAGTGAGAGTTTCCTAGCCACACCCGCACACACTGATTTTGTCGTGCCCAACCTACCGTACAAAAAAATAAAAAAACACAAAGATCTCCCTCTATTACAATCTCTCATTGCTTTCTCGTGCTCCCTGTGCTCACTTTTAATTGTTTCATTCATCATGGATAACAACTCAGGAACAGGACCTTCAGTCCGAAGAGAAATGAATGCTTGTGCAGTATAAGTGATAGGCCAGGGTGGTTTTTCAGACAATTTTCAGACAATGACTTTCTTTCTTCTGTAGAACACAAATGAAGATATTTTGAAGAATGTTGGTTCAAACATTGACTTCCATTGTATGAACATAAAACCACCGAGACATTTCTCAAAATATCTTCTTTTGTCTTCCACAGAAAGAAAGACTCAGATCAGATTTTAACCACAATTTTGCCTAATGATAATATTTGGGTGAACTATCTTTTTAAGTGTACCAGTAATATAAAACACAAACAACATGCATGCTATGAATGCTATTAAAAGACCAGTGACTCTAATAAAAAATTCTGTTATTCAAGATATTGTAATCGAACAGCACCGGCACCCACTTAACTCTATTGTATGGACACAATGCATGTGAATATGTGCTGGTTAACAACATTCTTCAAAATATCTTCTTTTGTGTTCTACTGAAGAGGGTGACAGAATGTTAATTTTTGGGTGAACTATAACTTTAAATCTGTTGGGTGTATAGTAACTACAGACGGTGCTTTTGTGTGACTCCTTGTTTTTAAGTTTCCTTAAATCTACAGTAATTCTCTCCTACAATCGTCTGCTAGAGACAGCTCCCAGAATGCATCACCGCAGAGGACACAGCCATGCGGAGTAAGGATATCCTACATAAAAACAAATCCTTTGAAGCCTGAGACTGCACTTATCTTTATCCAATCCAGAGTATTACTGTATCAAAACCTTCTTTCTTTCACTCTCTCCATCCTTCCTCTGTGACCTTGCCTGTCTTTTATGAAACAGGATGATGTAGAACCTAACAATATCATGGCTTAATATTTTGTTCAAAATGATAATACCACGTGCAAACAGTCAACTCAAAGGTCACTTAAACGAAAAACAAACCCATAAAAAAGCAAAAAAGCAAAGGATGTGACCGGTCAGGTAAAACATGCCCCAGGGAGGGCAATGTCTGAGAAAATGAGGAGACAGGAGTGTCATCGTAAAGGACGTTTCCAACCGTCAGGCGTCATTCTTGTATCCATTTCCTGTTTTTACACAATGTTAAATCCACAACAACCTTCTGAGGCTGTCTCGCGGTCTTGTCTTATGAGAACACGTGTGAGCTCACTGTTTGCCCTACAGTAAGAAGGAAAGCAATTCAAACATTTGATAAATGTCCTGGATTAAAGCTGAAATCTGTCCCAATATTAAATACAGAGACAACTGCAAGTACGTCATTTGTAGGTTTATTTCACTAAACAGTGTAAACACTGTGATTCTGTGGCACAATTGTTACATTTGTTTGGCCCGACAAAGCAGAATTGTCTTGCAATGGTGCGAGTGAGACAGAACTGTTTGTTTAGACATGACTGTCTGACCAATGAAATCTGTTTAATCTTTCTGCATATCTGTTAAGTGATGCTATAGTGGCGCCAAAATTACACACTTCAGATTTTGAATAAGCACAAATATAATATTTATAAAGGAAAACAAGGAATTGCATTACGGTTCTGTTGGAGATAACTGTAATCATAAATAGTATCATATTCTGTGCTATTCAAAAAGGAAATGGATGACATTTGTTACTTTTTGCCTGTTGTTACACGTGTGCATGCTTCAGGCAAAGGAAGGTTTGGATACCTGATGCAGAGCAGAAATTAATTGTAATATTACACCCCAGGGGTCATGCATTGTGAACTCTTTGTTCATCTGCAGAGTCTTAATTCCTGCCTGGTGACATCACAGGTATCCTTTAAAGGAGTGAATGAGAGCAGAGAGCTGTATTTGGCAGAACGGGTCGCTATTTGGCAAGAGGGAGCAAAAAGAGAGAATTGGAGATCTTCGTGTTGATGTTTGTGACATCAGGAAAAGAAAAGAGTGATGTGGGCTGGTCTCTTCATATTGCAGTGTTTAATCCGAAATATGTGTTATGTACGTTATCAGTATAAATGCCATCATGACAATAAGCAGCAGCTGCTTGTCATTTGAGAAAATTCCAGCTTTTATTGATATCACAGTACTTGTTTACTTTATCATGACATGCACAGAGTGTTTGTCAGCCGCAAATGCATTGCAGGAAGAAAAGAGGAAAAATAATCGAATATATGAGGAGGAGAAAAAATAAGAAAATAATGAAAATTACATCCAAGACTTGTCAAACGGCGTGTAACCTTAAACTGCAATGTTCTTATTCCAGCAGCTATATTAAGATATTTTAATTGTTTAAATTCAAGTGTTAGAAAACACGTTGAATCCTATTCAATAAGGTGTTAGTCTTTACAGAAAATTTTAAATCTAAGGTCTCTGACGATTGTTGCCCCATCTGGTGGCAAGCTGGGGTGATGACACCTGACAATATAAAGCATTTCATGGGGATAACTAACCATATTTATTTATGTTTACAAATATATTTTCAATTATTTTGGCCTTGAAATATTTCATGTCATGTGTGTCCCCTCAGATTAAATCAGATTGTCCTCACACTACAAAGGAGGAGATGGGTGACAAGAGTAAGAGCACAGAGATGCGGTGCTTTACATTATAAACCGATGTTGAATGAATCAATCATATTAACATCTGATGGTACAGAAACCAGATTTTTGCATTTTCTACCCAGTGCAACAAACAGAATGGTAATAAACTACGTTGCCTGAATTAATCTTCTTTTCTAAACAAACTCAAGCCTTTGAAACCAAGGTATTGGCAAAGGTCTGAAACTGTGGCACTATGGTGTTTTCATGAAGAAAGCGTCTGGCACTATTACGCTATCTGCCAAACTATAATACATCCCTACTATAGGACTCCAGCTTTTAGTGAGTAATGTCTTTGTAAGCAGGGTATTAATCTTTCAAACACAAATTATTGTCAACTATTAATGTCTGTGTTTATTATAGTACAGTCAGTGTTTAGTCTGCAAATGTGGGAGTGATATACATGGGCTTTTTCACAATTTTCTGTAACACATTTACACGTGCACAGGAACATAAGCATGCACATGCATGCACATACACGAACCACACATAAATTGTGCATTTATATATACACACACACGTATACATAGACAGACGCACTTACTCAGTGTTAAAATATTACAGTTTCTGTCAAGTAGAATTATTTTGTACTTAATCTAGTTTTTTTAATAAATAAATTAACATACCGATTTACAAATGTAAACACTGAAAGCAAACCTGTAATCTTGCAGGATGAACGTAGATAATCTACAAGCACCCAAGCATTATCGCAAACCTTTACACACTGAAAGTGTTTATTTTGTGATAATGACCATCTGTAAATTATCCCACTCGGTATATGACTAGTTCCCAAAAACTGGATATGAAATACTTTGAATGTGTTCAAATAATTTTTTGTCAAAAGATTTTGTCTGCCAGGGATAACATCCAAACATACAGTTAGCAGTCATTAGACAAAAGTGTGACCACAGAATGCAGTTACTGACTAATCAGAATCAAGTATTCCAAAAAACAGTATACAAAATGTTGACCACAAACTATCCTCATGATATCAGTGTGTTTTGTCACTCCCCGACCCCTTGCTGGGCACAGGAAGAAGAATTCTAACCAAAACACAGCCATAAAGTGCAGGAACAACAAAGACCTCAAAACATAAACACACAAAAGTATACTTAAACAGCTTTCCCTCTCTCTTTTTCAGCAGAAGCATATTCAAATAAATATGAGTCCCACAGCTCATCTTTCCCTATTTTAAGTGTAGCGATATACATACGTGCGTGCCTGTTTGACATGAAAACACTGGGTACATTAAGTAAAGTCTGGCTTCGATCACAGAGGAACAGAAACAGAAGTGTTTATCCAGAGATCTTTTTAAAAGCTCAGAGGACACTGGCAAAGTTGTGCTCACTAGAAATGTAGGAGTAAAAGACAATCAACCATCACAGTGATGTCCTATAATGAATCAAACATGGCAGATAAATACAAACTTTTATTTATTATTATTAAGAGTATAGCTCTATCCAGTGCCTGAAGTTGGATGTGATACACAGTACTGGCAATTGTGTGAGGCTAAATCAACCGCAAATTTAAAACACTTATGGAAATTTGATGCCACATAAACCAACAACATTTTTAACATGAGGACTTTCTGTACCTGATTTGTTACATGGTATTTGTTTTTTATACTAATGTGGCGGGATTCTAATGAAGGATGGAAGGGAGCACCTGTTAAAATAAGTGAAACTGGAAAGTGTCGCTCATGAATAGGCATCATGTTTGCCAGTGAGTAAAGGAAAAATGGGAGAGCCTGATGTTGAAAACAAAAGAGGGATGAAGGTTGGAATACACTGGCTTTTACGTCAAACCACTTTGGCAATGGACCATTGCCAATAAAATAAAATAAGCATCACACCAAGCAGTATGTATTATATTTTTATAGACAGACAGAAAGACAGATGGAGAAAAAGGGATGTGTGGGTAAGAAATACAGTTCATAGGCTGTTTCTGTGTTCATAGGCTCATACTGTACAGTTCTTTAGAGCTTTTTTGTTTCCATAACTGTGTCCCCAGATTCCCGAGAGAAAGCTGTCGGGATGGTGAGTATGACACCACATCCATCCTTTCGTTTCAGCAAATTCAACAGCTCAAAGAACAACAAAATTTAGTTTTTCCTGTCCATTCCCCAAGCACACACATTGACAAATTATTATGGTGTTGGAATAGTCCATGTGATGAATGCAACAGGCATACTGGACATTTTTCACATATAACAGTGAAACACCAAGATGAGATTATTAACTAAGAGTACCGGTGTGTGTCGCCCCTGAAGGGTTTCCCCACACCATTCTGACACATTTTAACGGCTCACCTTAGAAGCGAGGAGGCGTTCCGGGCAATTGGGATGTTGACACAAGATCCCAGTTTTCTCCTCCTGAGCAGGCTTCTCACCTGAAACGAAACACAAACAGAGGTTAAAGGTCAACCACATGCTGGAAGTATCGAATAATCAGAAGTATTTGAAGGAAACGAATGAATGAATGACTGAATGAAAAAATGAGTCATTGAGAATTTTTTCACAAGGGGCACTACAGTATGAAGGGACTCTTGCAAACACAATGAGCCTGTGGGGAATTTGTCCTTGGGCATGAGCCAAAAGACATAACAGGAATACAGGGAGGACAAGAAATGAGGCAGCTGTGGGAGAAAGAAAGTGTGACAGAGACTCAATCAAAATCCGTGATGCAAAATGAACAGGAGAAAGGAACGGTGAGTGAGATAACAGATGACTGAGACTAACAAAATAAACATTTACAAATCAAGCCCATCAACATTTCAAATTATATTAGCCATGGCATCTCTCTCTCTTCAGTCACAGTTTCAACATGAGAGAAAGCAGAAGACAAGCAGAGGTGAGCCGGATTATTTCAACACTTGCTTATTTACAAAAATATTAAATAAATAAATCACAATTCAACTGATGCATTATTTAGAATATTAGATGTGACTTAATTCTTACACATCCACATATACATTACAATGTCAATATCTGGTTTTAGCGTCATCGATTTTCAAAACATGTTTTAAACATGAATAAATACGCTAAGTACAACCAAAGTTATTCCTGTTCTCCACTACCTACCAGGGTACCAGATGACAGATGAGGAAAAGGTTGTTCACTGTACTCGTACTAAATGCTATGAAAGGGAAAGACTTAAATGAAATCAAAGGAAAAGAAATGGCAGAGTATAACAGACAGAGAGGGGAAAAGTTGGCGGAAATCTGAGATTTCCAGACATTACAAGTTTGCTGGAAGGCTGTCTGATTTTCCTTTCGGTAAGGACAGTGAAATTCCTCTTACCTAGAAGCCCATAGGTTTTATAAGAAAAGTGCATGTGAATAACTTTCCTTAGATTCTCTTTTTTTAGCAACGCTGTCATACTAAAACTGGGAAAATTAAATCCATTGCTGTTCACAAACTACCACAAACATTTACCGAACAAAGTTTCAAATATTCAAATAAAAGAATTATGATGATGACCATATTGTTGTATTATATTGTTTACGAAGTATTTTGATATATACTTTGGAGTACTGTGACATCATGATAAAGTCCAAAAAACAAAAGGTACTAACATCCTACTTTTCTTTCCTATTCTTTATGGCACAGCCCAAAGACTGTAGATATTACATCGTACTTGCTTCCATCTCACAATAAAAACTATTCCATCTCTCCTTCTTTAGTCAGAGGGGCACAGGGTACCACCAAAGAAATCCGCTATGTAGGAATGTGCAGAATGCCAGGGTCTGTTTTTCATGCCCCTCTGTTTATCCAGTCGTTTAGAGAAGTTCCTGAGAAGCCGAATATTTAGCACATCCACTGTTTCATTGGCTAGCGTGGACATATTTGATATAATACTCGTTTCCATTGACTGTACTGAAAGAACACCGAGCTAATACCGTGGATGCCGATACATGATTTGCAAGGTCTGAGAATGTTAAAACATTACCAGCTGTATGTCTGGTAACAGATAGCTCTTTGATATGGCTAAACCTCTCCTTTTTATCGAGATTATCTTGGTACGCAGAGGGTACTAAATAGAAAGATGTGAAAATGGTTAAGAGAATCAAATTGTAAAAGGATCGAAAACATGACAACTTCTTAGCATTGTAACACCCACCGTAATGCTTTGAAAGGGAAAGAGGAGCGAGTAGTTGGTTGCAATTCGCAACCTCACAGCTATGTGAAGCAACATTACATACATTGGACCATGGACCAAAAAACTCACTCTCTCCTTGCCTCTCCACCTCGGTGTCACAGTGGTCTCTGAAACCTTCTGACCATTTACTGGAAACCAAACATGGTTCTCCACATAAAGCCAAAAAATCTGCCCTTTTGCTCCACCAGATTCAAAGGGTAAGGTCTAAGCTCTATCCCTTTACAACACTGCATCTGATATAGTATCAATCATTGTTTCAATCTAAATTGTATTTGCTGCAAAAGAAACATGAAAAATATGGCATAATTATCCATGCATTTCATTTTGAAAAGGAATGCCATACAACTTCAGTAACTCTTTTTAAAACATATCCGCTTCCACTTTTGGGGAGAGACTTTGATAAAGCACACAGTACTACATCACAGCATTAACCAGTGTCTGTGAAAATCTCTTACCACAGGGCTCCTGGGTAATGTCCATGAGGGAGGTCCAGGTGTACTTCTCCATCCCCAGCTCACTCTGTGCGCATGGCAAAGTTTCCAGTTCATAAGATCCATGTCGTCGCCAATAGAACATTGTGACTTACAATCCGTACACAACCGTTAATTTAAGCGGTGTGTTTACATTTCACTTGTCAACACAAGACAGCGAGATGAGGTTCTTCCCAAACTGAATCAAACCATTAAAACCATAACTTCTCTTCATGTTACAATACTTTAGCATGTATCAAAACTTGAGTGAGTTCTCTCATGGAGAACGGTTCCCAGAATACTGGTTTCACTAAAGTTTCCAGACAGAGCTTTGGACTTTCTGAGCCAGTATGCGAAGGGGAGAAAGGAGGGGGCTTGACCCACACAGCACGACAGACAAGCAATGCATTCATGCACATGTGAAGTGCATGCTGGGATGAGAGGGAGACTTGGACCTGTGACTTTTCAGAATGGCAAGAGACACAAAGCTCCCTTTTTCAGATGTCCACCTACCTCCATCCCACAAACTCTGTACATCTCAATGCTTCTGTATCCTATAGAGCAATAAACACTAAACACACACTAAAGCCCCATTCAGGGACCGACAGACAACGGTAACAGAAGGCTGAAAAAAATTATAATTTCCTGCTTTTATACAGAAAGCGAGAAAGAGTTAAGATAAAGATTAAGAGAAGCGCTGGAAGAGTTCACAAGTGGCCCCCAGCCCCCAACAATTTCTAATTTTGCTCTGACAAATTAGAGAGTAGAATGGGAGAGTCTTAGCTGTTGCGATCCAACCTTTTCCAGCCATATGGTAGTGATTTGGACCAGTGTGACGTGCAGGGGTTACTTTTAATGAGCAGCCTTCCAGTGGCAGTCAAGCCAATATGCTGAATTCACAGACTCTGTCAGCTTCATCTTTGCTGGGACATGTACAAAGAACAAAGCTCTTTGATCTCCTTCACCTAAACATTTCTCTCTGTAAGACTGTGTACAAACACGTCTTTTGTATTTACAGATTGCTTCATATACTGTGATAAACTGTGTGTTCATAGTTCAAAGTGAAAATGAGGGATTGTGTCCCTTGCCTGACTCTTCGTATAGCGTACTTTATGTGTTATTGTGTTAATTCACTGAATATCTATATACGAAGATAACAAAATTATATATATATATATATATATATATATATATATATATATATATGTATGCTATATATGTGTGTGTTATTTGAAATTCATTAAATAATGAGTGACACACCTAGTGAGAGAGTAAAACCAGTTCGGGCATTTCAAAAGAGCTGATATTTACAATACCAGCACTGTTAAGTTACGCTGTTTACATCACGCAGCTTGTCTGCGTAAGTGGTGTAACAAACCGCGGTATGCACGTGGTTTCACAGTTTTGTCTGGATTGCTTCGATCACCATTGGGCATGTAGCGAGTGGGAAACGTGAGATGAAAAACCTGGACTGGACCTAAAACGGAGTGGTTAAAATAGTTGTCGCTCTTTACTTTTCTTTTGAAACTATTTTAAATGGGAGACATTTTTTTACAGTTTATTAAACGGGTAGTTCACCCAAAATTTAAATTGTGTCATCATTTACTCACCCTCTCTTCATTTCAAACATGTATGACTTTTCTTGTTTCTGCAAAACACAAAAGAAGATATTTTGAAGAATGTTGCTAACCTGAATTGCATTGGTTTTGTGTCTATACAATAGAAGTGAATGGGTACCGCCGTTGTTCGGTTACCAACATTCTTAAAATATCTTCTTTTCAGCTCTGCAGAAGACAGAAAATCAAACAGGTTTGAAGTGACAAGAAGGTGAGTGAACGATGACAGACTTTTCATTTTTTTGGTGAACTATCACTTTAACTATTTATCTTTGTCTCAAAGTTATATGTAACCCTCACAACATCTGAACTGATCAATACATACCAAAAGCCAAATGTTGTTTATACTTCACATCTGGCTGATGATCATGCTATATTCAACTCATGATTCACAGCATGTTACCACCAGCACATTGGCCACACATGAAAGAACAGCAAGTAAAGTCAATTTATAAGAACTAAACTAATCCTCTGATCTGTGATTCTCCTGACATTATGTTTATCTTTGTTTAAAACACTAGCATTAGGATAGTCATGCACACACTGAACAGGCCAGTCGATCCCAAACCAGTAATGGGCTTTGGTTTGGAGGCTAGATGACAAATTACTCAGCCAAGTGCCAGTTCTCAAGCAGTTCAGATGGTTCCTTGCACCAGGTCCTATTTAGAATTAAGTAAACAGGTCTGTGGTACTCTTATTATAAATTCAAAAGATTTGACTGTGTTTGACATTATGGTAAAATACCCCTTAGCAGCTTAACCGATAAACTGTGAGCGCCGTAAAAGCAACATTTCATAAGCTGAAGTTTGGATGTAATAATCTATCAGGCTGGACCTCACAGACAGAAATGTCTATTGGGTGAAGCCACACTGTAAAAAAAAATTATAATTCTTTAAAAGAATATTGTGGTCACTTATTCCTTAAAATAAATATATACAATAGTTACAAATTTTTGGTGTTCCTTCGGAAAGAGAAGGTTAGTGGAGGATTTATGTAACGTGGCAAAATAAAAGTAAATGTTGTAAATGTAAACCCATCAAGATTAAAGTTTAAGGGATCAACCTTTAAAAATAAATGACATTAATTTGACCACAACCTTAATGTACTTTACTTTAATTAACACTAGTCAATACTTATAAACTGTTGACACATGCCATGTTAGGAATCTCTCGTACTTTAGTAATGTTTTGAGTTTTCAATGTTTTGAGTTCTCAATAAAACTCCTGCATTCTCCCCTGCTGACTTCACTTCAGACCTTTCACAACTATAACTTATCACAGCATCAATATATCAACATTTTTTCTAACATTGTTTCCAAACTAAATGTAATCTCCCCTTACAGTTGTTGATACAGAGCTGTTGACTGTTGATACAGGATGAATCATACTTCCTATAATAGGCAGCGCTGAGGTAAAGCACAGAGCTCCACGTTCACCTGTAGCGATGTAAACACGATTCAACACCACTGTCAAAGAAGTGCTATCTAAGCCTAATTGCAAGGGATGTGGAAAGGAGTGCCAGGAAATCTAGATTTAAATCGCCAAAACGGGAAACAATCCTCTAAAGGAAGACCAACATGATTAGATGTGACACATATCAAAGAGTTTCGGGTATCAAACCTAGTCTAATACTTTTTAAGTTCCCAAAGGGCCAAATGCAAGGACCCTTAAAGAGATCAAGGGTAACCCAAAAGCATTCAAGTAAACACCCTTGCCTTGTTTTCAAACAAATTACGAATTAAAAGATGAATAAATAGCTACATCACTAGGAAACGTCAACAAATACTAAATCTGCATTCATTTTGATAAATGCACAAATTGACTCTCAAACATTTAAAATACAAAGATTAACATAAATTTAAAATGGCACTTCCAAATCTGACAACCCATATTTTATATCAGAAATTTTTTTTGTGACATCTGAATCTATGAAGTAAAGTTAAAGGATGTATACTTATACTATATTTAAACTAATGCGTTACTTCACTAGTCTTAAACACATCATATTTTAAGATATGCCCTTTTTTAATATTGTAAGATTGAGGACACTCACCCTATAGGTTTACACTTAAGTGCACTATACAATCCCATCGTTTCTTTAATTCAGCAGGTAACAACAGAAGACAAAATGACACTTACTCAGTCGCAAGCGAAGACCAAGCCAACCCTTGGGTGGCGATCCGTATCGATACATGATGTCGCGTTAACCATGGGGCTTAATTTCCCAAATCAATGCATTCACGTGTTGCTCTCGGTGAGGAAAGATCCGACCATACCGTCCTCTGGATATCAGCGGACGAGCAGACACCGACGCTGACGCGCAGCTGGCAATCCGCCAACAGACAAAGCGCTAGACAATCCACTTCAACTAAGTCTGCCTTCACTGACATTTATATTTCATAGACAGCGCGCTGAACGTGAGAGTGCTTCTTTCTATTACACTGCAAAGCGATCCAGGTGAAGCGGTCCCTTTAAAATCTCTTATCTGTATGCTTGAGTGACTTCCAAAGGGCTTCACCTTGCGTGCGCTGTGGAGACAAAGACCGGTTGACTGTGTGCCGTTGACGCAATGTTTTCTGGCTTTTCTGGCCTCAAGCTTTACTGGAACTTGTTGAATTGCGTTGTGACATCATATATCCCGTTACAAAGTCAACAGCGCATCTTCCACAGCTTTGTATCCACGTTAAAAGAAAAAGAAAAACTCGACCGTCAGTAAACAATGCCTGTTTGTTCCACAAAGACACACGGTATCCTTCACTTGCATATCGTGCTACTTATGCTAAACGCGCAGTGGTATCGACCTCCTCTCTCTCCCTCCCCATCTTCACACGACACAGCAATCTGACATCTCAGTTCATTTTTCAAATTGGATCAAAGGCAGTATTTACTTATGTATGGTCCTTGCCAAAGACGCATTACATCTTCTCATTGCAGCATCCCTCAATTACACTTAATGATTTTCTAAGATGTCAAAGTTATACAATTTAGACGCAATAAGATTAGGGAGATTTGAGTGTTTTACTACATGGCTTAGTGACCATGGCACGTGTTTGGTTGTAGCCTGCTTGTAATACTTGTAAGAATCAAATGTAAAAACGTGTCTTCAAAAATAGTGCCAAACCAACAAAGACATTTTACAATCTCCTCCAAGAAGGGCTTTTAAATTGTACAAATCATGTTTTCTTTTCAATTGAATTAAGTAAATGTTTGTGTGTCCGTTTAAGGGGGTTGGGGTAAGATTAGGCAATTGAAAATATAATTAGCCTGGTATGAAAACAATGGCTTGACTTTTTAAGTTTTTAAACATTAACAGCAACTTCTGGCTCCTTAGAAAAAGCTCTTTGTCTGCTATATTCTGCAAACATCAAAATCAGCTGTTAAATGTGTTTTCAATTCGGAAACCTTCTCATCACTGACTGCCAACCTTCAGAAATGCTTAGACCCTACACCGCAACTCAAATTTTTAGAAATACTGTAGTGTTGCAAGCATACGAGCACAGTCGCTCCCTCTCCTGCAGCCTCCCCCATCTCTTTTCATCTCTTTTAAGTATAAGCAAACCTGCTCCCGGCTTGCCAGGCAGGCCATATGTGGAGCATTAACCCTCTGGTGCTCTCTTCTCCTCCATCCCCCCTCACTGCCTCCTCTGCATTAAGCACCTTGTGCAGAAACCACAGTTGCCCGGACCCACTGCAAAACAAGCAACATGGCCTTGCTTCTCTGTGGTAGCATTCATAAGATGTAGCCTACTGTACGGGCTCTTTACAACCAATCCTCTGCATCGGAGAGAAAGGACCTTTTTCTGCGCCAAAACAAATAAATTAAAAGTAGATGTGAAGTAATGATGCTATTCACCCCGTATAGACAGTGAATCAGGTGTATGGAATGTGGACACGTTGAAGGTGTCTTGACCTCAACCAAGTTGCTTTTTATTCCTGATGGATAATGCGTTCCCTAGCCAAAGGTGAGCTGTCAGGATTTGAATGTTTGTTGTGTTCCCACGCAGCAATCAATCCAGATGAGGCGGAGCTATACCTGCCGTAGCGTTCAGGGCTATTATCAGGTGTGACAAATCCTTAATCCATGTCAGTTTGACACCAACCATGCTTTTATTGAGTGTACCGGTCTGTCAAACACTCTGGGGGGCAAATCTCTTCAGTCTTATGGAACGGTCTGTAAATCTCAACCTTGACCTCATTTGTTAAATACAAAACATACACACTACTTCATCAATGTAAAGATTCACATTCATGAATTCAGTTCTTAACAAAATCCCATAATGACGATATTATCATTGTCATCCACACGCTTCATATTGGAATTATTCCCTGTTTATTCTGGCTTTTGTAGACCGAGTAAATTTGGCTGTTAAGAAGGATGGGAAGCTGTCTGAGGCTCTTCTTAAGCTGACTAGCAACAGATTAATTCATTAGTTTGCTAATAGAATGAATATATTTAGGTCATTATATCCAGTACTGTTTCGACTCAGCTGTTGAATGTTAAAGTTAGATGCTTTAAATTTCAGTTGTCTAGAATACAGCCAACATTCGCAGGAGAAAGAGAGAAAGACAGCCCGAGGACTTGATCAGATGGTTTTTAATCAGTTCCTTTCCTCCACTCCCCTGTGTTGACCTTTCTTTCTCTTAGTTTCCCATGCTTTTGTCTAAAGCCAGTTTTTCTCCTTTTGCTACTCTTCCCTCTATATCCATGCCTATTATATCAGATGTCACATGACAGGATAAGATCGGCTTTGAATCACGACTAGGTGATATATCAAAGATTCACCATGTATTCACAGTGACACTGTGAAACAGAACCAGTGAAAGACAGCTTCTTTAATCTGTAAACATTTTATACTTCTTCCCATTGCCTCTAACATATTTATTAACACACCTACCCGGCTTTCGAATGTCTTCCTAAAAATTGCTTCAAATGTTTTTTATGATCATATATGGGTGCCAAAATGATATTTAACTAACTGTATAATATAACTGCACCTGGTAAAAGGTACATGTAAAGACTATAAAGACAGGCAGATATTAAATGACAATACTGTATGTGTCCATATACCTGTAGCGCACTTAGAGGATGTGACATAATTGTGACACTGTATCTCTCTTCTTTTGTCATTCATGACAACCCCAAATAACAAATAAAAAAGATCCAAGCACTGATTCTGCAACAGGCTCAATGACTTTAAACCTTTGAATCAATGATCAAAGTCATCAATTAAAATGCAAAAATGTTTCTTTTGTTTGTTTGTTTCATATATATCCGTCTGCCTTATGTATCTACCGCCCCCTGGTGGCAATATCTCCCAAAATACAATCTTTCCCAAATAAGAAAATCCATGAACTTAAATTCTGAGTCTCTTGGGGTTTCTTCTTTATCTTTGGGGCTTTTTCTGGTGACAGGAGCTGTTAACACCTGTGTGTGAGAGTAAGTGTGCTGCTAGCTATCCCTCAGGGCTCGCACTGCCATATTCCTTACCTCAAGCTATATATATACTGAGCTCAATGTATCCAGCCCGGAGGCTATCACAGACAAAGATAGGATAGAGGCTTTGAAGATATCCAGTTGAGCTCTAAGGTCTATCTTGCAGAATTTAACAGTGCAAAATTAGTATTTTAAAAAAGTATTTAAGAAAAATCAACAATTTCCACTAATCACCCATCAAAAGTTGAACCTGCCTACAGTATGTTGTACAGTGGTGTATGGTGGCTCAACATAAGGTGTAATGCATAATCCAAAATTTCAATGCATAATGTGTCAGATCAATTAAACATTGCATTAAATAATGTCTCATATTGACAGCTGTGGCATCTACTTAAGCATCTGTCCATATTGGACATCTGCCAGGGGTTGACAGTTTAATCTATTCATTTTCTATGCGTTGTATTGGGGATATTAACTTGACACGCGGAATACAGGAACGATTGGGTCAGTGACAAAACAGGGTTGGCAAGATGAGAAAATGAAAGATCTTTTAGAATCAGATTTGTATCAGATATTTTAAAATGTACTTAGTCTATTTATGTTGATTTTGTGTACAAATGCCACTTGCACCATTTTTTATAAAAGTTAAGACCTTAAAATGTCAAATGGTGTCTCACGCAAAAAAATAAAATATTTAACATTTTATCCACCTAGATGGAATGTAAACTTACTCGTAAAAATAAATTATTTATTTATTATGGCCCCTGGTAGCAAGGTTTGTTTTAGAAGTCCAATGGTGTAAGCTCATTGCTCTGAAAAGCGAGGCGTGCTATGATTGGCCAGTTAACCAGTGCGTATTGATTGGTCGAATATTGCAAGTGTGTGACGGAAATGTAACGCGTCTTACCATATCTAGAACATCAGGTTCCACTGTACTTGCGGTTAGATTTGCTCTTAGTCAAATCATACTACACACTGACGTAGATTTGTGGGGGGTCGGTTACATGAAGCATTTCAGGCAGGTCTGGGTGTGCATACGCTTTTAGATAGAATGTATCTTTTGTTCAAACACTTACATTTTTTACTATTTTAGGTGTCTAATACATGCATGGGCAACTTATAACACACCAAAGACACAGAAAAACACGTATTTGCATGACCCCTTTAAAACGAATTTCAAACTTTTGCATGCAGCAGTTAGTATCACCAGAGGTTCTTATCTGTGGTTTAATTTCCTGTCATGTGTCTTCCTGCATAATGTAGACGACTTTACTGTTAGTAAACATTGTGACACATTATAGTGGGCATAGTTTAGGAGGAGGAAGAAAGATCTTTTGTACTAATGCGTACGTGAGATTTTAAGACACATACCCAAATCAAAATCCACACCAACAAATATAGTCGTTTTTAATCTTAAGTGTTATGAATTTTTTATGATGGTTTCTGTACAGTCCAGTCTGTACAGTCAGTTTTTTTGTTTGGCAATGGCAGCAGGTATGTGTTAAAATATAAAATTGGAGACTGTATTCTGTTGATTTTTTTGCACTAAAGAACACAACAAGATGATATTTTAAAGTCCTTATGTAGCCGAATCTGTGCTGGTTTGTATTGGCCGCCTCCAGTTTTCCTTGTGTTTTGCTTCCAGCTAATGCCATTATACCTAAGTGTGATGTCGGCACAAAATTGCTCCTTAAATGGTGGTTACACCACCTTGACTCACATGATTCCCCAAATAAATTCTAATATTTAGAACAATGGTGTTCCATTTACTTTTATTTACTATTAAATAGGACTTATGTAAGATTATGCCAAAAGTGATCTGATATGGTGTTTTATTCAGAATTTAAACTTCTGCAATCATTCTCCAATTATTCTCTCAAGATAAATTAAAACCAGAATTTGAGAGAATGTATGCAAGTAATTTGCAACTTTATTTTGAAAGTTTAACCCTTTTAAATGTAATTAAATCACAGGGACATAAAAAATGACCATTGACCCGGTAATGTGTTCCTGTAGCTTATTTGGTAGGGCATAAGATCACATTCAATTCCTACAGAAGACACAAAATAATAAAATGCAGACCTTAGCCTAACCCTTTCCTAAGAATCCTTTCGCAAAAAAACATCTTATCACTTAACAAAAAATAGCCACCCCATTTATCTGTATTTGTGTTGTTTCTAGTTAGCAGAAACAGCAAATGTGAGGCACAAGTACACACTTTACGCACAGTTGCTCTGTTGTTTAATTAAAAAGCTGCTTCAGTTGATGCAATTTAAATTTTATCTCCGTTCTCCGTCCTCAAGCCATATGTTATAATTTCTCTGCATTAAACCTGATCTACTCTTTCTTAACATTGCATACTTGCTGATAACTGTTTGAAGTTTCTTCTGGGACCTCTGTCTACATACCACATATTCCAATTAACATTTCTAATAGCTTCTTAGCCTGACGGGTTAATAGCTTCCCGATCGAGTTCGACTCCGTACATAGGTTTCAGAGATAAAGTCTGGACCGAGCCTGCCGTGGACACAAATCAATTTCCAATCCTCCCATTTGCAAAACCCTTTATGGATTATCCCACATGCACAGGTCTTTCTTAGGTTGACCCTCGCTCATTACAAAGCTAACTATTGGATTTTGTCTCATAAAGAGAGGGCCACATTCCAGGACGTCCCCACCTGAGGTCAGTAGCTTCTTATCTCTTTCTTTAGACACAGTAAAAGGAGGCAGGCAATGTAAAGGTAACAATGGCGAACCCCCTCACAGCAACAGTAACACTGCTTAAACCTCCAACATAGACGTACACTGTATTTTTAGCAGCCTACTGTAACATATGTTGCAGAGAAACTGAATGATTTACAATGATTGTAATTGAACATTCCTCTCACGTCCGCACGCAGGGGTCTCAAAGTGAATAAATGGATGATGGTCTCTAAGGATCTGCAGTCTTCTAAAGGTGCCTACAGGAGCTCCATCACTCACAGTTCTCATTTGTGTTCCCCCTCCAGACTGATTGCATTACGGCGGAGCTCTCATCCATCGCAATAAAATGGAATAAGGAATGCTGGATTCCATAGTGATGGTATTATGACATGTCCGTGAGGGATCATTTTTGGAACCTTGTTTTGTTGCGTATACAGTGTTGTCTGTTTATTTCATGTCGTAAACAAAGCAAAGAAGATATATAAGGCAGGTATAAGGTATCGATCTGCTTCTTGTTCTTTCTGATATGCGAGTCTGACATGTTTTTTTCTTTGTTTAGTTGTTGCACTGTTCATCTTGTATTCTCTACATTAAAGCGATAATTCACCCAAAAAAAAATTCTGTCATCATTTACTTCCCCTCGTTTCATTTCATACCTTTACAACTTTCTTTCTTCCGCAGAACACAAAATATGATATTGTTGATAAAGTTGGTAACCGAACAGCGCTGGAGCCCCATTCACTTCTATTGTATGGACACAAAATAAAGCAAGTAAATAGGGCCAGTTAACAACATTCTTCAAAATATCTTCTTTTGTGCTCTGTGGAAGAAAGAAGGTCATAGAGGTTTGAAATGACAAGAGGGTGAATAAATGATGGCAGAAGATTTATTTTGGGTGAACTATCAATTTAAGAAGACTTCTGAGAAACTGACAGAGAATAATGGTTTGTCATTTCTTTACTGTTGTTGATAGTGCCTTAAAGCCACAGTGTTAACCCTTTATGAGAATGTTTTTTTTGGCTTAATCTGTTTATTGAACTTTTATAAGAATGAAAGGATACAGGAAAACTGAAACAATCCCCCCCCCAAAAAAATTAAAGAAATAATAGTAATAAAATAAAAAACCCTCAAAACGTAATTATGGAGTCTAATCTATTTTTAATCAAATCAAGTAACGATCAAACGATCTTAATCATCAGATTGACCGATTCGCATAATCAGAAATATAACTAATGAAAGGGGTTTATGTCTGCAAAACATCTAATTGGCAATTGTTATGTCTTAAGGGATTCTGGGTAATAATTTTCTTTGCGAAATTAATGATTATACCATCCTAAACAAATGCATGTAAAGGATAACTGAAAAAAATGTGTCTTATACCTTATGGGAACTTTTCCTGGGCCTGTCTCATCTTTCAAAATCAGTCATGCCACCGAGATGAGTTGAATCACTCATTAATCTTCTCTGCCAATGAACATTAGGATCTGTATCTATTTTACACAAATCATGTTGAGCTCTGCAAAGTAAAATCTTCTATGTATTCAGATCACTGGCTAAAAGAAAACATCAAGCATTGAAAACAGAAATACATCTGAGACATTCGGTATTAAAAGGAACCCTTGCCGAGTCTCCAAAGTCATAATATCAAGGCAAAGAATGAGCTAGAGACTATACAACTATAACAACTGGCAAAATACTAAAATACAATGACATGAAGAGAATACCATGAACACTGTAATAAATGGAAACTAATTCACAGTGGTGTGAATTAAAACTCGTAAGAACTAACCTTAAAAGGAAAGTAACATTGACATGAAGGTTCCTGAATGATGTGTATACTGTTGGAAGAATTTTTCTTCCTTACCTAATAATATGCACAAACACAACAGCAATTAGGGCATGAATAATTTTTCATTAATCTAAACTATTGAAATAAAATAAAACCAGAAATACCATGTTTAACTATTTTCTAATGCTGTTTGCCTGTTTATTTAGTATGTAATATGTAGCATCTTTGAATCTGGTCAAGGTGACACTGCACTCCTTCAGAACTGGCACCTTATTAACATCCCAACTGTTTAACACGAACAGCGGGTGAGATGAATTTAGTTCAGGACGAGAAGACTGCACAGTCCAAATAAAGCTAAGCATGCATCTCACAAGCTGAAAGCAAGAATCAGTTCTGACTTCTTTCTCTTTACTCCTAAAAACCTTGTCTGTATACTGTGGTAGGTTACTGTGTATACACTTATGCTTTTTGTTGTCCTTATGTTGTTCCAATTGCTTTAATTGTTCACCTCATTTGTAAGTCACTTTGGAAAAAAGCATCTGCTAAATTACTAAATGTTAATGTGAAAAGTACTAAATATTTTAAATCTTCTACAACCTTTCTTAAACACACCTCTAATCTGAATTTATAGATGTGCATTCCTGACCTAGCCTGACACTGCTATGTCATTCCCACGGGTGATTCAACAATCTGGATACACAGCGTGGGAAAACACGGATTACTTCCTGTTGATCCCCCCTGCTTGAACGAAAATCCATGCATACTGGTTTGTGCGCCAGGTTGGATACTAATAGATACCCCAGGCGTTTAGCCAGTGGGGAGCAAATACAGTAAATCTGAGCCAGGGTTATATAGAGACCTTCAACACTCTTTAAAGTTACATCCGATCATGCTGAGGAGTCCTGGGACGTAGGATAGAGAAGTGCTGAGAGTTTGATGCTGATGGCTTTTATCAGGGATATTAAAATGAATGTGTTAACTTTCTCTTTGGAGCCCACTGCCTACCTGTCTATGTTTGATATTTTAAAAGATATACAGATTTGTAAACAAATTAATTCAATGGTAATGTTTTTTGAGTTAACGCTAGACCAGCTAACAAGAAACTTTCTCAGAATGTTGGCTTACATTCTTAAAAAAATGTAATGTTTGTTATAATGTTAAAAGAGCATTTTTTTCAACATTATATATAATTGTACAATCAGAAATGTAAATGGAATAAAAAGTTATTCAAAACAAATAAGTGCTGTCAAACGATTATATATACATATATATAGTATGTGTTTGTTTGTAAGTACAAAATTAATATGAACAGTACATACATACAGTCATGTTCAAAATAATAGCAGTCCAACATCAGTAACCAGATGAGTCACTGTTTTTGGTATAAATTATTATTCTATACGGCAAATATTTAACTAGTAGTTGTAGTAGAGAAAACCAATAGACCCAACAGTCATGAAATGCATGCTGCTAATTCTGTTTAATTGAATAATTAATTGAAAAAGGCGTGTTCAAAATAATACCATCCTGGAGTTCAATTAGAGAGGTAAATTGAAAATTAAAAAAACTGGTGTCACACAATTGGCCCTTATTTTAGTACGAAGACAGCAAATGTTGGACTTGTGGGGTGACATCAACAATGTTTCTTAGGCAAATCCAAGAAATGCAGAGGAATTGTGGTCTAAACTGCAATCGTACTGGGCTGGAATACCTGTTCACATGTGCAAGAAGTTGGTCGACTCAGATGTGAAGCATTTCATACAAAAATTATGTTGCCCCGGCTGCCAGGAAATTACCACAAATGTTTTACCAAAAATATATTTTATTACATTCTATTATTTGAACAATTCACTCTCAAAGTATTTAGACAAAAGTTTGATTTAATTCATGAGATCAGTAGTCTGATCAGTTTGTCAAAGTTAACATCAATATCAGCCAGCACTACATACGTACATACATATTCAGAATCAAAATGTATAGTATAATGCAATGTAAGTCCCTTTGGATAAATGCATCTGCCAAATGCATAAATGTAAATGTAGACTTTTGTTCAATATATGAATTTCTTTTCTAAGGAGAATTACAATTCCTTGGTGAAAGAATACCTAAAAATATGAACACAAAAAATATTTAACAGCAAACAAAGCACTAAGGGATAAGGCTCCAGCTGTTCATTCCGGAGATGATTTTCACCTCTCAAAATAATCATCTGTTTCAGAGCTTGTGCACAGAAAGCAAATAGGTGAAATGAGTTCTCCAGAGAATGGCCATTTTTTCTCTATACTCTATATCTGGTCTCTGTGCACCTCTAGATGCTCCTGGTAGAGACAGTCACAGGTTGCAGATGAGGCCCCACACTGTTTGCATATAAAATATTCATCTGTGTTCCAGGCCTCCATGGAAAGGAGCAGATAAGCCTATTCCAAGCAGATGCTTCTTATTAAAAAACATGGGAACAAGCGTTCTGTTTTTTTTCAAAGTTTTTACACTCTGTGATTGTTTGACCATGTTATTGCCTGCTGGTAATATTGGCATTTCCTGTATCTGTATGTGTATCTTGATTCAGTTAAATTTATGATTCGTGAAGGAATCTAAGGAAAATATGATGAAAAGGAATATTGTGGTGCCATGAATCACGCTTGATGAAACAAAATCATTTCATGACAGATCTCCCACTTGCTGTGAGCATTTCAATCTGTTGAAAAGATCCAGGAAGAGTCACTATCCTTCCTTTAAAAAAACTTATTACAGTTTTTGGTCATTTATTCCTGACCTTTGAACAGTACTTTAACACTCCTAAACCTGACTTTAAATAAAAGAAGCACATACTCTATAATGTATTCTCATTTTGACTGCACTCTTTTAGTAACACATTTGGTTTTCTATGCACAAAGAAAGCTTTGTAGATGGAAACATAAAAGTTTCAGTCAGAGCAACAGTGAAGTCATGTCCTTGCTATACTCTCCCTTCTACTCCTGATCCATTTTTAATAAAGACAGATTTTTGCTACACACATCTTGTCTCTAGAAACTGAGATGCTGTTTTGGACTACAGTCAAAAGTACGCCACACATACCAAACAGTAAGGATATTTGCTCTACATGATTTTAATTTAAATCATCATGCAATCAGTCATGGGCCTTCAAAATTAAAAGTCTTGTGGGTGTTTTATCTTAATAAATGTGCAAGCTCTGCTTTTTTTAAAGAAATCCAATTAATTTAATCAATTTCTCAAAATGTGTCATGAGTTATAATGAAATCCATAAAAATGTGGGAAACAAATAAATGAAGTGAAACACAGCGGAAATGTACTGTAAGAATATAATAAAATGTATAACTCTAACCATAAAGGCATGTACATTAAATTAAGACTGAATTTAATGGACTGGATGTGAGTTATTCAGACAATTAATTTGCTGCTAATTAATATTTACTTTTCAAAGTTCTTTCCTCTTATAAAATGAACTGTACAAGTATTAACAATACTAAATTTACCAAGCCAATTGAGATACAAGCCAAATGAGATATGAGACGTATGGCATTGAAAACCATACAAATTGATGCTTGTAATATGCATATGAAGGATGTGACTGAGAATGTGAGCAGAGTGTATGCCACCCAGAAACCGGCCACCTCATCTGTCCTATACCTCAACAGCTGAAAGGACACTCACAAAACAAGTAGTTGGATTCACTTAATTTCATCATGACACACATTTCCACACAATATAATTGGATTGCAGAGTACTTCCGAGTAAAACTGCATACATGCAAAAAAATATATAATTTAGCTCGTCCCCATCAGTAAAACCTTTACTCTTCAACACTATGGTAACCCCCAAAAATCGCAGACAACAGAAATTCTTTTGAACTTTAACCTTACAGAACAATAAACACTAACAAGTCTCCTTATCTTTCATCTTGCACAAAAACACAAATATAACACTTTAAAATGCACTACAAGTCCAGTCGTAAGAGCAAAGCATGCTGGGAAGGCAATCTGTGTAGTTTCAGTTAGTCAATGAAAATGATTCATGTTGCCCCAACACAAAAGGAATAAGTTATTTCAAAGAGTGGCCTATGTTGCTATTACACATTGAAATTGTGCTTGATCAAGAAAACAATACAAATGTGTTATATCAAAATGTACTGATTAAGTAAAACAAACAGCCTTTAAAATAATTTTTTATTGACTTTTACTGTAACAGAAAAACATGCCACTAACCAAGACAAAACATCTTATGTTAAAGAGACAAAATGTTACTAGCACAATAATAAGTGATATATGTGTAGTGGAAGTGACATTGTGTTGTTATTCTCTTGTGATGAATTTATGAGCACAAATTAGACAAGTGAGAGTATACAATAAGATGTTTTAGAAGCCACAAGAGAAGAAAGCAAAAAAAACGAACAAACTGATGAACACTTTGTGACACTGAGAACTGTAGTTCCTTGTGTTCACAAACTGAATTGCTGTTAGCTAAACGAGGGTCAAGGGGAAAAAACAGCGGCAGAGAAGAGGCGGAGCTTACCTTTTTCCCTCTCATGTGCGAGAGTGACAGAAGAAGGGAGGACCGAAGGGAGGGGGTGGACACCTACAGGCTTGGGGACAAAATTTCCAAGACCGATGTTGAACAGTGGCTCAGTGGAACAACTAGATATAATATGATGCAGCACCTGCGGGTTCTATTGCCTCATTAGCCCCACCACCCACCTACCCCCACACAATAACTCGCCCACATGCAAACATCCAAGAGTTGCAGGAAGAGACCTACTGCTATCTATTTTTGATTCACTCCTGCCGTTTGTCTATTCTTCCTTGTCCTAGATGATAAAGGGACCAAAAGTTGGGATTTGGAGTAAGAGAATGTGTGCAACCACCTCTGAGGATCAAGACATGTTCTGTCAGAAGGCAGTGGCCCTCATTGTTGACCTCTGCCTGGACAGCAGCCCTTATCTGGATTCTGAAACATGCCAGGATTTCCTGTTGCTTCTGACCAATGCAACCCCCAACATCTCCAGCTCAGGTAAACACCTGGTTGTTTTCCTGCATGATGGTAAATGTGTTTGTGGGGGGTGACATGGGAGGGGGAATGTTGTCATGTTTATGTGTGTATAAATGCATGAGCATGGGGAAGGACTTCAAAGGAACATGACCTTAAAATATGCACTCTCTATGCTTGGTTAAAACCAGAATGGAGGTTTTGTTTAGATATGTACCTTTCAACAAATTTTACTTTCAAAGTCAAAGCATGAAGACATTACTGCCATCAAAGCTGTGTTGTATGTTCCTGTTCAGTCTGAATGTGTGATTTATTTCTCCTTTGATATTAGGATGCTAGTCATCAGCGATTTAGATCATATGTACCAAATCTGCCTTTTTGTTCCTGCACAATTCAGCTAAGAAATGTCATGAGCAAGATGAATGTAAATGTCTTGCAATGTATAATTCGGACTGCAGATTCACGGTGGCCACACAAGGTAAAATTGACAAGAAATTGAATTCTGGACAGAAGATCGAATGAGCTGTGATATCTCTAAGTTGGCAGGTGATATGGGCGTCTAAAGCAATACAAATTAAAATTCCTGATCTGGAAAAATGCCATGGAGAAAGACACAGAATCTAATTGTCACTCAGAGTTTCTGTCACAGAACAAATTAAATAAACCGCCGCTGGCTCTGGCCTGCATCGTGTCCCTGAACGCAGGGATGGTGAATGCCACTGCGTGTTATCCACAAATAAAGATTAATCATAGATGCCACTGAAAGCTTAAATGCCGGTGCCTCAATATTGCTGAGTGTCAGTTCTAAATGTGTTCTCCTTTGAAACTCCTGGACCGACGGGAACCGGGACGTGTTCACAGGGTGGCTCTGTGGGCCTCTGCCCATTTGCCCTCACAGGCTGGCGCCCTTTGGAAGGTGAAATAGAATGGTAGCCGAGTACAGAGGATTCACATCCGCACTGCGCTGCAGGACCTGCCTTCAGACGTAACTGAACGTAACTTGCAAATTTGTAATTGGGTTTTTGCATTCACAATCGAGTTCCAAAGGTTGGGGTTGAAGGGAACCGCCTCTGTCTCCCCCTGATTGAGGACCACTTGGCTAGACAAAAAAACAACCTTAAACGTGTTTTAAACACTTTATACTTGATGTTTCAGGTTAAATTTGGTTCCAAAAGCAAAACAAGATGAGAACCATCACTTGGCACTTTTTTTTATTATTAATGTTGTTGCAAAAAAACCTCTTAATGTCATAAAGTCATAATGATTGAGCTCTAATTAGGAAGGAAGTGTTGAGTCTGTAAAGGGAGCTGCCTGCTGACTTGACTAGAAGTGTAGGGAGTGTCAGGAACCTGCAGTCCACAGGCAGTAATGCCAGATGAATGGAGGACTGCTGCTGGCCTCCGCAACCCCATATTGAGAGCTGCACCCAGCCTGCCAAAAAGCAAAGGTCATGCATCAGGAGAAGCAGCTGGTGCAGCGCTCACGCAATGCCAAATCCCTACTAGATTGAGCAGGCCTCCAACTTTAACAGAGGCTACATGTGATCAGTGCTCTGCAGTTTAGTGCTAATTGTCCAACATCCCTCTTAAATGGATTTCAAGTGGTTAAGCATGTGTAACTGCAGCTGTAGTGTAGTCTGGGGCATCTCGTTCTGTCAGGAATTCAAGGAATGTTGCCACCATTTATTCCCATAGCAGAAAAAAATTGCTTTATGAATTTCTTGAAAGGAAAGCAAATTGGTCTTGGGCATTTTTTACTACAATTGTATTTTTTCCTATAGTAGTCAGTGGTGACCAATATCTGCATTCTTCCAAATATCTTATCTTTTGTTCATTAGAACAAAAAAGAATACAGATTTGGAACAACTCGAGGGTGAGTAAATGATGACAGAATTTTTATATTTGGTTGAACTGTCCCTTTCGCTTTTGAAAAAACTAAACCAAATTAACATATGCTGGATTGTTTGAATATGTGTATTATTAAGAATAATATTTTACAGGTTTATGATTAATTCAACCCAACAGTTGGGTTTGTTCCTTTTTGACCTAGCCATGGGTTGATGGGTTGCAATATTTAAAAACTCAATAGACTGTCAAACATTTTTGACACATTTGTGCCTCTAGACTTTACTGTATGTGAAAAGTCATGTCAAAGTGTACTGTATTTGTGAAATGTGCCAGAAAACCTTTATTCTTACGGCAGACTAGCATTTCAAGTTTATTGGGCCGCTTGTATAAAGAAGTGCTGAGAATTAAGACATTAAAAGTCAATATAATGCCACTCACGTGACAGCGGCGTATGTTCGGACTCAAGGTTAAATCAATTACTTTATTTCAAACATGACAAGACGGTTATGACTGAATAGTATGGTTGAGCAATAGAGGGCATGTGAAGGGGGACCTCATTTCTTTCCACTAGCGAGTCGACCACTAAAAAAGATGAAGGGAAATCATGCAGAATACTAGACACGTTACGAAGAGTCACCTCTCCCCCTTCTGTATCTATAGCCCATTGAGCAGAACATTGCTTTTAACAACCCTAGAGTGGTTTATAGTTTTAGCACACTATGCTTCACTGCAGAGAGCCATCCCCTCATCCTAAAACTACTACCGCAGCTAGCGCATTATGTGACCATGAATAAATAAAACAGCAAGTAGATACCAGACCAGCAAGAAAAATAGCATACACACTTTATCAGAACCCTCCCTGCTGAGGTAAGATGGAGTTCGGTGTGACTATGTGTGTGTAAAATCACTACCAGGGGAGTCTACCTGATGGGAAATTCTCTAAAGTGAGCTGGTGAAATCCTGTGTGGTGTGGTATGATAAATTAATTAAGCTTATCCCCATGCTACATGCCAAGTATGCCGCCAGCGAATTTGTGACCATCCTGTTGTAGTGTTTGTTAATTACTAAACAGGTGTACACTTGGAATCCAGCCAAAATTACATTCCGTTTTTCACTATACGGTTTAAGCATGCTAACTAATCTTATTTTTATAAAAACAAAATCTGCAGGGAATTTGGCAATGATCAGCGTGTAAGAATAATGTGATTTTATACATGCAGACAGCAAGTGTTCTGAAAAGTAAATGTGAGAATGAATTTCGCATTTCCAGCCTACTGTATATCAACTTCACAACATCACACTAACATCAGATCATATGTGTCAGAAAAGATCTTCAAAGTTAATGTTACAATTCTAAAATGCATTACACTTTTTCACACACATTAATCTCAAAATTATGACCATTAGGAATACCAAAATAGAGGCCTTTTTGTGACAATTCTAGTGCCGGATTCTCACAGTTTTATAGCCAGTTGCTGGGTTAAGGCATCAACTATTGAAAGTGAGTTATTTATGGTTAAATGATTTCCAAATTAATGATGATAAAGAAGACATCCATCACCAGCATACATCAAAGATGATCTCTATAATATCTATTATATAAACTACCACTCACTTGTGTGTTTATATTTTGCACATTTTATAATAATAATAAACTGGTCAAAAATATGAAATAAAACAAAGGGAACTATGGGAATTATGTTGTAACAAATTTTTTTTAAAATGTGTTATATTTTATCGTAGTCACCTTGTGACTAGAATTTGATGAAATTTTTCTTGTCATGCAGCTTCTTGAGGTCTGACCCTGAGATGAGTTCTTTCTTCACTATTCAAATATTTCATGACATATTTTATTAAATAAAATGATAGTTTTGACAGGAAAAACGTATGTTTGCTAAATTATATTTTTGTCTACTAAACTAATGTCAGACCACCCAATCATAGCAGGCAATTGTTTAAGTTATATTACCCTGGACAATCCCTTTGAACCAGCTGATTAAGTAGGCAAATTCCAGTTGAAAGTGGACATCTCCCTGCTCACTTCGAAGGGCAGATCACTGTAAATGACCACTCTGAAGTGTATTTAGAGCATTTGTAAAGAATTGACAAAGATCATACCTTATTTTTCAATCCAACAGTTTCACTACGCAGTGTGTTCAGCACGCCACCAGCTGTTTTGAAAACACTGTTCTGCAACGCATTGCCAAATTAGTGTTTTTGTCGAATCATGCCAGTTTGTTTTGTTAATTGAAATGTAGTTCCTCAGTTGTCAAATACTCTCACTTTGTTAAGGGCTTGTTGAAAATTAAATCAAAATGTGTAAATAATTTTCCTCGCATGAGGCTAGTTACTTTACGCTATGCGATAGTTGCCGTAATTGTGATGACAACTCTAAATATTCTACTCAAAGCTGACCACATCCTCAAGCCTGGAATTAACCATTTCTGAGACAACATGCGGAAATGTTACTCTTAGTTTATATTCACATTAATATTGACATTATTAAACCAATAGTAATTGCGACTTGCCACAAGGCATAAACATCCCTCTTCCACATTCAGTGCGTTCCAAATGAGATATATCGCCTTCCAAAGTGCTATTAGGAGTGGAAACAATCATGGCCGCCACATTGAAGGGTCGTTCAAACCGAAGTGCTTATTACTGACCACTTCAAAGGGCCCTTCGAAATGAAGGATGTCGAGTGGTACAACTGATGGACACTTTAGGCCCCCATGATTCTTTAGGGAGATTCTTTGCGTAGTGACTGCGCCTCCTTATGGGCACGAAATGATGCAGAAAGGCACTTCAAGAAACTGTTGTGTGGTTTACTTACACCCTTTAACCCTTTGAAATATCCATACTTTTCAGCATTGCTTGGAAAATTAAGTTCTATGCAGGTCACAGGTGTTTAATTCTGGCTGCAGCTAAACTCTGCGTCTCTGTGCACTTATTTGAACTGTTTTACATGTTTTGCTTAATCTCTCGTGTGTACACTTGTTAGGAGTTTGTTCTCATGTCATGTGCACTGAAAACTATAATGCTGCTGCTCATTAACTTTTCTCTATTATAGTTAGTAACAATGCATTTCTTTTCATTGTCAGTTCTTCCTCTTGTTTTCTCAAAAATAACCACTTACTAGTAGTCTCTAATGTGTGTGTCTGTGGATTCAAGTAATAGGCCCTACTACTGTCACTGCGATTCTGATAAACATAATTTATTTGTCAATTTGCTTTGTTTTACTGGTTCTTTATAATCTACACATAGGTCATGGGGTTATCTCTATTTTTAGTAATTCACTTTCTTGCAGAACTTTTAATCACCTGCTTATCCTATACTTTTGATGTTTTTCTTCAGTAGATCCAGATGAGCTGCTTCAGGGTCAGACTCGTGCCTCGTGTGTAGGGGCCGTGGGGGAGATTAAGAGAGGTAGATTTGACATGTAAGCATTTCTTTTCACGTGTGGCAACATGCTTTGCTAGCACTTGTAGATTTACACACAGTCATTGTGTTTTGTAGTATAGCACAAAGGCAAATTCATCATGTCTGACAGAATCATTATCCAAAGCTTGTGAATATTGATTTCAAATCCGGTTGAGTTATCGGGACTAAACAAAGGAACAGAGATACTCAAATAACATATGATAATACAGCTTTATACAACGTCAGTATAATTAATTACCCATATGCAAGAATGTAAGAATTGTGTATATTTGAGCTTTTATTCTTAAGTATTTAGATAGCCTGTGTGAAAAATGGCATATTTTTTGTACAAGCGAAGGATTATTTCGGAATAAATATTCAAACAATGTTTTTTTCACTCCTGTTTATTTACAGCCCAAGTTCATCCCTCAGATTCAACATAACAGAAAATACTAGAACAATGACACAGGCCCTCATGTCAGATAACAATCATTTGAAGTCATATTTGTACAATAATGCAACACTGGACCCCCAATATTTTAATATACCCTAGTGTGAAGTTTCTCTTATGGTACTTTTGAGCAATTTGATTGAGTGACAGTGCCCTTAATTATCCTTATGTTAAAACGTGACTTTTCCAAATTTTTTATTTGTTTACGGCCCCCATACTCCATGTCCTTAATAAAGTCCTAATTAAACCGACATCTTTCATTCTCTTATTTAGTAAAATCAGGAAGCACGGCAAAACCCAGACGATGTGATAGAGCCCGCACATAATTACCACACAATTTACATTAGAATAAACCTTGTTGTACAGTATCTCATTGAAGGCAGGAGATGGAAATTAAAACAGAGCTGGCACTTTGACCAGATCCTCCTCTGCATTGAAACGGCAGCATTATCTCATACCATTAGCATCCTTTCAATAAGCTTATATGCTGAATTCCAAGATTTCTATTTTCAAAGAGGCTATGATATTTATGAAATTATTAGCTGCTTTAAAGAAATATTGCGTCATGAACTGTTTATTTTCAATGTTTTTAAATTATATGTGTTCCATATTTCTTAACTGCCTTTGAAGAAGAGATGAAACTCTAGCTTTCCCCCCTACATTGAGGAGCACATCCCCCTCCCAATGCAGTTACAAGATCACTGATGTTAATCTGTCTAGAAGTCGGCTATGGGGAACCATGGCATCTCAGCCGGAGAATCACACAAATGTATGAACAAGAAAAAGGGGCTGTAAGTCCAAAACCCTTATAAATGCAGCCATGCATGTATCATAGAGCACAAAATTCACATTTGGATTCAAAACATGGCTCCATGCTCCAAGCCTAACAGTGCATGATTCTTACATTTCGAAACCTTTAAAGTCTTTCCTAAATACCCTTGTGTTTCTAATATTTGTGTAAATGCTTTTTTAATAGTTTTTTTATTAATAAGACCTTTAATTAACATGCTTGCCTTAAGATGAGACTATATTCCATTTACGGTTTACATACATATATTCGATCATTTATTGCTTGGAATATATTTGTTGCTTTTGGGTGTCTTTGCAAATAGCCTAGGGTTATTTGTTTGCGGCAGTTGTAAACGCACAGCCTTTGCAACAAAAAACGTGTGTGTGTGCGTGCGCCCCTAGACAATTGCAATACAGCATCTCTCGAGCTGAGCAATTGTTGGGCTTCCTCCCGCTGCCATAGTAACGCGGTCCCGTGCGCGCTGCTAGAGCTCATTCTGAGGGAAGCTTGCGGGAAGAGAAGATCCGTTTTGTGGCAGGGGGTGATCAAAACTAAGAAAGCGAGTTTAAGTGGAAATACCCGAAGTGAGAAGAACTTAGTGGTAAGAAAACATATGTATTTTGTTGTTTTTAAGAAAGTTGGTGAGGTATTTTTCTGCGCTTTAGCTTGGGTGTTTTGACATATCGCAAAACCGCATTAGCTATACAAAGACGCATTGATTTTACCTAAGGAATGTTCGTTTACTTTTCTGTTTTGCTTGGTTAAAGCATTTTTTTTTTTGTTTAAATTATAAAGTTAAAAGTTGCTGTAGCATTGATAGGGCGTTCATGCAGGTGTTTGCTGCAACCTCCCTCGACTGCCGTAGCCTTGTTTCACAAAAGGCGTATTAGAAAATGAATCATCTACATGAAACAATTCATGAGACTTCCGTCTAATTTAGTTTTTAGTATCGCTTAATAGGTACCGATGTGGTCGCTTCATCCAGGGGAAAGTGTTTATGACCTGAGTACAAAGGTTGATTTCTTTTGTACGATGTTGTATTGATCTGACAATAGTTTTTCGCTCCGTTAGGTCTGAGCATATTGAACATATGGCAGTCAAAGAAAGATATCACTGGTGCCTTGGGGGTGCTTAAAGTATAGCAGCCTATATTTCCTACGAGTTGTATGTTCATTCAAGCGCATAGTGTATGTGTGCAGGACTAGCCTCTTCTGAATGAGGTGCTGAAAGGTGGAAAAATGACTGTTTGTGTGGACACAACACATACATCATCATGCAACTGCAGTTAGACATGCAAGTGTCTATGTTTGTGCACATGCATGTGTGTACCCATGTGCTTCATTTGTGTTTTTGATCGTTTGCTACTTGTACACTTGCAGGGGTGCACGTGTGTGGATGAGGGTACAGCAGGTGCACTGACCTGCTTCTCTGGTGCAGTCTAGTCCATCACTGTTTCTCCCAGCATGGTCGCTGCCCAGACTGGGCGAACACGCTCGGTCCCCCAGTATCCTCCATTGGCAGTCGTTCACACTAGTGGTGATGCTAGCGTTAAACCATTGCTGTCAACTGCATCTCCCAAATGTAGACAAATGCAAGATCTGGCAAAACAGGCTATGGTGCATTGCTGTCGTGCGTTGTTATTACACTGACTCAGTGTCTCAACCTTTAGGTGATTATGACGCCTTTTTTGTCCTGTCCGTTTAATAGCTGTTTGAGATTTGGAAATGGGGAAAATGCATGCAAAAAGTGTGCTTAGGAAAGAGGGAACCCAGCAGCAACTGGTAGATAGGAGTAGAAATGCTTTCAAGGCTCTGCAGTGAAAGATACGAGTTGTTTTGGGTGCTAATATAACTATCACAGTTGCATCGTATTGAAAGCAGACCTGAACATAGTTACAGATCAACCATCATGCAATAAACTGTGACATACAAGCATTGCTCGGAAACAAACACAAATAGAACTGGCTACGGCAAGGACACTGTTGCTGAAGTGCTATTATAGGAAAACAGATTTTCCGAACATTTGCATATTGATAAAACACTGAAATGTGTACTTTAAAATATGTAGGAGGGATTATTATGAGCCTGAAGATAATGATGGATGCATAAAATTGGTTGATGTTTTGCTGACAAGGTTGTATTTTTATAGTTATTTTTATAGTACTGATGATATGCTGTGTCATCAGTATGGCTCTAATGACCAAATTCAACTGTAAAGCAAACCTCACTGAGCATCTACAGAGGTTGTGTAACAAGGCAACATTGTGCTTTGTTAAAATGCAATAGGTTTTTTTAAATCATAAAAGCCAGGAGCATTCTGTGTTCATTCCTCTTGTGCACAGCATGAAGAACACTGGCTTTTGATACTAACATTTGGGGACAGTTTTCACCTCAAGGCTAACGCTGTAGCCAACTGTAGCTATACTGTTTCTTCCTTGTCTGTCATGCTGCCACATGTCGTCATCTTCAAATGCTTATCCTAAATGGCTCAATTTCACCTTTAAAGGAACCCCCGTTGTAGCCTTTAGAATGGGTTCACAGGAAGATATAAGGGTATTTGTGTAGCCAAATACAGGCACTGGCCCCTCACTTTAGCCTTTTCTTTGAATGACTGGCTGTGTCCATCAAGACCAGTAAGCTAGCTTTTTTCTCGCCTTATCTCAGGCACACACTCCCCTTACGCCAGCTCAACAAATGCTAATCTAGCCCAGTTTTAACCTAAAGGAAGGGGACCGCACTTCTGAAGTGGCATGTGATGTGATTTCTTGGGCTTATCTGGGATAGACACTGTCCTGAATTGTATGCTGTGTACAATATGAGGCTGTGGAGCTAGAAACAATGCTCTTTGAGATGTGTTTAAGTGGTTCTATTTCACACTTCTCTTTCCTCGGCTGAACACGCATCAGCGTGCAGGGTGCAATGAAGGTGAGGAACATGTTAATAACTTGTAAACCCTATAGTGAGATTTTTCAGTTTTGTTTCATTACTGGTAGGATTGTTTTTTAAATCTGACACCACTTATGACTTAGCTAAATGTGAAGTTGCAAGTTTACTTGCATTTGCTTTTTTTTAAGTTACCTGCAGAAAGCAAGTAAACGTGTGTCCCTTGTGTTATATTATACAGTGCAAAAATAAATTAAATATAAAATAAATCTAAATATTAAATCAGACCCTCTTCCTCATATGTAAACCTATCATGTGTTGCCAATATATTAGAATGCATTATAATATATACTTAGAGTAAATATATAATCTATACTTTATCAATACAGCCGCGGAAAAAACAGCATTTCAGTTATTAAGCACAGCATTTCAGTTAGTAAGTATGTTTTAGATAAAATTATATTTTTTTTTCATTCTGTGAACTACTAACAATGTTTCTCACAATTTTGAAATAAAATTATTGTTGTGAGTTTATGTTATGGGTGTACTTTCATCTTATTGTTTGATTATGTAATTAAATGTTGTTATACGTTCGCCGGTTCCCAGCTCCTTCCTCCCTTTTATGGATCTTTGTTACAGTGGACAACTGCTTTTATTTTAAAACACTGAATCCAGAAAACAAGGTAACCGTTAGTTCTCTTCCCCCTGAAAATCATGTACCAAGTCTACTTTACGTTAATGATTCTTTATCCTACAAACTTTTCTGGTATATTTTTTATTTAATAAACAAATTCTAGATATTCAACCCAGAAAAAGGTTCTTAATAGCCACATGTCTGACAGGTCTCAAGACAGAAAGCATTCAGACAGCATTCGGCTTCAAACAAAATGCTTTTGTTCCTATAATTTACACATTCATAAATAATGTATCTAAATACCTACATCAAAAATGTTATGCTAACAGCAGTAAGTGATGGATCATGACAGAAAGATAGTACTGTATTGGATTTTAACTGTGAGCGGCGTGCAGCTGAAAAAGTTTAACCAGAGGAATTAATTTATGATTTATCGGCTATAACATATAGGTCTTAATTTAACCAGCGGCTGATACGATCAATTCCGATATGGCCGATAATGTATAGTGCATCCCTTAATACAACAGTAATATTTGTATATGTATTTAGGAAAAGTTTTTATCACCGTTTTCGTAAGTCTTGTCATGCTGTCTGTCTTTCACATTGCTGTTGGATGAGGTTTGATTTTGTTGAAATTCAACAGATGCTGGACTGGAATGGCCACAATACAGCTATAAATGCTGATAAAATAAAAATGTGTAATGGTCTCTTAATCTTCTTCCGCAGTTTTTTATTGAAGTCAACATTAACTGCATCAATGTTGGAGTTATACAGAAGATTGTAGTTTATAGATTTTCTATCAACAACTCCAAACAAATATAAGTTCTGTTATTATCCCTAAAGTTTTCATATACTATAACATTATTCATAGACAAGAGCTCCAGTTTTTTAATAACATTATTGCTGATTATAACAACCACTCTTATGTGGGACAGTTTTATCAATGTAGGGAACTGTTTGTTCTAGGGGCTCAACAGAGACGTAACCCCAGAGTGATGACAGTACTTTTGAGATGGTGTTTTATACAATAGGGGCATTGGAATTTCAAAGGGCTTTTGCTGTAAGAGAGGTATTCGTAGGTTGCCTATAGTCATTACCTCTCTGCAATCAGAGTAATGGCTTGTCTGAAAATTGCTGCTATGGAAAGAAGATAACTTTTCCATGTTCTTATTCAGTGATTGATGCTACCATTTGGAGTTATTTGGGGCTTTGTAAAGACTACCAGTCTATCTGCAGGGCAAGGACCTTATTACTTTACATGAATTAACCTTGGAGTTTGGTAACGCAGGGAATTAAATAAATGATTAAAACAAGAAAATCACTTAAACGCTCCGGCACAGCTATAAACGACAAGTGTCGTTATAGAATGGTTTGTATTGGCTTTATGGCCGTGTTTCTAGTTCTGAAGACGAGCAAACTGTTCTATTCATTAATGTGGGCTAGTCTTGTGTTTCCATTGCCAGGCCTGACCACAGCTGTCACAACCTCATACCAGAGGGACTTGTAAATGGACGCTATATAATGGCAAGAGCACATTTAACTGGATTTCACCCCTCCTCTGAGCTCCCACAGCTTTGATAGGGCTCAATGGTGTTAGGTGGAGCTTACAGAACCTTACAGGCTATTGTAGAGGTCAGGTGGAAGTGGTAGGCCTATATATGCACGTGAATAATTGATTATTTTAATAATTGAAATAAGTTTATTTTCATGGACAAAGAAATGTAATAGCTTCTTGGATGCAGTTATTATTTACATTTTATTTAAAGTCACTGGTTTTCCAGCCCTAGTGTTTTTATACAAATTGAGACGTGTGGTTTTAGTGTTATTTTTATTCCTGGCAGGCATGGGGAAGCAACTAAAGAGTGTATACTAAATGATTTATCAGTTTTTGAGGAAATGTTTACCACCTAACATAATATACGTTGATGGGAGATATCACACATCATTTATGTCGCACATCTATATATAGCCATAACAAAAGTACAATAACATCAGTTAAAGTTTCAAAATGTGGAAAGACTCAACATACTGTCTCTTGTCTGAACAGAACTATATTTGATGGCAGCAGCATTGCTTTTGCTTCACAGAGCTACTGGAACTAATTGGATTCACATGTTCAGCACTACTTTATGATCACTGTAAGTTTGAAATGAATAAGGTGCTTCCAACAAACCATGTCAGATGAAAGCAGAATAAACCCTTGGTTGCAATTTTTCTGCAGTGCAACAGTGCCTTGAACCATCTTTTCCCTGAAGTAACAGTTAAAATAGGGGTTGCAAAAGGTCTAATGTATAAGTTTCTATGGATACCAGGTTAGATTTGAAGACACTTTGAAGAGAAGTTAAAATAAACCCTGGGGCTTCGGTTGCTCTCTGTCACTGGTACCAAGGAAGTCTTAATTAGATTTAGTGGTCACAGGAAATGTTTAGCCACACTGGATTTCTTTCAGCTTTGGCTGGAAAAGCACATGAATTCTCCATTCATGAAAATACATCTCAAAATTAATTCATTCTGAAATGGAATCCAATGTTTACAAATGAATCTATCATTTATATTGTTAAGTTCAACAAAAATGTATGAAATGTAGGGATGCACCGACACCATTTATTTTCTGAAACTTGCTGATACCAAAGCCTGTATGCCTGTACCTTTTTAAGTTTAGCTTAAAACACAGTGAGGCTACTAAAAATAGAATAGCTTCATAATTACAAACACCTCCACCTTAATGTCCCAGTGAAATTAAAATTCATATTTCTTCATAAAATATTGGAGCGTTTATTGTAAATAGCTTACCAATGTGGGACATTCTCTTCCTGCATGTGTCCTCATAATCTTTAGTTAAAATCTGAAAATGCAATTCCGCCCTGCAGTGGCTATCTAGCCTAAATGACATAAATTAGACGGCTTGGGCGGAGGATCTGTTAACACCTTCCCTTCAACTGTCAGTCTGCTCCCAGAACATGAGCTTAGTATCGGGCCTGATACCGATACTGGTATCGGTTTCAGTGTATAGCTAATCAAATGTATTAAAATTTATATTTAGCAAAATAGACAAAATAAAAGAGAGTACTCTTTAGTATCTTGTTTTGCATGTAGACAGGATCATAGACATTACTACAAAGTGTATTATTCTTGGATTGCAATTGGTTCTTGTCAATGTACTCCAGCTTGTAAGAGGTGAAGCTGTCAAAGCATAAACAGTGCAATGGTTGCGTAACCTTGTATCACACCGATTAATATTTAATTTATGGTAGAAAAGAGTCTGGCTGCCTGAAAGTCCACAGCTCTTATCTCCTATGCTGATCTGCTAAGCTTCCAAGTCAGACCACATATGAACTTGTATTTATTGTTTATGTATTTAAATGTATACATTTCACACCATTGATGTTTCTGCCAATAGAAAATGATCAGCCTGTTTTAGAATTAAGAAAAACACATCCATCACACCAACTCAGACAAAATGAAGATTTAAAATTGGGCAGGGAGCAACTAAAGTCATTAAAATTCATTGGGTAAAAATCTGTGAACGTGTGTTTCTCCTATTACAGTGTAAATAAATATTCCTTGAGCATAATTATGCCATAACATAATTTAAAGAATTAAGATGGTTTATTTAGTTGTTTTTAACAAGGAAATAGAGTCTAACAGCGCTCAGGCATTTAAATACTAAAGAATAAATAGCACAAGTAGGACGCATTAATACTTTCAGTCTCTTTATTCTTTGTTCTTATTGAAGACTTAAAGCACAAAGACAGTTAGTTTTTTCTTTTAATCCTCAGCACACTTCACTTCTCAGCAGTCTACAAATCCTCATTTTATTTTAGTGGGAGCAAAGAAACTGCAGATGTGTGTGAAAGACCATCTATCCAGATTGACTGTGTTTTCTGCAGTTGATTCACTTTACAAGAACGCAATTAAGCAGGAAAATTGCGGAGGAAAAACTAAATGTTGGAATTATGACATGTACTGTAGAGTAAATCTCTTGCTTTGCACATGCTGCATGTTTACACAGCACATTTTTTCTACAAAGCTTTCTAAGTTGCCAGTTTGCCACATTTATTGGCCCATTAATTATGTTGTCATGTTGTTTACGTGCTCCCACAGTCCTCCCATCAGGAGAAGCGAATCATTGTAAGACTATGGGCAAAATGTGAATTTTTCATTAACACTGTTTGTTTTCTTGGTCCCAGTCCCTGAGATGCGTGCACTCCAACGCATTTGTAATAAAATACAGTTTATTCATCCATTCAAGCTATATAGTTGTCACTGTCAGGCTGGTTTTTATAGCCTCTGTGGATCCCTTGAAGAAAATTGACTAATGACCTGTTCTTCTTTAATTAAGTCTGTAATTACATTTAGCTCATTTGCAATTCCATCAGGAAGTAAAGTGTACTTCAGTGTTAATGCATGTCCAAGGCTACTGGAAAGTTTTGGTGTTTTGAGGATTGTCTCATTGTGTCATTACCCTATGATGTTCTCATCAGTGAAGGCCTTTTTGGGGGGCATGGGGACCAATCCAAGTCCTAGAAAGAAGCAGACAGCAGCACCAGACTCAATTATTATTTCTACAACTGTGTCTGCTTTTTCAGTGTGCAATGATTCATATTTATGTGAGAACTTGTGACATACAGTTGTGCTTTGTAGTGCGTTTCCAGAATCTTGGGCAAAATGCATGATCAATTTGATTTATGATTTTACTTTACTGACAGAAAAAAAGACAAATAATTGGATAAAAGCTTTAGGCAGCATTCCTCAAAAGAAACCAAAACAATTCGACCATACAGTTTTTTAGTGTGGTGATGGCGCATCTACAGTTTGATGTTGTCTTTTTTCGCTTTTTGCTAGTTTTTTTGTAGTGGCACTGACATCACAAATTTGATGTTCTATATAAATATTTATTATATTAATTAGTTAGATTCAGAAAGTTAAGGGATATAAATGTAATCTTCGGCACTCAGAATAATCAGCTATCCTATTGGTGGAGAAATTTAGTATCAGTGCATATCTAGTAATAAAATCAGAATGCATTTTCGTACAAAGTAATTGAAATATATATACAAATATTATGGCATCATCTATGTATTGTGTGCATTTTAACCGTGTCCACTTCTGTTCTTGTCCTATACACTAGACATTTCTTTCAGTCTCCTGCTGCTTGTATTTGTGGTGTGCGGTTTGGCCCTGCTGGGTGTCATCAGCATCGCCACCTGGAAGCTGTGCTGGGTACCCTGGCGAAGCAAAGCACTTTCCTCCAGTGCCACCGCCCTTGCCCCCACCCATCAAGAAAGAGCGAAATCCAGAGAAGGTCACGGCAACTACGGCCCACCACCACTCAGTGACGTCATGGCAGCAGACAAGCTGAAGGGTCATGGGAATTTTCTGGAGGCAGCAGTGAAGATTAGTCACACGTCGCCAGATATCCCTGCAGATGTGCAGCTGTCCATGAAGGATCATCTGCTGAGACGTACGCGTATCTCACGGCAGACGACTGAACCGGCTTCCTCTAACAGGTCAGTGTTCTGGAGGAACTAAGAAATGTTTGTTGCATCCAAAGACCTTCATGCAGGTCATGATGGTTTACTGTATGTAAAAACAATTTATATTGAGCCATTATGAGGTTAGTTCCAGTCGATCCTAATCATGTTAATGATTTAAATCTTGTAAATGTCAGCTAGAATTAGACCTGAGGAAGGTATCTGGCTTTTAATGACTATTGGGAAGGTCATAGTAGGAACCTGCAGCCATAGGGCTGGATTTAAACTTGTTAAGCAACTAAAAACGTATTTTGCGCAAATATTATTAGAACCCTGCAGCATGACTGTCATCTGACAACCTTTAGAAGTATCCATTTGCATTCGTTCATGGGTTGTTATTCAAATGTAGATTAGCACCTGGTGTACCTTTTGTGATGGAACCAATGCTTCATATCAGGATGATACAGCCGCCAAATTGTGTTTGAATGTTGCCAGGCATAGCTCCTTCAAGAAGCACCTCCCCAGACAGATGCATCATGTGACAAGTCTGGACCGCGGAGGGGAGTTTTTGGATGTGGAGGACCATCCAACTTGCACTGCAGCGTCACTTGGGCGTATCCAACCAGAACTCTACAAACAGAGCACAATGGAAGTAGAGGACTCATCTAAGAATGACAATGGTAAAACGTGCGGCAAGATCAACTTCTCCCTTAAGTACGATTATGAGGGACAGCTCCTCCTTGTCACCATCCTCAAGGCTTTCGACCTGCCAGCCAAAGATCTGTGCGGCAGCTCAGATCCATACGTCAAAATCTACCTGCTGCCCGACCGCAAGCGTAAATTTCAGACCCGGGTCCACCGCAAGACACTCAACCCCACGTTTGACGAAACCTTCCAGTTCCCCGTCCCATACGAGGAGCTGGTGTCCCGAAAGCTCCACTTGAGCGTGTTTGACTTTGACCGCTTCTCACGACACGACATGATCGGGGAGGTGATACTGGACAACCTTTTCGAAGCCTCAGACCTCTCACGGGAGACATCCATCTGGAAAGACATTCAATACGCTACCAGCGTAAGACAATTTATTCTTTTTATTACTTATTGAGTCAAGACCCCACTGGTGATTTGTCAAATTAATGTGGTTAATGTCATATTCATGTGACCCTAATGATTTGGTTTTCTAACGGTTGAGTATTAGATGATTCATAAACAATGTATCCCATGGGGTATACTAAAGCAATTTATCCTAATTGAGATTACCAAACCAGACAAATCGTGCAATGTATATTAAGCACTAAAAACATACTAGAGGGCAATAAACAACAGTTATAGCCTTGGCAAGTAAAAGACAATTCGCAGACTGCAATATTCTGTGCCTCAGCACTTTATTAATCTTAACTTTTTGTAAACAAATTACATTTTGACTTTATTTTAGTCAATGTTAAAACAATATTTTTTCAAAGATGCTTTCGGCAATTTTGCTGCAACTTGATTAAGGTAATATAATGATTCCATTTTATTTTGGGAAATTCCACTATGAGGCCAAACTATTCATAATCTGGCTTTTTTAAGTAACATATATCATATTAACATGTTGCAATTATTGTGAGTTTATGAAGTCGCAAGAGGGTGAAAAGAGTTCAGGTTAGTACACGCTAGTGCGTGTATTACTTGGATTTTCAGTTTTTAGTTCATAAATATATGGTGGATTCCAGCAATAATGGAAGTGACAGACCCGTGGTCCAGCTCCACATGCACTCCAATTCCCTATTGTATATCCTCAGCAGTTTGACTGCAACAGGCCTCAGTTCCACCTGTCACTCTCGTTGAAAATGAATTGTAGCCTAGCGGGTAACTTTTTCCAAGCAGCTTCTCAATGCTTCCGAGCATTTTATATCTAATCTCGTCTAGGGCACCATGATGTGAGGCCTCCACACCTTCCACATTAACAGAGGAGACTGTTGAGAACATTACTGCCCCTGCAATATGAATACATTAAGTTTAATGAAGCTTTTAATTAAAGCGTAATTGTTTTTGCCCACTTGATGGGTGATAAAGGGATAGTTCAGCCCAAAATAAATTGCTGTCATTATGTTAAAAACTGTAAGATTCCCTTTATTTTGAGGAACACAAAAGAAGATATTTTGAGAATAGGTTTTGTGTCCATACCATGGAAGTAAATGTGGTCCAATGTTATTTGGTGACCAACATTCTTCAAAATATCTTCTTTTGTGTTCTACAGAAGGAAGTCATACAAGTTTGGAATAACATAAGGATGAGTAAATGATAAAAGAATGTTCATATTTCTCTGAACTGACCCTGTAAAGTATGTTGATACATTCCATTTATTTCTTATTAATGGGAGTGTTTGAAGTAAAAATTGGCTAAAAGGACTGTGCTTATAACCTAATATAGATATGGATAAAAGGCATATCATTTTAGGTGATTAAGTACAGTACATGCTTCAGATCATTGAACACAGCCGTTGAGGTGTCAACGGGATATATTTAAAGACTGGTTAATTGTGGAGGAAATAAAAATAAATTGTGTTATTCCCTCAATCGCTTTTTTAATACTCATAAAAGTGCTTGTGCAAATTCACACTCAAGAATGATCAAATGAGAAATCCTTGTCTAATTCAGTTGGTTGCACAATTTGTCTCGTTTACCTTCAAGTCCTCTTCTGCCCAAAATAAAGTCTTGCATTAACACCTGGTAGTTCTACATTTTCCAGGCCTGTATTCGGATGTAGAATTAGGTTGACACTCTCATAAATAACTAATATCTCTGTCACTGAATGCACACCAAATTATCATAAACAGAATTTTGCTAGCAATATTATGCTTAATTTTGAATGACATCAATCCAATGATCTGTTGGATTTTGTATCCATTTGACTTCACAGGAGAGTGTGGATTTAGGAGAGATAATGTTCTCTCTCTGCTACTTGCCAACTGCAGGGAGACTCACACTTACTGTCATCAAATGTAGGAACCTCAAAGCCATGGATATTACGGGTTATTCAGGTATGCTCAGTCTATTTGGCTCCATCTTCCTGTTTATCATTTTAGACAGACATATTTTTCATTGTCAACAAAGCCACTGCAACTACTTGGACCAGAACAAACAAGGAACAAAGAGAGCTTGGCATGTCTCACCCACCTTTTCCGTTGGCAGATCCGTACGTGAAGGTGTCACTCATTTGCGACGAAAGACGCTTGAAAAAAAAGAAAACGTCCATAAAAAAGAATACTCTGAATCCGACATATAATGAGGCGATCATCTTTGACATCCCTCCGGAGAATATGGATCAAGTCAGCTTGCACATATCAGTTATGGATTATGATTTGTGAGTAATTTCTGTAATCTGCTGTAATTTCAACAAATATTGGGGGCATTGTAAAACTGTGGGGGCATCAAAAAATTTATTTTTAAATGAAACTCATCAATCTGACTTTAAATCTTTCATCAACAATTTGTCATAATAATGTAATGGCCAATACTACTGAAAATTCTAAATGACTTTTGAAAAATGTTTATTTTTCATAGGCTTCATTTTCATGCTGTCAGTGCTGTCTCCTCACAACCCATGAACTTTAGCTTAAGGAATAACTTTATGAAAAATCTAAATAATGTTTTTTATTTCAAGTTGCAATATGAAAACGTAAAAACGTATTTCCTATAGCAAAAATGCACTGCTGTTGTACACCAAAAAGTGTCTCGCAGCATTTCTGCAATGATGCATCTTTTATATTTACTCCAAAATCTCTCTATTGCTTCTTTTCGCATTCTGGTGAACAGAGTGGGACATAATGAGATCATTGGAGTCTGTCGTGTAGGGAGCCATGCTGAGGGACTGGGCAGAGATCACTGGAATGAAATGCTAGCTTACCCTCGAAAACCCATCGCTCACTGGCATTCGCTAGTAGAGCCCAAGAAGTCTGAGAAGGAGGTGTGGAAAACATCTGTTTTAGCTTACTTGCCTAAAACTATTGCATTCTAATATTTCCATACTCTATCCCTGTGTCTCTTTCAGTGGAAAACTCGCACAGCAAGCTTTGACAGTCAGGGTTCTTGTCCCTCTCCCAGACTTCCGTCTAGCCCATAAGGGAGGTGGAGCCTCTCTCTACGTCTTCACACAAGCCAAGGATCTCCCAGGAAGCGGTGGTGGGACTAGATATGTCCTCAGACAACATATGTCTGTGTGGACATGTGTCATGGAACGGGAAAGAAGGATGATGCTGTCCAAACCTTTCATGCATATAGTGCAGCCGAGCCTAGCCAAGTTTGAGCTTTTTTGTGTTTAGGTTAAACTGTTGCTCAAAGAGGTTGATTAATACACTTCAAGGTAAAGTCAAGTCAAGTTCCCCAGAATAAGTTTTTGTTTATATATATTGTATAATGTATAATATATTTTCCTTAACATTTTAATAAAATGGATATAGTTTATGACATTATAATAGTAAGAGTTTTTGACATTATAATAGTATGAGGATATCGTTTTTGACATTATATTAGTATGAGGATATAGTTTATTATATAATGTATTTAGCCATCACTTCTTGTTCTTTTTGCTAAACACACATGTTTGACCTATGTAGATTCCTACAAATCAGTTATCTCATTGATCTCCCTTTTGTTTGTGAAGTAGTTAAATTGTTCTGTTACCAAAAAGACAAACACCAAGAGTCATTTGTAGCCTGACTGTGTGTATTTCATCACGAGTCCTTTGTTTTAGGTCTGTCTATGTTTTGCTTGGATTTCAAAGTAGAATTTTAAACCTTTTAATTTGTTGTTACATAAATATTGTATTCAGTTTTCTATTAAAGTCCAGCTCAGTCAAACACAGCCATGCTCCGCTTTATCCTCCACCATCCATGTACATCTGTAATTAACAGCATAAATGCCGTAATTGTAGCTTCATGATTAATACCAAGGATTGTCTTGAGAGCATGCCAAATGTAATGGGAGTTTTGAACTGATAAGAAGACATTATGTTCATTTAGTTTAAAGCCTTTATTGTAGGTTTATCATTTTACAAAGACTCATTTTTGTATTTTATATAAACTGTGACAAATGTTCACTGTTCTGTGTTTCTTACTTTGAGATGTTCTTTCTTCAGATAAATAAAATGGATTTGTTTGTTAGGCTGGATTACGCTGTAACAATCATGGGATTGTGTATAATGTTTCTGTATGAAATGCTTAGTACAGTGCTTAGAAGCAACTTTCCACTTTTATATTGAGAATTTCTATTTATTATCATGTACAGTAATTGTTTCAGAACAGACCCTTGTACTTCAAAGGTGTGATTAAAGTTCTTGCTTCTTCTATCTGCTGTTGTTCTTCTTGTCGTTTCATGTTTACTGTTTGTTATTTTTTAATATTGCTGCTGTCCTCTTGAAACCTTGTATCACCATATTGCGTGATATTCCAATCAATGTTTGTCACTGTGTTTTGTAAATGTCTAACCAACCAAAAGTACTTGTCAACATTTAATCGTTTAAAAGTACAGTGTTTTTTTCCATTTCATGAAAAAGAGTTTCAAAAGGACAGCGACGATATGTAAGCTAATCAACAATACATGAATACTGTCTTATGAACTAATATGTTAAAATGGCTTCCCTTACTATCAGAAAATTTCATATATATATATATATATATATATATATATATATATATGAGACATAAAATTATTTGAATAGTTCTGCTCCAGGCAAACATACAGTATTTTTAAAGCCCATTAAATGTATTTCTATCAAGCAGCTTACCTAAACGTTTTGATGTGTGACTTATGTTTAAGATGGGTTGCCCAAGCTAAAATGAACCAATAACATAGCCATGTCCTCTGCAGCTCCACCCTCTTCTGAATCCATTCTACACCTCTAGTTTCTTTTTCATTTGCAGTTTGTAAAGGATCTGATATCCATCATCCCATGCATACAGCAACTGCTCCACAGGACTGTATTTAAGACTGGAATGAGTGCCATAACGCTTTGGAAAGTACACATGTGGAGCGTCGTCATTAGTGACCATATCGCTGACGTCAAACACGCACTGGATTCGGGAACGGCTAGGCAGTTTGGAGTTATAAACAACATAGACAGTACCACAGATCACAAATGCCGCCTCGGCGTTCTCCCTTACACAAGGAGTGTCCCACATCTGCTCAATGTCTAGCGTTTTGGGGTCTACCTTGGCTAGAGAGATGTGCCTCTCGTTCTCCTTTGTGGCAAAGATGGCCCACAGACCTTCTTCATCTACCGCTAGATCAATGTAGGTCTCGGGATTCAGGCTGTAAACGGGGAGCTGATTTTTGGCTGGGAAGACGGCACTGTCCACAACAGTGCTCTTCTGTAGATCGAACTTTATTAGTCTCGTTTCCACGCCCTCCTTCATGTAGTACAGATGCTGTTTGTAGACGGCATGGCCCATACCTCGCCAGGGGGAGGAGAGCTGGATGTTTGTGGCAGAGGATAGTCCCTGGGATGACGTGAGGTCACGGACTGAACCGAATTCATACAGGGTGTTATCGTCTGTCCCGTTTAAGATGTACACCTTGCCCGTGGCTGCTCCCACGTCTTTCGTCCACATTCCTTTGGGGCCACCCACTCGTTTGAGGATCTTCATGGCTTTGATGCTGGAGATCATGTCACTACAATCTGAACATAAATGAAAGTATAAGAGAATACAGATAATATGAATAGTAACTTTACAATACCTTTGTGATGTTTGACAACAAAGGTTTGGAGCAACATAAAGGGCAGTTAATAATGACAGTAAATAAAGAGTGTTGGGTTTTGGATGAAGTGTCCTTTAGAGTATTATATTGGCACTTTTTCTCAGTTATTATATCAATCAATAAATATGTCACTGACTTTGCGATTGATCTCCTGCTCGGTGTAATTAAAACATCAATTGCCTTTTTCTGTTCTTTTGTAACGTTTATCCATCACTTCATCAAAACACAACTCACAATGTTCCTGCCACTAACAGCCGAATTTAACACCAAACCCTAATGGATATGCATTTCACACTATAACGGTCTAATCAGATGTTAATCAGATTGCGACTATTGACTACGAAAAAGCAATACAGAGTTGCTGAAGTATAAAGCATCCCGTCCCCTGTTAGTATAATTACTGTCTTTATGAATGATAAATAATAATAAATGTTATTTAGTACCACTAAGTGCTTTCCAGACGTAAGCTTTGAAAAGATTAGAACCACTATTACATATATAATGTATTATGTATAATAGCGTGTCAGTTTCTAATAGTTACATGCTTGACGTGATGGAACTTGAACTTCACTGACTTTCTGACTTTTTCAGTTTTGCTACATGCCACGTACTCATCGTCTCATTAAGAGCTTCTCAAACCCTTAATCTTTCAAAATGCAATTTCTCCTGACATAATGCTGCATTTAAGACAAATATTAAAAGCATAGTTCATCCTGTCACCATTTACTGAAACTAATGTTGTTTTAAACCTCTCTGACTTTGGTTCAATCTGTACAGTTTAGCAGAGTGCCACAGTTGCACTTTTCTATATAATGAAAGTGGATGGGGAATAGGTGCTGTCAAGCTCTAAAAATACCATCAATCAACGAAACTGCTATATTTCAAGTGTTCTGAAGTGATACAACAGCTTTGTGTGAGAATCTGTATCACACATTTGACTTGGTGACAGAACTGCCATCGTTTACTAAAAATCTTACCCTAAAACATTTAGCTTGAGAGATTTCTTATATTCACTTTCATAGTATGAAAAAACTGTGGATTATTCTTGAAAGCTATTTTTATTTAAAATCATTTCATATGACACCATTTAACCAAGTGGTCTCTCATGCAACAAAAATATATGGGAATGAAATTATGCAATATGTACAAATACATTTTTCAATACATGTTAAGGGCAAATTCTTTATGTATTATTCAATGTATTGGAATATTCTAATATATTATATGTATTATATATTATATGTTTTATATAGTCTAAAACTACCATTCACATTTTTAGGATCAGTTTTTGTAGACAAAAATATAATTGTGAAAACATTAAAATAATATTTAATAAAACGTTTTAAAAGTTGACCGTTAAATTTTGAGGAAAAGGCAGCCAATAAGAGCCCAGCAAAGATGGGAAGTACTTTCATACTGTTTAAAAACCATCATAGAAACTGGCTACTAAAAGGCTACAAAGGACATAACGTATTTATGAAACGCGCTGTTTGTCCGTTTAGGACTACTGTAGAAACAACATGGAGAATTCCATGTAAGGGGACCCAGGGTCTATGTAGATAGAAATAGCTCATTCTAAAGTAATAAAAACATAATGCTTCATACACCTCTGAAGACATGGTGTTGTATATTATATTGCATTTCTGTCAACAGATCCTGCAAAACTTTAACACAGAACCTTAATTTAATACAAAGAAAAATATATTTTCTTTGCATTTATTGTGGAACTCTTCCTACGTCTTATTACCTGTGAGCTTGGAGTACTTGGCTTTGTTCCTCTCCTTGACAACCGTCACCTGCTGTTCCACCAGCTTGTCATCAACGTCCACACAAGGCTGCGCACCGTTCTGGGTTTCCAGGTAGTCCATCTCTCTCTCCACGCGATCCACACGCGTCCCCACCGTGTCCAGCTCGGTCCTCAGCGCCTCCTTGGTCTTGTCCAGGCCCTCTAACTGTGCCACCATCTGCTGCTTGAACTCGCGCAGCTCAGAGGCATAGCGGCTGGTTTGCTCGTGCCACAAGGAGATGCGGTCCTGCCGGTGAAGAAATAAACAAAAACACAGTGTCGTGAACGTGGTGGAAGAACCCCATTGCAGGCAGCTTTGGTGAAGGGGTTAACAAGACTTTTAATAAAACAAAACAAATACCCACAATGGGGGAAAACACTAAAGTTCACCAAGGGAGCAGACTAACGAGACAAGACTGACTGGGAAACAGACAACATCCAACAAAACATGGTAAACAAGAATAGAGGGCAGACAAGAATACATCACAAAAGGGTTGGGGTGACATAATAAAAATAACAAACAAGGGAGGGGGGAACACATGAGTCCATGGGGGGAAATCCAAAGGGGTTGGAACAGGGAGGGGCAGTCTTAGTCCCTGGAGACGCTCGAGAGCGTGGGGTCCTGGGGGACTTAGCAGGGGGTACCCCTCTAGGAGCCCCCGGCTGACACACCGGCTGGAGGGCCGGCAGGGCAGGACTTGACGCCGGCTGGAGGGCCTGTTCCTATACTAGGAACGAGAGGGGCGGGGCCAAATGACGAGACTGGAGAGAACGCATATTATGTCCTGATTGACAATAATATGTTTCTCTCCACATAAAACATGTGGGTCTGTCATGATTCTGCCCCTAGACCAGAAAATCAAGACAAGAGATGGCAGAATCATGACATAAAGAGGCTATGATTTGGGCATTTCCAACTATTCTTGCTGCATTCTACTGATGGATGGGAAGGCATTGGAATTCACTTGCTGGGTAGTTGGAACAGAGTCATTGACGCTGCAGATGGATCAACCTTTTGCAGCAAATGTTCTTTTTTGAATTTGTGACTCAGTGGAAGGAAAAAAAGAAGTGTGTTTTAGCATACAGTAATCACATGGGATGACTGGCCTGTGAAGAACAGTGCAGACTCAGCACTGGACGGAAGAGAGAAACAAAATTTCTTTCATGTGGCCAAGATACAAGGAGACACAGAGCAAAACTACTGGCAAGGAAAATTAAGTGAAAAGAGCGAGAAACAGCATGTTTGTCTCGTGTTAACTTCGCATCCGTGTGTTTATAAATATTTTGTCATGCATGCAAAGAGACAGCAACAAAAAAATGCCTTTTTGATTAGATTTTCTATTATATAACAACATAAATTGACACAGTACTTTCCTTAAAGGCAAAGTTCATCCCAAAATCATTTACTCATCCTCTTGTCATTTCAAACCTGTATGACTTACATTCTTCTGTAGAACAGAAAAGAAGATATTTTGAAAAATGTTGTAACCAAACAACGACGGTACCCATACACTTTTATTGTATGGATACGAAACTAATGCGAGTCAAGGGTACCGCAGTTGTTCGGTTACTTTCCCTTTAACACTCCTTGGTGACCATGCACAGTATTATCTTTCTGATGCAAGAGGTCATAGCTTTTGTTAAACTTGTGAATGCCACTGAGAAAATGAATGCCAAGTACAACCAACTGCATATCATACAAACAACCCTGTTTATTCAAAATTCAGCCTATTGTCTTTTGTTCTTCAACTATTTGATTTAGCTTTCCTGAAGCTCAGTGGTTAGAGCACTGCCAAGGTCGTGGGTTTGATCCCAAGGGATTGCACAGACTTTAAAAAAATGTATAGTATAATGCAGTTTAAGTCGCTTTGGAAAAAAGCCTCTGCCAAATGCGTAAATGAAAATGTTTAGTCCCTCTCACTTATCTCCTGCCAATTGCTGTCTGGAGGCCAGGGTCCGACTGGGAGAGCATGGTTGTGTTCTTACCTCAATGGCAAGGAGTCTTCTTTCCAAGTAGTCCATAAGTGCCTGCTGCTGTGCCCCAACCAGGCCAAAGAGAAGAAGGGCGAGGAGCTGTAAGGCTCTCATCTTGAAGAGCGGAGGTGAAACAATGAGTATGTTAGTATATGTGCCCTCATGCAGAGGCAGTGACTTTGCTGGAATGTTTTGAGAAAGAGTGGAGCAAGAGGAGGAGCTAAACACATCTGGAGCGCCTCTTCGCTTTCTTTCTCCGGAGAGCTGGATCTCCTTTTCTGGTCAAGCATTGAACTAAAACACAATCATCATTTTACATAAAATAAATTTTTCTCTTCTTTTTTCTTTTTTCTTTAAGCACGCTTTGTTCATTTTCCACCATTCATTCATTCATTCATTCATTCATATATAAATAAATAATGGTAATTGGGTTTGCAAATAATAAACTGAAGTAAAATGTGCCATAGGTCAACTAGAGAATAAATACAGTTTGAGAAATATCCCAGGGGCGATACAGAAAGATTTTACTGATGTCTTGCACTTTAATTTTCTTTCCATCTTCATTTTCTGTGGAAAACTGCACAGCACATTCATTCTGTTGCATAACATTAGATAATTTCCTGACACAGAGTAATTTTTCAGTCTAAACCATGGATTGCTTAGCTGCCGGCACTTTCTTCAGTGTGGGGAAGAACAAATACATGTTGCTCTTCACAGTGATCAGTCAATGTGCTGGAACGTGTTGAAACAATCCCACATTATTTTGTTATTTTCTGGATGTAATACAGTGTGAAAATTGGAAGTAGATTAGAGACTTTTCGGATAAACAGATAATCTTATAGATTTGGTAAAAGTCTAGGTTTGAAAAAAGGCTTATAATTTGATTTCAGTAATGTAAATTGGTCAAATATTTTATATTTTTATATAAAAATAACATTTCAAATGATACTAAAAAAGAATAAATAAACAGATATCCACCAGGAGGCGCTACAGCATTATATCAGTACAAATATCTTGTAGGAAGGTATGAATTATTGCTTAAACAGGGGTTCCCTTGCAAACATTTCAGCCCATGGCTCCAAATTGACAGTGCCAGTGACTCGAGACCCCCATTATCCTCGGAGGTGGTTATACAAACGTTGCACGCAACTTTGCACATGCAGTTATTAGGTCTATCCAAACGAGTGCATACTGACAACACAAAAGAACACAGTCTTATATCATATTATTTATTGTAAAATTACTTTTCTTGTTGTCATAAACCATGAACTATTACAGCAGATGGTCAGATTTCATCAAAATGATTCGAGTGCTGATGCATGTACTCTTTATTTACATTTACATTTAGTCATTTAGCAGACGCTTTTATCCAAAGCGACTTAAAAAGAGTTCGGGGGATATGTCATACAAAGAGCAATATTACAATAGGTGCTAATACAAAGTTACTAGTTTCAACAAAAGCTAGACCATTACCTGTTGAGAGGGTTAGAGTCGTTCATTCTTTTTTTTCATTTGTCTGTCAAGTATTTGCCGAAGAGGTGTGTTTTAAGTAGGTTTTTGAAGGTTGTGAGAGATGTGGTTGACTGGACCGCATTGGGAAGAATGTTCCACCAGGAAGGAGTTGTGAAGGAAAATGAGAGGGGGGATTTAGTGCCCTTATGAGAAGGCATTACAAGGCGCTGCTCGTTTGCTGAACGCAGGGTTCTTGATGGGGTGTAGGAGTGTAGTAGGGTGTGAAAGTATGCCGGCGCAGATCCAGTGATAGTCCTGTATGCAAACATCAGTGACTTGAATCTGATACAGGCTTCAACCAGTAGCCAGTGGAGAGAGATGAAAAGGGATGTCACATGAGCCCTTTTGGGCTGTTGGAAGACGAGGCGTGCTGCTGCGTTTTGAACCAGCTGAAGTGGTTTGATAGCCTTTGTAGGAAGACCAGCAAGGAGAGCATTGCAGTAGTCCAACCTTGAGATTACCAGGGCCTGGACAAGGAGTTGTGCCGCATGCTCAGTGAGGTAGGGTCTACCCTTGTGAATGTTAAATAAGGCATATCGGCATGATCGCGTTGTCTTTGCAATGTGATCATTGAAGAATAGCTGTTCATCAAATATGACTCCGAGGTTCCTGGCTGATTCGGAGGGACTGATAGTGGAATTGCCAAGCTGGATGGTGCGATCGTGTTGGACCGTGGGGTGTGCCAGAAACACGAGTAGTTCTGTCTTGGCCGGGTTCAGCTGCAGGTGATGCTCTTTCATCCAAGCTGAGATGTCATCTAGGCAGGCTGTTATGCGAGCTGCTACAGTGGTATCGTTTGGGTGAAACGAGATGTAGATCTGGGTGTCATCAGCATAACAGTGATACGAGAAGCCGTGTGCCCGTATGATGGGTCCTAAGGATGTCATTGTAAGAAAGTTCAATAGTAGGGAAGGAAGGAAATGGGAACCGATACGAGGCCTCGCATCCCGGCTCTCGTCCCGCCTACCTCGCTACAGTCATGTAGATGGAAAAAAGCACCGGTCCATGCACCGATCCCTGAGGGACCCCAGTGATCATATGGTGAGTAGGGGACAGCGAGCCCCTCCATGACACCTTGAATGATCTACCGGAGAGGTAGGATTGGAACCAGCAGAGAGGGGAGCCAGAGATTCCTAAGGATGACAGGGTTGCTAGCAGTATCTGGTGATTGACCGTGTCAAACTCTGCAGATAGGTCTAGCAGAATCAGGACCAAGGATTTGGATTTCGTTTTGGCTAGCCGCAGTGCTTCTGTGACCGATAGCAGTGCAGTCTCAGTGGAGTGGTTTGTTTTGAAGCCAGACTGCTTGTCATCCAGTAGATTGTTCTGGGATAGGTATGAGGAAACTTGGTTGAAAACTGCCCTTTCAAGAGTTTTGCAATAAAAGGGAGGAGAGAGACAGGTCTGTAACTGTCGGTAATAGTAGGGTCCAATGTGGGTTTCTTGAGTAGGGGCATGATCTGGGCCTGTTTGAATGTGGATGGAAAAGTTCCGGTGAGCATGGAGGTGTTGATGATGTGTGTGAGTGCATGTGTGAGTGTAGTGGATGTGGTCTGAAGGAGATGGGAGGGGATTGGGTCAAGTGGACAGGTGGTGGGGTGGCGAGAGAGAAGTCGGGTGACTTCAGTGTCAGACAGTGGGGCGAAAGATGAGAGTTCGGTGTTAGAAGTGAGGGTAGTGTGTACCAAGGTCTGCGGTGCTAAGAATTGTTTGCTGATGGCTGATGTTTTCTCAGTGAAAAACACCGCAAAGTCCTCAGCAGTCAAAGAGGTAGCGGGCGGAAGAGGAGGAGGGGAGCAAAGAAGAGAGTTAAAGGTCTTAAAAGGCTGCCGAGTGTTAGGTGCATTGCTCACCTTGTTGGTATAAAAATATGTTTTCGCCATGGTAACACTAGCAGAGAAAGAGGAGAGTAGTGATTGGTAGTCCCCTAGATCAGCAAGACTCTTGGTCTTGTGCCATTTCCTTTCAGCAGCCCTGAGTGTACTCCGTTGTTCACGGAGGATGTCAGACATCCAAGGGCAGGAGGGGGTGGCACAAGATGGTCTGGAGGACAAAGGACAGAGATAATCTAGATAGGATGTAAGTGTAGAGCACAAGGTTGGAGGGAAGAGAGGGTGACACTTTGAAGAAGTGGTCAGAAATGTGAAGAGATGTGACTTTAATGTTGTCTGTGGTGCAGTTACGGGTGTAGATGAGGTCAAGCTGGTTTATTGATCTGTGAGTACTGGCTGTGGCAAAGCATGTGATGTCGAACAAGGCGGTAAGGGTGTGGAAGTCAGACCAGGTTTGTCCAGGTGGATATTGAAGTCCCCAAAGACTAGAAGAGGGCCGCCATCCTCCGAAAACAATAGGGGTGCCATCCTCCGGAATTGACTTGTTGCACCTAAGCTAATGCGGTTGCTAATCTCATTAATGTGACGTAATCACCTCAGGGGTTACAATCGAGGGGAAGGAAATTCAAAAGGCTGATAGATTTTTATTTTATATGGTTTTATTTTTAACATTTTTGTTACATTTATTGATAAAATATTCTATTAAAAAAAAATCTGGAAATCATCTTGTGCCCTTGTGGCCTTGCGATCCCCCAGGGGGTCACAACCCCTACTATAGGAACCCCTGGCTTAAAACTCGAATCACTGCCTTCTTATTCTAGAAACCACACTGTTTTTAGAATGTTGTTGAATCATAACAAACAGTTTGAGAGCCCTCAACTCCACCCTCTGAACTCCTATTCAAACCTGTAACTTCCTGGGACATTTCAACAACCCCTAACTCTAAACCTTACCACACATTTAACCAATTATTGCCATTGTTCAGTACTGTCTCTTGAAATCATGTTTTTAACCATTCCTGTGTCCAATATGCATGTGCAATACTCTATTTAAGAAATGTGTTACTTTTATGCAATACACTGTGCATGCAATACTCTTATCAGAAACATTAACATCCTCCCTCCTACACAAATTCAGCAGGAAACGCCAATGTTTACACATACACAGTGGCCCTCTGTCTGAGAGAATGGTTTTTGCAGAAGTTTTATGATGATTTTCTAAAAACAACTTGAGTTTATCGCTATGACAACAATCACAACTTTCACACGCATCTGATGGACAGATAATCTGTGGTTTTTGTTGTTAGTGCTGTGGATATTTCAGCAAAAAGTTTGCATCAATTTAACAGCATTAGATAAAATAGGGTAAACCTTTACTGCAACCATTAAATTCAATTAAATTACATTTTATTTATATAGCGCTTTTCACAATTTGCATTGTTCCAAAGCAGCTTTACAGGGGAAAAACGAAAAACCCAAGAAAGGGTAAAACACACTACATGGTGTTTTATATAATAAATCCAATTATTCTAGTAAATAATATCTAATGTCAGCATCTCCTGGTGGTTTATTTAGCATATTTTGCATTAAGTGAATGTTTGGCTGAAAAGATGCGTTTTTAATCTAGATTTAAATTGGGCAAGTGTGTCTGATCCTCGAATAATATCAGGAAGGCTATTCCAGAGTTTAGGTGCTACGTATGAGAAAGCTCGTCCCCCTTTGGTGGATTTAGTTATTCTAGGTATTATCAAAAGTCCTGTGTGATAGAAGCTCTGTTAGGTAGGTGGGGCTAAACCCTTTAAGGCTTTATAAGTGATTAAAAGAACTTTAAAGTCATTACGATACTTAATGGGTAGCCAGTGAAGGGTTGATAACATTAGGGTTATGTGATCATATTTTCTGGACCTGGTTAGAACTCTGGCAGCTGCGTTCTGAACTAACTGTAGTTTGTTTATTGATGATGCAGGACAACCACTAAGTAGCGCATTACAGTAGTCAAGTCTTGAGGTCATAAATGCATGAATAAGCTTCTCTGCGTCAGCAACACACAGAATATTTCGTAATTTGGCAACAAAGTTACATTTGATGTGTCCAGATGGGAGAGAGATAACCACAGGCAGATAACCATGGGCGCTTATTTGATCAGTAATGCCTTCCTTCAGTCAGTTTAACAGCATTATTAAAAATTAAAAATGAGGCTGTGACGGCTGTCAATCAAACTTTAGGTCCCGCCCATGTCTTAAACCAACTTGCAGGTAAAGTGAAAGCTGATTAAATAGTTCAGACAAAAGTATACATTTATAAACAACTACGATGAACAATTATCCTTTGTTTATAATATAGAATAGAATATTGTGGGCCTTTACTGTGATTTAGTAGAGTGAAAATCTGCTTAGTATTTTGACTTGGATTTTTAAGGTTTTGGTTTAACATACGCCTGCCATTGAAATTGTTTCATGTCGTATAATATTTTATTTGTGCCTTATTTATGATGAAGTTGGATTGAACTAAATGAGAAATTATTTTTATAGACGGTAGAGAGTTTGAGTTGCCTTTCAGTGGTGTCCCACATTGTCACATAAACTTACTACCTGTTCCACAAAATTTGTTGGGTGGTAGTCACCTAACGGTGAATCCAAGCAATGAACCAACTGAACATTTAGAATGTATGTTATAATCGTATGTTATAATCGTTTAAAAATCTTTAAAATAGCAAAAGATTCTACTATAAACGGCCAACCAGTGAACAAAATGTTTCAGCAACTCTGCAAGTAGAACATCATCCCGGTCTATCCCAAAGTGAACCTTTTGTTGTGGACTTTCGAAATGGATGAAAGGAGGATAAAAGAGCTTCTGTTTGTCTACCTTGCGACTTTTAGACTTTTCATGCAAGTAATCCTACATATAGACACAGCATTTTTGCTTTGTTTTCAGGCAGACTACTTACTGAATAGCCAACATCAGCACTTTTATTAGTAAATAAAGTTTTCTGTTCTCTGAAATCGCTCATACTGCAGTTCAGATGTCTATATGGTAAGCAGTTGATGTCAGTGGTTTTGTGTCAATATATAGTATGTATGTACTTTTTTGTGTGACAGTATTTTCTGTTTCCTGTTCTCGGTTCATGTCCTGCTTTCGTTGGTGAGCTGAACTCCAGGTGTTCGAATTGCTATCAATGTATAAATTATCTCTTATAAATCCAAAATATCAATGTAACTTTCAGATTTATAGGTCATTCATGTTCCCAGACTCTGTATGCAGAGGAAGAGATCATAAAAACTTGAGAAATGTTCGGTGTTAATTGTGGTCAGAATGATTCATTTCTGTACTTTCTGTCCTGTTCATCTTCAGATTCCGTAAGTTATTTAAAATAGAAGTGTACATTAGATTTATTTTAGAAAATGAACAATGGTGATGCACAAAAAGCGTAAAGTGCATGGAAGAATTAGGTAAAGGCAAATAACTGTGAGTTTCTTTGACCAAAATGTGTCTTTTTTACTGCTCGAAAAATAGAAATGGTTTAAATTTGACTATGAAAAGTTAACTATAAGATTCTGCAAGATATTTTCCCAGAGAATTGTTTTACGATTTTTTTTAATTCAATTCAATTCAATTTTATTTATAAAGCGCTTTTCACGATGTGCATTGTTCCAAAACAGCTCTGCAGGAGAACATAAGAAAAACTGAAAAACACAAAAAATGTCAAGCACAGCACAGTATATTAAGTAAAATGATTCTAGTAAATAATATCTGATAAATGCAGTCTCCAGGTGGTTTATTTAGCATATTTTGCATTAATAGAATGCTTGGCGGAAAAAACGTGTCTTTAATCTAGATTTAAATTAGGCGAGTGTGTCTGATCCTCGAATAGTGTCGGGAAGCTATTCCAGAGTCTAGGTGCTATGTATGAGAAGGCTCGACCCCCTTTGGTGGATTTTATTATTCTAGGTGTTATCAAAAGATCTTCGAGAGCGTGATGGGTTGTAGTGTGATAGAAGCTCTGCTATGCAGGTAGGGGCTAAACCGTTTAAGTGATTAAAAGAACTTTAAAGTCAATACGATTCTTAATGGGTATAGCCAGTGAAGGGTTGATAACATTGCGGTTATGTGATCGTGTTTTCTGGTTCAAACTCTGGCAGCTGCATTCAGAACTAACTGTGGTTTGTTAATGATGATGCAGGACAACCACTAAGAAGTGCGTATTGAGGTCTCAAAAGCATGAATACGCTTTTCTGGGTCAGTATCACATAGAATACATTTACAGTGGGAGCTAATTCCATGTTTTATAATCATTATTTCGAATGGGCATCATGTAAATGGAGAATAGAAAGGGTCCTAAAACCGATCCCTGAGGTAATCCATAATTTACTTTCGTTAGATTAAGGAGTTTAGAGTAAACACCATTTAAATCATGTTTTATGATGTTTTATTGTTTTAATTGTATTTATTTAATTACAACTTTAAAAAAACAACCCTTTTTGCAAACGAACTAGTCAGTTATGTTTTGGTGATATAACTATGACAGAAATTACACACTTCAGCTTTGCTATTGTATTTCAAAGGTTTTTGCAAAATTACAGTATTTTAAAATCCATCAATTTTGTCTACCTACATAATGCATCAAAAATAAGTAGTAAACATTAATCATTCTGGAACAAAAAATGAGATTTGATCTGATCACCCGCAAAATACAAAGTTAACATTCTATCTTCTGAATACTCCTTCTGAATCTTAAAACAAGTCAAAATAACTGTATGCAAAGGTCATTCAAATGATTATCTTGTATTATGTGTACAGCCACAGGGAGAGATGGAACCTATTCCAGACGGTATCACAGAAGGTCTAAATAAAATTTCAGCTATGTTAACTCAAAAAGTCCAAGACTAAAATAATAATATGAAAGCACAAAACTGAAAGATTGGGAATTCGTATATGTAATCCTATGTGGATTTTTGAAGATGTTGGATTGTTTTCCCATATTATTGTTAAATGTTTGATTGCATCAACATTAACTAAACAACATACTGTAAACATTTTTGCTTAGTTATGCAGCTAGTTGCCAGTAACTTACTGTAGATTTATATTTATCAAATGTATTGCAACAGTTTTAAACGAACATTAAACAGGAACAAGTCTTTATCTTTACAGAAAAAAAACGATAAAATAACAGCCTCATGCAAAGCATTCTGTGATTCAGAAATCCACATAAACCGTATTCTGTTTTTCTTCTAATTATGGTTCCCAGAATGCTTTGCAGGCTGTTATAAATTTTTATTTCTGTATGGATAAAGACTATTAATGTTTAATGATCATTTATCTTTGAACAAACTGTTGCCAGTAAATTACATACATTTAAATCTACAGACATTTTCTGGAAAATTGCGGCCAGTAATACTGTAATTTCTACAGAAATGATTTACAATGCATTTACGGGAACTTGGTTTGCTTGTGTATAGAGCTTATTGTTCATATATCCTGAGACAAGCAGTTCTAAAACACAACTGGTTGAGATGTTATCCTTTTTTTATATATTTATTCCTTCAATCGCAAAAATCACACTCTATACATTTTTTGGTGTTTGAATTCACATCAAATTTTTTATACACCCATCAGTTGGATTAATTTAACCTTTAATGTTCTAGGTTGATTTAACCCAACAGTCGGGTTTGTCCATGTTAGCTTACCATGGGATAAAACAAATCAAGTGTTTTTAGAGTGGGATGTTCTTCTTGAGAAGAACATAATTAAATGGCAGAATGCCATTTAATTATATATAATTCAGTCATTAGCATCTTGAACTGAATTATAGAGTGGACTGTCTCTCTGAGACAAAGTTGCAAACCGTCAGCACAGGAAATCTGTTCTCCAAACCTCCAGATTATAGCCAACGTCTCTAACCACTACGTAACCACCTCTAAACCCAAATGAGTCATAAACAGTATCATTTCTCAAACCATATCAATACCCTAGTCCCTGCGTAAACAACCAGATTTTAAAAAACAATTACATGTAAATTTACAATCTTATGTGAAGTTGCATGCCAACTAATATCTTAAGTACGATATGTTTACGGTATCTACAAATATTTTAGGAGACTGAGATCATAACGTCTAACTACATATGCAACAGTTGTGTTAGTATACAGTAGAATCCAATGGCATGTTAATAATGTAGCACACCCATGTATCACTTGGGTTCAAAATATTTAGTCATAGTAATTGACAAAAACTTTATTTTAAAGGTTGTGTCTGGGACTCACTGTCCGGTTAACTGTTTCTCTCTTTTCATGTATCTGCCTTAAACATATTCATTCAGACTGTAGCTTTTTGTATGGCAGAAAATGTAAAAAATGCTACACATTTCTATTTCAATCGTTTGCATGAGCACAACAAGTGTTTTGAAGAGTTTTGAAAAATATGTGGTGCTCCTGTAAAGCTACACCAGGAAACCACAGCAAATCGCAAAACTTCTCTAACACGGGCTGCACATTGTCTCGTTGTTTAGCTTTCTGCATATCTTAGCAATGAAATACGTCTTGCCAACCGACTGGGGTCAATAAAAAAATTCTCACTTCATTTTTTTTAAAGCTGCTTACAGGGTGTTTTGGTCTTGTGTTATACATGAAGTGACTGTATTGTCATGATAAATACCTAAACTGTATTGTTGTCTGATGAGAAAATTACGTCAAGAAGTTTTAATAACGTACCCCTACACACATTTGTGTTCAATGTCAACATAAAGTAAACAGCATGATAATAATCCCCCTTAAAAACAGGCACATTTGCAGAATGTTTTACCTAGGTAAAACCCATATGGTTCAAGATCATACTAATATGGGAATAAAAACAGCATACTAATTATTGTAAAGATTTTAAATCTGAGAAATCTCTTATATTTGTGACATAATTGGAAATAGAAGGAAATAGAACGAGAGAGAGAGAGAACCTGTTGTTGCAGTTTGTGGTTTCTAAGTGATAGGCTAGGTTTTGCTGTACTATGCCCATCATTTGCGCACAGATGGCAAGCAACACAGAGATGGCACTCTTTGATGTTACAGTGAGCTCAGAGGACGATTACACCTTCCATGATCATGATGTTGCAATGAACACGACAGAAATCTACAACTACGATTATCTCTTAGAAAAAGACCCGCTACCCTTGTCCCATATCTACATTCCTGTGCTGTACTTTATCATGTTCTTCGTTGGATTCTCTGGGAATCTCTTTGTCATTTTGGTCATAGGCAACCGCCGCAAGAGTAATGGACGTCTTGTAGACACTTTTGTACTGAACCTGGCATTCGCTGATCTTATATTTGTCCTGACCTTGCCGATGTGGGCCGTCTCTGCAAGCCATAATTCTGAGTGGCCCTTTGGAGAAGCCATGTGCAAGATCAGCAGCTTCATCATCGCTGTTAATCGCTTTTCCAACATCTTCTTTCTCACGTGCATGAGCATTGACCGCTATCTGGCTGTCGTGCGGTTAATGGACTCGCAATTCCTCAGAAGCAGCTACTGTGTGAAGATCACCTGTGGCATCGTGTGGATCATTTCTTTTCTCCTGGGAATACCATCTTTGGTATATCGTAAAATGATGGACGATCAGCTTTGTTTTGAGGATTCAACGTCCTCTTTTGTACAAGGAATGAACCTTCTCACCATATTTCTAACGTTCCTGCTACCGGTTGTGATTCTGGGCCTTTGTTATGGGTCGATTCTGGTAAACCTGCGGCGCCACTGTCAATCTGCTGCAAACTCACGTGCAGGAGCCAGACGACGGCACTCCCTCAAGATCGTGTTCACTATCATTTCAGCCTTTCTGATCTCCTGGCTTCCATTCAATGTGTTTAAGAGTATCCAAGTTTTCTTACTGATAAACGCAGGTGAGATTAGTGAGAATGTTAGAGTCCTCTTATATAATGGACTCACATTGTCCTGCTGTCTTGCGTTTCTCAACAGCTGTGTAAATCCAGCCATCTACTTGTTCCTGGATCAGCATTTCAGGCATAGAGCTTACGTACTGTGTCTGACTTGCCTGGGTCAAGGTGATACCCATCAAAGCTATATCTCCTCGAATTCTTTCTCTAATGGCACCACTGAGAGTTACTCTGGAACTACATCTACCCGTGGACGCCTTTTCTCACTCACTCAAAAGAACTGAACAATTTTTTTTAATGCTCTGCTTTCTTTAGCGATGTAATTAACCATTGAAACTAAGACATGGCTTTCATTGTACTGTCACTTCTTCTTGAAGAGGCAACATTAAACAATGCATTAAATAACCATATAAAATAATATTGCATATTTCACTGCATTTCTTTTCATGTACTGTTTTAACAATATTTTTACAAAGTGGTATATTTCTACATTTTTAAATAATAGGTTTTGGAATATAATAATGTATTTGGGAAACTGACTTGTTAATCAATATTAATAAAAACGTTTTTTCATAATTTGAAGATCTTGCAAATTGTTTAAAGTAGTTTATGCACATGGTTTCTGATAATTTAGTGAATGGTCTTCAGTAATTTTGAAGCCACCAGTAATCTAAATCGTCATTGCGTAAAAATGTAGTAAAATTTAGTGCAGTATTAGGTTTATACTTCACCAGAATAAACTTCAGACAATATTTTAAATAAAGCCCTTTTCTTTTTATTAAAAGGTCTCTTTTAATTTTATTTTAGTCATTTATTGACTTAATTCTAATTCAAATTTCTTATTCTAAATAAAACCTATTTTATACAAAAAAGAGTTATGCAATATATTTATACACATTTTAACAGTTATTATAAAAAGACTACACAGCAAATACTGTATGCCTACCGTTAATTTGTGCTTCTTATAATTCAGCGTCCTTCACAGATCATTCATGGTCACACGTATCATTGCATATGTGCATAGTACTTATGGAAGGTGGTCATTTGACAAACCTTTAATTTAATTCTGGAGAAATGTTCTCATGAGAAACTGTGTGGGCTGCTGTGAGATTTGAAAGTTCAATGGTTCACACTTGGTGCATGGGCATCGTAGTTCCCCTTTGAAATGAATCATGTGTCTTCTGAGAGAAAATGGGTTTCGCGTGTACAGCTCAGAAGTTATGCAGGTCATACAACTCTCATCTTTAGTTTGGGCAGCACTGAAAAATGTCTGTTACTTATCTAAATGATCTGGCACTGCTGTAAAACACAATCCAGATGTTATGCGAAGTTTTGCTGCTGTGTGGCAAAGACAATGACCTGAAAGGTACAGTCTAAAAGTAACTTTAAAAATTTTCCAGAAAGCAAAATAACACTTAATTTTGACGAGGTAACATTTTTGTCTAATGTAAATAATTTATAATTGTTTTAGTGTCTATTTCTAGGTTGCAGCTTCCCATGTGGTAATATAATTTTAAACAAATACATTTGTTTTTATTTAGTTAATTGCTGTGGTGTGGCAGGATGTAGAGCAGACAGTATATACAGAAAAATAAACTGGCACGACACCCGTCTGGGTGAACAGGTTTGTTTTGCAATAATGACTGCTGACATTGTCTTAAGATAATATATCACACAAGCAAGTGCCAGTGTATGTGATTCATTTCTGCAATTGAGTGGGATGTTTCTGAAAGTTCAATGGTTCAGTGTTGCTCGTATGGCACATTTGTATGAAAATAAATCATGATTTAGGTTTTTGGTTACTGCTAAAAATGTTAATTCCATTGCATGAGCATCGGCATCATAACAGCATCGTGCCGGGTAATAGACAATATTCTATGAAAGGAAAAATAGGCTATGACCTGTCATTCTCTTTTATGTCTTTGTTTGTCTTACAACCGCCCTTACCCACCAAGTACAACCACAGTTTACTATACCATCAGAACCCTGGTGAGAATGTAATTGTAGAAGCATTCTCATGCACTTCTTCCCCTATATTACAGTTTGTGCTGTGACAAGCTACTCTCACTTTGATTGTGAGTAATTATCCATTACTCATTTTCACCGTCCACATATCTGATAAGAATAGTGGAACTTAAAGTCTGGCACAAGATTTTAATCTACTTCTGAATTGATGTACTATATGTCTGCTTATTTTATTGTTGTCCATATTTGTCTTCATAGGTGACTTTATTAAAATTAGCAGTGGTAGGCAGCATTATTTTAGTGTTTCTATGTCAAAATATATGGGTCCCCTCACCAGATAAAATCATAGTCACCGTTTGGCACCAGCATGATCACATGATACTTTGTGGCTTTTGTCAAGATGAAGGCCTTAATTTGTCCACATAAGATGTGTAAAAATCGAATTTTCACAATTTTCAAAAATTTTGACACCTCTGATTTGCACACCTATTGTATAAGGTTATTTTTTAAAACATATGTAACATATGATATATAACATGAATTTATTTTCAATGGTTTGAATTGGTGTTGTGTTTATAAATAATTTAATTAATAAATAAATTGTTTTTAGATTCCAGATTCTATGAAGAATACAAATTCAAGTATAGTGGCCGAATGTATCCACTTTCACAAGATTTACCCAATTCTTTGTTGATTATATGTAAATATTTATGATGGTCAACGAATGCTGAATGCAATACTCTCCATCCAATAGTTTTAAGCTGTAAACTAACAAGTTATGTTTTGTCTCCCCCTTTCGTCTTTGAATACCTCCGTCATTCCTCAAGCCAGGGACAAACCATTTTACTATATGGGTATTTGACAAATAAACCATATGTGTCCTTTGGTGTGACAACAAATTTAGAAAAAAATAACAATGAAGATAAATTAATCACATGCTATTATTAATACCATACAAAATAGCATAAGAGAAATGTATCATCATTGTGACTTATTTTTTTTAATTTTCTGCCACAACATCTACGGTTAATTTGCCCATATAGTTAAAATGGTTTGTCCATTCTATTAATAATATAAAATACAGTAATAACACTTTGATTTCTAATGGTACAGTTCCTGATTTTAATGGTACAGCTTACGGTATATTTGTCAGCCATATTAAGAAAATAGTAGGTCTCTAGTAAAAAAACATTTTGTTAATTACATTTATCTGGAACCTAGACCCACCTGGATAAACATATATGTACCCCATTTTGGGTCCCACGTCCCAGTTTATGCTGTATAAATGTAACTATTTTTTGATGATGAATCAATGTTTCTCAATTTAGGTTTGTATACTGTGCTAGGCTTTAATGGACTAGTTTTGATGCACTTATGTATTTTGTTGCCTATGTTGTTATAATTGCTTCCAATGTTTCCTCATCTGTGAGTCGCTTTGGATAAAAGCGTCTGCTAAATGACTAAATCTAAATGTAGGTGTCAAGTCCTGAACTCTTTCTTGTGCAATTCCCCACTTGAAAAGGACAGTCCCTCCACATGAAGATCTTAACTGGATTTCACTCAATAAACAGCCATGGAATCAGTTTTTCATCTTTTATTAACCATTCTTTGGTTGGCAGAAAATAGGTGAAAAACCTCAAAAGAGAGATGAAAACTACAAGTTATTATTTGAGTTGTCAGTCAAATTAAACACACAAAATCATCCACATTCACCTCAGATAAACATATTTCTGCCATTATAAAATACAAGGTTTCTACTTTTAAACAGATACCCAGCATTTTGAACCAAATGAGCAGAGTCAATATATTTTTTTAGCTAAATTTGTATTTTAGCCAAATACATTCAAAATATTTTTAGTCGTAAAAAATTCAATTTATTTTCTAATCAGTAATTTTAAGCAGATAAATCTTACATTTTTTAGCCAAAGATTTTTTTGAGCAGAAACTTTAGCAGCTTGCTGCTGACCTCTAGCGGTACACGTTTGAACATACGAAGCGTTTGGTTAAAATTTGATGTTTATAACTCTTCATAGAAAGTTATGGATCCCGTTTTTATGCGTGTTATCAGTTATATATGTTCTGAATAACTGGCCGTTTTTGTGTGTTTCCATCCATTAACATATTTTCAGTTTTAGACCGTTGCATTAACGTGAATTAATCTAAGCTAAATTTATTTAACGGCTACAGATTGGCAATTTAATTTAGGACGAATCGGTCTTACTTTCCTTATTTCAATAAAACCAATCTAACTTTTTATTAAACTTAACTGACTTTAAGGAGTTATGACTATAAAATAGGTGATAGCAACCGGTCCCTAGCCGTTTACAGTGAGAAAGTCTTTTTAGGTAACGTTAAACCTTTCATATGTTAATAAAAGGCCCCAGCACCCCGCTGCCCCGTAATGACATACAACAGTACACCTTCTCTTTTCTTTTAAATGTGCTACTTTGCATGTATAGACACAAGCGACCATTTCCCATCGTATGGACTGTCGATTTTTCGGACGTTTGCAAACGATCTAAGGTCGATAATACAACATAATCTAACTGAAGTGTATTCGCTGCCCTGCATGTGAGCACAGCACTGCGAAGAAGTTGTAGGGGTGAGGGAGGTACCATTGTGACACGGGGGGCATGATTGTTAGTTCTCGCAAAACTACTGGTGTAAAACGCATGGAGCCAAAAAGATAGATAACCCAAAATTATCTTAATTAGACTGTATTGTATTAAGAAGTTCGCGCTATTTTGGTTGTGAACCAAGATTGTAAATCTACGTGTGATGCAACCTCGTTTCGTCCGTGCTGTGGTATCGTCCATTCTTTCGCCTCTCGCTTACATCAATTTGGAATGCGGGGGTGAAGAAAGCGTGGATAAATAATATCCAGTGATATTGCGATAAAGCTTTGACGACTCTCCGTGGGCTTTCCAGTTGTTATGAAGACAAGAGGTATGCTTTTTTTCTCAAACGAATACACATTCTCATCGCCGTAATGAGTACACGGCACAAGATGAAAACTGAGCTTTTAGCGCTGCTCCTTAAAACAAAGTTTAGTTCAAATTGTAACAGAAAGCGAATTATATACGTGCTTTTTCTTAGATATAAAGCTTTCGTGTACAGCACTTCGATACCGAGTAATATTAACACGCAATTCTTAGTTTTAAACAACTCTGTTGTAACATTAGTTTAACTTTGGCTTTAAAGTAATACAATTTAGTTTTTGAAATAACCCCACACGAGTTTTGCAATAATAATACACTCTTAAGACGTTGATTCAAATAATACTTTTCACGTAAAAAACTTTATATAGTTGGACAATAATGTACAATTCGTGCTGAGGTTTGCTTTCTCTGTTATGCTAATCGTTTACCAAAAAGTCAGCGCTTGTGGTTGTTCTGCGTATGGAAGTACAGTTGTGATGTGTGTGTAGAGAAGTTATAAAGCTCAAGGAGGAAAGAAACCTGCAGAGGTATTTTATCTGAAAGCGTGAGAATCACATGATTACATTGTGTCACCATGAAAAGGGGGATATTCTTTTACACGCCATTCATTTATTCAAACGCTCATTTCTTCAATTGTGGTTGGGTTAGATGAATGATACAATAGATCCGTCATTGGCCTTATCTAACCAACCTCAAGCTTGTACTTACTTAATACAGTAAATTCTACATTTCACTGTCTGGTAGTCTTTATTCTTCATGTAAATGGTGTGCAGTGGCCAGTTTTCCCCAGTGCATCAAGAGTGATTTGAGTGGGCAGGCATCAGAGGGAGGTGTGCACAGCAGTGAATGTGAATAGCTCTGGAATCTGTGGCTTTGTTGGTTCATAGCCAGGGTCGGCCAAAGCGGAGCCAAACAGCGTGTGTGTATTGTGTGCTGTCGACAGCACAGTTTTAAGGCCCTCATTAGCACCTGTGGATATGGCCTTCTTTAGTGACAGGCACTGTAGTGACATTTCTATTTCGTCCACTTGTGTGGCAACACGTTGTCTTTTAAATTGGACTCAAAGTCTTTGTATTTGTAGACTTTGTAGTACTTTTTTAATTCTTATTTTGAATGGTTTCAAATGACATCCTGGGTCAAATGTCAATGCACCATAAGTTCGACTTCCCTAAATGTTGGCTCCCTTGCGCTAGAAAAAATAGGTCATTTAGTAAATGACAAATTCAGTTTCTGGATTCATATGCAAGTTTCTACATCCAGCTTCATGTTTGAGGTATACCAGTATATTTCATCATTATTCTTCAATGTTTATATCGATTTCTTTTAATAAATGCTCAAATATCTGTTAACTGTTCTCTGTGTTGATTAAACAGATAAAACAGGAACAGACTAAAGTCGTAATATAACCATAACATTCAGATTTCTAGGAAACATTGCACTTTGTCTCAGAGGTAAAATTGTGGATTAAAACAGTGGACTGTTTTTTATGAGGAATATAAAATGTAATGTGTTTTTTTTTATCATGGTAAATGAGGTTATCATTTTCCACTGTGATACCAAAGTGTATCCAAATTTACATTTAATAAGCTGCTCAAATAATTGTGCAGTGCTCACCTCAGTCTTCTGTGTTCCTTTTGTTATTATTATTTCACTACGTGGTTATTATAATGCTTTTATTTAACATGTGTGAGGTAACCACTAACCCCACCCCAGCGGGTTAAGCCTGCCTCTGTGAGGTCTGTTATATCCGCTGTGTCTTGCTGCGGTAATAATGAACTAGTGTAAATACTCCAGAGTCTTGCTGCCTGAGGAATTCATGCCGCGCTGCAGTGCCGGTGGTAGAATTAAAGCCAGAGGAGATGTTTCAGTCCACAACAGAGAATACATCTGTGCTTTGGCTCGTTTGAAATCAATTTTCACTTCACATCCTCTTTCCATGAGGAGATCCATGGCCACACAAGTACCAAACGCTGGGGTGGGGTGAATCAGAGATCCTCTCAGTCTCATCCACCAGAGCTGTAATTTTGTGTCTTATGATGAATACTAGGAGTAATTACAAGTCACTAATTACGGACAGTGGTGTAAACAACAAAATTGATGAGACTTCCTATTCCTCAGGCTACTCAGAAAAGTTCTTTACGCCGTGTCTACACGCGTCACGACCCACAGCTTGGGATAGTCGCACCACGTCCTGTGTGTACAACATTTGAAATTATAATGGTTTCTAATGTGTTCTATTGCCTCTTGCATCGGATGTAGACAGGGTGTTAGGGTTAAGGATAGCTTTTTATCCGAAGCCATTACAGTGCGGTTAAAGGGATAGTTCACTCAAAAATGAAAACTCTGACATCATTTACTCACCCTCAGATTTTTCCAAACCTATATAAACTTTGTTGTTCTGCTGAACACAAAGGAAGATATTAGGTAGAATGTCAGTAGCCAAACAGATCTCATCCCTCATTGACTACTATAGTATATATTTTCCCTACTATGGCAGTATAGGGGGGATGAGATCTGTTTGGTTACAGACATTCTTCCAAATATCTTCCTTTATGTTCATCAGAACAAAGACAGGTTTGGAAAAACTTGAGTGTGAGTAAATGATGACAACATTTTCATTTTTGGGTGAACTATCCCTTTAAGATAAACATTTTGTCAGTATATGTATTTTCTGGGATTCATTCCATGCTATACCAGTTGGGTCACAGCTGTTTTTTACTATACTTCACTTTGTGCATGTAGTGTGAACAGGTCCTAAGTAAAGGCTAATATGCAACCGTCACAGTTCACTGGTTTTCCCGGTGTGCTTGAGCTCACCGTCTGAATGAGCTGGATAGGGGAGATCCCCACAATAATAAAACCCTCTCCGGCTCCCATGCAAGCTAATCCCACATTCCAGGGAAGAGGACAGATATGAATCTACAGACTCCAGTAGAATATCAGCTTCAATTTGTCGACAGGAACCTCTTGCGTTCATATAGCTAATCCCATGGAAATCCAGTGGATGTAGCGCTAGCTAAACATTTCCTTTATCCTCTCACAACTGTCTTCGTCGGTTTGTTGGTTTAAATTTGTGGCCTACCTCTGCCCTTGCTGTCATTTTTAGACAGAGCTACCACCGCATAACTTTTGGAGTTCACATGACCCTAGAAACCTTATTTGAAAGCAAAAGACTGGCGTTTACTTCCAGTTCCTTTAAGAGATTTGATAGCAGGTTATGGTTTAGTAACCCCAGTTATGAACAGCTCTAATTAGCTGTCTCTATTTTGTAATAAAAATCATGAATCCTGCATTTATACTGTGCTTGTTCTAGGAATATTTCCAACTCAGTATGGGCTGTGGTTAACATAGCCTGTCTGAATTGGCTAAATTTGCAGTGTAATGCCTAGCTCCTATAAGGACATCTCTGTGATGTTTTTCATTGCTTGGTTCAGTGTTTGTTGAGACCAGCCCATGCTTTGTTAGGCAAGACCAGACGTTTTTTTTATCAATATGAAAATGAACCACTACAAATAGATGTGGTCACTATAGTTAAACCAAAGGTATACAAATGTTAACCAATATGCCAAAAAACATGGTTATTATACTTTTACTATAAACAGTGGTTGGTTGTTATAAGGGAACTGAAATTGGCAGGTTTTTGTTTATAACTTGGTTAAATTTGCACCATACTCACATCCTTCAAAAAAGCAGACTGTGTACTTTCACACATAATTGTACAGTATGCTTTTGGCAGATACTGGTTGTAAAATCAGATACTGGCATTCTCCAGCAGCCATGTTTCCTTGACTGTTTGTGAGGTGATAGTATTCTGTCTGGGAATCGTGGCGGCTCCTATAGGCATTTAACTGGCATTCTTGGAAAGCCAGTGTGAGGGCTAGAATCTTGAATGTATGCAAGCGTTGCATGAAACAGCAGGTGCAGCGTCTCCCTTAGTATTCTGAAGAACTGTTACTTTGTGTGTGGGGGTTTTCTTTAAGGGTCTGGATGTCAGGGTGGCATAGCCATCTATACCGGGCTTAACTAAAGGTTAATGTATCCATGACAACAGCATTTGCATTACTGTACAAGGAATGTCTTTAAAGGGGATTTGGTTGTTGGTTGATGTTTTGTGTTATTTGTTACTATTGAATGGTTTATCCGGCACCATGTTATAAATGGCTATGTAAGCTCTTATAGGTAGCTTGAATATTTATATCTTAAATGTTACATTTTAATGCATGTGATCCAGGAGAGGGCAGCAGGACTTTATTTTACAACAGTTTTGCATCCTTATTCGCCAGATGGTCAGCTTTGTATAAAATAAATATACAGCCTTTAATTATTTTAGTGTGGTAGCTTTGTATATATATATACAACTTTGTATAGTTTTTTTTTTAATATGATTTACGTGTTTGTGTTCCGTCACCGCATTGGTTGCACAACAGCATCCGTTTGCACTTTGTATGGTGTGAATTTATCACTTTCCATCTACTAGTAAGTGAATGAACTGATAAGAAAGACAACGTGAAGAGATGATGCAGAGAGTTAGTCAAGTCGATACAAGGGCGCCGCTGTGAGCGACGGACTGCGTTGCGTGCGCGCGCGCAGGTATGCACATTGAGCGGGTCGCACCCAGGTACATTACACAGCGCGAGCTGAGCTCAGACCAGCACATATTCAGCGTCAGACAGCTGTGTGGAGTGAGCTAGACATCACATGGAAATCAACTGATTCACTTTACAGGATAAACATACACTCGTGTTTGAGAGAGAAACATTGTTTTTTGTAGATATGTAAGTATCTTTTGATGACGACACTTGTCTTACTTTCTGTTGCTTTGTTTGAACCTGTTTGTTTCTTATTTGTTTGCTTCTTATCGAGCTACTCACTGCTTGTGTTTACTGTTAGGTGAAGTTTTTGGTCTTTAGTTTCATAAACTGTCATCAACATAACACAGTCAATATATTTTTGTGTACAATTTGGGTAGTTTGGTGATTTAGATCTGGGTTTGCTAAACATCAGTGTGTTAAGCTTTAACAATTTATTATAGCCTGTTATGTATTCTATTATTATTTATGAGAATTGTTATTTCACAGTATTGTTTAGGGATTTGCGTATAATTTGATTATATATATACATTGAAATACATTTATTGTGTTGTTATAACTAATATTCATTGTATTTCTTCTTGAGGGGTTGTGAGTATAGTAATATAAGGAATAACTGACAACGAATAACTTACAATACTTGTAAGTGTCAGTGGGACAGTGTAGTTCAGTCACATTTTCAGATTAATAAAGGCACAGCTGTAATCCACATTATCTAAACTGAAAGCTCATAGATCCAACATCTAACATCTGTTAATCATTGCCCCAGCCATAGATATTCACAGCTTACTCAAACGGTGTCATCATCATGATGTAGAAAAACACTTCATTTTGTCAGACGGGAAGCTGTTGAGACTGAGTATTTGTCAGATATGTACGCTGCAGAACATGCGTCACAAGCTGCCAATAAACTGAACTTTAGCATGACTGCGTTGTCACATGTTGTAATAACACGGATATAATAAGTAAATAAATTACATTATATTGTTAGGATGGGAAAATGGGATGCTGGATCTTAGAGGGATACTTTACCCAAAAGTTTTGGGGAAGTATCCCCTAAGAGTGGTACTAGTTTAACTGGACATAACCCCTTAAAGGTATAACAGTAAAGATGTAGTCATGATTGCACATGGTGATTAGTCATAATCCTGATTGTATTGTCTGTTGATTTTATTGAATGGGATGTACACATATAGGTTTCACAATATTTAAAGGGACATTTTACATTTACATTTAGTCATTTAGCAGACACTTTTATCCAAAGCGACTTACAAAGAGTTCAGGGAGCAATAAGCGATATGTCATACAGGAGCAAGAAAACAATAGGTGCTAATACAAAGTTACTAGTTTCAACAAAAGCTAGACCATTACCTGTTTTTCTTCATTTTTCTGTCAAGTATTCACAGAAAAGATGGGATTTAAGTAGTTTTTTGAAGGTTGTGAGACAAAAAATTGTCATCATTTATTTTGTCTCATAATTTTTTTCACCCTCATGCCGATCAGAACAGGAATATGACTCTTCTGTAGAACACACAAAAAAGACATTTAGAGATGTTTTAGTTTTTTCCTTACAGTGAAAGTCAAAAAGGGCAAACTTTATTCAAAATATCTTCCTTTGTGTTCTGTAGACAGAACACAGAAGACAGAAAGTCATACAAGTTTGGAATGACATGAGGGTGAGTAAATGAAAAAAGAATGTTAATATTTGGGTGAACTATCTCTTTCAAACTGCATCAAGGTTAATGTATCACAAGTAAATGCAACGGAGCATGTCAGACCTCTTTATTAACCTGTTGTGTTGGGAGCATTCCGGTGTTGTAACCTAAGCACAGCACACCCTTGTTCCTCCTGGAAAATGGACATTTTTCAGATACAGCTGGACAGATTACTAACATGAATGCCCTCTTAGTTAAACCTCGCCTTAAGCTCCTGCTGACTCTGCATAGCTGACAGGCGTAGTTAGACTGTGATTTTTTAGTAGCCTTGTGAAAACTATTGTTTGCCAGATTTAGTCTCCCGGAGTCTGCTGTGACCCCTGTGGCTTTGGGTCAGGAGACCCTTTACTGCTGAGGGGCTAAGTGCTTCCACGAGACTGGTTTTGTTCTCTGCTGAATGTATGTGAGTGTAATAGATGTTGTTCACTTTGTAGGAAATAGTGGAGCAAGATCAAACCAAGTCTTCGAAGACCACTTTACCAGCTGATATGGAAGGGAAAGAGGAGATCAGCGACACTGATAGTGGGGTTATTCTGCATTCTGGTATGTTTAACTTCAGCTCAATACAGCTTGTGTACATAGCGACACATTGCACACCACATTATCTTACACATATACGGAGCCGGGGTCGTTATGTATTAGTTATTACAGATATTAGGGTGGATTTCATTTGTATTTAATTGTTGAAAACACTTACAGATCTTTTTGGTTTGCAAATTTCTTCCCAAAGAAATAATAATACCATTTCTTAGAATAAGCTAATTTGTAAATGTATGATTCATGCTCTACACCTTCAAGGGTGTAACAGTTTAATCGGAAACAACCACGGTAAAGCAGGTTTGAAAAAAACCAATAGGATTGCTTGCAGCATTCTTAGTTGCAGATTAAAAGCAACTATGCCCTGTCTGTTTTTCCCACTAAAATCTAGACTTGATAAATCTGTTTCTTCCTGTGAAGTTAAATTTCTTTTCATTGTTCACTTTGTGTGCTGTCACAGCATTAATAAAAAATGTATGTAAAAGAATTTGGTAGATAATACCTCCGTACACGCCAGAGGCATTTACCTAATATTCAAAAAGTCAGTCTTTTGTTGTCGCTCCTGTGGCCGTTGTCTGTGACGGAAACCACCAGTCGTCACCTTTAGTTTCATTATAGATCACATCACAGTTCTGTAGTACTAGTATTAGTTTCCTGAAAGTTTACATTAGATTTTTAAATATGCTGTTTAAAGGTGAAATAAATAGTTGTGTGTGGTAAAGGATTTATAAATTAAGTGAATCTGTTTAAACAGATTATTAACCAGCACCATTGGATTTTTATATCATACTGTATTTGAAGAGTTTATTTGCAAACAGATACATTTCTCTTTTTAAATATTATGTTTTGTTTATTGTGTTACCTTTATTTCATGTTTTATTGTGTTAGTTAGTTAGTTTGCTGTATTTTAAAATTATTATTACTTATTCAAAACAACCCAACTGCAGTTTTATTGATATTTATTGGAATGCACAACAAACGTTTTGAAAATTGTATCTGTTTTTATCTGTTTTCGTTTTTTGCAAATAAAGTCTTCATTTGTATTGTAGTTATGATTGTAGTCATATCGTTGCTGTCCTTCTGAAACCTTGTATGTCCAAATTCACAGTTTTTCAGGAAATGGATAAAGCACTGTACATTTTAAACAATTTAATAATGTGTTGTCAAAGTTGACAAGCACTTTTTAATGCTTTTTATTAGTTTGATTTTTGCTAAACCCAGTGACAAACATAAAGGCTGAGTAATTATTATGATTTATGCCAAAAAAAAATGGAGACAGGTTTCGGTTTCGGAAGGAAAACATTGATATACAGAATTATATTATTTATACTAACTGTACTATGTTTATTAATAATATACTGTTTTACGAAACATATATATTTATATATTTTCTGCCATCATCTTAAATCTGCTCTTAATCTTAGGGTGTTTCTTGTGTTATAGGTCCTGACAGCCCCACCACAGTGATAAAGGATGTGACCCATCACACTCGGGTCATGAAACTGAAGCAGCAGTCTCTGGAGGACAGACTGAAGTTGTGCCTACTGGAGCTCAAGAAACTCTGTATCAGAGAGGCTGTGAGTCACCATTTGCTCTCATGAATGCATAAACACAGAACAGTCCTAATTATTTGGAAATTAAGGGGGACTGCTACTGTTTTGAAGAAAACTAAATCAAAATAGTGACCTTTAAATAGTGACCCGGCCTCTCCAGCTCTCCTATCACTCACCATCAAATTCAGACCCAGAGGCTTTCTATTGTATTTGTCCCACAAGACATTAGCTCACAGAAATGCATCATCGTTTCCTGTCGGATTCACCGTGTCCAGGTGTCTCTGATGACACTTTCATGTCAAAATAGGTCTGAAGTCATGGCAGGGTACTGAGTGTGTATCATCGGTTTATGAAAGGAGTTGCCCCTATTGTGTCTCCTTAAAGAGCTGTAGGCATGCGGTTTTTGTCTCCAATTGTATCCGAACGTATTCTGGCGTGGATTTTGAGAAGATGGAAAGCAGGTTTAGTTTGGCAGACTGGGCTGTTGGAGGAGCTTAAGGAAGAAGAGGCTCTTTGAAACAACAGTCTTGCATAATGTAGCGGTTGAAATCTGTAACTTGTCTTGACTCGTTGAAAGGTTTTGCACTGGAAAAACTGGAATTCTGAAGAAGGACCTGTTCGTGATAACTTGTCTGGGACAAGGACACTGATCTTTTTATTACTTAATTATATAGCGTTTTTTGCTATTATCCTGACAAATTATACATGTGCTTCACTTCAGATGTCCAAAATGTTTTTTGTTTTTCAGGAGCTCACAGGTCATTTGTCCTCTGACTATCCGTTATCACCTGGAGAAAAGCCACCTCAGATTCGCCGGCGCATCGGGGCTGCTTTCAAACTAGATGAGCCAAACATTTTACAGAGAGCTCAGGTAAAGGCCTTCATTGACAAAAGCAACCCATTCCCTATCCTAATACAGATCTGGATAAAGTCCTTAGACTTTTAAAGATCAATCAGGTTGATATGAATGTTTGATGTCCAGGACTCTGAGCTGAGCTCTGTTGAAGCTGGTCTGGCTCTGCAGCAGCAGATACACGTGGCAGTTCAGAGGCTGTGTCAGGAGGAACATCTCAGCAAGGCAGTAAAGAGAAGCCGTCTGCAGCAGTACCAGCGCGAGGAAAAAAAACTCAAAGATCTGCAGGAAGCAGTGTTCAGGTTGCGACTGGAACACGGTCGATCTTCACCGCGCCCTGGCATGATTGCACAAAAAGGTGAGAACATTGAGGGAGAGTTTTTTGTTAAGGGACAGTTCACCCAAAATTAAATATTCTCTCATCATTTGTTCACCCTCATGTCATTCTAAACATGTTTATGGAACACTGTGGAACACAAATGAAGATATTTTGAGAAATGTCTCTGCGGTTTTGTGTCTATACAATGAAAGTCAATGGGGCCCCAAATTGTTTGGTCACAAACGGTGTTAAAATATCTTCTTTTGTGTTCTGCCGAAGAAATAAATTCAGGTTTGGAGTGACACAAGGATAAATAAATTGTTTTTTAAAGAATAAAATATTCTGGGTGAGTAATCCCTTTAAGGTAGTTCACATTGTCCCAACAAATAGCAAAAAATTCAAAAGTGGCCTTGTATCATCACGATTATCTTATTTGTTTATGTTTTACTTGCGTTATATGTTTTTTCATACTGTGTTTTATCTGTTTATCAAGGCACTTCAGATGATAGCTCATTGTCAGACTCGGCTGTGCTCGATGAGGGTAAGTGAAAGTTAGTTGACTATTGTGACTGTTTTTTAAGATAAGTAACAGCAGTGTCCTGCTTTGTAAAACAATTTTTCATGTAGATTTGTTGTAGTTTGATTTTTTATTTTCATTTTGATACTTGCTTTCAGTGTAGTTGTAAGTTCCTACTAACTGAGAAACTACATTAAATATTTATACTATTCATTATTTTACAGGACCATTTAAATTAACAATTTTTAATGGTTATGCATCTGTTACACTAGATCAGTGTTATTTCAACTTTTATTAAAAATCTCTCATCTGTATTGCAGAGGAGCTTGCAAGTCAGTGTTCCCAGCATTTCTCAGAGCTTCCCGCTCCAGCAGTATACCCTCACCCTCCACCCCTGAACAGCTTTCATTCCCCTCATCATATACCTACAACTCCCTCTTCCCGGCCCCCTGAGGTAACAATCCACCAAACCCCACCACAGTCATTGGAGAACCTGCACCTCTGCCATAGTCCAACAGTAGATCATGACCCTGCCCCCATTCAAAACTCTCCATGGACGGAGTCGAGTCTGGACCGGCCCTATCAGAAACAGAAAAGATCTCACTCTAGCAGCACCAATTCCAGGTAAGTTTATCTTTTGTATCATACACTGCCAGTCAAAGGCGTGAACACACTTGACTGAAGTTATGTTGTCAATCTGCCATGATCTAAAAAATCTGAAATATAAGATTGATGTAAGTTTTAAAAATGTATAATAATTAGGTTTTGTTCACACTTTGACTGGTGGTGTATATTGTGAAAATCACGTAAGCCTTGACCTTTTAAAAGCTACTTTTTCACAACTAGTCATCAAGGCAGCACATAGTCATTTTAGGGTGGATTTGACCACACCTCCTCTTTTGTAGTTCTGTTCCAACTTGATTTATAGGTCACGTGTATTGTTGTCACATTAGTATGTTATGAGGAAACATTTTATGTGGTTTATAGTTGTTGTGTCATCCCAATAGTCTAAGCAGCTGTTTTTTTCCACAAACATAGTCCCGCTGTTACCCCCACATTGCCTCCTCTGGAGGTTTGTCTTGTGGATGCTGGAATACCGTTACAAATTCCAACCCACGCAGCCCTCAGATACACACAGTCCTGCAGCGCACCCTCCACTCCTGACATGCACCTGCGCAGGGGACAATCGCTCAGGTCTGCTTCTGACTCGCTCACAAACCTTCTTCAATTCTCACATGATTTATCATCATCTGTAGTTGTGTTTTGGGATATTATGAGCAAACCATTGATAAATTGGTCTGTTATTAATTTTGCAGAGTTCCCAACACTGAGCCAACTTATGGTCTGGACCGTGAGCTCGGGCGCTCGAGAGGCCCCCGGAGACGGTTAACAGAGTTCGCTGTGACATCACGAGATTACTCTCCTATGAGATCAAACGTAGGCAACCCCATGTACTGCTCCAGTTCTGAGGACAGCAATTCTGAGCACTCGGTCCAATCGTACGCCAGCTCGCCCTGCCAGGATCACCCCGGCGAGCTGCCGTGGCCCTACCAACCCCAGTACGGCTACCAATACGGCAGCCTCGCCGACAACCACTTATCGCAGAGATATTCCCCAACCGGCTTCTACAAGAACTACCAGCACCTGTCCTCACCTAGTTTTCCCAGAGGGTATGTAGAGGACGGATGGGGCAATCCTTTAGATATGGACACCGGGAGGTCATACATGAGTCATCAGGCTCCTTCCCCTGTTTATTCCAATGGCCACTATGAGTACTACTATAATGAGGCTCCTCAGAGAAGTTGCAGGGTGTTGCCTGCCCACGTGAGACTGTCGCGGGCCCCGTCGCTACGAGAGTGCCCTCACCACCCGACCAGAGGCCTGCCCAGGCAGGTGGTGTCAGAGGAACTGAAATCATGGCACCAGCGCAGCCAACGCCACTCGCCTCGACCGTCCTCGCTGGACCGGAACAGACAGGGTGCGCTACACATTCGAAACGCACCGGGACAGGAGTCTCCGCTAACCCTTCCCCAGAACCGCATGTTCCAGGAACAGCAGGTAAACAGTTGTTCTTCCATGTCACTTATAACGAATGAGTGGAAAATGCACTGACTCACAAAAAGAAGGAAATAAAATCCCCAAACTGCTGTATCGACGTGCTGTCGAATATCGAGCTGTTGGGGAGGAATTTCCTGAAAAAGCAGATATGCGCTGTCTGGGCCTGTCTAAGAAATGGGGAAAGCTACGGAGAACGTGCAGTTTCCTTGATAATCTGATTCGTCAGAGTGAGATCATTACCAGAACAAGGTGTGGCATTGAGCAAGAGTACGAAAGAGTTCTTGATTTGGATTAGATTAGTGGTACAATAACAAACAGCACACAAATTATCATTTTCATTATTGTGTACTTTTTTGCCTGGAGATATTTAGATATGCAAAACAGGTTATGGTGCAAAGGGTCCTGTCTTGCTTTAAATGAACAGAAACTGAATTCTCCATTATTTAATTATCAGATCGTTTAACACAATGAATTGAGGTGCTTAGTGTTTAGTAACATTTTACAGGAAGGTTGTATTTGTTAGCAATTAGTTAATGCATTAGCTAACATGAATTAACAACGAACAATATTCTGCAGCATTTATTAATCTTAGTTCATGTGAATTTCAGCAATGCATTTTAGAAATCAAATGTTGTCACTGTTATCGTTAGTTAATGCACATTGCACATTGAACTAACATGAACAATTGTATTGGCATTAACAAATATAAATACATGCTAATAAAATATATTGCTTTCATGTCTTATTGCATTATTGTGAAGTGTGACCTTAAAGGAACAGTTCACCCAAAAATAATTTACTCACCCTCGAGTTGTTCCAAATTTGTGTGAATTTCTTTGCTCTGATAAACACAGAGAAAGATATTTTGAAGAATGCTTGTATCCAAACAGTTCTTGGCCACCATTGACTACCATAGTAGGAAAAAATACTTTTAATTGTCTTTGTTCTTTTTAACACAGAAGAAGATATTTTGAAGAAGGTGGAAAAGCAAACAGTTCTGGTGCACGTTTGACCTATTATTGTAATTTTTTCCTATAATGTTAAATACGTTGCAACATTTCTACATAATTTTCCCTTCCAAACATGGCCAGGAAGTTCCCCGCCATTACCAAACAAGCTGGTGGGAAAACACGCACTCAAGGTTGAGCTGCTGTTTCGTCTCTTTTATTCAGGCTTATGGTGCTAAAAGCGTGTGAATTTGATATCTAGGTGAGCGTTCCATTCCTCAGGGACAAAAGCCTGATTGGACGGAAGGAAACTGTGATAGCGACCCAACCCATTACCTCCTTTATTATCTGTTGCTAGATAAAGTGTTTGGCCAATGCACCTTTTGTCTGACTGTAAATATAATTTTAATAGCTGGCGGATTCCCAACTGAAACCAAAAGCTGACATTACTCCACATTGAATTTAATAGTGTAGAAAGTTGCAGTAATACCTGAGCACATGATGGACTGTCACCTATCCAACCTTAACCTTACAGCCCAATTGATAAAATGCCAGAAGGATAATTCGTGAAGACCTACTAATCTTCACTCTGAACCAGTACTAATTGATGGATTAGTGAAGTTTTTTCTTCATTACATACCATGAAATGTGTAAGTTATAGGATAGTAGTCTTTACATTTAGTATAATGCCGTTTTGATTGTTGTTTAAATAAATCCCACACAGAACTTTTTTTAAACAAGAAAAAATCTTTTTTTTCTGCGCTGAGAGAGATATATTTACACAAAGTTAAAAATGTGCAATCGGACACTTGGGGAATGCACTGCACATGTACCAGCAAGTCAGCATTACAAATTATCGAAAGTTCCCTTCTGAATTAATTTGAGATGTAGACCAAATTCCTTCAAGACAGTAAAATGAATTAACTTGGGTTGTGAACTGAACCACATTCACTCATTTAGTAACTTCCTGAAACCACAGGAATGCAATTATTCAGGTGCATGATTTTGTGGTGTTTTTATCTGTACATCACTATTGAGTGAGACCTCGGTTAATTCAGTCCTTTCTCATCTACGCCAGTGGTCTTGGATCATCGCTTTGATGTTTATTTAGATTGTATGTGGGAATATCAGCACTCCCTAGAACACACGCACTTGCTTCATTCCCATATCGTGTTTCAGTTGTCTGTAATGATTTACAGAGTCATGTGTTTCAAACACAGGAGCAGATGGGAGAGGCATTCCTACATCTTAAGCCGGGATACAATATCTTAAAAATCTCCCCCCTGTTAATTTATGGTGTAACACAGAGACTCTATACATGAGGGAGATGTTGGAAATCTGAGTCATTTCATTCTCTATCGAGGTTGGTTGGAAGAACTACTGGGAACTGATTTAAGCCACAGCTGTTGAGTAACCCCTGCTGGATTTTAAGAGACGCACCTTCAGTCAACAACACAGAGCTGCTGATTGTGCAGTCACTCCCTACTTGTGTTTACTATTAAGACTATACAAAACCTTAAGTCTGCTTGTGAAGGAAAGCTTAAGTGTTAAACTAGTGAAACATAATTCTCCATGAAGGTGTCGTGACCTTATTTGTTGATTTGTTTTGTTTTTTCAGGTTTCCCAGAAGCGGGTCATTGTGACAACTCAAGACATGATGTATGAGGATGACTCTGAGATTGCCAGCCAGGTGTGATGGCCTGACCATGGACACCCTTCTTACAAGAGTCCTATTTATTCAATAAATTATTGAGCTGATGGACTAAAGTGAAGACTTGAGATGAGGGAGATTCAAGCCTATCGTCTCCTTTTTCTATCAAATGCCTTGTCAAACATACAATATGGCAAAAACAAGTTTTACTGTGAAAGACAATGTTTTTGTTGTGGTTTTGTTTTATAGAAGATCTTGTGAAAAAATGTGTACAATGAAATAAAATTTTATTTGATACTAACTGTATTTTTTTATGTGATTTGGGTAGTGTATGTCAATACTAAGGTAAATAAATAACATTTCAAAAATTCGTTGTAATCGCTTTATTCTGGCTTATTTATTGATTTTATTTGTTGGTTACATTTTAAATGATTGTTCTGAGAGGTCTGGCTAATACTGATTAGTTCAAATCTAGTGAACTTGAACTAGTTTTAGTGACAGGAAAGTGATGAAAAACATATTTCTTTAAAAAAGAAAACCATTACATTTCACACAGTTTATATTAGTTTACTTTTTCAAATAATACCCATTTGCAAAATCTGTGTACATCTAATAATTCATTTAAATAACTGTTATTCATTTAGCAGACGCTTTTATCCAAACTGACGAATAAAATAATATTTAACATCTTGTCGTTTTTCAAGTATAAAGAGAGAAGGTCGCTTCTGAATAAATGGGGTTGTCAGGTGATACCTGGTACTTTTCACACAACTGTTACTTCGAGAATAATTAAAATTGCTGATATGTAATGAATGTATTAATAAACATACATTTGTACAGATGTCTCAAATAAATGAATAACATTTTGTCATGCGGTCCCCAGGTGGTCACGTGGGGAACTTTATCCAATCATATAATGACAGTAAAGTCCCCGCAAACAGCGCCTCTGGCGTCCTTGTGGTACACTTCCTGCGTTACACTTTTTTAGCCATGATTGCAGGCTTAGCATTAAGCGTCTTTGGTCTATTTCTCTGTCACATCCCGCTGCTTCGTGGCAAACAACATCGCACGGCAATTGCGCAGAAATTGTACTGGATGACTCACATTCACATAGCTCAGCGATTTGTTGTCCAATGCACACGAAGTGTTTTACAGTGCACTTGCTGTTTGTGATTGAACGGACAGATCGCTGACTGACGGTTTGCTTTTAACTGATCAGATTTGTATTACTGTCTGATTCACAATGGATAAAACATCGGCACTGTATTCAGACAAAGCCGAAGACGTTGCAACCTCCTCTAGTTTCCGTCAGTTTAAAATACAACATTTTCATCTTGATCTAAATGTGGACTTTGAGGAGAAAGTTATATCGGGCACCGAAACAATACAGTTTCAATGCATTCAGGATGGGCAAAGTGAGTTACAGCTAGATATCCATCCAACTCTATCTCCACAAGAAGTCTCGTTCTCTCGCGATGCGCAAATTTGGAGCAGAGCAGAATTTCTTGTTCAGGAATTCACGAGTTATGGCACCACATTGAAAGTGAAATTTCCTACAACTTTCAACTCGGAGGACAAATTTCAAATTACAACAAAATATACAGCTTCTGGTGGACCAGGGGTAAGCGTGCATTTGTTTCTCACGAAAGTTTAATATATGCAGGAATGGGTAGCTTGAACATTCATTTCAGTATAACTGGAAGTGAAAGTTACATTTATCACAAGACCTATAAGAGTGCTCTCCTATTCGTTGCTTTAAAATCTTCTGATCTACCTTAAATATGACGTTTATCATTTATTATTTTATTTATTAACATGCATAAGCACATATCTCTATATCCTAAACCAGTCTACACAGCCGAGAAGATGCTGCCATTCTTTGACAACCGCAGCCTCGCTTCAATAAGCCCATGACAAAAAGAACTTACTCAGCTTGCTGTACAGGTTATGTTAATTCATCTCACCAAACTCGTGTATCCTCTCATAGGTGTGTTGGCTGGAACCAGAGCAGACTGCTGGAAAACTCAAGCCTTATGTATATACCCAAGGCCAGGCTGTGCTCAACCGTTCCTTCTTCCCTTGCTTTGATACCCCAGCAGTCAAGAGCACATACTCCGCTGCTGTTAAGGTGAGGCCATTGGGTCGGTAATATTTCAAATATTTTGATACAGACTGCTTGTTCATAATACACAGTTTGATGTATTTATCTGATGTAAGTAAAGGAGGATATTTAATGGGAAAAATGATTCTTGGGTAAATTACATTTCTCTCTAAAAAAAGGTTGTTGAAGGTGGGTTTAAAAATAAGAGGCTTAGGAATGATTGTTTCAGAGGCAGAGCAAAGATTGTACATTTAATAATGTTGAATGATTTGCACCACTCAGGATATTTTTTGTTTTCTCTAGTCTATTGATATCATTAGAGTTTATCATTGTCATTTGATTGCACATTGAACTTTCTTGACAGGTGCCTGATGGATTCACAGCAGTTATGAGTGCTAATAAATGGGAGCACAGAAAAACAGACAACACTTTCCTGTTCACTATGGATCATCCCATTCCTTCCTATCTCGTAGCACTGGCAGTAGGAGACTTGCAGTCTGCTCAGGTGGGACCCAGGTAAGAACATATTTCCTGAATAACAGAATAGAAGTTATGTTAGTCATTTGGCTTCCACCAGAAATAGACACTGATTGACTGTACAATTCTGTTCTCATTCTTTTCTGCTGTTTACAGAGAATAGGACTTGTTGTTTTCTGCATGCAATTTCATCAAAAAAATGAAAAGCTTAAAGAAAGGTTAACTGATGTTTGTGTATATATTTTAAGGACACATGTTTGGACTGAGCCCTGTTTACTGAAGGCAGCCAAGCAAGAGTTTGATAATGTGATTGAAGAGTTCCTGTCAGTTGCAGAGAAACTGTTTGGACCCTATGTCTGGGGAAGGTAGAATTTTGCCATAGTGTAATAACACTATACTGTCCTAAACAACAATTATAGTCGCAGACTTCATATGATGTAATTGTGCAGGTATGATGTTCTATTCATGCCTCCCTCGTTCCCGTTTGGTGGGATGGAGAATCCCTGTTTGACATTCGTCACACCATGTCTGTTGGCGGGGGATCGCTCTCTCGCTGATGTGATCGTGCATGAGATCTGCCACAGCTGGTTTGGAAACCTGGTCACCAACGCCACCTGGGGGGAATTCTGGCTGAACGAGGGCTTCACTATGTATGCTCAACGTAGAGTTTGCAGGGAGCTGTATGGTATGAGATACAGTATTTGGAAGTAAATTAAAAAGCACTTACAATGGTGAATTGCTTTGTGATAGGCCAGTACTTTTATTAATAAGTGAAGTTTGTTTTATTTTCAGGAGAAGCTTATACATGTCTAGAGGCAGCGACTGGTAAAGCCCTTCTGCGTCAACACATGGGCAACACAGGAGAAAGTCACCCTCTCAACAAACTACGGGTTAAGATCGAACCAGGTAGACTACCAGTAGTAAATCTTCAAATTTATTGCGTGCGTGTCTGGCCAATCATGATAAATTAGACATACTACCTACCTAAACATTGTTGAAGACAAGGTACATCCTTTCATGACAATGCTGTTACCTGGTGGAAGTGGTCTTTTAAAATGGTAATTTCATGTGCGTCTCCTGGATTCCGCCTACATCAAGCGTGACCTTTTCAACGTAATTACATAATAGTAGTCGTGATTGCGCTTCCCAGAGCTTTGACCTTCAACCATTTGGAGTCCATTGAAGTTCACTATATGGAGAATAATCCTGGAATGTTATCATCAAAAACCTTCCAAAAATTTCTTTTCGATTTAAGAAGAAAAAAAATACATAAACATCTTGGATGACTACAGGGGTGAGTAAATTATCATGAAAATGTATGTTGAAAGTGAACAATTCCTTTAAGAGACATAATGAAGAGTTCAAGGTAGTGCCCTGGCCTGACAATTCCTCAGATCTCAATCCAATTGTGGCACAAAATTTGAGAGAGAGAGAGAGAGAGAGAATGTTTATAAATATACACTCTCATTTTCAACATTTATGCATTTAAAAATGTTTAGGTTCTCATTGTCTCTGTCTCCTTTTCTTACGCAGGTGTTGATCCTGATGACACTTATAATGATACACCCTATGAGAAAGGCTTCTGTTTTGTGTCCTACCTGGCCCACCTCAGAGGAGATCAAGCCCGCTTTGACATGTTCCTTAAGGTTAAAATATAATAATTAAATATTTATAAATTATATGTGATTTTGAATCACAGTTCCAGACCCATTATTTTCAATAAAACAACAATTATCTCCTTTTAAGGCTTATGTGGATAAGTTCAAGTACCAAAGTGTAGTGGCAGAAGATGCTTTAGAGTTCTACCTGGAGTATTTCCCAGATCTGAAACAGAAGAATGTGCACAAATTGCAAGGTCTGCAAAAAGATTACAATTAATAAAAATTTGTAAAAGCACTGGTTTGGTTACACTGAATTGCTACCATTTCTTCAGTCCGACTTAGGGTCATCAGCTTTTGTCATTTTGTCGTGATGTTATCATTTGTTCAGGTCTTGATTTTGACAGCTGGCTTAATGTGCCTGGTTGGCCTCCATATTGTCCTGATCTGTCTGCTGGTCAGCAGCTGATGAAACCAGCTGAGCAGTTAGCTGAACTGTGGGATAACAAAAACCTGGACTTGGAATCCATCGCCCAAATTGATACTAAACCATGGAAGACCTACCAAACGGTCCATTTCTTGGACAAGATCCTTGACAAATCACCCCTTCCAGATGGTATTGATATGTTGTTGGAGAAATTTATGTTTTTGCATTAGTGAAACCATTTAAAACTAAAGTCTGAATAATCTTTTCTATCAACAGGTAATGTTAAGAAGCTGGAGGAGTTTTTCCCGCACATTACTGGGTCTAACAACGCTGAGTTAAAAGTACGTTGGGCCCAGATTGTTGCAAATAACCTTCATGTCCCAGGATACCAACATATTCGTGATTTCCTCCAAAGTCAGGTCAGAATGTTTAGCTACTCTCTTGAAATAAAGATTTAGTTCTCTGCACTTATAAATATATTACATGTATGGAAGTTATAGACAATTTATTTTTGTTATTTTTTACAGGGAAAGCAGAGGTACACATTACCTGTTTATCGGGCCCTGTGGAATGGATCAGAGGAGACAAAGGCTTTGGCTATGGAGATATTCTCTGCCACTTCAAATCAGCTTCACGTCAATGTTCGCAATTATGTGAAAAAGATTATGGCCTAAGCATATGAATGAATTTGTTGAGCTTTAGGGAAACTAGATTTGCAATTTCATGGTCTGTTTTTTACACAACTCCTGTATTTTAAAATATCTGTGCTCTACTCACTCGTGAACATATTGCGTATCACGTAACTTTCACAATCAGGAATTGGTCAATTATATTGGATGTTTCATAAATAAAGTAAATTTAAAAAATAATATTTTTGCATTTCTTGAGAAAATGAAAAAAGGGGACTCTTATTAAGAGTTTCCGGTTTCTGTGACGGACACGGAACAGACGGCAATTATCAGGTCGTGCAGTAATGTGGATAGACGTCTGAGCGTTATCCAGCTTCGTCATTTTATGCGCATAGGTTGCGCAGCGTCGTATGTCTCCAACATAAAGCTCTCCGCCTGTGTGTTCATGGGTGTGTCGGTGTATGTTTAATCTCCTGGCTGACACGAAGACTCGTCTTGTCTGAATCCTCTTGAAGTTCATCAGCCGTCATGAGTTACACGACGGTAAGTCAGATGTGTTTAACAAGTGCATTTTACAAGTTTAATACCAGCTGTTTAATATCATTCTGAAAGATACTTTACTAAATACTGTTTTGGCGTTCCACCAAGTTTATTCCACATGGCATGCTCACTTATTTTTAGTATATCAACATTTTACTGCAGTCGTGTCTATTACAAATATGTGCTTTTAGTGACTTGCAATTAAATGATTATGTCCAGATTTATATGGAAGTCGTATCAGCTGTTACCAGAGACATTAGATAATATTTACGTACTAAGTGTGCATGCGTGCGTTTGAATATTCTTACCCCTTCATTGTCTACTATAATTTCTGTTTTGGGCTTTAAATTCTGTTCATGTGTCTTTCAGACTACTACGATTGCGGTAACAGTTGGGGTAGTGCTGGTCTCAACAGCAGGTGTGTTGGGATATCTTTACCTGAGCAGAAAAAGAAAACCAAAGATTACACTGGTTAATCCTTCTGAGAAATACCAGTTGAGGCTCATTGATAAAGAGGTATTACATGAATCCTTACTTTAACACGATGCACTTTAATTTAGTGTAAGGATGCAGCATTGTTTTTAAAATAAATCACTATTCCCATAGATTGTAAGCCGTGACACCCGCAAATTCCGGTTTGCTTTGCCCAGCCCAGAGCATGTGTTGGGATTACCAGTAGGTAAGCAATCTTTTTGAGTCAAGCCTTATTGATTGTGAGGGGGCAGAGGTGGACTGATGGTTAAGAAGCATAACTGCTAACAGAAAGGTGCTTGGTTTAAAGAATACAGATCCCACAACTGAAATTAGTTTTGCATGTGGAAATAAGATTGTTTGAACGTGCAGCTTTTCTTAAGTTTACAGTCTATTTAAACTGCTCTTGTCTCTGTCTTTCTCCTTCAAGGAAAACATGTTTATCTCTCTGCCAGGATTGACGGCAGCTTGACCGTGCGTCCCTACACACCAGTGTCCAGCGACGATGACAAGGGATTTGTTGACCTAGTTGTTAAGGTTCTTTTTGTCCTTATGCTTACTAAAACCTAATAAATTTGAATGAGAAAGTATGGAACCTGGAATTTCATATGCATGTATGTTACTTTGCAGATTTATTTTAAGAATGTGCACCCCAAGTTCCCTGAAGGAGGAAAGATGTCCCAGTACTTGGAGAGCTTGAGAATTGGAGATTTGATTGACTTCAGAGGACCAGGAGGTTTGCTGGAGTACAAGGGCGAAGGTGTGACTCATGCATGTTTCCTTAATATTTGACATGATGTATGTATTTACACAGTGACTACACCTTACACCTACATCTCCACCCGACAGGTCAGTTTGCTATAAAAGCTGGTGAGATCAAGGTTGCCAGAACTTTGGGTCTTATAGCCGGAGGAACGGGTACAGTGCCTTCATACTTAGTACTTCTAAAGATAAAGCCTTATGTGTCCACCTGATACAAAAATCAATTGATCTCTTCCATGTGTAGGTATTACTCCAATGTTGCAGCTTATTCGTGATATCATGAAGAACCCAGGTGACACGACCACATGCAGCTTGCTGTTTGCCAACCAGGTCGGTGTCCCATTAGAAAAATATGAAGGGATGGTTTATATGGCTATAGCTGTGATCATTTCTTACAATTCTGTCTTAATTTACTCCCCCTCGAGTTATTCCAAATCTGTATAATATTTTTTTTCTGATCAACACAAAGAAAGGTGTTGTTTAGAATTTCTGCAGGCAAATGTATTATGGGGACACAGCTGAATCACGAAGCTATTATGTGGCATTGGATGTGTTGGAATACAGTACGAGTACGAACCTCTTTCATTAGCATCTTTTTTCTCTAAATCTGTTAAGCAACATGTGCTTTTGTTTCGTATAGAAAAAGAGCAGTGTGCTTAGCGTCCTGTGAAAGACAGTTTAAAAGTAAAAAACAGTAAATGATAAATCGTCATTTTTGGATGTACCGAGTGCAGAATGAATCACTGATCTGATGTTCCAGTGATGGAAGGTTTGTTTATAAATGAATCCTCCAGGAAAATTATGTTCAACCAACTTTTTAACAAGCATAAATCTATTTTCTTCTTTTCTAGACTGAGAAGGACATTCTGTTGAAGGATGAGCTGGAGGAGATACAGGCAAGACATCCAAATCGCTTCAAACTCTGGTTCACAGTGGACAAAGCAGCCGCTGGTATGAAGCCTTCTAATAAAATACAATTTCTCCAATATAAAAGCAGTGCTTGAAATATCTGTATGGCACATGATCTTTCCTTAACATTTACTTGTATGTATGTATTTGTGTGCAGACTGGGAATACAGCCAGGGCTTCATCAATGCTGAGATGATTCAGGAGCATCTGCCTCCACCCAGTGATGACTGTATGATCCTTATGTGTGGCCCTCCTCCCATGATCCAGTTTGCCTGTATTCCCAATCTGGACAAGCTAGGCTACCGCCAACAGTTCACCTTTTAGACCTTTGTGGATGTGCAGGGTCACAGATCACTTCACAGACACTAACTTATCACCAAATGCCGCAAGTGCACAATCACTCTAAAGTAAAATTGAGCTTGCATAACAAGTAACCCAATTATAAAGCATATATATAGCGTTTACTAGCTATTTTGTTAAAAGGGAAGATTTGTTTTTTATATTACAAGCCTTTATTTAATGCAATGCAAAGATCGTCTGCACTGTACTGCACTGTTCACAATCGTGGATTGAGTTTTGTTATGCTGGAAGAGATCATGATAAATGACTGATTATAGAAGAGCCCCAATCTAATGCACTTGAAGAGTCTCTTATGTATTATGTGTGCTTTTGGACCTTAATGCTGAATATATAAGTATATAAAATGTGCCTATGTGATTTCACTGACATTGTGTACATTGTTATGAGATATATTTGCTGTCACTGGGGTATTTTTTAAGCATGCTGTACTCCATATATTTATCTGTTAACCGTGTTTAAATAGATTTAAAATGCTATGGCTGTACTTTATACAAAATGCACTAAAGGAAGGTGGAGTGAGTTGCTTATTAAAGTGTTTTCACGTGCATTGTCTTATTACTTGGTGTTTAGAACAACACATCATTCCACAATCCTAAACATACTCAATGTAATTTACATTGACAAAACTGACAAGGACAATAATTTGGGATTATTCGGTTGTTTAGTCTGATGTCACGCACCACATTTGGAAAGTCATTCCGTTTCCGGGTCCAAACGCTCAATAGGATGGTTTAGGCAAACAACAAACATGCTAATATACGCAAATGACTTGCTGTAAACCACAATCGTAACCTTTATTTTACGCAGTCCCAAATGGCCAACCAGTGATTCATTTTTCATGATTTATTCAAATATTGATGTGGAATATTTCGTAAGACTGCAGACTGTAGTATTAAATTAATAAAATGCTCCGCTTAAATGTGTGATGTGAGTAAACTGGTGATTAACAGCTGTTGAAGTTGTAGCCCCGCTTCAAATTTAGAGGGTATGGACGTGTCGTCACTTTGCCACGTGAGCACGCCGGAGCGTGCCCTCCTGGGTGGCAAAACACTCGGCAAAATGACTGCTTACAATATCAGGAAGCGCAATTCCGCGCAACTTTTCCGTGTCCAGGAACACTTGATTCCTTCCTAAGCCATAGGCAAGAGTTATAAGGATCACTGTCGAGTCCAGCTGCTTGTAATTTCAGCGAATAATTGCGTGTTTTAGTCCCGGTTCTTTGTTTCTCCTCAGCCATTTTGCTGCGTGTTTTACCACTCAGGGGAACGTATCCTGGCGCTCAAGGGAGCCGTGTCCACGTGGGAAAGTGACGTCAATGCAAACCCTATATAGGAGATTGTCTACAAAGTACAGCTGGTTTATCAGAAAATGAGTCCATCTTGAAACAGAGTTCACGAAGGGGAGTTTTTTTTATCTAAAGCCTGTCAACTGGATAATTGTGACGAGATTAACTTCAAATCTCACGATAAAAAGCATTTCAGTATTTTGTCTCTGTTCCAATTTTCACCCTTACTGCGGGGACCTATATATTGAAATAAAACCGCTGGAGGTTACAATTTAAAAACACTTCTTAAAGGGATAGTTCACCCCAAAATGAAACTTCCGTCATGAATTACTCACTCTCAATAAATGTCTTGTTTGGTTGAACAATGAGAAAGATCTTTGAACGAATGATTGTAACCAAACAGTTCATGGACATCATTGACTTCAAAGAAAATTACAATGGTGGTATCATCTTTATTTGTGGGTAAACCTTTCCCTTTAAACCACCAAATAAATTGCTTCGGTGCCCTAATAACAGTTTTACCAATTATTTCATGCAGCGTCAACCCTCACCAGCAGATGGCGCAGCTACGGTGTTATTTCTAAGACAACAGCGAGCCAGTTTAAACTCGCTGTCTCACACACAGCAGCATTCAACTATTTATTTCTTCATCCTACGGGTATTTAGTCGCCGTCTGGAAGAGGTCGCATTTCTTCAACAGCAGATTAGGACTAGCTCAGGTAAACACGCGAACGATAAAATGCAAGTGCAATCGAAAGCCATGTAAAATGTTATTCGTACACGCATCCTGTCACGGTAGCGGTTTCGTTGTCTCGATGCTAACCTGCTCTATTGTAACAGCGTTTGCTCATTTAAAGATCCCAAATTTCGCATTAATAAATAATTTTTTGATTACGGCATTTTTATAGGTAATGCTATAGTGATTTGTCGTTATTTTTATATGTTATGTATTATCATGCAATAATGCGTAAGTGTTGTGTCATGGCGTATAACGTTATAGGATTTTTTTTGTCTGTTCGTCCTCTAAAATCATCCGAAAAAGCCTGAAATGCGTTTGTTAGCAAGCAGGCTAATTACCGTTAGCCGTAGTTATTTAACTGTTACGTCAGCTTGACTCCGTGCTCATGATATATCAAATTAATATACACTCTTTCGAATAATCACATTCAATCCGGATGTGCATGTTTTGTCCGAATATGTTGTTATGGCAAACAGTTTACTGGTGCGTTTTAGACACAGCTATTATTTTAGGGAAATGATTCATGGTTTTCTTTGCAGTGTTTTTGGCAGAGAATTACAGTCCGTATTACAATCATTTTATTACAGATAACATGGTTATTGAGGTTAAAAAACATAAATCGCTACAAATCAAACGAAAACTGTGGTAAGGGTAACCCAGGTTAATATTTTTAATTATTTACAATTTTTAAAAGTGTGTTTTGCTTTCAAGGCTGAATGCAAATTGACAGAGAAGCAAACACCAGGAGACTGGTTTAGACCCACCTCTCTATTCAAAGCTCTGCAGGTAAACTGTGTTTATTGTTTTTATGAGTTACCCAGTTGTCATGAGTTGACAACTTCAGTCAATAAAGTTTTGTTTTGACTGAAGATCTATTTTTCACACACAGTGAACTGAAGTAGTAGACTTCAGAGGTCCAGGAGGGGTTACAGGGCAGTCTACTGATGTCAGGCCAAATCAGGTCTGCCAGTCATGCGGACTGCCGGGTCACAGAGGAATGCCATGTTCCAGCTGACGTGGAGCTGATGGAACTTGGTCCCCTGCTCAAGGAGAATGGCCCTGGAGGAGCTACAGGACTCCAGTCAGAGGCAAGCGACATCGTTATTCGTTTGACTGGATTGCAATCTCCAGCGTTTCATATTCAGTGCCAGCACAAAATGTGCCAGGCTCATTTCGAGTGCTGATTCCTTCCGCAGGGAGCCAGTGGTCTGGTGGATGATGAAGAGGATGACGATGATGTTGGAGACATTCTGACTCTACCACTGCAGGCTCACCATGCAATGGAGAAGATGGAGGAATTTGTGCACAAGGTGTGACCATCAAACATGCAAATTAAAGTAATCACAGAGGTAATACAGAATCTCACGGTCGTTTTTTGTTCGGCAGGTGTGGGAAGGTCGCTGGAGGGTCATTCCCTTTCACGTCCTACCGGAGTGGCTGAAAGACAATGACTACCTCCTGCATGGTCATCGGCCCCCCATGCCCTCCTTCCGTGCCTGCTTCGGGAGCATTTTCAGGATTCACACAGAGACCGGGAATATCTGGACTCATTTGTTGGGTAGGTTAGGGTTACGCTGTTGAGCAGTCACAGAGCCAAGAGGCTATTGTGCACCTCATGCATATATTTAGTGCTTTAAGTATTCCTCAGATCGATTGCAAGGTTGGGGAACAAACACCGCTCTTATTTTAAGAGCATGTGGGATCAATAGAAACCTGTTAGTCATGCTTAGATTAAAAAAATCTAAGCATGACTAAATTAAAAGTCAATATACATTTGTTAACAAACATATAATATTTCATCATGTTAATTTAAAAAAAGGCAATAGACTTTATGTTTTTCTTTTTTGTTTGATTTTACAAAGGGTTAATCTTGTTCTTGTGCCTGGGCACACTTACCATGCTGAGGCCCAACATGTACTTCATGGCCCCTTTGCAGGAGAAGGTTGTGTTTGGCATGTTCTTCTTGGGTGCCGTGCTGTGCCTCAGCTTCTCCTGGCTTTTTCACACCGTCTACTGCCATTCTGAGAAAGTGTCTCGTACTTTCTCTAAGTGAGTTCACTGGTTCCTTGTTATTTGTGCAGTTTATGGTTAAAGTGGCTTCAAGGTCATTATTCTGTGTTTGTCTCTCAGACTTGACTACTCTGGCATTGCCCTGCTGATAATGGGCTCTTTCGTGCCCTGGCTTTACTACTCGTTCTACTGCTCACCTCAGCCACGTCTCATCTACCTCACAATCGTCTGTGTGCTGGGCATTGCAGCCATCGTCGTCGCGCAGTGGGACCGATTCTCCACTCCCCGTCACAGGCCCACCAGAGCAGGTGATGTATGGTCCGGTTGCCTTAAAGGAACAGTTCGGCCCAAGGATGAAAATTCTATCTTCATTTACTCACCCTCAAGTTGTTCCAGATCCGAAATGTCTTCGTTCTGACAAACACAAAGAAAGATATTAAAAATGAATGCTTGTAACCAAACACTTCTTGGACACCATTGACTACCATAGTAAGACAAATAGCTTAATAGATTTCTTTGTTCTGTTGATCACAAAAGAAGATATTTCGAAGAACGTGGAAATGCAAACTGTTCTGGGGCACTTTTGACTACAATAATTTTTCCTACTATTGTAGTCAATGGTGGTTAGGTTACAAGCCGCCTTCCAAATATCTTTCTCTGTGTTCATCAGAACGGATCTGGAACAACTTGAGGGTTAGTAAATGATAACAGAATTTTGATCTTTGGGTTAACTGTCCCTTTAATATGTGGAGACACTACTATTCATGCTGGTTCGCATTAGGACATTTTTCTTGATGCTAATATATATTTTAGGAGTTTTCATGGGTCTTGGCCTGAGTGGAATTGTCCCCACCATGCACTTCATCATTGAGGAGGGTTTTGTCAAAGCCACTACCGTTGGACAGATGGGCTGGTTCTATTTAATGGGTGCAATGTACATCACTGGTGCTGGGCTTTATGCTGCACGAATCCCTGAGCGTTATTTCCCGGGAAAGTGTGATATTTGGGTAAGTTAAAGCTTTTTTTAAGATCATACTGAAATACAGTGATTTGCAAACTTCTTAATTTTCCCTTTTTCTCTTAGTTTCACTCTCACCAGATATTTCATGTGCTGGTGGTGGCAGCAGCGTTCATTCATTTCTATGGGGTGTCCAACCTGCAGGAGTTCCGCTATGGCCTTGAGGGAGGCTGCACAGACGATACTCTCCTTTAAAATCTCCAACCTATGAACTACAAACCCATTCCTTATTAGTTATCATGCCCAGTTTTCCTTGATGATTGCTGTTTTATTCTTTGTGTTTAATTTTTGCTATAGATTGGAGTTTTGCCCTTTATCGTTTTACTGTTACAGTTAAAAAGCAATGCATAGATGTGAGGATGTGGTTAATCATTTCATAGATAGAACTCAATTCAGGAACTCTCCAGGATGTTATTCATTTCAGAAAGTACTTGTGTGTGATTAAAGGGCACCCTAGGCTGAAAGAGTAACTTACGGCTAGAGTGTGAACCTTTTATTTTTAGAACAATCTCTTGTGTTTTTTAAGCGAAGTAATAATGCATCACGCTCATTATCGTCCTGAAATTTACTGATGGGACAATGTCTACATTTACATTTGGCATTTATGCATTGGGCAGATGCTTTTATCCAAAGCGACTTACATTGCATTTACTATGCATTTGTTTTTGAGTATGTGCAATCACAGGGATCGAAACCTGGCATTGCTAGCACCATGCTCTAACCACTGAGCTACAACATTTACAGTTCAAACAGTCCTTCTAGGTCAAACAAAAAAGTAAACAGGTTAACGGTTGCACCTTACAGCACAGATATTGAAAATCAATGTTAAAGCCTCTGCATAGATACATCTGTGCAGCCTGTAAAGTTAACACTTTCCTGTAAAGTATAAAATTATTCCTGTGCCTTAGGCCACTGGAAATAGGTTTAAATAGTTGAGCCAAAACTACAGTGTAGTAAATTTCACGAGTCAAATATAACTAATATTATCTTTGCAAGCAATCCAATCAAATTATATTAAAAAACCTTGTCATTTATTAACTTTCTCAGACTGCAGTTTGTATAAAGTAGTGTATGATTCTTTTTAAATAAGCTCACTGTGTGGCTCTACCACAAATACTAAACTATCCATATATTCATGTGTTATGTGTAGAGGGGAAAATCATTTACATTTAAGTAAAATGTTTTAATAAATATTTATGGATCTTAATCTCCGCTCTCTTGTCTTGTCGTTTTGATTGAATAAATGTATAATTGAATGAACAAAATAGAATGTATTAACAGGCATTCGATTTTTGGACTATTCTTGTCATTTTATCACACAACTATCGCAAGACGTAGTCTGAAAATGGAGTCTCTGTGATGCTGAGCGGAACGTGGAATTAAGGTGGTTTGTTTTCAGCCGGTCTGTTTTGGCAGTTGCACATGTATTAGCAAGTAGCCGGTTAAATCGCCTAGTATTTGCCAACTTGTGTATATTATTTTGCTTTACTTGACTATACGTGTCCATAATTGTGAGGGAAATATTTGGGTAATACGTTTGTTTGAGAAGGAGCAGATTTACCTCATGATCTACGTCAGAGGCGAGTACTCTTTACTAACATTACCAGTTAATTTAGCCTGTTAGCTAATAGATTAATATGAGCTTATCATATGCATTGACAGCAGGAACATAATACAAATTTATTTCTAATGGCTTGTCAAATTTTAGTTTGAACGCAGTTGTGTGCCAAGATGGATGACAGTAAACAGTGCTCCTCTTCCGAGAGATCAGTAGACCCATCTCTTGTGTCAGAAGATGGGAAAAATGGGAAAGCGGTGTTGTGCCAGCGATGTGGTTCTAAGGTGCTTTGTCCAGGCATGGCAGTGTTTGCAGAAAAAGAGGTAACTTTGTGCTAATCTGGTGTGAAACATTGAATACACTCGTAAACGGTGTGTGTTACATAACATAATCATTTATTATAGAATACTTTTGCGTTTTTATGTAGTTAGTTAAGTGATTGAATATGATAACATTTATCACTACCATACTTTATTATTTTCTGTCAAATCCCTTCCAGCTGTTTCTGCCTTCAATGAAAAAGAAAACCTCCATAGGTCAATCAGAAGGAACATTGGATGGAGACACGTTAACTGCCCACTGGCTGGTTGATGACATGTACACATTTGAGAATGTGGGCTTTACTAAAGATGTTGGCAAAGTGAAGTACCTTATTTGTGCAGATTGTGAGATTGGACCCATTGGCTGGCATTGCCTGGATGATAAAAAGAGCTTTTATGTGGCATTGGACAGGGTGAACCACGAATAGAGCATGAATAGAAAATGACATGTGTAACTAAGATTCTTCATAACTGAAAAAATCTGTGTTTTATTGTATTGCAGAATTTTCAAAAAGTAGTAGTGATTTTGTTTGTTTATACTTTTTTATTATTATGTTTTCATACTCACCAACCTCTACAATAACATGCATCTGTGCCTGTCTGTATCATAACTGGCTTTTAGCTCAGCTTGCTATAGACAGAGATGATGCTTTTAAACATTTCCGAATACAAGGCCTTTTCCATCTCTCTTATCACTTTTGTCTTCACAACACATGAAGCCATGTCTGGGTATGAAGAGATTGAGAAGGACGGTGTTTATCAACTGACAATATTTGTCCTTGATCCTTTGAAAGACTTCTAATATTAAACTGAGATAACATTTCTAAAAGTGTCATGCATTTTATATAAATGTTCTTGGATGCATTTAACATATTAAGGTGTAAGGATAGAATAGAATATATTTCTTGAACTGTCTTGTGGTTTAATAGTTTTCTAAAGGCCCCGCTGATCCCAAAATGTTTTATACAAAAAAAGGAACCACATGAAACTACATTGCAATGCATGCTTTAAAGGGCAGTTAAGGACACATACTGGCATAATTTAAACGATTGTTACTTTTATTCAGTAAGATGCCATAATATTTGTTAGTAAAACATTACGTTGGAACTGCCACACCACACTGTTCACTAAATGAGGTCGTTTCCACCGATAGGCGGATCGAAGAACCGGGCATATCTGTCCTGTGATATAGGGGGCGACAAGACTTCCGAGTTGACGTGTGGTACGTGCTCGTAGATATTGCTTGCATGGACCGCTACAGTGGATGTTAATGGACCCCCAACACAAAGAAATGTAAAAACAAAAGTCAACTGCAACCCCGGCACGGTGAGATACTTTCTGTCTTGGCACAGCGTTTCATTATCCGCTGAAGGATCCGGCTGCGTTATGTATTCGGGTCATGTGACGGTACAAATCCACACTGGTTATATCAGTACGTGGTCTGAGAGCACCGTTTATACCACATTGCGCGGTGTGTGAGATGAATCGTGAATTTCGATTTCAAGCGGACCAAGAAAGCTAATGCTGACCGCCGTCCCCGAGCAACATATGTTACTTCCGAGTGGGTAACTTAAAAGAGTCCATTTAAAGAAGTAGATCCGGTGAAAACGAGGCTCTCTAAGCTATGGCACATCAATCCGCGCAAGTCACTTCTCTAAGTCAAAAGCAGCTTTACTTTTGGACAGACGTAAAAGCACACAGATACGTAAAAGTGGGATTTTTTGGATTAATATATCAATTTAAAATACAGTTTATAACTAGATGTGTTGTTGAAAGAAACGAATGTTATTTAATTTGTTAATTTTACGTTTTAAGCGGAGAGAAAAATAAACAATGGCATTTTCCTGAGCTTTGAAAATAAAATGGGACGCTTTCTGTGTGAGTTTTATCGACATTTAGGTGTGTCGGATCTTCTACCAAATACCTTGTTTAATTTGGAAAAAAAATTGTATATTGAATAAAGTACTTTTATCAGCGAATAATGGTGTTCGTTGTTTGCCATTATACAAACAAAGGTCTTTTTTGCATTTATTGTAAAAAAATACTTCGGTACTGGTTAATTTTTAACTTAAAATGGCTTCAGGAAATATGCAAAAAAAAAAATCTTAATCACATTTACATGTAATGATCACGTCGGATGAGAAAATGTAGCGTCTCTATTTTTGTAAGCGGAAGACGACTAAGCACTGTAACGTCGACACTTCGTCTGTGTGTACGTTTCCCAAAGTGGATGAGGATGTTAATTGTCGGAGTTCAGGTGTGATCATTCTTTAATATGGCTTATTTTCGATACTAATTAAAACATTTACTTCAACTTCAAACAGTTTACTGCAGTTTCCGCATGTCATCATTTGGATCAAGTTCCCCAGAATGACCCATTCACGACCCAACGAGTTTATTCCACCACCGGAGTGCCCTGTCTTTGAGCCCAGTTGGGAGGAATTTGCCGACCCTTTTGGGTTCATCAACAAAATACGTCCAATTGCTGAAAATACTGGCATCTGCAAGATCCGACCGCCCCCGGTAAGTTTCTTCGACATATACCATAACTGTCAAATGAAATTCAGATCTCGATAGTGTTTTTACTCGTAGATTGCAGCCCTCGGTTGAATCTCGAAACACTTTTCTAAAGACAGGTTTTTTCAACATGGCGGATTGCGGCTCCAGCCATTGCGAACGTTCGTAACTGTGCGTGAGCGTGTGCGCGCACTGCTACTAGCTATGCGTGAATGCTCGCGTGTGGCTACTCCTTTACCCACCACAACATCATTAGCTACTTTCTTAGAAAGGTAGTTTTAGTTAAATGGTTAATTTGGGGGTCACGTCTGAGTTTGTGCACATACTTCAAATACATATTTGGTTGATGGACTGTGTTGGAGCACATAATACAATGACTGTTATTGTCTTCTAAATCAACGTTAGTTAGTAACGTTAGGCATCCACCCAAACAGTCCAAACCAAACCTTAATACGTGAAATTCTTCATTTTAGTTCATTTTACCTTATTTTAAAACAGTCTGCGAATGATTTTTACTAGCTACTTGCACTGTTGGTGCAACATTTACCACGAAACAACTTCCTTTTATTTTTCTCTCCAGCGTCTAAGCATTTTACTAAAAGATGACATTTAACTCCGATTCTGTGTGTAAATACAAATAATCAATACAACAAATGTTGTTAATACAAAACTTAGGTCAAACAAATATGTCCTTTGTACAGTTACAGTGATTCGGAAAGATTGCCTTGAATTAACAATGGCCACTTTTGCTTAAAAACAGTGCGAAACCGCTTCACGTTATTGTCGCTTATCAGATAAATGAGTTGAGGGTTTAACTTGAGACAAAAATGTAAAATGATTGTTTAAGTTTCAGGACGGTGATTGGTCTTCGCCGTTGTCCTCCATGTTGTTCGAGTTGAGGATTTGCATTTGGCTTGCCATCTGGCCATTGAAACCGAAATGTCATGTAAATAACGAGAAGTGAAATTCAATGCAGGTCGCGTTTTAAACGTGCACGTTACATTGTTGCACACGTTGTTGTCGTGGCTATACATTTTATAGCATTTGCCTTGTTCATAGTTGTTAACACCCTAAAACGGCGACCGTGGAAAGATAAGAGAGGTGTTGTCGTCACCAGTATCCATCCTTATAATAAGTATACTGGTTTTGTGGTTGATATTTGTGTACATAACGATATTCAAATATGATATTATTGTCCCTCAAAACAATGGCAAATATTCCCATTGTCGATTTTAGAATTTTAATATGATATGTGTTTGTATGTCCCTACGTTTGGATTCATCTACAGCAATACAGATCATTAAAAATAAACTATTTCGTGTTTGTGTATTTAATTGTATTTCAACATGATGCTAACACTTTGTGTTTTTATAAGCAGTTATATTATAAATGTTTTATTATATTTATGTGCTATGGGTACTGCTAAAAAAATAATCTTGTAAACGTCCATGCATTTATATATGGTTTATGTTTTAGATTTGTGGTGGTAAACACAAAAGCTAAAGCTATGCTTTTTTTTGTCAGGGATGGCAACCACCATTTGCCTGTGATGTGGACAGACTGCATTTCACCCCACGCATTCAAAGGCTCAATGAGTTAGAGGTAAGTACTCCTTCCTGCTGCTTGCCAGATACTTTGTGTTTGCAGACATATTCATGTGGTCTTATTTGGGGGCTTAAGTCCAACCCCAATGCTGAAGCAACAGGCGTGGCCTTTGTCTTACTTTAAAGCTTTGGGTGTTTTGTCAATTAAAAAAAAAAGGTCATTGGTTCAAAGCGGCATAAAATAGTGTTGCAAACAACTTGCTCAAGTAGTTATATGGACAAATTTTAGACACCAAAGTTTTCTTTGCAGACCAAAAATGATTGGAATTTGTATATATAGGTCATTTGTGTTGTATTGTTTCTTAGGCCCAGACCAGAGTGAAACTAAACTTTCTAGACCAGATAGCAAAGTTCTGGGAGCTGCAGGGCTGCACCTTGAAAATTCCTCATGTCGAGCGCAAAACGTTGGATCTATATGTGCTCTACAAGGTGGGTCTATGGTTTTCTTTAATAAAGGCTTGAACACGTAATGCTAATGCAATGTTCGCATTGCTTAATTTTTTTTACGCAATTTTGTGTTAGATGTTTCTTAGGCAAGTTTTAAAAATGTTCAAAAGTGCATGAACATATGTTATCAGAGGCCTTTTTCAAATCAAATATGGCTATAAACATGTTTTTTATGAAGATTTTATCGCCTCTGCATTTGTGTCTGTCCAGCTTGTCAAGGAGGAGGGAGGCTTTGAAGTGGTCTGCAAGGACCGAAGATGGACTCAGATTGCAATGAAGATGGGTTTTGCCCCTGGTAAAGCAGTTGGCTCTCACCTGCGTGCTCATTTTGAGAGGATTCTTTATCCTTACTATTTGTTCCAGAAGGGAGCTAATCTTATGGTGAGACTGCAAAAGGAAACTTTTTTTTTCCTTTTTATCTTTTAGTTCTGTTCATTTTGTTACATTTTCTTTTTTATGAAGCATTCTTGTACATAGTTATTCATTTACATTGCTGACAGGCTTTGTTTTTGTTGTTGTTGACATATTCTCCTCTTAATGTATCCGAATAGAAATAGTGTATTATTTAGCATTGCTGAAAAGTACCCTAGTTTATTTTTGCATCATATATGTTGAGTGTAAATCAACTGTGCCTTAAAAAATAAGATGTGGTTATGTACAAATGTTTTATATAGAAATGTCTTTAGGACACAGGGCCATAAAGAGCATTAAATAAAATCGTGTGACCATTTTCTGTATATTTCTGTATAGTATACAGTTTTATTTGGTTGTAGTATTGTCTGGAACGCTATTTGTCTGTGTTTCTATGGCTTCAGTAGCTGGTTTCTCTGTGTACGTGTATGTAGTACCCACAGCCATAAAGGGGCTTGAATTCATTAATTGAGCCCTGAGCTCTAGACCCACATGCATGCTGCTTTTACCCCATGTTTAATACCATAGGAGTGACGTGCTTTTCCTCTTACTGTTACTGGTTTTAATGATGTCCACCCTGCTGTCATGTGACTCTGTTTAATTAGATAAGAGGAAAGTGCACACACATATAGTGCTTATGTAAATGCAGTCTTATGCATCTGTATTAGTTAATTAAAAATGCTAATTGTCAATTTCTATTGTAAATTGATGTGCTTGTTACTCGTCAGGCACAGAGTTAACATTTATGTGATCTCTTTGCACAATAGAACTCTCAGAAGCCAACTCTGACTAATGACACCAAAGACAAGGAGTATAAACCCCATGATCTGGCCCAGCGCCAGTCAGTCACACCAGCAGAAACCTGCACTATTGCCCGCAGAGCCAAGCGGACAGAGGTAAAGCATCTTTGGGCCTGGTTCTCTCTGGTCTATACCTAAATGCAAAACACTGCCTTAATAGTTGTAATGTCTTTTTAAAATTAGCTTTTCTCTTCGTAGGGCCGGTGTTTTAAATCACAACAAGATGAGGTGTGCGAAAACAAGCCTAACCTGAGGAGGAGAATGGGTCCGTGTGCGGCAAAACGGGAACCAGGTGTTTTTTCAAATTTCCCGATCTCTACTGAATCACTTAAAACTATTGCAACAACCGTTTATTTACATTCCACATCTTTTCCAGTGAAAGAAATACCAATCCAGGTGAAACAAGAACCCATTGAGCCAACAATTGAGGGTGAAAAATCAAAGGTGAGAATCACATAGCACCGTTTGTGTTGCACAAAATAGAAAATATGCCAAGCATTCCATTTGTGCTAATGATTGTTTTTATATCTTTGTTCCTCATAGGTGGAGCAATATATATGCTTGGTGTGTAGGGGTGGAGGCGATGAAGATAGACTTTTGCTTTGTGATGGGTGTGACGACAGTTACCACACCTTTTGCTTGATCCCACCACTTCATGATGTCCCCAAAGGTGACTGGAGGTGCCCCAAGTGCCTGGCTCAGGTAAGCCACTCCCATAATGCCTACATCTACAAACGGATGGTGTAAAATCTTTGTGTTTGTTACATGATTGTTTTTGAACTCATGTGACATTTACATAAGATTATTTTAAGAATCTAGTTTTGACTTTTGTATTATAACAAAGAGGGCATTTCTTTAGGGAAAGAGATTGTTTTTATTATACATTTTCACTGCACAAGTTGCTGAATGTTTGCAATCATTAACACTGGCTTTTATATTCTCCCTATAGGAGTGTGGTAAGCCACAAGTGGCTTTTGGGTTCGAGCAGGCCTCTAGAGACTACACCCTCCGCACCTTCGGGGACATGGCGGACTCATTTAAGTCCGACTACTTCAACATGCCAGTTCATGTATGTCTGATATTGTCTGATGCAATACAAACAATTTTATCCTTGCGCTTTTGAGTGACTGGCTGTTTTGTTTGGCAGATGGTTCCCACAGAGCTGGTGGAAAAGGAGTTCTGGCGACTGGTTAGCACCATTGAGGAGGATGTCACCGTGGAGTATGGGGCGGATATCGCCTCAAAGGACTTTGGAAGTGGCTTCCCTGTTAAAAACGGCACCTTCAAAGTCTCCCCAGAGGAGGAGGTAACCAATTTGCACTGAAGTCCTTGCAATTTAAATGCATTTATGTATTTGGCAGTATTGACGACTAATTAAAACAATCACATTTCATTTTGTACAGGGTTATCTGAGAAGTGGCTGGAACCTGAACAACATGCCAGTACTGGAAGCATCTGTGCTGACTCATGTCACTGCGGACATCTGTGGGATGAAGCTCCCATGGCTTTACGTGGGCATGTGCTTCTCCTCCTTTTGCTGGCACATTGAAGATCACTGGAGCTATTCCATCAACTATCTACACTGGTATTCAACTCTTTCATTATATAAAACCGTGATATGAACCTGCTCTTTCACTACTTGAATTGATACTTAGATGTTTGATATCCACTCAGCTATTGTTGTTGTTGTTGTTGATTTCCAGGGGAGAGCCGAAGACGTGGTATGGTGCTCCAGGCTATGCTGCTGATAAGTTGGAGAATGTGATGAAGAACCTGGCTCCCGAGCTCTTTGAGTCTCAGCCAGACCTACTCCACCAGCTGGTCACCATTATGAATCCAAATATCCTCATGGATCATGGAGTACCAGTGAGTTCCCACTGGATATATAGATGAAACAAAGGCCATTAATCACAGAAGACTGAATTTTTTGTTCTCCTTTTTATTCTTCACGTGAGGTGCATTATATCGATGAACTCATGTATTTGTCCTTTATAGATTTACCGTACAAACCAGTGTGCTGGCGAGTTTGTCATTACTTTCCCGAGGGCCTATCACAGCGGATTCAACCAAGGCTTTAACTTTGCTGAGGCTGTCAACTTCTGCACAGCAGACTGGGTAACGGCCGCTAAATATCCTAATCGATGTCAGAAACTATTAAATCTTACATCTGGAAGTTAGTGTGAGTTGCCATTTGCAACCTGCTTTTCATCTGCAATGTCACATGTTTGGAGTAAGAAAAAATGTTGGCGGCACCTTGATTTAAATTTTTTTGTATTTGAGAGGTATGTTCCGCAGTGGGACCAGATAAAAATGAAATGAGGGCTGAACACTTCAACATTGTCCAAAATCTTGCCTATTTTTATTTCAGCGTTTTAATTAAAGATTAGGACTTCTAGCACTTTTTCCCCTTTTCCCTCTTTAGAACAGTGAGCATAGGTGTATCATTCACAGTTGTAATAGTAGAATGTATTGAATTCAAGGGGGTCGCTTTTGATTTCGTGTTAAATTCAATGGAAAAACTAAAATGCTCTCTTGTGTTTCAGATATCTCTTGGACGGAAGTGTGTTGAGCACTATCGATCTCTGAACAGATATTGCGTTTTCTCCCACGATGAGATGCTCTGTAACATCGCCGCCAAGGCAGACAGCCTGGAGTTCGAACTGGCCTGTGCTGTTCATAAGGACATGAGCACTATGATTCAAGAAGAGAAGGTGCTTCGTGAGAGAGCCTATAAGCTGGTAGGTGCCTATTTTAAAGGCGTTAAACCTACTATCCCCAGATTTCGTTTTATTAGTTGATACAGTGTTTCTTTGTGGCTCAGTGTATGAATGCACTGTAAATGCTTTTGATACAATCGTCTGTCAAGTACATTAATGTGAATATATGACAACCATCATAAACTACAGAAGTACTTGAACTTGCCTATTTGATAACCGTTAGGTATCATGTCTGTTCAGCCTTTGTTTGTGTATGCATGCATGCTGTCTGTCTGTCTACTAATTGATCCCATTGTGTTCCCACATCTCTCTAGGGTGTGTGGCACTCCCAGCAGGTTGACTATGACTTACTGCCGGATGAGGAACGGCAGTGTGCTAAGTGCCGCACCACCTGTTACCTGTCTGCCATCACCTGTCCCTGTAGCCCCGAGCAGGTGGTCTGTCTACACCACATCCAAGACCTTTGCTCCTGCCCTGCTACCAGCTACACACTCAAGTGAGTGTTTGCAAAAGCCATTACAGCAATAATACTAAGAGCAACAGATCAAATGCAAAACTTTTTCCTTCAAAGATTTCACAGGTATTCTACAAATTAACCCTTATCTTTCGCTTGCGCAGCTACAAATACACCCTTGCCGAACTGAACCCCTATTTCCAGGCTGTGACGTCTCGTGCGGAGTCCTACGATGACTGGGCATCTAAAGTTAACAAGATTTTAAAAGCAGATCAAGATAATAAAAGTGGTAAGTTGTGTATACACTCAATACAGTTAATGAAATCGTGTTATATCTTAAAATTCTGGAAAGTTGGTCTAAAATAAGTTTATTTTTCTCATGACTAGATTTGGAGGATCTTCGCTCCTTGATCGTAGAAGCCGAGAATAAGATGTACCCCGAGACTGACCTGCTAAATCACCTGCGTCAAGTCATTCAGAGCGCAGAGAGGAGCGCTTCAGTGGCCCAACAACTTCTCAATGGCAAGAGACAGACGAGGTACATTTGATTCTTTATTCTAAATTACCAATCCATCTCAACTAGACCATGTGGTAGCATATAACTCTGTTGACAGGTATCGCTCTGGTGGGGGAAAGTCTCAGAATCAGCTCAATGTAGAAGAACTGCGATCGTTTGTCAATCAGTTGTATGATCTGCCTTGTACCATTCGACAGGCCCCTTTCTTAAAGGTATCCAACTGCACAACTTTGTTTTAATGTCTATATGCTGTTTCTCATCTCCAAGATTTATTGATCACATGATCTACACTTTCACAGGCGCTTTTAAGTCGTGTCGAACAGTTCCAGCAACAGAGCTTGGATCTCCTTGCAGAGGACATGCCGGGTTCCTCTGCCCTCCAAAGCCTCCTCGATGAAGGTGGAGGCCTGGATGTGGAGTTACCTCAGCTGGCAGTGTTGAGGCAGAGACTGGAGCAGGCCCGCTGGGTGGAGGCCGTTCAGCAAGCCAGCGATGAGCCGGCCAACCTCAGTCTAGATTGCATGAGGAGGCTCATAGATCAAGGAGTGGGCCTGGCACCTCACGTCTGTGTGGAACGAACCATGGCCCGCTTACAAGAGCTGCTCACTGTCTGCGAACATTGGGAAGAAAAGGCCCACAACATGCTCACTGCTAGGTTAGTGAAGTTTGTTTTGCATCACTTGTAACGCGTTTGAATGCTTATTTTACATTTAAGAGCTCTTTAAAACTTTTGATCAGTGTCACATTATTAAGAGCAAGATGTGCGAGTAGTGAAGGCAGCTTTTGGCAGTTCAGGTTTGCATGTGTTGGCAGAACGTGCTACAAAATGCAAATTTGCAAAATTGTACTTGCAAAATTTTTACTGTATTGATTTGATGGCTGCTTGACCACATGATAAAGTTCATTTACTATTAACAAACGATCTGATGGAGGGCAAAAATCATTCTACAATCCCCATAACCTTTTTTAGACCTCGTCATAGCATTGAAACTCTTGAGGCAGCCATACAAGAAGTGGACGGCATCCCAGCATACCTGCCCAGCTGTCTACAGATCACAGACTGTGTCAGTAGGGCCAGAGAATGGATACAAGAAGCAGATGCTCTTCAGGTGCATTTCACTTGTTTATATTATATAGTGCCTTGTATTAGTATTTGCAAACTTGTGGTTGGATGCATCTCACCCTTTTTCTGTCTGTCTTTTCTACAGGTTGCAGGGCGCATCCCGGTTCTTTCTACCCTTTCTGAACTTGTGTCAAGGGCCAAGGGTATTCCAGTAATGTTGGAACCCTTGACCCGGCTGGAAAGTTTGGTGTGTGAAGTACAGGCCTGGAAGGAGAGCGCAGCTAAAACATTCCTGTTAAGGAACTCATCCTATTCTCTTCTTGAGGTAGATTAAGTTGTAGTCTTTCAAGATCATGTATATAATATACATGTACGATTCCGTTTTTAATTTGAGTTTGTTTTTTTAGGTTCTGTGCCCTAGGTGTGAGACTGGAACTCAGAAGTCAAAGTCCAAAAAAGTCAAGGATGTCTCATTACCTTGCAAGAAACCTGATGTGAAACTGGATTCACTCTGTGATGTGGAAAAAGCACTTTCCACAAGCAAAGATACAGCGTTAGCAGTATGTCCCATCTCCACTTTTCATACAAATCAGATTAGTGTTGCTTACCTTCATATGTAATAATAAAATCTTTTTCGTTTATATATATAGCCTATATATATGGGTGTATGTGTAGAGCGAAACAAAAATTAGGAATGTGGAAACTCTAGGCAAACTTAATTAGTGAGCCTTACTTTGTCATAGTTGTCATTATTTACTATAAAGCATCCGGGTTTCTTCTCTAACCTTGTGTATTCTTTGTCTTACAGATGACCACTCTGGGTGATGTCCATCAGAAAGAGTTGGAGAGTCTGTTCATCTTAAGGACCTCAAATGAGTCAAAGTTGCATTCTTTACCCAGTAGTTTGGCCCCCACAGTGTGCTTGTGTCACACCGTTCCTGCAGGCCCAATGCTCCAGTGTGAACTCTGTCGAGATGCATACCACAGTGGCTGTGTACCAGGGTTCAACGACATTCCGGCGGGACAGCCATGGTTATGCCCGCTCTGTAAGCGGTCAGAGAAGCCCCCTCTGGATAAGGTGCTGCCACTGCTGGCGTCTTTACAGCGGATTCGGGTGCGGCTCCCAGAGGGTGATGCCCTGCGATATGTGATTGAAAGAACAGTGCGTTGGCAACACAGGGTGCAGCAGGTTTCTCTTCCGACACAGCATCCTAATGGAAAAGTAAGTTCTGTAATCCAATGAATGCCATAAACTTTTGTTCATTCTTCATGTTGTAATGCATTGTAAATTGTTTGCCCACAGGCAGGTGACATTTCTGGAATTGTATCATCTCACACACTGGAAGGGAGCATTGGTTCTTTCTACATGCTGCAGCCATGCATCCCTCTCGATGGTTAGTATTAATACGCTTATGTAAAGATCAAACAGTTTGTTTGTTTTATTGCGTGTTAATATTTAATATTTTGATTTGTAGCAGGCCTCAAAAGTGACTTGGAGGAGCTGTTGGTGGAAGGTCTTCTCCTGCAGGTGACTTTACCTGAACTCCAACAGCTTTATAGCAACCTGATCAACCGGTTTTCGCCACCCCAACACTCCCTGCAGAGCAGCGAACATGATCATCAGTATCACATTGCTCAAGACAGAAGTTCGCCTCACAAGAGCCCCCCGCACAGCAAAGGACAGGTGGGATAACAGTCAAGTTAGCTTTATTTATATATCGCTTTTTACAATTTTCATTGTTACAAAGCAGCTGTGCAAGAAAACATTGACTATAAGCAAAACATATAAGGTTATGCAAGTCAAAACACCGGTCAAATAACAGACAGACTATAAATTCCTATATGCAGTGTTAATGAAATAAAACTGGCAGGCAAAACCGTATGCAAACGGTGGCGAGGAACCCAAAACTCCATTGGAGGAGAAAAAGAAAACTGTCCCAGCTTACAAATGGTCTAAAAGGTGTTAGAATAAAGCATCATCCTATGGAAATCATTACCATTTTTGTTAAAACGTGTCCCATCTAGGATGGAGTTCCAGAGATCAGTCAGGAACCCGAGAAGGTTGAGAAGAATAGCAAACGGCGTCTAGAGAAGGAGAACCTGGACGGGCAACCCATAGACAAGATGAAGAAGCCCAAGAAGAAGAAGCCCAAAATGAGCAAAGAAAGGAGAAGAGCAGAGAAAAGAACCATCTCGCTCTCCAACTCCCTTTCTGACCCATCACATTCAGAAGACTCTGAGGAGGATTGGTCGGTGTGCTCTGCAAAGCGATGTCAACAGCCAGAAGGAAACGAGGTCAGCATTATTACTCATGGTCTGGAATTGACAAATTGACTTCATGTCTGAAGATTGAATGTACATGTCTGAAGATTGAATGTACTCTTTCCTGGTCCTCACAGGTAAATTGGGTCCAGTGTGATGGCAGCTGTAACCAGTGGTTCCACCAGGTTTGTGTCGGAGTGTCTGCTGAGCAGGCTGAGAATGAGGACTACATCTGCATCAGCTGCGCAATAAACAAATGAGGACCAAAAAAGGTTTTTTGAAGGAAAGTCAAAAAGGCTCCCTGTTTTGCACACAAGTTACAGCACCAAGAAAGCACCAGATGATATCCTCCTTCAAACCCCCTCCTTACTGAATACCGATCCCTCTCCCTTGGTGCTACTGCCTTCTTGATAGGACTGTTAACAAAAATCTGTATGATTCTTCTGCTATGTTTTTGTTTTTTTTGTATTTTTGAGGATTACCTTATATAACATTTTCTTTAAAGAACGTGATGCTTAGATGTACCTCAGGGGTTTCCATCCCATAAATGCAACCCATAAAAAACAACAGGGGACCTACGCTTCCCCAAATGTATTTTGTTCATATTTATTTTCTCCCCTGTCACCTTTTACATTTCTAATGTGAATTTATCAAATAACATTGATCTGGGCTATTTACACCAAATGTATTAATTGGACTAAACAAAATAGTCTGAACTTATTTTTGGAACCCACTGTTTTGGTACACGTGTCTAATAATATAAAATATTATTTATTTATCCCAGCAAAAAACTTTGCTGGTTACCCTGATTTTCAGTAGCTTGAAATCTTCTCTGATCTGTTGCTTGATGCATTAGAAGTGTTTGTACAGAATCCTTAAGTAGTGTCAGACGGGAGATGTAGCAGGCAGAGAAAAAGCTGTGTGAAAAATACTTTGTGATGTATACTGTGGCTTTCTTTAAACTCACAAAACAGATCTTTCTCATGTTAATTCAGTTGTGGAATAAAATGGTTTGTTCTCACCTATAAATACTGACCTTATACTGGATTTCTCAGACGTTTTTCTTGTCTTTAATATGTTTTTATTGCAATAAGTTAAATATGGAAAAGCCTAAATTGGAACCACGCAGCAAACGCTTAAACGCATTTCTATCAGAGTAAAGAGTTAGATGGCGACAACGAACAGATATTACTTTAAAGTACCGCGAGAGTGAGTCCTACGTTAAGCTGTATAGTCGATCTCGCGATAATTGTACGTCATACGCTTATCCGTCTGCGCATCGTCGAACTTGGCAAATGCGGTTCAATGTTGTCGCTATTCAACCTCCGTTCCTGTGGATGGAGCCACTATGGTAATCAAAGCGACAAACACACACGAATGGAAACACTTCATGATAGTCCCTCCCTTAAAGTGCAGTGGCGCGCTGTGCATCCTTCCGTCGGGCACCCGGGAATTTCTCCGTTAGCCTCAGCAAGACTGGCGGAAATATGGCGGGTATGAGCGCATCGGGTCCCGGCCCGGTTTCATCTCTCGACCAGGTGGATAAAGGACTAAAGGAGACTCTTATAGACGCGTTGAACGCCATCCTGTCCCCGGTTCAAGAAGTGCGCGCTGCGGCGGAGGAGCGCATTAAAGTGTTGGAAGTGACGGAGGGTAAGACCTGACGTTAGATGCTTCCACAACATGTGAACTGCAGATATTACACATGGGCCTTCCTGGACACATGCTTATTTGCTTTAACATGCATGTTTGTAAGGACTGTCTATTAGCTTGCTCGTTTGAGTAGTTAACATACTGGATTGAATTGAGAAGGCAAAAGCATGTGCGAAATAATCATTAACGTTCCTTCTGAAGTTCAAGCCAAAATAAAAGAAAATACACATGGTGTTATTACCTTAGTTAATCGTCCTGCTATAACTTATTTATATATTTTGTGTCAGTTCTACTCCAACTCGCACGGCTGTAAGATTACATTACTATTGATGAATAGTCTGAAAACAATTTACAGAGACAAACTACGCAAAAACACAAGAGATGTGGTGCACGGTATTTATGCGAGTTAACGTTGCTGAAGTCTTGGGGATTCAATTGGGGATCGCGCCCAAGTTTCATCCTCGCCAAACTTTTTTAACCCACCTCTATGTCCAACAGGGGGAGATGGTTTCCCCCAATTTATGTGGGCATTAATCGGTGTTATGAGGTACTATCCCAAAACATAAAATGCAATAAGAATTTGCCTCGTTTTGTTGTCTTCACCTAGTGAGGTTATTGAAAAATAAACGGCATTTTAATATGGCTTTGAAACCAGGCATCTTCATGTTATATGCATGGGCTGTGGCCTCACCCATGTGTGCAGAGTGTCAGCAGTAACATTGTCTCGTGTCCACCAGCCTAAATCCATGAATGATGAGATACAGCACTGCTGGGGTATTGTGCTTAAACCATACATTACCAACTGTACCTACCAGGGCCGGATTATCCAATGGGCATTATGGGCACAGGCCCAGTGGCCCAAGCGGCGCTTGGGGCCCAAGCAAGGGGAGGACTTTTCACATAACAATGTGCCGTGTGCCTCTCTGGCTGGCACAACCGCAAGTGTGGACACAAAACAGTGTTTCTAATGTACAGAAGTCTGTCTCTTGATTTAGTAACTTTAGAGTTTTACGAGTTCTTTAGAAGCTTTTGTTCAGGAGAAGCACAAAGCGACAAATCTAGTGACTTTCCGATAAACCTTAGCTTTCATTAAATGGAAAAATGTCGCCAGTGCTGTCCCGCGAGCGCAAGGTCTCTTTCCCCGGGTAAGGGTGGTCTCAGTGGGCGGCAGGATAAAACGGCACATTCAACAGGTGACTGAATGAAATGAGTACAGTGTTTCCAACAACCTACCACTGTTATTGACTGTTCGAATACATAAACATAAACACTTATCGTCTGTTAATATGCACATGGTTACCCAGACAGCGGCTGTGTGAAAGAATATAGCCAGAATCCCGCCTTATATGGTGATTTGTTAGAAGATGTCAAGTTATAAGTCAGAACTGACAATAGAAACTGAAAATTTGTTTAAAAAATGGCCTTATTGTTGTAAGTAAAATCTATAGGGTAAGTTAGAACACCCTCACGGTTGCCTTTAAACTCTCAGAAGGTTAGAGGGTTTTTTAACATGTATTTGGCGCCAACAATTAATTTTATATTGATATAATGTTGATCAGGTCTAACTGCTTTACTTTGGATTTTCTAATAACGAAGGCTAAAGATCAGTAGAGTGCTTTTACATGCATTGCAAATATACCTAAGTATACCTATAATATTAGTTAATGCCATTTTAACACATTACACGCTTGCATATAAACGCGAGTCGCAAAGTGTTTGTTACACAAACAAATGGACAAATTACTCTAGTATAATCATTGACAAAGTCTGCCCTTTTATTGTTGTTTATATGTTTATAGGACAAGATTTCGGAATTGTATTTAAGAATATTCTTAAGAACGCCCTTTATCTTCTTTTAGTGCGCACGTGTGTATGGGGTCTATAAGACACTTGTGCCCAGGGGCCCCTGAATTCTTAATCCGGGCCCCGTACTTACTACTACTTATGAATTACATGGACTCCACAATGCTTGTTAACTTGAATACTTGTCAACTTAATGGTGGTACTTAGTTAATATATATTAAACATATGTATTCTAGAGAACTTTTATGAAGAGTTTGCTTACCCAAAAATAAACATTGTCATTTATTCACTGACATGTTGTTCAAGAAATGTATATGTGTTCTTCTGTGGAACACAACCGAAAATGTTTTGGTTTTGTGTCCATACTATGGAATTCAATGGGGTTCAGTGGTGTTTGGTTACCATCATTCTTCAAAATAATATCTTTTGTCTGATGCTGAAGAAATTATATGAGGATGAGTAAATGTTGACAGAATTTTGATTTATTAAGTTCCACATAGCAAATGTTGTCCATTTGTTTTTGTAGAGTTTGGAGTTCATCTGGCAGAGCTTACTGTCGATCCACATGGAGCTCTTGCCATACGTCAAGTAAGAGCTGATGTTCGCCACATAGAAGCTTTAAAACTATTATTTTGATTCTCACATGTTTATTGAGGGGTTCTGTTAACTCTGTCTCTTGCAGCTGGCTTCTGTCATTCTAAAGCAGTATGTTGAGACCCATTGGTGCGCTCAGTCAGAGAAATACAGGCCCCCAGAGACTACAGAATGGGTAAGATCTTAACTAACATCTACAAAGATGTGCGGAACGATGTTGGCCAACTTGCATTGAACTTTTGAAACTGGTTCCATTTTTGTCCTTTCTTGTCAGGCTAAAGCAGCGATACGTGAACTGTTGCCAAGCGGATTGCGAGAGGCCATCAGCAAAGTGCGCTCCAGTGTAGCCTATGCCCTGTCTGCTATAGCACACTGGGACTGGCCTGAAGCTTGGCCTGGACTTTTTAAGCTCCTCATGGACATGCTGGCCAGTGGGGATGTTAATGCTGTACATGGTGCCATGAGGGTCCTCACAGGTATTGTTTCTGAGAATCAGTGATAAATTATGTTAAAAAATATTTGTTATTATAATGTGATATGTGATGATGTATTCCATAGAATTTACCAGAGAGGTGACAGATGTACAGATGCCGGATGTTGCACCAGTCATTTTGCCTCAGATGTACAAGATTTTTACCATGGCAGAGGTATTATGCTCAGTTTGGCAACACGTCATCTTTCTGTTTGTTTTGCTTGAAATGTATAATTGTAAAATTGTATTGGTTGCTTTTGCAGGTTTACAGTATTCGTACCCGATCCAGATCGGTTGAGATCTTTACAACCTGTGCCAATCTCATCTGTGCTATTGATGAGGTAGCAAAGGTGACGTTTCAGTGAAATACTTCTTTTCATAGGTAAACTTTTCAAAAAGTGAATTAAGATTTTTAATCATATCAAATTGACACATTGTTTCATCTTAGGGTGCTGCCAATACTCTGATCTTCCCAGTGGTGCAGCAGTTCACCGAGGCCTTTATACAGGCTTTGCAGATACCAGATGGACCCACTTCAGACAGTGGATTAAAGATGGAAGTCTTGAAGGTGACTAGTTCTTATTACAGCAGATAAGTATCGTTTTCAACGATATTGTTTTCTAAAATAAGATGTGAATCTTATGTTGTATTTGATCTCTTCATAGGCGGTAACAGCTCTGGTAAAGAACTTTCCCAAACCTATGGTGTCCTCCATGCAACAGATCCTTCCCATTGTGTGGAATACATTGACAGAGAGCGCCTCTTTATATCCATTCATAAAAATGCTCATATAATACTCTTGTCATTGATTGTTAGCTATTTTCAATGTTACACTTAAAGGTGTTTAAAAGGTTCTTCACAGTGATGCCATAGTTCGGATTCTACAAAGACTCTTTCAGTTAACAGTCTCTTTCTTACCTTTTCTACCCTGAAGAACCTTTTGTGAAACAGAAAACTTTTTTGGACGTTAAAGATTCTTGATGGATCCATTTGGACAAAAAAGGTTCTTCTATGGCATCGTCAAGCACCTTTATTTTTAAGACCGTAGCATCTGTACATTATGAAAATTGCTAAATATCTGTTGGAAGTCATATTAGTCAGATTATTGTTCTTAATAAACTCAACTTATGTGAGAACTGAGGTCAACTACACAGAAGAAGTGGATGATCCAATTGACTCTGATGGTATGTGGTCTTTTTTTTGGTGAATCATCATTGTTATTTACACTTTTGTGGACCCCTAATTTTTTTGTGTACAGGCGAGGTCCTTGGTTTTGAGAACCTGGTGTTCAGCATCTTTGAGTTTGTCCACACACTGTTGGAGAACAAGAAGTTCAAGAGCACAGTGAAGAAAGCTCTACCAGAGCTCATTTATTACATCATCCTCTACATGCAGATCACTGAAGATCAGGTTTGTGGGAGGCATGAGTGTTTGCTCACATCCTGTAGTTCCTCTCTAGTTTTATTCATGTCCTATGTTCTCTGTTTGACAGATCAAAGTGTGGACGGCCAACCCTCAGCAGTTCGTTGAGGATGAGGATGATGATACGTTTTCTTACTCTGTTCGGATTTCGGCACAGGATCTGTTGCTGGTAAGAACTTGGATCATTTCTGACAGGTTAATAACTGAGAGAACTTTGGGTAATCTAAGACATTTATTATCCTTCAGGCTGTTGCTGCAGAGTTTCAGAACGAGAGTGCTGCGGCATTAGCTGCGGCAGCAACGCGTCACCTCCAGGAGGCGGAGCAAGCCAAAATTGCAGGCAGTGAACACTGGTAAAGATGAAACATTAAAGGACATTTTTAGTTTGTTTTAATGTGACTTTGCATTGATAACTCCTCTTGGATGTGCAGGTGGAAGGTGCATGAAGCTTGTATGCTGGCCCTGGGCTCGGTCAAAACCCTGATTACAGAAAATGTAAAGAATGGTCGTGTTCAGTTTGATATGCATGGGTTCCTTGCCAGTGTCATCCTTGCTGACCTAAACTTACCAGGTAACTACTTAACTTTCATAATTTCACAATCTAATTATAGGAGAGTAATGACCGCAGTTGATCACCATGTTATTTACCTCTCAGCAGCCTCTCCTTTCCTGTTGGGTCGGGCCTTATGGGCAGCCAGTCGTTTTACTGCAGCGATGTCCCCAGAACTCATACAGCAGTTCCTTCAAGCCACAGTAAGCGGACTGCACGAGAGCCAGCCGCCTTCTGTTCGGATATCTGCCGTGAGAGCTATCTGGGGGTAACTTCCTCATATTTCGTCTTGTATGTGCAAGTTCTCACAACGTAGAACTTTGTTTGTGCCCTATGCAACTTCTCTTTTCATTTTCAGTGATGACAGTTTTTGACCTGGTTTGCAGGTATTGCGATCAGCTGAAGCTGTCTGAGAGTACACACGTCCTGCAGCCGTTCCTGCCCAGTGTCTTGGAAGGGCTAGTGCAGCTCGCCGCTCAATTTAGCTCTGAGGTCCTGACATTAGTCATGGAGACCCTCTGTATTGTTTGCACGGTGGATCCTGCTTTCACCACGAATGCGGAGAACAAGATCTGCCCTCTCACCATCGCTATCTTCCTTAAGTACAGTAACGGTACAGTCATTTTGTAGCCAGTATCCTTCACATTTTAGTAGGGATGCACCGAATGTTCAGCAACCGAACATATTCGGAAAAAAGCATGTTCGGTGTTCGGCCAAATAAATGAAATGGCCAAATACATTTTTAACGTGTCATATGAACAAGCAGCCACCAGCGCAGAGAGAGAGAAGCGTGCACGCTTTATTAATGCAGCAAACGTGTCGGCAGTGTGTGGAGCATATAAGTGTCAAGAAAGAAAGAAACAGCATGGAACTTGCTGCGCCGGTCCTTTCCGGTGGGTAACTTGTGTACTTCAGACTGGACACCACTTTATGATATCTAAGGATGTCATGAACAGCCGGGCTACACAATTTCCTGTTCTAAACAACTTGTCAAAGTATGTTCTGTGCATCCCGGCCACGTGTCACCTGAGAGCTTTTGTGGGTGGCGTTTGGAGGAGAAATGTGAACTGAAATGGTTGTCAGTTAGAATTGTTTGCATGGATGTTTTTTTTCTTCTTTAAATCATTTTGCAGTTTATTCATATTTTTAGCTTATAATGTTGAATGACACTTTTAAATTAAGTGTTTTGTTATAGGGGTACAGAGGACAGAACACTCTTTCAGCAGTCAGTTATAGGCCTAATATAGGCTATTAAAAAGGGAGAGCGTTACATTTTTAGTTTTGATTTAGCCTACTTGTTTTGCTCAATTAGATTTTTAAGTGATATTGTATTATATTGAAAAGCAAGACAAAAAATATAAAATGCAAGTTTTGACCCTTGGGTTTATTCAATAGTGGAAAAAACTGGCTAAATAAATGCCATGTTTGGTTTTCGGCCAAGTGTTTCATTTTTATTCAGCTTCAGCCAAGAACTTTCATTTCGGTGCTTCCCTACATTTTAGATTTGGAGATTACATAGGGCTTATCTTTTTTCCCTTTTTTATCAGATCCTGTGGTGGCGTCTTTAGCGCAGGACATCTTTAAGGAGCTTGCCCAGATCGAAGCTTGCCAAGGACCAATGCAAATGCGTCTTATTCCTACTCTTGTTAGCATCATGCAGGCACCACCTGATAAAATCCCATCTGGCCTTTGTGCTGTAAGTGCTGTAAACTGTTTCTCTCTCTCTCTAATACTAGACTGTTGTTCATTTTTATGATTGTGTTTATAATATTTTGTAACAGACATCCATAGACATCTTGACCACAGTTGTTCGCAACACCAAGCCCCCGCTGTCCGACATGCTCGTGTGCCAAGCTTTTCCAGCTGTTGCCCAGTGCACCCTACGCACAGACGATAACACCACTATGCAGGTAGCGTTGGTCTCCTGTATCTACACTTTCTGAAGGTTATTGATAAAACACTAAGGAGTGTTTTTTCCAGAATGGTGGTGAATGCTTGAGAGCTTATGTCTCCGTGGCACTGGAGCAAATTGCCCAATGGCAAGACGAACAAGGCCACAGTGGGGTTTGGTACGTCATGCAGGTTGTCAGTCAGCTCCTGGACCCCCGCACATCTGAGTTCACAGCTGCTTTTGTGGGTCGACTGGTGTCCACTCTGATCACTCGAGCCGGCACCCAGTTGGCTGATCAGCTGGACCAAATATTGCGTGCCATCCTCAGCAAAATGCAGCAAGCTGAGACCCTCAGTGTTATGCAGGTATGGTGACTGGTATAGATACAGCATTAAAAATTATTTATTTACTTACCCTAATGTTGTGCCAAAGGGTTCAAGCTCTAGTGTGTAATTTTTTGAGGATCTTGTGACAGAAATGCAATATAATAAACGGTGTATAAAGATCTTACCCTAGAATAAGCTATTTGTATCTACATAGTAGTCACACTACGTGTCCCCTTACATGGAATTCTCCATGTTGTTTCTACGGTAGCCTTGATTGGACAAACTGTGTGCCATTGGTTGCAATTTTCACCCTTATTGTTAGATTCCGCTAAAATCTCCACTTTACACCTTTAAGCCATTATTTGTAAAAAAAAAAAGGATAATTTTAAAAAATTCCAGCAGTTGTTGGATATTTCCAGTTCCTGCAGTCAATTAAAAGGTCTTAAATATGGCATCTGAATTCACTTGAAGTTGACAGCTCAAGTGAAGTACACATTACCGCTCTTTTTTTTCAGTCCCTTATCATGGTTTTTGCCCATCTGGTTCATTCCCAATTGGAACCACTGCTGGAATTCCTATGCAGTCTTCCGGGTCCCACGGGGAAACCTGCCCTCGAGTTTGTCATGGCTGAGTGGATGAGTCGCCAGCATCTGTTCTACGGCCAGTATGAAGGCAAAGTCAGGTGAGGCTTTCCAATCTTATCATCAGTTTGTTTCAAGACCTCAGATGATCCGGTGAAATAACATCTTGGTTGTTCCGTTCACAGCGCTGTTGCTTTGTGTAAACTGCTCCAGCACGGTCTCAACACAAATGACAAGCGCCTCCAAGATATTGTCGTCAAAGGAGATGAAATTTTTAATCCCGACGAGGGCATTTGTACACGTTCAAAATCGGCCAAGAGTAAGTCTGCTTGTGTTAATCTCTTCATCTCATTGTTGAAAAATTTGTGTAATGTTTTATATTGTCTAAGGTGTATGACAGGTCTGTTACTCTTCCCTCAGACCCACAGCGGTGGACCAACATTCCTTTGTTGGTGAAGATCTTCAAACTCCTTGTCAATGAACTGTCCTCTGTCGTGGAGGCTAACACAAACAGAGCAAATCCAGCAGACTGGAGCCAAGGTACAGGAATACATGTTCATTCATGTGTTACATGATTGGCCCTGAGAGTATTAATAAATAAACAGTGTGAGTTTTTTAATGTTTGGTTGTTTTGTAGACTCAGGAGGAATGTGGGATGATGTGGCGGAGGAGGAGGATGATGATGATGAGGAGGAGGAAGATGAAGGGCTAGCAGGACAGCTCCTTTCTGATCTCATTGCGTCCAACAAATATGGTAGGATTTCTTATAACTAGCACAAAAGTACATTTGTAGGATTCAATTCAGATAAGTTTGTCTTTGGTCGTAGCTTTAGTGTGTCAAAGCATTTTGTCTGTGGACCCAAACTCACAAGTTTGCTTTTGCCTGTGTGTACACCAGAGAACCACTTAAGATTTTGTTTGAAAAGGAGGTTCAAGTATCACAACTGTTTTAACAAATTAAGTTGCTTTTGATGACCAAGTTGATTTAGATGACTTATAATTTTCCTATGAAGGCACCATGCATTCCTTACCACTGCTTGTCCAAGGCAGGAACTTGCATTATTTGCATCTTCTGTAATGCAACTATGCCAAATAAATACAAGCTGTATTCTGTGGTGGGTTCATTGTGCACTTCACTCCTGTGTGGGGAGTGAAGTACACAATGGCCATTTTGTCCACCTCTTCTGAGCATTTACACGGGTTACACCTAGTACCATTTGACACCTTCATTAGAGACCACCATGAGGTGTTTTTTTGTGTGCCAAGCTTTCAAAGAAATTGTAAAAGAAAACCGCAAGCTGGAATATTTCTCAAAACGGGTATTCACTAGGACTGCTAAGTGATTGTGTTTTTAACATCAAAGAAAACTTACCGTGGTGTATCTGTTAAAGCTTCAATGCAACAAACAGTAAAAATGACTGACATTTCCCCATAGATGATGATTATTATGAGGATGATGATGATGAAGATCCAGATGCTCTAAAAGATCCCATATTTCAAATTGACATCCAGGTAAGCTAGTATATAAGCTATAGTTTTGTTATAACTTTATTTGAGCCTTTATAATATTGCCAAAGAATTCGGTATATAGCAATAGAATGAGAATGTACAAGACTGTATAGTAATGAAATGTGAAATGAAAAAAGGGAAAGGTAAAAAATTTAATTTAAAAAGTAGTTAAATGAGAATACAAATAAATTTTAAATTCTGATTTTATTATTAATCATTATTAAATATCGCGAATCACAGGCAGTTCCTGCCAATCTCATATTAATCTTGAGTGGCTATACAGTAGTATTGCATACGCTGTATCTTCAGAGAGTGACGACACAGGGATCCAGAATTATAAAAACGTTCCGAAACAAGTTGGATTGCTGTGCTAGTGTATCATGCACAGAAATGCTACGTCATACATCCAACTTGTTTTTGAACAAGTTAAGCATGAGAAGTCGGCACGTTTAACAGTGTAAAGATGTCAGAATGCATGACATGACATGATACCCGATCTTTAATGAGTTTCACTACTGTCTTTCTGCCTTTCTCCACAGGCTTATCTGACAGATTTCCTCACCCAGTTTGCCCAGCAGCCTTGCTATAGCATGTTTTCAAGCCACTTGAATGAAGTAGAGAGAAGAGTCTTGCAGTCCATTGGTATATGACCTCTATCACTAACTGACATCAGCGCCGTGTTTCAGTCTTTACCACTCAGTCATCTTTTTCCAAACATTGAACATTTGAGTGGCCTTGGAAAGCACTTCTGATCCACAACCTTAAAGAGGACTAATCTAATTAGTTTACATGCTTCTCCCTGTTTTATTAAGGGAAGAAACGAACATGGATTTCCTAAGAGAAGAACAAAAGTGAAAGACCCCAAACGGGACAGCGTTGGATATGAAATCAATATCACAGTTATCAAAACATTACTGTGTTACATTTGTCTGGTGTCATGACAGGGTTGAATGACTCATTTTTTTGCAACGGGACTGGTGACGACATAGAAATGGCTTAAAAGTATGAACTGTTCTCTGTTTGTATCTTCTCACTTTACTAAATCATGTGGGTTACAAAATCTTTCTGTAGAGGAAGGTGAAATACTTCCGACAGGAGAACTTTGAAAAGAAGTTGGAACTGTTGGTGACCTTATTAAAATTATCCATGTTGTTTGTCATGATGTGGTCTTATAAGCATAGCCTTTGTCTACACTGTGATGGGTAAGCATGAAAATCCAGTGTTACCATGGTGATTATACAACAGGTTTATTAGCAACAGTCTCCATTAGAGAATGACAATAATTTTCAAAATAAAAGGCCTACTAGGGTCTTTTAAATTTCAGTATAGCTAGTGTCAACATTTTACATCAAAACATTATTACAGTTGTTTTTGTTTATTACAAATTCCTATATAAATAGTCTACAAACAATGCAAAACCAGTGGCAATATATACTAGTATGCCTTCCTTTTTAAGATAAAGTTAATGAATAAATATGTTTTACTTCTCACAAATGTCACTGACAATGCCTTTAGTATAAAGTGGGCAAAACTGAAAATATAACAAAGTAGTTTAACATTTAAAAAAATCATTCTTTCAGTAATGTAACTGGATGATTCGAAATCATTATTTCAGTAATGTAACGTATGTGCGTAAGGGCTGAGAGATAACAGGCTTCGTTATTCTACTTGAATTAACCCCTAATCATTGTACGTCTTAATTTATGCACGATATATATACGAAATAAAGGCGAACGCATAGCTCAGATAAACATATTTCCTTTGGTTTATTTTATAGTATAACAAGGAGGCTGGTACTGAAGGTTTGGCGTGCGGGGCTCCGTCTTGTCGCGTCACAGGCGATGTGTCATTCGACACGGATCGCACGTTGATCACAAAGCTACGTAATCTGTACGAGACGTGGCAGACGTTATCATTTAAAGTTTTATTTTCAGAAGATGCAGATGTTACCAGTTTTCATCTGATTTAACGGATAGTGTTGTGGATGCAAGGATGTCCTTGTACGCTGTGATAGTACCGCTCTTCTGTGTTATCTTCTCGGCTTGGCAGGGTAAGAGGACGCTGCTCTAGTTTCATCACAGGCCTTGTTAGGGGAAATAATTCACACACGTGAACGAGATTAATATTGCGCTGTTATAAATATCACCAGCAGTATTTATTGTAGCAGTGTTTCTTTTTTTTTAATTTTTGCCTGTTTATAAGGCTTTGTTGGCCGTAAACAATCATGCTTAAGCTACAATATTACTCATACATCTAGCCTTTCTCTCTATAATGCAACATGCTGTATATCTATACATAGATGCCGTACGAACTGGTTTTCATTTTTTATTAGCCTATTATCCGTGTAAATTAATATAATGCGTATGATGATGATGATGATGATGATGATGATAATAATAAATAACGGAATATTACTTTATACACATATTTAATGTTTCAGTCTCTCGGTTGTGCAATTCTGCAAAAGGAACCAATAAAAACTATTTACAGCAGATCAAACTTAAACGCAGTCATTGAACAATCGTTACACTTTTTGGGAGGGATGGTTTAAACATAGTTTATAATGGGCCAGAAAGACCCTTCCCTGTGTTTAGCATTTTGCTGTGGTTTTGCCACTTTTGTTTATTTAATTCTGTGTGTGCAGTCAGTGCAAATGAGGACTGTTTATGGTATGTGGACAAAAATGGTACCTGGCACAATGGTTTTGACTGCCCACTCATAACGTTCTGCTGCGGGAACTGTCATCACCGCTACTGCTGTCTGGATGGCTTTAAGATGATCACAGAGGCGGCACAGAAACGCTGCATGCTGTTCCATCTCAGGTATATGACTGCACACCAACATCACATAGACTGTGAGGGAATTTGAACTAGGATAGATATCTCAAACAAATGAAACCAATAAAAACTGTAATTTATAAGCACAGGGCTTTAAATCATTATTCAGAATATAATCTGTAGCTCATTGTGTGCGTTATAGTTTCTCTTAGACTATGTTTTATTATTAAATTTATTAGAGATTCTTGACTGTTGAGTAGGGTGTTTGCTTGCTTTAAATAGTCCAAAACTTGTGATGTTTTAGTTTTGTCCATTAAATCGGATTATTTAAATCTGTGAGTATTGGATGACATCAGTGAAGTTTCTGTCCTCCTCTCAGCCCCTCCACCCTAGCTGGCATTGCTTCATCCATCCTGCTTTTTGTGGCTTCCATAGCAACCATGGTCTGTTGCTTCATGTGTTCCTGTTGTTATCTGTACCAGCGCCGACAGCAACGTGGTAGAACCCCTTTCGAAGGTAAACGCAACGCGAGACAAGTCACACGTTTTTCTAGTTCTATTTTTGTTTAAATATTTTTTTTAAATACACAAGAATTTAATTTTGTGATATAATTGCAGAGACAATAAAATGTGCAGTTGCATAAATGTTTTTTTTCTGTTCTGTTTTTTCTGCATTGCATTGTTTGTTAACATAACTATGGAGATGCATGAATGACCAGATCTCTAGAAGAAAAACAAACAACGGTCTAACTTGAGTCTCAATTTCAGCCCAGCACATTCCCATGGCCACCTATCCTGTGGAGCCCATGTGTGATGCTTATGGTAAACCCATTGGACATTACCCTGCGTATCCAATGGTGCCACAGTATCCCGGTATCCCTTACCACTATCCCATGATGCCCCAGGGTCCTTATCCTCCTAATCCTCCTGATGCAGGATACAGTCATGCAGGTAGACACATTTTAAAGATCATATATAGTGGTTGTAAAAACATGAAAGTACAGCCAAGGGAATCATAATAGGCTGCTGCTTTTAGTAACACCCCCTTATTTGCAAAGTATAAACAGCTATTTGCTGTTGTCCACAATGGTCCGCACCACACTATCATTGGGTCTCCGTGCTGTTTATTTGGATAATATAGTCTGTGGAAAACACATATTAGTAGGAATGTGGGTTAGTGGAAGTAGTGTGGTTGAAAATATTATTTTGTTGTGCACTTGTGATTTTTTTGGAAATAACAGACTGTTCCTTGTTGTTTTGTTGTTATCTTTTTCAGCTCCTCCACCATACTCCCCTCCCCAGGGCACGGAGAAAGCAGGGGTGTAAGCAGTAAATGATAACCCATACAGTGGAACTGTAGGGAATTTGGGAATCTCTTGTATGAGAAGCACTTTTGAAATTGATTAATGTTATTTATTTCTTGGTTCACTTGTGGAGTAAAGCATGGACTGACCCTGGAGGGCCTCGTTTAGGAGCGTTTCCTTCTTTGATGTACAGCTTTCACATATCACTAATCCGTGAGACCTTCGCCATTGTAAATCAAGCAACTCACAGACTCAAAAGACATTAAACAGATTGGGTCGCTTTGTTATACGTATGTGCCATTATGTTTTGTCGAACCCTCCGAAATGGAACGTAAAAAATATGTTTGTGGCGACGATAAAAATACAGAGGTTGACAGTTTTGGGATATTGATCTATGTTCCCCCGAGTAAGAGGAGGTTTGTACCATTTGCACTGCGATAGACTTATGTGTCTCTCCCTGCTCGATCACTTTAAATGTGTTTGTTTGACTGCTATTCCAAGCATGTAAATGGCATTATTAGCATAAAATCATGCAATACAGCTTACAGGTTTTATAGCCAGTTAACATGCAGTATGTAAATAAGAGATAGGAAAAGAACATTCATTGTATTTTTCATTGTATCCCCAAAACCAGCCAACACTTTGTGTCGTGTTCATTCAGTGCCATTTTGAGGATCAATTGTAAGGAGTTACATTTATTCATAATACTGTCAAATTATAATTTCACATCCACGTCTTTTTCTTTATGTCCTTACAGACATAAAGATTTTGAAATAGTTTCTACTACCTCATCTCATATCAGTAATATAAATTGTGATGGTTTGTTAACTGTTTAAATAACATGTAAGTTATTTAAATTAATGTATAGTTAACTGTGTCTTTTGCTACGCATATAGAGCATATGCTGATGTATGTGTCACTTTGGAATGTGAAGTACAAAGAAACAAATCTTATCAGATACATTTGTACAATGTGGAGCATTAACAAGTGTTTTAAACTTGGAATAAACGATACTGTTGTTTTCACTAACGATCCGAAAACGACTGATCAAGACGTATTGCCCGTTATTCTCTTTTTATAATAAAACAGCTTGGACTTTGGATGCTGTCTCGGTTGTTGCTCTAGTCTACATGAAATCAACATGCATCCATAGTAAACAGCAATACTTGTTAATAATGTATTAATGATATCAATATTAGGTACCTTTTATTTCAGGTTAATTGAGAACCATTGAACCATAAAGGAGTCATATACAGCCGCCTGTTATTACTAACCACATTCTTTTTCACGTAAGAAAAATGGTCTGTGCTACAAGAAGCCTGATTTCCTTGGTGACAAATAGGAAGTAACAGTTTGTTTCTTGGATGCTTTTGAGTTTTAGTAAACCATGCCTTCCCAATTGCCTTTAAAGGACTATGTACCCCCATCTAAATATGGTCATGCGCTCGCGATGGATTTCAAGGAATGTCCAAGCACCACAAACTTGCGCTGATAGTCCATCGCGTCCTTCTCGTCACTTGCCTTGTTTCCTCTTTACATCCAAGCGGGTCTTCAACTGGTCTCTTTCTCCTCCTCGCTGTTTATTGATGGATTTATTAAAAAAATAAAGGCCACATTAAAATTGGATATCTACAACACGTTCGGCGAATTTGTGAAAATCCTTCATTCAACGCAACTATGTCCAGGAGGAAGGTGAGGGGGCTCACTAAAACCGGGCGACAGGTGAGCGAGGACCCGGACCTCGACAATTTACTGTCAAACCTGTCGCCTGAAGAGATGGAGGAGCTGCAGAAAGAAGTTTCGGTCGTTCCGGATCCAGACCCGAGTGAATTAATAATCGTGGACCAAACGGATGTAAAAGAAACAGTGCCAGTTAAGGATTCACAGTTGGGTAGCAGGTCTGATGATGTTAGAGACAGCTTTCAGAGGACCCTATCCACAGAGGTATACAAACACTTCAATACGTTTAAAATATATAAATATCTGACTCCTTTGTCTTAACATGCCGATTGATGTCAATATATTCACGTGAAGAATAAATAATAAATTAAAAATAATTGATAATAATTTATTCTATAAATGTATTTATCATTAATAATATAGCTACTTTAATGTTTTTGTCAGTGTTTGTGAATATGCAAATGTTGTATGTTTTTCGTCTTCTGAAGCCTTTTAAAAATCTGTTTTACTCCTACTTTTACAAAGTACTTAACCAGTGAGAGGGTGGTTGGATTTTCTACTTCAGTTCAACAAATTGGCTTTCATTATTTAAAGACAAACGCTTTGTGGACTTTTGTGTTTTTGCATTAGAGATTTGAGCACAGAAATTCAACTTATGTTAAAGACTTAAGTTGCTTGGCTGGTAACTCCTTTACTCACTGCCTTTTAAGGACAAGACTGCCAAGCCTTGAGCTTTCCACTGCAAAACAGTTTGGCTCACAAATTAAACACTTAGCCACTGTGTAAGTTTACATGTTCACTGTGTAACAACCGACTGTTGAATGCACAATGTAAACATTCAGTGCGCATGCACTGCGTACACTTTGTGTGCAGCCGTCTCTGTCTAGTGATGTATGTGAGTTCAACATTATGTTGCTGTTATTTATTCCCACCCTACATTCCCAAAGGAATATCCAGTATTAGTTTTATATGTAACCCTTGTAAATGGCAAGCCAAAAGAGCTCAGGTTATTGAGTTCTCTATTATATGTGTTTCATCCACAGGGAGAGCCAAAAAGGGAAAGCCGTAAACAAGAGTATCTCCGTAAAATGGGCCTCAGCCAGGAAAATAATATCTCTAGGTCTGATAGCAGAGATGGAGAACTTCAACGACAATCCAGCACCAGCCCTTCATCCTATCCTAAACGTGGCGTTAAAATGGAGGACAGGAACAGCAGAGTGGCAGAGGAGACCAAAGATGATAAATTTGTCTCTCTTTCTAAGAAGGACGAGAAAAGTGAGAGAAAAGGAGACATCAAGGAAAAAGAACAAAACAATGGCACGAAACTTAAGGACAGGAGAGAGATGAGAGAAAGTAGCAGTAGCAAAACTAAAGAATTAATATCCAAGCTGCAAGAGAAAAAGGAGGACAGTAAAGAGAAAAACAGAAAAGAAGACATCCGGAAAAGGGAATCTACAGACAGCCGAACAAAGGAGATGATCTCTAGGTTACAGGATAAAAAAATTAAGGAAAATGAGAAACGGGAAGAGATGAACAAAAGAGAGGAGGTGAAAACAAAAGGACCTACTTCCAAGTTAGAAGAACAGCAAAGTCAGGTTGAGATGGAAGAGGAGACGAAGGAAAAAGATGACAAGCAAGAAATAAAGTCCAATGGAAAAGAGAAAGTGGCCCATGTGTTGGAAGATAAGAGACCTGCTGAGACTAAAGAGCCTGAAATAGGCAGAGAAAACATGAATACATTGCTAACACATGATGAAAACTCAAGAGATAAGGGAAGAGGAAATGTTCAGGAACAGAATCAAATTCCAAACGAAGTTCATGAATCCACCAAAGAGATTAGTGAAAACTGCACATCACAAACGATTTTAAAAAGCAAGGCTAAAGAAGAAGTGGAGGAAGATGAGTCAGCAAGTATGTTTGATGAAGATTTGGAGAGAGTTCGCCGTGATGACCCGGGGATGACCGAACTCAATGTAAACAATTCCGAGGTCATAAAAACCAAAACGCTTATTCAGTTTGCGGAGGCCTTGAAAAACAACACCCACATCAAAGTGTTTTCTTTGGCCAACTGCCGCGCCGATGACCACGTGGCTTATGCTATCGCAGACACCTTACGCAATAACAAATGCATCACTAGCATCAATCTGGACTCCAATCTACTAACAAGCAAAGGCATCATGGCGCTGACCTACGCCCTCCAGCACAACCCCACTCTCACTGAACTACGCTTCCACAACCAAAGACACATCATTGGAGGAAAGTCAGAGATGGAGATGACCAAAATCTTGAAAGAGAACACAACTCTTCTAAAACTGGGATATCACTTTGAGTTGGCTGGTCCTCGTATGACAATGACTAATATTCTCAGTCGCAATATGGACCGTCAGAGGCAAAAAAGGCTTCAGGAACAAAAACAAGCCAAAGCACAAGGAGCAGGAGATAAGAAGGGCTCATTAGAGGTTCCAAAAACTGGCTTTGGTAAAGGTTCCCCCAAAGCGTCTCCAAAAGCATCTCCTCTACCATCTCCCATACCATCACCTGTTCCATCACCTAAGCTGAGGCATAAAAAAGGAGGCAGTGTACCTGGTGGTGGACCACCTCCTCCTCCTCCACCACCGGGAGGCCCTCCCCCTCCTCCGCCTCCAATGCTGGATGGAGACTTTTTGAAGAACTCCCTAACACCGGTTTCAAAGAGGAAGCTTGAGGATAAGACAGGTGGAAGAGGTGGAACTCAAAACTCAAGGGACCAACTTCTAGCTTCCATTAGGGGCAGCAATATCAAAGAGCTCAAAAAGGTAAAAAATTATCAACGTTGATCAAAACAAGTGTCCTGTATAAATTATGTCATACTAATGTAATGTGTATTTGTTTATACAGTAGTGGCCAAAAGTGATCTCCAATGGGGTATTTGTACAATTATATTTGCCTTAAAGGCACGGCGTTTCCTTTTTTGGAGGATCTATTAACAGAAATTAAATATAATATATAATATAATTATGTGCTTTCGAAAGGGAGGGGGAGTGACCAGTGTTTGCAATACCCAACCTCACCACTAGATGCTGCTAAAATCTCCACATTGCTCCTTTAAACGCTCACTCAGTTCTGATTAGACCATCAAAATATGAGGTGTATTGTATTATATAGGTAAAACACTTCACTGTATTTATTGTCCAAAATTATTTGGCAAAAAAGCACACTACAACATATATGGATTTTATTACAAATATACAAAAAATGCATTGAAAACAAAAATCTCTTAAAAAATGAAGTAAACATTATCAACAGTTTTATATAATATTAATATTTGTTGATCCTCTTGTGTTATATTTTGTTGAAGATTTTAAGCCTCCTTAAAGCTGAGCTTCAGTTTATACCTAAAGTACAATCATACAACATAACTACAACGTTTTAAAACATACAGCTAAAACAGTAAAACATCTTAATTAATACATTTAAATTAAAAGCCAAGATATCAACTGCACTTGCTGAGCATGTTTAACTTTTTATGTTTTTACAGGTTACGGTACCAAAGCTTTTGCAATAAGTGGTCAGATGAAAATGAGTAAAAAAGTCAGGAATGAAAGAACAGACATCTCACAGACCTTGAGAAGATCAACGCTCAGAATCTTCCCTACAAAGTCGTATTCTGCCCTATGGTATGAAAGGCAGGCGAGGACTCGTAAAATTAAAATTTCCATTGGATGCATAGCTTCTGCCCAGGAGTCTCTGTATAAAATACACTGGACTATAGAAAAGAATAAAGCATGGTGTAGTCACGGGTGCTCAGAGGCTCAAATGGTCTAGGGAACTGCAGAGTTGTTGCCTTGCTTGTCGTTTGCACTAAATGAATCAATGATAGATAGATAGTGTGTGTGTGTGTGTGTGTGTGTGTGCGTGCGTGCGTGCGTGCGTGCGTGCGTGCGTGCGTGCGTGCGTGCGTGCATGTGTGTGGTACAGCACAGCATATGTGGGGATGATGAAAGATGCTTGTGTGGTTTGTTTCTGCCATAGAATTGGAGCTGTCTGTATTGAAGAATGAAAGAAAAAATTACCTGCATTTTAGTGCGTTTCTCACTAATCATTGCATAAAACAAGAATCCCAAAACATATGAAACATCTAAGAAAATACAAAGTATACAAATTTAATTTTAAACGGGGTGCCTGAGTGAAATATTTTAAATAAAGCACTTAGGAGAAAGGGAAATATGATGCATGGATGGACACTCATCTATGTGGATGTAACTGCATAAACATTTTTACCATATATTTATTTTGAGTTTCCTTTGAAGCCATGTCTAGCAGATAAATGTTAATCACTGTCAAGCATAATCTTTTTGTAATTTATCAGAGCTTTTACTGGTGAATCTCTGCACATTTGTTTATTGTACCTCACATGCTTCAAGACAATTCAATGTTTTTAATGCTTACAAAATGTATGTACACAAATGATCTCATTCTTCTGAAGAGTACAGCTGTGGAAGATTTTAACACAACGTTCTACCCTAAATAAGTATCAAGCACGAAATGTGTGAGTTACACTCATCTTACATCAGGTTTCAGCTGGAAAGGTTAAAAATTATGAAATAATTCCTTTTGTGTGTTCTAATAAATTGTCTGATAAAGTTATATACCAACAAAAACAGATTTTCTTTTTGAACTACATCAGAAACCTTTAGGCTTATTTCAAGACAAACTTCATAAGATCACATAATCACTCAACCCATTGGAATTCCAACAGGCATTGTATTTATTATTTATTTCTCTTGTTAGTATTTTAAAAATAAAATTCCCATTGCAGTTTTATAGGTGTTTGAAAAAACATGCTGATCCAGAGTGCATGCAAGTTCAAAACAATAAATAGAACGATTGATGACTGAATATATATTCACATGATAAAATCTAGATGACAAACAAATCCTAATAAAGGCCTATCCAGTGCAAGTGTTCATTGGGCATGGCTAGTCAGTTATATAATGCATTAGCTAATGCAATTCTCTGCTCATTAGCTCATTCCAGCACTAGAACAAAGAACAATACATGCTACACTATGTAGGGTGGTTAGAAAAAAACCAAACAAAGCAAATGACATTGTGAGGGATCTTCATATTTCACACATCAATGGATACAATGTATTGATGCATACAGTGCACTGTAACACCATCATTGATGTTATGTTTAGCAGTTATAGTCAAAAAACTATTTAATTGTAGATGTTAGGTCTCCTGTGAAGGGGCAGATGCTTAGATGGTACAAGACAAAAGCACCATGTACTGTCGCACCCATGTCGGTTTCTCAAAGGTATGTTGTTTATCCCTTTAGAATGGGACTCAGTCTGTTGATTGTAACCACGGCAAGCTAGTTTACATTTTGATTGCCCTCAACTAACCCTCAGTACTCATGAAATGTCTATATTTGGTAATTTCTCAATACAGCCTCAGTCTGCATCTCATTCCTTTCCCCTTCCTAATAATAGGAGCCTAGCCAACAGCCTGTCCGACTATACGAGTAATGATTGTAGGAGACATAGGCCTAATGGAAAGAGAGAGATTATTGTGTTTTATGCATTCTTGGAGATTTACATACAGTAAATATTCACTCTGAGCTTTTAAGAAAAAGACAATCTCTGGATGAGGTAGAATTGAAAACCTGTATAGAAATCTCGATAGAAAATAAAAGTTTTCAATGGTATCTTATTCCCAGGGTTCTCAAGTCTCACGCATTGGCCGTGAGACACACGCAATTCAACCAGTTCACACGCTCACACGCCACACCGTGTATTTCTCACGCCGAAAAGGCAATGCCAACCAAGTTGCCCTGCAAGCGTTATATATAACGTTGTACACGAGGCGCAGGCACACAACGTTAAGTTTCCTGCCGGCAGCACGGCCAGATTGCGTTCGTTACTAGGCAACACAGATGCGCGAACACACGGAAGTTGACGGAACATTCTCGGCCACCGTACGTTCGTTACTAGGTAACCAACAATATCGCGCGAACACACGTAGTGACGGAGAAGGTAAATTGGAAGAAAGCTCGTCTAACATTTTAGGCTAGAACATTTAATATATAGCATCGTATACAAATTGATGCAGTCAAAACATTATCTGAAAACTATGGGAAATGTTAAAGGATATGGGAAGGAATGAAAATGTATTTTTTCATTTTATTTAAAATGATACACTGTATTAATAGTCTTTCTAGTTACATTAATAATGCTACGTGACATTTGTGCTGGTTAATTATGAACGATGGGTAAAATTGGGGGATGGGGGGCTCAATTAGGGCTCCTCCCCTAACCGCATATGATCTCACTCCAAGCTTTTGATCAAATTTGAGAACTCTGAACTTATTCTGAACATCACAAAGTAGGTTGTTAGACCTGTCTATTTCCCATTCAGTGCAACAACCAAATACCGGCACTAGAGGGACTTTTATACTGCGACAAGGAGAAAAAAAGCCAAAAGAGCACGCGAAGAAAACTGACGTAATCCGCAACTGCACGTGTCTGATTACGTCACACGGCAGGAAGGAACAGGAAAAGAACAAAATGGAGGAGTACGCGAGAGAGCCGTGGTAAGCCGACAGTTTCAGTTAATAACTGCTTTTTGTATTCACCAGAACGAGTCGAATAAATCTTCATATTTATAATCTGAGATTTTTTGCCAGACTGTTTGACGTTGGAAATATTGTTAAATTGGCGCGACGTTTGCTTGCTACATAGCTTCATGTCCTTCAGTTACAGGCTTCATGCTGTCAGTCAGGCACATGACCTTGCTCTGTCGGCACATGTTATCAGTAAATTTTGTTGTTACTTTGAGTTTATTATTAATCTTTTATATTCAGGCATTTTAAGGTGTACGCATAAATGTATTACAAATGTACACGTTTGTAATCCTGTGATTACGTCTGTACCTTCGTCTGTTACATAACTCGTTATCTCTTTTTTTATTTGATTATATCGTTTAAGAGTTTTTTTTCTAATCTCGCCACATTACAATGCTTCATTTAATTAATACATAAAATGCTAATATAGTAATAATATAATAAAATAATAATCTTTGAGTCCCATAGTATGACAATATAATACCATCATTGTACAGACACAGTACTTTTGCTTACAACAGCTCAACATTATCATTACTCAGAGTTTTGTTTTGATTGTCCTTATCATCATGACCTGTACTGTTTCTCAGCCCCTGGAGGATAGTGGACGACTGTGGTGGTGCTTTCACTATGGGGGTCATCGGTGGAGGGGTCTTTCAGGCAGTTAAAGGCTTTAGAAACTCTCCTGCTGTAAGTGATTATCTTTGCCGCTGAATAAACGTTTATGCTGGCAGTTTTACAATACTGAACTTTCTGTATTGCTTCTGGTGCTCATATACGATGCTATTGTTTTTAATCTCTTCAGGGCATGAATCACAGACTGAGAGGTAGTTTGACTGCTATAAGGACCAGGGCGCCACAACTTGGAGGTAAAGTTCAAGTTTTGTAACATACCTGCCCAAATTATGTAAAGGTAGTTAGGTGTTGGCATTACACATAAATAAAGACATTACATTAGCTGTTTGCTATACACAGTTGCATTGACATAGTTGCTCTCGGAGTGAAACCTCAGATCAATTTTTGTATTAGTTTATTTTGTTCATTAATAAATTACTTGTAACCCTTAATGCATGTCTGTGGGCTTTGCAAATGTGTACCCCAATAAAATTAAAATGCTTGCCAACCTTGACAACAATGTTTAATTACAAAATAGTTTTTCTTCATTTCATGTTTAGTGGCACTTTTATAGATAAGCTTTCAGTTCGACAGTGACAATATCTTAAATATCTTTAAATAGATATCACCCCATTTTGTCCATTAACGTGCAAATATGCATTTGCAATACATTTACAAACATTTGACGTTTTTCTGCATGGCTAGGGAGCTTTGCTGTGTGGGGTGGACTTTTCTCCATGATCGACTGTGGGCTGGTGAAGGTTAGGGGTAAAGAGGACCCCTGGAACTCAATCACAAGTGGAGCGATGACAGGAGCCATCTTAGCAGCAAGAAGTAAGTCAAACCCCAAAGATGGATAGTCTGATTTGTGTTTATGTGGTGTTTAGGGTATTAATCATCTCTGTGGTGTTACAGATGGGCCTGTGGCTATGGTTGGCTCGGCAGCAATGGGAGGTATACTGCTTGCATTAATAGAAGGTGCAGGAATTCTGCTCACAAGGTTTGCCTCATCACAATTCCCAACTGGTAAGTGTGTCAAGTAAGAAGCAATTACGGTGCATATTTTAATATGTAAATTGAAATGGCTAAACTAACATCATCTTTTTTCTACAGGTCCACAGTTTGCAGAAGAACCTGCTCCAATGCCTACTTCTTCATTTGGGGACTATAGACAGTACCAATGAGAAGCCTTTGAAACCTAAGGCCTTGTCTTATTCCATGAACTCATCTGAGACACTGAAGTTAAAAGCGAGGACTTGTGTGACTCTCATTCCTCCAAACAGCATTGCCGAAAGCTACCATGACACCAACCACGAATGACTGTGATGAGAGAAATATGAAGTGCAAACACTGTCGTTGCTGTTTTGGTGTTTGTCTGCATTATGCCTTGTGTTATTCTCAGCCTAGTCATTGGCCCCTGGGTCACCCTATTTAAGTCAAAGGAAGTCACTCAGACCCATATTTTTGACCAACATATTCCCAGTTTTTGTTTGATAGGTTTTGCGCCATTGACTGTTGACATTATGGTGATGCCGGCACAGGTGGTAATGTTCAATAACTTAAACAACCTTGCAGTTATGTTCAAGTTGACATCCTTACCAATTAGCTGTATAAAGTGTATTTGTGTGTGTGAATGCACTGATTCCTTTGTGTGTCTGTATTGAATGAGAGTCTTTTACTTGCCTCTGCACTGCTTGTTTGCCTTAATGTAAACGTTCTCATAGGCTTTAACACTATGTTCTATGCATAGCTGAATTTTTAATTCATTGCTCCTTGCCAAATCTCCACATGCAGAGTATAATCCATCAAAGTTTTTCTTTTGTAGTAGCTATTTATTTTGTAAAAGTACAACTCGATTTCAAGGATGTTAAGTTGTATTGTATTTGAAAAAGTTCTCAACAGTAAATATTAGATATGTTATCAGCTAAGAATGCATCGGAAAGAAAGTGAATGGACAGAATAGCTTTTCATCTGGTGGCTGTATGAGCCAGGCGAAGCTGAGAAACATACATAAAATAGTTTTTACCACTGTGCTGGTCTGTTTTGCTAAATTGTTAACATTTGGCAAAGAATATGATCATTATATATAATGTAAAACTACATTACATTTCAAACAGTAAGTCAAACAATTAAATGTATAGGTCTATTATGCAATCGAATTAATGCAATATAATGTAACCAACATAGTCCACTAGAGGGGGGTACTGTATTGACATACAGTAATCGTAAACCGATACAAAACGTCAGTGCCAGATTTAAATGTTGTGTAAATTACTTAATATTTGTTTGAAAACTTAATACTTAAAATTTCATTTACAGGTGAAAAGGTGCAGAATTCCTTGTATGACACAGACTTTATTGAAAAAAAATCTTAAGCAGCCTTTCCAGTTTTGTAGTACAAATATCTAAGAGTTATTTAATCAAGATATATTTACTTGAGAAAGAAAATTGTCTTAACACGTTTATTTTTGTTTTAAGAATTTTTTTTAGTGTTAGGCATAAGCCTGTGGTATCATAGACAAGGCTTAACACGGTGTATACACTGGACGTGACCGACACAACACGACAAAATGCATTAGAACCCAATGAACCCAATGTTTTTTATTTTGTCCACACTGGATACAGCTCCGTGTGTACACATTTTCTAATCCCAGTCTAAAATGAAGGTTTGACAGTAAATATATTTCCATTGTTTTGTCTCGAGACGTACACCAGTAGTGTATGAAGGGATTTTTCAGTCACAATATAAACTAAAAGTCTAAAACTGAAAGTTTTAAACCAAAACTAAAAGTCTAAATTTGAAACTAAAACTCCAAGTTGAAAATGAATTTGTTATATAGGATTGGGTATTTTGTATGTAGGATTGGGCATTTAATAATTTAGCCATTTACGTTTGAGGTTTTGGGGATTTAGGATTGGGCATTTGAGGATTGAGGAGTGTATGCAAATTAGAAGGCGTGGCCCAAATACTGGAGGATGGGCTTGAAATGGCTGACGCGCAGAGGCACCTTATGGACAGCAGCTCCCAGTGTTACGCGAGTGAGTGACTGGAGCGAAGATATGAGGGGCCGTATAGGGTTTATATGGGATGAATTTCGACTCAAAATAATTAACAAATGCACGCACAGTCATCCGTGAACGTGATACACGTTTCATTTGTATTTTACGATTCACAAACAAATGCCTTATGATTTGATTCTGTGAAATTTAGATTTGAATAAACACGAAGCGATTTGTACAAATAGAGGCAGATTTGTGATCGCAATGTTTTATTTTGTGTTCATGTATATTGATTTTGCGCATACCAATGAGAAGTTGTGCATTTGTGGATCCTGTGACGCGCGTTCATACATCCTGTTCGGTTCATTTGGATTTTGAGACTTTCTTTACGCGGTTTTGCATTGGACAATCCACACACACGCAACTGCAGATCCATGCGCAACCGTGCTGAAAATGAGAACTACCACTAGATGGCAGTCTTACGGAAACCATAGGTGCTGGTCATATCATTAGAATACCATCAAAAAGTTGATGCATTTCACTATTTCCATTAAAAAAGTGAAACTTGTAAATTATATTAATTCATTACACGCAGACTGATATATTTCAAATGTTTATTTATTTTAATTGTGATGATTATAACTGACAACTAATTAAAATACCAAATTGATAAGGCGTTTTAATCTCAAAGACAAAGCATTTTCTCATAAAGTTAATAGATGCAGTTATTACAGTTACAGTGCAGTAGATGAGTTAATGCAGTTATTAAAGTTACAGTGCAATGAAATCATAAAGAATATTAAATGTAAAAGCACGTTTAAACCATAATAAAAATCACAATAAAAATCCTTCAATATACACTCGATGCGCGCAAAACATCTAACACTGAGAGCGATAATAGCATTGACGTCCATTAGTCCTTTACTTGCTTGTGCAAGTTGCAATGAAGATGATATAGCCGATTTATTTAATAGCGTTTTACACTGCCTAGCACGTATACAGCAGGATCCCAGGGATTGGGGGACAATTCTGTTTAACTGGCACATTTACTCATACGAGATGTCATAACGTGGACGGCCTCTATGGCCTATTCTAGATGTCGATGGTGGGACTAGTTGTCCAGCAGCTCTCCCACCATCAAGCTTGGCGCAGCGTGGTACAACGTCTCGAGAACAACAACGAGTTCTCTGGTTTCGACATTTTGACAACGAAGCACGGACAAAAGACTGTCAATTGTTCTGGCAATTGTTCTAAATCTCTATTGTGTCTCCCTGGGATCCTGCTGTATACGTGTTAGGCAGTGTAAAACGCTATTAAAGAAATCGGCTATATCATCTTCATTGCAACTTGCACAAGCAAGTAGGACTAATGAACGTCAATGCTATTATAGCTCTCAGTGTTTTGCGCGCATCGAGTGTATATGTATGTGCAAGAGTTTTATAGACTTGTGTGTGTGCAGAGTTTATATGTATGTGCGAATGTTTTATAGATGTTTATTGCACGCATCGAGTTTATATGCATGCATTACTAACATAATATGTATTGGTATGGATTTCACATTAGTGCGCACATGTTTTTCATATGTGTTTGCTTGAACATCCAATACTATACATGTATATGTGAGCAATGTATATGTGTGTATGCACGCTTTTATATATGTATTCATAATCGCAATTTGATTTAAACTCTATAAGGCGCCTCATTTCAGTTTTAGACTTTTAGTTTATATTGTGATTGAAATATCCCTCCATAGTAGTGTATGTAACTTAAATATCCTCGTTTATCTACTTATAGTCCTGGTTTAAATTGAGCTTGTTTGTGACATTGGGCCTAATGTTCTTTCTTAAAACAAGATTAATTTCTAGGGTCACATTCCACATCAAGTAAATGTTTAATCTGGACTTCAAAAGTTTCAGATATTCGTACTGGAACACAGAACAAATTGTTTAGTAAGAATTTTTTTTTGCAGTGTTGAATCGTGAAAATTGTACAGAACTAGATCAACACAAATGTAAAATGCATACGAATGATGTTGAGTGAAAATATTGTTTGTAGATTTGTTGATTCTCACTGCCTCAGTATCATTTATTCTCATTGCTTGTACGATGACCGATGTTCTTTTGCTGCTTGTTCTTACAATGCCCTTTCAGACTATTTTAATAGTTAGTTTTATTTTCCAATGATCTGCAAAGTTTCCAAACCAATCATTATCCATGACCCTGTGACTCAGCAGTCAAAGTTCAAGTGGTTTGGCTTGACTTTTATTTGAACTCCAAACTTTCTCATTCAGTGACGGCATGTCTGCTATAAAAGGCTCTGGGCCTTTAGCCTTTATCGCTTCGTCCCGCTTGCTTGCAACTTGCTTTGTAGACAGTACTCGGACGAAGGTCAAATTCTGGTGCAAACAACTAATTTATAATTTAAGATGGCCAACAAGACTTGTTTATCTACACAGGTCCAAGAAAGCATCGAGATTTATAATTCAAGACACTGTGGGAACGAAGAGTTCTCGATTGTTTACAAGAGCATTGACCAGGCACTCAAGATCTCTGTTGAAAGACTCCTACACTTATGTTGCTTGATTTGTGATGTTTGTGAATTCGAGAAATTAGGTATACAGGGACTAGATGCCAATGCTAGCATCCAAGCAGAACAGTCTGAAAATAAGAAAGGATCCTATAAGTGTCTGTCTGTGCAACCTAGATGAAGCCTATAGGCTTTCAAACTGAGTTGGACACTGTTTAGTATGTGAGATGAGCACCACACAGAAGTAACAGGCTATCAAAGAGAGTCCTAATTAGATGCTGCTGTAAACATGTTTTTTTCCGTCAGAAACCTGGAGGCCCTTTGCTTTTTGTCTGCTAGCGTATGCAGCTCCAGGAGGCTTTACCACCAGATGCATGCTACAACTTGTAAAACCCACAGTGAATTCTGGTGCCTTGCTATGATCAGAAAGCACAGTCGTGCCAAATTGTTCAAAACTGTTTTAAAAAATCATAATTTGTAAGTAAATTGTTTCGCAGGAAGCTCAGAAATGCTGCTAATAGTGAATCGTTCACATCTGTACTGACTCAGCAATGCATCTTACCCCACAGTGACGTCTGTCCTTAACTCAAGTCGGGACGAATGACATATTCACAGATGTTGCGCACTCATGAATGAAATATAATCATGCTGTGAGACTTGCAGGCAATTGCACAGAATAAGCGGCAGTTCATAAACGTCATATTTACTATTTATGTCTATCATCTGAGTCTGTCAAGTGAATAGTGGCTTGTGGAACAATAAGACAGAAAAGAATTAGACGTGACAGTATGATGTACAATAGACATTATCTCTGTTGATGATAATGACTTCTAAGATGTTTGTTGGAATGCTGTGTATTTAATGAGGTATGCGGCGGATTCTTCTAGAGACTTTTGGAAGAGAGTGTGGAGTCTTTTGTGGTTGTGACTTGTATGCATGAATTGTGTGCAAATAAGGCGAATTGTGACTTTTTATATTTTAAAGATAGTCATTGCTAATCCTTGGGATTATAAATTGGCATACCTTAATCCTTATATCTTCGCAAAATCAGGAGAAATGCATAGTAGTAGTAGCAGTAATCCTACTCAAACTTCTGTGTTTTCCCTAAATATTTAAGGCACCACCATTCAGTTCTATTATATTGGGCCGATCTTACCCTAACGTAGCCATGGTGACAACAAGGGCATCAACTGATGGATAGAGACGCTCTTTCAGCCGTCTGAAATAATAAAAGAGAGGCAGTTTCGAAAAGGCAATGCGGGGTGATGGAGGAGGGATTCAGACCTGAACAAAAATAAAATGGCCATAGAGAATGGAGTGCTTTCAAAGATAGAGAGCGGTAGGTCTAATTTGCACAAAGTCCTTTCCCTCTCAGAACCGAGCTGACAGCAGATGTTTTTATCAGGAACACGCTGCATGGAGAGAGACACATTCATTTCAATGCCGAGTCCTTGCCAAGGACAATGGCCCGGCAGGATGGAACATAGTCGTCTTTTTGGAAAATCAGAGCAAACATTATTCAGCCGTTTTTGTTTGTCAGTTAACAACGGTGCCCACGGGAACCAAACCTTGCTTTGAGAGGAAGGCCAGCGGATGCACAATATGCAGGCATATATTTAATTGATTGAAAAGATAGTAGGCTAGTACTTACAGTACCAGTTCAAAGCATAGATACACATGCACATATTCTTTAATAGAACATTTACGCTATTGTCATTTCTCAGAGCCAAACTTTTGAACCTTAACACCTTTTTTACATCTCTATTTATTTATCTATATATTGTAAAAACGATCTTATTTATTGCAAATACAAATATTGTTGTGCATTTCATAATAACTTAAACCGTTTAACTTCAACAAAACTGTAAAAAACTTTAAAAGTTTGACTGCAACTCCTGTTCCATATAGGCTACAATAATAACGCTGCCTACAGCCTCCGAGGAGTGTGCGTCTGAGGGGTGGATGAGTGATTAGATGTCCTCTGATCACTTGTGCTTCTGTGCAAATAAATAACCTGCAAACGCAAATAAACAGAGGCATCCATCATGAGCGCGTCCCGGAGACAGTGACTGATTTCAGCGCGGGACTCCTGAGGGTGCGGATACGTGACACTGGCACTTTTATTGTGAGAGATGATGGCTGCCTGTAAACCAATATACGCGTGGCTTACATTATTACAGAGATGTGCAGAGACGCATGGCTTGGTGAGCAGGTGAGTGTGTGGCTTTCATCCGTTTTTTGCTCAATTTACACAACGCGACAGGATTTTGAAAAACGAGGCAATTGTGTGATGCCAAGATCTAAATGGATACAGTATGTGCTGAATATTGCTTTCCTCCTACAAACAACAGTCTATTTATTTGTTCTTTAGGTTCATCTGTATGCATCTGATTGTGTCGGCTTTTCTTTTTTTGTTTTGTTGTTTCTTGGACCACTCAACTTTGCCATTTATCCGTGCCCCTGTTAACAGCCCTTTGCTCTGCATCTGATAGTTGCCAACTCAATAAATACTGTCTCTGTATGCTACGATCCAGTCCCCTGCCCTCCTGCTCCAAGATTGATCCCATATCCCCTCCCCTTCTTTTCTCTCCTCTCCGGCAGGCTCGCAGCTTTAGAAGCCATGTGAATGGGTGAAGCTCTGAGGCTCCGACAGATGGCTAGAGCTGCCCTGATTCAGTCTCCGGCTCGGAGAGACTCCCAGAAAGACTGGAAACAACATAGTCTGAGGGAGAGCACGGAGAGCGAAAAGAGAGAATGATAGAGTTTCACCCGTTTGTGGGAGAATGAGGCAAACGGGAACGTGTTAATATGCATGAGGATAAGAGTAACTGACTGAAGGAAACAGAAAGAGTGTGTTTGGTGAGTGGGAGTGGACCGAATTGAATTGTAGATTGAGGGACTTCTTTCCATTGCCGCCCCCTTTTATTTTTCTCCTACTGAACCACGCCTCCTTCTTTTAACCTCTCAGTGTGTCTATATCAGGGGACCAGCTATGAGAACCCACTCGCACGGCTGGCAGAGGGGGAGCCGAGTCAGAGGTGGTCTGGCGTGGACCGAACAGGTGAAGATTCATCACTCTCGACTCCTGTAGTTGCTTTGTTTCTTGGGAAGGATTCCTGTGTCTCTTCAGAGGAGGTGGGCATCAGTGAGGTACGTGCCTTTGTGCCTCACTTCTGCTTGGTACTATCATAGTCTGCTGTGAAAGCATATGCACAGGTGTATTTCTCCATTGTTGAAGTGGACCTTCTTTGACTCTCTGGAATTTAACGTGCACAAATCTACGAAGGGTGTTCGCGTGGCTTGCAATCTCAGTTGAATGTATATCTTGCTTTTTAAGAATCACTATTGAAGCACCGGTGCATTTTGTGGTAAAATGGTCAACTATACAAATATAAAATGTGGATTTTTAACATTCTATTCACTCAAAAATAAAGTTTACTCAAAATTAGAAAAGACAATTCTTTCACAGGAAAACTGAGGATGAAATTCTCTAATCACTTCTTTAATCATTCATTAATATCTTCTTTCGTGAGAATAATTAATTTGGACTTGTAACAAAACAAGGGTGAGTAAATCTTTTTTCATTTTTGGGTGAACCATCCGGCTGAGGAGCTATATCTCCCTTGCCTGAAGTATACGGATGACTTTAGTAGGTGTAAATTGAGATTCATTCATTCCTATTAAACTATATTTCTAACCACATTTACTACATTTTCAATGTTATATCTAAATTATTTCTCCTAAACATTAATGAGATTAGACAGACAAAAGTTAGGAGAAATATTTGCTAAAACGACTAATCTTGCATATTTCTACTGAAAAAAGACCCTGAAATCTCACAAATGTCTCCATTAGAGATTTCAATAATGAGCTCAGATCTGACAAGTCTTCTTTTAAAAATAAATATTATTAAAGATTTTAATACGAACCTTTTAATTAACCTAAATGCTAAATATTTTATGTATGCATTTATGTATGCGAGTGTCTCATTTGCTTCTGTTTTTATTTCTCTTACGGAATTTAAGGAAAAAACATTTCAGACATTTTACACATAATTGAAAACAACGGAGAACTCGACAATCTACGGAGCTATAAAAGAGCAAACATCTTTGTGTTTTATATCTCAACAATTCAACCATCATGCATGTGTTCATTTCAGGTTGTGCCAGATTTTGGACCATTTAAAGGCTTCACCAAGAGTATATTGAGTCGTCATCAGCATAAAAGGCTGCATGACTCATTCTGCATGTTTTATAGAGAGTAACTCTCTCGGTCGAGCAGATATCTGAAATGAATTAAGGGCTAGAGATCCATAGGGTTAAATATTCATCAGTGAGCACGCTCTTGTATTTTCTGTGTGAGACTATGAGGTAATGTCAGAGGTGATGGAGGCTCAGAGATCAATCATTTATTATTTAATGTTCACTGGCTCCATTCAGCCCCACATCAACTGGCCTATTTTCTGCTGTTGTCTGAACTTGAGCTGTGGACTGGGTGCTACTACATGCAGTATATGCAAAGGCTAATGACTGGCTTGCTGCTTTGGGTCCTGAGACAGAACCGGTGTGAGTTTAGCATGGTTGTCTTTTTTCACTCATGCATTTGCTCTCTTTTATAAGACACTTTAAAGTAGTTCAGCAGTAACTTTGGAGCTGAATGAAGCTGCTCATTTGGGACCCTCTGACAGCAATAAAAAAGTTTGATCTCAATCTCTTAGTTCCTGAGAGAGAGCTATTAAGGATTCATTTGCACATACGACTGGGATTCAGTAGTGTTCTCAAATCTTCACCTAATTTAAAGGCTAGACGTTACAAATGATTGGACTATGTGGGTGTTTACTTGCTTGCAAGAACAAATAATGGATTTATAATGTACAAGCTTGTAATTGGATTACATCATGAAGACTGACAGGTCCAGAAACTGAGCACGTTCATAAGAGGCTAGCCAGCGCGACTAGCCTTTATCATCCACACGCATTGAAGGAGGGTTAAGTCTCACTTGCTCTCTGGTTTGGCCTTCCTCGATTGTAATCTATTAGCATTACACACCTCCCAAGTGTGATAACGTTAAATAGTCCCGACACTAGTCGAGTCCATAGAAACCCCATGACTCTTGTTTTCATGAGATGCTGAGAACAAAACATGACGTGAATCTAAAGTATAATTCGAGCTCATGTCGATGGTCTTAAATGTTAATAGCTGACTGGAAATCTTTGATGAGTTATTTGAAACACAGCTCTTCTGGCACTGCCCTCTGAGGCAGAAAATGATGTGAATGCATTATTACAAAGCAGTGCCAAGATACTGCAGGTGCCCAGCTGAGATCTGTAATTACATCAGGACCTGTTCATAGAGAACATAAATCTTTGATCAGAAAAAGAATTTGCAATCAAAATGTTTTGAGCTGTTTTAGATGACTTAAGATCAATCAGATTTTAACCGTACCATAGATCAAATGGTGGCTGTTATCACTTGGTTGCTAAATGTGAGACGAAGGGCCACAACCATTAAGATTCAAAAGTAAAAATCGTCTATTGCCACATATAGCATTGAGCGCTGTCACAGACAGTGGGTAACTATCTTGACCAAGCCTATGGGAAAATGTATCATATAGTGGCGATCCAACTGTAGAAAATGAATGTCCTTGCCTTTTAAGCAACTACATTATGTATAAAATGTATAAATAAATTCAGGTCTCATCAAAAATTTTCTAGTTATCGAAATATTTTCAATTGTCTAAGTTAACGTTTCCTAAATAATAAAGTAAAATTTAAGTATAACCAATCACTACAATTTCTTTTGTTAAATTTTTAATTTGGCTGAATTTGTTTTACAGTGTAAAATGTGCTTTTGAAAAAATTGCAGAAAAAACGGACAGCACAAAGCGGACTGAGTCAAGGCCCAGGAGCATGACTGCTGTAGTGTTAAGCAAGAGAGGATCAACAAAATATATTTAATTTAATTTTGTTTTTCTATGCATATTCTACATAATAAAATACAGAAAACCCATATTCTCTGATACACTGTAGTTAGTTTTTAAAAATAAAATTAAAATATTTTGTACAATACACCCAACACAATCTCATGGGAAAACCTGGCTTCAGAATTGCTTTTATCCTAGTAATCGTATGTTTTGTATGCTTCCCAACATACAAATTCATACGAATAAGCCACCTTGTAAAATAGTTATGAATTCCTGTGAGATAAGGTTGATACACTACATATTTCTATCGATTTATTTAACCTGAGGGGGCACTGAAAGCAAATATTTGCCCTCCGGGCATTACGTTTTGGCCACCACAGTATGTGAGAATCGTGTCTTTTTCAGATTTCTTTTCTCCATTTGTGAGAGACATATTGTTTAAATAACGTATATGTGAGCATATTTCTTTTGCTCATTTTTAAAATAGAATTTATTCGCTTTTCTTGACAGTCTCCTCAAGAGCACCCTCAGGCTTTTCCCACCAGAATGTTATATGGTCTCTCTCTGACTTCAGCACACATGCACCAATTACCCTCTCTCACTCTCTCTCTCTCGATATCTATCCCGTTCCCTCAGGAGCTCAGCAGGCTTTGTGGCTGCTTATTAACTTTTATGGAATTATAGATTTCCAAAATTGGATTTTCTCAACTCGCTGAAGAAAACAGATTAGCTGGCTACCCTTACATGCACTAGATTTTTAGTGGCCTGAAACTTAACTTATGTTTTTTTTATGTGGACATACATACATGTATGTGGATTACAATCATTTACTCAGCTTTATGTCATTTCAAACTCCTTTGACTTTCTTTTTCTATATAGGTGCATTAATTTTTACTGTTAGATCTTAGAACATAATCAACAAACCAAAAGCAGTTTTTTGCTGACCCTCTTGGGTGTTTCCTTAAACATTATACCAACAAGTGAGGTAATCCACTATTGTATTGCTCCCACCCAACCAGATATTTATTAAATTACCTCCTTTAGTGTTCCAAAAAAGAAAGAACTGACTTTGAAATAATATCTTAATAATTAGAAACACACCAGGAGCTGTGAGCTAACTTACAGAAGCTTCTCTCAGGGCACACAGTAAGATTTTAATTGGCTGAATAAGAGCCCCCTGGAATCGATTGAAAGAGATCTGTACCAGACAGAATCAAACACACATGGTCCGAGGGTCAGTCTGTACCAGTACTGATCTGAGAGCACAGACAGATTTACTCTTTAACACATGCAGGATACAAGTTATATACTTCTAAATTGGTACTAATGAGATGCATGTTCTTGAATTTATATGCTAAAAAAGATATAACTTGACCATGGCCCTTTCTAACTTATTATTTAGTCACTCCAGTAATGGATATTTGTGATTCGCTGGTCTAAACTATGCACCTCAGTGGTGAAGTCGGGGCCTATAGGCATGCATATGGCTTATGCTTACCTTTTCCACAGCGCTGTTTGCGTATAATGACTTCTAAAGATCTTTTTTAGCGTATACCGACTTGATCTCCTGCTTAAGGTCTCCAAGCTGCTTTTGTGGTTGCTTTGCCTTAAACTGTATCGCGTTCACAGTTCGTTCATACAATTGGTGCATTTCTTAAGATAATACATAATATTTCTGTGGCCCCGCCTCCGACAACCACGTCAAGGCACAATGTTGTGTTGGCAAAGCGAGGAGTTCTTCCCATCAGTAACTGAAAGAGTCCTGCTGAAGCTGTCAGGTAATATTGATAAAACTGCTCAGTTTTAGTCAAATATGGTTTAATGGGCGCTCACCGGCAGTGGCTACTCTCATCTGTTCCGGGCCTTGAGAGATTGACACTGAAGGTGTCCACACAGAGGTGGAGTAAGGGTCTCGTAGGCAGTCGGCGGAGACATGGGAGACTCCATTTCAGGGATAGTTGGCGGTTGGGGATCCTGAGGCTCGTCCGACCCAACTGGCGTGCTGAGGGTGAGCTGAGGGATTTACGGGTGCCAACAGATCCAGGGCTGACAAACTGGCTGATGAAGGCAGAGGGAGGTAGGGCGGGAGCTTCCTGGAGACTGGCGAAGGAGTGTTGGCTGCTGAGGGACGCTGGGCGGGACCAGCTGGGAAGGGAGCAGCCAAAAGTCTATATCATTAGTTCAGTCTAAAAGTCGAGAGGCCGTTTGCATTTCACCCTCAGCTGTGAGGTATGGGCCACTTTTTTTGGTTAGGATTACACCACTGATGCACACTATTCCCAGCAATTACTTCAGATGACTGTTCAGAATACTGAGTTCTGAACACTGCATTTTATTGGGTATATACAAACTGCTGTGTTGGATTGGTATGATATGATATGATATCATCACAACAGCAGATGTTATGTGCGGGCGGCTCTGTCATGGTGTAGTGATGACTGCAGGTGTCAGCTGTTAAGTAAACCCCAATAAATGGCGTCTCTGGAGGGAAAGATTTAGGGCCTACATTTAAGGAAAGCATTTACTTGAAATGGGACCCTTTGTGTTCCACAGAAGAATGAGTTACATGCAGGTATTGAATTGCATGAGAGTGAAAAAACGAACCGTACCTTTAACTATTGGATTGATAAGTTATCCTTAGTTTTATTGGTTAACATTCAGTGATTGATAGTCTGAAAGGTAGAATAAACTTCAATGTCCAATAGTTGTTTGGACTGTAATTGGTTGTGGGTGGCAACATGGTTAAGTCTGATGTGGGCCTGGATTTTGCACTGCTGCAGAACAGAAATGGCTCTATTGGTTTTAAATTGCTGTGCATCCCGCTGTGACTTGAACAAATAGGCCATTATAGTAGAGTGTAGAGTCAATAATAGCAAATAGAACAGGTTCAGAACTCCTGATGCTGTGATCTCATAAATATGTTACCGTGTGAAACCATTTTGTACTGTTTTCTAAATAAAATCATGCTATCTTATTTAAAGAGAATTCTGTTAAAATATAACCTAATATCTAAGACCATGTCAAATATTGAAATTACAGTCAAATTACTGATTCCAATCAAGCTTTTATGAGACATGATCTCTAAACATAATCACATCAATGGCTAATGCCTTTCACTTCTGTAATGTAATTACATCAGCGTCTGTGATGTCGATCCGAAGGTGAAACATTGATGGATCACACCCTCGAGATTCAGGGTAATGTTAATGAATTCCGTGAATGGACAGATCTGTCCATCAGGATTAAACTATGTTACAGCTCGTGTACAAACAAACATGTTTTCTTAGAAATGTTCCAGGAACCTATTCAGTTATTCCGTTTGAGTCATCTTCAAAAGAAAACACATGTAGACATTTATTTAAGCTAAGCAAGATGAAACATCCACTTCTACCTGGAAGATAGGGAAAGAAACTCTTCAAAGACAACACTGAAGCGCTTTCATTTGTGGTTGATGGAATTATCTTTTTTCTTATTGGGGTCGGTTTTAAAATTCCCCATAATATATATGAAAAATCATACACAAGGGATATTCGGCTGCAGTCTAATTAGGAGTCAGATATTAAAATAGTGTGCCGCGATAATTGATTCTTTTCACTCCATGCAGCAGACAGCAGGAGATACGCTGGCTTTGTCAACATTGGGCGAGGTGCCCGCTTTAAAAAAAAAGGTGCCTCAATGAAGGCACCAGATTGTGCCAACAGGCAAGCCACACACAAAGGTACGGCACATGTTTGACAGTGAATAAGGACAAGTGAATAACCCTCTGTTTGTGCGGTTAGCATTTGTCTCACAGCATCCTTTGTTATCTGCGGAACCATCTATGAATCTTTCTCCTCTAGCTAAAATACTTGAACCCTGATAATTGCCCTTTTCCTTTGAGAGTTATCAAAATGGGCAACTCTCCTGCTGCTTTGCAAATTACTTTAATAGGTTTAAATAGAGATTTAACAACATACTAGAGGCCTGTGGAAAACATGATGGCAATTCTAGGGGAACAATTCCTTATTACACTTTTTATTGCTTTCTTTAGTCTTAAAATAAAATCAAATTCTCTATTTGTCCCAGTAAAATTCCAGTCTCAAATCTTCCATATCATACCCATCATTCATGCTGGGAACCGGACCAGAGATTCAAATCAGGTTGTGAGTGTTCAGGGTCATTAACTGAATTGCCCGGGCTATAAAAGCAGTCCTGCTATTCAGTCACCCTAATGTCGAAGCCACTGTGTAGTCATTCCCCGTCAATTTATGGCCAGTTTTATGGAAGCTAGGTCAGATTTGGCCTCTCATCCACTACATTCAGACTTGTTTTGTTCTTTCCTCCTCATAGCTCCTTCAAGCAGATGATTTGTCCCAAACCTCTCAGTTAGTGGTGGTAACCACCTCTGCTGCTCTATTTGTGCATGTAATGACCATTGTGATCATGAGGGAAGTAAATGGCGGGGAAAGGCAATTGAAATTGTGGTAATGGTAATATTCTTTTTTATGGATTACAGATTACGATCATCACGGGGTAGTTTAGATAGTCTGGTCTCGCCATATAGGGTAAAGGCACACACACCAACAACAGGGCCATTACACAAATGGGCTTCAGTGCCATTAATGGCTGGGGACTAAAAGGGATACAGATGCTATTGTAAACCAGAAACTAGGAACTGATGAGGTAATGTATTAGCTAATGTATATACAATATGTGGAAACCGATTGCTCTTGTTTTGGGAAACCAACCATGTGTTTTGGATTTCTAAAGTTCTTGGCACTAGTTTGACCTTGACCATTATGAATTGGCATGAAAAGGGGGTTTAGGATCAACAGGTGCCCTACTACTTTATATTTACTGTGTGGCCTGGCCTTTACATGTCCTGTGTCTTAACTTGAAACTGGGAGATCGGTTGGGATTACTTGGACAGGTGGATCATATTCCATTCAGGATAAATTTATTATGATGTATTGTCAATTCAGTATATACTGTAGTTGCGGAAAAAATTTAAAGACCATTTCAAAATTATGTTCCATTTTTCAGAATTTACTATTGATAGGCGTGTTTTGGTAAAATTATCATTTTTATTTAATTCTGTGAACAAATAATTATAATAACTAATTATTCTCCCAAATTTCAAATAAAAATGTTGTTTCTATTTGCATTTTTTTGCGGAATAAGAAAACTGCAGGTCAAAATAACTGAATAATGCTCTGTATTTTTAGACTTCAAATACTGCAAAGAAAAGGAGTTCATATTCACTTTCAAGTAATACAACAGAGATATTTCTACATTTATTTAAGAAAGGTTAAAAAATATTTTTAATAAATTGATTATTACAGTTTTCATGTGTCTTTTAATGCTTTCTATCTTTCACATTCTGCTGGATGACTTTATTTCACTCCTGAGGTTTGATTTTGTTGAAATTGAACAGACACTGGACTGGAATGGCAACAATATATCTAGAAATGCTAAAATGTTATCCTAGGCTGTATTAGTGCAGTACAAAATGAGAATTAATGCTTTTGTACAGATTTCTCTTATTTTTGCACGTCTGTGAGACTTATTTCCATTAAGTGTGTTTACGGGGGTGTGAAAAACTGGGCTGGGAAAACAAACGATTAGAGAGAAGAGCCATCCAGGGAATCTATCCATAATACTTTGCTCTGATGGTGCAATGTCCTACAATTATTTCCAGTGCAGGGATGGAAAGAGAGAGAGAGAGAGAGAGAGAGAGAGAGAGAGAGAGAGAGAGAGAGGGAGAGAGAGAGAGAGAGAATATACAGTATAGCAATATAAAATGCTGTGGCTGTGAAAGTTGTTAATATGGGCTGCACACCACTAGTAGACCCTTATCTCAGGGTTTGGTTATACTTTTCATTTTCTAGATAAACGTTCTGTTATTGCATTCCAAAAATAGACTTTTGTACTGTAGAGAAGAATGGAAAAGTTGAGTATGATTTCAAGTCAAAGACGCAAACTGCAAAAGTGCCAATTTATTCCACTTTATTTTCTTCAGCATTTGGAAGTCCACTTTTCATCATGGCTTTGATGTGCTGTTCTTAAAAAAGCTTTTTTTTCTTAAGTGTTCCAAGATTTGTATTTCATAACCATCATATATTATTAACTATCATTTGCGCTAAATAACATCCACTGACAATCGAAACACTTTAAATCTGATTAGCTGATATGTCTCGGATCAGTTTGGTGGGCATTGGACCTTGTCTAAGTCCCTTTTTTAAGTTCCCACCCGTCCTTGCTGTTCTTAAAGCCCTTGTGTGTTTTTGGCAACCAAGGCCGTTACATGTATAGAGTTGGAAGGGGCGACTGCTAAGCTCTCTTATCTAACCACAAAGAGAAGGAAGGGCAATGGAGAAAAGGATTAGAATGAGCAAAGTCAGAAACGAAAAATTCCAACGGCTCCACATCCCCAGGGACGATCTGTGTAGAAGATTAGAAGATCCCCACAGTGGCCACACTGATGGTGGAAGGCTCAAATGAATTACTGCTAATGTTTATGTGCTGCAAACCACAGGGGTCACGGGCACTGGATGTGATAATTACACTTTCTGCTGTGAGCTGCAAGTGCTGCTTCGTGGGTGGAACATTGAAGATGTGTGCAAACTGTGGGAGATGTGTTTTTGATACAGAGCTATTATAGTTTAAAGATGTGACTTTTATTTGAGTTTAGTTTTTTTATTTCATTTTTTTCTGTTTATATTTAGTTTTTTTACAATTTATCAACAAAATGCTATATTCATGTAATTTGTATTTTTTGTTTAATTCCCATTTTGTTTAAGTTAAACAAAGCACCACATAAATTAACAGCGGAAATGTTATTTAATTTAATTCCATTTAATTTCTTCTTATTAGTCTTTGCAATACATTTTGATTACAAAGTAATACTTGCTATTTCTGGTTGAGTCACAAAACACATCCGTTTGCTTCTTTCAGTTTACCAGAGACCAATTAGAGAAATAAGAAACCAAGATTGTCCATAATCATCATTAGTATTATCGGGGCCATTACCCTTCCCATCTTCCCCAAGTCATTTGGAGGAGACAAGAAAAATTGCAAGTAATTAAAAGAATATGAATGACAATGTAAACTAGCATCCTGTGGCTCTGCAGAAAGTAGATTGTTGGGAAAACTGATTCTAATTGGTCAATTCAAACAAACAGAGACATTGACACAATTTGATCTCATGAGCATCCTTTTTACTTTTGAAAGTTGATTGCGAGTGAAATGTTGTCATATTCAGCAGTGACCCGCCCCCAAAGAACTTAATTTGATTTCCATGTATTAAGAGCCATTCTGCATTATAGCATTGATATTTACAACAATTAACTTGTGTCTTTATATGGAATTCCAGTGATTTGAGCTGATTGTTTTAATGTGATGTCTTTTTGATGAACAGCATGGTTCTGAAATGACTTTCTCTACCCTTGGGAATCTTAGTGAACTGTTTTCGCTGCATTAAATGAACATTTCCCAAAAATGTATTTACTCACACTCAAGTTTTTCCAAATCTGTATACATTTATTTGTTCCAATGAACACAGAAAAAGATACAGTATGTGGGAGAATGCTTGTAACCAAACAGTTCTTGGCCACCAGTGACTACCATAGTAGTATTTCCTCTATACATTTCATTGTTCTGTTGAACACAAAATTATATATTTTGAAGAATGTAGAAAAGCGAACAGGTCTGGGGCACTATTGGCTAATGGTAGCCAATGGTGGCCAAGAACTGTTTGGTTACAAGCATTCTTCCAAAAATGTTTTTTGTGTTCATTAGAGCAAAGAAATGTATACATCTGTAATGATGACAGAATACATTTTATTTCTGGGTGATTGTCCCTTTAAGACATGTAGATGAATCATGAGTTGGACTAAAAATGTATTAAAACAAAAAACCTCAGTCACTATTAATTTTCATGTTCACTTTTTTTTATTTCTCCTTTCGTGTTCTACTTTGGAACAAAAGTATATCATTAGGTTTTATATATATTTTTTAACCATTAATCAAAAATACTGTATATTTCCCATCTGAGACCCTGTTATCCAAGGTCTGTATGAAATCAGCGCTGTTTATAGTTTAATGTGGCCCCTCTGTCCTTCTGTCACAGCGCAGACGGAGGGCGTTAAAGTGGCCTCACTACACAAGGGTCGTCCCACAAATCCCCGTTGGCCAAAGGGCTCACGACCACCACGCTTGCCTAGTGCATGCCATATGGTTACCGATGGAAACGGAGGACATAAACTGGATTCTTCTGCACCACATATACACACAGTGAATATTACTACCTGAATCACGCTTATCTCATTGGTCTTCACGTAGTCATTTTATCCTTGCACACGTTTTTTCCACAAGATGGATTTAATCAAACTTATCTCTGGTGTCATTTTGTGCAGTAAATCAAACAATATTCTTTTTGCCTTATCTTTGTAGTAGACTAATTTAATTTGTAGCTCCATCTCCCTCTGTTCTTGTTTGAAATTTCTGAATGTATTAGTGTCATTTGTCTTCAGCCAGAGATCCAGAACACTGCTTTCATCTGTTCATTATTAGCCAATCACTGAGATAACTAGCAAAATATTACGATGATTAAAGCTTATTCTGACCTTTCTTTCGTGTTGTTTGAAGCAGAGGAGTTCAAAGAAGCTCAACTTTTTGCTGGATTAATGAAGCGGTAGAGTTTTAAAACACACTTTCATATTTCAGAGATATGAAAATACAAAACTTTTCTTAGTATGTGAGTTTTTCATCAGCTGGAAAAAAATGGGATGACTTCAAAAACTGTCTAAGTCTCTGTGCTTTCATATAAAATGTGTCATTTTCTCATTTGCTCTCAGTGGCATGGGTCACGTCACTGTGAGGTTCCCTGAGGCTTTGGCGTTAGATGCGATTACAGGACTTGACATGTTGACACACAGCAGTCTAATTAGTTTGTTGTAGTAGTGCTGACATGCAGCTTTTTTAGATTCTAGTTCAAGTGCGCCGTTCACAAACCGCTGACCCAGGCAGAAGACACAGTTTGCCCTCGATAATTGTAAATTGAAAAACACATCTGCAACTGCTTGCGGCATTATTAAACCTCGAATCAATTGTTGTAGGTGTCATGGCACATAGGTTCCACTCTGGAATGTTGAGAACAAAAATAAGGATTGATGGATACGTGGGTTGACCAATTCCTTTCTGCCGCAGTCTTTCCCAAAGTGTCTGATGTACAGTATTCAACTGGAGAATCCACATCCCCCCGTCCCACTTCAAATTTACTGGCAGATAAAGGTCTTCACCCTGAATGGGGCTTGTCACAACATTTGCATCTGAATACTAGCTGCTGTTGGCAAATTCAAGGAGACTTTGGAAAGTTTGTATACTGAATTGGAGGGTGGACGCACATTCCTCAGGCCGTGCCAGCAGTGTTGTGTGTGCAGGAAGTGGACGGATGGGGATGGTGGTACTTGAGAAGAGCTGGGTATGAAACTCAGTGGCCAAGTTAGCCAACGCATAATGACATTAGTGTGAGTCAATGTTTACATACACTGTAAACTTTTTTGCACTCAAATTTTACAAGCCTTTTCAACTACTACTTACTACTTTTAAGTACCAGCGGTGAGTTGCTGTAACTGACAAGGTTTAGTCATTGAACTTATAAAATGAGTTGAAGCACTTTACAAACATTTGTTTTACATTTGTAAATGTTATCTGGTCTGTTTTTGTCTGGTCAGGATGAATGGATGGATAAAAAGATATCTGACAAAAGGGTGAGTTAATGATGACAAAATATACATTTTGGGGTGAACTATCCCTTTAAAGGTTAGTTATGGAACCATATAGCCAAATTGGTTCATTGGCATCATGAAGCACCCTTTTTTAAGAGGATAGACAGACGGAACTGTGCATTGATTACCACCCTAACATAGCCGTACCAGGATCATGTTACCCCCATTTACTGAGCAAGTTGTACAAAATGCTGACAACAGCAATATCTCTGTACAAAAGTTTCCACTGGCAGGCGGTTCAGTATATTTGATATTGAACATCTGATACGGTGTACCGTCCTACCTCAAACCTCCTTGTCCTAAATTATTCTCACTGGTAGAAAATTAGATTCTAAATGATACGTTTTAAAAATCACAGGCAATTGCTTGAAATGTGACTCCAATCTCTTGTATTGGTACATCATAGTTATTAGCACATTATTAATATTTACCTTCTAGACCAAAGCATATCCTGTTTAAGATTTAAGATTTAAATCTTTCACAAGCTCTCAAGATGTTGTTTTATCAATTGCCAGCAATTAGAGTGGGGTATGGGGGGGGGTATTCTGGGGAGAACAGAGCAGCCAAGAGAATTTAAAACAGGAGACCCCCAAGGTCAGACCTCATCCATTCCCCTGAGACAGAACAATGACAGAGAAAAGAGCAGGATTTAACATGGACTGAAAGCAGCTGTGTGTGAGTGTTGAGAGAGAAGGAGATGGTTGGAGAAAGACAGCGTGCACAGGGGACCGAAGCATAGCAAAGATACGGGACACTTCAAATTGGATTTGTTCAGATGACACAGTCCAGGGATGAACAGTTAGAGACCTTCAAAGCATATCTTTTGGAACGATTGGCCATTTAGTTTGTCCAGCAGGAGGGTAAACAGTGTGCCTGAGGACCGCAGGGTGCCAAAATTAACAGTTCTTCTATTTCTTCCAAAGCACTGAGGTAAGAAGACTTAGGAGAATAGGAAGCATTTTGGATCGTAGAAGCTGCGTCTGAGGGTGACATAATTCTGTTGGTATACATGTGTGGATATTAATTCTTTAAATACCCCAACAAAGCTTTAAGTAGGAGAGTGTGGAGCTCTTTTAGAAGGATGCTGTTGCTCACATGCCAAGTTGTGTTTCAAGGGATGGCGCTGTGGGAGATGAGCCTCCCGTGGTCTCTAAAACAAACACACAGGAGCTCATTTTTCCTCCTCAATGCTCACAGTTGGTGGTGGGGTTAATTCGCTGATGAAAGCCTACAAATCAGTTATAAAACTTTTAACTAACCTCTTCTTTTGTGTGTGGTAGTAATGTACATTTACGATTTGTGCAGTGATTTTAAAATCCTGCAGTGTGACAAATTAGTTTTTATAAGTTATGTTTTATTTACAAAGTTAAGTTGCATGTGGTCTCTCAGTGAATGCAGTCATGATTCACATGGGACATGCTAAAAGAAAAGTTCATCCAAAAATAAAAATTCCGTCAACATTTATTCACTTTCATATCATTCAAAACCTATATCAGTCTTTTTTCTGTAGAACACAAAAAGATAATTTAAGAAATGTGGGTTTATGTCCATACGATGGAAGTCAATAGAGGCCAGTGTTGTTTGGTTACCAACATTCTTCATAATATCTGGTGTTTAACTTGCCAAAAACATTTTCTTTTATACATTTTTTTCATCATAAACACTTTTCTGAAGCATTTGCATAAACATCCATCAACACATTTATAAATTTGCAACCATAACAAATTTGTAGCAGGCCTCAAATACCCTCCTCTTCCAATCCATTAGTACCGAACTGTCTTCTCTAATAACAGCCCTTTCCTCCACTAACCTCTGGCCTGTATCATTCACCCTCTCTCGGTTATCTTTTGGCACGTAGCCCGCTGTCATTAGCATCCTCACCAGCTGCCATTTGTTCAACCGAGAAGATCGTTACACATCAGCACCGACTTGGTCTTTATGCATCATTAATGATTAATTAACGTTAATGCAGAGCATCATAAATAAGATCATTTTATATGGACGAGTTCCTCGGCTGCTCACTGTCAGTGATGACCAAAAGCCCAAAGGAGGAAAGCAGAGGGTAATTTAAGAAGGGTGTGCATGTTTGTGGATTTATGACAATGTATAATGTTTCTGTCAGTGAATGTCAATTTGAATTAAAGTAATCTTTTTTAAAAGAATCTTTGAATAGATCATACACAATATGCTGTGCACAAATGAAAAGCATGCTGCTTGCAACCCCAAGGTCACGGATTCAGTTTCCACACAAATGACTAAAACATAATGTAAATACCTGAAAAATCATAATAGTTCATAAAAACTGTTAATTTATTATTTTGGCATATTTTTTACCATGTTTATTTCACAGAGAACTGTTTATGATCTGCTTCAAGTTGATAAAACTACATTTTGATTAATTAAAACGGTTAATTTATTATTTTCTATATGTTTTTTGTACTATATTGATATTTCTTTTTTTATTATATGAGAAATCACAAAATAATACTTATAAATTATATTGTGCAATTATTTTGTGGAGTTTCTTTTAGTTTATTTGAAAATAAAATTTAAATTTATGGATCGTTATTTGTTATTGTTTGTTTTCTATCGTAATTTACTGTAAATATTTATATTTTAGTTTTAGATATAAAACCACTATAATACCTTTTTGCTTTGTTCTCCCCAAACAGGTTAAGTATAATTAGTTTGGGAGGTGAAAACTGGAAGGGTTAAAGCCATGACAGTGGGGTTGAGACCAGCCACCCTTCTCCTTGTCTTCATCCTCACATTCCTCTGGCCCTTGGATGGAACCATGTACCTCTCGGGCAAGAGGCTGAGGTCACGTCTTCAGAGGGACCGCCGAAATGTTCGCCCAAACATCATTCTAATCCTTACTGACGATCAGGACATTGAACTTGGTGCGTAGCTTGGTGCATTTGTGTATTTATTTATCTGAACGTTTGTGCATATTGGGTATGACTGTGAATATATGGGACTTCATGTATGAGTATGTTTGGAGTATTTGATTCACAATTACTCATTATTATGAAATACTTGATTCAGAACCTTACCTATTCAGTATAGAAATACTGGCCAACTGCTGTGATCCGTTGTGCCAGACATGCTGTTTATCCTCTCATTTAATCACTGAAGTGGTAACATAATGGCCTCATTGCGAATCTTTGTTCAGCTCTTTCATTGAAGCCCTCTTAGTGAGGAAATTTATGGTCAAGCATCTGTTGCATAAAACGATCTGGATCTGTTTTTCTTTCAACTCCACATCTATTCCCCAAGGCTCCATGCAGGCCATGAACAAAACAAGACGTGTAATGATGCAAGCCGGCACCCATTTCTCCAATGCGTTTGCCACCACCCCTATGTGCTGCCCTTCTCGATCCTCAATACTGACCGGGAAATATGTGCACAACCACCACACCTACACCAACAACGAGAACTGCTCCTCTCCATCTTGGCAGGCCCACCATGAACCCCATACTTTTGCAGTCCACCTCAACAATTCAGGCTACAGGACCGGTATGTCAACATCATGTATAAAGTATTTATAACTACTAGTGTACACAATAATCAGCTATAAATAATCAGCTTTAAAGCTTTATAATTAACAATTATAAATGCATAAGTTACATACATTTTTCTAAAGATGCAAGATGTGTTCTCAAAAACATTTTTACAGCCTTTTTTGGAAAGTACCTCAACGAGTACAATGGCTCATATGTTCCTCCTGGTTGGAAAGAATGGGTAGCACTGGTGAAGAACTCTCGTTTCTACAACTACACGCTATGTCGAAATGGTATCCTGGAAAAGCATGGAACAGAATACCCGAAGGTCGGCTGTCTCTCTTCCAAATGCATGACTGAACATTATATGATGAAACTGATCCATAGACCGCATGTTATATTCTCCAGTAGTGATTTCAGAAGTCCAACTCATTGCAATATTTATCAACAAATGAACATGGTCCACGGTTTGGAATATATTTTCAAACCGATACTCAAATCAAATGGCGTCAGCTTATACCAAGATCCACAGCTCCTGGAGAATGTGATCCTGTTTTGAAAGCATTCAAAAAATATTTTTAATTTATGCATTGTCCACTTTTGAATGATATTCCTCAGGATTATCTTACTGATGTGATCACAAACGACAGTATCCACTACTTTCGTGTGTCTAAAAGGATGTACCCGCACAGACCTGTCCTGATGGTATTAAGTCACGCTGCCCCCCATGGCCCGGAGGATGCGGCCCCTCAATACAGCAATGCCTTTCCTAATGCATCTCAACATATGTAAGGCTTCTTCTACATACATGTGGGCTCATAAATCTTATTTATTATAATTGTTCACACATATAGCATGCTATCTAAGATATTACTTAAGAGAGATGCTATAATATCATGATTTAACAGTAAGCCTAGTCCTGATCCCAAAGTTAATGTCATATTGCTGAATTAATAACTATAAAAACATTAAATATTATTCATAAATATCTATTTTTAATATTATTAGCACTAGACAATTATTGTCTTAGTTTATTGTCATAAAAGATTTGAATTGGCGCATTCAATGCAACGTTGTTCAAATCGATCAATAGGGAATATGACAATGCGCCGCATTGCAATATGAAATAGTATTCAGAATCGACATTAGACACTGCAAATGCATTAAACACAAAGCATATCCTTTCATCAAATATGTCATTGTATGCAAGGTTATGCATGAAAAATAGGATAGTTCTGACTCTAAGTTCTCCTTTGGCAATAATGCTACGTTTTTGTCATAGAATTTAAAGGGTGGTACAGTTTGGTAAGTTCTTTCAATTGCACAGAAACTCGCCTTTTTAACAATGGTGTTATTGGATGTCTCGCACAGAACTCCAAGTTACAACCACGCCCCCAACCCAGACAAGCACTGGATTCTGCGTTACACTGGGCCCATGAAACCTGTGCATATGCAGTTCACCAATATGTTACAGAGGAGAAGACTACAGACCTTGCTCTCAGTGGATGACAGCGTTGAAAAGGTATGTATAGTGAATGCAAATCCTTTTCTGTGTGAAGAAGGTATGTTGTAAATAGCCTTGATGTATAAACATGGTTTCCTGTTTATGTACAGGTGTACAACATGTTGGTGGAAACCGGAGAGCTGGACAACACCTACATCATCTACATGTCGGACCACGGCTATCACATTGGCCAGTTTGGACTTGTCAAGGGCAAATCAATGCCGTATGAATTTGACATCCGAATCCCATTCTATCTCAGAGGACCCAACGTGGAGGCAGGTGCCATGTGAGTCCCATTGCAAGATTTTGAGCTCACAATTTAAAGCACTTCAAATAATGCTAAAATGGCACAGTTGACTGATTTGCTGATCTCCTGCAGTAATCCTCACGTAGTACTAAACATTGACCTGGCTCCTACCCTGCTTGACATGGCTGGAATAGATATTCCCCTGGATATGGATGGCAAGTCTATTCTCAAGCTATTGGCCACAGAAAAACCAGTTAACAGGTACAATACAGCACAGCAACACAACATAAATATTGCATTATCACAATACAAAAACATACGGTCACAACAACATTTAATGTAAGTTTGATCATACTGCATATAAACAGCAAAACAGTACAAAAAATGTTGTATCTGGTCATCTTAAATCAAATGTTTCATAAAAATATATAATGTCATTAATTCATATTATTTAATATGAAAGACCCTCTAAAAATATGTATTATTCAAGTTCCTTTTTATAAGTAGGCCTATATTTAAGTAAAGTTAAAGTATGTTTTAAGTGAACTAGTATTGATGTACTAGTAGCACACTTGTAAGTGTACTATTTGAATACTAATTGTGATATTTTAAGTGTATTTTTAAGTTTACTTTAAGTGTAACAGTAGTTACATTCTGAGTACACAACTAGTTTACGTCATTGTATATAAACTTTAAACATATGTATTTATATGACAACATGTAAAACTATGTGAAAATCGCATTTAATTGGCTAGTCAAAGAAAACACATAAAGAACAAAAAATATTTTGGGGTGAACTGTTCCTTTAAGTGTATTTTTAAGTATATTTCTAACTAAATAAACTTTTTGTAGAGGGAAACACATCGAGTATGTTTAGCCATACCAATAAAAGTAATTAAGTTAAGGAAGAAAAGATTCAAAACAATCCTCAAAGTAACAGCTGCATGTTGCACTATGAACGTGTTATTTCCCATCACCCCTTGTTGCCTTAAAAATCACTGTATCCTTTTACATGCATGTAAGTTTCACCAGGTTTCATTTCCACAAGAAAGTGTGGCGGGATTCTTTCCTAGTAGAGAGGGGGTGAGTACATTTGATCAGGCCATATGAACCCATGCATTTTTAATTAAACTGTGTATCACAAACTCCTATACTGTATCTCTCCTAAAAATTGATTAGACATGGCTCCCTTAGAGTGGCACCAGATGGCGGCCTGACATCGGACACATCTGTGTTTCAGATAGGGCCGTATCTGATGCTGTTTTTGGGTGGCGACCTAATTTGATATCTTTCTTGATGCAGGAAGCCCCTGCATACGCTAGCAGATGGCAAAGAGGTGGAACAGAACACCCTGCCAAAATACAAGCGGGTCAGTGAACTGTGTCAAAGAGCCGAGTACCAGACTCCATGTGAGCAACCTGGGCAGGTAAATACCTACCTGTTCTCCAGCTGCGTCTAGTGTTTTAAATCTCCACTGATAACCCCTCCTCTTTCCCTATGCAGAAGTGGCAGTGTATTGAGGATTCCACCGGCATGCCGAGGCTGTACAAGTGTAAAGGGATGGCGGGTCTCTATGCTCCTCGTGCTCTCGGTCTGATGGCTTCCGGTAGGGCACAGGTCAATGGAGCTCCCTCAACATCAACCAACTGTGACTGTAAACCCGCTGTGCCTCTCAAGAAAAAGAAGTTGCTCACCAAAAAGAGTGAGTCACAAATAGACACCTGTCATTATGTATTTTTATTTTTCATTAAGATAAATATTTGATTTACAATATTTGATTCAAACTAACCTTGGAAAAATTACAGCTCATGAGTCATTTTTAATGATTGCCCAGAGTTGCTCTTTATGAGGACTTTTATTAAAAAAATCTGTGTAAAATCAATGCTGCCATCTGGTGGTTAAATTAACACAAATAAAGAAATGATATTGAAAAATGTATTTCACAATAGTTTAAGCGGGTTTTAAGTACCTATATTAAACTCCATAGAGTCCTGTATATCACTTAACTAACAGGAATATTTTAATGTCATGGTCAGCTGCACAGTTGAAGTCCAGGAAGAGCGTACCTCGGAATCGCTGGGCCCGCTCGGCGCCATATGACCTGGACTCAGATGTTTACACTCTGGACCTGGAGAAGGGCTACCAGGCTCTCAACCTGAATAATACCAGGCTCATACTCGGCAGAAAGCAAGCTGTGTATGGAGAAAATGAAGAGTTTAGTGGAATGAGTCCTGCAGACACTGACTTCAACAGTCTAACGCCACCTGCTGCTCTTAAAGTCACCTACAGGTACGGACGTCACCAGTCACATCCCTGCAATCAGTTACTTTGGTAAAATTGTGCCTTCGTTTAAATATACTACAATTTTACTCTCAATTCATTTAATGGATGTGTTGGACAATGTAGTGAAAACAGAAGGTCATATGTAAAAGAGTTTTTTTCACGACCTAAATCACATACTTTTATCATGACATTGTTTTGACGTACTGTTATTCTAAAATGTGGAAATGTTGGTGTGACGTGTTTATTATCTACATTTTATTTTTATAATTATCATAACATTTAAATCTCAAATGCGGTTTCTGTCATTAGAATACAAATATGTTTCATTGTTTAGATGCTCAATACTGATGAATGATACAGTAAGGTGTGATGGTGGATTATACAAATCTCTACAGGCCTGGAAAGATCACAAACTACACATTGAGCATGAGGTACGATCATTTACACCGTAAATTCTTATCATACAACATGAATGAATACCAAACGGGACATGACTCAGAGGATAGCTTGAAAATGTATGTGTAGATTTAATGTAACCGGCGATAATGGATTAACCATGTTTATCTCTTTCAATAGATTGAGACACTACAGACCAAAATAAAGAACCTGAGAGAGGTCAGAGGGCATCTAAAGCACGTTCGACCGAAAGAGTGTGATTGCAACCAAAATATGTAAGTATAAAAAACTTTTACTTGTGTTAAAGCGTTGCATTGATCTTTGTCACATGATTAACACACCTATTTATTATTTGCTTGAAAGGTTTCAGCCACCGGACAGAAATCTGCTCAAACTCAAATCAGGCCGGATACATTCTCTCAAGTAGGCCTTAATTCATCATATTCTGCAAACAAAGGAAAGCATGTTAACGCCTAGTCAGTAATAATCTAACATACAAGTGATAATCTGTTCTCTTTTAATCTGAGTAGAATGGCCTCCAAGGATAAGAAACAGTGGTTGATGAAAGACCAGAAACGCAGGAAGAAGTTGAGGAAGTTCCTTAAGCGACTCCGTAATAATGACACTTGCAGCATGCCTGGGCTCACCTGCTTTACCCATGACAACCAGCACTGGCACACCGCCCCCTTCTGGACAAGTATGACATTTACACACTGACCATTCTATTTGTATAAAACATAAAGAAGGCAGTATTGCACACACAATGAAAAATTTGAAAACATGACATGAGCTCTAATTTTGTTGTGTTTGTATTCTGTCAGTGGGGACATTCTGTGCTTGCACAAGTGCCAACAACAATACTTACTGGTGTCTAAGGACAATAAATGACACTCACAACTTCCTGTTTTGTGAGTTTGCCACTGGCTTCCTGGAGTATTTTGATCTCAACACAGATCCTTATCAGGTAGGTCTTTCATAAACATTTTTAGAAAATCAAAAAGATTTACAGATGGACCTGAAAGTAATTACACCGTTGCACTGTAATTTCCACTGATGGTATCTGTTGTGTGCAGCTAATGAATGCAGTGAGCACGCTCGATCGTGATGCAGTCAACCACATGCATCAGCAACTCATGAAACTGCGTAGCTGCAAAGGTCACAAAGAGTGCAATCCGGAAACAGGTGAGTTATACCACCTGCTTGATGAATCACATGAAAGAATGTTGTGTTTCCTAATAATACTTATAAACACATAACTCATCTCTTATAGGTGGTAAGGAAAGAAGCTTACTCTACGATTATAGGTATGGCTTCACTCTCATACATTTTTATATTTATTTTTTAAATGACTATCATCAGAAAATGTGAGAATATTGCCATTAAAAGAATCTTGTTGTTATGTGTGCTTTTGTGTTTATGATGCCATGGCGTGACATACGCGTGCGTGCTCCACATGGTTCAGGCCCCTTCATCGTCGAAAGAGGCCAAAAGTGAAGAAAGCCTCCTCCAAATCAACGTGAGTTTGTTTGTACACACCATCTGTTTAATATAATTCAGCCTGCCAGTTACTGCCACTAATCCCATATAGCCCTCCTCCCTCTGTTATACACTGTCCCTCTCTGCATGAGCAGCTTGTCAGTTCTTCCATTCCTTCAGAAACAAGTGACACATCATCATAATAACATGAGTCCTTCATTCTTGATCAAAAAGTGTGACGCACTGCCATATTTACATGCTTTTCTGTTCGTTTTGATCTTTTTATTTTATGTTTGTTACGTTGTAAATTTCTTACCTTTTGGAATTGTTTGTGGGTCATGTAATTAAAACCAACATTTTTCATTGTCTGTTTTTACAGGGGTCAAATTTGGGAAGGATGGGTAGGTTAGATTTGTCTCTGTTCTCCGTTGTAAAGAGTGTACAGAAGACTGGAATGTGAATTGATCTCCTGACTTGAGGACAGTGAGCACACGGCCATCTCCAGTAAAGTGTGGATTCAAAGAGAGTCATCACATTGCCTCTCGGTCTTAACACAGATTTGTTTCCATCCGTTTTTCGACTTTTATGGACAAATATCATGGTTTTTACCATAACAGACACTTTGATGTATGTTAATGAGCCACTTACTATAAGTAATATTTTGTGGCTAAGACCAATCATCATTATTTCTATCACCATCACTGGGATATAAAAACGTCAAATGATGATGTTATTACGTGTTTTTCATTGATGTGTCTCCAATAAACACGATACTCTATTGTAATTTCTGTAAGACTATGATGTGCTATGATTCTGTGCTAAATGCAGAGCCTGCTGCTGTGGATGTTTTCAAAGTGGACAAAAGCAACCATCATGATACTTCACTCTTTTTGTAATATACAATGTTAATATCATCTGCAACCTGTGTGATTATATTCATTGAATTGTTGTTTATTTGAAATAATGGTGCTACTGTAAGTTAACACTTGGGACAGAATGCTGCATTGTATGTATTTGAATGTATGTGCAATTGATGTAAATACTGGAATATTTTTACCAGACTGAACATATGGGAGTTTCTCTTCCTGACTGTCGACAAAGTATGAAGGGAGAGTACCCTCAGTCTAACCAATGTTTTAAGTTTATTTGAATGCACTTATAATAACATACTAAATGGTGTTGCAGTAATAATGTGTTAAACTAGTTGCGACATTTCTATGTAGTTGTCATCAAGAACCAATTCCTTTTTGTTTTCCTTTGACTTGAATTTTAGAAAACAATGAATGTACAGTAGCCATAGTGGTAAATAAAGTGTTCAATACTTGTAAATACTCCCTGTTAATTTTCACACATATATACGGTGTGCAAATTTAAGAAAATCCCTTTTACATAAAAACCAGCCACACAGTCTTTTAACGCCTGGCTTTTGTTTTATTTTAGACACAGAGAAGGAAACGTGAAAAATATATTCAGCAACATACATATTATTATTACAAATATGCAAATTTGTACACACACAAAATTTGGTACAGATCTAACCTTTGACCGTTTATACATTCTGAATTTGATTACGTGAATTTCACTTGTCTATTCTTATTTTTCTTTCCCCAAGAGGTAATGAAAATAGAAGGTTGACACAACAGACATGCACATAAAAAAAGTTTGTGACGCAGTTAGCCGGCGGGTGGCGCTGTCTGAATAATCCAATGGGCGGATAACCTTAGGCATTATAAATGAATATGAATTCAAATCCACCTGAATTTGCACCTGTCGTGCATCACAAAGGAACCACTGCTCTCTGTCGCACGTAATTTGTTTCACAAAGTTAAAGGGATACTTCACCCAAAAATGAATAAAATTTACATCTTAGAGTTGTTCCAAATCTACATAATTGTTTTTTTCTGATGAACACAGAAAAGTATATTGGGAAGAATGCTTATAACCAAACAGATCTTGCCCCCCCATTGACTACCATAGTAGAAACACATGCTTACTACTTTTTTTGTTCTGTTGAACACAAAAGAAGACATTTTGAAGAATGTACGACAGCAAACAGTTCTGGGGCACTTTTGACTACTGTGGTAGTCAACGGGGGCTAAACGTGTCCGGTTATAAGCATTCTTCCAAATATCTTCTCTCTGTTCATCAAAACAAATACATGTATACAGATTTGTAAGAAGAATTTTCATTTCTGGGTGAAGTATCCCTTTAAGTTTACTCTTTGTTAGACAAACTGGAGTGTGTGTAGGGGGTGGAGAGAGGTGTCCGCGATACACCCCGCCAAGCGGCTCACGATCGAGCAGTAGTACAGGCGCGCGCATTCAGAACTCACGCCGCTCGCGCGATAGCAGAACGTCCGACTCACACCGAGATTGTTTTAACATCTTTCCCCAAACTTTTTGAATGTCTTTGTGGTTTAACCGTACAATGTGAGGAGAAATGGCCGGGACAAGGTAAGAGACAACGTTTACAATCTTTGACGGAGTGAAAATAATGTTTTGACGCGAGAGTTTAGCGCGGCGTCTCTCATGAGGGCGAACGAACGCACGCACGTTGGCCGTTCAACCAGTGTAATCTTTAACGTATCTACAACTTTATAAAACTGCAAAACGACTTTAAAAATAAAAGCCACCGATCACTTCATAGTGAGGAAAGTTGGGAATTTTATGAAAGAGAGGATGTTGTTCCCAGGAGTTCGTGACTGCGGCGGGTTCGGTCATGTGAGAAGTTTCTCTCAGTATGCTGTTGTCGTGTAACGTCAATGAATGTAACGTACACAGTCGCGCCATCCGAACTGTTACAGCATTTTTTATTAGTTTGTTTGATTTTTCAGTTGTTTCAGTTATTTGACTACTAATTTAACTTTTAGAAAAAGCCATATGAAAAGAAACACGTATACTCCTTTAACCTATATTTATTTGCAATCTGAACAAAGCTGATCGAAACAAGAATGATTAGCATTAAATGAACTATTCTGCGACTGGATCCCACGAACCAGTGAATCGGATCTTCCTTCGCAAATGTTGAATTCAAAGCAGCTTAATTTCGCTTGATGGTTACCGGCACCCAGCGGAACCCTTTGAGATCCCTCGAAACCGTCTGTCGCCTTTGCAGTGGTTTGTACCGCTGAAGTTGAATCATTTGAGTTGGGGACACATGTTCCGGTTGGTGTGGTTCTCCACATGCTGTCAGAAAAAACATAGCATCTGTTTAGTTCATGGTTACGAAATAAGTACAATAAATAAAATGCTGAAACAGATGCTGAATTGTAAATACATGAAAAGCGGCAGTTGAAAGACCTCTGTGATGTAAGACACATATTAAAAAGCTTTGATCAGCTGTGGTACTGATGATTCATTGTGCTTTTCGTCCAAGAGCTCACACAGAGGCACAACTTTTGACACTTGTTGCTTTTAACTTTGCCGCATCTTTTTGTCGCTAAAATCCCTAACATGTTGTGAAAATGTACTCTGGGGATGTTGTGAATGGCCATTGTACATAAGTGAATGTGAATGGAAAGGGATTCTTTTGAAGAAAGTCTAATATGAACCGAGAAAAATAATGGAAATAGGCATTATATATTTTTTTTGCCGTTTGAATGTACTGTGCAATGTTTTTGACAGACTGGGGTTTACGTTTGATCCAAAATGACTCTCAATAGGATGTTTTGTCCTGGTATGCATGTTTGGTACACAATACTGCGCAGACAAAAGGAGGACATATCATTGTGATAGCAGTTAAGCACCGGTAACATAAGACCTTTGAGCTCAAGGTGAGAAGCACCCACTGGCCGAACTCCAATGCTCTGCCTGAGGGCATGTCTCATGGGGCAAAGAGTGAATCACGCCGTTTTCTTCTTTCGTTTTGTTTGTTTGCTCTTGTCATTAATGACAATACTGTTCTTTCGTGTAATATTGTATAGTGTAAATCGGTGCGTCACCACCGGTTTCCTGGCCTTATCGCTTGTTAAATAATGTGGTAAAATACAAGCTTTCATCAGTTTTCAAATTAGTTTGCCTGTTGCCAGTTGTACATCTCAGGTAGTTATACAATATTTTATTTTATCACTGTATTTGTTCTTATTATTTAGCCTCTTACGCATATAGCAACTCTTAACTTTAATTGGTATTTATTAGCTTCCTTAGGTTTAGAATCAAGCTGAAATGTAGCTGTTGCATCAACTCTTACAATTTCTACCTTTATGTTAATATGCTAATCTTCTCCTAAACTTCAGGTTCCCAGGCAGAAAGCATTGTTTTATCCGGTCTTCTCTCAAACCTTTCTAAGCCCTGACATCAACGTTAACAACTCAATCAGTTGTACACTCAAGGCTGTGTCTCATCTCCTAGGAGCTTGCTTTGACAACGTCCTCTTTTGAAATGGTGAGGTGACCTCTGACCCTGCTCCCACCCAGTAATACAGCCTATTTCCCAAACATTGAGTCTGATATCCGAGAAAGCATTACCAACAATGTTTATGATAAATACACCATTATTCATCAGGAATGGTCAGGTCAATTTTGCTCTCTTCATTTTTCTTAATAATTTATCTGTTTTTCAAACTAAATAAGCCAAAATATATTTCTAAATAGGGCTTGTGCAGAGCGCATGTTGTGCAGAGGGTTTGTTACAGAACTGTTTAACTCAAAATGCCTTTGAAAGGTACTAGAGCTGCACCGATACAAAATTTGTTCACCGATATGATAGCCAGATATTAAGAGTGATATCTGACGATTCTGAAGATTTAATCAATATTTCAAAACTTTATGAATGTTATAATTCATATAATGACTCTTAATATTGAACTTCAAACTGGTCCTCTAATTATTGACAGGATATACCGTCCCTTATCATTGGCCGTATTTAAACTCTTGGGCGATACAAAATTAAAACAACCTCCATAGATATCAGTTTGTTCCTATTGTTTTTCCGATAAGTCGATGTAATGCGAGTTTTCCAGTTTGGAAATGTGACATTGATTAGACATATACCCTATTGATATTGATGCTGATAGCTGGTGTAGTACACATCTATGTAGCCTATACTACTACGCTGAGTCTGTCTTCTCCACTCACCCCTGTTTGTTCACGTCCCACAGCTACAAAGCCTGTCAATGTGCTTGTTTGTCCTAAGAAAGGTGGTTGGGGTTGTGCGTGTGCATGCCTGTAAATGGTGGGCTTGTCAGATTTGTCCCCTCCTGAAAGGTTTTATTGTTGTTTGGTCAAACAGTTGCTGTTTGGCAGTTACAGAATAGCTTTGTTACTTCCCGCCCGGACTAGAAGTTTCCGGCAGCACTATCCACTGCAGTCTCATGAGACAGGAAGTAGATCAGCAGCAATGTGGACATGCGTGTAGTGGATCATATGATGTCAATTGTCAATTTTTTTGGTTAACATAGAAATAATTCCAGGAAGGGTGCTGTAGCTTAGCATCTCAGACCCTTATCCTTACCCCAAACCCACACACCCCTGCAGAGCCATGAGTCACGTTCTGATTGGTCACCAGAGCTGTGAGAGCTTTGATTGTAACCCCCTTGTTCAAAATGAATAGAGCCTGATGGTTGATTTAACAATGCTCTCCATTGTCAAGTCGCTATTATCCATTAGTAATGGGTGGTATTCTCACCGTATTGTGATGTATATGATGGTAACATATACCACAGTTTGTCTAGACAGTTGTCTTTTTAACTACAGCACTTTAGTACAAATTATTTTTTTAATCATTTTTTGAGTCAAGTTTTTTCTTTTGCAAAATATCTCAGTGCATCAGTAGTTCAGTTTGGTTTTGCACACATTACTCAGATAAAATGAAAGGATGACACTTGCTGATATTGCAGAACTATCACAGGATCAGTCAGTCATATAATAAATCCTGACACTTTATCCTCAAAGATAAGCCAGTGTTAGTCTGTATAGCTAAAGAAAATAAAAGTGAAATGGATGGGAACAGCTGTACCCTGACCTCTGCTGAAACAACACAACACTGTCTGCAATATAAGAGCTCAACTTGTACCTCCACTACATATGCAGTTATCTACTGTATCTTCTAGCCTAGAGGCCAGGAACTTAACTCTCTTCATACCAAACCATTCATTACTTATCCTCAAGTTATAAGAACCGTGGGAATGTTTGCATGTATGTTTTAAAGGTCATCAATTTAGGCATGAAAAAAGTAAAGAGAGAGATTTGCCCAGTTTGCTAAATTGACATTGGTAATAAATTAAAACTTAAATAGTCCCACAAACTCAAACATGTATAAGCATATAACACCGCAGGTCTGTGTGTCCAGCTTTTCCTGGTATCATGGAATGAGAGCTCTTACTTTACAGAACTAAAGAATTCCTCTGACAGGTGCAGCAGTTTGTTTTTGGTCAGAATGAAAGAATGAGTGCACGCTCCTCTGCTTCAGTGGTTGAGCTGAGTGTGTGCTACCTGCCATGTGTATTTTGTTTGTGGAACTGCGTCTATTGTTTGCTTGTGTGTGTACTCAGCTGACACTCCGTGTATTTCTGTTTGGGAGTGACACAGCATGTAAAATGAGTGGTTAGCGAAACTGTTTGACTAGGAAAAAATGACATTTAGAAGCTGTTTACTTTTAAGGTTAGAACAACAGAGCTGCGTGATTCTGGATAAATTGAGAATCACGATTCTCTTACGATCCTGAATGACAAATAAAAAGTAATTAAGGATTTTTTTACAACAATTACCATAGGTAAATTATAGTGGTTAATTTTTGTTTTACTTCAAATGTAAAAGTTAAACTTTATAAAAAGTATTAATGCATTGAAGTGACTTGTATAAATATTTCATATTTATACAGTAAAACAAATTCATAAAGTTACATCTGCAATTAAAGGTCTTTAGAAAGATTGATAAATTTGCCTGACATCTAGATTGCTTGAAAAAGTCTTTAAAGAATGATACAACTGATTAACACCAACACAGTATTTACCTATAAACAGTTTAAAATAACCCGAAAACATGGAATGCAGGGCAGTTTGATGAAAAACAACAGACAGCTTCTCTATTTGCGCAAATAAGCACCATACACTCTCACAAACTGTTTTTACCATAGTGACAGATATAAGCGCGCACTCAGATTGGTCGGTGCTACAAACTGACTCATTAGTGTTTTGTTTCAAACTAAGATGTGAAGCATAATCAGAACAATGTTACACAATCCTGAAAGACTGTAAGGCCGTATTTACTTTTATGTTGGTTTGTTATTTGGTTTGAGATTAATTTGGGCAGACTGACTGCGTTCGCACCAGACCAGAATGAAGCATTATACACTAGTGATTTAAATGTTAAGTCAATGAAAAGACACGATAGACATTCTGCTGTGTGATATGTGCGAATGAGGCGATTGACGCTAATAACATAACTACTAGAGCAAGCTCCTGATTGGTTAGCGCGGCATGAAAATCTGCCAAAATTCAAATTTACACCATTTTCCATAGCACATGAAGCGCATCAAATCTCATCAAAATCCATGTCAGCCATTTTGCAACGAGACCGAAGCTGCCTGACAGAAGCCCCTCCCATGACGCCAATTTTACCGCGTCTGGTGTGAAAGCTCTATGAGAGCATGTAAACGCGTGCGTCTCATGCATGCGAGTTGGCTATTCTCTGCTTTAATCCCAATACCTCTGAGACCATCTGACACAGAAATAATGACAGTGTGTTGTTTAATAAACTGTTAGGAATGCCGTTTCATGCTTAATGATGATAGTGCTTTCTCTGCTTCAGCGGCAGCACCAACAAAGATTGGAGCATTATGACTTTAGTCTGAGCTGTAATAGACGCAGGAGAATCGTTGATTTTCAATAATGAGATTGTGTGCGTGTTTGAATCAAGATCGTGATCTTTTAACGGTTAATCGTTTAGCTCTAGAACAAGGTAAACGTTTTAATATATTCAGGATATTGTTTGCCACACCTTGAGCCAGGTAATTGCGTAACCCAGCCTATCCCACTCTTTGCATACCTTTCCACCATGTTAAAGGGCATTATGTCATCAGTGTAACCTTAACTCTTTTGACTTGTCAAGAACAATGAAAGAATATTCTTCCTAATTTCCATTAATAATTCCTGCAGGGAGGGAATACTGTCTGTTTTTATATGAGGTGGCCTCTCTATCTAGTCAAAGGTCTTATAAGTTTGTCAAGGCAAAGACAGGTCCTGTTTTTAAACACGTTGGCTTGGCGTGGCCAATGCGTGTCAAGTGTCAAACTCAGAATAGTATGTTATTGTTTGGCTTGGCTTCCAGCTTTTGCTGGATTGAACGGCAGCTAAGAGATTCTGCCCGCAGGGAATTGCTTTGTCTTTAACTTTTTTGCCATTTTTCCTGACTCTCAGAGTGGTCCTTGATAGTGGAATTAAAAAAAATTCAGTCCTATTAGAACTGAATAAAAACGCCATTTGGCCTAATTTTGGAAGTTGGAACAATGGATTTTGGCAGTTATTTTTTTTGTGCCTGGAGACCAGCCATTTTACAGCTATTTTTAAACAATGGTGCAGAATGTTAGAATTGAAGAAAATTCTCATTGCTTTCTATACAGAATTAATCTGGTGTCAAATTGACAAGTTGTTTGTTTTATAATATTTAGTCATTAGAAGCACCCTGTAGGCTCATTAAAGGGGCTGAACGTTTTTGATGGCTTGATCTCATCTAATGCAGTTTTATCCAGCAATTATCCAAACGAGACAAACAGATGCCAATCTGATAAATATTTTTATAATATAATGCCTGAAAGTTTAAAGAGTAGGAATGTGGTCTTAAGAATTCTGTTGCTGAAATCGAATGCCTGTCTTGAGAAGGCGAAAATGAGTGAGAAAAAGGTGGGTGGAGTTCAGCATATCAAAGCATCTAGTTTAACTGCTCTTCAATTACATGACTCTCACCAATAGAGCTCTTGATCTTGTTGTGAGAATGACCTAAAAGTCGGGCTGGGTGATATATCACGCAATTCTTATGCTCAGCTTCCCCAATGCATTACGGTTAAATGCTGCTACAGCCAGAGAGGGCTCTCGAGCAGAAACTCTGAATATGGGACACAGAATGCACAGGTATGCACCCTTCTAATGCGACCTACTTTCACGAGAATTCGGAGGACGCATTAGGTCTGTCCTTAGTTGCTAGAGATATTCCACAATTCTTTGCGTCGGCCAATGTCTGTTATTTGAATAAACCGCAGCAGCTGCACCTTTAAACAAATAATTGTGGTTTTTAAATGTTAACAGTTTACAAATTTGTGTCACATTGTTTTAATCTTAGCAGTCATTTTTTCAAGTGTTAAGTGATTTTAAACGTTTTAAAACCGTAAGGTAAAAAATTGTACATTTGTTTAACTCTTTTAGCATTGTTTAAGGTAAAGTAACCAACTTTTTACCTCTTAAAATCATGTAGAATTAATTTTAGTTAATTTGACAGGTGTGCGAGTGCAACGTGTTGTTATAATTGCTTCCAATGTTTCCTCATCTGTAAGTCGCTTTGGATAAAAGCGTCTGCTAAATGACTAAATTACTAAATGTAAATGTCATAGCAACATGGTACTTCTTATTTCCTTTTCTGCCAGTATGTCTTACGAAGGACGTCTCGTTTAATTCTAAGTTGAGAATCCTCCGTATACCGCATCCTTTAGAGGATGATACGTCTGGAGGACACGAGTTGCAGCCTTGCGAAACGAGAGACAGCTATTGTTCCAGGAAATTAAATTAGTGACATTCTATCGCTGTTCTTTAAACCTTTTCAGGTTTTAGTATATATATATTTGATATGTTCAGAGAAAAGGGACTACTGACTAGACAAAAATCATAATCACAATTATTTTGGCCAATACTGAGATCAGGATTATTTAACCCGATTACTCATTAACCTTTAAAACAACATAGAAAATAAAAATACTTGGCTTTTAAACTCTGAATTTAACTGAAAAAGAAATGTAAAGAAATAGCACTGCTGAACTACTGTAAAGAAAAGGATGCGCTGTGGATTTATACTACAAGAAAGGAGAGGATCCTAGAAATGGAATGTGGCACAATAATTGGTTACCTCTTTGTTTTTGTAATTGATGCAGGCCAAAATTTAAAATGTTTTTTGTCTGAGACTTTCCTTTTGCTCTCTCTGGATCTTCTCACAGCGCGCAAGCGTGGTTTCTTGTGCATAATCTTCCACTTAAATTTTTAAATTGTCAAGGCTTGAATGAGTCTCGATTGTGACAAAAATCATAATCCCGATTATTTTGCCCAATATTGAGATCCTGATTATTTAACACGATAACTTGTTATCTTTAAAACAACATAGAAAATAAGTTTTACCTCTATTATTTTGTTTTTGTAATTGGACATTTTCTATCACTTGCACAGCCCTATGTTTAGTTTAAACAGCAACATGTGCTGTTCAGGTCTCACCTGCACTCGCGTGCTCACAACACCCGGGTGATTTGAAAGCATACAGCTATTTAAAAGCATACGGCTCTCGATTCTCTCGCTCGTTGCTGTAATTTCACCGTGAGGCTGGTCATTGTGGCCTTCAGGTAGCGTAATGACTCATATGACATGGGTTTAATGAATCAGTGAAGCAAACGCAATGATACCAACGACCCAATCAGTAAGCAAATGTGGGAAACCACACCTGTGTATTCTAAAGTCTCCGTTTTTGTCTGTTTACACTGAAACGCAACCACAGAGTTTTCAAACTAAAACAAGGTCTGCACCTTAGCGTTTCCAAACGTCTCTGTTTTCGGGGGTCGAAAACTCTGGAGTAGTGTAACGCACTAGTATAAACGCGGTCTTAAGGTTCCTCTGCATTAGGAAACTAAATCAAAAGAAACTCAAAGGGCTAACTTGGCCCAAACTAGTAGCATTGTAGTTTTATTGTTCTTTACGTCCGCATCTCGGATGCCTCTTTCTTTTTGGGAGGGTTTTTATGCAATATTCTTTTTGTGTACCTTTGTTTTAAATTGGGGGGTACTTGTTGGTTTTACAGTAAATGTTCCTCATTTTCTCATGGCAGTCATCGTAAAACTGACCTTTTGTTAAGGCAGAAATCATAATTTATCCTAGCACCATTATTTGAGGAGTCTTGTGGACCGTTGCTCCGTACAGGTTTCACTTTAATTTCTTTGTAAAACATTCCACACCTATGTGTCCTTGCATTTGATTGAAAGAAGATTACACAGCCTTTAATATTTTATTATCAGTCACATGACACCAAGATGACAAACTCTTTGACCAGATGGTGCTTGCAGGGAGACCTGACTTGTCTCCTGATACCCTGTATGACTCTGACTGTGTGTGTGTGTGTGGCAGAGAGAAAGTGTGTATGTATGGGAATATATGAGAATACTTTCCAGCTCACACTGAGAGCTGCTCTGCTCTGTCTGTTCTCTCGTCCGTAGCTGTATCTACTGATAGGATTAAGTGTGCTGAGCCAGCGTTTCTGAGCATGCACTCTCACACATGGTGAAACTCTCAGGAGCTTTGGCCTAATTCCCTTGGTAACACATCCATCAGATTGCATTTAAGAGATTGACCGTGAAGCTTGGTCTGTAATTCATAATGAGAATCTGTTAGCACATCTATGCCATTTTATTGAGGTGACTTAATTTACTAGGATTCAAACAGCTTTTATATGCAAAACAATCTAGCTCAATGTTGTGACGTGGTTGTTTTTTTCTCTTGCCAGCTCTGATTGGGTGGAAATACTGGAGCCCCGTTCCCAGGAACGAATGTATGTGAATTTGACATCAGGAGAATGCGGATGGGAGCCGCCCATCGGTGTGCCTGTCCGTCAGGCTGATGGCAACCAGTGGTGGGAACTGTTCGACCACCATAGTAACAGGTTCTACTACTACAACTCTGCTGGCCGCGTGACCGTGTGGCATAGGCCGCAAGGTGCGGATATCGTCCCTCTCTCTCAGCTTCAGGCCATGAAACGCAACACAGAGTCTGAGCACAGGACAGATGGGGGCACAAAGGAAAGGCAACATGGAAATCAGTCTACAGGGACTCAAGATAGACGCACCCCTCTGCCACCCATGGAGCCATACAGTCAAGAGCTCGAGTGTGTAGGCAAAGAGCTTACAGACCAAGAAATAGACAACAGACAGAAATTAGACCTCCACAGCATGGATGGCAACAGAGGCACTCTCAGGTAGGCATCTGTACTCTCGGCACATTTTCTTTAAGGTTATTGTGAAGAACTTGCTATTATGGTACCTCAGAAATAGCTGACCTTAACCAGAGATCAATTATCTCAGATTTTCCCTGACTTCAACTTTGTGGCTGAACATCTTGTGTTTACCGTGTTCTCATACAGCAGTCATTTATATAAATTGCTGCCAAATGTGAAAAAAACTTGACATTTGCTCATAACCCTTATTATGGAGGACTGTTGGAGAGTTTGCTTATTTTTTTCCAGACCAATCAAAACCACCTTTCTCCTATAAAACCAGATTCCAGTCATGCCAACTTTATTTCACATGGCACTGGGCCATGTCTCTGTTATTTCAGTGCCTTATGCTATACCCATCTACAATCCTTTTGGCTCTTCTTTTTTCCTAAAACAATCTTTGGGCCCCACCAGATGAAAGCTGCTGGGGTCGGAGCCCGGGGAGAGCCAAACCATTGTGGTTTAAACGTGACTGGTCTTTCTTCTTTTATTGCAAAGAAAACCGCTCACGAAACCACGGTATACATTATACAGCACATGTATTGGTTCTTTCTATTTTAGCAGGGCCCTCATTCTTTTATATCCATCCATGGAAAAAGAGTTAATGGAGTACAATATCATAACATCAGGATCCCACTGCAGCTTGGAGGGATTTAGAAATATTGTGGCTACTTGTGGCACAAGCACTATGAGTTTTAAGGAGCATTAGAAGCTATCTGCTGTCTTTGCTTTAGACACACATGACTGCTGTCTATGGGAGGTCCGACATTTTTGACCTTTGTGTAAAACTAGAAGAGCAACACATTTTTGACATTTCGGTAAAACTAGAAGGGCGACAAACCACTTGTGGGTGTTTTAGATCTCACAAGCAACAGCATAGCTCTCAAGATCCACACATATTTTAAGCCTCCTTACGGATGTCTCACTTTTTTTTTTTAAGTCAATGCTATCTACCCAAAACAATGGACAGCTGTGTTTGAGTCAGGCACCATTTTGTAAATCCTTTGTGACTCATTTAGCCGTATGGTAATATTTTAAGTTCTTTTGTGAGTTTTGTTTTGTGGGACTGTGTGATAATGAACATTCAATTTTCACAATGATTTTGTTGGTTAATATTGTGATAAATGTAATTCATGTCAGTGAACCACCTCAAACAGTTCAGTCCGTTTCGGTCAGATGATTTAAAAATCACAATTTAAATGGTGGTCTATTTTATTAAAGGGATAGTTTACCCAAAAATGAAAATTCAGTCATAATTGACTCACCCTCAAGTTGTTTAAAACCTGTATAAATATCATTGTTCTTCTCAACACAAAGAAAGTTGGAAGAATGTTTGTAACCAAACAGTTCTGGTGCACTACCATTGACTACCATAGTAGTAAATAAACTACTATGGTAGTCAATGGTGCCCCCAAACTGTTTGGTTTCCCACCTACTTCCAAATATCTTCTGTTTTCAAAAGAACAACTTAAACCTGAGTAGATAATGACAGAATTTGCATGAACTATGTACAGAATTTTTGCCATGTTTGTAGCACAATAGAACATAACTTTGCATAATTGTTATGTAATTAATTATTATTGATATTTTGCATTCACTTTTATTGCGTTATACCTCAAGGTGAAGGAGTCTCCGGTGACTGTTCTCTGTTTGTCTATCTAAAAATAAAAGGCAGGGAGTGGTCATAAAATATCAACTTGACAATGTTCCAAACAACACCATCTGTTTTATCATATGGTGTGGTATAAGCAGCTTCCTCTGATTGATGAGCAAAGTGCTAAATCTGGTAGTCATCACACCCGCCACTCCAGGACACGGCTCTAATACAAGTTAGTTGGGCTTGACCCTAGTCAAGAAGCATATTTAAAAATGCAAACCCATCCACGAACAAACACCAACAAACGGACACACAACTTCAGCCTGTTTAAATCATGGGTTTCAGCAAAATTATTAAGTGTGAAAAAGAGAGCTTGCTATTTCACTCCTGTGGAACATCTGCACTAGTGATCACAAGGGGATTATTCAACAAAGTCCGTGTTATTTAGCATTCAGCCGTTTATTGAAGTTGCCCTGGTGAGGAGATTGAAGATTAGTGGTTGTCCCCTGCCATGTGACGTAGCGGTGTAACGTAACCCAGAAATGACCTGGGGAAGTTGTGCCGGGGTCACTAAATTCTTTTGTCCTCCAGGCGGACCCCAGGCAGAGAGGCTGCTATAGAAAGACAAGGGTTTAGTTGAGCACGCAAACCCCTGAGGACCAGCTGTTAAGGTTTCCCATAGTATGAATTGGGGTTGGATCTAAGACAATAAATTAACAACCAGCATTATAACCCTCTCTCTTTGCGGACATGTGATTTAGGTTCTCATTTTGATGATACTTGGACTTGTGGGGGTTTTACAGAAGGGACTGAAAACAGTTGTGCAATGTCTCTCATAAGATACCAAAAGTGAAGATCTAATCAGACACCACACTTTAATATGCCACTTTTGTGCTCTCACTTTCGCTCCTGTCACGTTCAGACGGTTGATTTGATCAAAGAAACTTCTGGGTGTTTTCCCCAAACATATAAATATGATATATGGTCATGTGCTTGCCTAACCCAATTTCTGTACAGCAGAAAGAGGATCATCTTTGTACGTCTTTCATGTTTTAAGTAAATAACCATATAAGGGCCATCTGTAGACATTTCATGGAATATCATTAGAGAGGCATGTAAGCTTTCAGACGTTGCTTTGCTTTTCTCATGGTTTTACCTTTAAAAGGTCATGGACCTTAAGCTGTATTGAGATTCCAGCCTTAAACATGCCAAAGCCAGTGGATCCAGCGCTCTTAAGCTTCAAGTCTTTTGCGTGTTCTGTCACACACATTTTGTGCGTTACCTCAATCGTTTACTCAGAAAACTAGTTTGGTGTCCTAACACAGATTGCCTATAAAAGTAGAGCAATTTCAACTGCCTTTTGCTTTATTTTAGTCATGCCTTTGGTGTTGCTTAAAATACATTGAAAACAGACTTCCACTGGCTCCCATTTAAATGCAGAGAACTGTGAAATTTGTCCGGCTGCAAGGCAAGGCTAGTATTTCTTGACACCATAATTAGCCTTTTGATATATTTGTGTTAGCTGAACTCAGAAGTGAATTGTTACAAGCGAATGGATCCGCTTTTAACAACTTTTTTCACAATGACCTCCTACGAAGCAAAATTAAAGATGTTTTCCATCTTTCATGCTCTGTACAGTATGTGCATGTTTCATAAGGTGAGAGGTGATTTTCACAGCTGTAAGTAGAGCCATACGCTCTCATGCTATCTAGTTTCATATCAACAGATGTAGATTAGTGCTGACATTCCAGATGCATCACATTGTCCATATGCTAAACTGGCTCCTCCTCTGACATCCTTTTCTGGGAATATAAAGAGCCGAATTTACAGCATGAGCTTGGTTTGTCTGTTGAAATTAATGCTGCAGTCAAAAATGTATTCGTGTGTTACACAAGTAAATCTCAGTTGTGTGTCGCAAAACATACGAATCTTTGACTATGATTTTAACTTGAGTGTTGTCGTTATCTCCCCCTCCATTCAGTCAGGCTTAATTTATCTTGTTCAGTGGAACTTGTTTAAATAAACTGGTGTGGAGTTTCTTTGAGAGCGGATGGCACTGGTGGTCAGAGCTGGAGCGGGGGGTGTGGAGGGAGAGGATGGGCTGGTCACGTGTGAGGTATGTGAAGAAGCCAGACTCACTGGCTCAATGAGTAGAGGGGCTCAGCTGTCTGCAAACAGCTGAATCCTTTGGACATCAGGAGAGCTCCACTTTGCTTCAGATTTCAAAAATGTTTCAAGCACAAAAAAATCTATATTTGAACCCATGTTTGTGAATTAAAACACGTGGTACATAGAGAAGATTTATGGCAAACATTCTTGGGTGTGAGTTCATGTTCATGCCGCTAATTTTTTCACATCTGTTGAGACGACTATCAACTCTGAGTCATGTTTCATGCCTTGCTATAGGTCACATTTCCTCTTCCTTTCCAAGGGAAGAAAATAGCCCATTATCTCAGCTTTCCTCTGGACCTCGGAAAAGGTCCACACATTGTCCTGACATGTTTTTCAGTACATTAATAAAAGGAATGTGTATTTAGACATAGGTCCTTACAAAATATAAAAAAATTGTTATTGTGAACAATTGGATCTTAGGCTGTTTGGTACAAACCAGTCCTCCCTGATTAGTTCAATTTATTTTCCCCACAGCTAAATTATCTAGAGAGGCTTTCCAAGATTTAATTGTGTTTTTTAACGCTTCTGATTGGGGCTGCATAACAAATAATCACGACTAATCGTTAGCAGAACAAAAGTTTTTGTTTACATAATATATGTTGTTGTCTTGTGTATAATAATTATGTGTATATATTAATACACACACGTGCATGTGTATAATTAAGAAACATTTACACGTGTATGTACATACATTGTTATTTTATACATAAATGTTTAATGTATAAATTATACATGCATGTGTGTTTTTATATATACATATAACAAAACTTATGCATAATTACTCTCTAAAGTTCAGAAGGGGTTTTCAAACTTTTAACTTTAGCCAGAAGTCTTTAATTTAGGAATCACGATTTAACAAATTTACCTGCTTATCAAGTAGCAGGTCAGAGTCCAAAATAAAACCCACATTTCTAACGGATGGTTTTACATAAATAGCTTAGCTGCCCAGCACATGAGGCTAACGGTCCGAACCCTATTGCCTCAGTCTTAATCCATCTTTTTGTAGCAAAGGTATATCCTAAACGAGAGTATCAGTATTAAATAACACTTTTTTTGTCTTCTGTTTAGTTCTGATTTACTTTAATCAATGTAGTTATTAGCAACCCCTCCTCTCAAGATTCTCATTATGGAACGTTATGGTAAGTGAACCATTGCCATGACGCTTACACAACCATTCATTGTTCCCCCTATTAAAACGATCCCGGCACTATTGGGTGACGACTGAAAGGAATGCTGAAGTTGTTTCTTACTAACTGAAGCAGCCTCCCATGACTAACTAATCTCACACTCTCATTTTAATACACATGTGCTCTTTCACTGCAGGACAGGGATGCCACTGAAACTCATGGGGCCCGGGACAGAACTTTAATGGTGGGCCCCAGCTCCCATGCACCCATCAGTGCAAAGATGTATTAAGCAGGTCCCCCATGTCACAAGACTCAGGACATTACCCCGTCCCTTTCTTTGTGAACTCATTATAGTTTGAATTTCTAAGGAATGCATCGCAAGTGCAGTGGTAAAGACTCATTTTATACCTGTATTATTATCTCTTTTTTTCTTGTTAGTGTAGATTTTCGTTTGAACTCTTTAACAGGGGTTCATGACAGGAAGTTGAGCTCCCTGCTTGCTCACACTGCCAGAACACATAAAACAACAGGGCTGATCTCTCAGCGTGTTGAATCCTATGTAAACCTCTCTAATGAATGTTCATTGTGACATGTTGGGGGTTGTATTCTACTTTAAAGATTGTCCTTAATGTTGCTTTCCTAATATGTAAGCAAATCCATGTATGTATAAGTAGTTATTTCACTGTGTCTTGCCAGACACAAAGGGAATTTCAAAGGAAAAGAGCAGCTACTTGTTTACAGTCTCACTTATTCTGCAGTGTGCCTCTGTCACCATCCTGAGAAAACCAATCTAAACACATTGAGCTTGAAGTGGCCCACACTTACACAATGTGTGATTCAGGTGTCAAGGCATCCTATCAACGTGTTAGACTTTGAACATTGTTGATTGTTGTGTTTACAAGGGCCTTGGGGCTCAGGCAGATGGCAGACTTCCAGTCTTACTAAATGTTATACCGGTCTAGCATTGTAACAAGTTGTTTATGTTCACGTTTTTGAAAAATGATGAGAAAAATAGAAGCTGAGAAGAAATAGGAAGCACTGTAATGGAAAAACAGGCCTCAACAAATGGAAGAGGATGTGGTTCCCATACGCTTTATATTTCCCCTGGGCATTGTTCTAGTATAGTTTCAAAATGCTATAATCAGTAAAATAGTTTAATAAGTGTTTTAGACAAGTGTATCCTATTCATCTCTTCTTTCATCTCTTCTTTCTGAGCTGGATTTCTGTTTTGTTTGTACAGTGTATGTGTATGAGGAAGTTAGACCAGTTTAGAGGTTAATTTAAGAGGTGACGAAGTAAAAATCCCCTGCATTCAGTCACATAAGTATTCTTACTTTCTTTTTAACAGTGAAGTTCTAGGGGTTTTCATTTCACGTTTTGTGGTGTAGATTTTGCTACATAAATGGTACAAAAAAGCATATCAGTTTAAAGTTTCTATTAGCACCGGGCAGAAATTCATCTCACAGGGTAAGTGAAGTGTGTACTGCTTTCTTTGCTTGAAAGTTCATGTTTATTTTTATTTTTTTATTTTTTTTAATAGGGATTTGTAGAATGACCAACGATTTACTGTGGGAGGTTTTGGGTTTATAAATATCTAGAGATCGGTATAGTGAGAATAATGTGGTGTGTAGAGTCTCCCAACCAGAACAATTCAAGGAACTGCATTCACTTTTACTACAAAACTGTTTTAAATGCAGGCATTTTCATGTCTTAAAATCTATTTCAGTTAAACAATTATGCTTTGTTTTTCTGACAAAGGCATTTTTAAGTTTTATATAGTTTTTCTAAATTACTGAAAATTTGGATTAACTGTCTCCACGATAAAGGCGACCATAAAGATTGCTGTTTTGGACTTGTAAAAGGCACCATAAAGATGATTGGTTTGGGCTCCCTGTGTTTCTTTAAAAAAAAGTGTACTTGCTTTAAGTGTTGTAATTGTCAATTTATGTTTTGTTTGCAATGTTTTATGAGTTTTGTTTTTAATTTACATGTTATGGTTAGTTAAGGTTGCCTTTATGATAAAATCTCATGTGTTTGTGCATTTCTCCTTTTGTATAACAACAGGGAAGAGCAAAGAGACACTTGTCAGAGGTGGCAGCCCCCACCTGGATCTAAAGCCGCCATGTTAGTAAAGGTCAGTAGCATAGGCAGAAGCCAAGGAAGAGGAATCAGCGGAGCAGCTTCCCTTCACCTACCACAGAGCAATGTCAATGGTCACAGTGCCTGCACGCTCAATTCCGGCAGTGCCAAATCTGTTTCAGGCTACATGCTGTCCCAGCAGGCTTACAAAACCACACCGGGAGGCAAAATAGCACCAGATACGAGGCAGGCCCACCACTTGAGGAAGGCAAGCAATGGCAGCTTTTGCCTGGTGGCCTCAGGTGACTCTTCTCCACATCCAGCATCGCCACAGACCAGCTCACCAAGGCCAGTATCACCACACTATGGTGCGACTGCACGCTTCTATGATGATCCATTAGCTGATTGCCCCATTTATGATGAACCTCCCGTAGATATGGAGGTAGAAGGTGCTCACTTACACAACAGCACATCCAAACTCAATCACAGTCTACAAAAGGTAAAACTACTCCAGCACCCAGGTCAATCTTATACAGGTTCCCGACACAAGAGGAACCCCTCTGACTATAGTCCAGCAGGTCTGGAGTGTATCAAGCATATGGTGAATGTCGACCCCAAGCAAGGCCTCCTTTCTACTTCACCAATGCCCTCTCCCATCCCCTCTCCAACATCTGCACCAGAGTCCTTACATCTACCTACAAGGGGATTTCAAAAGGAACCTGTTAGCTTGGAAAAGAAGCAGTCAATGAGGATTGTAGAAGCAGGTTTGCTAAGAGCTATGGAGGTGCATCACAGCAGGCAGGGGAGCCAAGGATCTCAGGACTATTCCACACCACCACCTCCTGCTGTTAGCTATCAAGATTCGGGTTACTCAACCGGCCCGTCTCCCAGCCTGCGGCGGAAAAGCAGGAGGAGGATGGGTGCCGGCGGCCGACCCGGCTCTGTGGGTAGCACTGGGGAGCTCACAGCGCTAAACGAGCGCCTGATGGAGGAGATGAGGGAGGTTGTAAGCCGCTCAAACACTATGCGGGAGACCAAAGCTAGTCTAGATTCAGATATGTCGGAGGGCTGCTGCACACAGCGCACACACAGCACGGGCCGGTGCTCATCCAGGGAAGATATTTCATCGTCCAGCAGATCACTGAGCAGGACCGGTAACTACCCTAATGTGGCCTTTTCACAACTGGACTTCCCAGGAAGGCAGAAGCGGACGTATGAGAAGGTTGATACGCTTGAGCAGAGCATTGTTTCCTCCCCTGAGACGGCTGGACCCCCCTCACAGGTACTGCATAGTTGCATTCACACATAGAAGTGCCTTTACAATAAACTTTCACTTATAATAAGCGTAGGATTTACTTGTGCTCTTTTTACTCTATTATTTTATAAATATTTGCTGTGTCGTGTAAAATACGAGTGTGAACTTCTGGCGTTCGTTTTTCCGCAGGCCTTGAGTTTCAGCATCATTAAAAGCCAGACATCGTATTTGTTTAATCTCCATGGGGTACTGTTGGGAGAGTGCTTTGTTTTTTATGTGCGTCTGATTTTTTTCCATGGTCTTTATTAGATCCAGATTATTGTGCACACACTCCACCAACCGTTATAACAAAACCTTGATGTAAAGTAACAAGTCGTGTAGTTTATTCAGTCTGATATTCAACAAACTGAGTATAACAATATCTGTCTCTCAGGTGCTCTTTATTACTTTGCAGTCAGACAAGTTTTAGCGTATTCCCAAGCTGCACATGATTCTTGTTAAGGGCAATAATTTCACAAACAGTAACTGCCACTCTGACCCGTAGCAAAGCTGTAATCTGTCCTCCCTAAGTGATGAACTTTATCTGCATTGTTTAACAGCCAGGCGCCCAGAGGACCGTGCATCTCAAATATGCTTTCGAGAATTCACCTCTTCGGTTTCTATGAAAATCAGCTTGATTTTGGCAAACATATAATACTTAAATTTACGTCCAACCTACTGCTCCTGTTGCACCCACCTCTGCCCTCCTGCAGTCCTCTGATACGAATCCAGCAGGGGCCTGCCAGGGTAATGGGTAAAATGCCAGAACGTAGCAGCACTGCACAACATAATGCCTATAGAGCAGGAAGTATGGCTACTGTGGCCCATATGGTACCATCTCGGACACAGACGGGACAGTTGGTTCCTCTACAGGCGTGGTCACTGTACCAACCAATTGTAGGTCTGCAGTGTAGCCGATAGGGGTTTGGAACCTGCTGGGGATTGTTCCATAGCTGATGACATCATAGGTCAACTTATTCCCTGGTGTTTGAGCCTTTTTACAACATTAGCATTTTAATGCGTTACTTCCCAAAAACAACTGATCTCAGAGCATTAGACGATCTTTATTATTTTAGTCATTATTAAGTTATATATACTTTAAAATGTTTTTTTAGTTAAAGAAGTTAATGTATTATATTATTTCAAACATTATGACGTATGGCTTTGGATCATAAGGTTTTAAAGATAATGAAAAAAAATTCTGGCAAGTGGCCCTAAACTTGTTTTAAACAATAGTGTGTGTATGTTCATACAAACATGCCCTCTATTGTCTTCCTTGAAAACCATCTTTGAATTATGTCACTTTCACCTTAAGTGTCCTATAAAACTTTATTAAAGTTGGCAAACACGTTGTGTCTGGTTTTTGTAACAGGGATACAGCTTTCAGGAAAGAGACATTTTTCAGGACAAAACTTCTCCAGGGATTAAAATGAGGCCATTGCTAGATTTGCACAATTATTTTGAGATGAAATGACTTACTGCTGGAAGTGTGGTCACTTGTTGTCATGAAGAGACTTATATTTGAGTTATTTATAGTATTTATTGTTATATTTATTTGGGAAGACAAAAAGCTTCATGAATTCTGTTTAGCTCACCCTACGTGCATTTACACTGTTTTTATAGGCGGGAACACTGGAACCTAAGGTTCAATTGGATAACAGAACGAAAAGCATGGTGGACAACAGAATGGGTTCACTCGGCCCTCATCGACACGTCGTCAGCGATTCCAACTTGCAGAGAAGTGATGCCGGGGGTTACCAGCTTTCTTACGCAACCCTTCGTCAGCCCCCACCCCCAGATGCCAGCATGGCAGACTGGGCCAGCAAGCACCTGAACATGCATACACAGGGTCTGTTCCGCCGGAGAGTCTCCATTGCCAACATGCTATCCTGGAACCGCGGCTCCATCAAGAAGCCCATGCTGATGACCAACGACCGCACGGTGCGCAAGGAAGCCTGCGAGATGTTCAAACTCGTCCAAGCCTACATGGGAGACAGGCCCTCACGGCTGGACCGACGTCACGCAGCTCTCCTCATTGTCACTAAGTGCTGGGGCATGCAAGGCCTGAGGGATGAGCTGTACGTCCAGCTTGTGAGGCAGACCACAGGCAACAGCAGCCCACGCAGCCTGGCAGCAGGCTGGGAGCTCATGGCTGTATGCCTTGCCTTCTTCGCTCCTTCGCCCAAGTTCTGCTGCTACCTGGAAGGTTACATTCAGCGCCACATGGAGCAAACCAATGACAAGAGAAGTGAGTTTGACGTTAAAGCACTGTCATTGTTTAAATCTGTGTTAAAAAAACTACATTAAATAAGTTGCAGATGACAAGGGTCGAATACACAGTTGGTAATGTAATGGTCATTATATAAAAATGTTTGAATTGCAGAATCTGCACAATTTTTTAAATTAAAACTGACAAACCTTTGTGGTAACAAAGTTTCGAATTAAATGCTATTATTTTTGTTTGTGTGTTTTAAAGATTATATGTTATTTAAATAAATTCAGAGTTTTATGTGTATATTCATATATAACCATTTTTTTTACAGTAACCCAGTTCATACTGGACCAGCAGGATATTAAGAAGAAGAACTCCAAGTCCAGAAAGAAGAGAAAACAGAACAGCGAAGATGAAGCAGGTGCCAATTCTGCTCTACATAGACCACATAACAAACACAAATTCAGAGACATATTGAGTGTTGTTTATCAGTGGCTGCTTCCAACTGTTATTGATCAATACCCCAAATCAATAGTCATTTTTAATTAACCCTTCCGGCTAGTGCACACCACGTGTTGCTTACCAGTAGATCTGCAACACATTTCGGTACTTTGACCTTTATACTGTTACCACAATGCTCTGTCCTGATGATCTCGCCGATTGCTGCCCACAAATGCCCTTGGCAATGACCACAAAGAGGATCCCTTACATTGAGTCTCAATGCCCACAGCATGAGCCTTCAGGCATGGTATGCGACTGACTCTGAGTCACTACTACAGACCCACACATCAACATCTGCAGTCATGGGCCCATTAGATGAGCACCAGCCACTTGTCGCTTGAAGAAGGATATGGCTCATATGTATGCCTGGTCTGCAAAGTTCTTGTAAAGTCTGTGAGTCATTTGGTTAAGTTAGATCAGTAGGGCAGATGTCTAGAGGAGTGACTTGACTTCACAGATGGGGTGCGGGAGGTCTGAATATAGCGGGTACTCTAAGCTTTCTCTGAAGAGTTTATTGGCATGTTAAAATAGAGGCTCTAATAATGGGTATCCTGTAAAAAGGAGTATACTCATCTCTATGATTTAGGGAGGGAGTCACTAGAAAATATGTGTGGTCTCATTTATAGTCGTTAGTTTCCTCTAAAACGATTGTTGTTGTTTCCTTTGGCTTCCTTTCATTTTATTGTTGTCTTTCGTTTATGAGGGCAAGCTGTGGCTGCACTGCTAGACCACCACTCCTTTGTCAGTCATGCTTGTAGATCCAAAATATGATGTCTGTTTGTGTATGAATGCAGTGTTTCATCAGTAAATCGGTTGTTTAAGAATTGAGGCAAGGGAGGGGAAATATTTTCTCAAAGATCAAAAGTACATTTATTACAATATGTCTGTTTAAACATAATTGCAGTCGCAGCACAAGTTTTTGCCATCTGGATTCTTTATTTAAGATTCAAAAAGCTTGTTGTGAAGGTATTGGAAATGCCCTCTATGGATTTCTTTGTGGAATTTGAGGCTCTCCTAAGGAGTGAAAGCATAAAAAACCGTAGAGTAGTGAGTTTTCTCTAAAATACTGAACAAAGAGTGCTATAAATTCTATGCTGCTTAATGCACAATAATTCCATAGAAATGACTCGACAAGTCTGGAGTTTCAGAATCAAGCACTATCCGGGTCTTCATGTGGCCATGAGGGAATGTTATTTATTACAAGTACTGGAACATTTTTAGCAGTGTCCGCTTGATATTGTCCTAATGCCCTTGCTTCTTACATAACAGAAGGACAGGACAGTGCATTCATGAAGTGCCGCCTAGTAGAAAACCCTTCTGTCTGTTTTTCCCTCTTTATTGTAATTTGCGTCTTTCTGATGAGTCAGAATGTGTAGGCTGAATTTCATCCTCCATGTTTTTGACCAAATTAAATCTTTTGTATTTCATTAATTTCTCTTTACTCCCCACATGCCACTATGATCTTATGTTGCGTGATGCCATAGTATAACTATTATGAAGCCAATCTACCCCAATTTAGAAAAATATCCAAATTTGAAATGACATGAAGTTCTCACTCTGTATACAGTAGTTCTTGTAAAACAGGTTTTGTTTCATTAATTGTAAAACTGTCACCAGTTAGACTGTGCAGCCGCTGTGTCTAAGAATAGGAAGAATGTGGCTTTTTTTCCTCATTCTGCAAGAATCACTCATGGCTTGTCTCTTTGCCTGTAGCTCTTCCCATCAGCACATATGCAAAATACTGTCACCGGAAACTCCAGAAAGTGGCGATTACTGGAGGAAAAAAGGTGAGATTTATAATGCGGAAAAGCAGGATATGGAATACAGAATATGAAACCCTTAAATTTGGTAACGTGGATTGTAAGGGATTTGTCTCTTTTCCCCACAGGGGCTCCGTAAACCAACCACAGAGGAGGTAGACCACAGTCGACGTGCTATCATGACCCCGTCTTTGTTTGGCAGCTCTCTAGAGGAGGTAATGGAGCGACAGTGTGAACTCTTTCCAGACAGGAAGTTGCCTTGGGTGCAAGTGCAGCTGTCGCAGTATGTGCTAGCTTTGGGCGGAGCTCAGACAGAGGGAATATTCAGGTAAGACAAGACCAGCTTCCTGTTAATTATATAGAGTATAATTGAAATTTGTTTCTAAAAATAGAACTGTTTATAAAAAATCTAAAATCATTTTATTGTGTTTGTTAGCTGTATATTGTTTGTTATTATGGCTTAAATCAAAACAAACCAACTGCAATTTGATTTATATTAATTGTAATGCACAATACAAAAATATGATTTTTGAACATGGAGTTATCTCTTTTAAACTCTTCATTTTCTGATGGAAGGTAATTTTCAAATGCAAGATGAAAAATGGGTTGTGTAGAGCAAAGTTATTTTTCTATTTGTTGTTTTGCCTTTTTGTTTAAAAATGCTTTACAATTTTCTTAAAGTGCACTTTTAAAACACTTTGTTTATTAGTGTTTAAACAAAAGGGAAACTTACCCTCATGCCCTTTTTCCACTGTGCAAGTAATGTGGAAAGATTTTAAAGAATTGTACTGGTCGATCTTATCTCTTAAAATTTTGAAAAACGGAAGTGAAGGTTTTACAGCATAGTGCATTCATAAAAATGATATGCTGACTCCCCCTAGAGGTCTTTGAGTGTAATAATACTATCTCTGCCTGCAGGGTTCCCGGTGACATTGATGAGGTTAATGCACTGAAGCTACAAGTGGATCAATGGAGGATCCCTGAGAATTTGTCAGATCCCAACGTGCCTGGTCAGTAACTGTTTTCATGTGTTTGAGGATTACGATTATTAAATACCCCCCAAAATATGTCAAGTTTATCCAATTTAATACCTAATATATTCAAGTGTAAACATCCGTACTGCTTTTTTTGTTAGCTTCTCTGATGAAGCTGTGGTACCGTGAGCTGGAAGAGCCTCTGATCCCTATGAGCTTCTACAAGCAATGCATCAGTTACTATGATGATCCTGTGGCAGCCATTAGTGTAGTGCAGTCTCTGCCTGAGCTCAACCGCCTGGTGCTGTGCTACTTCATTCACTTCCTACAGGTACCATAAATTATCTTGGATGTGCAACTGTAAAATTCCTTCATTACTTATTGCACCTCTCTGACATATGTTCTACATCTTCCCCAGGTATTTGCCCAGCCTACAAACGTTGCGGTCACAAAAATGGACGTAAACAACCTTGCAATGGTAATGGCTCCCAATTGCCTTCGGTGCCAGTCAGATGACCCTCGTGTAATATTTGAGAACACTCGCAAGGAGATGTCTTTCCTGCGCATGCTAATCGTACATCTGGACACAAGCTTTATTGAGGGCATTGTATAAAGATCCTTTAATACTTATTACTTTTCCACGGCAATACATGTGACACATAACTAGCCTTCCCACAAACATTGAGTCACAAAAATGAATGTCAAGGACAAATGTACCCTGTTGAAAATGATACTTTGTGTAAAATCAGTTTTTGCATAGTGTTTGCCACTGGAAAACTGTTTAAGAGTGAACTGTGTGTTTTGTGCACCTCAGTGACAAAGTGTATTGTAGTTCAAATTCACTGATACTAACATCACAAAATGTTTAAGCCTGTGCATGTTCAACAAATGTATAAAAAAACAAATAGTGACGATCCCAAAATTTGTTTACAATGCAGTAAACATTATAATGCAGTATTGCAAGGTTAACCGTAAGCTGCATGGATACATCGCTTTGTGAAAACTCAGTTTGCTTGTTTTGTAGAGTAAGTTGTAGTGACAGGTTTAAGAATCTACTTTATTATGTATATTCTTTGGCTTTAAATAGTGTTTCTGTGTCTATCTGTGGATTTTAAAAGAAATAATCTGTTGTGTACAGGGAAAATATATGAAATCTGTATACGTCCTAAGTGTGGTAAGAATCTATTACTAGAGATCTAAAAGCTTGAGGTATACGTTTTTTAGATTGGGAGATTTTTGACAGTACACAGTTAATATAATATAATACACAGTATTTTAAGCAGAAAAAGTTTTCTATTTTATTATTTTAGTTTTGTATTATATTTTGTAAGCTGTGATAAACTGTCATGCCCTTATTATTAGGATGGTCATTTATATACTTAATTTGCCACCACACCGTTTAGTAAATGCTTTTACCATTAACATTACCACTTCTGAAAAAGTGTGCTAATTAAATGAAGTTTAGTGATAATGCCATAAATTGAAAATATCAGATTGTGCAATGCTTGTGAAATAGCATCTGATGTACTAAATAACTAAGAAAGTAAATTAAATCAATGTATATAAAAAGACACAGGTACCCTTTATGTATAGATTCGAGGTTTAATCTTGTTTTTGTCATGGTAGTTATTTTTCCTGAATGTTGATTGCGACTATATGTAAATAAAACTTGTAAATAGTGCTTCCTGTTTTACTGACTGGTTCTTAATGGGCTTGCGTGTTGGTGACATGTGGCAAATAGATGAAAAAAACCTGAACTTTCTGTATTTCGATTTATTGTGTTATTGGTTACATATGATCAAAATATTGTGTACAACTTTTGGATTGTGTATGTAAAAGGGATGTTAAGGAATTCATATAATAAACTTTTACAAAGTTATAATACAACGTTTTATTTGTTTCATCCGTTTATTGATAAGACGAATCAAAAACATTCACTAATAAAATACTAGTTTACACCAGTTTTGTCTTTGGCCCGGTTTCACAGACACGGCTTTGCTTAAATCAGATCCACGCCTTGGTTGAATTTAGACATTTATGTCGCTTTTATCAAAATACACTTGAAGAACACATTACTCGTGCACCTTGAGACAAAACAATGGCACTGATAGGCTTATATTTTAAGATATTTCTGGGCAAGACAGACCACACATTCGTCTGAGACTAGCCTTTAGGCTCCTCTGTGAAACCGGGCCTTAATATGATAATATAACAATTACTTAAACGTACGTGTTGTTTTATTACTGTACCCCACAAACTACCAGGCATTAATGGTCTTTATGTAGACCTAATGCGCATGCGCCGTTGCAGCGTCGTTCATACCCGGTAGTCTATCGAACAACACACTGGATAATAGTAAATGCGCGCATCTCGCCCACAACGTGGTTACGAGACAATGTAATACATACACGCATTGCCTTTACATTTACAAAAACGGAGATCATTGCAAGGTAACGTTAACTAATATTGTAGTATTCCATAGTACTGTGTTGGCATTGACGAGACTTTGTGCGACTATTGAATTAAGCTGTTTTAGAAATACCCCATTTTTCGAATTTCGATTGGGAACGAAGTGACACGTTGTTAAATTTGCGTAAATCGATGCATCTTTTATTTACAGCTTGAATCTGTTGCAGTGGTCATTTAGTGGCGCCTGACTGTTATCCCTGTCATTATTCTTCTGGTGGAGGGTGGGGATCAGTCAGGAAGTCTGGTGGTCGTGTTTTAGAAACATACTGACCCACTCAAGGGGTCATAAAAGAAACTATTTTGAACAGTTAGGTCGTTATTGTGTTTTTTTCTAAGCGTAATGGAGCTAAGGGTCAAACATAAATAAGGGGGCTTTAAAGATGAACGCGAGGCATGAGCGCGAGGCGTGTCTTCGGGAAAAAATGATTCGTACTCCTTTAAATTGTTAAACGTCTGCATTTGGTTGCACGTATATTTTACGCACAAGAGAGTTTACAGGGACATGTTTATGAACTAAGAATAATACACGGGCATCTCACGAAGTATTAAAGTAAAATCTTCCTATTGTTTCCATTGTCGGTGTTAGTGACTTGAAGAGTGACATTGTAAGAAAGGGGTCCGTGGTGAAAGCAGGCGACCGATGCCTCTCATGATGCACGCAAGAGCAAAGTACAGTAATTGAATTAAATGTTTCGTGGTTTGTAATGTACAACATTTCTAATTCTAATAGTTATATTGTGTCATTACTCAGTCTAGAAGTTATTTATATTAGTTATATCGCCATGTTGTTTAAAACCTGTGGAACACAAAAGAAGTTATTTTGAGAAATGTCTCAGTGGTTTTGTTTCCATCCACAAAGTAGTCAATAATGTGCAATGTTGTTTGGTTTGCAGTGTTCTTCAAAAGAATCCCTTTGTTCTTGAGTCATTTTTTTGTGATAAAAAGTAAGTAAAAATTGTGATATTCTTTGCAGGAGGGAGTTGTTTACATTATGAGCAAAACACCACCTAACAGAAGAGGATTAACATTTGAGGTGGGCGCTGCTCTTGAAGCACGGGACAGTCTTAAGAACTGGCAAGTCCACTTTTAAACTTTCCTTTTGGCCATTTACACATTTTCTTAGTTTTTAAGTTATGATGGTATTTTTGCTCATAGGTATGCTGCCAACATTGAAAAGATTGACTATGATGATGAGAAAGTTTTAATTCATTATCGCCAGTGGGGTCATCGTCACGATGAGTGGTTTGACTGGACCAGTCCTTATCTGAGAGCCATGGAAAGAGTTCAACTGAGAAGAGAGGGTCTTCAGGAGGACAACTTTATTCCTGTAAGTCACTTGCTCAAAAATCCCGGTATACATACAAATAGGGATGCTGCATTGATTGTAGTGTTATTTTTTCAATCAATCGGTATTACTGTATGTGGATAACAGACGGAAATTTGATTAATCGCAAAAGTGTGTTTGATCATATTTTAATGTATTTTAAAAGCAAAACAACTACTTAAGGACAATGTTTGTTATGCGCTTTTGATGGTCAATACACATAAGTGTGTGTTCAGTAAGCTGTAGACTGTTTGTTAATAAATGTTGTTTTTACTTTTGTTCCAGGGGTTTCATGTGAATGAAAAAGTTCTTGCCAGTTGGTCTGATTGTCGATTTTATCCTGCAAAAGTCTTGGCTGTCAATAAAGATGGTAAACTTTGATGCATTCATAAAATGAATAGTTTTTCAAACATAAATGCTAATATGGTTCATCATAAACAAAATTGCCCCACAGCATCCTACACCGTAAAGTTCTATGATGGTGTCATCCAGACAGTCAAAGGAATTCATGTCAAACCGTTCATCAGAGAGGTTCATTTTGCATTTTCAATTTCAATTTCACATTGTGTCACGATTTCTCCTCTCATTTCCCCCCCTCTATTTTCTCCGAAATAGAGAAGAAAGAAATTACCCAACAGACATGCAGAAAAACCTCAAGTGAAAAAGCCTGAAAATGTCAATAAAATGCAGGAGAATGGTGCCGACGGTGCTCATGAAGAACAGGGTGACCTTGTTCTTGAGGAAGAGGAGAATGAAGTCTCAGCTTGGGATGGAAATGAAGATGACCAGAAGAAAAGCAGAATTCAAGGCAGGAACACTGGCCGTAAGAATGAAGAACATGTGATGGAAAATATGAGTATGAAGGAGGAAAATGAAGAAGGAGAGAGAGTCCTGGAGCAAATAGGGCAACACAATTACAGTAAGTCATTTCTGAAGAAGGATTCAGGGCATGAGCAGCGAGATGAGAAGACCGCTGTGAAGATAGAGGACAACGCTATGGTGTTTGACTCATGCTTTCATTTTAATGAGAGGATGTTAAAAGGAAACAGGATTGAGGAAGCAGAAGTCCAAGCAGAACAAAAGGAAAAGGAAATCAAAGGTTTTCCTCATGACAAAAAGTCACAGAGGCAGCGGGTTCGAGGTACATACCATGTATAACTCATTTTATTTAGAGTATTTTGGGATTTTTACTATGTCAAAATTAAACTTTTTTATTGAACATTACTATTAATTTAATAAAAAAAAACATTAAACACAATCACCATTTTTTATTTAATCTTTCTCACTTGGCCATATGTCATTGGTCAGTGTCATAATACCTGAAAAATAAAATGTTATCTTTTATAGGCAAAAGGAGAATTTCAATGGCACGAAGAAGATGTACCTCCAAAAAATCCAAGACAGATTCAGGTTTGGCTTTTCTGTTGTTAATAAGAAAAGGTACATACTGGTGCCAGTGTGGTAGAAGGTACATTTTGTTATTGTTCCTATCTTTCCTCCAGATAAAAGTTTTCATAATGGTTGCAAGTCCACCCCTGAATTAACCAATCAGAGAACTCTAGGAAATGGACAGCAGTCCGAACCCTCACTTCTGCCACAACCGTCTATTGACACATCAGACACTCCCAAACCTATAGGTAAAATTTCACAGATGATCGGTAAATCATATATGTACTCAATTAACACTTATTAAAGTCTCGGTATGTTGTGTTAAATATTCCCTGTTTTTTATTCATAGTTAGAAAGCAAGGTTTTCACAACCCAACCCGCTTCAGCAGAGAGCCATGTGAGTAATAATTCATATATATCAAACTTAGAATGACTGGTTTGAATCAATGACAATGTATATTCATATTTTAAATATTTAATAGTGAAGTTTTACTTCTATTTTAGTGTACAGAGTTGTCAGAAACCAGCCACCACCAGTACTCTCTATCAACCTGGACCATAATCCATATAAATGCAGTGCTCCTGGCTGTACAAAGTCCTTCCGCAAAGCTAAACTTCTGCATTATCATATGAAGTACTACCATGGAGATGTTCATCCAGTAGATGAGGATCTCGCTGTGAATACAGGCAACCAGACTGATGTTTTCAGCCAACAGACAGCATTCAATAATCAGAATGGTTCTAAGAAAAGGTGCATTGCATTGTCTACAGTGCCAGTAAACAATAAGACTTATGCACAGATAAGAGTGAAAAGACGCTCTACAGCTCACCCTACTTTCAGTGCACAAAATTACCAGCAGTGGTCTTCACTAAAGGAGAAGACGAGAGAGAAACTGGAAAACAACACACATAGATGCTTCAACAAGGAAAGAGAGAGGAGACATATGGACATAGGTATGGCTAAGCCACAACAATCATATTTTGTTTTATCATTTATCATTTTATCATCAATTTTCCAAAGATAATATTGTAACGTTGTCATCAGTCTGACATTACCTGCACCAACTGAGGGGATTGTTAAAACATTTCAAGGCAACAAGTATTTCGTTTTTGTTGCAAAGGATTCATAAACTAAGTTGTGTGGTGAAGAATAGTTGGGTGAAGAAGTCAAGGCCAGATGCATGCCTAACTTTAGTTAAACACTAAAGTCATGCTGTATTTGACCTATATACTCAAAACAGAAAGCATGTGGGATGTTCGCTGTTGTTTCCTCATTCCTCACTAACAGTAAGCAGTAAGACATTTTTCTTTTCGGCAGGTGTGAAGGAATATGACAGGCTAAAAGGAAAGAGGTCGGGAGATTTCCTGCATTACAAGTTGAAGAAAAATAAAAAAATGAGAATGGCCACATCAGGTGAAAAAATGTAGTTTCTGTTTATGCACCTGTCTACTGAATCTGTTATCCTCCTAGTTAACATGTTATTTTATGTTGCTTTTAGACATTCTTAATATCCACATCATTCACATCATGTTTTATGGTCCGCTTTCAGATGAAGAGAGCCTTTCTGATTGGTCCTCTGACAGCTGTGGGTGGAGTGATGATGACATGGAGACCGACCTGGGCATCATGCCCTCACCCCTTAGTTTCAGCTCTATTGCCTCGACAACAGGAGGTAGAGAAAAAGTTCGATGTGTGTGTGACGTGGAAGAGGAAAATGATTTCATGTTACAGGTGAGCTTTCCTGAAGCTCAATTGGTGAGGCATTTGCAAATGTCATGAGTTCGATTCTTAGGGAACATAAGAACAGAGTCAGATGTTACATTTTTATTAAAAACAAAGATAATGTTTAGAAATAATGTTAATAAATAGTTTTCTTATCTTCTCAGTGTGAAGTATGTCTATACTGGCAGCATGGAACATGTATGGGATTCCTCGAAGACAAAGTTCCAGAACGATTTACTTGCTTTTTTTGCAGAGGTTGGTTGCATGTTTTTCCAAATGTGTATTCGCATTTGTCTGCTGTATATTTCAATGTGTGTGTTTGTCTGTCTATTCAGGACAAATCAGAGGTCAAAGTTCGAGTTACCAGTACTGGTATGACAGAGATTGGATTAACACTGGTCATATGTATGGTCTCTCTTTCCTGGAGAACTACTCCCAACAGAACAGCAAGAAGATCGCAGCCACTCATCAGTTGTTAGGAGATATTCAGCATGTAGTGGAAGTGCTCAATGGCTTACAGCTCAAAATCGACGTCCTGCAGTAAGCTATGCAAATCCTTCCATCATATATATTTTCTTTGAAATTTTCATAGACTAAAGAGATTTTGTGAGAGAGTTTGATGATGTTGTGCTAATAATCCATAAGACCCAAAGTCTTGTATTACTTCAGGAGTCATTTTGAACATTTTATTTTCCTACAGGAGCCAGACACATCCAGAACTCAAGTTGTGGCAGAAGCCATGGAAACTGGCTGGGAGATCCAGGATGAAAAGTGCTGCTCTCGCAGACTCGAAAACTCTCTCATCAGCATCCTCAGAAACCAGTTTACATAAAGAGCTCTTATCGCCATCCTTCACGGATTACATAAGGAGTGACCACTGTTACCAAAAACCAATTGCATTGCACCAGGTAATGGAGCCAAGGCTGGAACTGAAGACACCAGAGGTAGGAGACAGATTGTACAACGCTAATACCATGATAAAGAATGAACACTCTATCCAACAAGCACTAAGTTCTTCTAGTAATAACCTGTCCAACCACAACAAGAGTACAAAAGATAAAAAAAATCGACCTTAACTTTGGTAACTTTGTGCTTTGTAGGATGTGGGAAAGGAGCATGAAGGAGGCGGGGTTATGGGCGGAGCTCAGCAGCATCAGTGTCACATTAACCTGCTGGAGCACATCGAGGCTGTACAGGAGGAGGTTACTGACAGGATGGACTTCATCGAAAGAGAACTTGATGGTATGCAGTATGATCCACAGAAAGTTTTGATAGATTATCTTAAAATTAAAAGAATGTTTATTCATAAACGTTTTGCCTTTCAGTGCTTGAAAACTGGCTGGACTGCACGGGTGAGTTGGAACCGCCGAAGCCTCTGGACCGTCTGCCTGAACTCAAGCAAAGCGTCAAACAGCTACTGAGTAAACTTGGAAAAGTGCAGCAGATTGCTGTGTTGTGTGCCACGTGAGGGCGCTAGAGAGTATTTAACGCCATCACAGGACTTCCTCACGTTGAAACCAGGGAATATACAAAAGACTCTGGAGAACAGACAAAGAACAATACTGTAATGTGAAACTGGACTTGGTCAGTTGTTGTGAAATAAAGAGCAGATACGAGTACTGATCACTTGCACAGCTTGCTGCAATTGATTTCATTTTAAAAAATTGTATCCTTAAAGCAGACCACCTCAAAACTTGGACCTACCAAACTTTACTGAAGAAATAGTTCGTACATTTGTAAGGTGTTTTGATCAAAATAAGTATCTGCCCCCACAAGGCTTCAATGTAAGATCTTATGGTTAATGTGTTACTTAAGTTAACTTTATATTGCGGCCCGATTTTTTATTCACAATGTTTTGACGAGTTAAAACCCCTGACTCCACCTGATGCGCTCTCAATGTAGAACTGTCTAGAAGATTAGCTTCGATATTTAACATGTCGTCATGCCAATGAAATATGAGAACCTTAAAATAAAGGAATGTCACATGTATGATCATGCTACTGTGTTTTTGTGCTTTTTTTAAATTGTGTAAAATAAATATCTATAATAAGAGGTAACCTGATATCATCACCCATCACCTCACGGGGGCGGTACGTTACGCGCAAAGGGGTGTTCCAAAGCGCGTTGAGTGTGTAGTCCTGATAGCCCCGCCCACATAATGACATCAAAACACGGCTGGCAGAGACTGCGAACCGAGAAAACGTGCAGACGACGATCTCCATCAACCTCTTTTTACCCAAACCTTATCTTAGGGGATTCTTCAGAAGTCAGTTACGATTTTCTCCTGATTGGTGAGTTAAATGCATCATGATGTAATTTTGTATGTACAGTTTAATGCAAAATGGTGATCAGAACTGATGAAAATGATGCGATGTACGATTATGGATGTTAGTGTTGGTTATATTTTCTAGACCAGTGTTGTTCCTTTTGAGAGGTTTCGGTGTTTTTAACTGTCTGGTATAACAACTATTCCAGTAATTTAACACAAGAGAAAAACGCACCTTTAATTTATTTGAGATCGTTTGTTCTCTTATCAAAAAGCATTAGACACTGATTTGTAACATTTAATCGGAAATGGAAACGTAATGGTTTTTAAATCTGTTTTTGTTCGCATTTTACACCCATTCGATTCTTCAGACATTTCGTAGTGTTCGTAGACTGGCTCTTCTCTTACACAGATAAAGAGGGCCAGCCGCATCCTACATAGTATTTTAACTGCATCGTATTAAGTGTCTAAAGTATGTAGTGTAGTATGGTTCAATCGAAGGGATGTTAAAGTATGTTGAAATATAGGTCGATCTAGTCAACTGCGAAATGATTTACTTTGTTGTAACTTCAAATGAAGTACCTCCCCTTAATATATATTTTTATAAATTCCTTCGTTCTTCAATAAACGAACAGTTATTATTAGACGCCATCGCGTAAGTTGCGTAAATGTATCTATTTTTTAATAATGTACCACACAACTTCCGGCATGACAGAAATGACATTGTCCTCGGTCACCTGCCCATGGGAAGGTCGCAGTATTGCTGATGTGAGCTCCATGTGCTCGCGCAGGTGTGTTGTCTGGCATGCTCTGACAATGTGGCAGTTTACAACACACTGTTAACACAACAAACAAAACATACTAACCTGTTGTTGGTATCAACAGGGTCCCAAAGATATTCATCGTAATCCTTCTGTTGGAATCTCTGTTTACATACAAACGTTGCTGTACTAACGTGTCTTAGTAAATACTACAGAACACGTATTAAAGTGATTTGGGTTTAACACACCGTTGTTTAAAATCATTAGTTGTTTGTCTTCTATTCAACGGAAATGCAGTGAAACTTTCCTCTTCATCAAACAGACATTACACATGGGAAATGAGATTGCTATGCTTCCTTTCATTAGTTCTAGTTAATGAGTACACGGGACACCACCAGTAATGGTTTATGATTACCTATGGACAGCCAAATGTCTTACAGTTAGTTGTCTTGCTTTTAATGCAGATCATTTGTAAATTATTTTTAAAGAATATTATTCATTTACATGCATGTGTATATAGAGAAAAACATCTGTTCCAGTAGTTTGCCGAGTGGCAATATAAAGATACATGACGGGAATCCTGGGTCTCTTGGGAATAGCGAGGTTTAATTAAGCAATGCTTCAGTTCAATTGAGTGTTATATCCCAATAACCCTGCTTGTCAGCGCTTTAGAATAGCACAAGTGCCAGTGGGCATAACCTATACTGTTTAACAGAGATAATGGGAAACCCTTGGTGTTAGACTGAGACTGAGTGTCTCCTAGGCATTTAGTGTACATCATCATGATTTTGGTTTGTGTGTGTGTTTAAAAAGTTAAATATGTAACCGTAGTGTGGTTGTTACCATGGAAAGTTATCGTTGTATAGCTGTATAGTGGAGTCCTCGATGTTGTTATTGCTATATACTGAGCAGCGTATCTAACCTTCCTCTGCAGTCATATACTGTATCTTATGAGCACCAGGTGGAGAAGATCAGGGAAGCACAGGTATCAGGCTTTTAATTGGGTGATGTAGACAGATTCCAAGCTGTATCTCCAGACAGTCTCGTACTGCAAGATTCAAATCTGAAGTGTGTGACGCTTTTGTAAAGCTATTGGAAACTCTTTATTCCTCTCGGTTGTATTGTATTTCAGACAGAAAAAAGAAAAGCTAATCTGCTTCAACAACGTTTAGATCAAATGTTTTAGATGTTTTCTAATGTATATTTGTTGTTTCCTACTAGGGTTGGGTATAATTAGAATTTTATCTTGAATATCCGTAATAATCTCTTTATTTCTACTTCTAATTCCGATTGTGGGTATTGATTCCCAGTTTCAATGCCAAAGTTTCGATATTAACCTGTATGGTCATTTAGACTGCTTAGTGCTTATTGCCTTGTTTGCAAAATATCTATAATTTTATGAGCACCGTTTTGTATATATATATATATATATATATATATATATATATATATATATATATATATATATATATATACACATAACAAACCATGTTTTGTCCGATTTACTACCTTTGTATTACCATAGTTTAACTTTAAATATCGTGGTAAAACTGTAGTTACTATAACACCGTGTATACACCAGACGCAACACGACAAAAGACATTAAATACGGATTAGATTATCTAATTATCCATTATAATTTTACATTTTGTCCAGACTGGCTTCAGCGCGAATGTACTTCTAAAGTGAGAAATGGCAGAAAACGTTTGAGAAAAACAGTTATAATGGTAAATTTTTACTACTGTAGTTACTGTGCTTTACTACAAATTCGATAGTAAGGATTTGTACAAATACTATAGTAAGAATAAGGTAAATTTTTATAAGGGCTTTTATTGAGTTATCAGCAGATCACTTTCATAAGGGAATTCATAAGGGAAATAAAAAATTTAAATCAAGAATCCAATTCCTAACCTTATAAATTCACAACCCTATTTACTACAAAGCTTTTTTTTGTCAAAACTCTTTAAACCATTACATAAAAAACTACTGTGGTATCATGGTACAGTGATGGTATACAACTAATGTATTAGCACTACGTTAATATATGGAGAATTTGACACTCTGTTATGACACTTTGTTAAGTGTGTTTTTGAAATGGAATCTATTGGGAAGTGAGAATAGCGAGCAGACGTCACATCACATTTATGTTGCGTGATTAAGAAATCAATTATAGAATTTTAGTGTTTTTCAGTCATCTTTTTTTTGCATGGCTGTTTTTCAATGCTTTAAAAGTCCAGTGCATAATGTTTATTATAGCCTTAAAATGATCTCTATATACATACACTGCTGGGTCCCTTTGCATGGAATTCGCCATTTGGTTTTGACTAAGACCGCCTAAATCTAAACGCAAGTAAGGTGGGCGGTCTTGTAAATCTCACTGTACCATCGCAGCCATGTCGCTGAGACAATGTGTGTTTCATTGTAAAAATAAATCCTCTGCCAAAAGACGATACAACAAAACGGCTAACGTTAGCCCCGTGAAGTGTGCGAAAGCAAACACTTATTTTATTGCTATTTTCTAGCATCTCACATACGAGTCGACGAAAACACATCTCTGGTGGGCATTTAGATGCGTCATAAACACAGTTATTGAGTTCGGTTCCGTACACACTGCCTATAGTTTGGAGAAAGGCTTTGGTCACTACACTATCTGCATTTTTTGGGATTAGTTTGAAAGTAGAATACAGTTATCACTCTGGGAAACCGAATATATCTATAGTGTGTACGTGTATCAGTTTACTTCAGACTTCAACAAAAAGGAATGGCAGGCAACCGAAGTGAGCTGAACAGTCCTGAGCTCATACGCCACTTGGTCTGTATAGCACAGCCTGGATAGTTGAACACCTACGGTCTACACGTTTTGTGTAATTTGATCGGCCGTTATAGAGATTGCTGACTAAGCTATTTAAAGGGATTTTTGGCCGATAAATATCTGCGACCAATCAATTGGAGCAGCCTTATTTGTTTCTACAGTATCCCCAAACTGCTCTACAGAGCCCGTTTCGTAAATGCGTTATCTCCTTCAACAAAGACAGGGGGATGACATCTAAGTGCTGTGTCAGCCACCGTAGTGGTTCGAAAGGGAAGGGTGGAGCGAAACGTTGGTTGCAAGTCGCAACCTCACCTCTAGTTGCAAGTTTCATACATTGGACCTTTAACCTCATTATGAAGGAAACACTGTAGAACAGTTTTTTTAGGAAGGCAGTTGTTAGCATAACCTTATTTATGAGAGTTCATTGACCTTAATTTCTGGATTCTGCCGTCGACACGAGTGGGGAACTTGCTTGTTTTGCATTTTAAGATGTGGTCCTCATTGATCAGTCCACACCTGAAGGTGAGCTTCTGAAAGGGTTACATTGGTCCTACACACAACATCCACAGCATTGGAATAGCTAGTGAAAATATTCAATTATAAAATAAATGGCTTTAGCTAAATTAAAAAGCATGCTATATATATAATAGTGAATATGCAAATGTAATCTCCGCTACTAGTCCACACACTGTAGCTTGAGCCCATTTAATGAATGTCACCATGTCTTATTAGCAATAAGGTCATTCCCGCTGGCCTCTCGCACGGACTGTTTGGCTATCATGTGGTCATCTTGGTCGTGAGCCAAACCGCTCGAATCCAAAACCTGTATCTTTGGTTTTGTGCCATGTATTTTTTTAATCTCCAATAACCACCCCCCCCCATATTATTTTCGGTTTGACAGCTGTGGCTGATGGCTCCATCAGAAAGGCCTGCTGAGATGTCTCAAGCAATTCCATCAAAATCCTCATCATATAGTGATCATGCACTCGGGCAGATCGCAGTAGACGCTTTTATTTTCAAGTCTATTGTTGAATCCTGAGATTTGCACTAGTTTCTTTGGTACACAGTGTTTATACTGTACAACCAAAACGTATCACACTCCTTTTGTAAGCCAGTTCTCCAGTTTAAAGCTTCTTGCATAAGTAATACAGGTTATGATCTCTTTAGGTGTTATTAATAATAGTCTTTGTCAGAGGGTGTAAAAATGAATGTGATTAGACATTTGACTGAGAGTTGATAGGTCTGTTGATATAGATGCTTCACTGACAGATGTTGGTCCCAAATTCCAATCCACTCGTCAGCTCTGTGCTGTCCATCAAAGCTTCTCTCACTAGCTGTCACAGCCTGACACTTGAATCTTCTCAATAAGCATTACCCCCATGTGTTTACAATATAAACTAGCCAATCAGATCATTTTCTGGCAAGTTATGCAGCCAGTGACATAGGACACTGAGCACTAAAAATGTCACATTGCGGCACTTCTCTGACTTGAAGACCGACGTATTTAAAATAAGCACTTAAATCTGCTTGTTTGCATTTTAAGTTTGCTACGTTAAGTAAAATATTAATTGTTTTTCTCACAACTGTATCGTTTCAATTCAGAATAAATTTATATATGAACCCACTTTAGTCATTTGGATTGCTTTAATGATGGAGGTATTTGCTTTTTGGAGCTTCATCATTTTGACCACCATATAGGATGAAAACATGATAATGTTTTTATATAAAATTACATGTTTGTGCTGAAGGAAGCAATGTACATCTTTTTATAGGTTAATCCTTTAATTCTATTGCCAGGGTTTTTCCTGCATAGAAAAATTGGAGGCAGCCGCCTCAGTCAAATTTTGTGTGGCCTCAGTCTCTGGCCAAAATTATGTCGGGTGTCTTAAAGTGTTCATAATTCAGACAGTTTCTGCATATCTTACAGAACAGTATCCTATCCTTCAAATATCAGTAGAGTCTTTAGTTTGATCACATTTATAAAAGACAGATACAGCTGCAAAACTATTTCCGAAAACATACAAGCTTTTATATGTTGTTTGTAATGTAAAGCCACTTAAAGGGATGGCAGACCTAAACATGGGCCTATTTACAAGATCAGGATGTCACCACCTTGGCCTTATTTTGAACAAGGAAAGACCCTGATTGCAGGCAAATCTTAAAAGCATAACTCACCGAAAATAAAAATGATTTCTTAATTTGTATGTAATTCCAGACCTGTTTGACAATTTTTTCTGCAGAACACAAAAGATACTTTGAAGAACGTTGATAACCCAACAGGATTGACCCCTTCCATTGCATGACACAAAATCACTGAGACATTTCTCCCCAAAAAAATGTATATGTGTTTCACAGAAGAAAGAGTCTTGGGAATAAGTGATGGTGGAATTAAAATGTTTGGGTTAACTATCCCTAGAGAGCTTTAAGAAATGTTTTCCCTTTTAAATGATGAGGCATTTCCAATTGCCGCCTAATAATGTCTCTGAGAACAAAGTGAGGTCCTTAAATAAAATACTTGTCCAGGGCGGGAGTGACATTATGGTATCCCTTTCCAGACATTATAGGTTCTAGCAAAGAAATGAGAAGGCACAGAGGGTTTGCTCACATAAAATCTGAATGGGATTTCAGGCTGATTCTCTCATCCCTGTGGGATTTCCCTTTAGACATGATGTGCTGATGCAGGATATTATCCACTGAGCATAGACTCCACGTTAAACGTTTGGATTTTTTTTATGGCTCTGCCAGCAGGAAGTCATTTAGCTGGTTCACATCTTGTCCGAACAGATGGGCAATTTATTTTCTGTCATTTATAAAAGCAGGTTAATTTGTTAACACCATCTAATGCCGTGTGCTCTACTTTGTGCCTGTGTTTTGGTGCTCTTGTAAGTAGATTATTGATCATCTATTAATTTGTGCGAAATACATGCAACAGATGAATGTCAATTGTGCTTAGTAAAGACTAAAGATTTGTCTGCATTTTTTAAAGTCCTAACCTAATGCTGTAATTTAACCTGCTTTGAATCCTCTCCACTTATAGAAGCCACTGTTCAATTCACTGCCACAAGAATTCAATCATATCCCTTCCAAGCTTCTGTGAATATCTGCAGCATCGAGAAAGCCGTGTAAAGACAAAAAAACACCATCTGCAGAACCAGATGGATTCTGTGATCGCATTTAATCTAAATTGTTTTTGATGTCACAAACGTTTCATGTCGCCTAATAAACACCCACGTCTTATTTGCTAACCCACAAAAAAAAACAATTGATGTGCTGAAATCGCACAGTGCTCTTTTCAAATAAAGTCGCTCTTATAGACCAAACAGGGTTCCCATGCCACGTAAATTATACTCCTTTAAATTTCACCTTGTTCACAAATGCAATTAACATGGCTTTATTTCTGCCCATATACGACTGGCAGTTAATAGAGTTTTAATAAAAAGATGTTTGTACATACATTTTTATTGATCATGGCGCTGTAATTCATCAGATGATGGAGAACAGTGTTATAATCGGGCATACATCCAGTTAGTTGTAGTCAAGCACACTTTCAGCATTTCATACTTTAATTTCTTGAGCTGTGTGTGTGCGTGTTTGTGGATGGAAGCCATGATAATGCTTTTACTGATGATGCCATCAAAAAAAGTCTTGAATCAATATACGGCGAATGGCTTTCTGATCTTGTAAGGCTAAATAATGTGACCCTTAAGGAATTATGCACTCCACCAAATGCATTCGAGGAAGGTTCTTCCATAGTCTGCTTTATAAATGAAAACAAATCTAATTATGATATGTGTATATAAGTGTGTGGGTGTGTGTGTGTGTGTGAGAGAGAGAGTTGTGAGAATCAGGGCCCCAGACTCAGCCTAAAACGGTCGTATTTGCGACAAAAAAATATTAATTTGCGAGTTATATTTTTGCGGAGAGCCCCACTGGCGTCCATCCAAATGTACTCAAATTAAATTGAATGCAGCTGGACTTTTCCCTGCACGCTATGCGCCCTTTGCAAAAACACTGCGTGCACTCAATGGACTTACATTTGGAGCTGCAGTTGCTGCATTACGCCACAATAGAGGCGCTGTTTTGTTATCAGCACAGTGAGGCGCTGGAGAGTTGCATTATGTTCCTCCTGAAGAGCTATATTAGGAGCTGTGCTGCTTTATTAGCTGTTTTTCTCAGCTGTTCATGTGACTATTGTTTCTGTTGCATCCAAGTACTTTTAATTTAATTCATTTAAGTTTCTCTAAATGATCGTGGCTTACATCACTGTAATGTTTTAAGCCGTGCAGTTGAATCAGCGTTATCATTTTTACAGTGAGTTCGCCTGTATGAACGCTCGCCATGATCAAAATGACTAGCAAACGAATGCCTCATTTGAACCGATTCATTTAAACTGAATTCTTACTGATCAGGTCCAGGAACTGGCTTTCCAGCTGGGTTCGGGTCTAACTCTCAAATAATAGTCGGGTCTGGGTAGTATATTTATGGCATTTCTCGGATCTTAACGGGTTCGGGTCCAACTTTCTAAATATTGGATGGGTCCCGGTCGGGTCTGTGTAGCACAATCACGGGTCTCTTCGGGTTTAGGTCCACATTTTTGGACCTGTGAAGACCTCTAGCTCAGAGTGATTGATGTAACACTGCGATTCTGTGGCAGTTTGCGTCACACAGGGTGCCCCTCTGCCCTTAGTGGATGAATCAAAGTCCTTATTTGGCAGACAGTCTAGGGAATTGGCTGTACCCACAGAAGTGCATCGCCCCAACTCAGATGCAATCGGTTAGACGAGGGGTTTCCCCAAATTCACCTTAGTGATGGAATCTGAATCTGACTGCACACCCACCAGGCAGGGTTTTCTGATCCTGTAACGCACCCTGCAGATGAAACTGGAAATCCCTTTGTCAATCTAATTGTCTCGACTCTCCTATGGGAATGAAGATAGATTTCTCTTGTTTTCCAGAGGAAGAAATGACCACCGCGTTTTACAGAGTTTGTCAGGTTATTGACATGAGATCTGTGAAATATGTTAAGGGTTTTGTTTTGATGACAGTCACAGACACTGAGGTCATGTCTCACAGCTTCCCATGCAGCTGCTCCAACTCTCCCTGTGAAGTGGGCGGGGATTGAGAGGAAGTGGCTAGCCTGGTTTATATTCTACACATGAGCATGCATGTAAGTGCACTGTGGTGGATGCCATTAGTAGGAACGACCTGCTTTAAAAAGGTCGTTGAGTAAATGATTTATAGAGAGCATGATGGTGTGTCATGATATACTGATGTTGCGGCTTGTTTCACACAGGGGAGGTATGGAACTCAAAATGAACCATAACCATCCGCTGCAAAAAATGCCAAAAGCTGGAATGAAAACACAGTCGTACGTTTTTATGCAGGATCAAAATTTTATTTTGACCTTATCTTTGAGAAAGCGTTTTCGCCCTAGGACACACAAGGATTTCTGAATCTGCCTCTTGTACTTGCCCCGCCCTCAAGCGTGGGTTTGGTTTAAGGCATTAAAACACCCTGTTGCTTTTTGACTCTTATTTTAATGTGGGAAAAACACAAATTGAAGAGATTTTCCCTGTAATTCTCTTACCAAATCGCTGGGGTTAATCCCGCTCTGAGCTTGTCACAGCGCCTCAAACAGAATTATACTGCCACACAAGATTAAAACTTCCATCCGACTGAGCTGAACCAGATGTTGCGGAGCAGTATAAAAAGTCTGGTCTTAATTGAGCTATTTAATTTCAAGCTGCTGTCCAATCAGTCCGAAACTATTTGCATTGAAGGTTTTATTTTATTGACAGGACGATGGGCTAATTTGGGTCCTCTCACATAGATTTATGTATTTCACCACAGTGTCATAGCACACAACTGATTTATTAACCTTCTGCAATAACTGTGCACACCTCAGGTTCACCAATGGAGAGTAGAGGCCACAGACCATCTGACCACATCTGTGCTAACTCCTTATCGACTGTTAGAAATGTGTGTTTTGATTTGTGTGCTGTATACAGCTTCAAGGTGAAAGAGAGAAAAAGCAGGAGAATAGTGGGCGTGGTTTGGGATGTCATCCGTGATTTGTTTACACGGGCATGCTGACATCTTTTTTATTTCATTCATAATGTATGCATATGTGAGTAAGTGTGGGCACCGATCATCTCAATCTACAACAATGTTTGACATGCTTTTGTCGACCTAACTATTTGAATGAATACACCCATTTGTCAAATATATCCATTTGTAAAGTCTAAGAAAAAGCACAGAATGTTTCTTTGTGAGTATATGAAGGGAATGTCTCCACAAGGTTACACAAGGTTGTCTGTGTGTGTGTCCCAGTCGTAGAAGAGCTCCTTAACCATTTGTAAGTGGTTAACAGACACTGTGCACTAAAAGACAAATTTACGTGCTTCTGATAGTATAATGCAAAGAAAACTAATTTATTTCGAGTATTCGTAGCTGCATAGATGCACGTTTCACAAAACATCTCACTGAAAGGAGGAAGAAACCTTTTGAAAAGGATAGTTATGCAATACACATGGGAAGATGTGGGATCTGGAATTTTAATAGATTTTACATCTGTACTTAAGAAAGCTCATCTATGAATGGAATCGAATGTTTCAGTCTGCTGTTTTGAGTCTTCATTACTCTTGCTTGTCCCTGTGGGAACCATCACTGAAAATAAACTGGCTCTTTTTATCTCTATGGCAACAATTTTACACTCCATTGAACACACAACTAAAGTGGGTGGAGACTTGACACGACATTGATTGCAATCCGTAGTTTGGTTAGGAAGTTAACTCGGGCTGCAAATAGAAAACCCTGCGTTTCTTCTTGGTAGAACAGCGTGTACAAAACGTGTGAATCTGCTTCACAATTCTAGTCTGACCTCTTCAGCCCGTGTTGGGATTACATTTAGAGACCATGATTACAGTTTGCCCTTTGAACTCGGCCCAGATTATTTGACAGTAAATGGAAGTGGTCGGAAATCTAACAAATCTGTACTAGCATGTTAAAGATTCTTATCCTTTTTTGTGACGCTCTAAATATAATGCTCTATTCGGCTCTGCCACTAGGATCGAGTAGGAGATATTGACACAAATGTCCTCTTTCTGTTTTCATTTTAATGATGTTGAAGAAAAATGTTGTGCTTGAGTGCCAATTCTGTAAAATTATTTTATATAGTAATATAATGATACAAATATATAGTATTTATACAATTTATTAAGTAAATAGTAACATTAGAATCAAAGCAGCCAATCACATTTGGGCCAGCCTCAAGGTTAGAAGGGTTGAATGACTGACAGAAGACAGATGAGGCCAATGGAAATCACATAAGCTTTGTCAGCACCAGCAATGTTATTCCACCAAACATGAGGTCAGCTGGTAAAAGGACCTCATTTATACTAAATATCACGGCCATTGCATACGTTTTGGTGACTTTCTAAGGATACCAGTCAAATTTGAGATAAAAAATGTGTCCTTCTAACCTTGAGCAGACATTAAAGAAGTCATAAAGCGGGACTCCATTTGCGTACTCTCTTATTTGCAGTCTGGGCAAATCGAGGCCCCAATGTAAGTGAAATAAACAACGAGCATCTTGCATGACCATGTTTGTCTCCGTGAAAACAGGGTTTGTCCAAGGGTGATCTTCTGATCCTCTAAACAAATTCAGCATGTTTGTGTACCTCTCAACCTTCAGAATATTAATCAGCACACTTTAGTGGAAGGGCCCAGAATCATGCAACATTTATATATTTGTCAGTAGACCGTATCCTTTCGTCAAAAAAGCCCTGTTCCCACGGCAACTAAAAAGAGCAGATTTTAGTGGTTTCCCTCAAGCTCTGCTTTTATTACTGTTTACAAGTAAATGTTGTTATTTGGTATTGTTTTATGTAAGGTTGCCTGGTCATTACAAAATAAAGGACAGAAAAATAAACATGTTATGAACATATGTTCAGGAAAAAAAACATAGCTTGGCCCATAACATGTGAATATGGATTCAAAATGCTAAAATGGCTTATTATACAAATACTATCACTTTATACATTAAATCATCTTAAATAATTTCAGTCATCATAAATACTGTGGACAGGCACAAGCTGAGCAATAATGGGCACGTTAAATCCCATGTTTATGGAAAGACATAATATACATTTTACATGAAACCCTGAACTAAACATTTTATTGTAGTTGGCGAGTAACATTTTTGTACAATGTATGGCTAGACTTAAGCTTGACAACAATGCAAGGAAATGGTCAACCTTTACAGTCTGTATCATCATAAAGGTTCATCAAAACAAAGATTCTGTGTGTAACAGTAATGTTGCAATATTAATTGTGTATATATAGTACTTATTTTTTCTGCACATACTCTAGTGATGTCTTTCATAAATGTTTTTTTTCTGTGTTTGTCTTTACAGTGTAGCCGGACACAGTGATGGATGAGCTACAAGACGTTCAGCTGACTGAAATCAAGCCTCTGCTGACCTACAAGGTGAAATAAACAGAAGTGTCCTGCACACATGCACATGCACGTATTTGTATGTTTGCACACACCTTTGCAAGCCCTAGAACACTTAACAACATGGCACAGCCAGTATTACAACACTTTAGTATCAACACTTCAACTCAACCACAATTTTTTCACATGTGTATGTACTAGTCATCTTTGTATACTTAATAATACAGAGAAGTTTATAGAGCCTGTACAGACAGCTCATGACTAAATATACACATACAGTACTACTAATACACTGATGTATTACACCTCAACTTCACATACAAATATTCACATGCTTTCTTTTCTTTCCTATGTAAAAGATCTCTTGGATTGTAGCCCAAGCAAGCCACATCCCTACCACTGTTTTTATTTCATCTGAATCATTTATGCAGGACTTACTCTACTGAGTGAGAGCAAATGGAGATTGGAATGGAAAAAGGAATGGATGGGCTGGAATGAAGAATGGAAAGGGAGAGAATAAAAAGGACAGGGAAACTAGGTTGAGGCTCATACAGCCCCTGTTTACTGCTATACACTGAGGTTCATCATTTTAAAACACCCAACAGCCATACAAAAGAACTAAAAATAGACACAGGGATGTCATAGATTCATTAGCCATGTGCAGAAATGTGGAGCTTCGTTGGGCATGTGAGGTGATTAAGTGCTGAACTGAAAGAAATATTACCCAGAAGGAAGATATACAGTAGGAATATAGCGTATAAGTCACATGGTCAACAACAGTACGTTTATTGTGTACATAAATATAAAGAATATGGTTTGGAATGTCATGCGTAAATGAGTGCCCGCTAACCTCTTACTCCATCTAGTGGCATCCACGTTGCAAAAGCTGGTGAAACAAATATCAACTTGATTGAAATGCAATGTTTGATAGACATTTTTCGTTTTCTCCTGTAGAACTCTCGGAACTTCCAAGACTTTGACTGTCAGGTAAGACAGCGTATTATGCTATTTCATTAGAAAATGAGTTATTACTAGATGCTTATTTGAAGTTTTACTGTGCCTGCTCTAAAACAGACAGTTGATGTGATGTAACGGGGTTTTGACCTTCATATTTCAATATGAATATGTCTTATTTAAGAAACTGCCTGTTTGATTAACCTCACAGAAGGATGTGAGTATGTTAACCACGTGCTTTGATGTGTAGAGCATCACAGCAGGACACGTATAGAATAAGGTGTAACAGGGCTGGATCAAGCCGATTTGCTTGAAATCCAAATATAATTTCAAAGAAAAGGCTTTTTATCTACAGTGTGTTTGGGAGGTAAAGAACGTTATCTTTCTGTACTGTGCAAATTATAAATATTCACATAAATTATTCGCCATTCCCTTATTAGGTCATTCCTAATGGGTTTTATGTTGGCCAACCGATCATTTATGGATTAACATCTGATGTAATGTAATAGTCAAGATCTCTCTGCAGTCTTGGAATCACGACTGCCTCTTTCTGCGCTGTAGTCTCAGATTTAGAGCTAAAAATAGTGCCTGCAGCTGGTGTATTGAGCATACTCAGACTCCAGCATGACCTGTTCTACATCGCATTGTGACTTTAACATTCCTTACTCAACAGGCCACAGTACACAAACATACACATACTAGGTGCTGATGAGATGATAGGCGGAAGGTGAACTAGCCAATCTGTTATGTCAAGACGCACTAAGAATGGTGCAAAATGCACATGTGTATGTGAGATGGCTGATGTTTGTGGTGTGATTGCTCTCTTGTGGTAAAGAGAGGCAGTGCAATATGGCTATACAACAATCCAATCCGTGCATCAGTTTAAAGGGGTGATTTAATGCTGTTTCATGCATTCTGACTTCTTTACAATGTTGAACTTCTCATGCTTAACACGGTCAACTTTCCAAAATACAAGTTGTACATATTATTTCTGTGCTCGATACACTCCCCCAAGGTTCGTATAGGTTTCGGAAAGTATTTTTCGAACATGAAAAACCTTTACGTAATTTTTTTTCTTAGTACCTTATTTGGTTATTCTCCCAGAAAAGCACGACCACGGCAAGGGCGAAAGAAATGGCCCACCCACGCGTCAACCGACGAGCGATAGGAAGACTGGCTTACCATGAAGATTGGCTATAATGTAAACAACTGAAACTTTTAGTGAATCATTCAACAGTTATGAAGGGATAATACGGTGATGTATTGTGTGCTCATGATTTAGTTCCACCCCCCCAAGAAATTACTTTTCGAAGATACGTAGTATGCAATACTATTCTATAGGTACTCAAGATTTATATGAGATTGGCAGAAATGAGATTTCACATTCAACCAGGCCTTTAATAAGGAATTTTAATGATGTGTGGTTTGTTGTTGTTTATGTGTTTGGGGTGGGCATTGTAAAAAGTACAAGTATGGATAAATTGCTTGTATATGTCTTTTAAGATTATGTCCAGTTCTTTCAGTACCAAGTGCAAAGATTTAAAGAAGAGTTTTTCAAAAGCTACATTACATAAACATGGTGTGAGGAATACTCTGTGTAACAGGTTTAAGGCTTTATCTTTTTATTTGAAGGTCACATTAAAATGTTAATTGTTTGTTTTATTATTAAAGGAATAGTTCACCTGCAAAATGAAAATTCTGTCATCATTAACTCACCCTGATGTCAATTTAAATCTGTCTGATATTCTTTCTTCTGCAAAACACAAAAGACGATATTTTGAAAAATATTCGAAACTAAAAACTTTAGGTCCCCATTGTAAGGACACAAAACCAATGCAAATCAATGGGGACCAACAATCTTCTGTTACCAACACGTTTCAAAATACCTTCTTTTGTGTTCTGCAGAAGAAAGAAAGTCAAACAGGTTTGATATGACAAGATGGCGTGTGAATACTGACCGAATTCTCATATTGAAGGTGATAATTAAAACATAACTTATGTTTTATTTGGACTTATATTGTTTATATTATAATTTATTTAGTTATTATTTTGACTTATATTGTTTATATTATTATTTATTTGTAAGTAGGGATTCTATCTTAAATCCTTAGCCATTAGTATTAGCCACAGCATCTGGTGTGAATACTGCAAGTCATCCAGCAGGTTGATCATTATTCATACATAAACTCCACCCATAGAGGGCGCCAGAGGATTGTGTTAAATAATATCCTTGACTCTGACAGTATATTTATTTTTCAGATAAATTTCCAACTAATAATATGAACTGTAACAAACCATTGCCAGGATTAAAAAACAATTGTGCAACAGTTTTACTGGGATTCAAGGTTATTTTTCATTGTCTGTGACTCAGTCACTAGAAGAAAGTACATCAGAATTAAGTCTTGCATCTTTCTACGTAACATATTTGTCTCCTTTTTAGAAGATTCTGTTTGCAAGATTTATATTTTTGACCATGTTGTCATTATCAACAGTGTTTTAAGGCAGTTTTAGTTCATTTTGCCCTCTGATGTACACACTAGACTGAAGGTTACTCTGACCCATCATGCTCTGCAGGCTAACTCACTGAGCCTAACACAATCTTATTCATGACTCAAGCTCTGGGTTCATCAATAAACTACACAAATCTGTGCTAGTCGGTACATTTTGTTACTTTTGAAGACATTTTGGTTTAAGGTTGTCAAGGATTTGAGTATCAATTGTTCATGTTTACAATATAAATAATGAATAATTATTCCAGTATTCCAGACTACAAATGCTGAATTCTTTAGCCCCTCAGGGACATCACAGAGGCCCATTAACTGAAAAACATTGACATCTGACAGCAAAGGAGATCAATAGCTTATCAGAGCTCAAGAACTGTAGAGAAAACTATACTCTCCCTCTGCAGGGTTACAGGCATGTAGTAGGTCATAGTTTCTTCAAACTGAGTTTTATAATAGTGATTATTCAGTTGTAAATCCAAGGACACTTAAGAGTACATTAAGTCTGGTTGTTACTTTGGTATATTTAGGGTGTATAGAAAATGAGATTTATACACAGAAACACAGGCAAAGATCAATAGCTCTAAACTGGTGGGTCACGACTCATGACGGAGAAATAGTTTGCCCGTATGTTCTAATAGGTTCGCAAACAGCTGGGAAAATTCGGCTTCAAGTGCAAACAATGTTATTTATTGACCCAGATAATTATGCCAAGTTTGGACTGGAAAAATTTATATTGTATAATTTATTAGCTTTTAAAAGGGATGATGTTGTGTGTTGTTGACTTCAAAGATCATTTTTACTATTAAATTCTATAGAATTCTGTAGGAATTCATATGTCACTTATGGTGAAAAATCTCAATCTTTTGCATTATAATTAAAAATAATATTATAAATAAATAAATATATAATAGAATCGATTTGATCGGTCATACCTCTTCTGGGCAGTGCTGTTGTGCTACACTGTATCTGAATCTAAAGCAGTAAACTGGTTGACCCCACCCGGAAAAAAGTGCTATCATAAGCATCATTCCTTCCTTGCCCTCTCTGTCTGTTCCACACCCCACTCATCCACGTCCCTCCCACCTGACTCCCCCTCGTCCAATCAGAGCGGGCCACTTTCAGTGCATGAGCAAGCGCAGCCTCCCCAGCACAATCCGCAGTCACTCCTTGCTGCTCCTCACCCTATCTGCATCTCTGCTCTCTCTCTCTCTCTTTCAAAACATACCTCTTTTTTCATCACTCTCCCTCTTCTCTCCACCTTCTCTCCTCCCTCTTGGGTCTCTGCCTAGCTACTGCTCCCACTGTCCCTTTTACTCCATTCCACCTTCAGCAACTCCTTATTTCTCTTCTGGATCTCGTCTGTGAAGCTGTCAGTGACTCGTGCAAGGAGACATGTCAACCGTTCTGGATGTTGAGCACAATGCATGCACTGGAGATGCTGTGGTGAGTGCATGCGCACGTGAGACCGCAGCTAGTGACAGCTTAGACTGATTTTTTTGTGCGCTGATGTACTTTTGCAGGGGAATGTTCGAGCAGATGTGTGAAAGAATGGTTTTAAAGATACGATACAATAGCACAAGGAATAAGTGACGTTGTTGACATGCATGTCAGTTTGTTTGAAGGCGACGTGCGAGATGCTTTCCAACGATGTGTGTTGTTCTGTGAAAGCTGTTTCATGGCATGCATTAGTCATGCGAGTCATGCGCTGAGCTTGTTTACCTCACATAGATTAAGCTTGTCCGATACTAAACTGCTCAAGATCAGTGTATAAATGCACATGATGGCAATGAAAATACACTCGGTATGCATACATAAATGTATAAATCGTGGCACGGTCCCAACGGCCGCTAAGCAGCCTGATAGGTCAAGCAAAGCAAGGACATTTGTAGCAGTTTAAAGGCACTTTCAAAAGCATTATGCTTTATCGCCAGGGTGTGGTATATATGCTATGTGTTTTTAATGCAACGGTATGGGTGGAGTGTATTAGGATGTGTTTGTGTGCGCATGTTACGTGTGTAGTATAATTATCTTCCATCAAGTTTGTGCTGCGTAATGGCCCCCGTTGCTTGTGCGCTGCTGTGATTGATGCTATTAGCTGAAGGGTGGGGGTAGAGGCTGTATTCATTCATTCACCTTGGCTTAGCTTCTGTTTCCCAGGAGAGAAATGTTTTTCTTCTTTTGTGTTTTTTATGTTTTTGTGCAAGGATCTGACCGTTCTCTAAAGCCGTTTACATGCAGGGTTACTGGAGGGCTGAAGCTTAGTGTGCAAGGATTGACCGTATATTTATGATTTGGGGAAGCAAATGTAATCATTTACATTTAGCAGAATTTCCAATAATTCGGGTATCCATTACTTTAAATATTGGGAAAAAATATTCATATGCACCTCATTGTCTGTGGTCATTACACCCCTGTTGAATTATAAGAAACAATATTTGGGAATATTGTGAATGATATTTTCCGGATTGCATGGTGCAGATCCTAGATCAGCTTCTGCGGGATAAGGCCCATAGAGAATCTGGAAGAACATTTTAGATTTTTTGCAAGGTTAGGTATGTAGTTCTGTGCATCTCCTACTGTCGTCTGCTGTATTCTCTGTTTAACAAACTTTATCGTGTTCGAATGTTTTTTGCCAATCTTCCATAAAACCAATCACAGTTAAAGCAAAATAACAGGTTTGCAGTCTCGGTTTTGTCCTAATCATGACCCACCACTGTTTATCCCTGTCGCCTCCTCTGTGCCTCATTTCTATTCAACACCTCTTTCATGACTCTCTCACAGTCGTTCTAGACCCACATTCACTTCTTGTGTGTCTGTGTGTGTGTGTGTGTGTCTGGAAGAGTGAAAGTGTGCCAGATTGAACAAGAGAATTTTTTTAAATGTTACATTTTAGACTCTCCAACTCTCTGGCCTTGATTGTTCATGTCCCCTAGAGCTGAAAACATTCTAACTTGTTCCAATTGAACCAGTTTTTATAAAAACAGGCACTCAACATTTTTCATCCAGCATTTCTCACTTAAAGAAAACATTAGCTTTTGATCTGTACCTGTGCTAATACAAGAGGGACTGCATAAAATAATTTGACAAATATTATTCATCTCACACCCGTGAATAATAACTTGTTACTTACTCAGCTGACAGATGGTGTTAGGGGAGGGACACTCCCCTTCTAGACAGCATTTGATTGGACAAAATAAATGTCGGTTTCCCAGACAAGGCTTAAGCCTTAATATGAATGTTTGACCTGTCTTAACTGAAAATAACTTGCCTTAAAATAAAATATGCACACCAGTTATGTTTTTCTATAAGGAATTTTTATAATAGCAACTTGGATATCCTAATTTAACTAAGGCTTAGTGCCTGCTGGCTTAAATTAGGCCCTGTCTGTGAAATTAGTCATAGTTTCTCAGAGTTATGTGAAGTGCTGTAATGTGTAGATGTTTTTATGTCTGAGAACGTAGGACTTTTGTAAGTCACAGCAGAGAAACATATTTGATTTTTAATGGAGGTATAAATCCGCAGAATTGTCTCGCACACACACACACACACACACACACACCTGGACCTTCTGATGTCGGTATGGACTGAATGTGATGGTGCATCTTCATTTACTGGTCCACTGATCTGAGCTCATAGATTATAGAAGATAGATTAATGCTGCGGTAGAAGCTGAAGGTAATTTTTAAATTGCAACCTTGCGATTCTGTGAATATTCATGTGTAAATGTAAAGAATGTTTAAATAAGTATTTTAATCTTCTGAATACCGGAATAAAATTGAGGGAACTCTGTGCACAAATGCCTTAACAAAAGAAAAACAGGATACATTAAAAGATAGTATTTGTAGGTAAGATTATTATACATTCTACTATCAGACTAGATTTTTCATTTGTCGGGACATATAAATTGTGTCATTAATCTCTCCATCAGCTGTTTTCTCTCGGTAGAGAGATGGAGAAGAAACTCAGGCATATGACAGACAACTCTGTCTCCGTTTGGTTCAACGCAGTTGGATATAAGGGTCAAGCTCTCTCTTTCTCTCTCACACTGCATGAAGGCTGCAGTGTGTCACAATTTTGCACAGTCATACAGGAGGACGGTGCTATTGTAAATTCTCAGTGCACTGTGCAGCCACTCCCTGTTGATGTCTTTAGGATTATCCAATATCCACTTCTGTAGCTTTTGTTGAGATGATCAGCGGAAGTGGTTTCCTTTTAGACATTACCTAAACGTGTGTGTATTTGTATCTGATGGCAGAATGAAGAACTACAATATTACTGCGCTAATAGGGCTTTCAGGAGGATGTGTTATAGATTTTGGATATCTTCCCAAATAGAATTTGATGATGATGGTGGAAAAGTAAAATCTGTCAAAAATGAAGTCAATGGTTCATCCTTTTTATACTTTATATGAGTGTCATAGCAAGGGGATTTGGATCATTTTCTTAAAATAAAATAAAAATAATTTATGTCATAAACAGGAATAACTGAATACATTTTTATTTAATTTAATCTTCAGTTGTTAAAAGTCCAGTGTGTAATTTGTGTGAGGATCTATTGAAAGAAATGCAATATAATAAACACAACTATCTCTGCAGAGATGTATTACTTGGAATGAGCTATTTCTATCTACATATATTACGGGTCCCCTTATATGTAATTCGCCATGTTGTTTCTACAGTAGCCCTAAACGGACAAACTGCTATACAGAGCATGTTTCATAAAAACGTTGTCTCATTTGGCAAAAAAGCAGAAACAAGATCTTACTACCTTAGGGGAGGGGATGGGTGTAGTGAGCCGTTGCTTGCAATTCGCAACATCACCACTAGTTGCCGTTAAGATTTTTACAATGGACCTTTAATAGAATGCTTAGGAATTATTTATATTTATCATCAAGTAATTGTGCAGTGGAATCAAAAATTCTGGTTTCTTATCCATCATTGGTTCCCAGCCATAATGCAACACTCATAGTACTGAATTGTGATTCTAGTCCTCTGCAGCTGCTCGGCCCTCCTGCTGGTTCAGTTTCCACTGGATCTTTCTATTGATCCTGCAGCAATCTGCCCTGTGCTGCCTCATGGGAGATATAACTTACTACACAAATATATAACTCCTGGAAACAACAGCGCCAGTGATTTTCTCTCTAAACAGATCGGTTACATTATACACGATGTGTCGTAGTAAATCCTCATGCATTTCCTGGAGAAGATTCTTAACCTCTTAAGAGTAAGTATCCAGAATTCGAACTTAAAGTTTGATGTGTTTGACCTCTTGTTCTTTTTTTGCAGGAGCATGATATTGAGACTCCCCACGGTGTGCTCCATGTGACCATGAGAGGCAGTCCCAAAGGGAACCGTCCCGTCATTCTGACCTACCATGACATTGGGCTCAACCGTATGTAGAACTGATTATAACAAACACGATTGTAAATGTCCAACCTCTGAGTTTTGTGATAGTGATGTTGTTTGTTTTCTATTTTAGACAAATCTTGCTTCAACACACTGTTTAACTTTGAGGACATGATGGAGATCACTCAACATTTCGCCGTCGTGCATGTGGACGCCCCTGGCCAGCAGGAGGCAGCACCTCCCTTTCCCACTGGGTGAGTGGCTGCTTCCTCTAAATATTTAAAGAACTTTCAGTCTTTCAATAATATGATTGGCATCATCTACAAGCACATAAGTCTAAGAAAAACATTTTAAAAAATTCATGGAGCTGGGTTAAGATCTCATGACTTGCTGTAACTTTTGTGTATGTATGTGTCTTCAGGTACCAGTACCCCACCATGGATGAGCTGGCCGAAATGTTACCCTCAGTCCTGACTCATCTCAAGTGAGTTACAGAATTGAGTCGGTCCATTTGCACTGAATTACCTTTTAGCACTTTAATCAATCAGATCTCTCTGCGAGCCTGTGATCTGTGGGAATCAGCCTTACAGATGTGCAGATAATGGCAGATTGTCACTGAGTAAAGAATAAAAATAACAAAATTCTCATGTTGTAAGTGACAGAATAAGTGTGTGTTCTTTTGCAGGGTGAACTGTGTTATTGGCATGGGTGTTGGAGCAGGTGCCTACATCTTATCACGCTTTGCTGTGAGTTTTCCAGCTTATGTTTTATATTTTAGCAATGCAAACAGAGTAAACTCTTTGATTTTGGGCGGTCGTTCTTTTATTATTATAAGTGACCAGACATTAAAGGTAAAATTCTGTCATATTTTCTTCACACTCATGTGGTTAAGGAATCTGAATATGATTCTTTATTTTGTGGACCATAAAATATATTTTGAGAAATGTCTCAGTGGTTTTGTGTCTAAACAATGGAAGTTAATAGGGGGCCAATGTCGTTTGTTTACCAACATTCTTCAAAATATCTTCTTTTAAGTTCTGCAAAAGAAAACAAGTCATATAGGGATACATATTTTTGAATGACCTGTCCTTTTAAAGACCCAGTAAAATCGAAATATACCTTTTTATAAAAAATGAGTGAGCCTTAAGGACGTCAATAAACTGATATGCTATTAAACGCTAACAAAATTTGCATGTTGGAGATAAAACCGTTCAAAACTGACAGCCTGGCACGTACGCCCAAACAAATCTATAAATTCCATTACATCATGACGCTACACTTCAGCCTCGTATCTAAGTTCTTGTCATTGGCTATTTTAAAAGGGGGCGTGGTCACTCGATATGTATCCCGCTCTCTGTATTTTTCAGTTGAAAGGATGTCAACATATCAAATAATGCTGCGTGTTCAAAGACATTGCAGTGGGCTTTTAATATAGGGCTGCACGATTTGAGGAAAATGACACATTGGCATTGTTGAGGTAAAAATTGCGATGTGCGATTACGATAAACTGGGTATAATGAGTCAACTTGGTTGATATCAAGGAAAATGCACACTCAGATAACGGAAAATGCTGAAATTTGTATTTCGCAACTGAGATAGAGATATACAGTTCAAACTAGCATCAAGAACTAGAATTGCACAAAGTTTCAAATTAAAATTAAATGTTATAAAATTAAATAAAAGTAACATCTATGCATTACTGAATTATATAAAAAATATATATATATTGTCAACAGTACAGGTAAATTAAACAAATAGAACATAAAAACGGATGTACACATTTTTTGTACAAAATAATCCCAACAAACGGACATTTAAGCAGATTGTAACATCTTGTATGAACTCTTTTGAAAAAGAAACTGGATATAAATGTGTCTGGACACTAGTTCAGTGTCGGTCTGCTCTGCATCCCTTTCTCCCGTCTCCACACTGCGCCCGCAAATCACGTGACCAAACACGCGCGCCACCGCCACACAAGACGGCTCGTTTTATTTATCATAGAAATGGACGTATATCTCTTAGAATGGATGTCTTGTCACGTCGATGAATGCACTTGTTTCTTTAATATAATTGTATTAATGTAATGTAATGCATAGGCTGACATCGCAATTGCGATATGATTAATTGTGCCGCACTACTTTAATAATTAAAAAACAGACATTCACAAATGTTTGTTCACAAATCTTAATGATGACACGCACTCCCCACATTACATTTAAATGCAATTTTAACCACACCACGTATGTAAAGAAGTCGATTAGGAAAGCCAGAGCAAATGACCTATGTGTCTTTTATCAAGCATATTTTAAACTGACCAACTGTAGCACATATTTTTATATCTCTGCACCTGTTCTTTCACAGCTGTATCAAAACAGTTCAGCAAAACTGCATTGATTTGAGTGTCTCTGAATAAATTAGTTTTTATATTGTGTGCACTGCAGCTTTAAACCTATGAGACTATTGATCACACAAACGCTTAGTCTAACATATCCAGCATTTCTTTGATGGAAGAAGCCTCAATACATTTCTGTTTCTCTCTCTCTTTCGTTCATTGCCGAGTGCCCTGTATCATTTCCTGTGTCGTGCTCTGTCATCATCTATGCGTAAGCGTGTGCGTAGACAGCCACACTAAAAGTTTAATGTCAGTAACTGTGAGCGGTAGGGGTTGGTGCTGTAAAAGCTCTCCGATGAGGATGGGCAAAGCCTGCATGCATTTTTAAACCACCCTCCCCACATTTGCCTCATTAAAGATAATCTCTTCTCTTTCCTCAGCTGATTCATCCTTCTTTGGTGGAGGGGCTGGTTTTGATTAATGTGGACCCCTGCGCAGAAGGCTGGATAGACTGGGCTGCTTCGAAGGTAAGTAAACAGATGATGGTATCAGAATTAATTTATTGGCCGCTGCATGAAGGCAGTAAAAATATATTTGTTGTTAGTGCAAGAACAGCATATAGAGAAGTGCAAACAATATTTAAAGGGATAGTTCACCCAATAATGTATAATATGTCACCATTTGCTCACCATCTTTTCATGTCAAATCTTTTTGAAGATATTTTGAAGAATGTTGGTAACCAAACAATGGCGGAGCCCATTGAGTTGCATTGGTTTTGTATCCGTGCAATAGAAGTGAATGGGTACCGCCGTTGTTCGGTTACCAACATTCTTCAAAATATCTTCTTTTGTGTTCAGGTCATACCTAGAAGCAAGAGGTTATTATGTGAGTATAGGTGACCATAAGTCTGAGTGGACATCCATGACATGCGGAGTCCCTCAAGGCTCAATTCTTGCGCCTCTCCTATTCAACCTGTACATGCTCCCAATGAGCCAAATAATGAGAAATAACCAAATTGCTTACCACAGCTATGCAGACGACACACAGATATACTTAGCCCTATCGCCTAACGATTACAGCCCCATTGACTCCCTGCTCAAATGCATTGATGAAATAAATAGTTGGATGTGCCAAAACTTTCTTCAGTTAAACAAAGACAAAACTGAAGTCATTGCGTTTGGAAATAAAGATGAAGTTCTCAAGGTGAACGCGTACCTTCACTCTAAAGGTCAAACAACAAAAAATCAAGTCAGGAATCTCGGTGTGTCTCTAGAGTCAGACCTTAGCTTCAGTAGTCATGTCAAAGCAATAACTAAATCAGCATACTATCATCTGAAAAATATTGCAAGAATTAGATGCTTTGTTTCCAGTCAAGACTTAGAGAAACTTGTGCATGCTTTCATCACCAGCAGGGTGGATTATTGTAATGGACTCCTTACTGGCCTCCCCAAAAAGACCATAATACAGATGCAGCTCATACAGAACGCTGCGGCAAGGATACTGAGCAGAACCAGTAAATATGATCATATCACACCAGTCCTCAGGTCCTTACACTGGCTACCAGTTACATATAGGATAGATTTTAAAGTTTTATTACTGGTGTATAAATCGTTCAATGGCCTAGGACCTCAATACATTGCAGATATGCTCATTGAATACAGACCCAAAAGAACACTCAGGTCATTAGGATCGCATCAGCTAGAAATACCAAGGGTTCTCTACAAGCAAGGAGAGTCTGCATTTAGCTATTATGCGAGCCGCAGCTGGAACCAGCTTCCAGAAGAGATCAGATGTGCTCCCACAGTAGTCACATTCAAATCCAGACTCAAAACACATCTGTTTAACTTTGCATTTGATTAATGTGCACTGTGCCTCTGACCGTCCGACTGTTTGTGCTGTACTTTATTTAATTTATTATCTATTCTAAATTATATTTTATTTTATTTGTATTCTTAACTGGTTAATTTTATTTTTCTTATTTCTTAACTGTTTTATCAAATGGATATTTTTAATTTCTTCTATGTAAAGCACTTTGAATTGCCATTGTTTATGAAATGTGCTATACAAATAAACTTGCCTTGCCTTGCCTTCTAAAGAAGAAAGAAAGTCATACAAGAATGACACGAGCTTGAGTAAATGATAAAATAAACTTCCTTTTTGGGTGCTCTATCCCTTTAATGTAACCAGCAATACAGTGGAACATAAGATATTAGGAGCTACAGCATAATATTGACTATATCGTGAATAAAAATAGGTACTAATGCTGATGGTTCTTGACGGCACCCTAGCAACCACCTTGAAATACCACAGCAACCACCTAAGCAAATGCAAAATCAGGATATCAAGACATCACATCAGTCACGTCTACTAAATTATATATTTCATTTTCTGATTGGCTGTTCATCTCTAGCTTACTGGGTGGACCAGCAATGTTGTGGACATTGTGATGGCTCACCACTTCAGCACTGTGAGTAAATCACACCACATTCGACCACATTTTACCACACATCACTAATATGCTTCTTAATGCAATGTTTATTGTTCATTATGCTGATGAATTAGGAGGAGCTTACCGACAACCAAGAACTGATTCAAACATACCGCCTGCACATCGCCCAGGACATCAACCAGGACAACCTGGCCCTCTTCTGTGGCTCATATAACGCGTAAATATTATTTCAGTAAATAATTAAATCTATGATGATAGACCTACTGGTTATCACACGTATCCTGTGGGACCTAATAGTCGTTTGTTTCTTATAGACGTCATGACCTTGGAATCGAGAGGCCGATTGTTGGTCTTAATGAGAATACAGTGAGCACGCTGACGTAAGTTTGCCTCTTGCCTCTAGTTTGATATTTTGTATGTTGTTATCCAACTGTGCCTGTACGTGTACAGATGCCCTTCTCTGCTTGTGGTTGGAGACACTTCCCCTGCGGTGGAGGCCGTGGTAAGTTTGTACATATCAGGTCATTAATCTTGTTCCATTGGTTTAACTTGGTTTTAGATTGTTCTTCTGGCTTCACCCTGTTTTAAGGTCTGTTGAATTGTTTAATATTACAGGTTGAATGCAACTCAAGGTTAAACCCAACAAAGACAACCCTGCTGAAGGTAAGATAAGACGGGTCATATAATAGTGGTCACTAACTTACCTTTTACAATCACTTTTCTTCACCCATGGGACAGTTCACCCAAAAAAAAAAATTCTGTCATCATTTACTGATCCTCAGGTTGTGCTAAACCTGTAACCTTTTCGTTGTTAACCAAACCAAACTCATCCCCCCTTGACTCCCGTAGTATTTATTTTACCTACTATGGCAGTCTACGGGGGATGAGATCTGTTTGGTTACTGACATTCTTTTAAATATCTTCCTTTGTGTTTAGCAGAACAAAGACATTTAGACAGGTTTGGAAAAACTTGAGGGTGAGTAAATGACAGAATTGTTGTTTTTGAGTGGACTGTCCCTTTCATACTTAATATTTAAAAAATCCTATAGACTTACATTGAAGGAGAGACTGAGGTATTCCTAAGGTCTAGAACATCATAGAGAGTACGAGGCGGTCTCTGTTGATTTGGGCTTAAAAGCAGCCACCTAGCTACCCAGAACAACCCAAAACACCTGTATAGACAATGTTTAAATGTATTATACTTGAATAAACGTTCATATACTTAAATAATTATAATCTTATATATTTGTTTTTCTTCAAAGAAATATTTAAATTTCTAAGCCTCATGTCTTGAGTAAATGAAGTAGTACATTAATTTAGCCACATTTCTTTAGCATATTCTTTTTCATTCTCTTTTTTCCAGATGGCTGACTGTGGTGGTTTGCCTCAGGTTGTTCAGGTTAGCCCTTCTTGATATTAAAAGTCATATTATACACGTCAACGCCATCATTTACCTACACCAGACCTCTGCTTAAATTATACAAAATCAAATACAAGGTTGTTAACAGATTATAAATCATAATGCTGGTCTTGAATCTCCCAACAGCCTGGAAAGCTGGCCGAAGCCTTCAAATACTTCGTACAGGGAATGGGATACAGTGAGTATATTTATTTGTTTACCTCAACATTTGGTATTTTCCAGCCTGTGAAACTGTCCTTGGATGTTTTTGTGGCCCGTAGAAAAATCTGGGTCAGTCTCTCTAGTCAACAAGCATCCGTTTATCTGCGTTTCTCAGACACCGGGCTATGCTAATAAACAATTCAGCACGGCACTATGACTAATGGCCGTCTTTATCAAGAGCCCATCAAATGACAAATACGGCATAGTTTCTTTTGCTTTCTCTCTTTCTTTTCTTTCTTCCACGGCTTCCCACACACTCTGTTTTGATTAGTTTTCCTTTCTAGCTACAGACGTGCGGGAAATGACAAGGAGCCCTCCGCACATACTGGGTGTCACTTTGGCGCTCCAGTAAAGGGCCTGGTGTTCTGCCATTGCTGCGAGTGAAAAGATGTGGCACTTGTCAGTCAGCTCACATAGAGCCAGTCACCCTCTCTCTGACCCCTCAGGAGCGACTTGCTGTTTCACTTGATGTTTTGTAGCAAAGCCCTTGATGCTGTCGGGCAGGAATTTGTGTCATGTCAGTACCCGAAAGCTTTCTGCTCTGGTGTTATAAAAGCGTGATGTTTAATAACAGTCATTCGTGGATTTGACATTAAGCCATGAACCCCAGAGATTTTCTTGACGATATAGTGAGAAATCAAAAGTGAACACTTTCCTTTGGCCAAAAACTATAAAAACATATTTTCCTTGAATTATTTCAGTCTAACCTTAAAACTGAAGTTTTTGAAGAGTCTGTGTATGTCTTGTGCAGGCTTTACATAGAAAGGTTTTACTGAAGGATGGTGGATTGCAAACTATATTTAACTAGACGGTTAACCCACAGTTTGCGACCTAATGCAACAAAGTGTTTAGCTCATTTCACAACCAAAAAGGATGTTGGCAAAGGAGTCGAAAAGGCACAGCTACAAGAAAATATCCTGTAAAATAAACTGGTATATTTGTAACTTTTCAATTATATAGTAAACCTATAAAAAACATATGATATGAACCCTGTTTATGCAAATGGTTTTCATAATTTGCAGATGAAAGAAAGCATGTCATCCGCCACTCGATGCCCTTTCTAGATAAAAAACATCCAGGCTCAGCTGCTTAAATGTCACTGCAGATATGCGTTTTAAGATCCTCTTCCTGCAGAGAGTCCATTAAAACACAGCAGTAAACACCTGCCCGATTTACAGCAGTTTGCAGTTGAGACTGCAAGGCTGCACGTTAAAACAAGGCTGTTCTAGACTACAAACACCATAAAAGCCTGATTTTATTTTAAACTTACTATAAAGAATGACATAATGAACATACAGTAGTAATGTTTATATAAAATGTTTCACTGTTTTTCCTCTGTTTCCCTTTAACGTTTGCAAACAGTTCCTCATGTTTTGCTCAGCCATCTGAGCACTGAATCAGGTACCCGGATTGGAACCACTGGTTTTTGACTGGTGTATATATACTTGCATGTATACTTGCATTATTTTTGTGCTTGTGCATGTAGATATTAGGTATGATTTTATATTGTCTCCACCGATTATTTAACAGCCAGTGCCGATATTACATCCAATTAAATGGTTATGCATTATAATGAAACAAACCTGGCTGATATATCGGTGTGCCGATCTAATTTGAATATATATCGTTTTTTATATTTTTGTATAATAGACAGTTTGTAAGATTTAGGGTGTATGTATATATATTTTTATATGTTTTAAATGTATTTATAATGCACATGTTTTGTGATATGTTTGTGTTGCCAGTTTTGGTGGATCTATATTTTGTCAAAAATGCTTGTGTGTGCACATATACTCTGTGTAGAAAGACAGATACAAGCAAACTTTTGCTTATCTGTGTTTATGTTCTCAGTTTCCTGCATCCTTTTTTTCGAGTCTGCTGATACAAAACTGAGATATTCTTTATTTTTACTTCAACAGTACCAGCTGCTGGCATGACCCGTCTGTCTCGATCCCGATCCTCCTCCTCCAGTATCACATCCACAGACGGCTCACGCAACCGCAACCTTAACAGCCCTCTGGATGGACCCATCTCTGGAGTCCTGGACAACCAGGCTAGGCCACAAACCATGGAGGTCTCCTGTTAAAGCTACTGCTGCTCCTCTACTCCTCCTGGAGCTCAAAATCTGTCTGCTGACCTTTCACTTCTCACCTCCTGTTATTTGTGTCCTAGATTCCTAAATGTTTTAAAAGCCTTTGAGAAACAGGGGAGGCTCCTATAAAATGTATGATATACTGAAAGTTTAAATAATAAATGTATACAGATGTTACTATATACTAGCCACATATTCAGTCATGAAAGCAGAAAAACTCAAATATATCTTTTTTTTTATTTGTTTTTGCTTTTTTGTTTCTTTGCTAGTGTTTAGTTTATTCTTGATTCCTATCTTTTTTTAATGTTGAAGTAAAAATGTTCTCTTTTAACCTCTCACACGTGTGTGAAAAAGCACACATTAATAACGAATGTTTTATGGTGTAAACTGTGAGCTTTCCTGTTACATTGTGTTGTTACACTGTGATAGTGTTTAGTTTGTTGTCTTTTGTTTAACTCCGTTACAAACGAATGTTCAGCATTGCCTGTTAAGATCTGTCATTTAATACACTTAACTATTCATCTCATGAATGTATAAGAATTGACTTATAGCTAACCACAGTTAGCTATAAGACCTGGGTTAAAAAAGTGGAATATCTATTTTTCTTTTTGTTAAAATCTTAATTTCTTTGTATTTTAAATATCACTCTTTTAAATATGCAAACCAACACTATAGTAAAGACTTAGTATAATATAAAGTCATTTTTGTTTTGTACATTTTCACATTAACTCCTTATCCATTTTTAACATAATTATTTTCAAGCAAATCACAAATTAATGTACACATGGAATGAGTATGACTTTGGCTTCAAGTATGAAATTGTGTCTGATGAGGTCACTGTTCACTGGTTCTCAATTACTAAATAAAGTTTATGAAAAGATGAGACCGTGCATGTATCTCAAACACTATGTGCTATTTTATATATTTGCGGTGTTTCAAAGTACCAATATATTTTCGGAAATGTTCAAGAAACAGCTTCTCAACTGCACAGAAGACGATCAAGTCACAAAAGTTTCCAACCACAAATGTACCTTCACATCAATTGGCTTTTATCCACAGGTTGTGGTTAAACTATTTTTAACAACTTCTTCAAAACGCGAAAAGATGCACAACACGTAGAAAACCAATCACATTGCAGCTGGCATTATCAAGTAAACAAAATGTTTTAATTATTGCCATGTTTACTCCCGCAAGTGTCAGCATAGCTCGGATTTTGTATACATTGTATGTAACAGAGAAATAGGATTAGCTCCTCTATAGTAATACATTTTGATTATGTATTTCTAATCACTATTAACACAGGAACTTTCGCATGCAAGCCTCACCACAACTCCTACACAGAACACACACGTCAATTCACACATAGAATAGGTCACGTCAACAAAGTTTTTTTTTAGCAATGTGCCTATGTATCTCTAGAGAACATGTTTTATCTCTAAGCCAACTGTTTATTAATATTAGAAAAACATCTTCCAATCTGAGCATATGTGCACACAACCTTTAAAGCCAGGAATGCCAAGAGCTACAATAGATAACAGTAAGTGTTTTTTTATGCAATAATCAATCTTGTGTGTTTAGTTCAGTTATTTGAATACAGTAAAACTTAATATGATTGCATTTTCACAATAACATTGTGCTTGAGTAATTGTGTAGATATTTTTAGCTTTGTGTCATTTCCAGTGTCTGTGTATAAATCCATATTCAGACATGGTCATGACCTAATCATGGGCAGTTTACCGAGCAGATACAGACATCGGTTTGCTGCTAACAGACAGGAGCATCTAGTATTGTCAGATGAAGGTAAAGACATGATTGTGCACTTTACAGTTACATATCATTGGCCAGTTTGTCTAAACAAACGTCCATTCTTGGTGAATAGCCAAGCCAAGTACATTTAGCTTTTGGTTTTCCAGTAACAAATAAATTTGTTTTTGTGTAATGCTAAACCTAGTTTATTTTAACCATGTTTTACCATATTTTACCACAGCTGCAGAAAATGACATGTACATAGCAGTGGCTTTATGCAACATTCACAGGAATTCTGAAGATACAATATATATAGGCGAGAGATTAAATATTATATCAGAGTAAGTTAAGATTATTATTTACATTTGAAAGTATTTCAGTTTTTATTAAGCATTATCTAAATTGGGTTTGTTTCTGTTACAGAGAAGGTGACATGTTGAGGGTTAGCTCCACATCGACTGGCATTGAGGGTTTTGTTCGTTGCAACTGTGTTTCCAAAGTGTATAATCGGTCAGTTTAATTTATGTTCACGGTGTCATATATTAAAAGTCAATCATGTTTGCCAGCTTGATTGATACGTCGAATGATACGATTTATATTTTCTTGAATGATCATATAATTTAAACACTTTTAATCACAAAAATCTAAATCGAATTGTATTATACTATAGCCTATCATTTCTTACTATATAATTCTAACTCTTTGGTGACCATAATTTCTCATATGAAAGCTAAATTTGGATTGTCAAATTTGTTTCATATGTGTGGATGTCAAGATGATTTGTTTCTCTTGGCTCTATAACAAAGATGGCTGTTTAAAGGGATCACCAGGAGAAATGCGGAAGAGCTTCTAATGTTGCCTCAAAACCACACAGGATCTTTTTTAATTCGGAAAAGTCAGACATGTCCTGGTTAGTCAGTGTTCTAACAGCAATGTATTGATAATATTTTTTTATTATTTTAAGTCAATTTCCTAGCAACACCAAATGTGTTGCTATTGGCCGTAGGTTCCTTCTCACTTTCAGTTCGACAAAATAGTGATAACAGATGCAACATAAAGCACTACAGAATCCTGCAGCTCCACAATGGCTGGTTCTGCATCCACCCAAGCCATCCCTTCTCCACACTTAACCAGCTGGTAGACTATTATTCACGTAAGTTTACATGACATACCGTCAAGCTTTCTGACAGTCATCCTGTTTCTGTAATACGTTGTGGCCTAAACTCAATGTGGTATAACACTGTTTTTCAAAATCCAATCAAAAGGGGTCACATTTAGTAAAATGCAAAGGTTTGTTTGTTCACAGGGACTGGTAATGGTATATTAGGCCGGCTGGCTGGACCTTGCTTATTTAGTGACATGAACACAACTCCGGAGGCTATATCTTCACCTATAGTAATCCAGAGGCCTAATTTTAACTGGAGAGAAGTCACTAGGTAGGATCTCTATAGATTTCGTTTTTATATTGTCCTTTATTGGAGACTGTGACATGATATTTTGGTTGTGCTGCTACTGAAAAAATAGCTTGTTTATCATCAGGTCAATGATTCGAAGCCAACCGAAGAGTAAACATGAGGAGAGTCTGGTCAGCGAAGGACTGCGAGAGACTGTTAATGCATATATTTATTTCACTGAGGAATCATGCTGTGAGGACTGAATATTCTCAAACAAAGACCAGGCTTGTAAGTCACAGAAGAAGAAGTAGCCTAATAGACATTATGGGTTTATTGAATTCTTAGTCATCCTCCAAGATGATCATAGTGTTTTGAGCCATGTTACAAAAGTACCAAACTGTCATTAATTAATAAACTATTTGTTTTTTTGCATACTTTGTTTTATTAGTTCTGTTTACTTGTTATATAGACCGTTTCGTCGGACGCGCGTGAGCCTGACCCGCTGTTAACTTCCGGTTTGTGTTTGGCTAGTGTCTAATAATATAACTATTTATATAAAATGTATGTTAATATTCGTTGATATTATTATTTAAATGTATAAAATAAACGATGTGTTGAATCTTGTTGTACAGGCTATTCATTTTATTAAATACAAATTTTATAGTTTGGTAGCAAACCGTGTTGTACATTAACATCTAGCGGTCTAGCTACATGTCGAAAAATATTGGAGATAAAGTTTAGCCAATTAACGGTTCTTCTCGGTTTCTTTTGATTGTTATCAGAAATCATTTACAGGCACTCTATTGTAAATGTGAACGTGTACAGGAAGTTAAGATGGGGTCACAAAAGTGCGCAAGCGCAGTGACGTTTGTTCATGTTGTTAATATGAAACCTTCTATGTTATACTTCTAAATACTTCTTGTACACGAGGACTTGTTACAAGGCGAATGCAACCAGTGTTGTTACCAATATTACCATTCACAAACTCATGTTGCAATATTTGTGTTTTTATATTAACTGTAAAATTATTTTACACTGTGAAATGTATTTTGTCCTTAAAATGTTACACGTTTTTAAAGTTGCATTGTTTTTTGTATATATGTATATATTTTATAAAGCTTCTGTAAAGTCAACAGACGTACAAATAAGCGATACGAATATTTCGCGATACTTTGTTGTCATCCGCCGACTGACCTGTTTCTGACGCAGAAGAGCACATCGCCCTCTGCTTGTCACTTTAGACACTGTCCACACGAGGGCGCACGACACACAGGAATGAGCGTCGAAGACACAGTGATTTGAACTTCCTGTTTGGAACATATTCAGGAAGACGAAATAATGGCGACGCTAATGGGGCCCGAGTCCCCTTGGACGGGAGGAAAGAAAAGGACTCGTAACAGAAATGTCCTCACCAGAATACGGCACAGTCAGATCGGCGACAGAGGGTTCAGTAGAGGAACACAGGTAAACGGGAGAGTTTGTTACCCTGGCGTGGAAAGGCTATTGTCAGTTATGGGTTCGCGTTCCGTCGATCAACGTTTAAGTTAAGAAACGAAGTAAATCGGAGGGATGCAACGCTTTACCTTGATCTAAAAGTAATATTAATCTCATACACGTACAGTCAAATGATCGGTGGGATTTAAAAAACAAACTGCTCGAGACAGAGAAAGACATACAGCCAGGATATTTTTGTTTAAACTAGGCTTTAAATACAGTTCTTCCCTAACAAAAGCAAGTTCTAGACGTATGCACGGATTTGTGATTAATCTAAATAAACAATACGCATAGATCAATCCGCGATCATACAATGTTTATAACAACAGCTGATTCAAGTAAACATATTACTGACAGCCTTGCGAGCTGTCTGCCTGTACAGGGTTTCAAAGACATCGCCACACATTGTCCATGTAACTTGTTTGCATTTGTCAAGTATTTATAAACAGACCGAATTCTCTGTCTTTCCCCCTATTTATGATTCATAGCCACATATAAATTGGCCGAGAAAAATGGGGCTTGATTTTGTGTGGGTTCATGCCTGGAGTGTGAGCTTGAATTATGTAAAATGTCATGTTGAGTTGGACAAGGCACAAGATAATCTGAGCCTGGCAACTGTAACGTTACCGACAGGTTTCAGTTTCATTTCACAAGACAACACCTCACAGACGTCAAAGAGTTTGAGTCAATCGCAAATGTATTTAACTGGAGAGGTTTAAGTCCTAGAGATATAATGTTTGTACATTGACATCTTGGAGTTTTTTTCCAAATTAAAGTGTATACAGTGCTTTATGTAACTGAGAATGGTTCGTATTGAGAGAGAAAGAAACTCTAGACAGGCATCTATACAGGTTTCATGTAATGCGATCTGTAATGTATACAATTTGTGCGTGTAGTTGGTTGTGTTATCTTAAATGGTATAACATGTATATCTGCATCTATGATTAGACAGGTGCTTTTTGTATAAAAAAGCCAGATAAAATGATAGTATATGGTATTACGTGTCAGTCATATAAACTTGAAGCCTAAAGCTTTTACAAACTTAAATGAAAAGAGCATTATTAGGTACCCCCTTGTTTTTTTATTTGTAAACGTATACCTACATTATTTAGCATTAATTACACGGTGGCTTATATTACTGTGCTCGTATGACTTCACTGTGTATCGATCCCTCTTATTCCTTTCCTTGACATGAATAACTTGCATAACATCAATTAAAAATGTAAATAGCAGCAATGTTTTGATGATTTGCATGCTGAACTTTGGTCTTCTGTATGTATTTGCTTTTAACTTGGTTATTAGTTTTTTTAAAGCCATCTAATTAATCATATAACTTCCTTTACAATGCATGAAAGGTTGTATTGTACACTGTAAAAAACAATAAAACAACATGAATGCTGGGTGACATCTCCTTGCATTTTATTTATGCAGAACCGAAGTCTAAAACCTGAACCATTCCTTTAGCTCAGCCGGTAGAGAATTTTGGTAATATTAAAGTTATAAGTTCAATTCCCAGAGACTACACAAGCTTACATAAAACTGACAGAGAAATGCAAAATCTGGTTGCTTATATCTTGTTTCCAGCTCCCAGAAGTTCTTCTCCGGGAGAGAGATAAGCGGGCGAAATGGCACGGGATTCCAGTCCTTGTACAAGAGCTGTACGAGAGCAGCCACCTTAACAGTGACTTCACCCGCACACATGCTGTGCTCAAGGTGACGTCTCATACTTAAAACTGAACTTCTTTCAAAGCGAAGCAAATCATGTTACAGTTAATTTTGTTTGCTCATCCCAAAAGATATCTGTGTCATGTCAGTGCAGACTTCTCATGCATTTTAACAGGCTTCATGTGTCTTTGCATCGGTTTGTCTTCATCTTAACATCTTATTTGCTTTTTTTCCCCCCAGGAGCTGTCATCTTTGCTGTCCATGGAGGCCATGTCTATTGTAACTGAGGACAGAAAGGCAGCACAGGAATCCACCTTTCCAAACACATACACCTTTGATCTGTTTGGCGGTGTAGACGTGAGTTTTACAGTTCTGTTTTTTCTCTGAACACGAATGAATAATACTTAACGTAAATTAACTTTTATGAAGAATTAGCAATAGCCCTAAATGAGTCAAATAGTGAATGTTTTATCATCTTAGCTGCTGGTCGAGCTTCTGATGAGACCCACCCTGACAACATCACAAAAGCCCAAGAGTAAGTAGAAATATTTCACTAGTAATATTTGATCTCATCGTTTGATATTTGGTTGCATGTTGTTAATGAATGTTTAAAGATGAATGTTGAGCGTATGTCATCATTTTCAATTGCTTTTAGTGAATGAAGACTTGGTCAAGGAATGCCTTAGTGTGCTCTACAACTGCTGCATATGTGTAAGTATTTATCTCACCTCCTATTTAATATTTGATAAGTAACTGAATAACCAGAATTTCTTGTTTTCTGCAGACGGAAGGTGTCACGAAAAGCCTGGCAGCGAAAGATGATTTTGTCTCTTTTCTCTTTACTTTAATGACAAATAAGAAGACTTTCTTACAAACAGCTACATTAATCGAGGATATTCTTGGGGTTAAAAAGGTCAGTGCTTGACTCCATCATTGTCTCACCTTGTTTTCTCAAAATGCTGTTAAGTATCTGTGAACATCATTTCAATATCCCAGGATCAAAAAGATGTCTTAAAATCCATTTGGCACTAATATATGTTATTGTTTTAAAATGATTTTGTCTCAGGAGCCGATTCAGCTGGAGTGGATCCCTGACCTTTCTGGACTGGTGCAGAGCTTCGATCAGCAGCAACTCGCCAACTTCTGCCGCATCCTGTCCGTCACCATCTCAGAGCCTGACGTGGGGAACGACGACAAACACACCCTCCTGGCTAAAAATGCGCAGCAGAAACGCAACACCAACCCCTCTCGTGCTGAAGTCAACCAGGGTAGGTCGAATACAAACTGAGTTGCGCCACCAAGAATCATTACTGAAGATCTGTGGAGAATTAGGTCATCGATGAAGGGAAATCTGCCATATGGTGACAATCGCTGCTTGTATATAATGAGATGAATTTTTTAGAGATTTATAGAGCCGAAATAATATAGATGTGTTCTTTGGTCCAGTCACCCTGCTAAACATCCCGGGCTTCATTGAGCGCTTGTGTAAATTGGCCACACGGAAGGTTTCTGATGCGACCGGAACACCAAACTTCCTGCAGGAATTGGAAGAATGGTACACCTGGCTCGACAACACGCTTGTGCTTGATGCGCTCATGCAGATAGCAACGGATGAAGCCGAGCACAGCAGCACAGGTAAGATTGCTAAATTATTCTATGTATGAATGTGGCATAGTGGTTAAAATATATTTGTTTGATTTTGGCTGATTTTATGGGATTTTCATCCCTGAAATTGAAACGTTTCTTCTGCAGAGTCGTCTGATGAGAGCTCATTGGCCACCATCCCCCAGTGGCAACGTTTGCCACAGTCTATGAAGATCGTCCATGAGATCATGTATAAGGTGGAGGTTCTTTACGTGCTGTGTGTTCTGCTCATGGGTCGACAGAGAAACCAGGTAAGAGCTGTCAGTGTTAAATGTCTGTAAAGACCGTTTCATCGGACGGGCACACGCCTGACCCCCAGTTAACTTCAGGTTTGTGTTTGGCAAGTGTCTAATAATATAACTCTTTATATTTATTAAATTATTTAATTATATTATATTATATTAATTGTATTAAATAAATGATTTGTTGAATGGGTCCTGTAGGTTGGTTGTATTTAAAGAAACCGTATGGTACATTGACATCAAGCGGTCGAGCTTGTTTTACAGTCTCTAAATTCGAAATATTGTAGAGACAAGTTTAGACACGTAACTGTCTCTTTTGATTTTGATCAGAAATCATCTACAGGAACTCTATTGTTTGTGAATGTTTACCGGAAGTTAAGTTGGGGGTCACAAAAGTGCGCAGTAACGTTTGTTTATGTTGTTAAGGATGAAACCGTCGATAGGATCTGCATTATTAAAGGGATAGTTCGCCCAAAAATTAAAATTCTGTCATAACTTACTCACCCTTAAGTTGTTCCAAACATATATACATTTCTTTGCTTGAACACAAAAAGATCCAAAAAATATACTTCCAAATATCTTTCTTTGTGTTCAACAGAACAAAGAAATGTATACAGATTTGGAACAACTAAAGGGTGAGTAATTTATAACAGAACTTTTGGGTGAACTATCCCTTTATCTGATCTGTAATGAATCTTCCAATTCTCATCTTTGTTTATCCCAATCATTTAGGTGCACAAAATGTTGGCGGAGTTTCGTTTGATTCCTGGCCTCAATAACCTCTTTGACAAGCTCATCTGGAGGAAATTCACTGCCTCCAATCACGTTGTCCACGGACAAAATGAGAATTGCGATTGTAGTCCTGTGAGTTTCATTTCTAATGATCATATCCAAGCAATAACCCGACTTTAATTCTCAGTGTCTTGTATTACTGTCTGCTATTTATATCACAGGAAATATCATTTAAAATCCAGTTCTTGAGGCTACTGCAGAGCTTCAGTGACCACCACGAGTAAGTCACAACGTCATATGGCGTATTTTTATGGATTGCTAGAGAATGGTTTCGCATATGTTTTCTTTTGTTTACAGAAATAAGTATCTTCTTCTGAATGTTCAAGAGCTGAATGAGTTGAGTGCGATCTCACTGAAAGCTAACATCCCTGAGGTGGAGGCTCTGGTGAACACTGACAGGTATTATTGAGATTTAAAAGCATTTGCTGCACTTCCTAAAAGATTGTTTTTAAGTAGATAAACATCATGTCTCTGTGGTCTTTCAGGAGTTTAGTGTGCGATGGTAAGAAAGGGCTTCTCACACGCCTGCTTACTGTTATGAAAAAGGAACCGCCGGATTCTTCATTCAGGTGAGGTATTGTTCTTGTGAAGATATTGTTTCCTCATGAATGAGTTTATGCAACATTTAGCATCTCTTGTTGTTAAGCACCTCTTGTGTTTGTTCTTGCAAAAGGAAATGCTTGACAGAATCTTTTATTTTAAACCTGAAGTAAAATTGCTTGTGTCTGATGTCATGGTTACATTCTTTTTCTGAAGGTTCTGGCAGGCCAGAGCTGTCGAGAGCTTCCTCAGAGGGGCCACCTCATATGCAGACCAGATGTTTTTGCTGAAGAGAGGTTTGCTGGAGGTAACGACATAAACGTACACCCATAAATCCTATGAGCCATACTGTTGTTTTACTTAAAACTATGTCCTTAAAGGGATACTTCACCCAAAAATGAAAATTCTGTCATCATTTACTCAAAAATTACTAACCTCACTATTCTTAGCTTTGTATACTGTGCTAGGCTTTAAGGGACTAGTTTTGATGCACTTATGTATTTTGTTGCCTATGCTGTTATAATTGCTTCCAATGTTTCCTCATCTGTAAGTCGCTTTGGATAAAAGCGTCTGCTAAATGACTAAATGTAAATGTGACTTCGAGTTTTGCCCCCATTGACTACCATAGTAGGAAAAAATGTAATGGTGGTTGCCCTTTAAAGGAACTGTTTACTAAAAATTCTGACTTCGTTTACTCACCTTTGAGTTGTTCCAAATCTGTATAAACAGTTATTGGTCGCCATTGACTACCATAGTTGGAAAAATAGCTTAAAAAATGTCTTTGTTCTGTTGAACACCAAAGAAGATATTTTGAAGAATGTTGGAAATCAAACAGTTCTGGAGCACTTTTGGATACCATTGTCATTTTCCCCAGGATACTTCTTTATGTGATCAATATCTGTTGCAAACTAAGAGTTGAAATAGTTTTTTGTCTAATAGTAGGTTTTCTTCCATTCCAGCACATTCTCTTTTGCATCATCGACAGCGGCTGCAAGTCCAGAGATGTCCTGCAGAGCTACTTTGACCTGCTTGGAGAACTTATGAAATTTAACATTGATGCCTTCAAGAGATTCAACAAATATGTCAACACAGAGGAAAAGGTACAACCAACAACAACACAAACAGACAATGACTGTGTTGTTAACCTCAAGGTTTGTTGTGTGCTTGACTTGGACGTGTCTTCTTCAGTTCCAGGTGTTCCTCAACCAGATCAACAGCTCTCTGGTGGACTCCAACATGCTCGTCCGCTGCATTGTTCTCTCTCTGGATCGATTCGAAAGCCAGACTGAAGACGTAAAAGGTAAAGTTTAGTTGCTGTGCTCCTGGATTGTAGCTCGAAAAATATTCTCTCAGAGGCTTTTTGAGGAAAACATTTTTGATAAGTGATTGTTCTCCAGGTGACTTCTGTAGATTTGATCAGCAGATGGGTTATTTATACTGTAAATTGCTTTACCAGATGACTCATGTGTCCACCGTCTTCCACACAATACTTTTGAATTTGACAGATTGGAATGTGGGAGCTCTTGAGAGCTGTTAGCTGTCATCTTTTTTAGGTAATTTTGGACACAAAAACGCTGTTTAGTCCTGCAATAGCATACCAATAGCAATTTTGTTGTTACAATTCAAAATTTCATTCAATTGAAAGGATATCACAAACTACTGTCTAATAGTAGAAAACAAATGTGCATCCCCTCCACATTTCTGTTTAAATGTTATGAAAGGCAGTAAATTAAGTCTGTGTGTTTGTGTCTGCAGTAGTTGAAGTTCTCTCGGAGTGCTCTCTGCTGTCCTATATGGCTCGGGTTGAGAACAGGCTGTCTTTTCTCTTTAGGCTTATTAACATCATAAATGTGCAGACCCTGACACAGGTGAGACCACGGTGCTTCTCAGACATCTTCGTTTTTTACTTCCTGTTTGATTCAGTCTGATATGAATATTCCATCTGATGGTGGTCGTTCCTCTTTTCTTGATTCTTATCTGACTGTTCATACAGGAGAATGTGAGTTGTCTTAACACCAGCCTAGTGATTCTAATGCTGGCCCGCCGAAGAGGGAAGCTACCGTTCTACCTGAACGCCCTGCGGGAAAAGGAATACTCTGAGAAATATCCAGGCTGCCTGCTCAACAACTTCCACAACCTGCTGCGTTTTTGGCAGCATCACTACCTCAACAAAGACAAGGACAGCACCTGCCTGGAGAATGTGAGTGTACACATCTGTTTGATGGTAGAGGTCAGTTGGAATCTTTACGCTCCGCCCCTTTGTATTCACAAGCTATTTTTTGCCGGATGGTTTGAGTAGTCTTGTGTGCAAAAAATATTTAATGAAACGAAATACAAAGTCCTCTTGGAGTCACCAAAGTGGCATTTGGATCTCCCCTAGGCTTTTAGAGCATGTTTTAATTAAAACAAGCTTTACATGTTACACATGTTTGATGTTAAATAGGCTTTGTAGAAAACTTGTTTAGGTTGTTATTTAATTGTCTCTTTTTTCCCCCCCAGAGCTCATGTATTCCCTTCGGTTTCTGGAAGGAGACTGTTTCAGTACTCCTCGAAGGGGACAGCACTTCTCCTTGTGCCATTATCAGCTACATAGATGAGCCTTACATGGAATTAGACAGAGACCTTCTAGAGGTTTGACTTCAGAGGGTAGGGTTGGGACAGGGCAAGAGGCCGGGGCTGCTCGTCTTGCTCTCATTCGGTCTTAAGAGCGCACAGAACCGCCTCTTCTGAATGAATGCAGTTGCTCAATGAGCCGTCCATTCTTCCCTGCCGTCCATGATCTACATCATCTCCAGCTTACAGCGCAAAGGATCTTCCCATCCTGTTTACTTAAGGGGAACACAGAAGCTGGACGGCTCACATAAGAGCTGAACTTCTGAATTGAAACGGTGTCATTTAAGTGATTCTTTCTGTTGAATTGTGTGGGGATTTTAATACAGAAATATACGAGAGAAGAAAGTGTGTAAGTGTTGAATACAACAAAAAATCTGTTCAAGTAAAGAATTGTGGGTCACCAGAAGTTTCTGACTTGGATCTGGAGGGTTCATCCTCGATAAAGATGCAGGCGGTTAAAACAATGTACTGCACAGAGTCTGCTTGAAATATTGTCAGAAGGTTTATGAACTGTTTGATGTTGAGATCTTTGTACAGTATAGATGACAAAGAGCAGAAAACAAATTGGACAAGTCTTATTTATTAAATTTTTCCATGTAATTTTGCTCTTGTGTAATGACATCATCAAAACGGTTTCCCTGATGATTTCCTTCCGTTTTAGGTTTTATCCGTTACATATCAAGCATGTGATTTTCAGTTAATCTAGTTTTAATTCTTTGGTATGAATAAATTTTAACAGTAGTTATTGATCCATTGTTTATTGCTGACAAAAAATAATATCTTGTGGGGACTTAAGATGTTAAACTATGCAGGTTCACTCACACAGTGGTCATAAATATCTTAGCTAGCCTTGAGCTTCATGTTGCCATGTTTGTTTTGTAGCAAACCACTAAATAACCATTTCCTTACTTTACAGTGACAATCTTTGTTGCGCTCAAACATGCGGCTCCTGTTGGTTGGCCGGAGAGGTGTTCCGCTGCGGTCGCTTTGTTTAATTTGGTAGCAGAACTAGACTAGAAAACTTCCAATCAACTACCTCGTTTCATTTTAACTCTTATAGTTCAAGCATGCTTTCCTATGCTGTGGCTTATTCTGTTGCACACCCAACTTCACTGTGTGTGCAAAAGTTCCTATGTAAAAGTGACTAAATTTATTCACAAGAGTTGCTTTGCTTTACCTTTGTAAAATGTTTGCAGGGTGACTCTTTCCTAATGTTGTGTCACGGTGCTCTGCATTTTGCAAACAATTTCATACAATTCATTTAAGGGGGATTGAATGCTACTATGAGTTCTTGGGACACTTCCTATGTCCCCAGGAATTCTTGAATGTGTATAGTTGGTGTGACTGTGAAGAAATGTTCATTTGAGTTGAATGAGTGGTACATTAACACATTTAGGAATGAATGTCTCAGGACTTGATTTGTGTCGCAAATGGGTTGGAATAGGATTTAAATACCATAGCTCTGTATTTAAGTTTACAAAAACAAAAGTCATGTATCTGTCAATACCAGTAAACACAATGCTTTAAATAAACCTGAATTCGAAAATCTGCCTCAGAGTTAAATGTGATGAAAGAGTGAATCGTTTCTGTGATCAATGATTTCGGTTATTTTATGAGAATTTTAAGAAAAAAATTAAGAGACCATTCCAAGTTTTCATTTAATCAAGATTTCTAGATGTATTGTGACCAGTCCAGTATCGGTTTCAACAAAATCAAACATCAGGAGTGATAAAGTCATCCAACAGCAATATGAAAGACAGCATAGCAAGACACCTGAAAACAGATTAAAGGTTTTATTTTTTAACTTTCCTTAAATACAAATATTACTGTTGCCTTGCTTAAAAGTGAACATAAACTTATTTTGTTTGCAGTATTTTAGGTTAAGTTTTCAATTTCATTTACTCATTTACTGCAAATAGAAACAATATTTACATTTGTCAGAAAAACAGATTTTGAAATGGCCTTGGTCTCTTTAACTTTTTTCCATGGCTGTATAGTGCTGTCACCTGAATGCACAAAATTTGTGTCATAATTGAATCATAATTCCAAAAAAGGTTTATGTTTTCTCATTTTTTATAACATGCAAGTCTCTCTCCTTCAGTGTCTGAACACAAGGGGGGGAAATCAAACTTATACACATAATAATGAAAAATTTCTAATTTTACCTTTTCAACCAAGTTTGAGTAGATCTTTAGTGTTATATTTAAAGTTAAAATCAGAGTGCTATTGTTTAACAGTTAGTAGAACATCAACAAAACTCAGCAAAATTCTTCTATCTGAAAATGTAGTTATTGCTCATATTTTTACTTGACAGTCACACAAACTGTTGCAGATGTGACCTCAATACAAGGACATCGGTGTCTTCATTCTGCAAGCTGTCATAGAGAAAAGCAAAACTGGTTCATGACAATAACTAACTGCAGCCTAAATAATGTAGATCAAATAATGCAATGCAATATTAAAGGCTATAAATGAGTACCTTTGGACCGGCTTTAATGCCCGGGTCTCTGGTGCGGGTACGAAGTTTATTCACTTGAGACTCTGCCGTCTCGGCTCGTTCCTCAGCATCGTCCAGCTCATGCTGGAGCTTCTTATACTTGGTCAGGTTTGTATTGGACTGTTCCTCCTATAATACAATAAGACATCAAATCACAGGTGTTGTTTAATGAAATTCTTTATAAAGATTTAGCATTATATATTGATATGCACATTAGACTTACCGCCTCCTCTGTCTGTCTCTTGTAGGTCTTCACTTTTGCCTGCAGCTTGTCTATAAGCTCTTGGAGACGGTTGATGTTCTTTCTGTCTTCCTCGGTCTGTAGAAACAGCAGATGGCACCACAGGCTTTATTATGTTAGAAAAGTGAAATTCATACAATTGAGACAACCACATCAGTATCTAAATTACCTATCTTGATAAAAAAAAGATGTAGTTTGTACCTGGTAGGTAAGCTCTTTGATCCTTCGCTCATATTTGCGAATTCCCTTCTGATATTCATTGCCTTTTTTCTGTTCGGATTCCAGTTCACTCTCCAGTTCCCTAACCTAATTAGAGCACAGAACATAAGAATAAGATTGATGATTTAGCAAAAAATATTATGTTAAAGATGTTACCAAAATAAAGTTCAGTTTAATTTATCAATGCAGTTGCTATCATGCATACCCTTCTTTCCAGTTTCTGGATTTGCTTCTTGCCCCCTTTCAGAGCAATCTGCTCAGCCTCATCCAGACGCATCTGCAGATCCTTGATGGTCTGCTCCAGGTTCTTCTTCATGCGTTCCAGATGAGCGCTGGTGTCTTGCTCTTTCTTGAGCTCCTCTGCCATCATAGCAGCCTGCATGTTGAGATAATCATCAATTTAAACACAACACTAAAAAACACCTTAACGTTCTAGACTTAAAAAAAGTACTGACATCAGTTATGGCCTTTTTGGCTTTCTCTTCTGCATTTCGGCACTCCTGCACAGCATCATCCACCTCGGTGGACAACGTGGCGAGGTCACTCTCCAGCTTTTTCTTTTGATTAAGCAGTGATGTGTTCTGAAAAGACACAATTCTGAGATTAGCAGCATGTTGTAAACAATTGCACTTCTATTTCTATTTTCAATTCAATTCAATTTTATTTATAGAGCGCTTTTCACAATGTGCATTGTTCCATAGCAACTTTACAGGGGAAAATAAGAAAAAACGAAAACACAAAAAAGGTAAAACACAGTACATGGTGTTTATATAACAAGTTAAATTATTCTAGTAGATAAAATCTAATAAATGTAGTCTCCCGGTGGTTGATTTGGCATATTTTGCATTAAGTGAATGCTTGGCTGAAAAGATGTGTCTTTAATCTAGATTTAAATTGGGTGAAGGTGTCTGATCCTCGAATAGTGTCGGGAAGGCTATTCCAGAGTTTAGGTGCTATGTATGAGAAGGCTCGACACCCTTTGGTGGATTCTAGGTGTTATCAAAAGTTATCAAAAGAGTTTTGAGATCTTAGAGACATGTTAGAATAGTAGAAGCTCTGTTATGTAGGTAGGGGCTAAACCGTTTAAGGCTTTATAAGTGATTAAAAGAACAAGAAGTCATACGATTCTTACTGGCCATTCAGTGAAGGGTTGATAACATTGAGTTTATGTGATCATATTTTCTGGACCTAGTTAGAACTCTGGCAGCTATTTTCTATTGTGTAAACAATACCACTGTTGCACTTCTATTTATTCTCTTCTTTTTGTTGAAAAAACTAAAACAAACATCTTAAAGAATCGGCTGAAAACACATGACCGATAAGTTCTGACAATCTCTTTTCTACTGTGGTAGGCTATATAAAACCAGTTTAACTGCGCTTATGCTTTTTGTTGCCCTTATGGTGTGTCAATTGCTTCCATTGTTTCCCTTATTTGTAAGTCGCGTGCTAAATAACAATGTAAATGTAATCGCCATTGCAAAACTTAATGTAAGGTTACCTACCTGTGAATGCAGAAGGTTCACCCTCTCCGACGTTTCCAGGAGCTCACATTCAGCCAGTTTACGTGCACGATCGTTCTGCTCCAGCTGGCTTCTCAGTTCTTCCACCTCGGCGGTCAAGAGGTTATTTCTGCGGTCAGTAACTGCAGCCTGTTCCTTCAGGTCTTCTTTCTGGTGAACGATCTCATCCAGCTCTATCTGAAGGTCCTTTTCATTAACAACAAAGTGGAGTTTTTGCATTATTGAACGAATTGCTTTTGGGGATTTGAAGGCGCAAGCCTATATTTCATATACTACAATTATTTACCTTAATCTGTGTCTGCAGATTGCGAACCATTTTTTGGGATTCTGTGGCCAAGCGATTGGAATGGTTTAGCTGGACCTCCATTTCATTCAGGTCTCCCTCCATCTTCTTCTTTAGCCTGATGGCTTCATTGCGTGATTTTGCTTCTGCATCGAGAGTAGTTTGCATCGACTCTATGGCACGCTGATGATTACGCCTTTAAAGGTTTAAAATGACGAGTATATAAGTTAGGATCATGTGTTTAAAAAAATCATATGTTTTTATATCATCATTGCATTTCATTAAGAAGACCTCACCGCAGATTGTCGATTTCCTCATCTTTCTCAGCCAGTTTCCTGTCAATGTCTGCTTTGATCTGGTTGAGCTCCAGCTGTAGACGAAGAGTCTTACTCTCCTCATGCTCTAAGGTGCCCTGAGACACAAGCACGTGTTGCAAATATGTCAAGTCAGACGGTTTGCAAATATTTTCTAACAAAAAAATGTATAAACCCAATGCAGTTTATTTGAGGATGTAAAAGCAGATGTTTACTTCAGCCTCAACTAGCGCAGCATGAATCTCACTCTTCTCCAAATCCAAACCCTTCTTGACCTTCTCAAGCTCCTGAATAGTCTTTCCACCCTGACTGATTTGGTCAGTTAGGTCAGAAATTTCCCCTGTTGGAAACATAAAAGGCATCAATCAATCCCACTTTGTGACAATAATTTGTTTTATATGCATGTGATTTATAGACATACCCTGAAGATTTTTATTTTCTCGTTTGATGGTCTCCAGCTGGTCCAGAGCTTCCTCATAAGAGTTCTTGAGTTTGAAAAGCTCAGTACTCAGATTTCGAGATTCCTTCTGTGACGATTCCAGCTCGGACTGACATTCCTCGTACTTCTGCCTCCATTCTGCTAAAACCTTGTCAAACTGACGCTGTTTTTTATCCAAGGCAGTGGCGGTGGCACTGGAGCGCTCCAGATCCACCACCAGGTCCTCAATCTCTGACTGCAGCCTGTGTTTGGTCTTTTCTAGAGAGGAGCACTTGGCATTTGATGCCGCGACCTGTTCCTCAGCCTCTTGGAGGCGGACGGACAACTTCTTCCTGTGAAGATGAAGATTTCACGATTGCATTTTACTTCGAAAAACCAATAAGAGCTATAATTATTTTCTGTCCCATTCACACACTCACTTTGCTTCTTCCAGTTCCTCCGTCTTCAGGATGGCATCCGTCTCATACTTCGTCCGCCACTGGGCGACCTCCATGTTTGCCTTGGACAGGGCACGTTGGAGTTCAGATTTGTTCTCTTGTTCTTCATCATATTGCTCTCTTAGTAAATCACAGTCATGACTGGATGACTGCAGGGCATGGGCTAGGGCAATTTTTGACTGGAACAAGATACAAGATATGTATCAGGACAAATATATAAATTAGTTCCACAAACCCAAAACATTCATTTTGGTAATAGGGTAGAATAATAAAATTTTCCTCTGATTCTCTTACTTTAGTTTCATCGTCAAGTTGTCTTTTGAGCTCCTCAATGTTCTGGCTGAGTGAGTTCTTGGTGCGCTGAAGCTGAGACACCACAGATTCCAGTTCCTCTAGCTTTCTGCCCAGCTCGGCTGTAAAAGTACATAAAAGAGGCTCATAGTTGGAATTCAACATGTCTGAAAGCAATGGAGAGATGCTTAAGTGGTTCAGATTAAAGATGTACCGTATACCCAGTTAACAAAAAGTGTTATAAGAACATTTAGCTCACATTTCTAATCAGTTATAAAAACGTAATTTATTAATGTTTTCAAACATTGCGCTTTGTAAAAATTATGTTTTAAGATCGTATTTTGGAAGTTTAGCAAGACATAAAATTTTGCTGAAAAGCTTTTAAAGGGATGCTCCACCCCAAAATGAAAATAAATTATTCCTAGAAATATCACTTGCTATCATTTCTCAAAATATCTTTCTGAGTTCAGCATGAACAGATATTTAAACAACTTGAGTTTGGAACAACTTGAGAGGTGAGTAAACGATGACAGATTTGCACTATCCTTTTAACATTACTGCAAATTGTTTTTTTAAATACTTTGGGAGAACTTTTAGAATTATGTATTTTTAAAACAGATAGCCCCGGCCCTAGGCTCACTCTATTGGTTGAGCCAGTGTTGCAATACAAAACTAAAATGGGGAATGAACAGAGCAATGTTTTGATAGTGTTTGTTTTATTTTTTACGTTTTTGCAGAAAATGTGCCTTTTAAGGGCTCACTTTTAGTTGTCTTTGAATATTAAACCGTGATAGGAGAAATCATTTGAAATAAAAGTGTAGTTTGTTGCTATACCACTTTCAGCCTGAGCCCGTGCTCGATGTGTGTTCGTATCATAGAGCTGTCTTTGAAGTTCCTCCGCTTTAGCTTTGGACTCGCTCATCTGATCCTCATACAGACGACACATTTTCTCAGTGTTAGCCTGTAACATGATATCCAAAATGAGAGCGGGCAAAATCCACCCAGCTGAAACATTTTTAATATTGAGCTCGGGTGAAATCAGCTCCTGAATTTAACTCCCCTTGATTTTATTTCTAAAGTCAACGCTAATTTAATGCTAGTTAAATCAGATCAGAATGTGGAACGTGATGCAACACGGATATTTTCCACCTTGCTCTTTGCCAGCTGCTCTAAATTTGAGGCGAGGTCATCGGCTTCCATCTTGGCCTCGCTTCGCTCCTTCTCCAGCTTCTGTTTGACACGCTGAAAGCTGTCAATTTGCTCGCTCAGTTCAGCCACGCTGTCTGCGTGCTTCTTGCGCACGGCAGAGGTCATAGCCTCGTGGTGCAGCATGGCCTCCTCCAAGTCACGACGCAGTTTCAGAAAGTCTGTCTCTCGTTTCTTGTTGATCTCAATCTGGGTAGAGGTGGCACCTCCTGCTTCCTCGAGACGCTCGCTGAGGTCTTCCAGCTCTTTGGAGGCATCACCTCGCTGTTTTTCTACTTTGGCTCGGGTTGAGCGTTCTGCCTCCAGTTCCTCTTCAAGTTCCTCAATACGAGCCTGCAGTTCCTTGATCTTCTTTTGAAGCTGGATTATTAGGACTTGCTCATCTTCGATCTTTGAACTGATCTGGTTCATTTCAAAATCTTTCCTACAGTAGAAAAACATTTAAAGCAGATTAGTTGTCACTCTAGCAGAACACGAAAGGTTTATAACATGTTACAAAAATCTTACTTTTTAAGCTTTTCTTCTAACTGCTGCTTGTCATTTTCCAAGTCCATGACAGATTCCATAGCCAGCTTGAGATCCCCCTCTAGTTTACGTCTGACTCGTTCCAGATCCATTCGCAATTTCTTTTCCTGCTCCAGGGACCCCTCCAGCTAAAACAGTAAAGTGTATTACTTCTTTCTGAATCATTCCTGATCTGTTTTGGTACAGCGTCCTGCTAAAATGGACTTACATCATCTACTTGTTGCTCCAGCTTGGCTTTGGCCTTAGAAAGAGTGTTGACTTTGTCTTCCTCTGTCTGCAAGTCATCCAAAGTCTGCTGGTGACTCTCCTGTAGGGCTTTTTTCTCTTTGGTCAACTTCAGAATGGTTTCATCCAAACCTGCCATCTCTTCGATCAGGTTCTTCACCTGTGAAAAAGAACAAACTTAAATAGCAGCTCAATGAAAAGGCTTGTTTTAGTCAGTAAACTGGGCTCACCTTGTTCTCAGTGGCATGTTTTTCCTTTTCCAATTTGGCCAAGGTAATCTCCAAGTCATCGATGTCCTTCTTAAGCTCGGCACACTCGTCCTCTAGCTTGTGCTTCTTTGCGAGAATGGTGGTGTTGATCTCTTCCTCGTCTTCCAGACGTTCAGTCATCTCTTTTACTTTGGCCTCAAATTGGATCTTGGCCTTGATAAGAAGGTCACATCGGTCTTCTGCATCTGCAAGGTTATCCTGCTCCTGTAGAGACATCAGAGGGAAACCACTTCAAAACATTTAGATAGAAACCAAATGAATTTATTTTTTTATCTAAACATAAAAAACTAATGTAATTAATTGCATGTAAATTTAATATTTTTTAATGTAATGTTTAGTTATTTTATTTATTTAAATTAAACCAAAACTTTTGCCTTATAAATAGATATTAATTAATTAATAAATAACTAAAAATGAATAAACTTAAACTAAATTAAACTTGGAGCAATATAAAATGTAAACAAATAAATAATATAAAATAAATGACAAAAACAAAATTGCAACAAATAGAAACTAAAATGAACATGTAAATACATTTTAAAATATAAAATAAAAGCTTACTTAAATTATTCATTAAACTAAAATAAATCAGAAAACAATAATACCTCTGGAAAATCATAATATTACAATATACATAAACTGAGTATTTTACCAGACTAGACATACCAGGAAATCTAGGAAATGTACTTATACCTTGTTATATTACAAACAATATAATATTTTGTTTTAAATTAATTTTGTCGATCTTACAGTTGTCTGATGTCGATGGTCTTTGTGGTGTTAAGAATATATGCATGTTCCTAGAAAAAGGCGTGAGTAATTAAATCATGTTAATAAGTTCAGCCTCATGTACTGTATACTTATTTGTTTAACATGTCACCTTGTACCAGAGACTTTACTTCTGAGGCAATTTGTGCGTGTTAAAGCAAGAAAATTTACAATTTAACTATACTCTCAATTTGTTTTCTTTTCACATTTTTATTAGTCTGGTAAAATGTCCAGATTCTCCATATTGATACAGTACTGTGTGTCGATGTGAGAATTCTTGTGGCAATGAAAAGTGAAACTAAATTCATAAAATGTGTTTATGGGCAAACAGATTTTCTGATGTTTGTCACTGAACTGATAATGTGTCACACTGACCGCCTGAAGCTGCAGAGAAAGGTCATTCTTCTCTTGGATCAGGCTGACTTGTTTCTCCTCCAGGTCCCTACGTTTGAACTCTGATTTCTCGAGTGCCTCTTTTAGCTTGAGGAACTCGTCTTTCAGAGCGGCCAGCTCTTTCTCAGTGGCTGCGCTCCTCAGCAGGGGCTTAATTTTAAAGAACAGCTTCATCCACGGCCAGTTCTTCACAAAGTTGAAAGCCCGAATATTCCACTGGATGATCGTCAGAGCCTCCCTTAGAACAAGATGAACCACATTGTATTTTACAAAACACCATTTTCAAAATTTGCATCACTTTATGTTGATATATGCAGTCTTTACTTCAATGAGTTAAACTGCAGAAAAGTATTAACCACAAACTTTGAATGCATCATGGGAAGACTATGTCACCCCCATATGACCCACTGGCTTACGTCCATGCATGAATGAACCGAGGCCCATTTTAGTTAGTCTATTACTGGTGTGACTTTGATGTCATGTGTTTGCTGTTGCAATGCTGTGGTTACATGTTTGTGGATGATAGCAGCGTTGGTCAAAGAATCTAGTCTGATCAAATAGCCGCCGTGCCGCCGTGCCCTAGGCCACCCAAAAGGTGAAGTGCCTACTATTTATTTAGAAACCGAGGCCTTCTGCTGGAGCAGCGGCTTTAATCCTTTGCCAGTCTTCAGATATGCTTTCAATGTGGTTCTTTAGCTGCACAGGCGCCTTGCCAAACAGCCCTTGAGAAAGTTGCTGCCTTGTATTTTTAGTGGGGGGGTGAGCAGCTGCCATGTGACCCTGCTGGCTTTAAAAACACGTCTGCATTGTCTAATAAAGGCAAGGGGTGGAGATCATAGATATAGGCATCGTGAACTTCACATGTTTTAGAAAGTGTCAGAGCGTGTGAGTTGGGTCTTGGCCACACAGGCGCATGAACAAATGTGTGTTTGAAGACACACGCTTCACACACTCCATCCACATGGCCCTAAAATACCTGTCATGTGTTGAGGGTTGAGAGGGATCGTGTGACAACTGTTTTTTGCTCATTTTATTAGGAGTAAACCTGTTTGACATCATTATAGTATGTGAGTGTAGGTCTGGAAGGGTTTTATTTCAGATGGTATGGAATTTGAAGATAACAGCAGGGATGACTTTGGATAAAAGCGTCTGCCAAATTAATGAATGTAAATGACCTGAATACACAGTTTTGTTTAATATATATCCTTCAAAAAAAGTATTTGTGAAGTGAACTCGTTTACATAACTATGGTTTCAAACACCAAAAATAATAATAATAATAAAATAAAAATGTAAAAGGTGGGAGGCTCTTATCTCTATAGGTGGATTAAAAGGAGGCCAATTGGACATTTTGTGAAATGGTATTTTTTAATCCTTCATCTACATTTTTACTCAATTTTAATTTAATTTAATTTAATTAGTTTTATTTACTTTTACTTCAAATGTCTATTTTCTTGAAAGAAATCTGACCTTACCTTCTCTCTGTCATCTTATTCAACTCCATCCTCATAATCTTCCCTCGGCTGGCGGCCTGCAGAAGGGTGAGGATTTTAGCCAGGCGCTTGTCCCTCAACTCTTCCAAATGTCCCAGCAGACCAGCTTTGAAGAACACCTACAGTATAGTGTAAATATAAAGATTAACAAATATCTGTGTTCATACTTACAAAAGCCCTGTGCTGTGAGCTTTAAAGCAACTGGCTGTAAACCCGTAAAAATGGCTGTAAAAATTTACCTTAGTATGTCCAAATCTGTACTGAATATGGTCAATATCCAGTGAACCCAGCAGCTTCTCAGCTCCCTTTCTACTGTCCACAAATGTATCATCAGGGATGGCATGAGGGTTCAGAATACGGTATCTTTGAAAAATAACACATATTTGCTCAGTGCTATCCCGTAGTAGGTCCCCCGAACAAAAACAGTCCTAATAAACATGCATATTCTCACTGTTTATTCTCATGCACTGCTGTTAATGCATTTAACGTGTCATTGTTTAATTTATTTTCAGTCTTGCCAAGAATTTGATATGCTTTAGCATTTAAATACATGAGGAGTTTATTTGCAAAAACTAGAAAATAACTTTTCAAAAATGTTTTTAATATGCATTCCAATTAATATTATCCAAACTCCACCTGGGTTGTTCGGATTAAGTCATAATAAATAAAACAAAATACAGCTAATTAACACAATAAAACACAACAAAACTTGATAACATACTAAAATACGTTAATTTTGAAATTAGGAAATATCTAGTTATCTTTTTTTTACAAATAAACTTAATATTGTATTACACAATTAAATCGTAGAGTAACAGTTTTTTTAATTGAAGAGCACCATGTGAGATAAAGGAAGCTCCCCCCACCGTTGTCTGAAATCAGCGTAGAGGATTCTGTTTGGAAATCCCTTCCTGCAAATCCGAATCCCCTCCAGCACTCCATTACAGCGCAACTGGTGCAACACCAAGAAAGCATCCATGACCCCTACAAACAGCATGAAAATATGTATATTACACTTTTTAGCTCAGATTGTCCTTTAGAAGATTATAACCTGTTTGTTCTATGGTATTGATTGATTGAAAGTGATTTTCATCAAAATACTGTTGAAGGGGTTTTGAGAGAACCTGGAGTCTTGGTCTCATTGGGGATGATGCAGCGCACAAAATGGGGCTGAGTGCTCCGCAGGTTTGTCATCAGCTTGTTCAGATTCTCCTGTGGTTTGCAATCAAACACACAATCAGGACACCATACAAGTTGACACGGTCACAAATCACGCTGCACAGCAGATCTCCAAATACATAAAGCAAATCCAAATGGTTGCCTTCTTCAAAAGCACAAAATGATGGCAAGTTTGTTTCCAAAAACTTACCTTGAGTCGTTGATGCTCATTGAGGACACAGTTAGACAGGAACCAGCACAGACTTAAAGTGATGTTCATGTGTTCATTTCTCTAAACATCACTGCAAGTCTTAACTGGCTCCCTCTCAGTACTGAAGAAGTTTGGATTAATACTTATCCGATATGAATCTATCATCTCACTTTTGTAATTATATACAGCGTTTTCATTGTTTTCATATAGTTATATAAGTGTTTCAGTTCACTGCAATAGAAACTAGCTGGGCTAGTGTATGCTTGTGAATGCTTGTGTAGATTATAATTTAACTGTTTTTTATGTTTTTGGCAAAGACATTTGTACACTAATACATACATATCTTTTAAATGTATTATTTTAGAAGATTGACACCTGACACATAAATAAAGAAATCAACATAAATAAAACAAAGACTATAATTATGAACGACTAATTAGGTCATGGAAAAGGTCAAGAAAGTTCTTTGGTCACAAAGTGGGGGTACCCTAGAAGCAGTCAAATATGTGACTATTCACACCTTGTGTAGCTGTGACATGGTCTGGAAAGAAGCCGCCTTTTTCCTCTTTTCTTTGCCTACAGTCTTTGTGTCAGAGGCTGAAAAGAAAAACCAAGTTATATTTAGAAAAAGTATTTTGTAAGTATAGAAGGTTTAGACTTAGAGGATGTCTGGCATGGTTACCTGTATCAGAGCCGATATAATTCTCATACAGACTCCCCAAGAGTTTATTGGATGACTTCTGAAAACAGATCACCACCGTTTCATTGAGGGGGTCTCTGTTTTTGTCCAACCAGCCAATAATATTGTATGGCACCTTTAAAACATATTGAAGAAGAGAAGAACGTTAACAACATCCAATGTGTGAAAATAATTGAAAGTGCATGATATATATTACATTTTTCATAGTTTAACCTAAAAGCCTTTGGTACAAACTCACCACTCCTGCGTAGTGCACCAGCTCGAAATGAGCCTCATATTTTCGCTTCTTGTCAGGCCTTGGCTTTTGAAAATTGCCGGACTTGCCAAGGTGGTTATCATACAGCTTCTCCTTGAAGCTGATGTCAGTGGCTTTAGGGAACATGCACTCCTCTTCAAGGATGGACATAATTCCTAAGGGCTAAAAAAACCTCAACATTATTTTACAGTAGAGTAATCAAACATGCATTTTTCTAATAACCATTCATATCATAATCTTTAAGCTTTTTGTGTTATAACAGCAAAAGGAATTTGACTCAAATCGATCGATCTCTTACCTTTTCGATGAGGTCAATGCAGGCTTGAAGGTCAAGCCCAAAGTCAATGAAGGTCCACTCGATGCCCTCCCTTTTGTATTCCTCCTGCTCCAGAATGAACATGTGGTGGTTGAAAAACTGTTGCAGTTTCTCGTTGGTGAAGTTGATGCAGAGCTGCTCGAAGCTGTTGAGCTGTTGAGAGAAATCACATGACAGATGCCCGGGGCTGAGCGCAAGCGCAGACCCAAACCTAGATACGTGATGTCCGGAATTTCGAGAGTCACTTACGTCAAAGATCTCAAAGCCGGCGATGTCCAGCACTCCGATAAAGAACTGTCGGGGCAGGACGGTGTAGAGCGTTCTATTTATACGCCCTACCAACCACTTGAACATGCGGTCGTACGTGGCTTTGGCCAAAGCTCCCACTGAATAGGTAACCTGGTGGAAGCGCGATGTGCGGAGCACGTTCAAAGAGCACATGGAAAGCACAGCTGTCATTCACAGGGATTGCAACAGTTGCCTAGATACCAGAATGATTGCTCGGACTGCTTTATTCTTCATATTTTAGCATAGATCAACAGTAAATGTCAGTGATTTCAGCATGCATTATTATTGGCCTCCCATTGAGTGAGAAAATATTTTTTTCTATAAATAAATACCCTTAACACTTCTCACCTGTTCAACATTCTGTCCTTTAACCACATATTCATTGCCCACCTTGACTCGAGGGTGTAAAAGACCCTTTATGAGGTCAGCTGAGCTAACACCCATCAGGTAGGAAGCCTTATCGGCACCTAAAATATTTATAAATGTAGCCAACATGAGTTAAATATTAGTTTTGATTCAAGGCTTCTTTCAGGATTCATACTCACTTTCAGTGCCGTCAGCCTCTGCCTGCTCCTCACGCTGCTTCTGCTTGAACTTCATGTTCCCAAAGTGCATGATGGCACCTACTATTTTATAGCAGCCATACTTCTCTTCTGGAGTAAAGCCAAGGATGTCCATGGCATGCTGGAGTAAAAAGAGACATGTTCTCATGGGTAAAAATTCATACAAGCATGTGCTTTTTATCTGTTGCATTCTGCAGATGGTATTTGCAGTTGATGAAAGTTTATTATTAGATGTCCGTTGAATTAATGTGCTGGAGCTTACATCAGTAGCCATAAGCTCCTGCCCGTCATCCATGCTCTCCACTGTTGTCACTCCTTGGGAGCAGAAGTGGTAGTCATAGGGGTTTGAGGAGACCAGGAGCATGTCTGAATTTTAGAGGAAGGAGTACATGGTGCTTAATGATAGAGCAACACATTAAAAAGGATTAGCATATTTATATGAATTTTTAGATATATTTCAATTCTGTGTGATCTGTAAACACCAATGGTCTGAGAGTAACTCAATTTCAACCCTCTATATGCATGTACTGTACATGTGGCAGAATTGACAATAAAGCAGACTTTGACAAGTGTCTTGAACAATTTGCCATCATACCAAGAAGTTCAGGCTTCTTCTGTGACATGATCTGGTAGTAGATGTGATAGCTTCGCTCTCCAGGTTGCTGAAATATTACTCTGGATTTTTCCAAGAGATCTACAAAAATAATACATTAGTAAATATTATATATTTTGGGATGGCGTAAACTTGAATTACATCATAACCCTTTAAACTAAGTACTTACAGATGTCAATATCAGCGGAAGCCAGTTTCCCTGTTGGTCCAAAATGGATTCTGATGAATTTACCCTATTGAGCAATTGAAAGAAATATGAAATAATAAATATACTAGGCTATCTTTTATTTTATTATTTTGAGATCCATTTAGCTGACACCAAGAAATGACTAAGACTGGTATTCTTATTTAATTAACACTGCATATAGGAATTTATTGTGTGTCTGATATTTGACCTGTGTTTTGAATTCCATAACCTTTTATGTTTTACTTATAGTCATTTTTTCTTGTACAGCTGCTTTGTAACAATGAAAATTGTAAAAAGCGCTATATAAATAAAGCTGACTTGACTTGACTTGACTAAAACCATTAGCAGTCAACCCCAAGCTTGATATCAGTTATAACAGACAGATGTTTTCATTTTACAATATTTTAAATGAAATAAAAATATATTTTACAATATATTTTTTGCTATTTCGGGGGGGTGACAATAACTTACAAAACGGGAGGAGTTGTCGTTCCTCGATGTTTTGGCATTTCCAAAAGCCTCCATTGCAGGATTAGCTTCAATGATTTGGTCCTCTAAAGTACCCTGACAGTAATATTGTTTATAGAATTTAAAATTTGACTACTTTTTTGTTACAATTTATACACGTTTTATCATATGTAGATATACTCACCCCAGTTTTAGTGGAAGGAGCCTTAAAAAAATAAAAATGTGATTGTTGTGTTAGAAAAGTGTATAAGTAGCATAATGATATAGTATAATAATTATTTTATATAAAACAGTACCGATTTAATGTACCACTTGTTTTTAAAAATCTTAAGGTACTTAAATACATTTGTTAAAATAATGAAAGTATTTTTCAAAATACAAATAAAAAACTTTTATATAAAAATGTAAAAACTAAAAATGCTTATTCATAGAAATAAGAAAAAATGGAAAATATTGTGTTAGCTCACATCAAATACAAAGTATTTGACAATGATACAGTATATGATAGAAGCCACACAAAAGCAAGATTTTTGTCATGAATAATGGGTTCAAAAATGGAGACAAAAATATTTCAAAAATGAATGTTGCCTGTGTAAAACCAAAAAAATAAAATGTTAATCACAGCTTTGACAGAAAATTTTAACTTGGAGGAGGAAAAATGCATGAGATGATTTGTTGGGGTATAGCCATAAAAAGACACAGGGAGTCAAGTTCACTCCACAAAAATATTTGGGAAAAACTGCAAATGCAAAAGGAGGGATTAGTCAAACCTCACTCTAGATGTCCAAAACAGTTATATTCATAGGAATACAATACATTGCAATAGGTCGTTATGTCAAAACAGCAAAGGACACCTGGAGCAACTTCAAAATGACAATGACAAACACTTGTCAGCATGAGGGGTAAAAAAATACTGATTGAAAAAGACGAGGGAAATGATGTGAGAAAAACCCAGAGAGCTTGTGTCTTACTCCTTTTTTAGTCTGTGCCTCACCCAGAGCTGCAACTATGGCAAAATACTGAATTACACGTTTCGTGTTAACTGTTTTGCCAGCACCGGATTCTCCGCTGTGCATCAAGAAATCATTGAGGGATAAAGAATATTGAAAAATGAAAAGGAAAAACAGTGTAGCAAAAAATGTGGACAAAATTGAAATGCTATTCAAAAATGTACCTAGTAGCTCAGTTTATCACTATTATTATTGTCATGAAGAAAAAAAATGCATTTAACCATATGCTTTTAAATCCAACAATGCTGATTGTGTCGAAAAATATCTATATACTGTAAATTTCCAGACTTACGTGATTAGCATGGACTGATTTTCACGATCTGTGTGGGAAAACAACAACAACAACATTATTTTCAGGTACTAAAAAAAAAATTCCTGAACTGCCTGACACTATACTGACCAAAGACTCACAAATAGTTTAGTTTACTACTCACTCCGTAGCAGGTCATTGTAGGCATTGTCTGCAACCGAATAGATATGAGGTGGAGCCTCAGAACGGCGTTTGCCTTTGTAGGCGGCCACGACGGGGGCCGTGTAGACGGGAAGCCATTTATATGGATTCATGGTCACACAGAACAACCCAGAGTAAGTCTGCCATGAGAGAAAGAGAGAAAATGCATCAGGATTAATCACAGATATCTAGTCAGGACAACTAAAAATATTTGTATCCAAATTAAAAACAATGGTCACATCAATGGTCTCTTGGCATATAATGTGTGTGATTTTTCAACGTTGTCCAATTAAAATTGAAAGTAACCTCTTCAGGAGGCAGAAACCTCTTTGTGATGAAATAAGGGATGTAAATTGAAAGTGTCATTTAGGCCTATAAAGGACACTCCTCTGGAGAATTCACTTGTATTTGTGCCTTGGCAAGGCAAGTGATAAATTCATTACAGTGACTGTAAAGTACTATGAATAGTGCCAGCACTCTATGTTTAATTCTCAGGTCAGGTTATTTGTGGCATCAAAGATTAGTGAGAAAGGGCAGATCTTTTCTTTGCTTTGAGCTGTGGTATGATGGTACCGACATAGATCATCCAACTGCTGTATCGCCTCCGCAGATTAGAGAGCACCGACGCTTCATTCAGGTGCGTGAGCATAGCCATGTCCTCCATCATGTCAAATTTGGGAGGGTTCATCTGTTGGATGTCATCCTGATTGACAGTTAGACACTGTGGGATTGAGAAGCATTTGCAAGTACAGGGTCAAGACAAGGAGACAGATCTCAGGGGAGACTAACCACATCTAGGAAAACATAAAAATATTTTAATAAAACATGGTTTATCTAACACTTATAAAGCTTGGAGATGCCAAACAGTTTTTACTTTGGCATATCCGGGAAATCATTACATTGAAATTTGCTTATCTGATTTAAATTTAAATATTTAATATCACAAAACAAATGTAACTAAATTAGAGAAGTCTTACCCTTCCATCGCTTGTCTCGACCATGGCTTTGTCACCATTGATCTCCTTGATTTCAGCCTCAATATAAGCTTCTTTCTCATCTGGTATCCAAACGCATTTCTTTCCTGCGTACAAGAGAGGCTTTAGTGAGTAGCATAACCCTCCAGACGACCACAAAGTTTTTCCTTCGTTTGTTATAAATCCAAGATTCAATGCTATTTTTCTGACATTCCCTTTTTAACATTAACAAATTATAAGTATCTTGCATCTAAAGCCGACGCGTAAAAACGAGTCAAATATTTCAAAGGGAATGTAATGTTTGTATCCGAGGTAAAAACATTTGTTGAAGAAACGCTTTTTATCTGAACTACCATCAAAAGCCGTAGTTTGTGCTGCCAAAATCCCCGAATCGGATTTGCGGAGAAACGGTGCTGCATCTCCAAACTCCGTCACATCCAAGAGTCTTGCCATGATAAATCCACCACTCCGTTGCTCACCGAAGATTCTAAAAAGGTCCTTTTCGATATACCTTAAAATTAAACAATTATTTTCTTTTAAAATAAAATAATCTTTAAATAAATAAAGAATACATGCATAAAATAAATAGTAATGACTAACGCAATGCAAATAGACAAATTCCGCGCACTTATGAATATTTACAAATTATTCTTGTCAAATCAAATTGAATATGTTATACAGATGTGTTTATTATAAAATGTCACTATACTGACAAAAAAGTTTTAACGTTTCAGATTACAGATGAATTAATTCAAATTATTGTTGTTGTTATTATTATTATAGTAAACAAATTCTTAAGAAAATATAATAAATTGAAGCGTCCAGTCATAATTGGTAACTGACCTTAACGCGGACTGATCGGCTGGAGTGGTCGGACTCTTTTTATCATCTCCTCCAAGGTCACGGTCAGAGAAATTATAATGTGTCACCTCCTCCATCGCCTATTGGTGCATGCTGTGTGTCCAACCTGACACAAAAGGGCAAGCCGCATTTTTATCTTTACCCAAACCTAAGCTTGGTTATTTTTATAACAGCATTACTTTATGCGCACTAAGTGGAGAGTATTGATATCAAAAGGGCCGCGTCTTTAATGATGGCATCATCAACTATCACCGTGACAAACGTGCGTAATTACGCATTAACCAAAACAATCTGAAATACTGACAAAATCAAAAATAAAGAATAAAGGAAACGTTTCTCTTAAAATCGTATTTATTTTTCGCAGTATAGATAACGTTTTTTAACACTAGCTGTCTTCTGGCGATAACTGCAAATTCCCCCTGGTCCCGCTTGGATAAAGGTGACAGCCATCCTCTCAGCGGCAACAAGCAACACCCTTAGCCTCTTTAACATCTCTCCAATAACTCGTCAACAATTCTCTCCTCGACATACATGACCAGTATTAGGTGATCATAATGGCCATGTGTCCGGTCTTCTCTCTACTCTAATTGCTTGTTTGAGGAATCCTTTGTTGTAAACGCCAGTGGAGGGAGGCCTAGCATTGTGTGTGTGGCCACGGTAAGTGCAACCCAAGACGACTTTACTAAAGGGTCCCTTGTGCTTGACATGATATGGCACGCTAAAAATACATAGCAATATTAGTCTTGATGCACTGGCCTTAATGATAATATCAGCATAATTGAGAAGGACGTTCTCTCACCATTAACGAAAAATAACCAGGGCTTAGTGTTATTATTTAAAAAACACAGTAACCACAAATTTGCTATGATCTCACCACAATAACCAAAGTTTACCATGGTATATCATGGTTAAACTATGGTAATTTAAATGGGAAAACATATTTACTAAATTTTTAGAATAATAAAAATCACTGTACATTTTTCTAAGGGGCACACCTAACTTTCTCAATTATATCACATTATTTTTTATAGTATATCATATTACATTTTATTTATGAGTTAAACCATAATAATTAATGGTATATTAATTGAATATACCACGTGATGCAGACAAAGGTGTGTGATAGTTCACCCAAACAATCACACTAAATATTTAAACATTTTTGTCATCATTTGCTCAAGTCAAATCTGTTTGACTTTCAATCTTCCGCAGAACACAAAAGAAGATATTTTGAAGAAAGTTTGTAAGTGAACAGCACTGGCACCATTCACTTATATTGTATGTACACAAAATCAATGCAAGCGAATGGTGGCCAGTTAACAACTTTCTTCAAAATATCTTCTTTTGTGTTTTGTGGAAGAAAGAAAGACATACAAGTTGAAATGACAAGAGGGTTAGTTAATTATGAGATTTAGTTTTTTGGTTGAACTTTAAAGATGTAACTCTGTATATCCAAATTATAATATTATAATTATAATTTAAGACACAAATATTATTTATTATGACTGGCGATGGGTGAATAAATGACAAAAACTAATGGCTTCATTTTCTTATGATCATTAATTCACCAACTCACTTCATAGAAGCAACGCATTGATAACATACAAAATAGCAGATTTGTTGCAAAACTTTCCAGACAAAGCGCTTAAATAACAAGCCTAAATTCAGTGTATTATGCAGGCAGCCAATCATTTCCACTGGTGTGAATGCAGTAATTGACTCTGCCGGAGAGGGGCGCCTCTTTTTACAAACCAGCCCCAGTGGATCTGACCTTGCGTTCAGTGTCCTTGTATGTGGAAAAGGGGTAAACAGTGTGGACCGAAAGAGGAGGGGATCATAGTGTCCCGATATAGACAAGAAGATTCCATCCCTGCCCCACACCAAAGGCTGACATTTCTGACAATGAGACAGACAAAGGGCTCTATTGTTAAAGATACAGAGCTCCTGGTTTGCTTATTGTTTGAGTAAGAGGTAACTTGATCAATTAATAAATATATACTGAATGGTAACCAAAATACCGACCTATAACTAACTTTAGCTTTAACAAAGCAGCATCATGATGGATGTACGTAACTTTGCTTTTTTAAAGTTGTTAAAGTTGTTGTGATGACTAAAACTGATGACAAATGCTATAATATAATAGATCTTTTTGATGGAAAAGCAGTTATCTGTTGGCATGGTATTGAGTGTTACTCTGATGAGTGAAACTTTCTTGCGCTTTGGTTAGATATAGCAGACCAGTTGAGGGCTATTCTGGGACACTTCATAAGTGTGGCAGCTGGGATATGTACAGCTTCACTTGCGGCACTGTACATAGAAAACTGTTGAAAGATAAAACATGAGAGATAACAGAATCTAAAGTGCCTGCTACATTCTTAGTCTGTTATATGTATGTAATGTTTAAAAAGAATTATGACTCTTATATTTAACGTATATTTAAAATATATAAGTAGTAATTCAGTAATTCAATGACAGGTTAAAAGACCTCCTGACAAGCTTTTTTTAATGACCCATTGTCCTGCGCTAGCGTGTTCATTGTAATATTCATCTGTACATTTATAGGTCGCTGTGAAAACAGCAGTTACCCAGATCACCCAGATTGAAATGGGGATTCCTGGAATCAAAGTTTCAATTGCAGTTGGGTCACAGTTGTTTTAGATCATCGTGCACCAAATGCCGGCAGGCTTAGACACCGAAATGGATGGAGGCTGAGATTTACAAGCACACGCACATGCAGAAATGTGCACATGGTTTTGAAGGAGTATACCGCCGCACGTATCTAAGATCGGATAATTAAAATACACATCCAGCCCTGTGGTAAAAAAGGTAAAGCATTTCTGATTTTCTACAAATCGTCCCAAGCACCTTTAAAAGGGCCAGGTCACCAAAAATAAAACTTCTGTCATCATTTACTCACTCTCCAGTTGTTCCAAGTCTGTATGAACTCCTTTGTTCTGACACAGAAGAAGGATATACTTCTAACAAAACAGTTAATTGGCCACCATGGACTACCATAGTAGGAAAAATGACACTGGTGGTCAAATGTGCCCCAGAATAGTTTGCTTTCCTACATTCTTCGAAATATCTTCTTTTGTGTTCAACAGAACAAAGACATTTCCTACTAGTCAACGATGGCAAAGAACTTTTTGGTAGCAAGCATTCTTCCATATATCTTTCTCTGTGTTTATCAGAACAAAGAAATTTATACAGATGTGGTACTTGAGGGTGAGTAAATGAAGACAGAATTAAAATGTTTGGATCATAGCAGCCACATTCAGTTCAACGCTCGATGTTTCAGTTAATTTTTACGGTGGTTCGCAGAACCTTTCGCAAACTGCACTGCATAAATCCATTCGAAAGGAGACAGGGAAGCATTTTGAGGAGACAGTTCCAGCTCTGCAATAATCTCAATCAATACCTTTAGCAGCCACAAACACACAAAAAAGGCAATAATAAGATGAGCCAATTAGTCTTTAAGCAAGTGGTTTAAAGTCAAGGCTCCTGCCTCTGTTCCAGACAATAGACTGTATTAACTCATGGGTTTTGGCCGTTGTTGGGATACCAGTCATTTAGCTATATATGCTCTATTGAAGCACACTTTTATTGAGCTAACTCATCTAGTGGCACCGTAACAGGGTTTTATCTAAACCACTGCAGACACGCGGTCGCATTCAGGGATTCACAACAATGCATTTCTCATGTCAGTTAAGAGTGTACAATCCCCAGGCTTCTTGGGGGTTACAATGAATGGGTTCTTTTTATTATACATGATGGTGTTACAGACAGACCATTTAAGTGAAAATTATGTCATCACTGACCCTCTTGTCATTTCAAATGTGTTTGACTTTCTTTCTTCTGCAGAGCACAAAAGAAGATATTTTGAAGAATGTTAGTAACAAAACAACGAGGTACCCATTGACTTGCCTTGGTTTTGTGTCCATGAATAGGTAGTGCCGTTGTTCGGTTACCAATATTCTTCAAAACATCTTCTTTTGCGTTTTGCAGAAGAAAGTCATACTCAAGAATTTTGAGAGGTGGTGAGAGAGTTTTTTGCCAAAATGGCTGCCCTTGTCAGAGATGTTTTGGTGGGGTATATCAGGCCTTCATTCCCTATCAAGGTTGGTCAAGCTGTCCACTGAGACTGCATAAAGTGAACACAGTCATGTCCTTCATCGTCTTGTTAAGAAATATTAAACCCGATTTGCTTGTCTGGGCCGCCAAATTTCTGTACCAGCTGTCTCTCTGATAACTTGCTAATATGGCCGTCTTGCTAATGTTGTTGGTATGTCTTGCTGAGAGGCCTTGTACACACAGCAACTCTCATGCTACCTGAAGACAGCACACGTGTCTTCTGAAAACAGATAAATGAGGTGTAAACACATTACATTGTCCATATCATGGCTTTCACAGTGCACAAAGATCTTTTGAGGGCAGTGATACGCATACCAGGGGCCACAGTTAATATTTACGGTGGCATGGCATGTCAAAGGGGTTGCACACTACTGAAGTCAGTTTGTTACCCCCCGCCTTTGTACCGTCTCTTAGGAGTGTGGCACCTGTCTTGTGCAGCAACTGCTTAAATGCAGACACGGCCAGTCTATGATGCAGATGGCTTTCAGCATGCTGTTCACAAGACTAAACAGTAGTGTCTGAAGTGTGCAATTACACTTTTTATTTATATCATTTTTTACGATGTTCACATCATATGTTTCGCATCCTTTCCTCATGTAATGCCGCTAAAGGGATAGTTCCCCCTAAAATGAAAATTCAATTATTACATTTCCTCACATTCATAAACTTGTATTCATTTCTTCTGGGTCCCTTTTGACTACCATTGTATTTTTCCTACTATGATAGTCAATGATTTATTGAAATATAATGAATTTTATTATTTAAATGTTTTGCCTGAACATTTTTTTAACCAATCAGATACTACTGTAGTTTTGAATGGCCATCAACAGAGCTGATAAAGGATGATGGTCACACTACGGTGTAGTTCCATAAGCCACCAGCAGGGCTTAACTGCTCCAGCGAAACCCTGACCCCTGCAGGAGGTCTGTGGTACCATGTAATCTACTTTTGCTGGTCTTATCCTTAAAAATGACTAGTTAGTAAAAAGTTTTAAGTTTCAAAATAAAATTGTAATTGCAGTTTCATTAAAATTATGAATTGAATGTACAATATGATAAATAGTACAGGAAAAACACACAACAAGAGTTTTTTATTATCCAGAATATACGGTCTTCCTATTGTAGGTCATAAAAATTTAACAGAAAAATAATTTATAACATTTATCAGCCCTTTGTTGATACAGTATACCATCTATGTAAACTATGTTAATTCATCACCCTTGAATCCAGTAAAATATAAGCACAATTGTGTTCTGTATAAATAAATGTTCTCATCCACAAGAGACAATATTTCTGTAAAAAATACAAAGCAACCACACTCACAGCATTTCATAACCATGGAAGCAGGTATTCACTTACTTTATCACTATGTTTAATATATGTATTGGCAACTAAATCTGGCAATAATACTTTTGACACATGTGTTAGTGAGTGAGAAAGGAACGCGTGGCTTGAGTTGTGTGTGCATGCATCACATACAATTCTGACATTGTGGGGTGTTGGTGTGAACCCTGAAGCATCTTGAGAAGTACTGTTTATTGGCATGGTCTCAGGCACTTGAGTTATATTAGACTCTCTAGTCAGTGAAAAGGTGTGTACATTTAACAGGGCCGTGGTGAAAAGGTGAGTGACACAAGCAACTAAAGTCGCCATAGTATTTTGATGATATCTACATATTTTCATATATGACTTAATTTTTGTCATAGCCCATCATACAAAAATGTATTATGTTTTTAGTGTAGTGTGAATTAGGGTAATCTGGGACATCGGGCAATCTGGGACACCTCAAATCTAGTGTTTATTTCCTGTTCGATCAAATTTTTGTCAACAGGACTTTTACTGAAATTTTAGCATGGATGTCATGTGACTGAAATTCATGTGGTGGTTGCACAGAAAGGGTCCAGGCACTTGTCAATCATAAACTCCCCTGCAATTGCATGACAAATGTCAGTGGCAAAGGATTCTGACTGAATTAATGGTAAAGCCATAAATCTGTCAAAAATAAGACAATGTTCCTTTAGTTGCTGTCAAATTATTTTTGTGATCTATTCTAGCAACGAAATGTTTATTAAAGTGTTGAAAATTTGTTTTTCTTTCAAACATTTGGTGTTGTCCCAAATGTGATTGAGAATCTGGGACAGAATCCGTTGGGTAATCTGGGACAGTCTTCAAATGGGGGAAATGTGCATTTAGGGACTAAATCCAAAAACAAGGGCAAATATATGCCCTAATGAGAAATGGGTGTTAATGTGGACAACTGAGGGTTATAACATTAGACCTCTGGGTATAATATAAAGAAAATGTTTCTGGTGTGGTAAGAAAACATCTTTCATAAAAGTCTAATGTTTGATCTAATGTGTTAGATGGATATCGAAATAAAGCGCAGAATTAAAAAACGAAAGAATGTCACCCTAATGCTAGAATGTACACTTAGGATATGACAAAATCATACACATCCAAGACCTCCTCCACATGCGATCATTTAAATATTTACAACACAAATTCATCGTTCAACTTAAACATAAAAACATAAAAATATACCAAATATATAATAAAATACAGATAAAAAATACGATAAACTTAAAAAAGGACCAAATAAGTCGTCTTACCGTCATGTCGTTTCAATTTCAAACATGCAAGCCTTTAGTCTTTCTGGGAAAAGTTATATAAAACATTTCTAGCATTTGAGTTTGAAACCTGTGTCTATAAAAATCGTGAGATGTAAAATAGATAACGTTGAAGATATCAGGCAATATCGAAGTCAGCTTTCATTGTGATGGACCTGCTTCGAGTTCGACAAGGTAACTCAGGCTCGGGATTCAATGGCGTTATAGTTTAGTTTTGTGTTTAATATCTATTTATCATTAAATGTAGATGTAGTTTTAGGGAAGGTTGTTATATTAACGGCACGACCGATATGCAGTGGATAATTTTGTCTGAAGGTCCGCGAGAGGGTTTGGCGCCATCTTGTGTCATTGTTTAGTGACTGTAGGTAGGCTAATGAAAGTTTGCACCAAACAAAAGACTCCATGTTCTTTACATGAAACGTAGACTAAACGTAAAACTATATATATATGAACGTTATGATGCAACACATTTTTTTGTGATTTTAGTGTCGTCTTAACTTCATGACATCGTCTTTAAATTAGAGAGTTAAATTGGAAATGTATTATTATTGTTTGATTTGCACTCAATTTTATCCTGGTTATGTTTTAGTTGACCACTAGATGGCTCTATGTGCCAATTCAACTCCTTGGCCTCAACCGTGAACAGTTATTTATGCAAATCATTGGTCATCGACTGGTTGGTTACGTATTCATAAATATAAAATTCGTTGTCATTTTAAGTGGTCTTTAGTTAACATTGAAGGAATTAAAATGAAGGAATCTGTACTGTTTTCTAGATGTTTGTGTGTAAAAACATTTGGAAAACAAATGTAAAGACTCAAAGCCTGAATGTCTGCACTTGAAATGACTTTTTCTACCTCAAATGGAAAGTTTCCCATTCAGATTCGTTCTCACTTCAGTTGGCTTCCAAATCTGATAAACTCCTATATTTAGAGCTTAACAGCAGCGTTTGCTCTGTTTTCATTCCTTTCACCAACTGATTCAAAATATCTCCCTCTCTTGTCATGTTCACTCGGTAAATGTTACTGATGCTGTCCCAGAAAGAAAGGTGCCTTGTTCAATATCTCATTATCACAGAAATATCTGCATCCACTGTTTTCTTTTCAGGCATTCTTTCTTTGGATGTCATATGGACAGGAAAGGGTTATCTGACAGGAAGTGGAAGTCCTCCTGCCGCCCCATCCTGTGGCTGAAGGCCTGTGAGCCAGGAACCCCTTCTCCCCCCTCCCTCTCCCTCCTCGTCCCTCCGCAGGGCATGGCTGCCCGCTTGTGTTTTGGTAATCTTCATCCACCCTGACCTGCTGGCCTGCTCCTGGCGCCAGCAGTCTCAGAGCCCCCTCTGCACCCCCCAACCCCAGCTAATTCAGTCCAGCTGTTGCAAGGTGCCTCGGCCACCCCCACCCACAACTGCACTTGCTGTATCCGCCACTAAAATGCAGTGTTTGCGGAAAAGACACACAGCGCTTGTGGCTGTGTTGAGACAGGTTTTCATGCTCTTGTGGGAAACGGGTATAGAAGATCAGGTATAGCTGCTTTTACTTTTTTTTCTTTTTGTTAAAGTTTAGAAATGAAATCTGGGAAATGAGATCCCCATTCAGACTCTCTTTTTCCTTTCCTTTCCCTCACAATCCACCTAAAACACATCTGCATTCATCTCTCCTTTGTTTATTTATTTATTTGTTTGTTTGTAAAGTGTGGAGTGTTTCGTTCAAATAAAGAACTCGATAAAAACGTTCATGTTAACCCCGTTTAGTTTCCCAACTCTTGCGCACACATTAGCACAAGTGCAAACAGACCCTCATTTGACTCGCTGTGTCCATATTGAAATCACATGCGGGCCATGAGCTCAGATGATAGAGAGGGGTCTGTTTCCTCTACTGTGGATGAATGCAGAGGAATGCAGAGGTTTAAGCGAAACTAGCAGACCTCTATCTCCCTCAAGATAATCCAGGTGCTGGAGACTGTGAGAACATGCCCAGATTTTTTTTGCTTGTTACTATATTAGTATGTACATACGCATTTTGTCATTTAAATATGTGTTTACATGCGAAATGTATAATTTGGTGCTTTGTTTAGATGTTTGACTTGCCTCCCTTTCAGCGGTGGGTGCCACCTTGCTTGTTTTCGCCAAAATGTTCTAAATAGAGAAACAGAGACATTGAGCTTTTGAAGAACCTACCACACCCAAAGAGAGCGAGTAGGTGAACGCATGTCTAATGTTGGCTCAAAGCTCAGATGGAGGTCAGGTTGCTGTGGGATTTCCTCCCTCGGCTGTATGATGTCCCCTCTTATTCTCCCCATTCCTCTGCTTTTCCTCTCTTGGACTCTTAAGCAAGATTTACTTTATACTCCTCAAACTTCTTTACATACAACAGGGCATGTTTATCCATACGTTTAAGTAGTAACAAGGGGGTATGTTAAAGGTGCTGTGTGTTATTTTTTGGAGGATCTATTGAGAGAAATACAATATAACATACATAAATATGTCTTCAGAGGTCTATGAAGACCTTACACAATTAATCGTTTTGTCTTTATATCCCTTGAATGAGCTACAGGTCCCCTTGCATGAAATTCACCATGATGTTTTTAACATTGCTCTACAGAGCGTGTTTCGAAAATACGTTATCTTCTTCGGCAAAGAAGCAAAAACGTCATAGCATCTTACCCCATGTCAGCCACCGTAGAGCTTCAATAGGAAGGGGGGTAGTTTCACAACCTCACCGCTAGATGTCGCTAAATTTCATACACTGGACCTTTAAAAATGCCTGCCAGACTTAGAAGCGTTTTAAATCTTATTACATGAAAGGTTCACCTAGCTGTCAAGTACCGCAAACTCTAATGCACACATTTCTAAGCAAACGTGAGTGTTTATTTAGTTAAGGATTCAAACCCTCGTCTCGGTGCACGGCTATGGCTGCTCAAAGCACTCAACAACCCAACCGTGTAAAACACACAATAAAGAGCCCCTTCCTTCTTTGTAAAAGTGAGAAGCCCTTTCACAGCTGATGGCCGACAGGTGACTGCACAAGGACCATGGCTGTGTTTGAACTGTAGACAGGTGTTTGTACCATTTGCCCTCTTCAGAATTATCACTGGGGTGTTACAAGTGATGGCGGAGGTGTCGGGCGCTACCTAAAGTTCACTGGTATGTGAGTAAAAGCTGTTATCCTGAGATTCTTTGATCTAAGGTGTGAATGTCCGGCATGGTGGGCGAGTGTCACTCATTTAGCGTTCCAGTGAGAGACAAGGCTCTTTTGATGGAGCTCCATGTTAAAACAGTGATGTTATGGAATAGTTCACCTAAATATAAAAATGTGGTTAAAAACTTCTATGTGACTCTGTCTTAAGTGGTACACAAAATAACATATTTTGAGAAATGTCTTAGTGGTTTTGTGCCCATACAATGGAAGTCAATGAAGAACAATGTTGTTTGGTTATCAACATTCCTCAAAATATCTTCTTTTGTGTTCTGCAGAAGAAAGAAAGAAAGTCCTACAGGTTTGGAATGAGATCAGGGCGAGTAAATTAATGAATTTTCCTTTTTTGGGTAAATTATATCTTTAAAGGGCACATATTGCTACTGAACATGGGTGCAAATATTTCTCTGCTCTCATGTTTCTACAAACACATCTTAAAGGTCTGGCTCTTGCTGATAAAAAAAATAAATGTCTTCTTATTCTCCTCTGTCTATTTGTATTTAAAACTCAAGGATGTTGGTTCACATGACAAGTTTGCTCTTTTCGACTCCTACTCTCTCTAAATTTTGATTTTACAATCCCCACCGAGTCTGTGCACCTAAGACTGATGTCAGCGAAAGTAATCGAGCCGATTGTAGAGAAATGCATTTGCCTACCTATCATATGTACTTTTAAGAGAATTTAGCTGTCTGTTCATAGCTCAATAAATCTTTATATTTCAAGCCAACATTCCCATTACCTAAAGCACAGCTGGGTGGGAAATCTTTCAGCAAGTGGAGCCTTTTTTCCTACTTTTTGTAAGGGGCTTTAGTTTAATAAATTCAGCATGTGACTGTTGTAAAACTCACTAGACAACATATCAAGATGGAAAGAATCTATATGTTTTGAGAATTTTTGTGTATACTGAAGTTTGCAAGTGTTAGAGGAGCATAAATGTGAAGATGAATGCGTGTGTCCTTGTTGTGAGTTTTGGAGGAGTTTTGTCTCATTTCCTCAAAACCGCTGACATTAATGAGCAAATCTCCCCTTCTCATAATATGTAGTTCAGAGATTGTGGGTTGTCAAATTCTTCCAAACAACAGGATGAGAAGATCAGAACGATGCCTCATGTTGGATTAGAGAGATCAGGTTGACCACAAGCTTTGCATCATTACGAAGCTGCTGTTTGGTCTCTAAAACAAAGGACCACCCCTGGATGTATGAGTGTGTTGGGGGAAGGTGCTGGTGGGTTGCATGATGTTATATGACAGCTGTGGAGTGTTAGTTTGTGTTAAGTTGATATAAACAAAAAGCTGTTTAGTTAGTTCAGTAAACCGTGAGCCGCCCCACGTGACTCGAACGTGTAAACAGCTTTTCATCAGTCGCACATTAATTTCTGTATTTGAAGGACGGTCAGTCTGTGTTGTCCCACTGAACAGCCAATCAGATCAGTGCAACCACAAAGCTATAATTCTGCAGTTCACACCCCCGACATAATATTTCCCCTCTAACTTTTTAACAGGTCAGCAACAACAGGAAATCTAAGAGTTAAAGTCTGGAAATGCTGCGAGGTGCCATTGATCTAACGGTAAAAGTTTGACACTTGTCCATCTGGGGTCAGCTTGTGAATTACAACACTTCTTTGTGTTCGCATGTGTAAGGAAAAGCTAGGCAGAGGAATCCTAGTACAGGATACAAACTGCTTTGCTCAGGAACAAGTTAAGTACGACCTGGGAGGCAAAAACCTAAAATTGGACTGCATCCTCCATGTGCCGCACTTCCCGCTTCGTTTTTCAGCCAACGCCCACTATAATTTTTTACAGTCAAGGATATGTTGCACTTGTTTTGGCAAGAATTTTCATGAGTCATTTGGTATTTCAAGTTAAAATTGAGCAATTGTTGTATTAATCATGAGATTTGAAGTAAATTCAATCATAAATGCAAATTTGTGAAATGTGTCATGTCCATAAACAAATTATCACTATAAATGATGTGATGACTTGCTATGTTAAAACTTTTGAAGTTAAAGGGTATATTTTCTGCACCTGTTATGAAATCAAACAAAAGTGCAATAGTTTATGTAGCTCGAATGGTAGAGCACTGGCACTTTTTGTTAAATTCTCAGGAAACACATGAGCTGAGCAAAAGTATGAGAATTATATAAATAGACTGAAAACAAATAAACTATGTAAACAACAACGGACTTCACAACATTTGCTAAACCAAAAAAGTTAATTTAGGGTGGAACTAACTAGCTGTTTGTCCCAACAATGGCTGTCGTGACAAACAACTAAAACTTTGTAACATTTTTGAAACGTTGTTGTTTAAAAGATGTGGTATATACAATACTTCTGTAGCATTTTGCTATTAATGAATGAACTTTGGGACTTTAAATGCCGGTTAACCCGGAGCGCATGGACGCAAAATGAGAGTCTTCAGGCTCGCTTTATGTGGATCTCCTCGCTACAGCGTGCTTCCTGTCCTGAGGTTTACATGGTTTATTTTTCTCAGCATGACCCCCACAGTTACCCCAACCCCTGTGTGTGTGGCAGAGCCGAGCCAAGGGAGCCCAGGCGCCACACATTCGCGCTCGGCTCCCCTTCTCCTGCCTTCTCACTGGAACCGAGACCTCAGCAACACATGTCTCTGATCAAGTGCAGCCTGCGTCATTGGTTAGTAAACACGCAGCTCCAGGAAAACCAACAGAGAGCACATTCATCCTCTGCAACCCTGTGACTTGTGAGTGTGTGATTCATTATTCTGTAATAAGGTCTCTCCGCTTCTCCAGCGGCCCTCTGGCAAACTCCGAAGCTCTTGGAGAGAGAGCTGAAGAGCTTTGCTTGCTTTCTGTTTGGCGGTTTTGTTTAGATGCCATTGTTCATGGGAGACCTCAGCGAAGTTGATGGAGAAGTCTCTCTGTCTGTAATTAGGCTCATACTGTTCCTCTGCACATCTGAGGGGCAGACATCGAACCATGTGGGTGATGTGAGGTAAAGATGTAGCTGGTGTGCATCCCGTACGAAATAAGCAAACCAAACTCATCGTCACCGCCTGAGAGGCACGTTCTCTTCATCTGCCTTAAACTTTCTCGTAGCTCATGAAGCTCTGTATTAACGGTGTGAATGTCATGGGTTTGATTCCCAGGGAACGCACATACTGATAAAATATATACTTTGAAAGCAGTGTATGTTGTTTTATATGAAAGTCTCTTACAGTTTTGTACATGTACCTGTCCACCGTCTGAAATAAACTGGATGCCTTAATGTGGTAAATTTTTTGATATACCACAGCCAGTGTCCAGTTCTGGACTTCATTAGTTAAATATTATATCTGTACAAAAAAAAAACTTTATGCAGATAAAATATATTTTCCTATACATTAAACATGTTTTAATATTTTGACAAGTAATGAGGGTTTGGAAATATCAAGAATATACATTGGTAATATATTACAGTATTATATTGTCACTTTTCATATGTTGAAGTGTATAAGCATTTGGTTTCAATATATGAATAGTCTATGTATTATTTAATAAATTGTGTTATATTTTTCAGAATATTCCCATATATTTCGTGAGGGAAGGTCAACATGTCACCACTGTCTTTCCAAAACCTTGTATGTTTTTCAGGAAGTGGAAAAAACGCTGTACACTGTAGTTTTTAAATGATTAAATACAGTTTTTTCCAGGTTGACAATCACGTTTTAGTACTTTGTATTGGTTTAGATTTTTGCCAAACCAAGTGACAAACATAAAGGGTGACAAGTAATAATGATTTGTGACAAAAAAAGGTTTTGAAAGGATAGCAACAATATTAAAGTTTTACAAAGAATAAGCCCCACAGTCATACAATTTTCACCTGGTCATCTTTCAAAGCTCTCTTGAATTGTTCATCAGACATGACGTTATAATTCACTCCCTGCTGAAAAGACCAACAAGCTGGTCACCAGGACATAGGCCAGCATAAACCAGCCTGTACCGGCATGGAAATTCACTCTGGTGTTGGAAGACTGTTCTAAAATGGTACCTTCATATTAAAACAGTGTTTGTTAGGTAATCGAATGACTGGGCAGCAAGGCAACAAGTGAGTTGCTTTGGTTTGGGACACTGCCATAATCATGAGGAGACATAACAGTGGTCTGATATACTAACAGCAGAGATGCTTTTAATGAAGTTTAGAATACCTGCGGTGAGTTATACATGACTTTTTCGCATTCAGTCACTTTGACACAGACAGAACGGCGGCTGCAGTGCATTCCCCCCTGCGCTAACGTGTCGTGGGCGCAAGACCACTCGTGTTTATAGGAGGCTGACAGCTTCTTCCTGTATCCCAGGCCCTGAGCCCCAAGCCTTGGCCAAGGCTCTGCCGGCGCTCTCCCCCTTTACTGAGTGGGAGAGCAGGCGTGGGAGGGAATCTTGTGTGGGGGGATGGGGCTTTTTTTGCAGCTATACTGCAGTCAGTGAACACTTGAGCCCAATCTCCCTGCAAAGTCAGGCCAATGTAAACTCCCATTTCCTGCCTGGGACATTGGGTGTCTCTGAGGGAGAGAGATGATCTTCATGTGAAGTAAGGCAAAGGCTCACGGAGGCGACGGACACATCACAGTTACTCTCAAATTTAGCCACGGAAAGTAAAGAGGGGAAAAGCCAGAAAGAACAAGCTTCTAAAAGGCATGCACAAGCCCTGAGAAAGGGATTGGAATGTTAAACACATGCTTTATGGCAGCAGCAGCCACTTTTGGTAAATTACAGTGAACGTTCTGGCACTTGGGAACGCGCAGTGGGGAAGGAGCTCTCCGATTTCAGAGACAGATTCCTCATTATCCCTTAGGACCCAGTGTATGAGGGCGCATATTTACTTTTCATTTCTTCGCGGAGAATATGCGATCCTAAATAACGCTGTGGGTTGCGTTAAAGCAAGCTCTCTTTTAGCTTGTTTGTTGGCCTGACATAAGTTTCATCAGGAAGAAAGATTTCGGTTGCGAATTGGGCTTGCAACACAAAGGCCAAGGGTTCGATCCCCACAGATACTGACCATGGATCAAATGCACTGTAAGTTGATTCTGATGGGCGTCTGCCAAATCCATAAAAACAGAGTCTAGTGTGGGGCTTTTTACCTGCTGACAACGCACAGCAGGGGGAATTTCTTCTACAAAGTTTCTCACACAGCAACACTGATAACGTCATCTCATTAGACTGCCTCTCCCTCCCCCCCGGGCTTCTTTACAAATCGACCACATGTAACAGTTCTGCTCCCATTTCATACAGATGTTTTCCTCTCCTTGAACGTTTGTGGGATTGAGTTCCTCCACGGCGCCTAAAAAGGTTAAACCCCAAGTGGATCACCAAAAATCTTTGACTGGGGGGTGACGCTTTCAGTTCCAAACCTGCATCCCCCACGATTACACATTATAAACTACATGTCTGCACCTGACGCATGCATTCCTCCGTTTGTGTATGTCTATGAGTGGCTGGCTGACTAAAAAGGAAGCAGCTCCTTGAACTAACGCTTTTTTCAGACGTTTCAGATCTGGGACAGCACATGGAAAAACTTACCTCATCATCTACACAAGTGACTACTTTGACTGGTGCCTGAACATTGAGGGAACTTGCACACTTGACAGCAGCTGACTCACTGTCTGGACTTTTAAGTTTAGTCTGATTAATGTAGACATACGTTTCACTTATATTCTAAAGAATAACAGAGAATATTGAACTCTTTAATGCCTAATATAAACTCCACGGCAAGCACCGAGCCCTTCATAGGTCAGATATTTTTAAGGCATTACAGTTAAACCAGCCAGGTTTTGAGGTTAGAAGCACCTTACATCAAGCTTTGCTCATAGGCAAAGCTTCCAACATGAAAATATTTATGTAAGACATTCCATCAGTTTGCCTCGCAGCTATTCCATAACCTCCCGAGGTGAAATTACAGTTTGAAAGAACACAGCGCACTCACAGGACGAAAATACCGTAAGGCCACAATGACATCTTTATGCGTTGTATATAGAAATGGATCCACGTCTCTGGACGCTTGCTTACAGAGATCAACGAACATCCGTACGCATAGAGTCAGTTCTGGGTAAACCATTTTGTTTGCCAAGAGCGAGTGTGCGGAGCGGGGGACAGGTGGCATTGTGGCGCGTGGCAGGTGCACGCAGTTGTCCCTGTGCTGTCATAGTTAATTCACCTGTTCACCTGCCACCCAGCAAAGATCACAGTTACAAACCAGTGAGTCACTTCTATTCACTGAATTCAATGAAGCACCATACTCCCTATTAACACATTTCAACAGTTTCAAATAGAACCTGCTGCATGACACAAGTCCTTGACGGTAGTCATTTCCTGCGTCCCTGTTTTTTGCAAATGAACATGAATCACTTTTGTATAAACTTAAATTACTTTATTGGATGAAAATGATTTGGACGAATACAAAGAGACATGAAATATGAAAAAGCATTTGCTAAAAATCAAAGAGGTAAAAAATTGCACCAAACTCAATTTTAAGAAAACATTTCATGCAGTTTTTGATGTCAATACAAAGCCACATAAAATTCTATATGTCCGCACGCAGAGTGAATAGAATATAAAAAATATCGCTGGCTATGTACTGTGAAGGTAAAATACAGAAGTGTTGCATCTCATTGCTAGAAAAAACATTGAGGTATAACAACTTTAAATTACAAAACATGGCTTTGCTTCCAATTGTCCGGTCGTGTTTCTAATAATATAAAATGACAGGACATCAATACTCTTTGGTAAACTGGAGTGCATTTTACGTCCCCTGATACAACAAAAAAAGTGATAAAGAAAAGAAAGAGAGTGGTACATGTGGTCAAAGGCACAGACTTCAGTAAAAATAAGTGTTGACATCAAGGCAAATTTTGCACAATGCGAAAACCCACTTAAAAAAACAGGGCACACACTGATCTTCTACGGCTCTCCCAGAGTGTTTCTAGAGAAATTGACAGACGCCACCTGTTATCAAAGATGTGCCGGTCAGGGCCAGGACACCTGTTAGCACACTGCCTCCGCACCATAGAACAGCTGTCTGTCTGTGTGCAAATGTTTGCCTGTGTGTGTGTCACGCTGAGAGACATACCCCACCATAGTGAGCCCACCCCCAACCTGACAGCAGCTGTCCTTGGTTCAGGACTCCTACGCTGCACGCCACCAAAAAACAGCTAATATACTTAAACATTCATAATTCCTTCATTTGTAGTATTTTGGCTTCAGAGAAAACCCTGTAGCAATTGGAAAAGTATCAACCGTGTTGTTTTTAAAAAGTCTGCTCAAATGTTTCAGTTGTGTTTTGCCTCTCGGGTCCTGTATCTAGTCGTTGTTGTCGAGAAGAAACACACAGTCATTATTATTATCTCTCAAGGTCCTGAATTATCACCTCCTGGCAACACAGAAATGCTGCTCTTCCACTTTATTTTCTAAAATGGCTCAGGCTGTGGAAGGACAGCAGCCGGCTGCGGTGTGTTTCTGCAGCAGGGACATTCGGCTGAAGGTGCGAGAACAGGTGCTGCACTGGTACTTCTTTACGTCTGCGTGGGTTTGCAGGTGCGCCCGCAGGTTCGAACGGTCAGCGAAGGCACGGTTACAGTGCGGACAAGAAAATGGACGCTCACCTAGGAAACAAATGAAAAAGGGATATGAAAAATTGCCTAAAGGTACACTTTTTTTGCTTGAATGGCTTTACAAAAAAAACCTGAAACTTGAGAGCAGTCACAAAGCGGACTGATTGAATTAAGTTGACTTTAGCCTTTAGACCCGAGTTTGGGTACACAAAACAAGTGACCACTCAAGCAGGATGATAACAATTGCTTTCTAGCATTCTTGATCAACTTATCTCTGCTTATCTCCGCTCTCACACAACTGATTGATAAGATTGTCCTATTGTGACATTGTAAGGATGACGTCAACACAATGAGTGATCAATGGAAAGCAATTACATGAATTGTGCCAATGACTTGAAACCTTACTTGTGAGTGCCTCACTAAACTGTGTTGCATTCATTCAGTCATTGATAAATTAGATATTGGAGAATTTTTAAAATAATGAAAGACATTTCCTCAGCTACATTAAACATATTTTTTTAAATCCTACAAATATATGCATGAAATCTGAAACTGATGGGGTACATTTCAAGTGACTGTTCACCCAAAAATTAAATCTGTAAGCATTTGCCCATTTCAAAGCTGTATGACTTCAGAACACAAAAGATGATATTTTGAAGAAAGTTGGTAACCGAAAAGCATTGGCCCCCAGTCAATTATATAGCATTGACACAAAACAAATGCAAGTGAATGGGTGCCAGCTAACAACATTCTTCAAAATATTTAATTTTGAGTTCTGCAGAGGAAAGTCATACAGGTTTGAAATGACAAGCGGTTGAATAAATGAATTTTTATTTTGTGTGAACTATCACACACACATATACATATATATCTATATGGAGCAAAAATTAAAGCTGAGTTTATGAAATTATTTGATTTACCTGTATGTGTGCGAATGTGTCCTCTTAAAAGCCACGGTCGTGAGAAGGCCTTTCCACAGGTGGGACAGACACAAGGTAGCGTGTGCGAGCGAATGTGCATCTTCAGAGCACCAAGGCTGTTGTATTCTTTGGGACAGTGCTTACAGAAGAATGCTGGACGCGTGACAGGGACAGGGGGTTCGCTTTTGTCGTCCCTCTGGCCTGCCCTGTTCTTATTGCTGCGCCTAGGCCTGCTGGTCTGTTGTGGATGGTACGTGTCCGAGGAATCCGGGCTCGGTGGGTCTGAGGTGCGTCCTTCGTCTTCTTCCCCACTGCTGCTGCAGCTGACACTGGAGGGAGAGCTGAGGTCCAATGGGCCCTGGCTTGTGGAGAGGGTGGTTGGGGACGATGGGTCGTGTAGGGAAGGTAGCAAGCTGACATCCCAAACCAATCCAGTGGTCAGGCAGGTCACGGGAATGTCATTGTTCACTGCTGGAAGTTCTGCCAGTGGGTATCTTTCTGGCAAAGTATCTGAAAACAAATAAGAACCCAATGAGTCTTTCAACCGTACGCATTGAGTTATGATTAAGATAATTAACAGTATAGTAATCTAAGAGTCATGTTATAGTAAAGAGTTGCGGCATTTTGAACAACATATGCAGCGGAAAAAACACATGTGCAACTCATGGATGCCACCACAAGAACTAAAAAAAGACGCTGTGCCCTGGAATTTCACAAGGAATATTCTCGACATCCCTATAAAAAGTAAAGGAACCACACACAGTTCCTAATATGTCCTAAGTTTGTTTAAATGTACACACTTCCATGCCGATGCTTTCCTCCGTTATTGAAAGCAACATAACTAACACCAGAGCTGATACTGTTGCACACTTCGAACTGTTTGTATTTAGCTGAAATTCGCATTAAAAGTAACAAAAACTCACCATTTTGACATTCCAACTCGCTGTAGTTTGGCCGCTTGCTGGTGAAATACTTCTTTACCAGGAATGACCGAGGCATGCTGAGCGCTTAAATTTTAGCAATCCAATCCGGTTCCTTTTTTAAGGGTAAAATCACGCAGAGATGTTCCACTCCCAAAAGTCTATACCGTATAAAATCAATCGACCCCAACAAACTTCAATCCTCGCAATGCGGAACGCTGATCTGCAGAAATGACCTACAATTAGTGAGTCTGTACTTATTTAAAATATTCTGTTAGACTTGGTGGTTATACGTCCCCTTGGACCCGCCCAAAAGAACAGCCTACAGCATTCGGTGTCGTCAGTGCGTCATTTAATTACCCAGCACTTGACTGCTGCCTAGGTGTGAAGCGCACTTCACAGGTAATACACACACATGGATTGTTTAATTAGTGCCTATCAAGATCATGTAAATTAGGCATTCAAAATTCATTGTTTACTTCACAGCTCTAAGTCAATGTGTGTAAAAAGGCAGTTCATTTAAATAAAGGCTTTTGTGAAGGGATTGCTGGCGATTTTCACAGTCTACATAATGAAGGATGATATAATTAGTGAGTACAGCACATATCTAGCATTCTTCCTTAAGAAAACGTATTGAACAAAATGAGAACAAATGTTTACCGTCACTATGAGTGTTTAGCCAATGTAAAGTATAACTAGACAACACATATCTTATGTTCAGGGGAAGCTTACGAACTGACTTCAACAACTGACAAGTGCACAAGACACTTTTTTTAGCTGGAGACGACAGGATGAGTCCGGAATAAGTTTGGTGGGTGAAGTACAGGTTTGGTTATAGCGCCACCTCGTGGTGATAAAACATATTTTCTAATTACCATCATGCCTACCGAATTTCCAGAGTGGGATATCATCATCACCCATTTCAATTGTTTTAGTTTGTTGTTTTGTTTTACGACTATTTTACGATGTCGACGTAAGTGAAACATTTAACAAAAGGACTACCATTTTTGTCCACAACATTTTATTAAGTTCATTAATCACGATAATTTAAATATATGAATTTGAAAATAATAGTATTGTCCTGGATGGAGTGCTTTTGAAAAAGTCTCGTTTCACTCTGTTTATTTATTTGTTTATGTATTTATTCTTCATCCATTAGTTTTACACAGTTATATACGAAGTTTTTGTTTGAATTTAAACATATGTAGGCCTACATCTTGATGTATAAATATAAGCATATATGTTGCCTTTCAAATATTCCCGACACTCACTACACCTTTCTTTCTGTGGCATAATATATATTTATTTTGCCTACTGTCAATGGGCATTAAACTGACTGTCTTTTATGTATTTTTATTTGTGCTTCTATTAAAAAGATTATTGGAAATTGTTTAAACTTTAAAAGGATCGACACACTTCAAACAATAATAATCTGTAAATGTAGGCCTACATATCTCGAGTATGATACAGACATTTTTTTAAATGTCTCCCAGTATGTTATTCCCACAGTACGTTGCGGCTGCTGATCCCCATTCTGCAGTTTTCAAATTATGTCACACACCCCGTAGACATGACCCACCCCTTGCCTCCCTAACTGACCTGGAATCAGCGTTACTTGCGGGCAACCAATCCGTATTGGGATGTAGTTTTAAAAACCGTTCGTAGTTCAGAGAGGGTGAAAAAACAGACAAACGCACCCGTTAAATTCTGGCCCCATCTTTCGGTTTGTGTACAAATCTGATTGGATAAGCACTCACAAGTGGGCGTGCCCCAAAACTCGCAGTGTTGTTTTATTATCAGCTGTTTGTCGGGTTCTGGACCGCGCTATCATAAATCTGCAGGAATAACTGATGAAAGCGAAAAGAAAAACTAAATAAATCATATTATTTGCACAAAGCGTAGTAAGAAATCCCGAAATACAACGCCAGACATTTATTCTTGCATCGGAAAATCCGGTGCTGTGCAAACAAACAGGTATGTTTTTTTCCTAATGCATTTTATTATAATCTGTATGTGTAATGATGAATAACTGCATATCTTTAGTAAACCTTTTTAGCATGCAGACAAAATAAGATCCGGTCGTTTCTGTTACATACGAAGCGTCGCTTTCGAAGTGACGAGCTGTATTCAAGAGGAGCACCGTTGTAAAACGGTTTAATTCAACGTTTTAATTTTGTGTTTTCATCGACATATGTAGGCTATATTACAAAGAAATGTATTTTCGTACTCATATAATTACTAAATATTTTGTGTATGCGGATTACATCTCCTATAACCTTACATTTGTTTACCCCATATTTCGATCTGACGATATAGAGCACACATATATCATGTGGGTTTTTTGTTTACACATTTAGACATGTTGTTTTAATACGAGTACTGATAAAACAGTGACCCGTGTGTTTTCCTCCAAATGTCGATTTTGAGGACGAAAGGGCACAGCAAATTCCCTTAAAAGTCATACGGAAACAGCGCTTTGATAAATACTGAACCGTGAATTATCCACAATTAGCATTTTAATATGAATCAGTTCTACACGAAGAGGGATGTTGTCAAGCGAGTTTTCTGAGAAATGTGTTGTTATTGTTTAATGGCACACCCCCCCAGCTGGAAAACGACAGATGTATGGCAACAATGGAGCTTGGGGTACAACAATGGACACCCAAAATTAAGTTCAGTGTATTCACTGAATGCATTATATGTAAAAGTTAAACATCTTCGTAGCAAAACGAATTCTCATCAACAACTCGTTTTATATAATATTCATATCAGAGCATGTTATGTGATTTGTTAAAAACTCAATGGGATTTTTGTGGTTTTTAATTAATACTTTATGGCTGCAGAGCCTGCATAAAGCTGCTCTGATCATTATGAATCTTTCTGACGCACATGAGCTTTGTGACTGACCTCAATATGAGTTATAAAGTTAAAAATAGCTCTCCGCCTGATCTTTCCTTGTGTGGTTTTTAATTAAGCCCCAGTTAGTGGGATATTTCGAAAGGGACTACATTCCATATGTTTACATTATTGTCACATTTCCTCTCTGCCAAAGGTTGGGCGGAAGCAGTATTGCACTAAGACTGTGACATTTGGATCTGGACCCTTCGGCTGGTTACATCTGTGACGACTACCCCAAATTTTCATTACAATTGTTATTTATCGCAATGTTTCAACGGCTCACCACTCTGCTGTTTGGAGGTGTGAATGAAACAACTCAGGAAGCAACTGTTCCAAAGCCGGGGTCTCCAGAGGTGGACTATGAGGGCTGGCTCCTGGTCAATGCATCTGGTCAGTGATAGAAAAAAACACCATTTAAAAACTTTCAGCTAATTTATATTATGATTTATATGGGGTATGGCAGACCAAATGATCTTTTAATGTTTCTAGTCAATTATAGAAATATGTAATTACAATGACAACTAGTAAAATAATTTAATGTGTAACGCATTAAAAGATAATGCGCATGGCAATTAAAAGGTCAAACTAATGTGGCTGACTGTATTATTTATGAATCATTCTCATATCTTTCGAGTTACTAAATGGTAAAATGTTTTGCCAAAATGTTTTCTATTCTTTGTTTTATTCTCTCTAGAAGGAGAGACTCTATCTGAGCCCAGTGAGGGATCGACTACGTTAATAGAAAGCTTGTCCAACACAGAGAAGTGTGCTGCAAAATTGGTCAATGACGCAAGGTGAATGCTACCATTAAATGTGCTCATAAAGATGATGATTTGCTTAACAACATTACCTTCCATTGTATGGGCACAAAAAAGTCAAATTATATTCTTCAGCCTTCCACAAAATAAATAATCATATACAGGTTTTGAATGGCATAAATGTAAATAAATGATAACAAACTTTTTCGTTTTGGGTGATCACCAAAGGTTTTTAAAAACATAGACCTTTGGAAAACTGTATATTAATATACAGTACATGTGCAAGACATGCACATCAACAAGCACTGGTGTGTTTTACGTATATAGAGCCCTCAAAATTCATTCACAGGTGTTAATAGATGATGCATTTAGCAACCATAATCTGTCTTGCCTGATCGTGATCGGTTCACCCGACATTGATGCCAGAAGGTGTAAACAGGGTGTTTATTTTCACTGAGAGGATTTAACTGACATTCATTATTGGTCTATATTGATTGGTTTAACCCAAAATGTCCAACACTAATGAGTGTGATCTCTATCCAAAGCATGGAAGATCCAGAAGTTCCTGTCGCTCGGGGGAGCGGGCGAGCGTCTCAGAGGTTGTCCTCGAAGGCTGGTGCTCTTGTCAAAGTGACCCAGGTGGGCAGAATACAGCGGGCTCAGGCCAGAGCCAACCGCCACACTCTTGGCCGCAATTGCATTCAGCGCCAGAACCACGTCCGCCAGCGTCTTCCTCAACACTGCTCTCGCATTCACCGTGTGATTCTGCACCAGCCCCGCCATCATAACCTCAAACACTAAGGTGCAGAAAGAGCGAGTCAACATAAGACTTAGTAATGTTAGACATGAAAGCACCATGGTTAAAAATGACATTGTGATATTTTAACTGTTTTATTATTTACCATGTAGGGTATAATAAATCAAATGGCAGCTAAAGTGTCTCCAAAGTTATGTTGGCTACATGAAAATCTTGAAAGTGTGTTTGCCAACCAGTGCACTGTTAAATGACATGTCATGCAAGAATAAAGGCTAAAATGACTTTTGTTTTCTTGAGTTTCTTTTGTTTGAACTAATACAGAAACTAAACTGGTTGATACTTTATGACTGTTAAATTTGTAAGCACCCGAATGTATCCTATTCCACTGTTTCTTATAAGGTTTTGATAATCACACTTTCTGTTATAAAATCTCATTTGAAAAGACAAGAGGGGTGCGTAAATTGTTTTTGGGAGAACTATCCTTATAGCAAGAATTTTTTTGAGAAAGTTGTAATTGTTTTTGTGGAACTATCAATTTTGGTTCGCAACTTTGTTTCTTGGTAAAACCATTTTAGCCTTGAAACACATAAACACCAAAAGTCCATGATGGTGTTGCAACGGCACTTATCACTGACCTGAAGCTGCACATTTGCTGCATTTTTCCCTAGGTGTTAAGCCTTAAAAAGTGGCAAAATTGTGTATGGGCCATCCTCCCAGTTACTAAAATCTTTTAAACGTACTTTCTTAGGCATCAAGTGATCATCAGTGCCTGGTTATCTGAGAGCCACTTTTCAGTTTGATCAGATGCAGGCAGAATACGAGTTCAGAGCTCATGAAGTAGATAAGAATGGAATGGATGACTTAAGCCACCTCATGTTTGCATTTGATGGTGAGCCACTGAGTAAGATAAGCTCCACCCCAAATAGTCAGTTAATATGTATTCATTTATGCAAAAATCTACAGGGGAGTTTGTAGTAGGCCTATATACATACTTGATTATTCACTTGAATTGGTTTTGTGTCCATAAAATAGAAGTGAATGGGCCTTCAACTATCACCAGCTATATTCAAAATATCTTCCTTTCTTTTTTACAGAGGAAAGTAAGTTATACAGGTTTGAAATTACAGGAGGGTAAATGATGACAGAATTTTTTTGGGGTTAACTGTGAAGTATACAGCAGCCCTTTTTTATAGTATAGGTATGTTCACAAAGGAGTAAGGAGCATACACATCTCATTTCCCCTGGTATAGAAGGCAAACTGTTGTCCCAGGTCACTGTTGACGAACTCACTTTGACAATTAAAGTAAGTTACAAGACATGTTTATCAGGTTAGACGCAGATATTTGGGATCAGGTGTTTTCCGGGTAGAAAAGTAATTTAAGTAATGTATAGGCCTACAGTCTGCAGAGCTGATGTCCATTCTAAACCATGTTTCCTAAAATGAATAGGGATCGCCCTATTAAAATGAAACACCCACAAGGTAGGCAAACTGGGGAAAACTGAGCATGTTATTAAACATCAATACATTTAAGTGGGTCGCTGTTATTTTATTGATAAGCAACTATATATTAAAGGACACGCAAATGAATTAAAACTGTTAAAATAATTTGTAAGTTATTCTTAATTTCTCTTTAAATTCACGTGTTTTCTGTGCTTTGATTTTCTTTATCAGGAAAGGTCATTTCAGTGTCATAAGCTCAACCTCAACACTGGAATGCGCGTGACATCACAACTATCGCATAGATAACAACAGTGTTCATAACTCGGCGTTCATGACACGACCGCTGTCATATGTCAAGAATGCTGCGTGGATCAAACATCGACTTCTAACTAAACATGGAACTGAAGGGAGAACCGAATCTAGGATACTTTATTGTAGTAAGGAGAAGCAAGAAGGGCTTAAGCCGGGGCACTATAGGGCGTGTGGATGCAAAGACACCAGAGGGAGATTTGATTGGAATGATTTATGGAGGTAGTGGTAGGTTGAAAAGTAGTGGCAGGGTGAAGAAGCTGGACACGTACCCGCTCTCGCAGAACCAGGCTCGGCTGCTTCTATTCGTTTCCCCCGCCAGCCGGCGGCTGGAGCTCCTCTGTCATGTTCAGCTTTTTGGTGCGATATGTAATCTCGCTCAGGATGATATTGTCGTGGTTAAGTATAAGAAGGATTTTCAGCCGTGCCTGGTGAAGAATTTGATGGAAGTCGGGAAAAAAGACAAGACAGGACAGTTACTCATGCTGGGATTTGAACTGGAGTTATTGGTGAGTTGCATGGCCATCTTGTGCATACAGAAAGAGCTCAAATTAACTTGTTATTTTCAAATCGATTTGCATAAAACGTTGTAGTAATTTTGGATGTGAAATGATAGTACTGTAGAATTCTAAAATTCATGCAACTATTAACTTTGTATTAGCACCTATCGTACTATTGCTCTTGTATGACATATCGCTTTGCTCCTTGAATTCTTTGAAAGTTGCTTTGGATAAAAGCGTCTGCTAAATGACTAAATGTAAATGTAAAGCAATATTGATTTAGTAAGCTACATACATTTATCTTTATTAGTTGTTTACTTGTAAATCACCTTATTTGATTTGCATATTGAGGAAATATGCATAGTTTCACTTTAAAATATGAAACATAATGTACTATGTAATGTACTACCTATAATTCTTGATTTAATAGTCACAGTTAATATATAGAAACAATTTTATTTGCAAAAGTGTCGTTTCTGCTGTTGAATTTCCATACAGGACACTGCCGAACAAGATAGTTTGAAGAAGAAAGCTGTGTCCCTGCCTGTTTTTAGTGCTGTAGAGATTGTGCAAGTAGTTCCATCACATTTAAACAGCAGACAACCACTGAGAATCCACTCTGCTGCGGGTCAGTAGCTCATCTTATTTGTCCTTTTAACCACAAAGTCTTGGCTTGGGCTGTTCCTGTAGATAGTGTTGAATAGGTCCTGTGAACGAGAGCATGAAAGATTGTTATCTGAAACTGGAAATGCTGTCTTAGGAATTATAGAATGCTGTCTGAAAGCTTTGTGAACAGTTCATAGCACAGACTTTTAGTGTACTTTCCACCAGACCTTAAGGGGATTATTCATATGAGCCAGGAATGAAGTCAAGTGAAAATATCAACAGCCATGAGATGATAGCTCAGGTGATGCATCATATGATCTACCCTATTATTTTTCATTTTAGATTTGAACAGGAATGCTGTGACTCGCATCAATTCCCTTCCAGCTTACAAGTCACAGAGTTTGAAAAAAGGAAGTATATTCTGCAAGGAGGATGTGTCCAACTCCATTCAGGTCTTGTCTGATTGTTCGTTGGAGGTGGGATCCATGGCAGAGGTCATGTCTGATAATGGCATGACTATATATGGAGTGATCAGGTGGATCGGAGTCCCAGAGGGGAAGAAAAATGGCTGGGCTGGCCTTGAGCTGGTGAGCTGTCTGTTTTATTTACTTTTATTACTGTTTATTATTTTATTTAATAAAACCTGGCTATTATCTAATCTGTAGTGAATTTGCGTAAACAAATATTTTTCTTTTAGGACGATGAGATGACATACTCAGACAATTCAGACGGTATGTTTGGTACCAAGCGGTATTTTACCTGTAAAGGAAACACAGCCTTGTTTGTGCCATTGAACCAGTGCAAACCAGACCGTAGATTTCAGTTCAACTGGTCTTTGAATGAGATCCCAAAACCACCGGAGACTCATTCAGGTGAGACTCGTGTCTGCATTATTTATCATTTAAAGTTTTCTTAAAATTCGTCAATAGTTTAAGGAAGGGTAAATTTCCAATATGAAGCTGCTGGCTTTGTGGTGCATTATTCTTCTGTTGTTCTAGTTTGACAAAGCAAAAGTTGGTTTTAGTTATAAACTAAAGTTTGTCAAAAGAGGAAGGTTTTTGACAACTATTGTCTTGTCTTGCAGTTCCTTTTTGAGCTGCAGAAATTACACAGTTTAATTTCTTTCTTTTTAGTCACAAGATTTAAGGATTCAGACAATATCCCTCCTGTTGGTGAGCCAGAAATCTTGTCCCGTCTGGTAGGCAGAATGAGGGGGATTCAAGGTCACTTCAACTCATGTTATCTAGATGCTACTCTCTTCAGGTAAGAGACTCAAGAAACATATCTGAATAGTGTTTATGTAACACCCTGCAGTTTTATATTATTTCACACGTTTTTCTCTGATTTTACAGTCTTTTTACATCATCCAGCGCTTGCGATAGAGTATTTAACACATCAGCAGACAACAAGGAAGGCATTTCACACATTTTAAAACGAGATATTGTGAACCCTTTACGAAGGTAAGACCTATAACCTTAACACCACAAGTGTGTATTTTAACAAACAAGAATAACTACTGTATAGCGCTCTATGAGAAGCTTAAAGGGATAGTGCACCCAAAAATAAAAATTCTGTCACTATTTACTCACCCTAGATTTGTTCCAGAACCTTATACAATAATTTGTTCTTTTGAGCACAAAAGATGATATTTTAAAAAATATGGGAATGTAAACAGTTCTGGGGCACCTTTGACAACCATAGTAGTTTAGACTATGGAAGTCAATAGTGCCCCAGAACTGTTTGGATACAAACATTCATCTAAATATATATATATATATATTATCTTTTTTTGTGTACAGAGGAAGAAAGAAATGTATACAGACTTTTACATTTAGTCATTTAGCAGACGCTATTATCCAAAGCGACTTACAAAAGAGTTTGGGGAGCAATAAGCGATATGTCACAAGAGCAATAGTACAATAGGTGCTAATACAAAGTTACTAGTTTCAACAAAAGCTAGACCACTACCTGTTGAGAGAAGAGAGAGGGTAAGTGTACTAAGTTACTTTTTTTTCTCATTTGTCTGTCAAGTATTCACAGAAGAGAGTTAGTAGTTTTTTGAAGGTTGTGAGAGATGTGGTTGATCGGACCACATTAGGATGAATGTTCCACCAGGAAGGAGTTGTGAAGGAGTATGAGCGAGAAAGCGATTTAATGCCCTTATGAGAAGGCATTACAAGGTGCTGCTCGTTTGCTGAACGCAGGGTTGTTGATGGGGTGTAGGAGTGTATTAGGTTGTGAAAGTATGCTGGTGCGGATCCAGTGATAGTCCTGTAGGCAAACATCAGTGACTTGAATCTGATACAGGCTTCAACCGGTAGTAAGTGGAGAGAGATGAAAAGGGGTGTCACATGAGCCCTTTTGGGCTGTTGAAAGACGAGGGGTGCTGCTGCGTTTTGAACAAGCTGAAGTGGTTTGATAGCCTTTGCAGAAAGACCAGCAATGAGAGCATTGCAGTAGTCCAACCTTGAGATCACCAGGGCCTGGACAAGGAGTTGTGCCGCATGCTCAGTGAGGTAGGGTCTAACCTTTTGAATGTTGAATAAGGCATATCGACAGCTGTTCATCAAATATGACTCTGAGGTTCCTGGCTGATTCGGAGGGAGTGATTGTGGAATTGCCAAGTTGGATGGTGAGATCGTGTTGCACTGTTGGGTGTGGCGGAACACAAGTAGTTCTGTCTTGGCCAGGTTCAGCTGGAGGTGATGTTCTTTTATACAAAGCTGAGATGTCATCTAGGCAGGCTGTTATGTGAGCTGCTACAGTGGTGTCGTCTGGGTTAAACGAGATGTAGATCTGGGTGTCGTCAGCATAACAGTGATACGAGAAGCTGTGTGCCTGTATGATGGGTCCTAAGGATGTCATGTAAATGGAAAAAAGCAGCGGTCCAAGCACCGATCCCTGAGGGACCCCAGTGTTCATGTGGTGAGCAGTGGACAGCGAGCCGGAGAGGTAAGATTGGAACCAGCGGAGAGGGGAGACTGAGATTCCTAAGGATGACAGGGTTGCTAGCAGTATCTGGTGATACAGTATACAGGTTTGGAACAACTAGGGGGTGAGTAAATGATGACATAATTTTCATTTTTGGGTGAACTGTTCCTTTAAGTTCCTTTATATGAGTTTGTGTTTTTATAGTCATCAGTGTTCACATTTCATTACACACGACCCCTTCCCCTCTCTCCAGATCTGGCTTTGTTCCAGCAGAGAGTGTGATGAACTTTCGTAAACAGCTTGGCTGCAAATCGTTTGCCACTGATGAGAAAGGTATTTCTTCTGTAGTGAACACTTCTTCCTTTTAATTCACACAAAGAAAAATGATTCAGATAAGACTACAGTGATTAACGTTGAGTCATGAAAACAAATTAAACAAAACAAATAAGTGGATAAGGATTAAGGACAATCAGCTACACGTGCCAATACAGTATGTCTAGTTTATAGATAAGCGATACTTATACCTGTAGTATGCCACAGTACAAGAACTGCTATTGAACCTGATTTTGTTCCAATATTCCAATATACTGATACCATACTGAAAAACATTTTACGGCTGTTTTTTACAGATCCAGAAGAGTTCATCGCCATTCTACTAAAAGATGTTTTACACTTGGAGCCATTGCTCAAATTCCGGTTTGTTTCAAATTTTCCTATATGCAGTGTATTCAATGTATTTTTGGCTTTTACTAAAAATGTTCCCGTGCTACTTAAGACTGGTTTTGTGATCCAGGGTCACATATGTTTCATACACTCGAATCAAAACTTTCTAAAATGACACAGCATATGCAGTATACATATAGATGAATCTTACATCTCCTCTGTTAGGTCACATGGAGAGCTGTCACAAGATGCCTATACACATCAGATAATTGTAGAGAAGAATCAAGTGGGAGTGTTGCCTTCAGTTCAACAGCTGCTTGAGATATCTTTGGTGTCAAGTGATCTCAAATTTGAAGAGGTTTGTTAATATCTTATAGTTTACTGTAAATTAGATTAAAACTTCAAACTAAACAGCAGCAAGCTTTTTTTGACACAAAACGTTTGATTCATTGCCACACTTATATTTAACAATATTTGTTTATTTGTCATTGTCCATATTTAAAGTGATGGTTTACACAAAAATAAAAATTCTGTCATTTAATCACCCTTTTGTCATTTTAAACCTGTCTGACTTTTTTCTTCTGTAGAACACAAAAGAAGATATTTTGAAGAATGTTGGTAACCCAACAATGGCGGTAACAAATGACTTGCATTAGTTTTGTGTCCAGAATTTATGGGTAGTGCCATTGGTTGGTTACCAACATTCTTCAAAATATCTTCACAGGTTTCCTGTGGCTCAGTGGTTAGAGAATGGCAATAGTAATGCCAAGGTCATGCAAATGGGCAAGTGCTTGATTTACTGTGTGTAATAGTCAATAACCTGCACAAAGCATGTTCATTTATCATATTTTTCCTTTAGATTCCATCGTGCCTTATAGTTCAGATGCCACGGTATGGAAAGAAGTTTAAGATGTTCTCTAAAATCATTACCTCAACAGAGTTGGACATCACAGACTTATTGTATTGTTGTGAGTTTAACAAACATTCCTTTTGTAATAAGTGAACCTGTCTGAACCTAATAACAGTTGTTTCGTGGAAGCAGGTGCAATATCTCCCCAACCCTCAATTTCTCAATATCAATTACTTTCTGCCAGGTTCCCGGCAATGTTTTCTGTGTGGCCGTCTAGCTGACTATGATTGTGCCCAGTGTTTGATGGACCATAAGCTCCAGCCAGGCAGAATCAAGCAGTATTGCTCCACCTGCAACACACAGGTACAATCTCAAATTGTACAGCAAACTGTATTACTGTAAGTCTATGAATTCACGCCTGTGTACATAGTGCTTGTTTTTCACACCCAAGCTTTCTTGCTCTTTCTACAGGTTCACATTCATCCCTCCCGACAGGGACACGCTCCTCACAAACTTACACTTCCAGATCATCTACCTGCAGATGCACCTGTACAGAGGAAAACCATGCAGCTGTTTGCAGTTCTCTGTATTAACACTAGTCATTATGTTTCCTTCGTGAAGTACGGCCCTGACTCACGGTCCTGGATATTCTTCGACAGCATGGCCGACAGAAACGGTAGATCACATATTCATTTACACTTAATCACTTGTTTTTTTATGTGCTTTACCTCAACATTAATTCTTTAACCAGACGCTGGATCTGGATTTAGACACTCCCTTACAAATTTTTATCTTCAGGTGACGATAACAATGGCTATAACATTCCGGTCATCAGGGCTTGCCCTGAGGTCGCAGACTTTCTTTCTCAGTCTGAAGAGGAGCTCGCCACAGTAAATCTGAGTCAGTGTACTGACCTGGTGCAAAGACTGCTGGGAGATGCATACATGTGTCTATATCAGAACACAGAATCACCACTAGCATCATCAATGAGCACAGAAGTTTCCATTACAACATAATATCTTTGGACTGCTGTGTCCATGTTATCTGTGCCGTTTTGTTTGGACACTCTGTATTGAAACAAACTGTGTTTATGATTTCTAAAGGAAATGTACACACACACAGACAAACACTTCCAGCAATGTGCGATATTAATGTCTGGTTTTTCGATTTGGGAAGAGGAAAATATTATTTAAATATAGAAATGTAAAATTGTAAGATTATGTTTATTGTATGAAAATATATATATTTTGCACTGATGCCACTCATGTCTGTCCTTTTTACAACCAAGTATTAGTGTCAGACAGTGATGTTCACAAATATGAATTATTAAACATGTCACAGTGGGAATTATACATAAATAATACATCCATAGTTAATGTTATGCTTTATGCGGAATTGGAAGATATTCTAAGGAATACCTTAGTGCTGGGGTTCAAACAGGGGGCCAGAGACCCCCGGGGCCTGAAGAAGGTTACAAGGGATCCCCAGAAAATTTCAGGGAATAAAGAAACAATTGTTAAAGTCTACCGGACATTAGTTTCACTTCTTAGTGTTTATCAACTTTGCCATCAACTATACATAGTTTCCAGAATAATTAATTTTTGTCTCATTCTAGTGAGTTTTTATCACTATAGTAGGCCGACCTTTTTTCACACTACAGTACAAATTCATTTGAATTGAAAATCCGACAAATGTTGCCATCTATTTAAGTTTGTAAACAATATGTTGTCTTTATAATATCCAATTTAATATGTATGTAGCAAATTTTAAATGTTTCTTCACAAACTAAAAATTATAGATGGATATGTAGGCCTATTTTACTTTATGGCATCATAAAGTTTGAAAACCTCTGCCTATAGAGTAAAAAATGGAAAAGATTAATTGAAAAAAATATATAAAAATACTTCTGAATAATGTATCTTCATGTGTGAATGTCTATCTCGTTTTATTTTATTAATGCAGTAGCCTATGTGGATTTCTAATAACTAATATTTATTCCATTGCCCGTGTGACCTTAGATGAGTGTATTCAAAAGCACTTTAGTTTATACACATCCAAGTAAAGCATTTTTTATGACTACTGATAATTACGAGGATTAAAGTTTATACTTAATTCAGCAAGCCTCTCTTGTCACTGGTATGGTACCACGTGGCTGTTAGCGGCGATGGTAAAGAGCGGTGCTGTGTGGACACGCTGGGTAGGAGGAGCCAGGGGCAGGAATAACGCATTTTTTTCCTTTTAAACACTTCTGACATGCGCAGTGCTTTAAATTTCGGGCTTGGTCTGTTGCACAACTGTGTCTTTCTTCATTCTGCCCACAGCTCTTCGCCGGCATTTTACTTAAACAAGGTTTTAACTGTGTTATTTTAATATTTAAACCCCTAGAAATGAGTGGGGACCATTCCCACAACGATTCCCAGGTAAAGTGTTTGTGATTTAACGTTGTCAGTTATTTATTTTCTTTCTTGATGGTTTGTAGTCATTAGCTCGGATGTTTAAATTCCATCCGCAGCGGCAGTTTTCCCCCAGCATGCTAAGCTAACGTGCACAAGAAGTCGGCTTTGAATGTTGTAAATATATATTTTCAGCTCGCGGTGTCCTATTTCGCTTTTCTTACATAAACAATCCCTAACGAATGCTTTATTTTAAGAATAAAAACTTTATATAGGCCACAGTGCTGCGCAGCGGTGGTATTTATACGCTATTGTGTTATCAGTCTTGTTAGCTTGAGCGCTAACCCTCCGACTAGCATCAAGTTGAAAGTTAGCAGCCTATTGACATGGCACGATTTAACATTAACATTTACACCCCTGTTTGTTTCGCAGATCGACTCGGGATCCAGATATAATGGTGAGTGGGCCTTGACAAATTACCACATTATTATAAAACGTAATTCTACTCTTTCTGTGTCGAACCTGATCGCTTAGTATCTCGCTTGACGGCCAGTTAGTTCTAAGGACAGAAATGGCGTCCCAGAGACTAAGTCCCCTCTCGCTCTCTGACAAGCGCCTATTGTTCACATTGAGCCCTTATAAATCGTACTTATTTTGCCTTTTAGTGAGCGATAAACGGCGAATTCGAAAGAGACAGAGATTTTTTGCACATTAGCGCGGTTTGGTGGTTTTTGGAGTTAGAAAAACGATCTTTATAGGCTTGTGAAAATGAAGGTTTGGGGGTTGAGGACTTAGTCTCTGCGCCATTTTCTTTTTCTGTGTCTAGCGGTCTGAGTGTGGAGTGAACGTTAAGTGCACATCGACGTGATTATGGAGGCTATGGATTGAGAAACGTGTGTGACCTGTTTTGAATCCACGTACGAAAATAAACACGCACCAAGTATATATGCTTATTCGATGAAATGTTATTAAATTCACGTTTATTAATATAAAGAAGTATTTGGATTATGGAGCAATCCACCATCTTCTAAACTTCTTTATGATGTGTAATATTGGGATCTATTGTGCGTCACATAAAACGACTCGAAGACATTTTATAAACTTAAAATGAACCCATGTATCGGAGTTTGAGTGGATTTAGATCATTATTTCACGTAAGGGTCATAGACACTGCTGTTTACCAGTTAAGTTTAATCATGAAAGAACCACGTTTCGCAGTATTGCTCAAGTTTAGTTTGATTGTTTTTGCATTGACGATCTTCATGAAAAGTGAGGCGTAATTATTTCCCCCTTTTCTTTATTGTTTAAAACTTTGACGTGTCACAACAAGCAGTCCCATTGAAAAGACATGACACTAAAGTGACACTCATTGAACGTTATAAAGGTAATTTTTATTTAAATAGTATACATGATTTGTTTTAAATCATTAATGTTATGGAAAAACAGAATCTGTTTAATTCTTGCATTTTCTTTAAAGCACATGAAATGTGTTTCCTTCTGGATCCATGGCTGTGCTCATGCGTCTATTGACACTAACAGCACAGCTTGTATGCATTACACAGTGCATTTTACACACTGACAGCTTCACATTCAACCAAGCATTAATGCATATGTAAGGCTGTGTGTGTGATGCATATTATTTTTAATCCATGTTTTATGTTTGCTTGTGGAATTAATAAGATTAAGATTTAACATTAACAATAAAATGTTAAAGATGGTTCACTACAAAATAAACAAGTTTTTTATTTATTTATTTATGTTGTTTAAAACCTGTCTATGACTCTTTCTTCTGTAGAGCACATGGTATTTTGAGAAATGTCTTGGTGGTTCTGTCTATACAGTGGAAGTAAATGGGGCCATTATTGTTTGGTTACCAGCGTTATTCAATTAAACTGTATTCTTCAGAAGAAAGAAATGCATACTGGTTTGGATTGACAGGGGGGGGGGGTAAGTAAAGAGGGAACTTTCGGGAATCCCTTTAAAATAGCTGATGAAAAATGTTGCATTGTTAAGGGGGGATACATGGCACACACTTAAAGCAAACAAACAACTGAGACCGTTATACATAATCTATTTAATTCAACCTGGTTCTGTGTTTAAAGCTGTGGCGCTAATGAAACAAGTATTGGCATCTTTACACAGCAAAGGCGGCATCGAATTTGAAGCGGCATAATACCACGAAAATGTGCATTTACACAGAAAATAATCCTGAACATAACCACAAAAGCGCAGTTCTAACGCTAATAATATGATGTCTTAACTTTAGCAATATAAACAAAAGAAATTAAAATACTGACACTAATAATAACAATGCGTACTTTAGGTAAAAGCAATACTAGGCTTTAAATGCAAAGTGGATAACAACTCTTGTTATTGTCAATGTTATTATCGAGCACCTCACTGCATATTGAAAGATGCCAAAAGTTGTTTAAAGAGCCAGAAACTCACTGTCGACCAGGTAACTGAACCGTTCCGGTGTTACAGCAAATGTCACCAAATCTGAAATATTGCCCTCGATGAGATGCGTTTGGAAATATGATGATGAAATCCTGCATTTCAATCCTGGACCGAGGATACCCAAATAATTAATGCTCCTAGGGCCGGGCATCTGTGCACAATCGCTACTGTCCCCACAATATAGAGTAATGTTAAGTTTGTAATTTATTATGTGTTCGACTTCATGTGTGTTGAATAACTCCTATTCAAATAACTCCTGCGGTACTTCGCGGCCCTACCGACGAACTTATAGTATTGGCAGGTTGTTTCCTTGCAAGTTAGAAGAGCTAAAGGAGGAATTTAAACAATTCATGTCATGAGTTAAAAAAAAACGGCATTCCGCGCCTGAGTCACAAACAATCATTCTCCCAATTTTTTTCTAAATGTAATGGTACTTTAAAATAAACGAACAAAATTAATGTAATTCGCTAAAATTAATGGCTGAAAACCAGCAGTAAACAGCAGAAAAAAAATTCTCCAAACATTTTTCCTCAATCACATTTTATGTAGAAAAGTAACGAAAAATGTATGTTTGAATTGTTAAAAAAAGTTATTATACGTTATAAGTAAATGGCGGTGTGTGTGTTTTTGGCTTCATCTTCACTCTCGCTTTCTGCTAACGTGACAATGACTTAGTTTTGGAAAGTTTCTTAGTTTACTTGTAAATGAAGGCGCATTCAACTGAGCCGCATCAGAGTTGCCTTTGACACTGAACCACTAGGGTCAGAGCCGGCATATTTTAGATTGGCTTTCATGCGGAATTGCCTTTAACTCACCTGTGCAAAGACGCCTAATGAAACTCTGTCATCATCTGTTTTCACTGGTAAAGCTTCTAACCTCTTGAGACTCTTGATAGATACTATTAAAATATAGTTGGATCTTAAATCGTACCTATTGGTCTAAATGCAAAATGACTGCTTACTTTTGTTTATAGAATAAGAATGTTTGAAATGTTTATATTCTTATTACAATGATCTTGATGTGCTGCTTTTTTTCTGGTTGTACATCGAAAGTAACTTTACTGTGCATCTCTGGTTTGTGTTAAGATGCGGCAAATAACATTACTGCTGAAAATGAAGTTGTCCACTAGAGGGTACGGTTGACAAACGTTCTGTCACAATCTAGAATCTGCATGTGTTTTCCTGAAGGGCGAAATAAACATGGTGAATGTCTGCACCATAGTGATTTTTCATTTGCGTACATATGAAAAAATGATTTACATTTCCCATTTTAAGTAATGCATTTGTGCATTGGTTGAAAAGGCTTGATAGACAGATGGGGCAAAACTGCATTAAACACTTTTTGTTTGATAAATTTGTTTATATTAGGATAATATTTGTACCAGGTGTAAACATCACTGAAGACGTTACATTTGCTAATGCATTTGTGATTTGTGAAGCAGATGAAGGGTTTGATTTCTCATCCTAACTGAGCGCCCTTGTTCCTGTTTGAATGTGTTCTAAAGTGACATGAGGTTAGTCATTTCTCAGTGGTTTAAAGGCTGACATTTGGGTTTTTTTAAATCCCAAACGTCTTGTACGATTCCTGTTCATTCTTCTGGTCCTCCAAACAGAATGGGAGATCGTTTTGCTTAGGGCCTGTTATAAAACACCTCTTACTGTCTGCTTCTGTATCAGTGGTATACCTCTGGCCCTCTCGTAACCCAATCCACGCTAACAACCTACACATTTCCTAAAGCAATTGCAGTCCTGAGAGTAAACGTGCTTGGCTGAACCCTGCAAAGAATGGGGCCTCTATAAACACCATACATAGCTGAGTGAGAGTAAAATCTGGACACTTCACCTCGAGAGGTAAAGTGCCAAAAACTACAAGGTGTGACTAATGTGTCTGCAGTAGGTCAGGCAAGGACGAGCGAAAATGTGTCATGCTGTACTTATTTCAGACCAGTTGTCTGTAAATGGTCTTTAGGTTCATGCAGGTCGATCCTGAATGGGTTTCACACTCGGGTGGGAGCATACTGAGCCATGGTTGTGTTTCCTGGGGCCAGATGAAGTGCTGTTCAGTGTGAGCTGATCTTTATAGAATGCACATAGAAATAAACTCTGGATCCCGCCGTACCATTTTTTATTTGACAGAACTGTTTGTTTTTCTTAACCTGAACACCCCTTTTAAAAAGAAATGTATGTTTTTGTGTAGTGGCTTCCTGTTTTAGGGATGTACTCTAGATGCCAGGTGCAGTTTGCCTTTTAAATGTTCATTTTATGTCTTTGTTGGCAGATTCTCACAAACATAAGGACAAGTACAAGGACAAAGAACACAAACACAAGGACCACAAGAAAGACAAGGAACGTGAGAAATCAAAGTACAGCAACAGGTACGACTGCGCTTTCCCCTTCTCTTGTCACTGTATGTTTCTACAGCAGATATATAGCCAGTTTATGGTCTGCTTTAACATTTTATGGGGTGTGTTTGATAAACCGGGTGTGGCCCGTAGCGTTTCAGACCACAGAAAGGAATGTTGGCTTTACTGCAACTTCCTTTGTAAACACGATTATCTATTTGGAGGGGATTTTGTTGATGGACAACACCATTGTGGCAATTAGATCACTGCATGTTTTATTGCATTTTGGCAGCGAGCACAGGGATTCCTCTGAAAAAAAACACAGAGATAAAGAGAGACCAAAGCTCAAAGATGGATCCTCAGACAAGCAGAAGGACAAATACAAAGAGAAGAAAAAGGAGGAAAGGGTGGGCAGATTCCTCTTTCTTTCACGTTGCCATATTTTTCCCGGTGCTAAACCCCTCTGGCTCTGGAGGAGTTGTAAATAGTCTTTTGTAATTCACACACTATCAAGTGCTGTTATTGACCTTTCTCTCCTTTTCTATTTCATTCTACGAAAGTCTCTCGATGGCAAACCTAAAAAAGAAAAGGAGAATGGATTTGGAAGGTGAGTGAGAACTTTGTTTGTTTTGTTACTCAAGTGCAGTTCCAGTATGTGCATTTAAGTTATTAACACCATTACATCATCTATGGCTATATCTATGTGCTTTAAAGGGACAGTTCACCCAAAAAATATAGTTCTGTCTACCATAGTAGGAAAACTTTGTCTGTAAATGTATTTGTTGAAGATGACGAATGTTGGAAAGCAAACCGTTCTGGGGTACTTCCATTGTAATCTTTCTACTATAGTAGTCAATGGTGGCCAAGAACTGTTTGGTTACAAGCATTCTTCCATATAACTTTCTCTTTGTTCCTCAGAACAAAGAAATGTGTACAGTTTTGGAACAACTCGCGCGTTAATAGATGGCACAATTTTGGGTGAACTGTCCCTTTAAGGGGGTTAAATCATGACAATTTGTCAGAGGTTCACTAATATGGTTTAATCTTCCTCAATCGTTATTTACATTATAAAGGCTTTCATGGGGCATTCAAGTCATTGAAAACTAAAAAGACATTGTTGACAGATGTAAATGGAGTTAGTCATATGGTAATGTTTCTTATGTCAGAAATCCAGCCATTTGCAGAACAAGCTGTTTCTGCATCTTCATTTTGTTAAATGGTTGGTTTGCCTAGGGAGAGAGTGGAGTTCTGAACATTAAGGCATGTTTTCACGTTACAATAAACTAGTTTATCTCCAAAGATCAAGTAAACTGTTATTCATGATGACCCCTTCAAATTCAATAGCGTAGTTGTAATCTAAACCCATCATTGCAATAATCTGAAACACAAATATATTTTGAGACAATGTATTTTTTTTTAAACAGTCCTTATATTAAATCTGAACCTGAGAATGACGACTTCTACCACTCACCCAAACACGAAAAGTCCCTGAAGAGAGAGCGCGACGATGACGAGTAAGTTGACATTGCATCTGCAGGCCACCCTGATCTCTCATCTGATTTAGAGACCTCGCAACCGCCCACTGTCACGCTAAAGCATTGATCCACTAATCTATCTATTGTTCAGAATGTTGTTTGTGAAGCTTTAAAGCAAATAAGACTGGTTATATGGGGATGGAAATTGAATTGTGTATGGTTGCCAGACATTTGTTTATACAGGCTTTGTTTTCTCTATCTTTCCTTCAGTGCTGAGTTCAAGCCCAAAAAAATTAAAACCGAGGATATTAAAAGTGAAAAGAAGGCAAAGAAAAGGAAACAGGAAGATGAGGTATGTGGATGCGATTACCAGTTTATCTAGCAAGGTTATAATTTGTATTTTTCAAATTAATAATCTGGATGTTGTTATGCTGTCACCATAGGACATTAAACCCAAAAAGAAGACAAAAGACAAAAAAGCAGAAGCTGCCACTGATGGCAAGAAAAAAGGAAAGAAGGAGCCAGAAGAGAAGTGGAAATGGTTAGTCTCACATCCTCTGATGGTCAAGTAATTGTAGGTTGACTACTAGACGAGAGTAAACTCGAGTCTGTTTTGATTTAGTGGAGGATATGTTGCAAATCACAAATGTATTCTCTGTTCCCGCACTTTGTGGGACAGTTTTCTGTGTTTGTATGTTGCTTTACTTACCTTCCATCTGTTGCGCTTTCACGGCATTTAGGTGGGAGGAGGAGAGATACACAGATGGTTCCAAATGGAGATTTCTGGAACACAAAGGTCCCGTCTTTGCTCCACCCTACGAACCTCTACCCAGCAATGTCAAATTCTATTATGACGGTATGTACTTCACACTTTGTTTCCATGTGAGATGGGAAGGTAGTTAATGTGCTATTCATACATTGAGCTTTATTCTGATTGGACTGGCATCAAAACTGTTGGAGAAGCAGATGTCGGGTGGTTGTGTTTCCTTTCTGTATAAACCTTAGCTCAAATGTTTTAAACCACTCTCTGCTCTGTCTTGAAAAGACTAATGGAACAAATGTAGGTTGCTTTGCTTGGATAATTCTCCTGTGGGTTTTTTTCACCCATTTGTAATAGAAAATTCCGACTTTGAAGCTTTGATAGTTTGGAGTGGTTTGGTTGGAGTCATTGAGGTGATGTGAACATGCGTTTTGTGTTTATTTGTTTCTCTCACCAGGAAAGCACATGAAGCTCAGTCCTGATGCAGAGGAGGTGGCAACGTTCTTTGGAAAGATGTTGGACCATGAATACACCACCAAGGACATATTTCGGAAAAACTTCTTCAAAGACTGGAGAAAGGTAATGTTCTTTTGGTTTCGTCTTTTGATTTAACACAATGCTTATCCAGCTTTTGTTAACCTCACCTACTGTTTTAGGAAATGACATCTGAAGAGAAATCCAAAATCACAGACCTGAATAAGTGTGACTTCACTGAAATGAGTGAATATTTCAAAGCTCAGTCCGAAGCCAGGAAGTCCATGACTAAAGAAGATAAACTGGTAAGACTGAATATCTCAAGCAAATATGTACTTTTGCATGTTTTGCTAGCTTTTCTGTGGCTCAGTGGTTGGAGCATGGCGCTAGCAACGCCAAGGTTATGGGTTAGATTCCAGGGGATTGCACATCTCAGGGGATCGCATCTACCAAATGTATGTAAATGTTTTACTCGACCTTACACATTCTTTTCTGTCCTCAGAAAATTAAATTGGAAAATGAACGTATTCTTCAGGAGTATGGCTTTTGTGTCATGGACAATCACAAAGAACGCATCGCCAACTTTCGTATTGAGCCTCCGGGCTTGTTTCGCGGCAGAGGTGACCATCCGAAAATGGGCATGCTGAAGCGTCGGATCAGACCTGAGGATGTTATCATTAACTGCAGCAAGTAAGGAGCATTACCTCATCTGACGGAGAGAAAAACCTAACAAAGTTTCTAATCCTTTGCCTTTTTGTTTTTTTACAGGGACTCAAAAATTCCTAAACCACCACCTGGAACTAAGTGGAAGGAGGTGCGTTATGATAACAAGGTGACGTGGCTGGTGTCCTGGACTGAGAACATCCAAGGCTCGATCAAATACATCATGCTGAATCCCAGCTCGAGAATCAAGGTAAATCAGCATATGGATATGAGCATGTTTCATTAAGTCATGGTTTGTCATGTTACTTACAATGTTGAATTGTCACACACAGGGAGAGAAGGATTGGCAGAAGTATGAGACAGCCCGTCGGTTGAAGAAGTGTGTGGAACGGATCCGTGCGCAGTACAGGGAGGACTGGAAGTCGAAAGAGATGAGGATCAGGCAGAGGGCTGTTGCTCTTTACTTCATCGACAAGGTTTGTTTAGATTGCATTGATATTTGAAATATCCTTTGTGTTAAGACCATGACCCAGAAAGCATGTGATAAATTCCCAGGAGCCTATTCAGGATTACTTATTTAAAATGCACTTAAAGCACTCGGACCGGTTAAAAGCCATTTTCTATTTGGCGTAAATTTAATGTAGGGTTTGCATGTAGTAATATATTTTGAGCGGGAGCAGAAGTTGCAAAGCAGAACAGTGTTATGCATCTTGTCTATATTTCCCTTGTGGTGTAGCTGGCTTTGAGAGCAGGTAATGAAAAAGAGGAAGGAGAGACGGCCGACACGGTGGGCTGCTGCTCACTAAGAGTGGAACATCTAAGTCTGCATCAGGAGATGGATGGGCTGGAATATGTGGTGGAGTTTGACTTCCTTGGTAAAGACTCCATTAGATACTATAACAAAGTCCCTGTGGAGAAGAGGGTAAGACCAGCGTCTTTAAACGTGTAGTTTTGTGTTCCACATACATGTTTATCATTCACATTCTGCAACTTTACTGCATCTTTGTTATTGTAATGTAAAAATCTAAATGCAGTGTGTCGCCACAATATGTGGATGAATTCAGCTTTTTTCCATATCTACACATTTCATCTCGATATTTTCTAAATTCAATTGAAAACTCATTTTCTCAATGTAACTCTGTATCTTTTTCTTGATTGCTTTCTATTCTGTAATCCTCATTTCGTGCCAGTTTGTGTTTTCCAATCTTTTTCCAATCTACAGTGGTTTTTTTTGTGTCTGTCATGTCTTTGTTTTTGTATTATGTCACTATCCATTTTGTGTTTGCTAATTTATGCAAGTGTCCTTGGGTTTGTGAAAGGAGCCATTATAAGTGCACCGGTTGTGTGTTGTGTAAATGCAATACCCAAGCTTTGTTGATTAGTAGATTTTTGTGATTGTTGTGCCTTTTGTATAAAATAGGATATTGAATTTCTTACAGGTTTTCAAGAATCTCCAGTTATTCATGGAGGACAAAGAGCCAGAGGATGACCTCTTTGACCGCCTAAATGTAAATCACACTATTTTTTTTAACCCGGTTCTGTATTTCTAGCAAAGAAGTACTAGTAAACGTGCCAGTGCCATATACAAAATGAGCAACATTCTGAAGGTATGATACAATTACTCTGCAGACCTCCATTTTGAACAAGCATCTTCAAGAGTTGATGGATGGCCTTACGGCAAAAGTATTCCGTACATACAACGCCTCCATTACACTACAACAGCAGCTGAATGAGATCTCAAACGGTAAGTGGACGTTGACGTTTTAATAACCATACTTAATATGCTTGAAGTATTTTAATGAATTCACATTCTATAGGTGAGGACAACATCCCTGCTAAGATCCTCTCTTATAATCGGGCTAACAGAGCAGTAGCCATCCTGTGTAACCACCAGAGGGCACCACCCAAAACCTTCGAGAAGTCCATGCAAAATCTTCAAGCAAAGGTATGAGACATTTGTGACCTTGTCTTCGTTGTCTCTATGCTGATGAGGTTTTTTATGTTAGTGCAAGGTCTGCTGGACCATCTAAATGTTTGTCTATCCTGAATTCACTTGTTCATTAAAACCAGATTGACGCAAAGAAGGAACAGCTTGCCGAGGCTAAAAGAGAACTGAAAAGTGCCAAGGCTGATGCCAAAGTACGCAGAGATGAGAAATCCAAGAAGTGAGTGTCAAAATATTTGCTTGAAGGGCACCCAACAGAATTTGTCACTCTGCTCATTGTGTATTCGTATGTTATTGTATGCTGCTTTAATGTTTCTTTTTTTGGTGACCTAGGGCTGTTGAGACAAAAAAGAAAGCCGTGCAGAGGGCAGAGGAACAACTGATGAAGTTGGAGGTACAGGCCACCGATCGAGAGGAGAACAAACAAATTGCCCTGGGAACCTCCAAACTTAACTACCTGGACCCGCGTATCTCCGTAGCCTGGTGAGAAACATTTAAGTTTTAATCAACACATTTGGCTGTAAAAAAATTATTTATGCTACTTGCTTTGGTTCTTATTTTCCATTTCATTTCCCTCCAGGTGCAAAAAGTATGATGTTCCAATAGAGAAGATCTACAACAAAACTCAGCGTGAGAAATTTGCCTGGGCTATTGACATGGCTGAAAAAGACTTTGCATTTTAAATCCCGTTCACGATTTTAATTCTCCCTTCACCCCCATCTTTTTTTAATAGATACTTTTAGTCTAAGTGATTTCCAGCAGGTGGTGAACCTGTCAAGGGAATAGATGTGAAGCTGGCATTGTGTCGGGAGGCAGACTGAATGTCACGGTTTAGGTGACTGATTTTTAGGCTCTGACCGGTAATCTTGTACAATTTGTTGGTTCAGTCTTTAAAAAAAAATTAAGGTGTGAATGGCCATTACAAGGTTGTGTTGTCATGAGCCAGGAACTGGACATTCAGTGGCTTGACCTTTTGAACACTTACTGTCTCACTCTCCCCCCAATTCTGGACACAGGGGCTTGAGGATGTCTGAACTATGAGCTATGTGGTCCTATAGCTATTGTACTTAACTACAAATTGCTTTGTGGATCGTCTCATTTTAGTTATGCTGTATTTTTAGCCCTCCTGTATTAATAATGAATTCTATATTTTAATAGAAGATTTTAAAAAGATCAATGAAATACACCCACACGCCTTTTTAGAAGATAATGTGTACACCAGGTGTGACGTTTTATGGGGAATATGACCATAACAAGCTGTGTTTGAGTGAGTTACATCTGTTCACTTTTAAACTGGAGTTGGATGTCTGTGTATAAACTGTTATCTGGATCACAAAGTAGGATGCTTCGATGAGCTACTGGGGACTACAGCTTCAATCTTGACGATATTTCCTTAAACAGGCAGAATGTGAATCTTTTTCTTTTTTTACAGCATATATATATATCAGGGTCTTGTTTCCAGCGTAAATGTGAACCAATATTTTCCCTTTTGTCTCCGGTATCCTACAGATTGTGTCTCCATCTGGTTTAACTTAATGTGTATTGACTGTTTCCATAAGCAAAAGAAAAACTCCTGTATCTGTTACTTGAAGATATCGCTTTTAGGATGTATTTGTTTCAGGGTATGACGACGATAGGGTTTTTTTTTCTGAAGGGTATGTGAGGGAATTCAACTTTGCCAAAAACAAGTCTGTGTTATGATTTAAGCAGTTTTATTTTGTAATTGTCAAGATTAAGGATAGAATTATTTTAACATGGACTTTAATGGAATTTTGTTTTTCCACTCCGGAAAGAAAAGTTGTTAGTGGCAGCCATGTAACCATCTCCAACTTATTGAGCTCATGCCATAACCTCTGATCATGTGTTTTGCTTTGCTTTTTATTCCTCAATTGTAGATTATTTAAAAATAAATAATCTTACAATGAAACCTGTATGTTGTGACTTATCTTTCTTTAGCTTTTTAAATCAATCCAGATCCCAAATGTCATGATACTTGTGACGTTTGGTTTTGTAAGATGTGTCCTACTAGCAATAAAGGGTTGAAGAATTTGATGTGTTCTCAGAACCGTGTGAAATAAGAACCGAATTGTGCTTTGAGAACAGACCTCAGGAAGAACTCTAAGGGGAAGCATTTAAAAAAAGGCCCAGTCTGTTTGTCTTGGAAGAAAGGGCTGTATGATGTATAAGCCAAGCTGTAGTCCTAGGCAAGATTTCATTCCTTTTGAAAAGTGCACCCGGGACCTCTCTGTGACACTAGTGTTCAAGCAAGTATTCTAATCATTTATTCCCTCGAGATAACTTCCTTTCTCTTTAAAAGACCGATACTTAAATTGGCTTTGTGTCATCCTTCTTTATGAATTGTTTGTTAATCATTTGATGTTGTGTGATGTGCGTTTTCATACAAAGCAAAGCTGCAATCGACATGTTAGTACACGCATATAAGCATAACTGAATTTGCTATACCTGCCTTGTTTCAGTCTGATCTATATCTTTTGCTTTAAGTGTGTGAAGTTAAACTGCTGTGAAATGCAAAACTCAAATTTGACATTCTCTATTTATACCAAAAGATTTTTAATGTGTAGAAAGGATAACACTCCAGTGCACTGTGTTAAGACAGATCTGCACAATGGTACTTGAAGGGAAGGTAATACTGTAAGTTCAGATATGATCTTTGTGTTAACTTTCAAAGAGAAACCACATTGAATACAAATGCAAATAATAAGGGATGAAAAGCACCTGTTATTCACTTTGGATGGTCTGAACTTAGCAGCATATAAATGATGCATAATGTATATGTGTATATATATAAATATATATATAGTAAAGTAGCCCAACGTCAGCTATAAGCACAGGGAAAATCCAGTTAGCAGAGCATGTTCCAACTGTCTATGAGAACGTAATCCTCTTGGATCGTAAGCACACCGTTTTCTACTTTCTCCACCATAAATTAACATTTCATTTTTTTTAAGCTTTCACATATAATAGTCTTGTTATGCTTATAAAAAACACCTCCAAAGATATAGCAGCAGTTCATGTTGGGTTTCTACATCCCCATTTTATACACACATCAACACGGTTGCTGAAAAGCTTGTTTGTGCAGCCAGTCATAGAAATAGGAAGGTGACGTTTAAGGCAATGTCTGGCCAATTAGTTGTGTGTGCAGACAGACACCACTAAAGCAAGTTATAGTGCATGAATTGTCGCTAACTGCTAGATGCTGTGTGGAAAAATAAGCTGTAAAGAATGTATTTGATCTGGACATAATGACGGTTAAGTTGGTTGGAACGCTCCAACGTTATGGTAAAATCCAAGGCATTGCAGAAGTGCTGATTATTTGAAATAGTAAGAAGCATCACAATATCTAACTGACATTCCTAACGTCCAGTACACACTCGATAGTGCAGTTTCAAGCATATACATTGTAGTTGCCTACATAGAATTTCCTTGTCCGTAAATCGGATCAGACACACATTTGAAGCGGCTACTCTCTGGAGTCCATTCACCATCACAAACGTTACAATCTCATCTGCTGTCATAGTTAAAGAAAACAAGAAATGTAATGTTCAGGATGAGTACGGGATCCGCTGCCTCTTGCTCTTGAGGAGTGAAATCCTCAAACTTTCAGAAGCTCTCCTCTGAGGCAGTCTCTGCAAGAAACAAAAAGACATGTAAGACAAGGCGAACAACTTCACAAGAGACTTTACGGTGCAGCACTTTGCAACGCACAATTTTCATCATTTATTCACGTTAGGACACACTGAGTAGATCTATAATTCATTACATCTAGCTCGACCAAAGCCAAAAAATATCCTTATAAATAATAATCTAAGGCAGGGACAAATATTGTATCACTCCTTGCTTTCATTAACTAACCAAACATTAGTTAATGAAAATTTACATAAAGTGGTTCCAAGATCATTGAAAGAATAGACATGAGTTTACCTCGATTGACCGTCTTGAGCTTGATGCCCCCTTAAACTCTGGTTGGCCATTGGTTGTTGATGCTCCTCATGCTTTATCTCCCAGTAATCTTCTCCTGCATTTGATTTGTCTAACGCCTCCAAAGTTTCCTTTGACATCTTATTTCTTGGCAGCGGAGGAGCTTCACAGTCCAGACTCTGAAAAATACTTTTTCGCTCTGATTGAGCATCCAGTTTGACTGTTTCAAACTCCAGAAAGTTAGCTTTGTTGTCTGGTTGATGTGTTTCGATGTAACTTTTGTCTGGTTGATGTGTTTGGATGTAACTTATATCAGATGCATGTTCTTCCACAGCCTGCCATTCTGAAGCTTCAATTTTATGGCTAGGACCACCATCGTTGACCCAGCTCTCCGATGGCCTGGTCTTTAGCTGCTTGCTGTTGTTGGTCTTGTACAACCTCTCTTCTTTGTTCAATGCTATAACATTTATCTTCACTGGGCTCCTTTTTGACTCTTCTGAACATGAGGTGCTGCATTCCCATTGGTCCGCGTCTTGTACATATTGTTGTACATGCGGCATTTCTTGTTTCTTGTTAGTGTTCTCATTCGGCAAAGTATGTAGTGCGTTAAATAGGCTGCTGTGGTCATCAGCCGTATAAAACGTTTTTGTCAGTCCTTCACCTTCTTTTTGTGTTATATTTCTGTTCGAGTGCAACCTTTCTGCATCAAAAGCCGATAGCTTAGCGTCTTTGTGTAAGGCAGGTAAGTGCTTGGGATCGTGTTCCTTGTGAGGGGATTGGACCTGAGGTGCTCCCAGAAGGTTTTTTGGAGAAGTTTGCTCTTGGGGAGCAGAAAGGGGTGGAGAGAAGTGTTGATTAAGTTCCTCCTGAATGCGTGAACTTGTTGTAGGGAGTTGGAGGGAAACATTACTTAATGATCCCGTCAAAGCAGACTGGGTGTCTGTCAAAGTACGTACAACGTATGGTTGATTTTGGACAGGCAGACCTTGAACCTGCTTTTGTTCTGGGAATGAGCTATGAATAAAGCTTTGCTTCAGAGTGCCCGATAGCTCGGGCAATAGCTTGCCTTTTCTAAGAGATGGATCAATGAGACTTCCAGGCTGGGGGAGCAGTGGCGGTATAAACTCTTCAGTTTCTATGTTGCTGCTACAGATCACACTAGTGTCACTAGTGTTGCTTTTTTTGCTGGTGTTTTCTAAAATGTTTCCATCCCTTTTAGTGCAAATAGTACTGTGGCTGGTGCTTTTATAAGTGCTTCCATTGTTATACTTGCTGGTGGTGGCAAAAGTGCTGCTGTTGCTGCTTTCTTTAGCGTTACTGGATGCTTTTTGTTGCCCATAAAAGGAAGGAGAACTGATATTAGATTTGCTGGTGGAGTTTGCGCTTCTGTCATTTACATGACAGTCGATTTTTCTGACAATGTTAGTCAGATTCATAATGCTGCCCTCACTGTAACTGCTGCTTTGGCTTTTACCAGGCAAGCAGCTAACACTTGTCTTGCTATATGTGCTGCAGCCAGTCTCACCTTTTCCAGTGTATCCGTGATTGCTAACGCTACCCCATCTGTTTGCAACGTTGCAGTTCTCAGCTAACTGAAAAGTGAACTCATTTCCAGTTTCCTTAGGGATGGGAGCATGATGGATATTTACATGTGGCGCTTGAACAACTGGCTGCTGCTGCTTAAGAGATGTGGCCTGTGTCACGTTAGGCTGACTGACTATGACCCCTCCTTTCCAACCCATAATGCTTCCCTTTGGTATCTGTTGTACGTAGCTTGAACTCAAAGATGCAGGCAGCACAGAAACACAGTGTTGGGCGATGTGGTGATGGGACTTATTTTGTGACGTTTTTGGTGCAGCTTGGAATACTGTGTTGAACATCTTTCTGCGTGTGTCTTCGATTTCTTCAGGAGACCAGCTGATCCCTTGCTTCAGCCTTTGGGCCGTGAACCAGAGTTTGATCTGCTCCTCTGGAAAGCCGGACACCACTGTTAAATAACACAGTTCGGCTTTGGTTGGGTAAGGAAACTTGCCGAAGGATGTCTTGAGAAAACTGCTCAAATCCATGGCAGGATTGTATGTGGGGATGCTACTTAGAGGGATCATGACTTTTGGGAGATCACTGTTTGATTCTGAAAATGAAGGATTGGAGTTCCACAGAGGGCCACGGTTATGCATCCCTGGTATGTTTGGGACTTTATGCATTGGGGGAGCACCGATGCCACAGATAAGTTGTGGTGATGTTGTAAGGGGTAGTGTCACTACTGACGTGCCGTTGGTTACGATTGAAAACTTGTCGTTTCTGGGCTCGGCTCTTTGTACCTCAACAGTGTGGGAGATGACAATTTTTTTGTGTCCCCCTTTGGTCATTTTCATTATGGGTGTCTTTGTAATGGATATCCCGGATTTGCCGGAATCCTCTTCCGTAAACAGGTTTTGCTCCACTGTAATTGCTCCATCTCTTTTGGCGACTTTCAGCGATACTTTCCTGTGTGCATTATGGAGTTCAGGATGTGACTTTGCATTATGTAAAGCAAGATCTTCAAACTTCAACGCTGAAACCTTGCAAGGCAAACAGTAGAAGTTTGGTTGAGCATGAAAGTCCATGTGACAGTTGTCTATGTGATTGAGAAATAGGTTCATGTCTCTGGAATCAAAGCAGCACAGATTACAGCTGTATGTTCCCCTTTTCCAGCATGAACTCTTTTCCCCTTTTGAGAAGTCGTGGAATCGTTGTGTATCCTCATCTGTGGAGATACTGAGAATGCTGTCTTCAGGTATTGTGGGTAGGAGCTCGGGTAAGCATCCTAGGATGATGTCCTCTCGCATGTGCTTGTTTTTGGATGGAATCATGGAGGGAACCGTAGATTTCCTTTTGCTGGCCATTGTGTCGGATTGTGCAGATGAGTGATGAGTCAGAAACAAATACTGGAATTGTATGGAGTTGAGGTGTCATCAGCCAGCCGTGATGAACCAGTTATCATTGAACTTTTAGCTATCAGGACTTCCCATTGCAAAAGGGAGTGCAGCGACAACTCCCTGTGAACCTACAGAAAGAAAACAAGACGTTTTGAAATGAAACAAAAAAAGATAAACAAATACCAGCTTTGCAGGTGCATCAACATTATTTTACTTACTGAAATGCTCTCTCCAACTACTGTTAAACGTTTATTACAATTATGTAACTAATATGAAGTCAAAATATTTATCTTTTCCCAGTAGTGTAGTGTATAAATCTAAATACATTCTAAAATAAAAAAGTAGCCTATATATATATATATATATATTAATGGGAAGGTGTAAATCCAATATTAAGATGCTGTTTCTTATAAATAGTTGAAATAAAAACACAATTCTCTTTGATTTGAGCATGTTTTACACATGCACACACACTCTCTTTCTTTGCCAAACATACACACTACACTTCAGAAGGCAAGGGGCCAATTAAGGACAAAGTTCATATATGGTTCACCTCTTTCCACTCGTTCTGCTTTAGTAATTATATAAATATCTTATACCAGTCGGCCGTATATTGCCTACTTTTTGTGTCTGGAACACGAAACCTTTGAGTACAGTCCTCGCTGTTTTAACATTCCTTCTCAAACTCCGACAAATAAGCACTAGATAATGATTTGTTACAGTGTGTTGTCTCCATGGAAGCATTTTCCTCTGACAGCAGATCATATAAATTAGCCTAGCTCATCTCATTTCAGCAGCTTCAATATTTCAGCTAAGTACAGGCCAGTAAATAAATCGAAGACTGTACTACTTGCTTTTTTTCCATGCATTACACATATCTAGAATGTACTGATTGAAATCTCTCCGACCTCTGTTTTGGGTTTAGCTCGAAATATTCTTGACCTTTTTCATCAGACTACAAATACATTTGGGATGAAAACAATGTGGTGTCCATGTGTATATATTTTTTCAGTGTGGCCAGCTGTCTTTTAAATAAAGGATGAAACCATTCAGGAATTAAAAACACTGCCCAAAATACACAGTGCTCCCAGACACGACCATGATGTCCTCTTTTGAAACTGACTCTTTTATTTCTCATGACGGCTGCCTTCCTGCCATAAAAAATAAATAAATAAATGAAAAATAAAACTGGGTCACTAGCATCTTCTGCTGTAATCCCGGTTCCCTGCATCCAGACGTGGGTATTTACTGTATGTTCAGCCTGCTTAGAAGTCCATAATACTCCGATTTCATCAGACTATAGATGCTAACCCCATGATATAATTCAGGTTTACTAAAAGCATAACGTTAAGAAAATGAACAGGAAAAAGATTCATAACACAAGTGTACAAACTTTAATTGTAATGGCAAAATACATTTTTGTATTATTAAATGCCTAAATAACATGCAGCACATCTTATGTACTACATGAGTTAAATACGGTGTATTTTTTTAAAATTACATAAGTTATACATTATATATACCATTTTTGTTATATACATGCAGTTCTGAATGAATGAGGACATCTGATCTTTTTTCATGCCCTCGTAACTGCAGGCAACGGTAGCACAAATCTGCTCACCACATTTTTCTTTTGGCAAACAGTATAAAAAGTACAAATATGTTAATATCTATATGACTTCACCACCCAAGCTTTAAAGCCCCACACATGCAGGAGATGAAAAAATGTTATATAAAAAACAGGTCACTTGTCAAAGAATGGGATGCTTTATCTGGCAACTGAGACATGCGATTAGACGCAGAACAAGAGGTTTCCAGACAGTGAGCTATTGAAAAGAGAACTCAGAATGAGAGGCCTCGTGTTTCAGCACCGGGGTGAACCAGTCTCACACAAAACAGTCTATCCTGCTACTGTGTGTCTCAATACTTTTGTAGCTTTAGTGGTGAAACTGGAGGCCTTTTCATCTGAGCAACCTGTGGAGTAAAGGCATGCCACGGATTTGCTTCGAAATCAGCAAAACAACGGTGACCTACATATCTCCTTCAGTCACATTTCTTTGACCTCTTTCGGTGATTAGAAACAATACTATTACATCACATTATATGCGTGACGTTTAATAAGTCTGGCGCTGTGACGGGCTGCCTATATTAAATAGTGATGCTAATTGGGTGATATTAAAGTGATGTGAGGCCAAAGGGCTGGGAATAGAGCCCTGACATGATAAAAGATGCTCTTTATTCTTCTTAATGATTAAAGGACAATTATACAGATTGAATGTGCTTTATTAAATGGCTAGAAAGTAACAGTAGATTTTAAGCATGGCCATCTTTCATAAGGTTCATGTAACAAAATGTCAAATTTGTTGCTCTGCGTGGCTAAATAAGAAAAAGGGGTTGTATTCATTTTTTTGATAAGGGGCCTAAAAAAACCAAAGTTTGATACTGTATAAATATACTTACAGTTTCAAAAATTTGATTGTTTGTATTCTTTCATGTTGCGTTACACCTCACTTATCTGTGATTTTAACACACACACACTCACAAATCATTTTCTTTTTGGTACAATCCTCCACATGCTACACTTCAGGCTGTAAGGGACCATTTTAGTATAAAGTTCATCCATAGTTCACATTTTTCCTCCTGTTCTGTTTCAACGATAAGTAAATATCTTGCCAAACTGGATGTCCCACATATGTAATCTGAAATATAGAGTTCAGTAATATTTTATTTCCCTCCACAAACGTATTGAAAAAATACGCAAGATTTGTAAAGTTATAATATGTACGGACCCAAACTTCAATTCTCCATTTTCTTGACCCTCGATTTCATCAGACTAAAATTACATTTTGAATGAAAACGATGTGGTGTCCGTGTGTATACATTTTTTCAACATGGCCAGCTGCCTTTTAAATAAAGGATAAAACCATTGAGGAACGTTGAAAAAAAGAGCACCGAAATGACTGCCCAAATACACAGTGCTCCCAGACGCACCATGACGTCCTCTTTTGCAGCTGACTCTTTTATTTCTCCGACTGGATGTCCTTTATTACGTGAGAATGAGCTGAAAAAGCCAGTAAAGATATCAATAGGTTCTTAGCATGAACATCTTTCATTAGGCTTCTTCGCAGTGCCGTTGCATGCCATGAATGTGACTTTTGTTTAAAGCCAAGAAACCGTAACGGGGGTCAGTACACACATGCTGTAATAATTACATTTTGAGTTTCGAGTTTATACGTACAAGAAAAAGCAGGTCATCATCAGAGGTTTTTCATTAACGACTGATTCTACACAATGGTGCTCCCATTTACAAGGGAAATTCAGAACCGTCAATGCCATTGAAATTTTTCCTGTATGCGTGTGCCAGTATGTAAGATGGGAATGTGACTACACGCCATGATTGTATAATGCCCTGTTTGTGAGATATATTATTGACGTGAGTGTCGGTGCGTCTGTATTAATTATGTAGTGTCTGAAACACCACCGAGGCTTCCTACAGTTCACCTTCATTATAGGATGTGACTCATTAGCAAAATGCCACCAACACTGGCACTTTTTAGAGCCTGTGTTTATGTTTAAATCCAGTCAATGAACCGAGCGAGTACTACAGAAAGCCAGGTGCCATCAAAAGTGCCCGCTCTGCCCCCTCTTACCTCGGTGACTGCTGCACGGACTCTTGGGAGGCCAGTCTGCGCTGCCACTCATGTGTTAACATTGCCATAGCAACCCCTCTCCTTTCCCTTTCCTTGCCCACAACACACAGAGGGGACTAAATCCTCTATTCTTCCCTAAAAAACACACACTTGGGGGACATTTTTGGTACCCCTCCCACCCAAAAGAGACAAAAGTCCAAATATTTTATTTGACTGCGCTATTTGTTTATGCCAATATACAAATTGGAAACAAATGAGGAGCCATCCTTTTTCGCTCTGTGGCAGATTTCTTTTGCGAACAGAGCACCCCAGAATTTTACAAAAGGCGCTATTCTGGTTTTTTTTCGGAATAACTTCTGCCTTTCTATCAAAACACAAAAAGTGTCCACCAAAAAGATTCCGGAATTTGCAAATGAAATCAGTTCTTTATACTCATGCAAAGAGGAGATAAAATGCTGATGTGCTGAGTTTGATCACCGGTGCGACACACTCATTAGATACAAAAAGAAAAATGGCGGAGCACCATGAATTGCACTGAGTCAAGTGCCAGGGCTGAGCAAATGCCAGCTCCTCCATAAAAAACCGCGCTCGAGCAGCTGAAATACTTGTATTGGCGACACTCCGGCGTTAAGCCAAAAGTTTGTCTCAAAAAAGTACTAAGGTTAATACAGGCATTTTAGAGAGATTTTGAAGGATATTCTCCCATTGCAGTTCTTATTTCCATTTGCTATTCAAATACATCAAATCACTCCTAATATTTACTAATGCGGTTACGTGAGACACAACAAAAAAGCATTTTTGTTTATACATGCACAGCAAGCTTACATAAATTTAAAAAAAAATCATTTTTGACTGATTAACAGCACAGATTAAGGACATAGTGGCTAATGTAATTTAGGAATGCTCCATTTTTGTAATTCTGCTCAGAAATCCATCACAGACAAATTCTCCTCTCTTAATTCGAGGAACGTTATATAAACCACTAGATTTTCACTAAAAATCAGCATACACACACCACGCAACTCATTGATTATTTAGTCCATTATTATTTTTTCTATAATTTTGGGGTTACACGAAAATGGCAATCTGGGGATGCAGTCACAGTACAGACAGAAATCTCCTCTTATCAAAACACCGGCGATCAGAAAAAGAACATTCTATAAACCCCAAGCACAGAGCAGACCTCCACCTAAAAAGAGATGCATACTAAACCACATTTTTGGTGCATTTTTCTCCCGTGTTTACTTGATATACGCGTGTTTTACATGACAAAAGTGTAACGTAACGTTACTTGCCAAAAAGTGATTATTATTTAAAGGGGTGTGTGGCAGAGTTCAGACGGAACACCACGAGCGCCTTATCGCTTCAAACAATGATTTATAAGGTGCGATGTGACGGGCAGAGTTACGCTTTAGAGTTAAATCTGAGTTTGAGTACATTCTGTACCCATTAACAGTTGAAAGCGCGTGCTTGCTCATATCTGCGCCAGCTTTAAATTACATGCACCTCTTATAGATTCGTCAACGTAAAGATCTCTTCCTCCATCAAGCGCCTCTATTTCCCTTTTCCTCGCCGGCTCTTAAAAACTAACAGCCCGTTTAAGGCAATCAAAGATCCCGTTTAAAGTACAAACCCGGCGCGAGGAGCGACGCATAGTAACATCGCATATGGTGTAGCGTGCGAATAATCAAATTGGAAGCAGACGAGAACGTTGGGTAACAAACTGTAAGAAACTGCTAAGTTAACCCTTTCGCTTCGTATTGAGGCACTAGTAACCTCCATCCGGCTAGACGGGAGTTTCAGCGCAGAGCGCGGCGCTACGGCTGTGCGGCGAATATTTTGACTATTACCAAAAAATGTAACTAAGCACTCCCATCTACTGTCGCCATTTTATACATAGAGGCGACTTCATGCGCCGCATTAGAGTAGAATAACACGCCACGCTTGTCTGCTACCAAAACTACTTTTGAGGACCGTCCGACTCGCCTAAATAAATCGCGTTCACTTCTTTAAAAAGTCAAAGTTCCCTACCTTTTCGTCGGGTCGGTGACTGCGAATGGAAATCCGTTATTGATACAGAAATGAATAACATTTAGGTTTTGCTCTGCTCCGGGTCTCGGGGGAACAGGAGGGGCCGAGACCTCTCCTCAGATGAACCCTGTGAACTGGCGTGAACCCGTCGGGTCACCGCGATAAGGGGCATCCACCGCTTTGTGGCACTCTGGTTATGTGCCCGGCTGACATGGGCGCTGCGAGAGTGGAGAGAAGGGAAAGAAATGTACGCCAGGCGCTCTCAAATAAGGGCACGTGATTAAAACGCGTCACCCAAACCCAAAATCCTGAACCTACCCCTCTCTGTTCTAGGACGGACTGAGCAGACACACTGGGAGTGACTCATGCGCAAATGTCTAATATAGCCATGAATATGGAGCAGCGCTTTAGGTCATTAGGTCGTATAGGGACGAGGGGAAAAATCCCGACTAGGAATGTGCTTATACCGCTAGCGAATATTTGTAACAACAATATAATTGGGACGAAACCCGACGGTTTTTTTATTAGAATGGAGCAGCATTGACTACATATTTCCACACGACCGCAGCCTATAGAAATCATTATGCAGTAACAACTCAATAGGCTACTGCTATTTTTTCTTCCATTTGATTCGCCTTTTATTTCTTTAGAATAAACCACCACACACATTAAATCTATTTACATAAAAACAAAGATAAATAGCATAGTATGTAGCACTGTGTCCGTAAACCGTTTTGTATAAGGTCATATAAGGAAACTCCAAAGGGTCATATAACGTTAAGTTGAAAGTAAATCCGAGAGTTCACACACAGCCTTCTGCTCTGCTCGCCGAACTGATAACAAAACCGATCACACGGAGTGAAACAAACACTGCCTGTCTATTTATCAACAGGTTGTGCGGTACTCTCTTTACGTGGGCACGTGAAATACGCATAAGGTTTCAAAGTCCATGTTTCTTTTTTATTTTCACAGGACGTGGTTGTGGACTTGCTATCCAGGGGCACCCCCTTTACGCCAGAGTGGCAATTACACCTACAGAGACGCACGGCTTTTTTTCTTTGACAGTAGAAGCGAAGATAAATCTGATTGGTTAACGCCAGACAACACCCACTGTCCATTACGAGACGGTTGCCATGCGGTTTTGGCTTTTCCTTCATTAAGGCCTGGCCTGAAAATTTAATTTCCCCCGTGTGAATGCGCGGTAGACATCGGTTATGTACGTGTCAGCCGAACGTCGAAAATATTGAATATAATCAAGCATCGGGTATCACTGCAATAAATGATCTTGTCGCGTTAAACCAGCTGTTGTTATTGCCCCTACATAACATCAGAGTAGAATTATGCTTTTGAGACCGATAGAACGTCATAAGCGGTCAAATCGATCTATTTTTTTATTTTATAAACAATTTGTGTTCGTAAAATTAGAGATTGTTACAGTAAACAATGCTTCGTGGTTCATTTGCGTAGGCTTAAAACTGTGGTTGGATTACGTTTTATTAGATCTTTTACATATGTATATGGCTTTTATGCATTGTGCTCTCTCTACTACGTGTGTAAATACGCTTACCTGCAATTCACCACAGCGAAGAATCACGCCGCCTCTGTTTTCCTCCAAATTCAAACTCCCGTCCAATAGGCGCAGGGCAGGTTGTCCAATGAAGTTCTTGCTTAACGGACACGTGACGTATCAAACTCGACTGGCAACAACTCGTCGACCAATGGCCGTCTGTCGGTGGGATGGGTCCTCCAAAAGTACAGGATAGACGAACTCCCTGCCTAATAGTCCTTAGGAAACTTTGAAGTGTCATACATTGTAGCAGGTGTTCACAAACATATTTAGCGTAGTAATGGCTCTTTCCCAGTGTATCGAGGACTCGCCTGGCTGGCGGACACCGAGGACAGGAGAGGATTTAAACCTGAAAGAACTTTACAACGAGAGACACCGACTCGCTCTTGAAGAGTTGGTTGCCGGTGGAGTTGAAGCCTTCATGGGTTTCCTCAAAACAGAGAGACTTCCAAACTTTCTCTCTGATGACGAGATTAGACGGATTTCGCGTGCAGCGGTTGTTCCGAAATCCGTGTCTTTGATCGGAGACGATTCTCATTTGGAGCAATCTGGCACACTGGACTGCTCATCTGTCACGTATTTCCCTGAGATCTCTGATATTGAACCTCCAGTATTAGAGATGGGGTGGCCAGCGTTCACTACGGGATCGTTCCGTGGAGTAACGCGTGCTGTTCCATACTTTCAGCCGAGTTATGGCGAGTGCATTTATAGTTGCAAAGAGGCGGCCAGGAGGATGATAAAAAATGCGAAGGAGGTACATGTTTTACTGTTACATTAACCCAGGTTGATATGAAGCAACTTATTAACTGCCTCATTATTTTATGTATACATAATATATATATATTATGTTATCTACTATTATATCTACAATCTTCTGTTACCTGTGACTCATGAAGTGCCCATCATACTTTTTTTAATTGTGGTTTTACAGTCCTAGTTTATCATTGATATGTGCAGTAAAATCATGGCAACTTCAAATGTGTCTTTTGTCCAACAAGTTCAACTATGGAAATACAAATGCTAAAAGCACCGTTTCTACTTTTTAACTATTTTATCAAATAAAACCTAATAATGATGAAATCATGAAAATGAATTTTAGTTTGGGTTTTTGTGAGGTTTAGATAGCTGTGTGAGGCCCATTCTCTAGATCAGGTGTGTGGAATGCTAAGAATTTGCTAAAGCGTCCATTGCACAAAACTGTTACCTCCAAGGTCTGAACCTGAAACGTTGGAGGTGTCACGACAGGCTCTTCACACCCTTCAATGAATAAATGGTTTAGCTGAATTTATCGCAGTTATACCTGCAGGCATCCTGGACTTGTTCCAGTTTGCATATACTTAAAGGTCAAATGTAATAAGAAATCATCAAGGTATGTAGCCAGCGGCTGTTCGGTCATGCCTGTCTAGCTTATTCATATGATTTGCAAATGTACTAATGCACGTTTTGTTTTATTTTCACAAGACCTTGCGTTCATAAATTGGAAGAATAATGATATGCTGTTTCCTGTAAGCTGGCTTTGATTTTTATGCTCAGGTGATTGCTATTGTGACTGACTGCCTGACAGACCTAGATATCTTCCAAGACTTGAAAGAGGCCTGTACACACCGCAGAATCCCTGTGTATATTTTATTAGACCAGTCTGCTGCTCCCTCATTCTTACAGATGTGTAATAACCTCAATGTACAGTTGGAAGATCTGCAGGTATTTTATTAAATAAAATATTATACTATGTTATTTTAAAAATATGTTTTCTATTTGTTTAACTGTCTTTTTTATTATCTGAAGCACATGAAAGTAAGGAGCATAACAGGCTCAACCTACTTCATGAGATCAGGTGCTCGGATCACTGGGAAGGTTCATGAGCGATTCATGTTGATTGATGGGAACAGAGTGGCTACAGGTTCATACAGGTAACACTGACCTCTTTTCTACATTTAATGAATCATTTAAATCATAGGTTGCTCCGTTAAATTGTGACACGAAAGAAACTTTTTATACAAAATAATCTAATCGTTGTAAATGTCACATAGTCAGTACACACGAATGTCTGACAACAGTTCTAACGGATTTCCATTTCTGCTAAAGTTACTATTCATTAAGTCACATTCCATTATCACCAGGTTTAACTGGACAGATGGCAAACTCAACAGCAGCAACCTTATCGAGTTATCCGGCCAGATAACTGAGAAATTTGATGAAGAGTTTCGCATCCTCTATGCCCAGTCCCTCCCGCTGCCAGCGAATACAAGAGCTCCCTCTAGTGCCAGAAACAGTGGTATATATGACCACCTTGTCCTCAAAACCCCTGGAACACCCCCCTCCCGCCTGGCACGAATAACAAAGACTCAATCAGACTGTCGGACTAGCACTCCAGCCAGACTTCAGACCCCAGAGATCCAACACCAGAATAAAGACACTCAAGATCGAGACAGAAAGAGTAACCCAGTTTCGGATACCTCCACGCTGGGAGAAGACTGGCTAGAGCACGAGCTCAGGGAGGAACTACTGTCATCCGACGATCCTGTTCATGTACCAGCGAAGAATGTTTGCAATCTTATTACTACTGAAACTCAACCAGAGCATGTGATGATCATACCCCAGGTACCCTCCTGTCATATATCTACACAGACAACCCTTCACACAGCAGACGTCGGCGTACAGACAGCTCCTCAAGGCGTGAACCCTATGTTACAAACCGTCCCCGGCAGCAATCTGATCTGCTCCGGCACTTCATCCAACTCAAGTTCTTCACAAAGAAATCCAAAAGAGGTGGAACGTCACCCACCTGTTCGCACCACAGTCCCTCGAGACGGCAACCTGAGGGAATGCGTTCAGAAGCTAACCAAAGAACGACAATACCACTACTCCTCCATTCGCTCCAAGCTGGATCACATGGTAATGCTGCTTTCTCACAAGAGGGAACTGACGGATCTCACCAACCTGACACTGAGGCCTGGCCTACACAGAGGACTTAAGGGTCAGCAGGAGGGCAGGCTGGTTCACGGTACCCTTGACAACCTAGGTATGGGGACGTGGCCGAGGTCAAGGTGTCACCAGTAAAGTTTAGGAGTGTGGCCTGGTGTGGTGGTGTAAGTGTCCACCTTGCTAAGTTTTAGTAATGCACTTTTAAGGAAAATGCAAATCTTAATGCAGTTGTTTATGAGGAAATATGTGGAAAGAGGAAATAATAGAGAAATAAATATTTTAAATGTAACATGATACTGTTAGAAAAATCAAATGTGCATACCATACTGATTGTTATTTTTCTTATTTTAAACTCATTGTATTAGAGTAAAGGTAGAAGTAAATGCTCAGCATGGAAAAAATACTGTCATAAAATCAAAATACTTTTCTTTTGGGTGATATTTATGATTGAGATCTAATTTTACAGTGTGCTTTAGTACCTGTTTATCCACTTTTGACTTTTATGTTGATGTTTTTCTAGCTCATTTTTGTTCATATAAAAATATTAAAAACAATCATCTGTAGTTGTGTGGTTCATGGCTTAAGTTTTTTTTAATGCTTAATGTTTGAATGTAAATTTTGACCAGAGATGCTGACATTAGGACAAAAAGTCGGTCATTGTAATACATTTCAAATATACATTTTCAGATTGCATTTTCATAAACATGAATGTAATGTAAATAGAAATCAAATTATGCCAATTTAGTTCTTTTTAGAGTCTTACAATAAAAGGAAACGGTAATCTTGCATAAACAAATTCCATCTCTAATGACCCAATGTAACACAATTATACAAACAAATAATGACACTGTAAAAACAATTTTACGTTTTTTTACTATTTTATCTTACAGAATTTTCACGTGTTTTTGAAATGCTTTAAAAATAGACTGTTAATTGTAAATGTCCAGTGAAAAAACATGGAAATCATATACATTTCACTATACGTAGGCTAAATGTTATTTTACGTTATTTCCTGACGCCCCTGCTGTCGATATATGACCGTTTTATCTTTTTTACAGTGTATCAATAACATCGCTCGAATTTTAGATCAACGGAGTTCGAGTGGTTCGCAAATGCAAATTCTGTAAATTCTGTTCACCTGTCGCAACAGAAGAGGGCGCTATCAACATTCAGTTCATTGATTCGAGGTCTTGGATAACAGTTGGGAATATGATACAAGAAAATCTAATTTGAGACTCGTTTTGCAAGGCAGTCATAAGAATGGTTTAATAATCCTGAAGCAGTAAATAGAGAGTCAAATGTGTTTGGAATTAGCAAAACATATTCTACATAAAATTCAAGCAATGAAAGCATAAATAAATATTCAAAGCAATTAACATTCAGATGTTATTAAACACCTTGAATTAGCATATTTTCAAAAGCCACCCGAGGTTTACTATTAATAGCTTGAATACACAGAACATAAAGTGACTGTTGACTGTTAATTATTTATCTTGTTTTCATAAGTGGTTTGAGGCCTGGCCTCCCCCACAGGTACAGTTCAATGATCGCCGTCTTAATCACTCCTCTTGAGTAATGAAACCTCCTTGTGGTTTCTTAAAAGCAGTTGTTCTGCTTTCGGTAAGTAGATACTGTTTATCCTTCATCAGTACATAAACGTAATCTCTGCTCTCTGCTAAAACACAACCAAGCTTTTCCAAAACAAATAGGACACGCACGGCAGACCAATAGCTGATCAATACGAAGGGAACCTATATATTCAGTACCATTATGATCGCATTAAACTTACTGAACATTTATTTATATTTAGACTAAACATACCTTGAGCAAAGTCAATATGAAGAGTTTGGGTCATAAATGGGATTACTCCGTTATAAAAATCTTTCAACATTCATGTTTTTATTATGTTATCATGTTTTTATTGTGGTCAGCTGTACTTTTGAGATATTATGACTTAAATCAAAACAAAACAACTGCAGTTTGATTGATATTAATTAATCAAGGCAAGGCAAGGCAAGGCAAGTTTATTTGTATAGCACATTTCATACACAATGGCAATTCAAAGTGCTTAACATAGAAGAAATTAAAAATATCCATTTGATAAAACAGTTAAGAAATAAGAAAAGTAACCAGTTAAGAATAAAAAATAAAATAACATAGTTTAGAAGAAATAAGAAAAATAAAAATTAACCAGTTAAGAATAAAAATAAAATAAAATATAGTTTAGAATAGATAATAAATAAAATAAAGTACAGCACAAACAGTCGGACGGTCAGTGGCACATTAATCAAATGCAAAGTTAAACAGATGGGTTTTGAGTCTGGATTTGAATGTGACTACTGTGGGAGCACATCTGATCTCTTCTGGAAGCTGGTTCCAGCTGCGGCTCGCATAATAGCTAAATGCAGACTCTCCTTGCTTGGAGAGAACCCTTGGTATTTCTAGCTGATGCGATCCTAATGACATGAGTGTTCTTTTGGGTCTGTATTCAATGAGCATATCTGCAATGTATTGAGGTCCTAGGCCATTGAACGATTTATATACCAGTAATACAACTTTAAATTCTATCCTATATGTAACTGGTAGCCAGTGTAAAGACCTGAGGACTGGTGTGATATGATCATATTTTCTGGTTCTGCTCATAATCCTTGCCGCAGCGCTCTGTATGAGCTGCATCTGTATTATGGTCTTTTTGGGAGGCCAGTTAGGAGTCCATTACAATAATCCACCCTGCTGGTGATGAAAGCATGCACAAGTTTCTCTCTCAAAAATTTATTTTTGACATTTATGAGTTATCCCACTTTGGAACCTAACTCATCATAAATTTTCCTATATCTTAACTGTCAGTATTTTAAAATATATAAAGAACAATACAATTTCAATATTTTACATTATTGCAACATTTTGAATAATACATCAAATATAGGCACTTGATTCCAATATATATTGCGCTATATTTTCCAGTTTATTCCCGTATATTTGTGTTTTGTAAGGGTTCACAGGATGTAATAATCTCATCCATTTTGTAAAATGTTTTTATATACTGTATATATTTTTGAAGACAAAGCTCACTAAAGCTTACAAAGGTGAGGCACGTCGTTCTTTGTAGATTTTGAGTAAAAACTTTGACCCTTTACACATTTGTGACTTTTCACACATTTGTCATGACATCCTCTATAGACAATGTATCTAAAGAATGTATTGGGCCACCATTACAAATGGCTACATTTCTGCTTGGTGCAAAAACTTCACCCAAGTTAAGTGTCTAAAGCGTTAGACAGCTATGCCATTGAGATCTCACCATTCCAAGGGAATATGAGACAAATGTAACCTTACATTGGTGTATGTACACCCCGGTTCTGCGTAATCCCAATTAAAATAAATTGCAGGTGGGAACCTTTGTTACCTGTGACTGTCCTTGTCAGCTCTTATGCCCCCTCACCGGGCTCTGGTAGCGTCTGAGTTCCCATCAAGGGAAGGCCGGTATAGTCACCATCTGGAGGAGGGTGTTTGGCCTGAGGATATAAAACAATGACATGAAAATACAAGTCAGGGGAAAACAATGTGATGACGCTTGCCAAAACAGCCCGACTGCGTCTTTTGTAGTTTACGGGAGACATTTCATTTTCTGTCCACTCATTCCTATTTTCGGCCTTCAAATTCTGATGACACAGGATTGTTTTCATTCCCTGTGGATGTGACAGAATGCAACATGTTCAAGTTGACGGTTCGTGTAAACTTTTCTGTTTGTCCCCTAGCGTAATGTGTTCTCGGCCTTCATGTGTCATATCTCCTCCCGGTACTTTGAGAGCTTGCTGGTTCGTTTCGGCATGTACAGCTGGCCGAATACAATTGAGATAAACAATATGAGATCTGATGCATTTCTCTCAATCGCTCTGTGACCTCGGTTCAAACTTTCAGCAGTCAGTAATACAAGCCACAGTATCGTAACTGCTGCCAGTGAAGGTAACCACTACTTTCTAGATGTGTGTGTGTCAGCACTGAGCTATTAATAGAAGGCAGTGAGTGTCTCAGGTTAAAGCAGTCTTTGTGTCCTGTGGTCTTTGCTGTGTGGGCTGTGCGTTTGTGACCACCAGTGTGCGGTGTGAGGAAGGTGGCAGGTGCAGCTTTGTGCTGGAACAAGCTCATCTGTTTTGCACTTTTGCTTTTTTTAATGCAGGAGCAATGGCAAAAATAGAAGGGAAACACTGAATCTTGATGCTAGATGTTATAGATTGTAATTCATATTATTTCAAACAATTCAGCACGAGCTGCATACTAAAACACTTGTTATGGCTTATAACCACAACTTTTAATATAAATGCGAAGGTAATTCACTTTTTTCCGGATTTAGATGTAAAAATCCGATTGCACGTGATTCAAGAGTTGCCTGAGAGCAGAAGGCAGCTCAAAACAGATAAGGCCCATCTCTGCTTTGCTCAAACACACTCTTCCAGTGTTTTGTGCTAGTCTTATCACCTCTCATCTCTTAGCTTGGATGCACCACAAGCCCCTTGCTCTCATACGGTTTAACCAGCCACAGTCAAGGACGCGCACGCCTGCATTACCAGCTCTCTTTCCATCTGCCTCATCAGTTTATGAAAGAAGTGTGAGGTTACAACAGATACAGAGAGCTGTTAAAGCCTTTATTAAACTTACGCCAGTGGCTATGATCAAGAGATAAGAATGTGAGCTTTTAAAGGCACAGTTCACCCGTCAATCCGAATTCTATCGTAATTTACTCACCACAGTCTTTCGTAATCTGTATGAGTTTCTTTTCATCCGTGGACCACAGACGTTCAGTTAAACTTCTCCTTTGGTGTTCTACAGAAGGAAAACATTTTGGGGAAACCGTTCCTTAAGTAAAGTCTAAAGAAAAATCCTTAAATATTCATCAGATTGTAAAACTGAGTTAAGTGAACTGGTGGAAAAGCGGTTGCTGGTGCTCTGGCTTTTTTTTGGCTATTGATCATCACTTGGTGTTGGTTTCAGTTCACTCGCCATCCACTTATTGATTCGTTTAAATTGATTTCATATTGATTTTGTGATGTAATCTATTAGCCGCTCATGTGTCTGCTGGAGGCTTTTAAATGATCAGACAAATTGAGCGGCAGGTTGAATGAGGGCGAGGTTAATAATCTGAATATGAACTGCAAAAGAAACGAAAACAAGGCAGGGAAACAGAATGTAAATGCTCTGTCATTTCTAAGAAGGAAACGAGGAAGGTTATGGATCAGTCCGACTGTTCATGATGAGTCATTTTAAGATGTGAACAGATAATTCATATTATTCAAATGTTCTGTGCTTTTTATGTGTCATTTAGAGATCCAAAGTACAAAACACCTAAAACATTACAATTATTTTTGAAAAAGAAACGAAAAGTCACACCAATAAAAGTAGATAAAAATAGATTATTGTTCTAATAATGTATTGTTCTAGATCACCTAGAAACTAAACTAAAAAATAGTTTAAAAGTAAACAGTTAACAGTAAATTGAACTGAAATAAATTTTGATGTACAGACTTTTAAATGCGGTTTAATATTTTCATAGGTTTTATAAAACGTGTTGTCATCAGTTTAAATCACACATGGGATTCCTTGACAAAACAGCTTTTATTTTATTTTTTAATTAAACAAAGCAATTGTGTATTTACAAACGTTTGTGACCCTTCAGCAGCCCAGAGGGGGTTAGGTAAGATGTTTGAATGATTGAAAAACTAATGCAATAATGAAACAATTAGTCAAAAGCACTTGTCTTTGTCATTGTGTATGCTGTCTGAATTATGCAGATGGTGCAGTCTGTATCTCTCCTGTGAGCTGCTATGAACTTGAATTAAACTCAAGGGTATATCTAGCTCTCTAAACTGGCTGGCCAAGAGAAGAAAACAAATCGAGGTGACGTCTTCTACACATGCTGACGTTTAACATGGAGCGTTCGCTGGTGGTAATGTGTTTAGACGCGGGACCACCATTTAGGTTTGAGGAGGGGGGATCAACGCTTGTCCTGCAAAATCAGCACAACATTAATTGTATTGATTGACTGCAGAGGACATCTTAAGAGTATGACATTAGTGCATAGAGATCGGAATGTCTATAAATGAACATTTGTAAAATATACATTTAAACACAAAAAGAAATAATGTTATTTGATTTATTTTTTAATTTATGAATTTATTTCACGCATAAATATCTATACATTAAAACAATTTTACTAACAAGAATGTTATAAATTTAAATATTGCAACTAACAGCTTTATGTCCATTTGTTGGTGATACAATTCAAAACATGATATCATGAATTAAATAAGAAAATGAAAAAGTATTGTTTACTATAAAATAGTATTTATATTATGCAAGAATACTGTTTAATATAAATGCCAAAAATACAATGGTTGGTTTATAATTAAATTTTCAATTACATTTCTTTTTTTTATTTATTACTTATTACTATTAAATTAGATCTTGTAAATGATTGGACTGATTATACAATGTCCACAAACACATATCACTGTGAGAACACATAGATATGTGTTTATGTATATTTGTTTATGTTTTACATGTATCTAATTTGATTTCGGATCACAGAACAGGGTTATTTTGTATACAACAATGGACATTACAGACAGTTCTAATCATGTGACTGACAAACATAACAGTTTTCTCACACCACAGAAAGATGTTTCTGCAGACTCAGTGCTTTGTTTATCGGCTGTATTTATACACTTCTTCTTTATGGTGGCTTCTGACAGCAGGGAGTGGCACGCCACTGTTCACTGTATCACAGTTTGTTGTGGAGGTAACCGAATGGATCTTTTCCCAGACTTGTATATTTTTCCTTTTTCTTTATAACAGAAAGTAATTCTTGTTTACACTGCACATGCAGTAAAAAGGGATATTTGCATATATTTTGTACTGGTTTTGCACTTACACACAGACACTGAACTGTTTTCTGACACTTTGTAAATGCAGCAGAGGTTTTTGCGAGCTGACCGTAAAAATGAAGTGCTACGAGTACAGGAAATACTATACAACGTAGATATCATAAAGAAGAAACAGACTGCCTCACCCACTCTACAAGTCCTGTTTTGGTATGAAGACAGATCAAACACTGATGGATAAACAGATAAGATTGGGGCTGAAATGTCAGAACCAGCAGTCTCTCTTTATCAGCTTCTGTGGGAAGGTGTGCGTCCTCACCTTTCCACCAGGTATGAAGGTCAGAGAGAAGAGATGAGGTTGAGTGAAGAGAGACTGACAGGCCCCATGTGCATGAGTGGGGACGAAGCACATGACAGTTTCTCAAGCAACTGTTTGACAGCTGGCTGTTTCTTCAACTTGTTCATGTATGGCCTTTAGTAAACTTTAGTAAATAACCCCCCAACTCATTTTACACTCTCACTAGTTTATTTATTTTGTTAACTAATAGTACAGTAAACGAGTTGTGTATTTTTAACCTGCAAAATCGAATTTTTACGCATCCTAAATTATGTGCTTCTTTGATAACATTCTGCATTGCGGTTGTTGAATAAAATGACACTTCTTTGTTTTCCTAAGACTTTATAGCTAACACGCTGTTTATTATATATACACAATGTTAAAAATATTATTTAATATTAAACATGAATATTAAATGTATAAATATTGCATATAATATGTAATATTTTGTGTTAACTGTAAACCTTTTTTTTATTTGCATGATTTGACCAACATTACAACTTAAAGTGACAGTGCACCCAAAAATGACAATTCTGTCACTATTTAGGCCTACTTGTTCCCTCTATTCTTTCGAAACCTATATGACTTTCTTTCTCCCACAGAACAAAAAATAAGATATTTTAAAGTACTGTATGTTGTTAACCGGCACCAATTGACTTGCAATGGTTTTGTGTCCATACAATAGAAGTACATTTCTTTAAAACCTCTTTTGTGTTTTGCAGAAGAAAGAAGGCATACATGTTTGAAACGACAAGAGGATGAGTGAATAATGACAGAATCTATTTGGTGAAATATCCTAAACATTTAAAAAAATTACATTTGTTTTACTTTGTTGTACCACTTTGTATGCCTTTTTGTTTTGAATTATGTAAATTTTTTATATTATTTTAAAGTAAAAAATCTGGGGGGATTTCAATGCAGCAAAACATAAATGCTAAAAAAATGTGATGATATATTTTTTAAAATGTGACCTTCATTTAACATATAATATATGCATCATCCATCAGCTTTGTGTTAAAATGTTTTGATTATTTGTGTGATGGTTTTATAACATTTAACTAAAAACATTTACATAATTAAGCGTTTTTATGGGAAACGATTATGGCGATAAATGTGTGCGGTTCACAGTCTTGCTGTAAAACGTTACCTCAAATTAACACATTATTTACTACTTCCCTATTCTGTTGATGCTCATAAGCCAGAGTGAGAGTGTCAAATGCTCTCAGTGGAGAAAGTGCTGACAGGCAAGCTCAACATTAGATGGTGAGACCTGATAACACCTTTTTGAGCCAGATCCTTATGCTCTAACTGTGGGAAAGCTCATCTTTACTGTCCCCCATGTCCTTCAGCCATCATGGTCCTGTTACACTACAAGCCGGTTTCAAGATTGGACAGAGACAAAAAAAGCCAAAACATTGGCAATTCTGGATGGAGAAGATTGCCATGGGTTCCAGTGTTTTGTGCACTGCTAAACAAAAATTTTATCAGGTCATCCACTCTAAATTTGACACGGTTTTACCACTGAAATTATTGACAAATTGAGCTTATTCATTATTTGGTAGCAATATGAGTTCCTTTATCCACTCATGTTTTGACGCTTTTAGTAACATTTGTGATATTTTAGATACAAACTTATAATGAGTCAGGTTTTTAGATGCAATAGTGTTGGCAAGAGCTAAATTTGCTGTTATATGCACACGTCCAGCCATTTTCTTTATTGAGGAACTTTAGTCGTTCAGGCAACGTCATTTACTCCGTTACACAATGAATTACTCCAAGTTATTCTGCTAAATCTGACCCCACCTATACTATAATAAGACAACATGAAATCAGGGTGAAAGTCTGTGCCAATGCTTAGATTTAGTTCCACTGAAGAGTGATGACTGTCACTCAAGCTGACTGACTTATGTAGCCTGATCGAGATGTGATGTTAATGTCCGTGTGAAGTACTGCACGCAAAGCATTGTAGGATTACTTCTAGCATATTTGTATCTTGAATTTATAAATAATTATTCATCAGATATCAGCCGAAAACATATCCATAACCATCCTTCACGTCCTTAGAATAGAATCGCGGGTGACATATTTAGAATTTCTTGACTCCAAATTTAAGGCTGTGACAAATTTGTTTTTTTAGCTTAGCGGTCATTAAATATTTAGAGATGTTTTATGTTTGTGGTTTGGGAATAAAAGGCCAAAAAATACTTGCTGAGTTGCACAGACCAGTTTAATCCTGTGCTTAAGCCTGGCTCAAACACAAGTGAATCAGTGCCAGAGAGAGAGGGAAGTGTAGGAGGAAGCTAGAATTCTTCTTACTGGGTCATGTGGATGTTGTGTGCTCATGAATGATGTTGTCATCAGTTCTGACGCACAAGAGACCAGCCAGCAGCTGCTTATCTGAAAAACCTTTATAATCAAAATGTTAAAAAAACGTGTTTGCAATGTAACTCCGAAATTACCTTTAGCCAATATTACATTCATTTATATTTACTGTCCATAGTTACAAGACAGTATGGTCAATATTAATGATATGAATTAATGTAATTTTTAACTAAACTTAATAATTTACAGTTCCAACTTTGCTGAGTCCTTCATCTACATAGCTCTCCATTGTTGTGTGTTATTACCCTAAAATCAGTCTCCACATCTTGACAGGAGGCCATTAGTGCAATGAATTCTAGTGCTTGTGAAACTGTAAATCACAGTGAATCACAATTCCTCAGCTAACCGTCAAAGCTCCAAACATACTGACAAGTGGACATCCTGAGCGGAAACCACTAACCCCACCACCACGTTGCATTCCTTCACTTCATGTCCCCTTACTCTCGAACAAAGTCACATGACCAGACCCCTATTTAGGAAGTGAAAGAGGAAGCTCTATATATCCCCATCCATCCTCACTGCCACACGGCTGCTGCTGGTCACGTGAAGGTGCGAGAGAGAGAGAGGACATTGGTATTATCCACGCTTCAAAACAGCCTAAAAGCAGGAACAGACCAGTTCTGACCAGCCAAGTTCTGGTTGAGAGAACAGGCCCTTTTGACTTGATGTTGATGTTCTGTTGGAGAATGTTTAGCGGTCTAGCTACGCAGATGAGTCGCTCGGGTCAATGTACTGCAGTTACGTAGAACTACAGGAAATCTCTTTTCCTTTTAATAGAAGCTAAAATGTTACATTTTCTTGCAGGTCATTTTCGTTTTCGTCAAATAATGCAATAGGCTTTCAGAGAGTTTGCGCAACAGTTATATTACTATAACTAAACATTGTTCTCCGTCGGAGTAAACCCCTTAAAAATTCTGTACAAACTCATAGTACAAAATCGGTGATGCGGGTTCAGTTTTCAAAATCTAGAGCCATAGCTCTCTGTTTTATAATCCTGCCAGCGTTTTACATTTCAGTGACCCTCTGATGCCATACTGAAGCAGACACCTTGGGCAAAGTGCTGACTCAATGACCCCTCCCCTCCCCCCGGGCAAAGGGAGAGTGGGGGAAGGAGGGGGCTGAAGGGTCCAGACATTATATATCTTAAAGCGCAAGCACAGAGGTTTTTGCAATGGTACTGTATATGCTGTGATAGAGTAAATTAAATATAAACGAATGGCGTGGATGATCTTCAGAAATTAAATAACAGAAAATTGTATACAGTCAACTAAAAGGGAGCTGTGCGATGGTATAGCTGAATATATTCTCAAAACAAACAGAACAATATACTTCGATGTCCGAAACTCAGACTTTCTTCACAATTCTCATTCTTTTAAATGGCAGTGTTAGTCTGAGAAGCTGTATTTTTCTATTCTTTAAGGGAGAATATAAATTCTGTCATAATTTAAGGCCTAGTCACCTTTGAGTTTTTCAAGATCTGTATGTATTTCTTTGCTTTGATTTACACAGGAAAGGTACTTGAATGCTTATAACCAAACAGTTAATGGACCCCATTGACTACCATAGTAATATCATACCATAGTATTTCATGACAGAATTTTCATTTTTGGGTGAAGGAAAGACTACAGCTACTTGTAAATATGTTGCTTAGTAGAAAAAACAGTTTTGCACCTGTGACCCTGTATTGCACAGGTGGCACGTCATTACAAAGAGGTCAATTTTGCTGTAACTGTTAAGAAGCAGTTGACAACAAGGTCAAGGGTTAAAGACCATTTTGCCACACATGTTGTTTGGATCCCGAGAAAAGGAGAGTTGTGTAAATAACAAGCATTGTTTGTGAGCTTGCTTCTGATAGTGTATTTAAAGTGTATGAACTGTAAAACCATCACAACATTACATAAAACTAAATCTGCAATTGATATGTGGCCCGTTTGCACACCTAAATCTACAAATACAAATATTCGAGTTATTCAGATTAACATTTTGCTCAGAAAATGTTGTTTTTCATGGGCTGATGGAAGGATTCATTTCTAGGGAAACCTGTAGTGTTCCTAAACCCATTACTTTCAAGAAAAATACAACATCAGGTCAAATATATGACCTTTATTTTCCTTTTAAGAAGAGGGCAGAAGGCTTAACTTATTTCCACCTAGGTACAATCAGTGCTGTGCAGCTTCTCTCTCAGTCTCTTGAGTCATTAGAAACACAGTTGTCTCAGGAAACAGCCGTTAAGCAAGGTCAAAGGTCGCAGCAAGTAGACATACCTGCGCTCTGGGTCTTTAATGTCCTCTCATTCTCTCTTTTTCCCTTGTGTGAATATGTGTGTATGAGTTCATGTGTTCAGGTCAATCTGTGTTGACATCTCATGGTCATTTATGTTGATGGGTCTATGTTGATTGGTACAAAAGAACTTGCTATAATGCAAGATTCAAGTAAAAACTGCATGCACAAGAAAAAGATTAGGAAGAATGTATTTTTATTGAAAAAATTATTATTCTAAAAATGAAATGTGAATCACAACTGTCTTCAGATGTTTTAAGGGAACATAACTTGGTAATGGTAGGCAACAATTGATTAACAAAACAAAATGGAAGATAAACAAAAGCAACAAAATCTATCTTGATAAGACATTTTGACAAATTATACCAATGCTATGCATCTATTGCCGAAAGGGTCGAATGTCATTTGCATAGCCAGAATGACTGATGGTGTTGTGAAAACAAATGATAAAAGGTACAATATCAAAACCAGCTTGACATCTCGAAGATAAATTCTCTAAAGTAAAAATATAAAATACTAAAATGAGAGAATCAAAACTTTTCTCTGCAAAAGAAAAAAAGTCCAAAGTACATTATTACGTCCATAAAATGCTGGAAACCCGGTTAAATTATCGCAGAAATTCAGGCGATGATGGATTTTCACTGGTGGATCCGTTATTCTGGCAGTTCAGTCCCACAACTAACCTCTCGCATTTCAGTTTATACGCGTCCCTCTCGCGCACAAGCCGGTTGAGCTCGTGCTTCAGCTGCTCCACCTGCGTAACGAGGCTTGTCTTCTCGTGCTCCAGTGTGTGTTTCTGCTGAACCCGTTTGTGTCTGCACGATTGAGCGTATCCACGGTTTTTCAGCGTACGGCGTTTCTGCTTCAGGCGGATAATATCGTCCTTGGTCATGCCACGGAGGTGCCGGTTCAGCTCGCGCACAGACATGGACACCAACTGCTGGTCCGAGAAGCGGCTTTCCACGCTCACGCCGCGCTCGTTTCTTCTGTGCTGCTGCTGTTGGGTATTATGGGATTTCAGCAGGTGTGTCGCACCTTGAGATGAGCAGTCGAGGTGTTGCATGAACTGATCTAGGCTTTTGCCGTGCGCAAACTCGTGCGCACCTGGGCGCACCTGGAGCGCGTCTGGATTCTGCCCGAGTTCGGTGTACTGCTGGTGATGATACTGTTGCATGTTTGACGCGTGGCTGTGGAACTGACCCATGCTCCTGTATCCATCCATATTTGCTTGGGGTTGCTGTTGATGCATCTGTTGATGAGCTCCGTGTCCATGCATAAAATTTGCGCTTAGGGCTTCCCGGACGTCCTCGGGTGTTAGTTCGAGACAGTGTGGATCTGGGTGCTGTTGATAAGCTCCCGTGCTCAGGGTCCAGTAGAGATCATCAGCACCGTTTCTCTGTCCACTTGGGCTGAAGCTGGGCGATGAGGGCACGGAGCTGCACGGGGTGCTCATTGGTGTGGTGGACAAGGAACCCGGTACGTGTACCCCGCACTGTTGAATAAACGCGCGGTCCTGTCCCGCAACCGCCGCCTCTTTTTTCACATCAAATCTCGTCATGTCAAAGTCGCCGTAGTCCAAATTGAGCTGACTTTTGGCCAAATCCAACAGGCCATGCTGCTCCGCCGTCATGATGTCTGTGCCCGTTTCGATGAAGTAAGCAACTTGTACAAAAAGTTATTGCTGTGGTTTAGGCAGCATTAACGTTGACTGAAAATAAGACTCGATCGCTATAAGATATTTTGCGCTTCGTGTTTTTAACATGCAGATGGTCTCTCGGTGACCAGCGCAAGATGTATGTTGAGAAGTAAATCACGTTGCTTTAAAAGCAGCCGCGCTGGAAGGAAACGCCCTCTTTCTACCTCAATCTCACTGGGTGAATCTCTCGAAAACATGTTCAGCTCACATTTCACATAAACACCGAATGAAACTGTTTAACTGTGATAAGAAGTGTATTTGCAAACTTTTCAAGACATTTCAGGATCGTGGTAATAAACACTGCATACTCCCATTTAACTCTTCAATAGGCCAACTTACTTTTAATGGGGATAATGTTTGTTGATTTTGGTATTCATCAAAAAAATAATCAAATGTAGTGTTAGATTACAAACACAAGGCTAGATAAATAAGCAAATTTCATGTACTCATCTTACTCTAATAATATACAGTATATATACATTTTTTGCAATATAAAAATACCATAATACGTCAGTTTTAGATGAAACAGGACACATAGGTGTTCATAAGTTAAAGGTGATTATTTATGTGGATATTTATAATGGCATACGGACGTCCTGTACTAGGTCTACTAGAAATACAGTATACAGTATGTACTGTGCATATTTTCTGTACGCAAGAGTACTCCCACACCTACAGCAAAATAAAACAAATGCACACTGCCTGAGATATTGTATCCCACAATGCGAGCCCTTAATTTCACCTCATTATGCTTTTTTAGTTTTACATCAAATGTTCAGAATAAAAATATATATTAATAATGTAAATTATTATGGTTTATTTTATTGAATACATAATACTTTCAAATTATTTTGAACAACAGTAATACAGTACGCTACACAATATCCAGTTCATTTCATAATAAAAAGCTTACTGAAAACTGTTTGGTGGGAGTGTTTCTCAATTAACTCTTTTACTGACACCATGTGGCCACTATGTAGACATGTCTTCCTGATATCTGATTAGGCAGAAGTTTTTTATTGTGTAAAATATGGCGATGTTTATACAAGATTTAGTCATTTAGCATCAAACAATTCAATCTGTTTATTATTAATGTTTCAAAGGAGGTGTTGGCCATTAACTTGGGACAATAGGCTTACTTTATGCTCCTGGGACAGGGAAGTAGACGGAGAGAATATATTTGTGTTCACAACATGTCACAGTACAGTCGAATGGGTGTCTCAGTTCACTGGATATTTAGTAAACACAAGAGTGCCAATAAAGTGAAGGAAAGAGTAGCACAAACGCAGCGACATGAACGAACATTCATGGAGCTCCTGGGCAGCATTCAATCTACAGTGATGAATAGGCATCAAAAGGCTGAAGTTATGATTGCAGGAGAACAGCTAAGGTATGTTAGATCCAAATAATTGTATTGAATTTATGTTTCAATGACTTTATTATAAATCTAATCAATCTACAACTGCAGGACTTTATACTACTTCAACTATGTGTTGCATATTGAGTGCTGGATTAATTAATGGCAGACAATTGTCCTTATATATGGAAAACAGTGGTTCTGATCTCTGTTTCAATCTCTGTTTTGAAGGTTGCGACTGCATGATAGCAAATTGATCAAGGACCGCAGACACCATTTGCGCACATATCCAAATTGTTTTGTGGCTCAGGAGGTAATCGATTGGCTGATTGCTCATAAGGAAGTGCCAGATCGAGACACCGCTGTACAGCTCATGCAGCACCTCATGGACTGTGATATCACACATCATGGTAAAACATCAATTACTTTCCATCATATGAGAAAGAACACGGTTATGGCACACCATGCTTTGCTACTATGTTAATCTCTATCTACAGACCCATTTGGTTGACTTTGTGTCTGGAGGTATAAATTGCATTTAACATTGTTTAAACTACACTAAGTTTTTGTTTTATAGTGTGTGATAAGTGGCCGGTGTTCAAAGATGCCAAACACTTGTACAGATTCAGAAAGGATGATGGAACGTTTCCGTTTAACATAGAGGTTAAGATCTTTATGCGTGGACAGAGGCTGTATGAACAGTAAGAATATTGTTTAAATATTTAAAACCTTCTTCCATAATTCATACCAGGTTTTTTTTAATGGAAAGCAACGCGCTCCCAATGTTTTTAAAGGCATCTCTTGTTTTTAACAGTCTTATAACATGCAAAGACTCCATCTTACAAGAGAGACAGGAAAAGGGTGTGGCCTATGAACGTTCTTTCCCTGGTTACATGTTAATTGATTGGCTGCTACAGAATGGCGAAATAGAGAGTCGACGACAGGGACTAGATCTCTGCATGGCCCTATTAGAGCATGATATCATTCAACATGGTGAGAACAATATTTAGCATCCATAATTTGCTTTATTTGGTCATTAGCAGGTCTAAATGCAGTGTGTGGTTTTACGGCATCTAATATACATATTAATTTCAGTGTATAGCAGTATACAGTATATGCAGATAATAATGTAACTACCTGCATACAGTACAACATCCTCTTCTTGTGCTGCGATCTCTGCTCCATCAAATGTGCAGTTCCCTCACCATGCTTTTTCGTGCTTAAACACTCCATTTCACTCCACACAGTCTCCCAGAAACATCACTTTTTTGACAGTGGGCTGCTCTATCAATTCTGCATCAACTTTCGCCGGCGACGTCGCCTTTCCGAGCTGTTGCATGAGACAGAAAGTGAGGAACAAGAATGTACAACACAGCAAAATCAAGTCGACCAAGCTGACAGTCCCTTCACGCTACGCAAAACCCCTCCATCTGAGGGCAACAGTAACTTCTCATCTGGTAGCAAAACGACAACACCTACAAAAATAACTCTATTAACTTTAGATAAGTACCATGGTACATTATTTTGGTAAAAATCGCTGATATAGTCTGACATTCATACGGCACAAGTACTTTTAGAAAACTAGATTTCTGTGGTGTGACTGACTACAGAGTTTGACAAGTTTAGAGATGCTGCGCAAACAGTTCTGCCCATATTACCCAAAATTACTTTCAGCACACTAATTGCGGGGACAGCCCCTCTGGAGCAATGCAGACTTAAGTGCTTCGCTCAAGGGCACGGCTGTGATATTAAAGCATCATGAGCTCAGTAACTCTCCAGTTCCTTGCACATCTATACCTGCTACCTTTGTGTTAGCAACCCTTAACCCATTGTGTCTCAAACCTCTTTACCTATACAAAACTAGAAATAAAAATGTGGCTTTTATTTTCTTACTCTCATGTCATACCCAAGATCTAAGAGCTAGGTCAAGAAGGATGATACTGCTCGAATGGTCCCCATTGGCTTGACCATAGCCATTTTTTTACTATGGAAAGTAAATGGGACCATTTTTTTGGGTGAACTATTTCTCTACATGAAAATTAGGGGTAGTGAGGGTGTAAGCCTCTGCATAGCATCTGAACGGAATGCTACCATTAGCATGCTTACGCATTAGTGCAAAAGATCTTACACTATAAAAACAATGCATTGATGTGCTTATGTTAAATTCATTTGACTTTTTCAGTTGAATCTACTAAGGATTTAAATGTGCCTACAAATGGACGATGTGGAAGTTTGGATAATCAAAGGCATGGTTCAAGTGGATACCCCATCACTGCCTCTCTCTCCAATGCCTATGCAGTACAATGCAATCCTAAATCAGGTTATAAGAAAGCATTTGTATGATTGTGAATGCACAATTGCCATATTTTAGCACTTTCTTTATGAGACATACAATTATAAAAGTAAAAATGAATACGGACTCATCTTCGCAAGAAAGACAAAGCCGGCGTTATTCTACCTGTCACCAAAATGCATGTGTATTATTTTTATTGGCAGTGCTAAAAAGAATTGTGACCTGTGAGGAGCTTTTATCTCCAGGTGCGCCTTACGTCAAAAGAGTTCTTACGGTAAGTCATTAATACATCATGCTTAGTTGGCCGTGACAGAAGAAACCTTGAACCACAGTGTGTTTATGAGTGTTTTATAATTACAGATCCTGGGAGATGCCCTAGGCTGGGGCTTTGTAGTACGGGGTAAATCACCTTGTTACATTCAGGCTGTGGATCCCGGAGGCCCCGCTACAGCAGCTGGAGTTAAGGTGACACATGCATACACTGAATCAATTGCCTATACACTAGACGTCCAGAATCCAATATCTACAATATTTCTTTGCTTAGGTACGCCAGTTTGTGTGCCGAGTGAACGGCTGCAACGTGCTTCACCATGACTATCGTGCACTGTCAAAGCTGGTGATGACTGGACCTTGTGTCGTTACTTTGGAAGTGATGGAGCCACTGACAAATTAATTTTACTGCAATTTTCTTCTATATACCCTGTAGAATCCCCCTAAATGTCTTATTTTTCTAAACATTACAGGTCTATGTGAAATAAAATTATGTCAGCTTTAATATTATGGTTTCACATGTTTTGGTCACTTGATATTAAGATTCTTTCTCATGACAGTGTGGTTATTGTGTAACCATAAAGTTTGATTGGCTGAACGACAAATACAACCCACAAACAGTTAAACAAGGGCTGATTTTGGCATTTTCAATTCATCTCAATTCGTATCCAACCTTTTTATTACACAACAACGGCTTCTGCAAATGTAAGTAATTCCCTAAGTATTCCATTTGTTCTTTAACTTACTTGAATAGTCCCTTTTGAACTTACAAAAAACACAAATATGTCACTTCCGCCTGTAACCGTCCGCCATTTTGAACAGGCTGGGCTGGTATGTGGAACAGTCTCGGAGAGAAAAACTCTATTTTTTCAGCCCCGTGTTTGTATTTCAGTTACAAAGCCGGTTTTCTAGAACGCGCACTTGATGAACACATCCATGGGCTTGACAGAAACATCACAGTAATCTTTATAAGTCCAGTCGATGACACATGGTGCCGATTCTCAGAATGAGTTGCCGAGATCCACCGGCGGCAGCAGCAGAAGCGGCGCTAAGGACAACTGCAGCATCTGCTCGGGCCGAATAACCCGCCACAACCGCTTCTTTTCTCTCACCCTGACGATCAGTTGGTGCAACGCAAAACGCTTTACGGGAAATTTCATGCGAGACCGTGAAGAAAATCAGGTAGCGTGACATTATGAACTATTTTCAGTTTTTGCACTCGGCGCTTTTGTGTGTAGTTCAGCGTTTACATCAAACATCCCGCGGCTAGGCTAGCGCGCTACCAGAATATCTGTGCACGGATCATGTGATGTTGCTCTTGTGTTAGTTTTTTGTAAACTAAATTTGATCGTCGTCGAGGTTATAAGGGCTTTTATTTCATTGCGAAGATTTGCTGTTCCGGGTGACGCCTGTGTATGTAACCCGTCAAAGTAAAGCGGGTGTTATTTCGATGAGCCCATCAGTATTAATAAAGGCCTGCTGTGGCCTGTATTGTCTAGTGGAGCTGCACACAATTAGCTTGCATAGGAGCATGTCCTATTCTCTTCAAAAACTCTGTGCAGACTTGACCAAATCTTTTATCTGAACAGCCACAAATTATTTGTTTCTATTATATTCCCACAATTCAATTTCATTGATAGCATAGCATCCGAATCTCATGTTGTTCCCTTGTTAAGTTTTTGTTTTGTTGTAAATTTGATTTAAACCGTGATTGTCTACATACTTAATTTCCTAACCAAACAAATCATCTGTAGTTTAATGTAGGGATGCTCCGATCCGATATTCGTATCGGGTATCGGCGTCGATACGTAATAAAATTCTAGATCGGGTATCGGTGCAATTTGTCACCGATACCCGATCTGACATAAAATTTTTGCTAGACGATGTAAAAGTTCATGGAGACACCGGCGCTTAAACTCTCTCGTGGGCGGCTGTGCATTGCGCAACGTGCGACATCATACGCTAGCAACGTGCCAGCATACGCTAGCAACGTGCGACATCATACGCTAGCAACGTGCTCTGTACGTAGTGCACGTGAACAAGTGAACATATAGCAGCGAACAGCATGGAGCGAGCCAAAATATCTGTCATTTGGAGTTATTTTACAACAGTTACGCCAATAAGTTCCACCGCTTTCATTGTTATGGATGGGCAACCGCTGTCCGTCGTTGCGTATAATGGCTTCAGACTCCTTATAAACCACCTGGAGCCGCAGTACGACACGCCGAAGCGTAAATATTTAACTCTACCTTGAACTGTACCGAAAAGTCTGCAAACACATATCCGAAAAAATTAAAGATGTCAATGCGGTGAGTTTTACAACAGATATCTGGAGCTGCGACGTGTCCCCCGTGTCGCTTTTAAGTTTAACCGCACACTGGTTGGATGAGAATTTTGTGCCACAAAATGCCACGTTAAATGCAACAAACATGTGCAGTTTTACTCAGCTAGGGAAGCTAGCGTTTTATTCATCTGTTTCTGTGTTGGATGTTAAATTTTATTTTCTCTAAACTTTAGTTTAGTTAAGTGGACTTTGCTTTAGTGACTAAAGCATTCAAAAGATCTGATTCATGTTATTTTGAATATCTAAAGCAGTAAAGCTATTACTTTTTTTGCTCAATTTCAGCTGCTTTATTGCGAATTGATTTTTAAATTATTTTTGCACTTTCTTAAAAATTATTAAGAGATTTTGTTTCTATTTATTTTTGCACTTTCTTAAAAATTATTAAGAGATTTTGTTTCTATTTATTTATACCCGTTTATAAAGCTAGTGAAGCTGTTGTTATATTCAGCTGCTTAATTTGCACCTTAATTTTGAATGTCTTTGGTCCAAAGATAGTGAACAGTTTTGTTTTATTTTTCATTTGTTTTGCACCGGTGCTGGTTTAATAAACTATTTACAAAATTTTTGAATCATTAGTTTGTTATTTTGTTTTACGGGGTCAGGAAATTTATGTTAAGTCGAGCCTGATGTCTTGTACTGCAATGCACATAGTTTATTAAGTAATTGTGCACTTTACATTTTTTACCTTAGTATCGGATCGGTACTCGGTATCGGCCAATACTGAATCTCAGGTATCGGAATCGGTATCGGAAGCAAAAAAGGTGGATCGGAGCATCCCTAGTTTAATGCTTTTTTTTAACGCATTTCAAATTTAGGAGTAGTTCACCCAAAAATTGTTGTCATTATTTACTCACCCTCTGCATGAATGACTTTAAATAACGTTGGTAACCGAACAATGCTGGTACACATTCACTTCTATTGAATAGACACAATATTAATGCAAGTCAGTGGGTACAGCTGTTGTTTGTTTACCAACTTTCTTTAACATTTTTTCTCTTGTGGTCTGTAGATGACAAGCCATACAGGTTTGTAAATGATGACCGAATTTCCTTTTTTGGGTGAACTATGCCTTTCATAGTATACTACATACAAAATACATTTTCTACTACATACTTATTTGTTAGCTACATAGTGATTGTCTTGTCTTTGATGCATTCAAGTGTCTCAGAATAAACACAACAGGTGATCCTCAATGATTAAAAGCTTTTGTAACATTCTTGTGTTTCAACATGTAGGAGAGATGTTTCAGCTTCCAGTGAATAACCTCACTCGGTTGAGGAAGGCCAGGAAAAAAGTCAAAACACTGTTGGGTGACATTGGCCTTGATTACTGCAAAGAGCATGTTGAGGTAAAGTGTTCGATTTATATTTTTAACCCTTTGATACATTTTGAATTATTACAGTCTAATTGAACACACAAAGCCTTTCTATATGCATGTTTTTCAATCTCTTTTTCTAGGACTACAAAGAGTTTAGTCCGAGTGATTCTTACATGAACCAAGTGTATCTTGATCTTTGTCTCTGGGATCCCTCTTGGACCAAGTCACAGGTATGTCACACAGAGCCACCGCAACAGTAGCAAAATAGTGGAACATTAAATGGCAACAAACCTTTAAAGTTTCTGCTCTTCATGTGTTGCAGGACTACAGGACAAAGCCGTTTTGCTGCTCAGATTGTCCATTTGCCTCTAAATATTTCTCCGCCTACAAAAACCACTTCCGCAATGTTCACAGAGAAGACTTTGAGAGCCGAATCTCTCTTAACTGCTCCTATTGCACATACAGTGGGAACAAGAGGTCGTTGGAAACCCACGTCAGGCTCTTCCATATGCCCAACAATGTGGTGCGACAGGGTGCTGCTGTTCCTCAGGGAGCCCAGGTGGGGGTTAGGGACGCAGTGCGGGTAGACAAGCCCATGCTGGGCGATCGCAAGGAGCTACCAGTGTACTACTGCAAGAAGTGCACCTATCGGGATAGACTGTACAACGTGGTGCGCAGGCACATCTACAGGGAGCACTTCCAACATGTAACTACGCCTTATCTAGGAAAAAACTCAGAGAAGCAAGAAAACAGCACCGATGCGCCTGGCAACAGTCATGGGATTCACTGCAAGAGCTGCCACTTTTCACCTCGTTCTTACGAAGCGCTGGTGCAGCACGTTATTGAGTTCCACGAGCGCATTGGCCATCAAGTCACCGCCATGATTGGACACACCAATGTTATAGTGCCGAGGCCTCAGCTGAACATAATTCAGAGGGGCGTTACAATCGCTCCTGGTGTGCGACCTCAGACACCTCAGATGAATCGTTTTAATATGCCCAAAATGGTGGGGTTACCCGTGGGCAACCATTATACGCAAAACGTTGCAGGCAATTCTGTGCCTGGACAGGTGCGTGTTACTCTACCCGATAAAGCTTTTGTGTCAGGGGCGGCCTCTCAGTCCCACGCAGGTAAACACCTGGGTGGCTTTGGAGCCCACGGTTCAACGCATATTAACGCTCAGTCTGCTTCTTTCTCTCCCTCACTGAAGAGTCTACCTCTCTCTTCATCAGGCCATGCTGCTGCTGCTGCTACTGCCACGTTGACCTCATTACAGGCCAAGAAAGCTGCAGCCAGTGCTCTCAACACCTCACAAACGCAGAAGTGGAAAATTTGCACCATCTGCAATGAACTCTTCCCTGAGAATGCGTACAGCGCGCACTTTGAAAAAGAACATCAGGCCGAAAAGGTGAGAGCCATGGCTAAATACATCATGAAGATCCACAACTTCACTAGCAAGTGTCTGTATTGTAACCGCTACCTACCCAGCGACTCTTTGTTGAACCATATGCTTGTGCATGGGTTGTCATGCCCACAGTGTCATTCCACATTTCACGAAGTTGAAAAAATCGTAGCGCACAAGCGGCTGGCACATCAAAATGAACCTGTAGACCCACCCACTGGCTCTCCCCTCACTTTTGATCTCACGCTTCAGCAAGGAACTCCAAAGAACGTTCAGCTTCTCGTAACCACCTACAATATGAAGGAGACGCCAGAATCGTCTTCGGCTGCTCAGCCGCAAAACAGCAATGTGACCAAGCCCTTTAAAAGGGCAACAGAGATCCAGAATGATTCTGTAGTCCGAAACATGTCTCAGTCTCCAGCATCACAGAAGAAAGAAGTCGGTAAAACCCTGTGTCCTCTATGCTTCACTATTCTCAAAGGTCCCATCTCGGATGCCCTCTCGCATCACTTAAGAGACTCTCATCAAGTACTTCAAACTCTGCACCCTGTGGAGAAGAAGCTAACCTACAAGTGCATCCACTGCTTGGGTGTGTACACTAGCAACATGACGGCTTCCACAATCACACTTCACTTGGTACACTGTCGAGGTGTTTGCCAGTCACCTAAAGGCCATAGCAGCAAGTCTTTTCCGACTGGATTGTGCTCACCTGGAGCTGGGTCTCTCAAGCGTGAGTTGGTTACCCCTGATGCATCTGACCCTAAGAGAAGAAAAGTGGTTGAGCAGTCTAGGTATTATCCAACAGGCTTTGTCGAGAAGCCAGAAGAGCCTGTTGTGTTGGCATTGGACCCCAAAGGTCACGGCGACGAGTCCTATGAGGCACGGAAAGCTTTCCTCACCTCGTATTTTAATCGACATCCTTACCCTTCCCAACGCGAGGTTGAGAAACTGGCTGCAAGCCTTTGGTTATGGAAGTCGGATGTCTCGAGCCATTTTGCAAACCATAGACGCTCATGTGACCGAGACTTCATCACACGTAAACCTGCTGTATTACTGGGCTTTAACATGCGGGCGATGAGCCAGCTCAAGCATGACATGGACTTCGATGCCGGTTGGCTGTTCAAAGTCTACGACGAGGACAAATGCAGTTTGTCAAGGACCTCCAAATTTGGACTGAATGCTCCTGTCGGTTTCCGTACTGTAGATGGTTCCCGAGCTATTCATTTCAAGGAGGAGAATTTTAACACTGGACAAAGTAGTCAAAGCAACTGTGCCTTCAAGCCATGCCCCGGGTCAGCCTCCGAGCCCATTGCCATTGATTCTGACAGCGAATCCGATCTAGAAGAAATCCCTAATAACAGCAATCAGCATTCAACGTTAAGACCTTCAGCCGTTGAGTCCCACACAAAAGAGACACTGATGCAAGACCGGTTTCGTTATGAGAGAGGGGGGAGCAGTAATCCTCCCAAAGGTCTAGATAGCGCTGTTTCTGCTTCCAGTCCTGAAGAGGCAGCCTGGTCAGGCAGCATGTCTTCTGATGAGAGCCACTTCAGACCGGCAGGACAGTTTGAAGTGAAGGGGAAAAAGGTGGGCTTGCTTGGTAGATGATGGCATGTGGTGATGGTCCCTGCTCCACTAACTCTCCATGTAGGTCAGAGCCCTTACCTCACATATGGTTGACATGAAACTTCATGATATGAACTTTAAGCAAAACCATGTGTAAAGCCAGAGAAGTTACACACTTAACTGAAAGAACTGTTTACTCTCACAATTCTGCTGTCATAGAGCGGAGAAACTAATATACTGTATAATTTTTTTCTTTCAACCGATCCATAGTACTTCGTGATTATTTTTCTTTTTTTGTATACTGCTCTCTGTATTTAATCATACACATGTTAAAATTGTAACAAAATTGATAGGTCTATTGTTTTCCTGATCAAATAAAAGGACAGTGTAAATCACTATCGAGTGCTTGGAGGTTTTTTATTTTTTTTAATGTCTGCTGATTTAGTTAGAAGTGGATTTACAGAACCAGATCACTAATTCAGTTAAAGCTGTAGAATGTTTAAGACGTTTATTTATTAACAGTTTACATCAATGCTACTTTACTCCTATAGTTTTATATTATAATGAACAGGCTGCTGTTTTCAAATAATGTAAAACTGCTGAGAATGAAAGTGCTGAAATGTATTTCCTGTGCTCACTAAATGCATTTTACCCGACATAATAAAGGTAATGCTCTTCATTAGATTATTATTATCTTTGATAATATACATTTAACTTACATTGTTATCTTTGGAAGTTAAAATACATTTTAAAGAAACAAAGTTTTCCTAGTTCATTATGGGTATACTTTATGAGAATAATTACTTAAATATTCCTAATAATTTTTAATTACCTAAATTATAATTTTTTTTGTAGGCCTCTATGAAGAGTTGTATTGTAATTGCATTGTATTTACACTTCACTGCCCTTAGAGGTCACTGTCTGTAAAATCATTTTAATTTATTAATACACATTACAAGAATTTCTAAGACATGCTCATGACAATTGTGTTAATGCCAAGCCAACTGAAACCCTAAAACGTTGTGAAGGTTGTTTTAACTTGAAAATGTTTTATTCCCATTAGCTTATACACCTGACCGATTTAGCTTTGTTTGCCATTGTATCCATATCATATGTGGCCCACATATATGTGCCTATTTGTTACAGTTTGTGCTAAATTTAAATGTAATTCTTTTAGGTTAAACTGATCTGTAAACTATTATGGATGTGATGGTGGATCTTTAAAATATGCTGTTCATATTTGCAAATATTTGACAGGGAAGGATACTGAGGCAGAAGAAACGGATGTTGTTTCAAATTTACTCTGTTGGTCCTGTGGTTGCTAATCTCTTGCAGTCATTTGTCACCATTTCCCCAATATATAGCTGGGCGTCCCAGCAGATAAACACAGCAAGGACAAAATAGAAACCCACCTGCCACTCAGTGTCTATTAGTTCAAGGTTTAAAAAATATATTATGAACAAACATTTATAACACTTTGGATATATGGTTATAATGACATGAAACAACTGCAAGCTATCAAAAAACACCAACAAGAAAAGCAAGATATGAGTTCACATTGCACTGGAAAAGAAAGAGAGATTATTGGAGGAATGCTTGTAAACAAACAGTTTTTGGTCACCATTGACCACCATAGAAGACTTGCTTTAACTTTTTGTTCTGTTGAACACCAAAGAAGATATTTTAAAGAACGTAGGAAAGCGAACAGTTCTGGGCTACTATACTACCATTGTAATTTTACATACTATGGTAGTTACATTTTGGCCGAAAACTGTTTGGCTACAAGCATTCTAACAAATATCTTCTCTGTGTTCATCAGATCAAAGACATTTGACGTCTAAAACCTCACGGAAAACACGAGGCGCGGCTTTCTCTAATCAAATTACTCTGAAAAGTAGAACCATTTCTATCTTGAAAAATGTGTGCACTCCAAAAAAATTTTTTTGTTGAATTTACTTTAAAAAAGCTGCGTCAAGTGGTTCCATGGAGTTAACGCTCATTGAATGAAAAATACAACAAACTCTTTTTAAAACTCAAAATAAATGAACATTAAGGACGGACAAGTATTTTTTCTTTACTGAAAAACACTTAAAATATTTAAGTAAAATTTTCTGCCTAAATGCAGTCTTACGCAAAGCATGCTGGGAACTGAAAATCCCCCACAACCATTCATGTTGAATTAACTTGTTTATATAATGTAAACTCAACAATATTAAAGTGTTTTGCGTTCTACTCAACAATGTTAAGTTGACCAATCAAACACTGTGAACAAGGAAGGGTTAAGTAAACTAACAGCAGAGACCGTTCATTTTTCTTTTAGTGTGCTGCATTTGCGCATAAGACGCGAAATGTGAATCATCACATATACAGATTTGGATCAACTCGTGAGTAAATGTTGCCAGAATTGTTATTTTTGGGTGAACTGTTACAGACTATGTGCCAGTTGCAAGCCAGCAGATTTTTGTAGGTGGTGTCCCCAGATGTTCATGGTGTTTTGTGAGAAGTCATCTGTTCTTCACTCTTGAACCGGTGACAAATGATCAATCATGCAAGGATATTTGGCCGGAATATACCAACATGCAAATAACAATTTATTTCTGGAAGACCTCCATACTATTTATTTCAAGGTCTTCATGGGGAGCAGAAATTGCAGCTGCTGAAATACATTTTAATTTATGTAAGACAAATGTGGGAGGGATCGGTGTTGAGAATGTTGTCAGCATGATAACATATCACTTTCACAGCATTCTAAACTAAATCATTCTAACACCTTAAGCTTGCAAAAATGAAGCGGTTAAAGCACTATAAGGTGATGACACTTCTGCTGCATTTAGTGGAATGATTAGACACAAAGTAGAGCAATTTCACAAAATTCTCTGATACCTTTTTATAGACTCATAGTTATTCAGCACCTAGTTATGATATTGTCTGCGTGAGACGTTTAGTGCAGGTGCAGTTATTTTGCCAGCATCTGAGCACGGGGCGTGTCTGTTTTATGTATACACAGATATAACAGTTTTTCCGTGTGAGTTAAATTTAGGACCTAGTACAAATGGAACTTTGGTAAAGTGTTTTGTCGCCCTCTGCTCGCTTTATGGAAAGTGTTTAATTTGCATGTTCATGCTTCAAACGCAGATCAATTGTCTCTGCATAGAGGATAAATGGACAATGACACTATTATTCTATGGCCAACGTGACCTTAAGTTAAAATAGTGTGCTGTAAACCACAAGGTCTGAAACAGTTCTGAAAATGTAAATACCATTAGAACGCTACAAGACGTTACCTTTTAGAGGACCTTTGTGCATGAACTGAACATTGTTTGTGTGTTGTTATATATCACATAACTGATTCCAAAACAGGGTTGTGAAACGGTATTGTATTATTTTATCAATGCATTTTTTGCCTTCAGTCACATTTATTTAATGTCTCAGAAAAAATATTAATACATCAAACACAATAAGCCTTACAATCATAAATATTCACATTTGTCATAAGTTTCAATGTTTTACACTATTTAAACTCCATTACAGGTTTAAAATCTCAGCAGTTATAGACTGCTATTGTGGACCAGTTTTCAACACATTCTCTCTTCATTTAAAAATGTGAAAGGTAGTCACAAAACACACGTTTACGCAAGATTTATGTACAATGTAATGTACAGTCATGCCTCCTTACGGTCCAGTTGAAGTTTCCCTCACACCAATGAGGGCACCATCCCAGTGTTTGGGTGGTGGATGTAAGACAGACTCGGGGAGGAGTGGAGGGTGGAGGGGGGCAGTAAGTGATTGGTGTGGCTGTAGGACAGAAGTGGTCCTGGGTTTAGAGAGTAGGGTCCACCGTGCTCATTAGGAGGGCCAATGTGTGACATATCAGGGTAAACCTCCGGACCTCCTTTTTTCCCCTTCTTGTTTCTGTTAGACACCTTGCGATTGCGTGTCTGTATTCCATCCTTTTTCATAGTTAAAGGCCTGTTGACCTGCGAAAATGGAGACGGTATTGGCTTTATAGAAAGCTGCTCATATTTTGAAGATTTTTGGATGAATGCAACAGGAATATACGTGCATACTCACATTGTGCAGTTTAAAGTAAAGGCCACAGGCATTACACACAGGCTCACCGTTGGCATTGCGTCTCCATAGTGTTGTAGTGCTTGTGTGGCAGTTGGCACACTGGGTTCCAGCACGCTTGCTTACAATCTGTTGTAAGAGTGTGAAGTTTATAGTGATGGCTCTAAAGTCAGTTAAACCTGTATTGAACGCATGATGACTGCTACAGGCCACTTCACAAGATATAAGCATGGGTCCAAAAGCACTTCCAGTTAAAAAATTTTATTTTTTTAAACCTTTTATGTATAATAAATCTTAAAGACGTTTGTTTAACATTTTGATTCGGTTATAAAAGTTCTAACTGTTGCATTCCGCTGAAACAGTGTTAAAAACAGAAACAGGAAGTTGTTTTGGACTAGCGTTGTTTATGTTTTCCGAAGTAGTCTGTAGGACAGAATCTAATCAAATTGGTTTCAAATTATATATTGAATTATATCAAGTTAAATTAAATTAAATGGCATAGACTGTGGAAAATGTTACTTTATAACACTATAAAGCTTTTTCTTTGTCAATTTGTTTACCTTTTTTACCTTTACTTTCTTACTTTTATTCAAAAACTCAAAATATTTAGCACTATACTACCAAACACCAGAAAGTAACAGATTTGTAATGTATTAAAGGTGAAAACACACACACACACACACACACATATATATATATATATATATATATATATATATATATATATATATATATATATATATATATATATATGAAGTATTCTTTCCTAGGTAGAAACACTGAAAAAGTGTAGATACTTTAAAAATGTACTTAACATTATTAAAAATAATAATACTGTCCACCTCTGGATTATATCAAACATATAACATAGCGCAATTCTGTCAATAGTCTGTACATTCATTCTATTGCTACACAATACTGTCTAGTACACAAACAAGTGTTTAAGTAATTCCTCACATTTAATTCCCACAACTTTAAAAAAGGTTTACTGAGATAATAACTTTTCTGATATAACAGAGAGTTACGTTTTATAATGCTTTTACATAGCCTACCAGTCTCTTTTTTGGTCTGATGAGTGGTCTGTTCTGGCCATTCATCTTATGGTACAGTCCGCAAGCGTTGCAGAGGTAGTGGCCTGTTCCATCTCTACGCCATAGAGGTGTGGCAGTTGCTCCACAGTTGACACATTCACGTGCCTCTGTTGAAATAAATCTCAACGTAATTAACACCTAAGACCACGCAAAATTGTTTCATCTATACATTCACCATAATATATTTTTTTTACAGCAAATGCTTTACCTGGTGGTGATAGTCTCATCTTGTTACGAAGTTTGGGTGAGTAGGATGGGTTCATCCAAGGTCCCACAGTAGAATAGAGTGCAGCTGAACTGTAGTCTTGCGATGTGGCCACGTATGATCCATAAGGACCTAGCATGTGCGGAGAAGGACCGTATACTCCCCCAGCAGGTGAGGTCAGATTGAGAAAACTTCCCCCACCACCACCCATGGGGCTCAATCTCTCAGCTTTCAGGACTTCCTGGAGCCTGGGACTGTCCTTCCCATCATAACTCGGTGAGGTGAAACCCTCTTTGGGAGAGGTGAAAGAGGAGGTGGTGCTACTAGAGTACAAGGGTGGTGAGGTCTGGGGGTGAAGATGGGTCTTTGAGAATGGGCTACCTGTCCAGACTGTGGATGTGGGGTTGTAGGTAGAATTGAGAGAGTGACCTGCAGTATTGTCCAGCCACGGGATGTTTCCCAGAACTGATGGAGAAGAGTAGACCTGGCGAACTATTACAAAAAATATCATGTTAGAATTGTTTATTTTCATTATTCAAACATCCTGACATAGTAACATCAACTCCAGTGTCGTGAGTTTGGGATAGGACCATCGGTTCAGCCATTCACTGTTATGCGAGTATTTCACGGGTCTATAACAGAAGTGAAAATCTCACCTGGGCTGTGTCTATAGGACGACGAGGCTCGGCTCTGGCCGCTGGTGGAATAATATGACGAAATTAAATCAGTCTCTGAGTTCGTGTAGAAAGGCTCATCGTCTTCACTGGGTGGCAGCAGTCCGGGTTCTGCATTGTAACTTGCTAATGGGTCAGGACTGACCAGGTTGGGAGAAACCCATCGAGACTGCTCAGATGAATTCTCCATCTCCTGAGAGGAACATCACGTGTTTGGACTATCGTAAGAAAACTATTAATTGCAAATGAACTGAGCTTTCTTAAACTAGTATAAGTATAATTCATAACAGTAAATTTCAAGCCATTTCGGACCACAAGTTTTTAAAATAGTGAGCATTGGTTGTTGTTGTATGAAAACGATGGCACATGGAGTAGATAGGCTGATGAGATGCTTTTTATATTTTTTCTGTGGGACCCTACAATACTTTAATTATGGTATCTAAACAGTATGGCTTGTCAGACTTCCCTTTGAAAGGTCCTCATTTGACTGTGGCAGAAAGTCAGCGCTAAAAATATATCTATGTCTGAATTGGTCTTAACAACAGTTAGCTTTACCTTACAACAACGGTCAGTCTCTGACTACTAATATTACATGACTAAATATTACAGAAATAAACCCTTGACTTTAAGTTTATACACTATACAAATGCTGGATTGTTTCAACCTATGGTCGGATCAGATTTTGACCTTTTCTGGATTAATTCAAACAAACGGTTGGGTTTGTCCATATGTCCTTATTTTACCCAACTAATGGCTGAAACTATTTTATTTCTTCAAAGTATTTTTTAGCTTTAATTTTAGCTTTTCTTTTTTAGCTTTAAAGCATTCGGCCTTACTTGAGGAATATATACATCAAATTGAAATAATATATACAATACAAGAGACAAATATTTTGATCCTTTACACATATCATTTTTTATTAAAGAAATGTTTTATCCTTTTTAAGTGTTTTATCTATTAAAATTTTCGACTTTCACAATATATCTCCTATTCAAAGTACATTAATTATTTTTCAAATAATAAAGTGCAAAAGGTCATTTAAATTAATTTGTTAATAAAGTCATAATATATTTATAAGAAAACACTTTCCCCTTCAGAAATTAACAAATGAGCACATGTAACGTAAGATTGTGAGACTACATACAAGATCTTACCTGAAGATGATGTATTGTATTGGTCAGCAGATAAGTAGATATATTACGGTGTCCACACCACAGCAGAGGTCATGGAAGTCTACTGGAAAATGAGGCTGTGCACTGGTGCTCTCTTCACTTGCTTATCTCCTTCACTCTTTAGAAACCACTAACTTTATTTAAAATTCTAGGACACCAATGGGTGGAGTTGGGGGTACTTTTTGGACACTCCTACCTTACGGTGCTTAGCGTTTTAAATATTTTATGGCTGATCACCGGCTGACACAGATATAGACTATAGATTAATTTAGTCGTGTGCATAAAACAATGAATGACTTTTGACAAAATATACTTTTTAATGAACATTTACATATAATTTTTCATTTTCAAAAATGATTGGTCTATCAACCATAAGTAATCAAGTTTTGGGGTTTAATTTAATTTCCAATACAGAATCATCGCTGTAAACTATTAGACTTTTACGTAAAATATGATGTCAATTTTATTACAAAAATATATCAAAGGCACACAGACAGCTTGAAACATCTTCATCCATGCAATTAACAAAAAAATTTATATATAAAAAGACCTAAGTGTGTTCCTTGGCTATTAAACCCATGATCTTATACATTATGTGTAGGCTTACAGAAATGCTATGGTTTGAGAAAACAAACAATAAACATAATAAAATAAAATACAGGAGTGACGATTCAAGCTTAGTGTTTAAATACATTCTTAAGAAAAAGTATTCTAAACGTGTGCATGATATACTCCATATTAAAGCGGAGCAAAGAATTAACAAAGAGCAATCCAAATGGAAACAGTGACAGTTAAATGAAGCAAATGAAAATGCAAAAGCACTTTTCCTTGGTGCAGAACAGCAAAGCTGCGTAGAACAGTAATGCAAATAAACTCAAATGCTGCAATCATGGTCAGAGATATGGACCCAGCATGGGCTACCTGAGCACAAGACTCAGACTGTCACTGTCATTTGACAGTCAAAACACCTCCAACTTCCCTCCTCCATTGTTCATTTACAATTTTCGGGGAAACTGGGATGAGATCCAAAAGCAAATTCTTCAACAAGGCCCAGGTTATTGATTTACATAAGACCCCGTTTTAGAATGTAAACATGCAGGAAAATGTAATGTTACACTGTAGTTATTGTGTGTTAAAAACAAACCAATTAGAAGAACACATAGCTTAATTTCTCTCCTAAAATACATATGTAGGGTACTCTGGTACAAATGGTGACGTGATATATCTATAACACAAACTGAAGACCGAAAAAAATTCACTGAAACAAAACTGCCGAAAAGACAGAACTGTCTAAGGACCAGAGAGAGAAAGAGAGAGAGAGAGAGAGAGAGAGAGAGAGAGAGGCAGGAGCAGTGTTGAGGGATGTGGCTGGTGGCCTGGTGTGGGCTGGCTGTTGAACTGTGATAAGAGGTTATCAAGATTGGAGAGGGAGGCTGGGGAATTGTAAGCCATGACACTATGAACCAACTCACATTAGTTTCACACCATTTATTGCCAATGAGACTTACACTCACACATGTACTGTATGTTTTTATACATTGTGGGAACTTTCCAAAGCCGTAATGACTATACACAAACTGTATATTCTATTGCCTTCTAACCCTTGCAGATAACGTTTCATATTTGAAAATAAACTTTTAGTATGTTTAATTATCTGAATCATAGGGACCGGCCAATAGTCCCCACCAGTAGCAAAACGTGACGCATGCGCATGCGCAACCCAACCCCACCAAAACCCACACTCTTAACCTTATTTTTCCTTACTTTGCTTTCCTGTAGAAGTGCGCTTACATCATTATATCATCATACTTACCACATGATATATTTACAATGCTACTCCAGCAGGACATTTATCACCAAAATAACACTCAATACAAATACAAATCCTTATTACACATATGCATTATGATTGGCGTGCCACGTGTATGTGCCCAGTCTGATCATAAAACCAACACAGACTAACGTACACAATACCAGTTTAAAAAGCAACACATCATGACAGCACTCTCAGCAAAGAAAACCTACACTAGCAGACAGTAAACAGAGATTCACCACCAAATAAACTATGATTATAATAAATCTTAATATTAAACTGGTAACGTTACAGTGAACTAAACATATGAAACTGTCCATAGTATATTTAGTTATCTGAAAAAAGATCACTGTCATGCAGAAAACAGCAAATATGAACAAAATGTACTGACCAGTCAAAATCACTCAGAATGAATTGAGGCCTAATAAATCTTAAATATTCAATTTAAAAGTTTTTCGATATAATTTCATACGACAGTTTAGGTCATCACAGAGGGCCTCGAGCGGCCTCAAGGTTTTCTACTGGTACCCGCAATGTAGGTGTGTAAGACTTGTCTGTCATTGTGGGGACATCTGAACCCACACTGTAAAAAGAAACCCACACCCACTTTGCTTAGATGTCTATCCAAGAATCTAAAGTAACAATGGATTTCAATTTTTACAATTGAAGCTTTTAGAATGTCATTGTCAATGAACAGACGCCTGAAGTAGAAGTGAAAATTTTTCCAAAAATAGAAATTCTGTCATCATTTACTCGCCCTCTTGCCATTTCAAACCTTCGTGACTTTCTTTCTTCTGCAGAACACAAAAGAAGATATTTTGAAGAAAGTTAGTAGCCGAACAACACGAAACCAATGCAAGTGAATGGGGCCCGGTTAACAACATTCTTCAAAGTATCTTCTTTTGTGTTCTGCTGAGTCGCTGTTTTCCGCACAACTGGGATATTTTGAAAATGCAGTTGCGGTAAAAATATTGGAGCAACAGGTTTTGGGCTACTTTCAAAATGTACTCTGGACGCCAAAGTGTTTATTTATATTCTAAGGATAAATGTTAATTGATGAGTTTCCTAATGTGTGTTAATACACATTTACTTAGAGTGAATACCTGGCAACTCAAGGACCGGACCCGTTCTCAGAAGTGTGGGGAACGACTGTCTAAAGGCTACAGTACATGGAGAGACGCGGGAAAGAGGACCAAATATAGCGGTGGTAGGAGACAATGCATCCGAATTATGTTTGTACCAATGTTTAGTACTAAGGTGCATATCACGTCGCACATGAGTGTACAACAGTTGATACTTTCGACGCCAAATATCACGTTTGAGTTGCGCTATACACGGTATTGAACAACTAAAACATTGAGGTGCTTGAACACATTGTTCATATTCAATACATTTAACCATTCTTATTTCTGTTTAGCAATTTTTTGCATGTCTTACGAAGAGTTTCTCATCCATTTCCGTGCATGGCCTCTAGCACGAGCACTCATGGGATCTTTTTAAAGGGATACTCCACCCAAAAATGAATATTCTTTTATGAATTACTCACCCTCTAGTTCAGGGGTCTCCAACCTTTTTGTAAGCGAGGGCTACCAAATATCTAAAATCCTCTAGAGAGCTACTTGTTAATAACATACGTTCAAACTTTTAACATGTGATGCTTTATTTTTACATTCACTGAAACAAATTCAGTTTTCTTTCAGATATGTTTGCACTTGAAAATATTAAAGCTTATAAAACTTGCTAATAATAAACTTTCATGACGATGTAGCACTTGGCTGATCGGTATAGTCACATATTTGTCAACTGTCTTGAGCATCATTGGTGAGCCCTGTGTTTAGCGGGCTTTACAGCGTTTGTGTGGGATACCAGGTGCCCACGTTGGAGACCCCTGCTCTAGTTGTTCCAAACCTGTATACATTTCTTTGTTCAGTTGAACACAGAGATGTTTGGAAGAATGTTAGCATCTGAACATTTTGGAGCATCGTTGACTAACATAGAAAGAAATGAAATGGTATAGTCAAATGTGACCCAGAAATCCCTCAAAATATCTTGGGTGTTTAACAGAACAAAACATATACAATACCCAGGAAACCATTCAGATATAGCAATATGCATAGCAATAGAAAACGTCTTTTGGCAGTTGTTAACTATTTTTAACAAATATTATGAGGGGTCATTGGGCTGAAATTATTTCTTGGACCTGTCGGAAGAAAGTCATGCAGATTTGAAATGACTAAAGGGTGAGTAAATGATGAAATCATTTTTGTTTTTGGGTGACCTATCTCTTTAACTTCTGGTCTGTGTTGGTATTCATTTTGTATATTTTGTATATGAACATCAATTCATGTTATAATTTATTGTATATTGATTGTATTAAATTAAAACTAGTCAACCGTTATTGATTCTTTGCGGAGGTCTAATGGAAGTTAAGTTTGGGGCACATAACCTTTGTTATTGTTGTTGCTGCTGAAACCGTCTATACATTATATTATATTTTGAGAAATAATTATGCCTTTAGAAAAGTATCCAGTTCCCCCACATGAACTGTTGAACTGCATGGTCAGTATGATGTGGGGGAAAGAACTGAATGGTCAGAAGGTTGGGGCAGTTGTGGGTTTTTGGGGGGCAGTGCTCCAGTTCCAAGGAAATAAACTTCCATGAAGCAGGTTCTTATCTCTCCCTCACACAGCCAGCTGAGCGATTCACTGTCATCCGAGTACCGCCTCTCTCTCTCGCTCTCTCTCCTCATGCTGCTGTCATCTGCTTCAGCTGCTTATTCACTATTTCCAAATTAATTTCAACCACGCTTCAGAAATATGTACTAAGGATGCACAGTGTTAAGACTAAATTTAGATTTATTCTTAAAATAATTACATATCTCATTCTTAAGACTTAAAAATCATTTCTTGTCAAATGTCTTATCCCAAAGATAAGAAGCCGGAGTGAAAGCTCACAGAATGCTTCTTGTCTGTGGTTCGCAGACTGTAATAGCATATCTGGCCTTAATAATTCCTAGCCTGTCCATCTTCTGCAATATTATTTACAGTTGGGCTATCAAACTCAACTCGATGAGAGCTATTGTTATGCAATGAAACACACCTGAAAACATGTCAAAACCGCTCCCTATGTAGTGCAATACGTTGGTTGGCGGCAATTTTGTGAGCAACTTTATCTTCATACCCAAAATGCACTTTGAATATGAGTGTATAACCAGTGTACACTTGCTACAATATTTCCCAGCTTAAGAAAACAGAAAACCTCATAAATTTGTGATTCTTTTTTTTCATTTATTTTTTACTTTGTAAAATAAACAGATAATATAACAGATAATAAAAATGTATATAATAAACATAAGAGTAAATAAACATGGAGCAGTTGTTTTTATTCTCTTTACCATCAACCAATACAAAAAGCGTAACAAATATGACAAACAGTGAGAAATTGACCTAGTTGTTTAATAATACGACCCATAAATCCCCACAGAAGTTAATTTAAAAAATGCTCACGACAGTGCTGCTTTTTACATGTCAGCTTCCGAAACCGTTCGCTTATTGTCATTAATGTCTTCATCATTGGCTCAAATGTTATTGGCTATCTAGGGAATAGTGAGTTTCAGTTTGAGACACTGAATAATTAGGCAGATGTGTTCATTTAGGGTTGAGACTATACTGTAGCGCATACAAAACAAACAGCAAAAAAGGTCTGCAAAAATCTGTGTTTTAAAATATTTAAAGAGGATGTGCATCTGACCTCAAAGCCACAGCTCCCAAAATTAATAATGTGACCCAAAGGTACGTGCTAAGTTTGTCTGTGTTTTTTAGAGGTAAACAAGTTAAAACCGCGTTTCGGTTGAAGACAACTTGTTGCCATATTCACTGTTACAACGAACAGTTTTGGCCTCCACACCCTTAACTGACACAAAACAAGACACCTCCCATGTGAGGACTTCTCTCGTTTAGTGGGGTCTGCCAATTTTGTCTTGTTTTTATACGTTGAAAGCAACAGGAATTAAACAAACTTATCTCCCTAAATCTGAATTTATCTGAACTGTACTATGCTTTATTTAATTTGCTGAAATATTGTGTAAATTTGGATTAGGTCGAGGTAAATGTCGCACTCTCCCTTATTTTCAGTCTGTGCTGTTTGGTATCTGGTGAATGACATTGGGGAATTCCACTACTAAGTTTTTCAAAGATTTCACTATTGGGCCCATTAAAAACAAAGAGCAATGCCATTTGATGATTTCCAAATGTAATTTATTGTCCAACAAAACACAGACATAGCCGCACCTATTTAGTTTAGCAAGGCGTTTGTTTACCTTTCGCTTACTGTGGTTAACCATTACCTATTTTGCCATGTTTTCATATGGATCAGTGATATGAACAGGTCATGTCCGAAATGCAGTGATGGGATATTAGGATGACCACATAAACAGCCCTTAATGAGGACGGCTTTTGGATATTTTTTATCATGACTGAATGGAGCACACCACATTTGAAAGTGGTTCTCATTGGAAATTCTGGGTGAGTCTGTCTTAAGGGTGCACACTGTATGAATATGGCCACACTATCTGAGACAAATGTAGTCTTTAATTGTTTTTTGTCTTTTTATAAGTTCATTTTATAATTAGCATTGCGATCAATTTTTCATGATCAATTATTCCAGTGTCTGAAATACTGAGATGCAGTCTTGCAGTGTGACATAATCCTCCTGTCTTTTCCTTGTGTCCGTTTTCAAAGCCTTTACTGTCCAACATTGATGACAACTGAGATCCAGTGTGACATGAATTTCAGCTGTACAATCATCTACAAACATCATAAAAGACATAAAATCATACAGTGCGCACCCAGTATTAGACTGTATTTGCTTAAAATTGTTTTTGTATTTTGATTTAAAGTCTATTGAGCATATATGTGTGTTCACAAGTAGGCCTAAGTGCATTTTACATAAAAAGTAAATGAGTAAAAAGCATTGAAACTATAAACATTTTCAAGCTTGTTTACTCAATCTTAAATATGGAATGTTTTTTTATCAGTATTGGGTCAACACTTAATCACAAAACTAACACATTTTGTTTTAATAAAGTTCACATTTATATTTGTCGACAAAACTATTTTAAAGGCAAAGCATTTAGATCAAAACAATTTAAGCTATTGTGAAACAAATTCGTTATGTCTACACTTTCTCTGATATTTGTTTACTGGTTATTATTTTGATCAAAACTTTTTTCTTTTCTTCTGTGTGTTAACAGAGTTGGAAAATCTTCGTTCATGACCCGATTTGTTGATCATCGTTTTACTAATTTGTACCGAGCCACAATCGGGGTCGATTTCCTTACCAAGGAACTCGCTGTTGATAAAACATCAGTGATACTTCAGGTGAGATTTATGTTCTTTCATTTATGTAAAATAGGAGATTTTCAAACATTGTAATGCAACAGTCTGCTGTTCTTGACTTGCACCAAGATCTGGGACACAGCAGGCACAGAGAGGTTTCATTCACTGGGCACTTCACTGTATCGTGGGGTTCACTGCTGCCTCCTGGTGTTTGATGTCACCTCGCTGGCTTCCTTCTCTGCACTCGAGGGTTGGAAGAAAGAGTTCCTGGTGCAAGCTGGACCATCCGACCCCACAGGATTTCCTTTTATAGTAATTGGCAATAAAATGGACTTGGAGAATCGTGAGGTTAGCCAAAATCCCAAATGCAAGCTGAAAAGTAAGACTCGATGCATCTATTAATTGATAGGTGAATTTGATTGACAGGTATCCACCAAAAAAGCAAAGCAGTGGTGTAGTGCTATGGGAGCTGAATATTATGAGTGTAGTGCCAAAGAAGACATAGATGTGGACAAAACCTTTCATAGTGCAGCTCGAGCTGCCCTGCTTTATGTGAGTTGGGAAGTCCTTCATAAATCCACATAGACTTGACTCATAGCTGCAGTGAATACATCCAGACTAAATTCAGACAAATATTTAATGTGGAGGCACATAAAAGCCATTTCTGATTGAACATTTAAAGTAATTGTTCACCCAAAATTAAAATGACCAAATCCAAGCCCAAATGCTTTTCCCCCTTGGAACACAGATTTCCTTGAGGAGTTAATTGACTGATGCAGTATTGATGTATTTTGTAGGCCAAAATCAAAAAGAACTGTACTTTTAAAGTACAATAGCCAAAACTGGGGTGGTCCCCTAATGGTTGCTTTTTGTACTAACTATTAAACTACATAGTTGTACCCCTAAGGACCTATTGTGAGCCTAAAGGTACAGTTCAATGTCACTTTCATCCAAAGCAATTTACAAGAAATAGGAAACAACAAATCTTTATAATTACGAGAAGTTCTACATAAAAAAAGTTACCTGGTTTCACAATCCTTGCCCAATATTTGTTAGAGAAAAAAAATTTGTACCCAAAAATATTTGTCACCTCAGTGACGGTAAATAGCATAGTACTTTATAGACAGTGACTTATGCAAATAAAGTTTTTTGTCAAGGGAACCAAACCTCCAGGTTGATGGCAGCACCTACAAATGGTGACATTTAACTTTTTAACCTAAAAACATTTTGTACATGCTTGCTTGTGCACGGTTTTATGCTATTGGAAGGCACATCATAGCTTTAAAGTACATTCTAAAAATTTAAGGAATTCATCCAAAAATAAAAATGCTTGTAATCAAACAGCTCTTGAATGCCATTGACAACCATAGTAGGAAAAATTACAATGGTAATCAAAAGTGCCCCAGTACGGTTTGCTGTCCTACATTATTCGGGACAAATTATTTTGTGTTCAGCAAAACAGAGAAATTTATTAATATTCATCATCTAATATGGTAGTCAAGAACTGTTTGGTTATAAGCATTCTTCCAAAGATATTTACAAAGATTTTAAACAACTTGAAAGTGATTAAAAGACTTAAAGAATTTTAATTTTTGTGTGAACTGTTCCTATAAACCATTACCCACCGAGACATAGAAGCTATTGACTGTTTTTCCATCTTAACAGCTAGTCACCAAAACTTGAAATGTTTTGTAGTAAATCAATTTTAATTTTGGGTGCAACTATTTTCTTTAATCCAGAGTTTCACCAAACAAGGAGCAGTATTAAATTACCGTTTAATTCTTTGTGCCGCATTCCCTCCACAGCTCAGACGTCATTCGGCTGAAAATGGGAAAGACGTCCAGATTACACAGAAACAACATGACAAGACCACAAATGAAAAATGCCAGTGTTGAAGCACGGTTGGTCTGACAAACTTCTGCACTACTGTGAACTCCTTTACACACATGGAAAATAAAAGCTCACAAACTACTACATAGGAATGATAACTCATCTTAGTATTCATTTCTTTCAAAATATATTCATATTAATGCAAAAGAGCAGACTGTCGACTCTCAGTGCTGAATGAAATATAGCTACTAAAATTCAATTGAACCAGATAGAATCAGGAACAGACACGCTGTACATATATTTCTGTATCTTTTATAAGTCAAGACAAAAAGGCAATCAGGAGATGACAACATGTAAAAACGTTTTGTTACAGGTAAATATATAAAAAGGCCAAGATGTCATCTTTTACCTCTTGCAGTATGAACTATATTACAATCGAATCCATACTTGGCTTTACCAAGAATGAAAACCTCCATCCTCATCCACATGGAGACCATACGGGTATACAATAAACATTTAGCTCGCATACCCTTCAAATAGTCAAAGAAAAAAAAGGCAGAAATTTATTTTATCTTCACATGGACAACTTCCTTCACAATCTAGGGCAGAGAAAATTCTACATAGTTATTTTGTGTGAAAAAGTCGGGAAGGAAATTCAGAGGAAGGGTTCATGAATCATGGCAATTTGGTGAACAAAAAGTTAAGCAATGCTTTATGATTTTTACATCTCTAGGTTTGGCATACACAAAGTAAAAACCAGCGTGGAAATATGCGGCAAACAAAGTAAAAAGCCCTTCAGATGGTCAAATTTGATAACGTTCTTTCAACAAATGAACACTTGGCTTTAGCCTACAAGAGTCAAACAAAAGCATCACCCCTTCAAAAGCCCTACTTCCCTCAAATCCACGAACCAATGGGGGATGAACAAGATTTAAAAAAAAAAAGAATAAGTAGTGAGTTAAAAAAAGCACACAGACATACACACACACAGGAGAAAACTTTAAAAATACAAAAATAAACTACAGAAAAGATCTTCTCCATCATCTCCTCACTAATTTTTTGGGAAGTTTTCGATTTTTTTTCAATTTTTTTCTGTTTATATGGCAAATCTCAGTTCTAGCAAAGTCTCTGTCTAGCCAGTAATGAACGTCCTTTGCCATGTCTTTATCTGCAGTTGTGCAGTGATGACATCACCAGCACACTGGAGTCCAAAATGAATCTTTGCGCAGCTCTTATTTCACTGAACCATATACTTCCGTTTAGTGGAAATCCTCTTGTCTGAGAACAAGTGCTTGGTTTGTTTTCCCCCTACATGACTATGACATCATGACGTTACCGAAAAGTTCACTGTTGAAGTCCATCACAGAAACAAGAGCAACTTCATCTGAGCCCAGCGGATGCATACCAAACACCTTACAAAACAACAAACAGAAAGAAATGGGGGAGCAGAAAGGAAGACTACAATAGAAAAAGCGATTGTTTTTTTCCACACTCCATATAATGCGGCTTCAGTGGAAAATACTCAGAAATGTAAACACTTTTCTCCAATCATTTCAAATAGAGAAAAAGGAACATTTTGCCTAGTTTCTTTCAGACTGTGTGCTGGATGTTTACACTTGTGATGGTGTGCTGGGAAGGATGAGCATTTCTTGTTTTGGAGGCTGAATCACTGGTCCATTCTTGCTTTTTTCTGACCAATCCCTTTCCTGTAGTAAAATGTACATTTTATATACTTTTAACACTTTACAGCTGATGCTTCAACAGACAATTTTAACTACTTGATTTATATCATATGGTCTTGAAAACATTTTCTATAAAATGTTGTATATATAGGTTGTTTGCAAATGACGTCCTGGCTCTGTGCGAAGTGCCGATTGTAGGGCAGCAAGTTATTTTCTCTATTTGAATATATTATAACAAAATATCGGGAGATATGAAATAAACTAAACTTAAACTACATTATTTCAGTGTTTTCGTAAGGCTGCCCCACAATGCGAATCGCAACCAAGCGCTTAATCCACCCCTCCCTTTCGAAACACTACGACGGCAGACCATGGCGAATTACAATCAAGGGAACCCGCGGTTATATGTAGATCGAAATAGCTAATTCTTAGGTAATAAAAACATGACGCTTCATTGTGTAAGCTCTTTATACACCTCTGAAGGCAAAGCTATATATTGCATTTCTATCAATAGATCATCCCAAAAATTACACATCTGACCTTTGAACTAAATTAAAATCTAAAGATTATACTTTCACAGGATATTCTTTACATTATGTTTGTTGCCCTGCTGCAAAAGATAACAGAAGCCTTCCCAAAACACAATAGATGCAGATGGGAATCAATAGAACACCCATTATGCCAAAAACATTTTTTAAATTGTGTAATAGAAAAATTTGTGGTTCATAATTTGTCAGTTAAAATTTTAATGGAAACCACTAAAATTGATGCAATCCTATTTCTTAGCAGGGTGTGTTTATGTATATAGGGTGTGTTTATGAAATAGTATATCACATGTAAAATACTTCATAGGGTTTTCATATGGAATTAATGTAACGAAACAACGACCATGCAAAAGCAAATTTCTATTCAACTTTGATTTTATAAACACTAGCTACTGTTCAAAGAACAAGCACTTATTCCAGGAATAAGAATAGCTCACGTTAAGCATGTTCTTCATTTAAGTTCATTACAAAGAAACCACATAACGTGGCTCAAGGCAGCGACATACTGAGAACATGTAACATTTCTGTAATCATTTTTATGTCTGATATCAGTGATAAACAAATGCATTTATTTTGGCTTTGGTACGTTAAGATGTTTATTTATATTGTATTTCTATGAGGAAGAAACGCTTAACGCAATATTTTTCACTTTCACCATTTTATAAGGACTCGTTCTTTTAATGGAAGCTAGTATTTATTACAAGTAAGGTTTTACAGCAATTTGGGCCTGGTCGTTAAACATAGGTACTTGAGTTTGTGATCGTGAATTCCTCTGGAGGAAAATCACTTGCTGCCCTCCAGGCGCGTCATATAAACCATGTGATTGCAAACAACCTATTGCATGTTACGAAAATAACATTAATCACATTTCTGGAGAAAAGTCTAGATAACATCATCACTCACGCATCTGGTGAAGAAACTGGTCTTTTTGGTGCAGGCTTTGCAGAGACGCCATCTTTGCTCGACTCTACAAAGCAAAAAAAAAACTATCATTGCCTGAACCCATAAGTTTTATCAACCACATAAATTGTTTAAATAGCAAACTACCTTGAAGCCATCGCACTTGGGTAGCTGGGCCGTAACCTTTCTCGTTGCGTGCTGCGATGCGGAAGATGATGGCAGGTTTTGTGGTGTAGTCTATGTGTGCGTTAGACAGGCTGGAGGACTGGACCAGGCAGGAGGGGTTAGGCCCACAGTAAACACGCATGAAAGCGAGCTGGGCTGGGGTAGAGGCTTTGGCCTCGGTGGTCTGGCTACTCTGGATGGCCAAATACACAGAGTACTCTGTGATCTTTCCGGACGTCACGGATGGAGGCTCCCATGTAAGGTGTGCACCATCTGGACTCTAAAGAGAAAATACACCCATTAAGTTAAACCAGAAAGCCAACTTGAGTCCTCAATCTTTTATAACAAAACACCAAGTGCTATTTGATCTACGTACCTTGCTTATCTTAATAGCACACGGTGCCCCTGGGAATCCTGGTAAGCAGGTCTTGAAAGCAGATATTTCAGAAAAAGTGCCACGACCACACGTGTTTACACCCGCCACACGGAACTTGTAGGCAGTCCCAGGCTGAAGCTCCACCCTCTTCATCTGAGTGTAGTCTGGGATTGTGCCAGAATCGTCCTAGAACACACATACTTAGTTTTTCCAAACAAAAAAACTATTTTATATTACAAACTAGAATGTTTAGTGCCTTACCTCAACATAAGCGGAGTCGTCTGCGGGCATGTAAAAATGTGTTACAGCCATGTTGGTCACTTTGACGATGCCAACGTCATACCACTGGTTTTCTTTCTTTACTGGTGGTTTGACGGTAACATTGGGAGGATTTTGTTTCTGTGGAACATAAGAGGATTAAATACAACTTTCATTCTAGAGTGTTTCACAGATGATTATCTTCCGATAAAGCACAACTTACCCCAGCCTCAATTCCATTGGCCACTTCAGTCAGAGCTGCAGCTGCTTGCATCTTGGCTGGACTGGCGACTACAGCAGGTGCTAAAGTGCTAGATGGAGCCAATGCTACAAACAAAAAGTTGGTTTCACATTAATATGACTAATATTAAAACTAGATACATATTGAACCTTAAAACAAAGCTCACACATACTTTCCGTGGTGGTGCGTGGCAATAGTCCGGCCTCTGCACTTGCAGCTGCTATCTCGCCGTGTCCATTGCTCTCTGAAGATGGATCATTTAGGCTGTCGGCCGGGGCCAAGCCCTCTGTGGGCAGAGCTGCCTGGGCAGCGGCCAGTTGCTGGGCTGCCTGGAGCTGTTGCTGCTGTTGAACCAGGGCGGCCAGTTCCTGCTGAGTCAGAATGATGGGTATGGTGTGGGTCTGCTGGTCATCTCTTCCGCCTTCACCAGAACCTGAGAGAAGATGAGAATACCAATCACTTGCTGCATATGGAATAATTAGAGACACAATCATGTAACAAAGTAGCACTTACTCATAACAGCCTGCTGTGCTGCTTGTAACACAGCCTGGATGGCGAGGGCCTGGGCCTCCTCAGTAGCTGCAGCCTGGGCCGCTGCCTCTGCAGCCGCCGTGACAGCCAGCTCCTCCGGGGTCAAACCTGTCACCATTAGCGTTGTGGACTGCCCGTCCGACATTAGCTCCGGGGGCAGGTCCAGAGCCTCAGCATCCTGGGACGTTGATGCCGCCTCTACACCCTCCATCTAGAAAATAAATTCAGTCAAAGTCAGTTCAAATCTGAATTATACTTCTTAAAATGTTCCTTCATAGCAGCGAAAAACAATTGCAAAATTTTGGCAGCAACACTTAGAATGAGTTATTGTTAAACCAATCCAATAAAACCGCTGTGCATGATTCAACGTACCTCTCCTGCTGGTAGCTGTTCTGCAGCCATTTCTCCCTCTGCCATACTAGTGGACTCATGTTCCATGGGCACCGTGCCCATCTCTGCTTGACTTTCCGCCTGCATGGCCTCTGCTTCTCCCTGGAAGTCACTTGGCAAAGCCTCAGCGTCTCCCTGGAAGTCGCTTGGCATGGCCACCGCCACTGCCTCCGCTTGGAACTCAGCCTGCGTGGTGACCGCCTCTGCTTCCGCCTGGCCCTCTGTTTGCAAGGACTCTGCCTCTGAGCTTTCCATAACAACAGCCTCGGCACTTGCCTCCGAGGACTCTGTGATTGAAGAGATAGACTGCAGAGAAAAAAAGGTGACCCTCACAAACCTTAATACTCAAGTAAAACGAGCCAAAAGCTTTCACATTGGCTTTAAAATGAAGTAAACAGAGATATTGTTTCAGGATAACATAACAGCTTCGAAAACAAGCAAAGTTGTGGGAACTTACTGGAACAGCTGGTCCTGGTAGAGGTGTTGATTGTGTGACTATGGTGATGGCTCGGCTCTGAGGTGCAGTAGATGATGGCTGGACTTCTGTGCTGCTGACGGACTCTGATGCTTCACTACTCTGTTGGGCTAAACAGGGGAAAAACCTTCATGAGCCACAACACCAAGTATTGAAGACATACACCAACATGTATGGCCAAGTCTATGAAGATTTAAACCAACAGCTGTTTTTGTATGAATGATAAAAGCGGAAATAAAGCACCTGCTCCCTCATCGGTCTCCATACTGCAGGTGGCGGTAGTGGCCGTGTTGGTGGTACCAGTCTCGTGCGTCTCGCAGGGTGGGTTGGAGCAGACCTTCTGGACTGTTCCTGTTTGGTTTCCACCCATGCTAGATGATGCTGTGGTTGCAGTGTTGGTGGTGCCAGTCTCGTGCGTCTCACAGGGTGGGTTGGAGCAGACCTTCTGGACCGTTCCTGTTTGGTTTCCACCCATGCTAGATGATGCTGTGGTTGCAGTGTTGGTGGTGCCCGTCTCGTGTGTCTCACAGGGTGGATTTGAGCAGACCTTCTGGACCGTTCCTGTTTGGTTTCCACCCATGCTAGATGATGCTGTGGTTGCAGTGTTGGTGGTGCCCGTCTCATGTGTCTCACAGGGTGGGTTGGAGCAGATCTTCTGGACCGTTCCTATTTGGTTTCCACCCATGCTAGATGATGCTGTGGTTGCAGTGTTGGTGGTGCCCGTCTCGTGAGTCTCACAGGGTGGGTTGGAGCAGACCCTCTGAACAGTGGCTGTCTGGGCATTGCCCATATTGGCAGATGCTGTGGTGGCTGTGTTTGTTGTACCCGTTTCGTGTGTTTCGCATGGTGGGTTCGAGCACACCTTCTGGACCGTGCCACTTGGCACAGTGCCCATATTTGCTGTTGCGGTGGTGGCTGTGTTGGTGGTGCCCGTCTCGTGGGTCTCGCACGGGGGGTTGGAGCACACTAGCGTAACAGTGCTGGCAGCGTCACCTGCTCCAGACTCACTAGAAGTGGGCTGCTCAGAGGTAGGAGAAGCCAGGATGGAAACCGGCAGGTCTTGGCCAGGCTGAGCCTCCACACTACTGGGTGTAGTTATGAGGGTGACCTGGGTGGGCTTTAAAAAACCAAGGAGATTTGACCCAATATACCTACAGTGATATTGAAATGAATTTCTGAAAACTAAACATGTGTTGTGGTTCTAACCTGCACTGTAGATGAGACAGTAGTCAGGCTGCTCTGAGCCGCAGACACAGCGGTAGCATTGATGACCTGGCTGGACAGGGTGGCAATGGTGCCGAGAGTGGTAATAGGGGTTGCCAGGGTGGCATTGGCACTGGCTATGCTTCCTCCTGCTAAGCTGGAAGAAACTGTACCTGTGACGGTGCCAAGAGTTGTTGCACCTTAAAAAAGGACAGAAGCAGGTTACATACTTCAATCATTCATAATAGACATTGCCAAACTACATTTGGCACAGAGATGCATTTAAATATTTAAACATGAAAAAATTTATGTTTAGATATTAGTGAAGCGCTGAATTGTTTTAAATCGAATGAATTACATGATGTTGCGATTAATTCATCTAATTTATCGCAATTTAATCACACATTTGAATTATTATAATTAAAGTCTCAAAAATTCTTATGAAATATCTTAATTTTCACAAAAAAAAACTAATTGAGTGGTAAATAAATGTAAATAAGCTGAATTTTGGGGGCAAACTATCACCAATTTTTATAAGTATTGTCATTATTTAACTTTTTTATTTTAATACTGTTAAAATGATTTGAATTAAAAACTGCCAGTAGGTGACGGTAAATGTCATTAATGCAGTACTTCAGACATAAATCAAAATTTGACTAACCCTCAAGGCATCTTAAATGAAAATGTTTTTTTTAAAGAATAATGCAGTCGGAGTTATAACAACACGTATCCTTTTACTTCCAACCAGTAGAATGCAAGTGAATGGGGGGGCAATTTTTCAAGCTCCAAAAACTGCATCCATTAAGAAATGTCTTCTGAAGCGAATCCATGCATTTGTTTCAGAGAAATATCCATATTGACAAGTGCTATTAACGATAATGTCTAACATCCGGACTCCCTCAGCTACAGGAAAATGAGAGGCTGCTTTTCCGCTAAATTATGGTGACGAAAGCTCACACGTACAGGAGGCGGTGTCCTATTGGCTGGAAACGAACAATGCTGTGTTTGTCACAGGAACTTAATTTAAGACTTATCATGTAAGGAGTCTGCGTCATGTGCCGGAAAAACAATCCTCTCGTTTGCTTGCAGCGGATGTTAAACATTATCGTTAATAGCGTTGTCAATATGGAAATTTCTCTTAAACGCATCGCTTCGCTTTAGAAGACCTTTGTTAAGACCACAGAATCGTGTCGAGCCGTTCTTTGATCACTGGATGCAGTTTTTGGAGCTTCAAATAATTGTCCCCCATTCACTCCCATTGTACCACTTGGAAGTAATAGTATATGTGGCATTATACCTATGACTGCATTATTCAAGTAGAAAGTTACATTTACTTAGGATGCCTTGAGGGAAAGTAAAACACAGGAACATTTTAATTTACCTGAAGTATCACTTTAATTCATTAGATCCACTAAATTCGAGACCACTCTGTGTTCCTCGTCACTTCTGCCGAGGCTTTCTAGGTAATATTTTTTTGAAAATTTATATTTTATCAAATATATCTTAAAATTCATTTCTTATTTAATTAACTATTGTTAAAATTAACAACAACTGTCTTTCTGACAGTATTCTGTATGTCATATCCCGCAGTAAGTTGTTGCCGGCATCATATTTGTCACCGGTCAACTGTATGAAGATGACCTACTTATGTCTGGAGCTTTAAAAATTGTTAATCGTGTTAATGTTGAATAACACCCTAATTATAATTAACGCATTAAATGCACAGCCCTAATAGATATGCTTACCAGTCGTTCCCTTGACAACCAGTGTGGTTACAGTTGGCTTGACCCCACTAACTGATACCGGAGACACAAGACGCATTCCTCCCATTGGCATGGTGCGAAGAATGGTTCCGGGTTGACCTGGAGCACCCTTTAAAACAACCTATGAGAACGGGCGAATAAAACAACCCAAGTGAGATAATGACTTTTTATTGCTCCACAAATCAAGATATATTGTGGCTTGCCGCAATACCTGTGTTAGTCCTTGCTGGCCTCCTGCTGTGCCAATCTTTGGCACTGCTGTAATGATTTTGCCTTGAGTTCCAGATGTCATCATTTTAGTAGTGAAGATGGTTATAGGGCTCTTCACCCCTGTACTACTAGTCACACCTTCAACACAAAACAGATTCACTCAAAGAGATCAGAACGAGACAAAATGATACGTTTACCTGTATCCATTTTTAAGACGCTTTTATCCAAAGCGACTTAAATTGCATTATACATTTGTTTCAGACTGTGCAATCCTGTGGGATTGAACCCATGACCTTGGCGTTTCTAGCGCCATGCTCCAACCACTGAGCCAAAGGAAAGCTATTTTACTGTCATTGTTTACAAAACGGACACCTCACCTGCAGCTCCCTGTTGTAAAGCAGACATGGGGATTGTTTTAAAGATAGTGGTGGTGCCCGGTTTGCCGGTGGTACTGGGAGACATGCCACTGATGCCCAGGATGGTGGGCTTGTTTCCTGTGCCCCCTGATTGAGGGGTGGTAATTATGGTGGTTGGTTTTCCATCAGCAGATGTTACCAGCTTCAAAATGGTGCCAGGAGGAAGGGGACCCTTTCCCTAGAAACAGGTGGACATTATTTGTAAAGGCTCCTATATTGTAATTTTATTTAGCAGTAGTGTAGTAATTTACCTGTAAAATCTGAGCTAGTGAATTGGTGGAGGCCTGTCCAGTCATGGCGCCCGTCTGAACTGGTTTGGTCTGAACTACTGACACCACTTTGCCCAAATTAGAGAACTAAACAAAAATAAAATATGTTTGTTTGAAAGCCTTTCAGGTTGGTACATTTTAATGGCAATATGAAAAATATACAGTACCAGGGTGCCACTGCTTCCCATGGAAAGTGGGCTCTTGACAAGAGTTATGGTCTTGGTGACTCCGCCCACCACAGTGGTCACAACTTGTGCCTGCTGAGCTACGGTAACAGTGCCTGACTTGTGCACCGTGATGATGGGGCGAGCAGCTGTAGTGGGACTCGACACTGTTGGACTCCCCACCTGAGCAGCGGCTGTCTTCAGCATGCGTGTGGCAGGATTGCTTACCTACAACAAAAATAAAGATTTTCATGTACTGTACAAAAGATATACAAAACATCATTTTAAAAATCATAGCACAAAATTTGAAGAGCTACGTATAGTGTATACATAATGATATTACCATGACAGGAGATCCCACTTTAACCGTGGCGGGAAGAGTGGTGGATCCAGGTGTCATAGCCAATGTTTTGACTATTGTTGCCCCAGCCGGTACATTAAGAACAGTGGTTCCGGCAGAGGGGGGCATTTTCTGTGTAGCTGCGGCAGCTGCTGCCAAAGCTGCCATTCCACTCATCTGAGGGCTGCTGCCTATGGGCTGAAGAATGCAATGTACAAGATGTTATAAAACAATTCAAATCAATGAAGACATAATGCAATACAGTGTTCATCTCCTGGTTTGTACTTTACCATTACCGTTCCTTGAGTTGTTTGTGTTGGCATGACCATACGAACACCCGCAGGAAGGGATGTCACAGTGACTGGGGATTTTCCAGCTTGGGTGGCTTGTCTCACGGTGACGATTGATGTGCCGGTGCCTGACTGAGGGGCTGCCACTTTTAGAATAGCTTTAAAAAAATTGCATGTTGTATTTATGCATTTGGCAGATGCTTTTTAATTAAAAGAAAATTACATTATACAACTTGCAATAAAATATATCTGACTATCTGTATAGTAAATTTTAAGAGGTTATAACTCAAGACTGTAGTTTCTGTATATCTCATGTTAATCTTGAGTACTAACAGAATAGTATAGCACCCTTCAAATATCCGCAGCGTCTTTAGTTTGATCACATTTATTAAAGAAAGATCCAGCAGTACGATTATTTAAGAAAACATGCAACGCGCATGGGGCAGAACATAACATTGTAAAGAAGTCAGAATGCATGACACACCGTTGCATCACCCCTTTAAATTCAGTGTATTATAAAGAAAAAAATAAGAAATGACATATGATGGTCTCAGCAAACGAGCACCGCCTTGTAATGCCTTCGCATTAGGGCATTAAATCGCTTTCCCGTTCATTCTCTTTCACAACTCCTACCTGGTGGAACATCTCTCACAACCTTCAAAAAACTACTTAAAACACACCACTTCTGTAAATACTTGACAGACAAATGAAACAAAAATGTACACTACCCCACTTCTCTCAACAGGTAGTGGTCTAGCTGTTGTTGAAACTAGTAACTTTGTATTAGCACCTAATGTACTATTACTCTTTCATGACATATCGCGTATTGCTCCCGGAACTCTTTGTAAATCGCTTTGGATTAAATCGTCTGCTAAATGACTAAATGTAAATCTACTTACAGGAAATGTGCAATGGTGATTCATGCATTCTGACTTCTTTACAAATGTTAATCATTTCTCATGCTTGTATTCCACACAGTTGGACGTTTGACATAGTATTTCTGTGCTTGATACACTCCCCCCAGGTTTGTGTACATTTCTGAAAGATTTTTTAAAAATGAAATTCCCTTACATAATAACTTTTCTTAGTCCCTTATTGGACAATTCTCCAGGAAAAGCATGCCCACACCTCAACCACGAGAGCGGGAGAAAGAGCATGCCCACGCATCAACCACCGAGAGCGAGAGAAAGAGCAAGCCCAAGCATCAACCACGAGAGCGGGAGAAAGAGCATGCCCAAGCATCAACCACCGAGAGCGGGAGAAAGAGCATGCCCAAGCATCAACCACCGAGAGCGGGAGAAAGAGCATGCCCAAGCATCAACCACGAGAGCGGGAGAAAGAGCATGCCCATGCATCAACCACCGAGAGCGGGAGAAAGTGCATGCCCACGCATCAACCACCGAGAGCGGGAGAAAGAGCATGCCCAAGCATCAACCACCGAGAGCGGGAGAAAGAGCATGCCCAAGCATCAACCACCGAGAGCGGGAGAAAGAGCATGCCCACGCATCAACCACCGAGAGCGGGAGAAAGAGCAAGCCCAAGCATCAACCACCGAGAGCGGGAGAAAGAGCATGCCCAAGCATCAACCACCGAGAGCGGGAGAAAGAGCATGCCCAAGCATCAACCACGAGAGCGGGAGAAAGAGCATGCCCAAGCATCAACCACAGAGAGCGGGAGAAAGAGCATGCCCACGCATCAACCACCGAGAGCGGGAGAAAGAGCATGCCCACGCATCAACCACCGAGAGCGGGAGAAAGAGCATGCCCAAGCATCAACCACCGAGAGCGGGAGAAAGAGCATGCCCAAGCATCAACCACCGAGAGCGGGAGAAAGAGCATGCCCACGCATCAACCACCGAGAGCGGGAGAAAGAGCATGCCCAAGCATCAACCACCGAGAGCGGGAGAAAGAGCATGCCCAAGCATCAACCACCGAGAGCGGGAGAAAGAGCATGCCCAAGCATCAACCACCGAGAGCGGGAGAAAGAGCATGCCCAAGCATCAACCACCGAGAGTGGGAGAAAGAGCATGCCCAAGCATCAACCACCGAGAGCGGGAGAAAGAGCATGCCCAAGCACCATGCCCACGCGTCAACCATGGAGAGAAAGAACACGCCCATTAATGTGCTCCTTCATCGCAAAGTTCAGCTGTGTTTGTTTGTTCACTGCATTTCGGTGAGGAAGGTTAGATAAATGGTGGATATAACGCTGGATTTGTACAAGGCTTGAAACTGATAGATGGAGCGGTCCCAGTGCTCAAAGAAGCCAGACATGATCTGCACGCGATAAGTGAACGTGCAAAAGGCACACAATAGGAACTAATACTGAATCGACAGTTATGCAGGGAAAATGCGATGATGTATGCATGTGTGATGTATTGCTAGTGCTTTAGTTCAGCCCCCCATGCACGTCTTCGGGGGGCCGTCTGTTTTTGGAAATAATTGTACAGTTGTATCTGTCTTATAAACGTGATCAAACTAAAGACTCTTCAAAGTTATTAAGATTAATATGAGATTGGCAGAAACTGTGTGCGTTACATCCGCTTTAACGTATTTGAGGTAAACCTATAACTACACAATTTCAGTTATAAGTGTTCCCTGTAAATTAAACGCATGGCGACTGTACTACAAGACACATTTTACTGTTGTCCTCTCCCACTTTGTTTAAATTTTGTGACTTTTTACAATAAAACAAATCTGTACCTGGGCCACGAGCTGTGGAGGCCGCCAGAGGACTTCCTGGTGTGACTGAGGCTGTGGGGGATGCAGCCTGCGGGATGAAAGTGATGCCACTCTGCGGCAGACTCTGTGCAGATGGAGCAGCTGCTGCGGGCGCTGGACTCTTTGGCGAGTTTCCAGGGAGAGAGGGAGCTGCGGTGAGGGCTGGTGAGGTGGCAGCAGTGGCGGTTGGGATATCATATTTCTGAAGCTGAAGCAGGTACATATCTGCTGTAGACACAGCTCCCCAGCTAACCTCTAAAGAATTTGTGTTGGCTCGGACAAGCTGTACTCTTGAAGGAGCATTAGGTCGTTCTGCAAGAAAAAACACCCACACAATGTCAAAAACAATGCAAATGTGACTTCAACTGATATACTGAATTTCCACCTAAATAAGCAAAGATTGTTACTGATTCTCTTTGAGAAAATGTAAGCAAGAACATATATTACATAATCGCCACTCTCACCTGTCTCCAGGTACCACAGGTCTTTGCAGCACACCTGATTATTCCAGGCTTTACGATACCCATCTCGTCCACTCCACACGTAAAGCCTGTTGTTAATAGCCACTGTACAATGTCCCGCTCGTGCCCGGGGTATGTTGTCCTCCAAAGTGTCCATCAAAACAGTCTCCCAGGACAACGAGTCTAGAAGAAATTAAAGTCTGATCAATAATCAGCATCTACTACTTTGAATCACTTTTTAAGCACTTTTGCCATTACATCTTCTACACTTTGCCTTCAGAGCAAGTACATACCCATGTTCAGACAGGCCAATGTGTTTGTGCACTTCCATTCCTTCTCATGTGTGGCCACTTTAACATCATCCATCACCAGGGGAACCCAGCCTCCAAATACATACATTCTACAGATCAAAGCAGAATGGGACAAAAGGTCATTATTTCCATAAAACATGTATAATCAATGAATGTGGTGATACAATTTCAATTCATGTTAACGTACTTGTTTGTGATAATGGTGGCCGAGTGAAGACTCCGGGGGAGTGGTGCAGCGCCGCCTATCCCGGGTTTGTTCCAGGTCATTGTATCTGCAAAGCAATGAGTGGTGTAATTATTGATTGATTCAATTGATGACCAACGTGTGCCAGACCGGCTTACGAAACCATGTTCATACCAATGTCTAATGTCCAAAGATCTCCCAAACGACAGCCACTCATTCCTCCGTATATGATGAGACGGGACTTCTTAGTAGTTTTTTCAGTATAAATAACAGCAGTGTGACTCTCTCGTGGAGGAGGCAGAACTCCATACGTGACTGGTATATCCCAACCCGTGATGTTGGAGCCCGGACGAAGCTCAAGAGTATAAAGGTCATTCAAATATCTGAAAATCACATGTGAAATTGTATGAATGAAAGGGTTTAAATATAAAGTGCTTTTAGATGTACAGAAAACTGTCCGGAGAGTGTACCTGGGAATGTTATTCTTGGGGTCTTCGCTGTCATTGGCAAGCCCCCCAAAGAGATAGCACTTGCTGCCCACTAGAGAAAAACTGTGGCCCAGACGTGGACATGGCGGCGCCCCATTTTTTGGGGCCTTTGGTTTCAATTTCTTCCATTCCCATCTGCTTGCCTGACAACAACAACAAAAAAAGATAAAGTTACTGACAGATTCAACAACAATGAAACTAAAACCAGATATACAATAAAAAAGAACCGTTACCTGTAACTCATAAAGGTCATTGCTGTATTTTCCATACTCCACCATTCCACCAAACACCAACAGCCGTGTGCCATCACATACAAAACCGTACGCCGCACAGCCTGGAGGAATGTCTCCACGAACAGCCGGTATAAACCACTGGTTCGTTGCTGAGAAAGATACATACATATTTTATTGTTTGGTCATTATTACAGTGATTAGAAGTACTCTTTCTTGGAAAATGCAACCTATGTCAATACAAAACACTATACATTTATATAATTTCATAACTCTATTTCAGTGGTTTGCAGTACTAAAGTGTGGTGAACCAGAAGTTGGTTTGTGGACTGATTACACAACAAAACTAGTAATGTGAGCTAAGAAACTCAACAGAGTACATTTTGATTTAATGGATACTGCATTGCAAGGCACCCTGTAAAATACATCGATCAAAGAACGGCTCTACACGGCTATGTGGTCTTAGCAAAGGCCTTCTGAAGCGCATCGATGTGTTTAAGAGAAATATCGATATTGACAATGCTATGAGTAATAATGTCTAACTTCTGCTGCAGGCGTACAAATGGCTTGTTTTTCCGCTAAATGATAGTGACAAAAGCTCCCGCCCAGAGGCGGCGGTGTTTCTATTGGCTGAAAATGAAAAATCTTGTGTCCGTCACAAGAACAACACCTGTATCGTTTGCCGGGAAAACAGGCATCTCGTTCGCCTACAGCGGATGTTAGACATTATCTTTAATAGCGTTGTCAATATGGAAATTTCTCTTAAACGCATCGCTTCGCTTAAGAAGACCTTTGTTAAGACCACAGAGCCGTGTCGAGCCGTTCTTTGACCGCTAGATACGATTTTTGGAGCTTCAAAAAAATATAATTCAAAACAATTCACCCGTTCTCTCCCATTGTACTGCTTTGGAAGTAAAAGTATACGTTATATTTTAACGCCAACTGTATTATTCTTAAAGCAAAAAAACACATTCACTTAGGATGCCTTGAGGGAAAGTAAAACATGGGGGACATTTTTATTCAAGCCTGAAGTATCACTTTAAATACTTTTATTGTCTTTATTTTTGACTAAATTTGAAGTTAAGTTTTAACATTATATTATGAATTATTTTGTTGTAGCATTTTCTTCTGATACATTACAGAGACTGATGGTCTGAAAAGTGTGTACTACAAATGTATATTAAATGTTGTCTGTGATATACCTTTTATTCATTAAGTGATTAAATGTTTTCGCTGGTACTTTTGTGAATTCTGTGCTTGCAAGCTCAAAACGTTTTATAGCAAATATTAATAAACCATTCATTACACAAACAATTTTGACACGGAAAACAAAAGGCGCACTGGTGCACGTGCACCATCGGGGGCGTGCGCGTGACGCGGCAGCTTCCTTTTTTTCTGGCGCCTTTTTTCGTCTCATACAACAGTCCACAGAGCAGCAAGCCATAACACGGCGCTTAAATATTACCGATTTTAAAAACACACACATACAAGACGAATCATTTGCATACAATAGCTAAGTCTGTGATATATAAAATCACTATATTTATTTTTTATGTAAGCAGACACTGTTACTACTGCGACAAACGTTTCATGCTCCGGTTAAACGAAATGTGACAAGGTAAAACACCATATAAAGCACCACACTGCCATTATATTGAACAAACATATTGCAAAATCGTGTAGTTAATTCCATATAAACGTTTCTGGTGCCCCTTTTGCACATAAGACTTACCAGTATTATACACATGCAACTCGTCGACGATTCCTTCATTTCCTCCGCCGAAAACAACCATCAGCTCCTTGATGGCCACAGCTCTGTGTCCGTGTCTTGGGCGGGGGACCGGCCCGGACCACCCCAGAACCCGCTTCCATCGGGGCTGCAGCGGAGCTCCGGTGGTTCCAGACACAGTGGAACCTGGGGATGTCATGTCCTTTTACTGAGGGGAAAAAGGGAATGGGCTTCAGAAACGTTCTCACACACAAATATATACAGTAACACCTGTTATTTAAATAACTGCACTATTAAAACCCCAAACAATATGGACAGTCCGGGAACCGCCATTTTAGCGCCCGCTGGGGGGCTAAAAGCCGGTTAGGCTGGGCGTACTATACGCATACAATAAAACGCAGCAACTTGTTCATCCATATATATGTATTTTGAAGACGTCTTGCGCCACGAACTAGTTCATAAGGTTTTACATTATCGGGTTAAAATGTCCCTAATGTAGAAAAGTATGAAGCCATGGAAGTCGCCATCTTGAAACAAGCCTCCGCCAGTCTGAAAAAATGGCGGAACTACAAATAACAACAATTACTACTTAACGTATCTGTACAACACAAGTAAACTACCACGCTCTGCATGCACAAATACTCGAAGTTACAATTAATAACGTACTCAACGAATTGCTGGAAGTGCAAACATGGATAGATATTCGTTAACTAACACTCGAAAACTAGTACCCATTTGCTGCAGACGGCTATTTTCATGCCTCTCTGGGAGTCGCCATCTTGTTAGTCACCCAAAACAGCAGTAATACTTCATATAAATCGTGCAAATTAATTCCAGTGCAAAGCGAACCTAAACAATCACAAACTCGCTGCAGTTTCCAATAGGAATGTACATTTTGGCGATACTTTTAAGCATGCATTACACCCATGCAGCGGAATGCCGCTAGCAACAGCGCAACTAAAATAGCCGACTAGCCTGGTTTAACTCAATGATCCACTAATAAAAACGTGATCACAATTGCATTCCGATACCTACTATTTGTGGATACGTTCGCGCTCTCTCGTCACGCTTCAGATAGAAACAACAGATTAAGTTATTTTATTTAATTCATGCCGCCCCGGTGTAAGCAGCCATCTTGTCGTCAAATCGCTCCGCTAGCAGCTCAAACAAAAAATGGCGTCGAAGTTTATGTTCACCATCCAAAATACGAATTTTAGCGTAATAGTTTTCATCGCCATACGTACGAAAATTGTGTTGCGATATCCAGGGAGATGTTTGATGGTCTTGTTTTGAGAGGATAGCCCGGGTTCGTCCGATTTGTTAAGAAGTATCCACTCTCATGCCTGCCTGGAAGCCGCCATGTTCTCGACAATGCACAGCCGCCCCAACAACCCGTAACAAATATGGCTGCATTACCACGTCCCCCTCAAGAGCTCCTAGCAAAATACAGACTCAAATCCGAATTCAGCTCTATTATAATTTATTATTTTCGGAATGATTTTATAATGACATCATGTAAATGCTCGCATCTTAAATGCGTGTAAACTATCAAGATAATTTTAACGGATTTATATGATTAATATGTATGGGTTATTGTCCCACACTAAGATGGCGACCTGACGTTAAGTTATAGTTGGAGATAGTTGACACATTTCGTGCCGTACATTCATACACATAATTGTAGAATAAATTATTTGTCATTAAAGGGAAGTTTGTAAATTGACCGCAGATGTAAACACAGAGCTTGTATTTTTCTGAAGAAACGCCTCCTTACTGGAGTTTGTGATGCCGCCCGTGGAAAGAACCGAGTAGGCTACTTAGTAGTCTACTTAGCAGTCCACTTGGTGGAGACCGACAAATCTAGACGCCATCTATAGTAATAAAAATCAAATATTTATGATTATACAATAATTAAAAATAGAATGCAGACACTTTAAGCGCACACATTGTGTTTTGCTGATTTATTAATTGCATTGAAATTTACTCTTTATTCTGGTTCTTTTGTTTATTCTTATGTTTGTCATTTCAGAAATTTGAGTTTGTTTACTAGTGAACTGAATATGTTCGATTAAATTTATATTTTAAATTGAAATACCGTAGTAATTATTATTCTTAATTTACAATAACACGAGCGCTAAACGGGACGGGAGTCTTTTGCTCTCTGTAACATCTCATAGCTGCCTAGAATAATCAAATGTAGTCCCTATAACTGTCATGTGAAAGATTCCATCGGTGTTTTTGTTTGTTTACTGCAGATCAAATTGAAATCCAAAGGATTATACAGACTTTCAGTTTCACAAATGATCTATCAGCATGTGTCTCTATATTTATACACTCATTCTCATTGGCATTTAATTAAAATTCTATGGTGTCCACTGGAGTGAACAAAACAGTACTATTTAAAATATATAGTACTTTTTCAAAACTACTATTTAAAATATATAGTAGGCCTACTTTTTCAAAACAGAACTATTTAAAATATATAGTTCTTTTATAGTAGATTTTAAAGCATACATTATTTTTAGATTACTAATTTATGAACTATTTATTGATTTGCATTGTTATATTTCAGCATTAGCAATTGTGTAAAAAAAAAAGCAATTGTGTAGTCCAACTTATAGGTCCAGTTTGTAATTTTTTGAATGATTTATTGATAGAAATGAAATATAATATACATAGCTATACCTTCAGATGTGTATAAAGAGCTTACACAATGAATCGTCGTGTTTTTATTACCTTATAATTACCTTTTTCTATCTACATACACCGCGGGACCCCTTACACGTAGATCGCCATGTTCTGTCAGCCGTCGTAGTGTTTTGAAATGGAGGGGGAGGGGTGGAGTGAGCGGTTGGTTGCATTTCGCAACCTTGCCGCTAGATTTCAATGACTGGACCTTCAAGTGCAATTCAGTTCGATTTCTCAATCCAGATATGTGTGAAAATGGGTCAAAGCTAGGAGCCTTAATGGCTTTGCTGTAATTTTCCACTTTATGTTGGATATTTCTGAATCTAGATAGAATAGCTCTTTGTAGAATTTGAAAAGGAACATCAAAGGTTATTGTTGAAACATTTGCAATAAATAAACTGCGAGCTTCATTTGAAACTTCCTTAGATCTTATCCCTCTTCAGCTCACTGTATTAATGTAATGGCGTAAACATACAATGCCACTGAAAATATGGATCTTGCAAGTGTCTTTTGCCATGGAACTTGGGTATTTTTAGATATAGGCTATAAACATTTCTTCTTGTGTGCTGAACGAGTGAAATGAGGGTGTTGAGGCACCATGAACATTGGTATGTGGTCATGTGGTGAAAGCGGTAGAAAATTTGATGAAAATGGTTATTCTGACATCAGTTAAAAATAACTAACCATTTCCAAAACTAACCATATACTGGTTAACCAAACCATATAATCATATTTATAAGCCCGGTAATAATCTGTTTATCATTATTGAATAACACCATACTTAACCAAACACTTGGGGCAGTTTCCCGGACAGGGATTATTTTAAAACAGGACTAGGCCTTAGTTAAATTAGGATATTAAAGTCATTTTTAAGAAGATAATTTACAAACAAACATTACTGGTGTACACCATAAGACAAAACAATCACACTGATATATTTTAAGATGTCATTGCAAGTTGATTTCGATCAAAAAAACTTCTAACATTTAAATTTGTCTGGGACTAAAGGCTTAAGCCCTGTCCAGGAAAACGCCCCTATAAGAGTTAGTGTAAGTGTTGCAAAAAATATTGGTTTCAACTTCAAGCTTTTCACTATAGGAATAACTGTCCCTAATGACACTTTTACTATAACATCTTATCACTTCAAATCACTGTCTTGCAATAAAATGTTTATTTTTTTCTGTTTTAGAAAAAAAATCTGTTCTTTTAATAATAAATTATCAGGATTATTAATATAAAAAAACTACTGGCAGTGAGCATATTGGCACAAACTCCCTGATACACGGTTTGCTTTGAAGGTTAATTGGTAGAGATAACTGTGTGACGCACTTGGAGGTGCGTCTTTATCCCGGGCTCCCCTCTTAACTCTTCCACACTGACTATGGTAGTTAAGAGCCTTAGCACAAGTCCAATAATGATCCCTGAGCCACTAAACAGATCAATGTATGGGTCATACAAATGAGGAAGAACAGAGATTAAAAGAGGATAGGAGAAAGGGGAAGGAGCTTTGATCACAGGACATGATGAAATTAGCAATTAACAAAAAATTATTTTATCAACCAATACTGATTATTTGCCAGATATTATGTCAATTGGATTCAGTGATCAGGTTTCTGGATTATGAATAAAATATCTAAAAGAGATTAAAAAAATAATTCTGTTTCATCCGTATTTTAGACAAAGTATAGCATCAGATGTACCACATGAAGACAGACTTAATTCTGATTGTGTCATTTATGAGAAAAGTATCAACAACCTTCGAAAAGTAATCCTGTTAAATAGTTTACGTTTTGAATGTTAAGCACCTTCTTTCGTTTTCTTCCTTTCCTTGTTTTATGAACTATAATAATAATACATATTTTATAGATTTATGGTTTCAATAAGTAGCGTGGGAATGTTTGTTTTGAATGAAATAAATGAATAGTTAAAACGTTCTAGCTATACTAAATTCAGCTCTTTGTGCTCATTCACAGTTGTATTTTACATTATCTATACATGTTACAAAACCATCTTATCAAGGTGTTTTTTAAATGAATGAAAGCTAACTAAATGTTGGAAATGTACTGTATTTACAGAAAAAAATATAGCCACAGTGTGTCATGTGATGATAATAAGCAGAACTTCACAACAAGATTATTCACAGCATGTCCTGTATAGCATCTGTACAGATAATATAATTTGCTATCTCAAATCATGATTATCATTGTGTAGGTATGATAAGGTATGAAGGTTATTTCTAAGATATGAACTTTCCTGGACCATTTAGCTTCCGATTCTCAGCTAAGACAGGAACTCTCTGCATACGAGAATGAAGGACAATCCAACTGTCACATATTAGAGGTTCTTCACAAAGGCCGTGATTCAGGCACAAAGCTGGAGATAATACCACAGGAAAGCAGATTACAGAGGGGTTAAATGAGAGCGATTATTTGATTAATCTGCGTTGGCCGGCAGATTAACCGGCACAGCTAACACAGAACCAAACGGCAGAGTGAAAGAGATGATCCGAATTAGCCAGGTTTTGGTGTTGGAAATAAGATTAGGTGTGTCGTTGTGTGGCACAGGTGTAGTTTTGCATTGGGATCCATTTATTGTGTATGTGTGCATGCACAAGAGTTGGTGTGTTTTCTATTATAACAAACCTCAAATCCTTCCATTAAGACTTGATGGGAGGAGCAAAATGATATCTTATGGATCCCTATAAAAGAGGGATCATTTGGCAATAGTTTAAGGGAGGCTTCGTGTCATGATCAACAAAGAGAAATTTGAGATATTTTCAATGCTGGAGTAGGAAACAACACGGCCGGTTTTTAAAACATTTTCAAAAGTTCCTATTGGAGTGGCAGACATATACAAGCAAGATGAAAAAAGGGCAGATTGAGTTTCAAGAAGACTTCTATCTTCCCATTCCTTTAGATACCAACAACATCACAGCTTTCAGCCCTTTTCTGGTCCCTCAGGACCACCTGGGACACCATGGTGTATTTATGGCCATGGCTGCCTTTACATTCTTCCTTTTCATTGGAGGGACAGCAATTAACATTCTCACCATTTTGTGCACAGTTCAGTTCAAGAAACTTAGATCTCACCTTAACTATATTCTTGTGAACCTTGCCATTTCCAATTTGTTGGTATCGTTTTTTGGCTCTTCATTAGCATGCTATTCCTTCTTTAACAAGTACTTCATCTTTGGGTCGACAGGATGTAAAATTGAAGGCTTTGCTTCAACACTTGGAGGTATTATGAGTCGGCATTATTGTGAATGCTTCTGTGTTAGCCTTTTGTTAAACATTTTAGTTGATTCAGATTAATCGATCATTTTTTTAGAAACCTTTAGAATCCGAATAATACGGGAAAATGTCATGCTCTGTTTTGGCAGGAATGGTGGGTTTGTGGTCTCTATCTGTGGTGGCATTTGAAAGGTGGCTGGTTATTTGCAAACCCCTTGGGAACTTTACCTTTAGGACCCAGCATGCCATTGCTGGCTGTATCATTCCTTGGATTTTCGGAAACGTGGCTGCTCTCCCTCCACTACTCGGCTGGAGTCGGTAAGTAAGAAAGAAGAATATAAACACAATTGGTCCAACGCTAAACACCTCTAGTGAATGTAATGAAAGATTAACTAATCAACATTCTGAATTTTTCTGCATCACTCCTTGTAATTTGAAGGAAAGTTCACAGAAAATGTAAAATGATTTTATCATTCACTCACCCTCATTCCAAACCTGTATGACTTTATTCTGCAGAACACAAAGTATACATTTTGAAGAACATTAACTAAACAACATTAGGCCTTATTGACTTGTATTGTATGGCCAAAAACACTGAGACATTTCTCAAAATATCTTCTTTTGTGTGCCACACAAGAAAGATTTGTACGTTTTGAACGACATAAGGGTGAATAAATTATTTTTGCGGTTTTATTTTTGGATGAACTATCCTTGTATGTTTGTGTGAAATTGTATATCCCATAAGCCTTACTAAGATCTGTTTAACAGGTACATACCTGAAGGCTTCCAATGCTCTTGTGGTCCTGATTGGTACACGACTGACAACAAATACAACAATGAATCCTACGTCGCTTTTTTGTTCTGCTTTTGCTTTGCTGTTCCATTTGGCACCATTGTGTTCTGTTATGGTCAGCTACTCATCACACTCAAATCAGTAAGTACATTTTTTATGTCTATTAAAAAAAATATAAATTATTTTACGACGAGTTTTCGGATAAACAAAAGTATTGACTATAAAAACAGCCCCTCAGTTCATCATAAACCTAAAAAATTGGTAACTGTGATTTATTGGTGTTTAAATGCTGTGCAATACATGTTCACATATTCTCCCTGCTCCAGCAGACTATTTCATATATATATATAGTGTTGGCCAGACACAATGGCAGCTGCTTTGATATCCCCCATGTGTCCACTAGGCGGCCAAAGCTCAAGCAGATTCAGCTTCAACCCAGAAGGCTGAGCGGGAGGTGACAAAGATGGTGGTAGTGATGGTGTTTGGCTTCTTAGTATGCTGGGGACCATATGCAAGCTTTGCTGTGTGGGTTGTTTATAACCGTGGTCAACCTTTTGACCTGAGACTGGCGACCATACCGTCCTGCCTCTCTAAAGCCTCTACAGTGTACAATCCTGTCATCTATGTCTTGATGAACAAACAGGTATGGTATTTTATACAAAATGAACATTTGAAGTTTGGCATTACAACATGCAAATACAATATTCACACTAATAAACAAAATCAAACAAATTCCTATTAAAACATTGTAGTAGAATATTACTATTAAATGTACAAGTAATAAAATAATGGCACTGTTCATTTGGTTTCCTTTGAAATCGTGCAGTTCCGTGCATGTATGATGAAGATGGTCTTTGGCAAGAATACTGAGGAAGATGAAGCGTCATCTCAAGTCACCCAGGTCTCCTCTGTTGCACCAGAGAAATGAACCCATTCTCAATGTAACCTCATCCTGCAGACATAAATATTTTTTGCAATGATTGTAAATACTAAACAGAGCTTATAGGAATTTTGCTTTTAATGTTAATTGTTTAATCAGGCTTTACAAGTAGAATGAGTAGATATGTTATCTTAACTATTGTACAATAAATGCAAAGAAAGAAAGAACTGTGTTGTTATTTTTTTTCAATTGAAGAGTAGTGAACAGAAATTACAATTGCTCTAACTTAAAATACTTTAAGCATTTTATAAGTATGTTCATAAAAACAAATGTATAGTATGATGCTATGTAAGTCGCTTTGGATAAAAGCGTCTGCCAAATGCAAAAAAGGTAAATGTAAAATGTATAAACTTATTATTTACATACATAATTAATATCCTTTTTCTCTATTAAGAATATCACATTAAAACAACAGGAGTTGGTTTCATATCATTTTACAAAAAGCAAATCCTATATACATTAATATACATTAAGCACAATAATGATCAAGTAACACATCCAGAGATGGTCTAAAAAAGACAAATAATTAAAGGATGTTGGTACAGAACTGCTTTGAACTTCTGGACAAATAATTAATAATGCGTTATCCACAGTGGGTTTTATTGGCTCTGTGGAAATCGGCCTCAAATTAGTCTTATTGCTCACATAAATGATTTGAGAATTTATGTTTACTTACCATTTTTTTGTCACCAAATAAATAATTAACTTCCAAGCCAAGGAAAAAGGAAGAAAGAATGAAAAAAAGTTAGAAAGTTAGCTTTTTGTATAGTTAGCTCTTCTATTTTCCAAACCAACATAATGAAAAACAAGATCATAGATTATAGTTTGTCTGGAAATTAATCCACAAATGATGTTAGAGAAACAAGGAGCAGCGAAAGTAAACTTTTGCTCATGTTAAATTAACATCAGTTGAATATGGTTTAATTCCATACATTTTAAACGTATACATGAAACGTTCATTACAAAATACCATAAAGATAGCAGATGTCCAATGGCAAGTCGTGTGAGACCAAACTGTGGTATTTTCTTGAGCTTTTGTTGAAAATTCAGGTGTATATCCGAGTTCTGCTAGTAGTGAACTTTTGCCAAACACGAATAGTTCAGAACTAGCGGAATTCCAGACATATGACTGACTGAGCTCTCCAAAAACACCTGCAAAAAGACCTTTCCCGTCTGTTTCTGAAAAATATCCTATTCTGCTACAAATCTGAATATCTGACTTCAATTAATCAAATTAAATTCCAACAATCTTACATAAATGTATTTGAATAAGTGTCCGATTAGTATAATCATATCAAGACATTTCAGGAGCATCATAAATACCTGCTTTAAATGATCAAGTGAAAGGAAGCAACTAAAAGAATAGATAAAAAAAAGTTTACAGACTGCTCTCGTTCTTCCTGTTGGAACCACCTCACCTTGGTATGGTGTCTTCATATCCCAATGTTAACTTCTTACCGCTCTACTTTCTTACACTAGATGAGAGAAGCCCACGATTGGAAAAAACTTCTATCGTCAGAAACAGAGAGAGATTAACTGACCTCATCAAGATTTTCAGATAAACCCTACTTTCCCTAAAGTGAACCATCAATCCATTGGGATTAGGAAGGTTTGGGCTGCATCCTTGTCGATGTTAATTATGCTCTTTTGTGTATGGTACCTGGGTACCCCAGTTGTCCCAATAAGCTGATTTTAGCTCTGACTTTAACCTACATGTCTGACTTACAGTTACCCTCTACATGATGAACATTTGCACAAAAGTGTGTCACATTAACGTTATGAGCCAATGCAAATGAATGAGTGTTATTGTGTGTAAACTGAAGGGCAGTGTTTCTCAAATAAAAAAGATATAATAAAGGCCTAAAATTGAAAAAATTGCACCAGGCTTCCTGTTGTTGATGAAATCTTACAAGCAGGAGTTTTTAAGGATCATACTGCATTAGGGTGAATTTGTTCACAGTAGACAGATGAGCACAACATAAAAAAATTATTTTCTTTTTCTAGAAATACTTAGTTAATACAATTTAGCCAAAGGCAACACAGGAAGACCTTTAACCTAAATTTTAAAGCCTCCAGAAGGCATCACTAAATTGTCACCTTATAATCACTGCCGACGTCACTGTGCCAAATGGCATAGTACAATGTTTTTGTTCACCTTTCGTGGCATCGACAATCCTAGGAAGCAACAGTAGCTTAGGCCTTCTGTAAGCCTAAGAAATGACTCTTTGTTCAGATTCTGGTGCCAGTTTTGACCTAATCACTCAACCTTAAGCCAGGGCATCTTTTTTTGGAGTATAAAAGCACTTCGGTGAGAACTTGAAGTCTGTCGGTGTGAGTCGGCCAGAGATACAAGACAGTAGAAGAGTCCCAAACTTTATCAGCAAATAAAAGAGTAAGGGCTATACAACAACACCAAAAAAATGGCAGATCAATGGGGAGATGCGATGTTCGCAGCCCGGCGAAAGGGAGACGACACAACGCGGGAATCGGCCTTTGTATACACCAACAGCAATAACACCAAGGGTGAGTTTTTGCAACACAGTAGGGACTGATTTAATGCATTCAGTAGGTTGAAAAGAAAATAAGAAAAAAAATCTCAATTTAAAAACATTTATTAACACAATGCTGAAAATTATTCTTTATTGCTCATTTCCAGATCCCTTTGAGGGACCCAACTATCATATTGCCCCTCGATGGGTGTACAATCTTTCAACAGCCTGGATGTTCTTTGTGGTCGTCGCCTCAGTCTTCACCAATGGCCTGGTGCTGGTGGCCACAGCCAAATTCAAGAAGCTCCGCCACCCTTTAAACTGGATCTTGGTCAACCTCGCTATAGCTGATCTTGGAGAGACTCTTCTGGCCAGTACCATCAGTGTCATCAACCAGATCTTCGGCTACTTTATCCTTGGACACCCCATGTGTGTTTTTGAGGGCTATGTAGTCTCTACATGTGGTACGTAACTTTAAACTCAAAGGCAACATTATTGACAAAGTTTTAAATAACAACCACTAAAAATCAAATAGTTTAATACTGTATATGCACGATTTACTGTATTATCATCCATTTCAGTATTGGCCAATAAATGGTTTTAATGTTATAGGTGAAAAAATCAGGCCAATACATTAAAGCTGATTAATTATGAATAATTTCCTCTGGTTGAACCACTTCAGGTGCATGCTGCTTACAGTTCAAATCCAGTATAGTACGATCTTTCTGTCATCATCATTCACTTAATGCTATTAGCAATACATTGTTGATGTAGGTACAGTATGTAATCTTTAAATAGTGTAGGCTTGGTACATGATGTTCGTAAAAAGTAACTAAATGTTACCTTTTTTTCTGAAGTCAATGTTTTAAAATCAAAGCAGTTCATATTTAGAAACTGTATATTGGCCAGTATATCGGTTTTCGGCTTCAAACGTAAAGAATGATCAATTACCGCTATCTGCCAAAATGTACATATTGGTGCATCTCTAATACATACAGTCTAAAATGTACATAAAATAAATAAATGTAATTAGCAATGTCTTTCTGTTTTTCATAAACAGGCATCGCTGGTCTATGGTCTCTGACTGTAATCTCATGGGAGAGATGGGTAGTCGTCTGCAAACCATTTGGAAATGTCAAGTTCGATGGTAAATGGGCATCTGGTGGAATAATTTTCTCCTGGGTTTGGTCTGCATTCTGGTGTGCACCCCCCATCTTTGGATGGAGCAGGTAAAACAGCCTCTCAAATTTATATTTACAAGTAAGACCCTTGACAGCAATGATGTGTCATTAATATCCTGTATAAGTAGGAACATGTGGACAAAGGAAAAGCATGTCTTCATATTTATTTTATCCTCACAGGTATTGGCCTCATGGTCTTAAGACCTCCTGCGGTCCTGATGTATTTAGTGGAAGTGAGGACCCTGGTGTTCAATCCTACATGATTGTACTGATGATCACCTGCTGTATTATCCCTCTAGGAGTCATCATTCTCTGCTACATTGCTGTGTGGTTGGCCATTCGCGCTGTAAGTTATCGCATGGGTGTTGCAAGCACATTGAAGTGCTCATAGTTCATAAAAAGCCACTAAGAACTACCATTGCATTTTTCTTCAACAGGTAGCTCAGCAACAGAAAGATTCTGAGTCTACACAGAAGGCTGAGAAGGAAGTGTCCAGAATGGTGGTTGTCATGATCCTGGCGTACTGTGTTTGCTGGGGACCTTACACATTCTTTGTATGCTTTGCATCAGCAAACCCAGGCTATGCCTTCCATCCATTGGCGGCAGCCTTGCCTGCCTACTTTGCCAAGAGCGCGACCATCTACAACCCGGTTATCTATGTCTTCATGAACCGACAGGTGAGTCTGTGCTTTTTAACAAACCATAAACCTTTAGCACAATGAAAAACAACATAATTTCTCCACAAAAATCTTTCTTGCAGTTCCGCGTGTGCATCATGCAGCTCTTTGGAAAGAAGGTGGATGATGGTTCTGAGGTCTCCACATCAAAAACAGAAGTTTCCTCTGTGGCACCTGCATAAGCCACACATCGAACCTCAGAGCAAGGAACCTGAGCCAGATCAAGTTGGAAATGAGATCAAAATGGGACCTTTTATATTCCTTGTTTGCCCTCGCCATTTGACGACTACGCTTCCAGATATTTCCCCCAGAGAGATGAGGAATGCATTGTTGCATGGTAGTGTGTGTGTTCAAACATTACTTTCTCTACAGCCTGCTGTGGGGCATCCGATACGCAGAAATGACTTCCAGAAATGTTACAGTTTTGATAGCATTCCATTTTCCACACAGTCACTAGCTACAGGTTATTCAGAAAAATGAATGCCTGTACATAGCACTGCTTTGGCGACTACGTGACACTCCAACCAACAGTGAAAACAAATCACCTCATATTGTACAAATGTTTTTGGCTTGACATTCAATGGTGATGTAATGTCTCTGTAACCTTAATTTTGTAGCCATCTTGCAAGAAAGCAAAAATGACAAAAAAAATTGATAGATAGATGCCTGCCCATGTACAGCATGTAATATGGTTCTATTTTTCTTTGTTGAAAATAAAAAAACAAGCACAATAAAAACGAAGTGTTCATTTATTTTGACCTCTTCAGAAAAATGTTTTTATTGTGGCAAGACTTGAAACAGTCAGTGTACTATTCCCTTTCAAAAGTGTACTAACCTTCACTTTTACACACTAAAGAGGGACGCTCCCAAAAATTTAAAATCGGTCAGGAATTACTCATTAAGTTGTTCCAAACCTGTATACATCTATTTGTTTGGTTACGCACAAAGAAAGATATTTGGGTCAATACTGTTTATTATCTGTTAAACACAAAAGATGAAATTTTGAAGAATTTAGGAAAACAAACCTTTGACTACCATATTTTGACAACGTCAGAAATCTCAGTTGCTAACATTCTTTTAAAATATCTTTCTTTGTGTTCAAGAGAACAAAGACATGTATACAGGTTTGAAACAACTTGAGGTTAAGTATTTCATGAAAGAATTTTCATTTTTGGGTGGCGTATTCCTTTAATGTCAATTTCTACCTTACGGAAACAACAAATAAAGTGTGATTAAATCCCTTAAATTACCAAAGGAAATCAACCCAATACATTTCACTAAGTTTCATTGCGCTTGACAGGATTTAAAGCTTGAAAGTCACTTTTAAGTTTACAACTAAGAGCAAGTCAATTGCAATTTCTTTATTTAAGCCTAAGGGGGCTAAGCAATATCCACATGACACTAAGGGAACTTCTTATCTCAGGAAGATTAACCTCAAATTTAGGTCTTACCTTTTGACTCAGAGAATCAAAGTGACCCTGTGCGCCTGCGCACACTCATGTGTGGGTCTATGTTTTTGGAAATGTCTTTGCATTTTGAGTTGTTTGTAGGGAATCCGAGTTTGCATACCTCCGTGTCAGCCTCAATTTGTTACACATCAGTTACAGTGCATATCTTTATGACGACGAGCTGGTTTAAAATGCTTCCGCCCCGTCTTTCAGATTTTTGGTCGCGATCTGAACAAAGGAGGGTCCAACCACCAACGTAGGAAGAGCAGAACCCAATAACAGGTACAAACATGGCCCACTGCACAATTCATAGTCTTCTTACAATTTTTTTAATGAAAAAAGGGTGATGATATTAATTTCATGTCTCTCTTTGAAGATTTAGAAAATGTCAGAGGAGTGGGGAAATGCACTATTCGCTGCCAGGCAACGAGACTATGACAGAACGAGGTTTGTCTACACCAACAGCAAAAAACACAAGGGTGAGGTAATCTTGTAAGCTTTATCAATTGTACAGTATAATTCAATGTTTAATTTTTTCACAGGTCCTTTTGAAGGACCCAACTATCACATTGCCCCTCGATGGGTGTATAACGTTGCAACAATCTGGATGTTATTTCTGGTCATCGACTCAGTCTTCACCAATGGCCTGGTGCTGGTTACCACAGCCAAATTCAAGAAGCTTCGCCACCCTTTAAAGTGGATCTTGGTCAACCTCGCTGTGGCTGACCTTGGAGAGACTCTTTTGGCCAGTACCATCAGTGACATCAACCAGATCTTCGCTCTTCTTTATCCTAGGACACCTCATGTGTATTTTTAAGGGCTACGTTGTCTTTCAAAGACAATTTATTGCCAAAGCATAGACAGTTAGATATAGCTTTAGATAAGATAAGTGATTGAATGTCCAAGATCGTCTTTGGAAATGTTTTATTGGTTTTAAAATACATCCAACAACAACAGGTATCGCTGGTCTGTGGTCTTTGAAAGCAATCTCATGGGAGAGATGGGTTGTTGTCTGCAAACCATTTGGAAATTGTCAAGTTCAATAGTAAATGGGCATCAGCTGGAATTATTTTCTCCTAAGTTTAGGCGGTTGTCTGGTGTGCACCCCCCATCTTTGGGTGGAGCAGGTAAAATCATTATATGGACATTTTATTTATTACAACTCCAAACCTCATTGAAGCAAAGAAAGCTGACAGATGAGAAGCAAGTCTTCTTACAGTATATAATGTATCCAAAACAGAAGTTTCCTCTGTGGCTCATGCACGAACTTTTAAACACAGACATTTAAAGCTCCGATCGAAAACAGGGACAGAGAAAAATATTTAAAAGAACTGAACTCACAGACATGCAATTGTATCAAATATACATACAGAAATCCTTTAATAAAAAATGATTCTCTCCTGGAAAACATTGAACTCAGACTGGACACCATTTAGTAAAACGTGGAGTTTATTTTTGTGTTGACACTCACATGTTATATCAGAAAACATGCTGAGAGTTTTCAAAAACGGGTCCAATTCACAAAATTAACAAGTAGTATTTAAGTCGCAAAATGCTTTTTTTTATGTAGGCCTATATTGTCTTATTACGTTGTCATTTCTTTTCTAACTAACTTAGTGTAACAACAGGTGTATTCTATTTAACATATCTTAATTGCTTAGATTATTTTACTTTATAGGAAGTTTCATACATTTTTAAAATTTCTCAAGAGCATGTGAATAGGCTTTAGTTAAATTATTTACTATTTATTTTCTTTTTTAAACAGCATCTGCCCTTGTATGTTGTTTATTAAGTATATGCTCTAAAACTGGATATAAATCCAATTTGTTGTAGTGGTTTGGTAAAGAATTGATGAAAAAAACAAGTGTAAGTGTGTGTAAGTGGATAGAGGATTGTACCTCCAGTAAAGTCACGACTTTTGCTAGGAGGCTTATATTGAAGAACTCATTAGGTTAAAACACTGCTGAGTGCACATGTGCACGCAGAGGGCGTTATGTGACCTGCTTGTTGATTCTGCATTGTTAATGTGAATGTGCATCCGTGTTTGCTGTGATGTTTGGATGGATACTAATAAGCTTATATTGAATCACTTTGAGGTGGTGTTGTGAAAGACTCTCACACATCCTAATGTTAATGGGTTTAACATTACTAAAAGGAAAAATACACTGTAAAACTTTGCTTACAACATAGTTCTTATATTTTCATTCATAAAACAAGACTTAATATCGTAGATAGCTCTTAAATATCTCTTATCACTTTTCTTGTATCGTAACTGAGGGCTTTTAAATATTTTTACTAGAAAACAAGCACTGTGCAAACATTGCACTGTTGCTGTGCTAATGCCAGTAATGAGAACGGTCTCTCCTTGCTCTTTTTGAATATCAAGTCAAAGTGTATACATTTTTTGATTAAAGTAAAGTTTAATTCAAATTTAAAACAGTACTAATAGGAACATATTAAGTAGTTATTATATCTGCAGTAAGTTACTGGCAAAACCAGCAGTAAAACAGCAAATTTTTACAGTGTCCTTTTAATAAGCTCAATAAAATAAATTTCATGTTAAAAATTGATAACTTGCAAATCAGCAATGTCAACAAAGTGTTTTTTTATCCTGTCGCCATCTCTTTACATTTCAGGTTTAAAATTGCTGGTATATATACACGTCATGATTCTCGTGGTGAGACACAGAGAGAGGACCCAGGTGCAGACAACGGGTAAGGGGTTAACAAATAATAAAACAAAGACCCACGAGGGGGTTACAGAACAAAACATGGACACAATAACATGACTAAGACTAACTACACAAACACTTAACATAAACTCAAAACAAGAACTACAAATACACTGAACTCGACTTGACAAGCCACATGGACTCACCACACAACCACAATGAACCAGCACAAGACAGAAGACACAAGGGCATTAAATAAGGGAGCAAATCAAGAGGGAAACAGGTGAAGGGCATTAATCAATAACGAGGGTAACGAGAGGATGGGAACAAAGACGAGACAGGAGAGAGAGTATGGAAGGCCATAAGAACAATAATTGCCTCTCTCCACACAAAACATTAGATTCTGTCATGATCCTGCCACTAAACCAAGAGAAACATGACATGATGCGGCAGAATCATGACATATATATATATATATATATATATATATATATATATATATATATATTTTATTATTTGTATTAAATACGATTTCCATGTAGAATCATGTATTTGTATTTTTATTGTGTGTTTTACAATGTTTTTGTGTGTAAATATGTACTATATGTGATGCTCTGCTTTTGTTTTTAGGATTTTATTTTAACATTCTGTCAAGAGCCTATACTGAAAGGCTGAATACGTTAAAGCCTACCTAATCACAGTAGCCTGACGGATGAACAAATAAAATTAAAACCTTATGAATAAATAGGATATCTTGTAGGATACTGCATGATCCAAACATAGTATTATTTGATACATTTTTAAAGTTTTCATTACATTTTAGGCATGAAATCCACGCCGAATCCACCCTTCTGATGTGATCAGTTTAATCCAGATATTTTGGATCAAAGTGATCCAAATCCTACAAAAAAGTTCTGAAAAACCCAAACTAAAGGTTTGATCCGGATCAAAACCAAAATGGTATTACGTGATCTAATCCGATTATGTAATCCGTTTTTTCTTTTGAAAAACACATTTTCAAGATTTGATCCAATCCGTTATCCAAAATCCTAGTGGATTACTTTTGAAAAACCGGCCCCAGATGATAGTCTTTCGGCTAATTCTGGCACATTTACAGTAATGTTTATTAATGTGCACTACCCCTGTGAATAAATAAAATAGTTAAATAAGTAACTTTTATTAAAAATCCTTACAAAAACAATAGGTTTTCAGCACTTCGTGCTCGAAACCCTAATAACTAAAGTTTCTATAACGTGCATAGTTTGCTTTTATTTTGAAAAACCGGGTGCTCGTTGCTAGCTTCACGCTAGCACTTTTGGCCTTCCTTCACACGTGCAGTCATGTCTAAAGCAAGTGAGTATATGTAGCGTTACATGGCTTTCAAATGATCACAAACCTCTGCTGACCGACATTCGTTTATTCACTTTCATGTTACAGAACAAAAGCGAGCCAAACGGCTGGGCTTCTGCGGTAAAAAGGTACATCAGTCATCGTGTTTTGAGGCTCTCAACATTAGTTCAGGGTGCATATGACTTTATTATTGATGTCGGCATGTCATGTTGAACATGAAACTAACGAGAAGTCACTTATGTTTGCTGTCATCTGTGCTTCTCATCCTTGAAGGCTAACAATGGACAACAGTCTCAAGGAGGGAAGAGGGATCCTGGTTTACCTGATGTCCGCAGCTTCAAAGAACACACACAGAGACGAGCTGATCTCAGAAAACAAAGGGTGAGAAAGTAAATAATTTACTTGAGATATCATTTTTTAAGAAAGGTTGTATATCCTTGTAGATGCTGGTGTGCTTTGTGTCAGTTTGACTGTGGTGAGTGTTTTGCAGTTGGAGGAGCAACAGGAGAGGCAGAAAAAGTCCAGAGATAAGGAGATGATGAAGAGGAGAAGTCTGGACACTTTCCAGAAAGATATTCAGCTACGACAGAGAGAGTTTGAACAGAGGGTTGGTGTACATGTCATTTTCTAATGATGAGAAAGTATTAGCATTTCCTTTAAGATTTTATTAAATATGTCAAACATTTTCTGTAAGGAACAGTTCTTTGGGACTATGCGCAAGTCACTGACTGTTTTTGTAATCCGTTATTGAATATGATCAATTGTCTGTATCAAGGAACTGTTTTATGTGTAATTTAAATGATAAATATCAGAGACTCTTTAAACACCACTATATAAACACTTTTTTTTTACCAAGTAAACTCTAGTCAAGCTTAATAATGCTTTATTGTTGTTGTCCTGATGCAGGAATTTCAAATGCAAAACCTGGAGAAACATGTCAATTTTGAAAATGAGAACTCAAGAAAAGCATACTGCAGAGAATTTAAAAAGGTACTGTTTACTTTTTCGGTTTTGGACACCTCATTTACTTTATAATGTGGGCATCTAGTGCTAAGTTTCTAAAATCGACTACTTTGATATATTTTCATGGCAGGTAATAGAGGCATCAGATGTTGTTTTAGAGGTTCTGGATGCAAGAGACCCTTTAGGCTGTAGGTGTCCACAGGTTGAACAGGCGGTTGTCCAGAGTGGAACCACCAAGAAAATTGTCCTTGTTTTAAATAAAATTGGTAAGAGAACGTTTTTTGCATGTTGTTTTATAGGATTAAAAATGTAATTATTACGCAGACATTAATATTTATAGTCATGTTTTCTGCTTTGTCTACCTGAAGATTTGGTGTCCAAGGACATTATAGAAAAATGGATCAAGTATCTCCGCAATGAGTTTCCCACTGTGGCTTTCAAATCCTCCACTCAACAGCAGAACAAGAATTTGGTATGAGTGATACATTCACATTTTCTTTTATTGTGTGACATTTCCCACATGATGACATCTCTTTTGTTTGTTATTCACAGAAACGCAGCCGTGTTCCTGTGACCCAAGCTACACAAGAACTCCTCGAGAGCAGCGCATGTGTCGGGGCAGATTGTTTAATGAAACTGCTTGGAAACTACTGCCGTAACCAGGATATTAAAACTGCCATAACTGTAGGAGTTGTTGGTGAGTTTCTCACAACAGCTGGGAAATAGACATTTGATTTTTACATTGTCTTCATTGTAAACTATATTACCTGTCACTAAAAGCAAATTATACAAAGTTATTTTGCATTCACATTGATTCATTTGTTAATAAATGTTTCAGGTTTTCCAAATGTGGGAAAGAGCAGTTTAATTAACAGCTTGAAGCGTGCTCGTGCTTGTAACGTCGGCGCCACACCTGGAGTTACCAAGTGCGTCTAATGTTTTTCTGTTCTCCATTTTGTTTTTAATCATGCAAACTGTTTTCTGCCTTTCACTCAAATCAAGATGTTCCTCAGGTGTTTACAGGAGATCCATCTAGACAAGCATATTAAACTCTTAGATTGCCCTGGTATTGTCATGGCAACATCAACCAGCGATGCTGCCATGATCCTTCGAAACTGTGTGAAGATTGAACAACTTGTAGATCCGATCCCACCAGTCGAAGCCATCTTGAGGCGCTGCAGTACAAGACAGGTACCACCGATAATTGAAGGAGTTTTAGCAAATTACAATATTGCACAATTTTGTGTGTGCCCATTCCCTCGTTATTTTATCTTTTATATATAGATTACAGAGCATTATGGCATTGCAGATTTCCACACAGTACATGAGTTCCTAGCCTTACTGGCCCGTCGGCAAGGAAAGCTCATGAAGGGAGGACTGCCAGACACTGACAAAGCTGCCAAAAGTGTTCTTAATGATTGGACAGGGTAAGGTTGAAGTGACGGCAGTATTTCACCTACCTTTTAACCTACAATTTTGACTTTTAACAATGTAATGGCTAACCCAATGAGCACTTTATTGCTGTTGAAAGCTTACTTTATGCACTACGTATATGTTCACATTATAATAATAAAAGCCTGTGTCTGTTAAAGCGGTCGCATCAGCTACTTCACACATCCTCCAGAAACGCACACTCTGCCAACACATGTCAGTGCTGAGATTGTAACTGAGATGGGCAAAGCATTTGACTGGGATGAACTGGAGAAGGGCAATCTAGAAGCACTTGCTGGTAACCCTGTCAACATTAATAAATAGTGAGATATAGTTTCTCTTAACATTTATAAACCTGTTGTTCTTTTATTTAGAGTGTGGCACATCTGATGCACAAATGGGGTTCTGCATGTCTACATCTGGAATGACACAAGGAGGTCCAGGAAATGAACAAATGGAGGGTTCTTCAGGGGACCCTGAACTCCAGGACACAGCTGAATCAATGGATGCAGATGAGGATGCAGAGGTACATCAATAACATAATTTAGTTACTAATGGAAGAACATGCATTATTTTTGTATCTTTTGGTGCTCTGTTTCAAAAATCCAATGCCATGTTTGGTCTCCGTTTACAATTCATTCAATTAAGTTCGGACCAATGACTGTTGAACTCAAAGTCCCCAAGATAAAGACTGGTGGTGCAGCTGAAGCGGTAGGCCCAAAGCCAGTGGACTTAAAAGAAATACTGGATGTTGACCCACTGCTACAAGGCCAGGCACTTTTGGCTGCCAACAAAAAGCGAAAAAAGCAGCAAAAAAGAGCTGGTAAGACCTCTTATATATCATGCATATCGATAGCATGTTGTCATGGCCTGAATAAGAACATCTTTTTTTTCCCCCTAAAGATAAACTCGGCACCAAACTTTCAGATTCTCTTACGGCGGCTTTGAATTTCTCCTTCTCTGACAACTGATGGCAGCAATAAACCACAATCTGTATTGTATACCATGATTGTTTCTAATGATTTTTAATGACAGATAATGTTCTATATTTGCTCTACGTCATGCAGTAATACACTTGTGCAAAAACACACAGATCCAAAAAGTCTAATTTGTCCAAAATCCAGTTCATTTATTCATCGCATACTGTCCAGTTTTTTTCACTAAACTACCCACTGTAGCTCAATAAACTCCCCACTGGAAGGTTTCAGGACAAGCACGGCGGATACAACTCGAGCCACTTTTTGAGTTTTTATTTAGAACACCTACACAGCTAGTTATGTGTGACGTTTAGCTCGTCATTTTACTAACTGAAAGATCGCTAGGTTGTAAACCTGCAATAAAACCACAAACAATACATCAAAATAAACTAATGAAATTACACAATCTGGAAATATTAACTTTCGATCCAAATTACTGGCAATTCCAGATTACAGATACTCACCGGCAAGCGCACCAGTCCTGATCAACAACAGAATTAAAAAATGAAACTAAAGGCGGCGCCTGCGCACTCACCAACCACACACATACAAATACACAATCTGGTAACTAGGAACAACAATAAACATATCTGCGACCTAGTAAGATTATAACATAAATATTCCCACAATTAGAATGAGTACACTTATTTCCTCAAACAAGAAAAATAAAAAATAACATCCATCAATCCTAATATACCCCGCAAACAGTAGTGACACTCGCAAACAGTAGTAACACCCGCTGGAAAGTTCTACACATACAGCATATGCCCGACTTTCTGACTGGATGCTTTGATGGTTTCACATACGCATTACACTATAACCCATCATTCACTTAATTCTGTTGACATGGACGGCCTCTTTTTTGCTGTGGGTTTCAATGGGGTGGGAGTCATAGTTACCATATTTATACTCGTACTTATTTTTCTGACTGAATGCTCAAATTGTCACTATTGTTTGAATGACTCATACAGGCAACATTGCATGTCCCATATTGGTTTTCCTTCTATACAAATAAGGAGCCTCATTATTTGAAGTGGGTCCCTTTAAAGTTATGTAAATATACACACATATACAAAATAAATAAATAAAACACGAGATTCCAAAGTGTGCATAATATGAAATATCTATAAAGGGCTGAATATATCAGTAAGTCCATGCCAGTGCTGTAACAAGCAAAGTGGACATATGTGGTAAGAGATGTAAATAAAGAATAGGTGGGTGTGTCCAAACTTTTGACGTGTGCATTCGTTTAAATTAGTAAAAGTTACATTTGTGTGAAATCAAACGGTGCTAATCAGAGAAAAGCGAAAACAATTATCAAACGCAGGAGTGCAAGAAGAAGGAGGAGGAACAAGGAAATCCTCATGCGAGTAATGGCGATGACTCCAGCACCCTCGCGTTGCTCCCGCTAACACCAACCAGGTAACATTAACCTAACCTAACTTTTCTTTTGACCTTTATCGGGGTGTCGCGTATTTATACTATTATACAGTTGTGTCATTGGGATGTATTCGGAATTCATAAAGTTACATTTCAGACAACGTGCCAAGCTGACGTCGGTTGACAGGTCAGCTAGCTAACGTTAACTAGCCTAGCGCTAACAGCTGGATGCTGTCAAAAATGAATCTTGCGTCTAACTTGTGTAAGTAAATGTAGTACACAGTTGAAGTCAGGTGTTATTACGGGTATAAATAACTTATAAATAGTTTGTTAGCTAACGCACTTTCTCAGCTTTTAAGTTTTATTCTTCAGCTAAGCACCATTTAGCGATCTATTAACTTACATAACGTATCATCTGTGGTCGCCTATTTAACTGCAAATACTTTTTTTCTATTTTTTGGTGAGACTCAGAATAGTGTTTGTGCTTAGGTTTTGTTATTTAAGGACTGTAACGCCGAATCTAGCGTATTTTTGGTTTAGCAGTTATCTATACTTCCCCATGCTTGTATTACATTCGTACGTTTAACTCACTCATGTCTTATTAAAATGTATTAAATTAAACAAACTTGAGTTTTATGTATATTCAAAATGTTTCAGTTGTTTTTGTGTACTTTTCCTTACTGCCATTTCATTTATTTAGTCATGTTTTTTTGTTTTAAATGGGTAAAATCTGTAATAGTGTACTTTTGCCTGGAGTTTCTTTCTCCCATAGGTTGATTTGACAAAGTAATCCAATACACAGATTTGTGTTTGTTTGAAAACATTCATGATCGTCTTAAGAGTTAAATTTATTTACAAATAGACTGTTGACAGAGTATTAGATTTCTGGAGGAATGTAACTGTGTATGATGACTCGGCCAATTACATTTCCCTTTTTATTAACCCATGCATATCCAAAAGGAGAACTTACAGTAATTTTCTCCCATAGTTCCCTCTTATCCTAGATGCATCTTTTAGAATAGTCTGGCCCATCACTAACTTTCTTGTCCATCATTGCAGCTTGTTAATTCTTCTCACACTTGACCTGTGGAACCTGTGTAGCCATGTCATCTCGAGTGTTGCTACGGCAACAGCTGATGCGGGAGCAGGCTCAGGAGCAGGAAAGGAGGGAGGCGCAGCAGCAGGCATCTGTCGCTCAGCTCCGGCCGACAGATTCCACACCTGCCATCTCGGTCACGGTCCCACCCATGGCTGCATGCCCTCCTCCTGCTCAAGTTCCAGTGGAAGTTCTGAAGGTAGGCTGGGCCTTTCAAAGATGTTGCAGTTTATTCGCCTAAAAGGTTAAGATTGAGTAATCATGGACAATAAACTGTTTAAAATAGAACCAGAAGTCTTTCACTTTAGAGAAATAATAAGAATTAGAGTTACAGATGGGTTTTAATGACCATCACTGTTTTTTTTTTGTAGGTGCAAACTCACCTTGAAAACCCAACTAAATACCACATCCAACAGGCTCAGAGGCAGCAAGTGAAACAGTACTTGTCCACCACACTGGGCAACAAAGTTTTTACACAAACACTCGGTGTGTCCCCTGTTCCGCAGTCAAGCTCCGCCCCTGAGTTGGGACCCTCTACAAGCAGTATCCCCAACAGTCCAATGGCACATCTTAACCTGGGCTCCAACAAAGAAGAGGTACAGCAGCTTTAAGCAGCCCAAAAGCCGTTCTTACCTTAAAAGCATTTAAAACAGCCTTTTATTTTTGTTGTGTAAGCTTTGTTGCATTATTCTGCAAAGTATCACACGGACATCTTTGTTTTTTTTGGCTTTCACACACTATAGAACTTCTGCTTTAGATCCCCTGTAAAAAAATGTCCTTAAGTTCTCTAATTATTAAGAATACTTTTTTTTTTCCCTAAAAACGTGTTAGGTAAACCCTTAAAACTGATTTAGGTTATTTAAGTACTCAACATTTCATTCATTTGAGGTGTTATACCAAACTGTCTAACATCTTTTAATGTTTATGTTGTCCCCCAGATGGATGACGTTATCGATGACATCATTAGCCTAGAGTCCAGCTTCAATGATGACATCATGTCACTTATAGACTCAGGACTGCAACTCCCAAACACGGTAAGCCGAATGATCCTTTTCATTATTCATGATTTCATCCATATCATAACGACTGTGTTCCAAATGAAAGCCCCTTTGAATGGCTGTCGAATTTGTGGTAAACCTCCACAAGTCATTCTAAAAGCAAAGAAGAAAATGCCCTTATACCTCTTAACAGTGAGTGCTAACCACTGCACTTATGAGACGCTATATAAATGGAGTTTCGGACATCAGCAACGGACATAAACATTCACTTCTGAAACATTACTTACACCTGCCAGGCAGGAACTGTGAGGGTAAAGTCAAAAGGGAAACTCCTGTGCCCTAGCACTTCACATTCCCTTTAGAGTATTCTGGAGGAATATGTTAAGAGAACGTACTAACTTTAATTCTTAAAAAAACTCTGCATTGAACCAGTTCTGTTTGAAATGAGAATATAGGTAATTATTGTAAATAATTGCATGTTATAATCTCTAAATTCACTTTGAATAAGTGTCAAAAGATTGTTCCTCAGTTCGTTGCAGTACATAGACATGCTATTTGTAGATTTTTTTTAAATATTTTGGTTTCTTGTTTAATAACTAATTAAAAGTGTGGACAATCAATGTTTTTTTAAAACATTTTGGTTTGTATATTGCATTTATTTCTCTTTAATTTTCCTAGTTACCAGGCAACCTTCTGGATGTCTACAACAGTGCTGGTATGGTGACTCCCAGCATCACCATTAGCAATTCCTGTCCAGCAGATCTGCCTAACATCAAAAGGGAACTTACTGGTAAACACATGTTCCGTCCATTTTCTGTATATATTTTTCATTTCCTTCATTTGTTTGTTTTAGTACTGTACGTGTAGTATTGAATATATGATGTAGTACATACAGTAATCGTTCTCTTTTATAGACACAGAGGCCAGGGCCTTCATGAAGGAAAGACAAAAGAAAGAAAATCATAATCTCAGTGAGTTTTAAAGTAACAGTGTCTTCTGATATATTGTTTGTTTACTTTGAGTAGTTGCACGACACAGCCTTAATATATGCTTTGCTTTGTTCAGTTGAAAGAAGAAGAAGATTTAATATAAATGACAGAATACAGGAGTTAGGGGCTCTTATACCCAAGTCCAGTGATCCGTAAGTTTCTATTTATGAAGATTTAAGGTTGATTCCAATTATAGATTTGTGATTTTCATTTGACATGCAAAAGACTCACTTTGTCACAACAACATATGCCACCAACATTTAAGCCCACTTGACTGATACACATTTTGTATGTAAATGCCTATCCTCAAATGCCAGGGAGATGCGCTGGAACAAGGGAACCATTTTGAAGGCTTCTGTTGACTATATAAGAAAGCTTCAAAAAGAGCAACAGAGAGCCAAAGAGATTGAGATGAGGCAGAAGAAGCTTGAGCAAGCAAACCAGACCTTGCTGCGACATATACAGGTATGTCATCAACAAAATATGTCTGCCAAACCGAATGTTTGCAAAAAGATGGAATGTAACACACTCTGATGTTTGTATGCAGGAATTGGAGATGCGAGCCGGAGTCCATGGCCTCGCCACTTTGTCACCTGGTCCAAGCTCAAACGTTTCGTTTCTTCAGCAGCAGCTACACCAAGCAACCCAGGCTTTGCAGCCCAGAGTTGGAGAAAGCCAAGCTCAAACCCAGCTCACTATGGATGGGGCCATGGCAGAGACTTCCCCTTCTTCCTTCCTCACTGTAGGTTCATCAGGTTCTCTGGCTGGTGCAGTTGTAAGCGGCCCTCTTGATTTGGGTACGTTTAGCTTTGCGGAGCTGGATGAACCATCGGCTTCGGATCTTTACACTGATGTTGGTCTCAATGACATTCTAATGGACGAAGGCTGCACGTTGCCAACCATCAGTTCCTCAGATCCACTTTTCTCCCCAATGTCCCCTGGTGCCTCCAAGCCAAGCAGCCGCAGAAGTAGCATGAACATGGAGGACGACTTGTAAAGGAACTGACCACTATTTGTATGTGTGTGTATGTGTGTGTGAGTGAGCCCCTTATCATCATATGATACGGGTCCCTTTAGGTCTTTCAGGAGTGTCTTCTGATCTAACTAATACCCTTTCCAAAGACTAAGTGATGATTCTGGAGCCAGTGCTCGATCTAGAACTATTCACTAAAGATTACAATTGGTTTCACACCTACCCCTCTAACCTGGTGGTCTTGAAAAATGTGTTTGAGATTCTTTTGGGTACAAATTAATGTTATTTTCATTTCCCCCTCACCTTTATAACATTGAATGTTTTTTTCGGGTAGTCAATAATTACAATAATACAAATTTTTATTCAAATGTTTTGGACTTTTAGCCTTTTTCTAGCTAAAATGTTGGAAGATTAAGCTTTTTATAGCTTTAATGCATAGCTGTAATTCCCTAAGGGTAGTTCATGTTATGTCATTACTGTGTTAGTCTTAGCATTCAGAGCATGCAAGTACACAAACACTTTATAGTGACTTAATGTACCAAAGGGATCTTAATAGCATGTACTTGTGCAGTAATTATTCATATGATGAAAATGTTCAAGCAATATTACAACAACACTCCTGGTTTCATATTTACTACTTTTGAAATGTATACAGCAGTTTATTCGGTTTACATCATTACATCATCAATTCATTTAACCTGTGATGTCAATGTTACGTTGCAAATTACGTTGCTCATGCGTGTTTTTAGGCTTTGCATAGGGAGATGAGCCAATTTAATGCAATACACAAATAGCTTTCCAGGTGTAATGTTTCAAAAGCTACCTCTCTCCAAATTGCTTTTTAACTAGATCTTAATAATCAGAATTTTGTTCAACTAAATATACACATTTGTTCTGTACCTAAATGTATGTGTTGTGCTCATATGCAAATGATGTAAAAATTCTGCCGCTTAAAGCCAAATATAGTTTCCTATCTGATCAAACAGTGTGATGATACTCCTAACTGTGCCTTTAGCATTAAGGAACAAATGTTATTTGTTTGGTTTAAAAATATAAAAAAGACAAGTAAGCAAATTACGCTCCAAATGTAACAAGGGCCTCCTGAGTTATTCTCTGTCAATCCTGCAGCAATTCAGATAAATGTTTTGTTTAAAAGTATACATTTTAAAGATAAAACATCCCTTGTCAAAGATATTTTTAAACTTTAATATTGTAGTAAATGCAATTGCCATATTTTTGTCCAAGGCATAAAGATGGCTATGTTAAGTTATTGAATATAATGAAATCAGAGCAACATTATCATTTTCTGACAATACGCAAGACTTTAGATGTTTTTATTCCCTTCTTTAAATGAATTACATCTTTATTGAAAGGGAATGTGTGTTTTTTTCAAAGCGCATAATTTATTATAATGAGAACCTTTTTCTGTTGGTGGTTTAAGTGGCTAAAATAAACTGATAAGAAAACAGATCATGATCATGCCTGATCTTTTTAATCCATGGATCTTTAGCATATTCATTACAGCATCTTTGCATATAGTTTGAGTTTCATACTGGCTTCGATGAAACATTTGAAACATTTACAATGAACTTATATTCATTTTCACAGTAGATACGAGTTACGGCTTTAATGATTTAATGTAAGAAATTATATATCATCTGGTGCAAATGACAGCATATGCTTCTCATTTAAAAATGCAGTATAAAAGGCTGCAGTGCAATTTCACAGCCACCATCAATCAGCAGATGCATCTGGAATCAGCATGTGACATTTGTTAACATTCCAACTTTATCAGATTGTCATGACTATAAATTAGTTTGAGGTTTCATGAGCCATTAGTGAAACAGAAGTTGAGAGAGTTCCATGCCTAGTTCAAGACACTCAGTAGTCTGTAGACAGAGATCGCAAATGGAGCAGTCAAAGGCGCTCTCTCCACAGCTGCAACCGCATGCATCCATGTATTCGGTACAGCCGCAGCATGGGCAGAAGTCCATACAGACATCCAAAGCAGAGGGGTCGCAGCAACATGCTTTAGAGCAGATAGATGAACAGATAGACGCCACGCAGTATTGACACCCGTCTCCAACAGTTAGAAAGCAATCCCAGAACTTGCAGAACAAACAGGCCAAAAGAAAGGATGCACATAAGTCTAGAAAAGTATGAAAAAAAAATTGATTAATGACTGAATTAGTAAAGTCAAGGCCACTATGAGAAAATACTTCAACTAGCAATTTTGTTTGTATTTTGAGCATCACTATACTGGCCTGAGTTTAAAAGTCATACAGATATACACCACAAAAGAGTGAGTTTGAGTTTGCATCCTCATTAATTGACCTAAATGCCTATGATAAAAGATGAAAAAAAGCGAAAGCTGTTAGCAAGGATTTCAGGTGCATCTATAATGCATTAGATGTCATAAAAATTGAATCACTCACTTCATTGAGTCAACTGTAATCTTAAGTGTTGGCGGAACTGGTGCTTACCTTCTCCAGGAGGTTTCAGGCTTTGCTGACTTTTTGATGTGGAGGTGGAGAGCCTGATTCCACGATGGCGGTGTGTTGTTTTATAGGCAGTGGAATGTGAATGTTTTAGGTGGTTGGCAGGTAGCTGAGTGCAGATAGGAAGACCATCCGAAGAGCAGATGTCCCTGTCAGGTGAGTTCAAAACATTCTGAAATGGCCTTTTCAGTTCCATTGGGGCGTTTTGGATGTGCACTTCTAAATCTAATATGAGGATAAACAAAATCACGTTTAGATGCGTTACATGCAGTGATAGCTTTGTGAATGATCTCCAACATCTGAAGGATTTTATTATTTACCAAACGCAAGTGGATTCGATGTGCCAAGACTGGAAAAAAGGCAGGAGTTTTCCTTTCTGGAAAGGTCTTCGGTTGAGGACAGCTCACTATCCTTTAGACACATACTGGTACATTCATTTTCATTAGAAAACTCTTTATAAACAAACAAAAACACCCTATTAGTTTTCCTTTATATGTTCAAATAACAGAAAAGTCTAACCTATTATATTTCTTCTATATGTAAATAGATTAGAAAAGTCTTACCAGTGTCTTGCAAAGTTGATGCATTAGGAGCAGAATTCATTTTAGGGTCATCTTCATGAAAGCTGGATTTAGATCCATTTAATAAATGGCCACCATAGTTATCCTTACAGTCACAATCCATTTTCAAACTTATTTCACCTTCTGCGCTACAACAAGAATACGTGAATGTAAAGATGTGGAGTGAGAAAGCAAGAGTATTTAAACTCTTAACTGTGTCATTAAATATTCAAACAAAGGAAGCAAAGAATATAGATGTGCCATATTTTTTGGCAATAGGACTATCTGAACACTTGACATGTTGATATTATACAATTTACACGTGTATACTGTCAATTGGTCTGTGTTGTGATTGTGCATTTTACTTTACTGATGTATGTTTTTATAATAGATAAATCTATTAAAAAGTTACATATATGCATGCAAAACAACAGCAAAAAAGAAATATCAGCAAAAAGTACCCTACTGATAAAGCAAGAAGTGGCAGAGTATTTAATCTATTATTAATATCCCATTTGGCAAACATATTGTGTTGGACAGAGATAAGTGGCATAGAAGTAAAGAGGGCAATAAATTTCAGCAACATATAAGGCCAGTGTGTGCTTACACTGAATCTGAGAGATGTCAGGAAAAGTTTCTACAGCACTTAAAATCGTGACAAATGTAAGAATATAAAAGTTTGCATTACACAAACAAAGCAAAATACACTCTGCATTATTTAGTCATCCCAAAGAATTTACAATACAAATATTCGACAGTCATCAAATACAAAAAAGTGATTATTTATTACATTCCTATGCAGTACTGTATAACCAGATACGAATCTATTAAATAACTATACGTTTTATTTATGGGATATTTATCGCAAACAAAAAAACAACAACTTTTAAAACAACATCATATTGTTTACGATGTTTCTCCTTTTTATTTTTCCACCATATAATTTGTACCATTAAAAGAAATACACTAAAACGTGTTATTCTATCGGATTATTCAAGATGATAAAAATTCACTAACCTTTATCACATCCCATCTCCCGTCAATTTCCAGATTGATGATCATAGCGTGTGTGCTGTATAGGTGCTGTAGGCGGATCTAATCCCAACGCTCACAGCGTTGATAGGTTGTAGATGCACACCAAAATAAACAAACAAACAAACAAACGATTGAATAAATACCAGTGTTAATATAATACAAAAATATATATCATAAAGTATAATTTACAACGAACAAAAAAGGTGACGAAATATACAATTTTACTATGAATTATAATTAATAATACATTTACTATGAACTCTATTCGGTTTACTAAACGAATCACTATAAAAGTCTATAAATCACAATCACTCAAAGTACGTTTTCGTTGCAGGCAATTGTCAATGTTTTGTCAGGTGCCTTTTATTATGAAAACCAACCTCCTCCCCAAACAGAACCGACTTTATACTGTTAGCTAGTGACCACAACAACGAGTGGATAGATAGGGTTTCTTGTTTTGTGAGGCAATGTGTACTATTATCGATGACTGTAAACCCAAGACACGTTCACTATTTTAAACAGTAAACCATTTCGTAGTTACACATAGTTTGCATTGTTTAATCAGGTCGTCCACAGGGCGGTGAGCGGCTATGGTAAGTCTGCTATATGATAAGATAGCATGATGGCTACATCTTAATAAAAACGACATAAAACGTCTACTTCTGTCACGAATTTGTTGCAAATGTTGTGACTAGTATTTGATATGCAGTAGTTTGTTGTGCTCCTTGTGTCCGAGCGTGCTATCATGCTAATAGACGTGTATCAATCCGATATTGCACTGTTATAAACGTGTTTTGTTTCTACTAAATGATGTTTTCTCTTTTACACGGCCTAATGTGATACAAATACGGTCCCAGATGAAAGATGTTGAAACGTAAAAACTGGTTGTAGTTCGTATCTTTGTACATCGCTTTCATTTGTTTAGCTTCCGTAAATTACTCAATGATAATAATAATAGTATATTAATGTTGTAATATTCTGTCTTCATAGGACAGTGAAATGTCTGATATGGATCAGACTCCGGGTGGGGATAACACCATGGATGGAGAGAACGCCCCTTTGTACTGCATATGTCGAAAATCAGACATAAACTGCTTCATGATGTAAGGCTCATCTGTACAATCGTGTGTTCGTAAAAGTTGCTCTTCTAATGTCAATGAACCCATAAGATCCTTTAAAAAGCATGAATATTCCATGCCTCTAATAGCCTATGTTAATATGGATCAAATCCTTTCCTTACAGTGGTTGTGATAACTGCAATGAATGGTTCCATGGTCACTGCATAAATGTGACGGAGAAGATGGCTAAAGCCATCAGAGAATGGTACTGCCGTCAGTGTCAGGGTAAGTGACTAATTCCACCTGTCCTAACATTGTGAAAATATGTGGCTTGCTTACTGAATCATGAAATGTACTTCATGACAATTGTATACCAATACAATGGTGTGAATTAGAATAATTTAAAACATTCTTCTACATTTCTCCTAGGAATGGACCCGTCTCTTGAGATAAGGTATCGGAAAAAGAACCGTGATAAAGATGTCGACTCTGAAAGCTATGACAAACGATCCAGTACTTCGGATTATAAGATCGATAAGCGCCGTGGATCTAAAGTAAGTATTTCTTGAGATCACTTTAAGAAATTATCATGTACTAACGCCTATTTGTGAATGTGTTTTACTTTATATACTTTATTTCTAAATAAATGTCCTCTTCCTATTTTCCAGGTAAAGCGTTCTGCTCGTATGTGTGGGGAATGTGAACCCTGTACCAGGACAGAGGATTGTGGCCAATGTGACTTCTGTAAAGATATGAAAAAATTTGGAGGCCCAAACAAGATTCGTCAGAAATGTCGTTTAAGGCAGTGTGTTGTTCGTGCTCGGGTACGCATGTTTTTTTTTTTAGGTTGTTCATTATTCTTTTATATCATTTTTTGTTTAGACATGTTGACCTTATTGCTCACTGTTTTTAAAGAAAATGCTGCGTGTTCGGGATGAGGAGTTTTCTCTCCGTGAGAGGCGAGACAACATAATGCACAGAGGTAGACGATACTCGGATGATTACGACGAGAATGATATGGACTCATACGAGCACTACAGGGACAGAACTGCGGTAATGCCTAATTGCTGTAGCTCAACCACAGGCACTTAAGTCTATAGGTTACTTTTTACTTATACAAATATTTGTTACAGTATACTGTTGATTGTTTCTTTTTTTAACAGCGTCTTGTGGATGACCCTTTAGTTATCGTCATTCAGAAATAAACTTTCTCCTTGTTTTGTGCCTTATATTTAAGTGGGCCAGTGATGACGAAGAGCAGCTTTACAGTCCTGTCCCACGGAAGAAAGCTATAAAAGTCAAGCACGTCAAAAGGAGAGACAAGAAATTTGACAAAAAGGTGCACAGAGTAACAAACAGTGCTTAATAAATTATTTATAAATTAACTGCACTTAATACATTATGTATATCTTGGTCAAACTTGTTGCAACAGAAAGAGTCTCGTCGGCACAAGCAGAAACAGAAGCACCGAGATCGCTTAAGACACACTGAGAGGGGAGATGGCAGAGACATCGGGAACTTTCGGCAGTGCCTGGGGCCAAATTGCATAGAATGTGCACGTCCAAACTCCAGATACTGTTCTGAGGACTGCGGAATGAAGCTGGCTGCCAAGTAGGTCACTCTCATGGATTCACTCCATGTCACCTGCACATATCTAATGTGGAACGGTCATGCTAATGCTTGATTTGAAAAACTGACCGAATGATTTATTGATCTGCACAGCCGGATCTATGAGATCCTTCCCCAGCGTATCCAGCAGTGGCAGCAGAGCCCTTGTATAGCTGAAGAGCAGGGCAAAAAACAGCTGGAGCGCATTCGCAGAGAGCAGCAAGCCGCACGAATGCGCCTAGCCGAAATGGAGCGACGGTTTCATGAACTGGAGGGCATTATTGCAAAGGCCAAACAGCAGGTGGTGCAGCAGGATGAGGATGTAAGTATTCAGTGAGTCTTTGAAAAGTCGTTGACTTTTATAAAATAACTGGTTATATATGGACTTTGTTATTATTAGTGGAGTTTTCTTGGAACACTTGTTTGCACTTGGGATGTGAATAAGAGTTTTTTACTACAAGATAATAAAAATGAGATACATAAGGCTGATTATTGTAATATCTATTTATTCTTGCAGGTTAATGAAACGGACAGTGAGGACACAGACCTTCAGATCTTCTGTGTGTCCTGCAGTCACCCCATCAACCCCAAGGTGGCTCTAAGACACATGGAAAGATGTTATGCCAAGGTGAATAGACGTTGTGCTTTAATCTGTTTGTCTGATTTTTTTTACCAGATTGAATTTCGAACATATCCCAAATAAGTTACTGTTACACATTTTCTAAATTAATTAGTAATATATTAATATTAATAATATAGTAAAACTTGGTATAATATTTTAACAGTATGAAAGCCAGACCTCTTTCGGATCCATTTTCCCAACAAGAATAGAAGGGTAAGAGGACTATAATTTAATTATTATACAGGGCTGTTTTGTTTGAGTGTCTCAATTGTTTAATTTTCTCTTTGCATATTTTAGGGCTACGAGGCTTTTTTGTGATGTATACAACCCACAGAGCAAAACGTACTGCAAAAGACTTCAAGTCCTGTGCCCAGAGCATTCCAGAGACCCAAAGGTGAAAATTTACTGCCATCCCACATATTTTTGTCTAAATTAAACCTTAAGAAATCTCTGTAAAACACATATAAAGGTGCACATATGGAAGTCGTTACTTAATCAATTTTTACTTTTTTAGTTCTCTGTGGATGAGGTTTGTGGATGTCCACTAGTGCGCAATGTTTTTGAGCCGACTGGAGAGTACTGCAGGGTCTCAAAGCGCAAATGCAACAAGCATTACTGCTGGGAGAAACTCAGGAGAGCGGAGGTGGACCTGGAGCGTGTCCGAGTGGTCAGTCATTTTCTAGTCTGACTGTCTAAATTAAGTTAAAATAAAGAACATTGATATACTTGTTTTCCCCTGAACAGTGGTACAAGCTAGACGAGTTGTTTGAACAAGAACGCAATGTGAGGACAGCCATGACCAACAGAGCAGGACTACTGGCCCTGATGCTTCACCAGACCATCCAGCATGACCCATTGACCACTGACCTCCGGAGCAATAAGGACAGATAGCCGTCTGATATCACTTTGTGAAACACTTGTCTATATTTGTATACTTTTCATAATGTATATTTCTCACTGTTTGGACAGTCATTCATATTAAACATGATCTTCATGTTTTATCTCCTCTTCAGTCTGCATTACCTACATTTGTCCAGGCAGTTATGAAATTGGAAGTTTTTTTTAGTTGAACCACATAGGAAACGATTCCTAGTAGATTTTCTTAGTTTGTTGTTGATTGGATTAAGTTTATTAATATTTCATGTTAATTTATTGGTTTATTTTGAGAACGTATTAAGGCAGTGAATCTCCTTTTTTACTTCTAGAGCCCCCCATTGCCCCAACTCACCATTTCTACCCAATAAAATATTCTAAAAAGGTGTATATTTGTTATAAATTTAACACAAATGTCTTTTTAGTTCTTTAGATTATTATATGTGTTTTTTGTATTTTAAAAAGTTGGAAGTTATTTGAGGCCCTCTTATTACAAAATAAAAAATATGAAAATACAGATAATATTGCTACACTAAAACAATCATTTATATATAATCTATTTTCTTTAATACATTTTTATAACATTTAATATGACTCCAAACACTACAGTTTTATCGTTGTAACTATTGTATTTTGTGAAATCTTTGGTTAACAATATTTTTTCTCAAGCACAATTTCACTACATATTTATAAGTGTGTTTCATATCTAATACATTTGACGTACAAATCAAGATAAACTGTAAATAAACCTTTAAAAAATACATAGAATGTATATATACGACGTGTATATCTTGTTTGAATACACGATGTAATTTTAGGTTTCAAAATATAAGCAAATGTGTGCATTTTACTATTTTTAGCAACCTTTTACAAATAGACACGTTTGCAAATAAGCACGTCATGTAATCTTTGGGACAACATTTTAAAGATTTGTGAGATGTGAAAGGATGGAAACAAAGCTTATTTTACTACTGTTGGAGCCCACTGTATATTTAATATCTAATTACCTCTTGAATATTTTGTGTGCACCGACTCACACTTGTAATAAAAAAGTAAAGCGACTTTAATTCTGAAAGGAGATCGCTGTCACGTGCTTCCGGTTTACAAATAACTTCCGGTCCCTCTGCTGTGTCAGTTTAAAATAACGAATGTGAGGCTGGCGTAACGTTTCGCAGGTACGTTTTTAAATTCTAAGCTTCTTTTTATGTAGCTTAGCGTGGCAGGAGCGTTACAGATAAGTAACAAACCATCTATACCACTGTGGCATTGATAGTCACATTTAATGCCCGCGTGCTATCACTTTAGCCACAGCGCTAAATATTGACACCAATGAGTGAGGCTGTGTTTCAAAACCTAGTGAGCTTACTACCTAGACAGCATTTGACGTATCTATAGACGTGGTGTCAAACACGATGAGCTGGTCCAAATAAGGTACCAACATGCTTTAACTCTTGCTACAGGTGACTGAGCTGAGTGCTTTCAATATAGCAGAGAGTCTATTCATACAACTCATAGTAGAGCTGTAAGCCATCCAGACGAACAGACGTTTGACATCAACCTCAGCAAACCAGATGTTTAACAACATGTCCTTTCAATAACAATGCTTTCTGATACATGGACTCTTAATTGTTGCTGTATAACGCACACTTCCTTATTGCAGCTCAAAAACAACAAGGGGCATGGAAACAGAAGAAGTTATAGCTGAGATATCTGCAGAGGTACCTGCACAACCACCAGTTGAAAACAAAGAGCCCACAACAATCACAGACCCTAACGGTGATGTCACAGACAATAAAAAAGACAAGGCTGCAAATGAGGTGAAAGGAGAGTCTTCGGAAGTCATAGATAAACCTGCTTGTGACTGGTTGGAGCCACTTGAAGAAGACTGTGAAGACGTTGATGCCCAGAGCTTTGACCAGGATGGAACAGGAGATGCAGAACTGGAAAGCCTTGCGGGAAGTGAATGGAGTGGGAGTGTGACTAGTCGAAGGAACGTGGGGGAAAGAGGGGGCAGAGGTGGTGGGTAAGTAAATAATCTGGAAAACTCATTTTATATTTAATGACAAGTCGTAACTTCATAATGAAATTTGGCGTTTGTATGTTTTCAAGAGCAAAACCTAGACGGAGGAGAAACTTTGAGCCGAACGAAAACTGGGAGGATTGGCCTATATTAGGTCAAGGATGGAAACGCAGACAGGTTTTCCGTCGATCGGGCACAAGCGAAGGGCGCAGTGACACATACTATATGAGGTAAATCGATCGTTTTTAATTTGCAATACATTAGCCATTTTAAAACTTTGATTATTTATCTTGTTCATTGATGATCATCTGTCTCTTCAGTCCAACCGGTCAAAAAGTAAGAAGTAAGGTTGAGCTTTTGAAATACGTAGACGAATCCTTGGACCTCAGCAACTTCGATTTCAAATCGGGAAAGCTTGTCGATGGTGTGCCTCGAAGAAGAAGAAGGGTGAGAAGCAAATGTTTATCAGCATATAAATTGGTCGAAAGATGGCTCAGTGAACTGACTTGCCTTGAAAGAGACTTTGTCCGTAGTCTAGGACCCTCCATAATTCTCAACTATGGTGCCTTCCAGAAATTTGTTCCATTTTTGAACCAAAAGGATGCAGATGCGACACCACCAAAAAGCAGTCCCCATACATATCCTGTGACAGACGTCAGTCCTACTGAGCCGACTGAAAATCCAGTTACCCCTCCTTCAGGGGAGGGTCTTGTCAATGGCAATGGGGAAACTTCACAATCTTCGTTTCGGTATGCATCCTGTATATGCATAATATTCCACTCTTGTCAGATTTTTTACTTTTAGCAATGGAAAAAAAAGACTCTTTATTCTGAAGATGAGAACATCTTGCTAAGCAAAACAATTACATAGAATTGTTTTGTCATGTAAAAATAAATAGACCTCTACGCTTTAAGTTAAATGCAATAGTTTTAACAGTTTGTTTTCCTTCTGTGTTTATTTTGTATGTATTTAGCGTCTGCGAGAGATGCAATAAAACCTTTTCAGTTGAAGAGGGACAGTCTATATGCCAGAACTGCAGGGGAGAATTGAACGCATGTGAGTCAAAATGTTTTTATTCTCTTGGCAATGTTTTGAGCATTGCTTTAGGTGATAAAGCATCTCTTATTTTTACTTGTTTGTGATATCAAATTGTCATTGCATTTTAACCTTATAATTATTTTCTAAAATGACTAATGTTTGTTATTTGTTTTAGCAATAGATAAACGTCGGAAACCCAACAAAAAGGTTAGTTTCCCATTTGTGTGTTGTCATTTGATGTAATGACTTCATTGTCAAAGAAACTTAAACTTAATTTTTCTTGATATTACTTTGTGTCACTTTAGTGGATTCCATGTGGCCAATGTCGAGCTTGCCAGATTACAGTGGACTGTGGAAAATGTGTTAGTTGCAGAAATATTCATCTTCAGCTAAATGTCCATTCCCGAAAAGTTAAATGTCGCAAACGGAAATGTTTACATCCGATTCGCAGGGACAAAGGCGCAAAGGTACAATTCTAGTTTATTTAAAGTCAACTTTTACTTTTCTAGTGGACAGGTGATGTTTTCTCTTAATAAAGTAATTTAATTTAATAACACCAAATTATTCATGTTTATGAATAGGCATCACAGAAGCTCTTTCTAAACACTGATTCCCTGGACACACCTTATTTTAAAGTGAGAACTACTCTTAAAACAGTACTGCAATATTTTTTATATTTCCTTTCCTGTGCCCTGAAGATATATTTAGTCATTTCTTTACCCTTCTCTTATTTTCAGCCACCAGGCTCCGATTTTGAGGAATCACAGGTAACAGAAACAAATAATCTGTTGGACTGATCCAAAGGATTTTTTAATCAACTACATCATAGTATTTTTTTCTGTAACTAGAGCTCCTTTCTGCAGTACAGCGATTCAGAAGATCTGTCTCTGTTCCTTGGTAATGATGGTGACAGTTACATGGATGAGGTAGAGTTTAACCCAGATGATCTTGATTATTGCTCTGCAGTACTTTGTGTCTTGATCACCAATATGAACAAGAAATGTCTGTCATTTTTTTAAATTAAAGAAGTGTTTGTGTAATGATGTGATCAGAGCATTTTCATTGGAATCCTTTCTGCTTTTCTGAATATAATTCTCTTCGTTTGTTATTTCATTATTTGCAGTTCGGCTCAGCAAAGATACGTCGACGGTCATGTGGATGTTGCAGAGGTTGCATTCGAAGAACAGACTGTGGAACCTGTGATTTTTGCATGGACAAACCAAAGTTTGGAGGCAGAAATAAAAAAAGACAGAAATGCCGTCTAAGGCAGTGCCAAAGGGAGGCTATGGTGGGCTTGTATTTATATTAGATTTCTCACCTTTTTTCTGTAAATCTTTATTATGAACCAACTGTTATTTGTTTCTCATTTGGCTTTAGGAATTTTGTGTCCTGGCTTTTACACTTTCTCTGTACAGATCTTACACTTTAGTCGACACGACATTAAACGAAATACACGTCTCAATGCTTGTTTTTAAACAGAAGCACTTGCTGCCCATGGATGAGAGTCAGATGGAGATGTATATACCTCAGGACTGGGTAAACAGAGGCAGACCAAGGGCACGTGGTAGACCCCAAAGCAGAAAACAGTGGGATTTAGAGCTCTCTGATAATGAGGCAGAGCAGTATGAGAGGGCAAATGCTTCAGGTGCTGCACTTATGGGGAATAGGAAAGCATTCCTTTTTCCCAGTTACAATGGAAAGGTAAAGTAATGGAGTCCTTAGTAGTATCACGCACAGTATTACTGTAGTGTGCTTTCACCAACAGCTTTCTCTGGTTTTGACTTACAGTTTGACTTACAGTTATTCTGACATTTCACCACACATATCTGATGCATGGGGTATTTCTGCTCGTGTATTTGGAGGGCAGCTTAAAATAATGCAGAAATAAAAACATTGTTGTCCATTGAGAATATATGCTTTTAAAATATAGCTTCCTGTGTTTAGTACATCTGATTATGACGCTTTATTATTTTTATTTTCACTTCATTTTTAGAGACCAGGTATGCAGTACAAAGAGCTTTCTGCAGCAAAATATGAGAATTCAACATTTCCACCAAGCTATGTGGGGGAGAGTTTTAGGCCGGAGAAAAGATCACAAATCTCTGCAACTCTGGGACCATATCAAGAACAGCAGCATGAGAGCGAGTCTTCCCCATCGGTAAGGACACATGTATTTGTCAAAATCAAATTTATTGTGTATGGTACTGGTGATCTTTTCAGTACAAACATTTTTACTCTCTATCTAAATGTGCTTCATGACGAGGTTCATTATGCTGATCTTGCAGATCACTCAGATTTTCAGTATGGCCGACAGCGCTACCAAAGGCATTGACGCTGACCACGAGCTGATGCCGCTTCTAAAGTCTCTTCGTAGCATGGTACTTCCTGTCCTCTGGTTCTGCATTGTGGCAGAAGGTCCAAGGTTACAGTTAATGCAGTGCTCCAAGCGTTCAGCTATGGCGGACACCATTGTTAATATTGAACCCAGCTTTCAATATCACATCAGTGTCCAGGGACAGCCCCTCCTGCCCACCCACAAACTCTATGACATCCACCCAACTCGTCTTACTATAACAACAGAGATTGTTGCTCTGCTTACAGACTTGGAAAGGCACTCAGTCTGCCTGGGTTTTGAGAACAAAAATTGCAGACCTGGACCACAGCCTGTTCTTCCCGAGCGGGCTGCGACATGTGACTTTCTTATTTTGCCAGAGTTGGAACGTTGTGCAAAATGCTCTATAAAACATCATGTATAACATGAGGAAATTGGTCTTTAAATAATGCTTTTCACATTTCTTCAGTTGTTAAACATTTCAGTCCACCTATACTTTAACATTTAAATGTCGATGCTACAGATTGCATTGACTGCAAAGTCACTTTGTTAGTTTAATCCACAAGAATGACAGTACAATGTGATCCACGTTACCTCTATATTTTTCAATCTCTTTCCCTTTATTTAATGTTAATTAGTCACCACCGCTCTTTTTTGGGGGTCCAAAAGTAGGTGACAAATATATTTCATTCACATTTATGTAAGAGGAATTTTGAAATATAAAATAAGAACTTGAAAGCAATGAATGGACAAGTTTTATGGTTTAACATTACATTTTTACACAAGTTGTATCTACACATGTTCATACTGAAAATGCTTATGTGCTTCTCAGGGGGGATTTTTCAGAATGCATAAATATCATGGAAGATCCATATTTGATAAAAAGGTTTCATATTTGCTATATCACATGGTGTGAGGCTGCTCTGTTTTGAATAGACAATTTTGTATATAGCCTACCGCAAAAACGATGGCAGATGATTTAGATCAACTAAAGTATTTTTTTTATAATGTTGTTGTTTTCTTCGTTACAAAACACTTTGAATGATCTTTGTATGTGCTTTCATATGATGAATCTGGATTCTGTTTATTTAATAAATCATAATTGGTTGACAGAGATGTTTAAAGGTGATGTTTTCGTTTTGTATTAAGACATCGCTGAACAACCGAATTTAAAATAAATGAACAGATAAGAAGTAATCTGCAGCCGCTGTAATTTGGCATTTATGCATAACAATTCGCAATTTATCATAAAGTTGCCGCAGCATGCGCACATGCGTTTTTTCTTCTGCGGTGTCATGCGTATCGCACATACACCAGTGGGGGAGCCATAACCCAGTGAATGGCACCTTGCATCCAGTTCTTGAAAAGTTAAACCCATTTAAATGCGACTTTTTCTTCACTTATATGTTTTTAATGTGTGCTTTTGAAATGTACCATTTCAAAAAGAAAAGAAAAACATAATTTCTGTATTTTTATGGATTAACTCTGACATCTAATTGCAATAGCCTATACGACTTAAAGCAAGAAGAAAACCTTACATTTCTCGGGTCATGCCCAGGTTTGTGCGGTCATTATTACGCACAATATCTGTCATGAAATATAAAAACGGGCGAGGCTGAAAGAGTTAACCAGACAAGTGGATGCGTGTTGATCTTCCAGTCTTTTCCCAGTGCTGTGACAGCGCTTTGCTCTGCATCATGTGTGGGGTGAATTAACACCGAAATGTGAAAGAAGATATTATAATATTGCCATTCAGTCGCGATGCGGGGATACCATGCATGTGTTTCTCAAGGGGAGGTGATCCGCAAGATGTGACTGAGGAGAGCCACGGATGAATTTTAAGAGGCATCGCAGGTCCGTGTGCATGGTCTTTTTCTCCACATTCCTTCTAAAACATAACGTTTACTCAAGCAAATAACATGTTTGTGCGTGTATAGTGAATGAAAAAGAAATGTCACTCGATTTAAATGCAGCCGGAGACTGCAGGGAACCGCGCAAGATGCTCTAACATTGAGGGACGCATGAAAGGAAATACGCCTCGTGTCCTGTTGTATTTTTCCGACGTTTGGTTGTGTTTATTTAATGTGTGGCGAACCTGTCACGCAAATGTGCATTTTAAACACCGTATCTTATTCACGTTTCATTCTGTCAGCGCGCAGTCGTGCTGCTGATGAAAGCGTCGCGTGCGGCTTTCAATTGGATTTTTCCATGGCATGTTGCTATGCGATAGATTAATGATGCTAAACAGTCACACCTGTTATCTGTAGGTTTGGATGTGATTTGGATTGATTTACAGCAAACGTGTCATCTGTGAATGCGTGTTTCTTCGGTTAAGCCACCGTAATAAGGCTCTGTATCGTCTTACTCAGACCTCATGTTCACGCGAGGGTCTGTTATTTTTGAGAAGTTATCATATTATTCAGAGACCATTTACAATGTCGAATATATACATATATTTGCTATGTATATCATCACAACGGAACAGTCACACAACGTGCGCAGTAAGTTGTAGTTGTGACGTTTTAGGACTTAATTTATATTCCACATGTGTCAGTCCTGTAACCAATATCTTGTGTGTAAATTGTGTTATTTTCTTTCACATTCCATCAATGATTCAAAATGTTTGCCTAAACGATTTACTTCTATTTTCGTGGAACCATAAAAATGATCTGAGAATGGTCACATGATTTGGCATCATGATCTACTCAGATTTTGGAATCTCTTAGGAATCATATGACAACGTTTTAATAGTCAGCAATAGTATTTAATGTATCAGATGCTAACTGCAATAAGTCAAGTTTGATCAGATCTGCACCAACAGCTGTGCCTCTAAAGACTGAAATGTTTCACTACAAGCTTCCATTTGCAGTTAATATTATAATTATATAAATTAGACAAGAAGGAACATATAAATAACAAGTAAAGAATAACAACGCAACATGCATTTTGTGAGATTCCAAGTTGCAGTGAAATAGAAAAAAGTTTTTAGGTGAAATAGGTATTTCTTAAACAACCATCATACTGTCCAGGTACCTGTTTGAAGTACCTCGCAATCGTCATCGGCCTAAGCAAAAACTGTATAATCCCATTGTAATGCTAACTTAATTCAATAAACCAATTAGTCAATTCATTTCAATGAGATATTCACATTTTGCCTCCCATGGCACAGAATGAATTGCGCTTCTATAATTGATGCTTTTGACTTGAGCTCTCAGTATATAGTCACTGCAAACGGAGTACGGCGTGTGTGGTTTGAAGTGTCTAGACTCTGAGTCACTCCACATTGCAAAGCACAGATTTCTTGCTTCAGCTAGCTCTGTCAAGAGTGTGTTTCAATGAAGTCCTTCTGTTCCGAACTCCTCCCATCCGGGGTGCTAAAGCAATAAAAAGTTCAAATTGAGTCAATTGTTACTTGATGTTGTAGCCATACACAAGCTGGAACAAAAAGTCCATGCTAGGGTGACATGTTTTAATTTCCCCTCTGTCCTGGAAACAGCATTATTTTATGTTCTTAGCGGTTAGCTATATATGGGTTGATGCTATAGCGATTGCAGCTACAGACTTGAATACCGGGTTGAGTCATCACCACAAATTACACTACAGGGTGTGAGTGTTAATGTCCAAACAAATGGCTTTTTGTTATGTGTCCACCTCGCTGTCTGACCCCAGGACAGGGTTTAAGGCTCCAAAACAGTGTCTCCACCCTGGCTAAGCTGTGAAATGTTCATGTTTTCACAGAGATTTACCACAGTGTGGCCAAGCTGTTGTCAGCTTTGTTGCTGACTGTCTGTTTTGTCTTTGTTTATCTAGAAGTAAAAAAACATGGAGGAAGGAATTCTGTCTTTCGGAGGAGAGCAGGAGGTCTGTAGTTATAGCAGAAATAACATGATTTTAATATGGTGTTGTTTGGTTGACTTAAAAAAAGTATGTTTGACCTGCTTTAAACGTGGATAAAAAAGACAAACCAAAAGTAGTCCATGTAGACTTCAAAGCACACAGTAAAGCTGCACTTTGATTTGAGCTAATACTTGATCAGACATTCCAGAAAACTAGGGTTTGTTCTTTCCAGAGTGCACTCAACCCGTCTGTTAGACAATGTGTAAAGACTTGAGTTAAGAATGAGGATAAACAAGGAATCTGGGTAAAACGTGAACTTTATAGGATTACGTTTTTGTCTGTACGAACATATGATCTCTACTGCTCAGGCTGTTAAAGACATATAGAATTGTATAGTTCACCCAAAAATAAAAATTATTTAGTTATTTATTCACTCTCATGTCTTTGAAAATATGTATATGACTGATTCATCTGTGGAACACGAAAGAAGATATTTTTAGAATTGTCTCAGTGGTCCATACAATGGAAGTCAACAGGGGTTTATGTTATTAATATTTGGTCACCAACATTTTTCAAAATATATTTTGTGTTCTGCTGATAAATGAAAGTCATACAGGTTTGAAATGTCATGAGGGTGAGTAAAAGTCGAAAGAAGGTTCATTTTTGGATGAATCGCTCTTGTTTACTAATGTTAGGTGCATATAACCACAAATATATTGCATTTATTTGTAGTTGTAAGCATGACCAAAAAAAACAAAATGTCTAATGAACAAAAACATACAACGAATGGAAATGTCTAGTAGACCTGTCCAATTCTGCAGATCATTTCACAAGTACAAGAAATGTTACAGGCTCATTTTTTTGCAGCCATGATTTTAGTGTGTCATCATGTGACCAACGTGGATAATATACAGTACTTGCAAGTTGACTGTGGAAGGTGAACGATTGAAATATTATAAAACTTTAGCATAAAACGCTTAATAGGGCAGGTGTTTGATTCTATAACTGCTAAAACATCTGAACATAGAACTTGTTTGACCCCTGTAATGTGATCTGCATAGATCAAAGTAGGTTGGCAGGAAAGCAGCTGGTTGTTCTTAAGAATCAGCTGTAAGGAAGGAGGGTCATCTCTGGTCACACATGCTCCGAGCTTCAGAGGAAGGCTCTGTTTTACAATATATTGGATGCATGCATTGTCAGTGGTCTATTTAATTGTGTCATTTTAATCAGTTATTTATCTTTCGTTTGTTTATAAAGTGAATTATTGCCCTATGACACCATGATGCTGAAACAAATTTTGTCAACGACCCAGAAACACTCTATATTGCATCTGTGTTGTATTTTGAACTCAAAAGTGATGCAATCTTCAGAGAGAGAGAAAACGGAGAGTAATCTCCAAGCAGTAATCCTGTGATTTTGTGTGGAAGAGCCTTATTGGTGTGCTACAACAGGGCAGTGCAAATGAGAGACAGGTCACGACAAGTCTTTGGAATTGCCTTTGTCTGTTTTGAGAAACCACTTCTCCCCCAATGGCTAACCCAGGACCCTCCAATTTCTGCAAAAAGGTCTCATGGTCACAAATAATGCTAGATGCCCCCTGTTATCATCATTCATCATGTTGTAATCTCTGGAAGAAGTGCACATTAAAGTCCATGTATGAATATATTTTAGTATCCTAGAGAAATTTGGAGTGTTAGCAATTTAAGAAGAAATGAGGGAAAATGGTGAATAATTAATGAAAATGTAATTTTTTTATGCGTGAAAAAGTAAGTCATTAGGCGTTTATACATATTGTTTTGTTTTGTTTAATAAAAAATATGATCAACCTGATATTTCAAGAACTTCTGGAAAAATTTAGCAGGAGCCCAGAACCTAAATTTAAATGGTCTGCATTTTGCACTTTTGCACAGAATCCAGAAAAAAGTGCTTGATAGTTTTCAACTTCAATAATTATAGCAGATACTTATTTTATATCCTATGTTGGTAAAATTGTTCTTTCCCAGCACAAAATGAAGTTGAAAGGAATGCTGTTAAGAGGTCAGTAACCTACAAAGTGTACTATGTTGCTCTTTTTGGCCATATGGATTTTGAGTCAAATTCAAATTTGTTGTGAAGACTTTCTATGTTTGTTAAGCAATGCACTCAAATATACTTTTAACGGAGATTTTCCAAGTTTCTGCAAAACGAAAGTATCTTTTGCAATTCATTGTGAAGTGCAAAAAGAGTAATTATTCCTGTCTATTGATGTTTAGCCAGAAACCATATGGTTGTTACGGACGCCTCAGACTCACCTGTCCGCTTGTCGGATAAAACCATTAAGATAACTTGCAGCATTAAGTTGTCGCGCAGCTGTCGCCAAATTTAGTTAATAAATGTGACTTCACATTAAGCAGAAATGTTTGGAAAGCCGTCAGCATTTAAAGTTGGTTTTAAATTCGGACTGTGCGGTGTTTTATTAATTTTTCTTGGGTGGCTCATCCCCCGCAAGCGCTTGTAGATGGTCTCGTCCTTATTGGCTTTAGGGTTTGGAGAAATACTTGTTTGAGAGAGCGTGAGCGTGTTCTACAGGCAAAACAATTGCGGTCCTGTAACGTGAAGGCTTGCATCTTGATACATCTTAATGAAATGTGACATGCAATGAAACGAAAATCGCGTTTATGGTCTATTCTGTGGATATTCTGACGCGAATATTGTGTTCAGGTAAGCCCATGAAACAGATGACCGCACTTTCGCTGCGAAACTTTTCTAGCGTTGTTATAAATCTGACGCGGGTAGATTATACCGATCGCTTTCTTGACTAAGAAGTTGTAAGTGTTTGTTCAGCTGGTGGTGATAATCTTTGATTTAAGAACTGACTAAGTTTCTCTCTTCTTTCTTAATATAAAATGACGTTGTACGCGTTTTTCCATACGGTTTGTGATGGTTGTCCTGTTAGTGTGTTTATATACACAGACAGCACAGTTGTAAAACTTTTTATCTCAAATGCCGCAGTTGTTAGTATAAAACTATAAATTCATACTTACTGTTGTATGATGGTAAATTGACAGTTTTAATGTTTAATGCATAGCCTATATCATTTCGACTGGCAACTTCAAGAGTGGATTTTTGTTTTAAATTGAATTTGCTCATTGAAACCGGGTTCAATGAGTTTAGGGCTGCAACAACGAATCGATAAAATCGATAAAAATCGATTATTAAAAATGTTGGCAACGAATTTCATTATCGATTCGTTGTATCGCGCGACTATAACGCGCGCCGCATGTTTGAGTGGCGTGAGCGTGGCGTTTCTGTTGCGTGTCAGCTCTGTGGCGGCTGCGTCGTGTTTTCTGTATCTTTGCACACCAGCACCGTGCCTGATGCGGCGCTGGCGCGCTGCTGCTGCTATAGGTGACATAGAGGGAGGCCGCCGACAGACAAGGGTCTTGTATTCACGACAAGTTTAAACTTTTTTCACATAACCTACACCTTCCAAAATCCGAAAAATGAGTAAGTAGGCTGTCTGTTTATTTAAATAACATTTCCAAATGTTTTGTAGCTTTATTACCTGATGTTGGACCGTCACTCAGATGACACACTAGACTACGTTGTTATTGTAGTGTGTCATATTTTTTTCCATTTTTAATCACATTGTTAAGAGCATAAAAAACAAAAATAATTCAGTCACCAATACATTTTGGGGTTTAATACGAACCACAATTCGTATTAAGATGATTCTCAGATATGTTATTAAAGATGTAACGTAATCAATTGATGCACGAGTTTACTTTATGCAATATGTGTTTAAGATGGACATAAATTAATATTCCCATTCAATGCAATGTATCTTTTCATTGGATATAGCCTAAGCATTTTCTTGGAGGAAGATTTTATGGAAAAAAGTAGTTAATTGGAGTATTCATTTGCAACATTTTAGTAATAATATCTCATACTTAATAGGAATATTAATGTATAATTTATTTCAATATTCACTTGTTGTTTCTCCAAAAATGCATTATAAACATGATTTAAGTCCTGATGTTTTCTACAGTGGACATGTAAACCCCGTAACGTGTAGATGTTGGTTTAATGAAATTCAATTTGAAAATACGTTCAAATAAATGATGATTAGCTTTCAAACATCAAAATGGCATTCATTAATATGTATTCGTGTACAAAATTACATATAAACATCTTTTCCTATTCTATTTTGCCTGGAAACGCTTCCAACACGCTTGCGTGTCTCGTGAAAAATAGGCGTCGATTCAATTCCTAGCATGCACGCGTTTTCCGTGCGGCTCGTCTCACGCAGGCAGTGTGCAAGCTCTAACCTGTTAACATGGGAGCCGATTTAAAAACGGTCACGCCAGGCTTCTGAGACGCTCACGCCACGCATCTAGTGTGTCACAGGACTAAAAAAAGTTGATCGCGCCGCGCAGCATAGCGGAGAAAAAATAAATTAAAAAAGCAGAGTGGAGGTAGAGGAAAGACCATCAGAGAGACCCGAAAAAATTCCAGAAAAAAACAGCAAACCATGAGAGGCTTCTTGATGGGAAATGCATCATGTAAACCACAGCCAGCTGTAATAATAATATAATAAGTAATAATAAAGCTTTTGAAATATGTTTTGCAATGTCAGTTCTATTTTTCAATAAAGGGTTGAAAATGAATGCTTTTAAAAACTTGTATCCGATTCATCGATTAATCGAACAAATAATCGACAGATTAATCGATTATTAAAATAATCGTTAGTTGCAGCTCTAAATGAGTTATTTGCTTATTGGACAAAAGAAACCCAATATCACAACAATTTGTATCAATATTACCATGGTCTGCGTATACCCGAATATACATAAACTTACTGTAGGCTAAGTAAAGTTGATCAACATAAACAACAGCAGCACCGGTCAACACATTGAAAAAGTTACAAGTAAATAAAATTGGTTATTGAATAATTGTTTCTTTAGTGAAATGAATAAACCCTGTGATAAGCCTATATTCTGGTTTTATTAATTACATAATTATTTGTTTTTTATTGTTTAATCCAGTATTTTTGTCTCTTTTGTCTGTAATCCAAATTGAAGAGATAAGCAAGCCGTTTTTGCTTCAGGATATGTGTGTAGAATGTATAATATCTATACTTAAAGGGATAGTTCAGTGGTTTTGTGTCTATACAATGGAAGTCAATGGGCTCCAATGTCGTCCAATAGCGTTCTTAATAATATCCTCCACTGTGCTCTGCTGAAAAATGAAAATGACACAGGTTTGGATGATACAAGAGCGAGTAAATGATTTGGAAAAACAATTTAAGCTGAACAATCGTAAAAATCTTTCTCTCTGTGTTTCTCTCTCTTTCTCTCTTTCTCTCTCACTCTCGTTTTGTCCTCAGATGTCCTCTCTTTCTATTTTTCCTTTCCCTCACTCTTTATCTCTTTCACATGTTTTGTCCCAGGACGTTTCTCTCACTCTCCCTCCCTCTCTCTCTTTATCTGTTTCACATGTTTTGTCCCGGGATGTTGGGTGCTTTGTCATCAAATTCCCATAAACCTCTTGTTTATATCGCTCTCGGTCAGGTTTTGATCTCTAAGCATTTTTCCGCCTCTCAGCTCCCATCATGCTCTCTGCCAGGTCACTGCTTGTAAGCTGAGGTGTGTGATATCTGTTAGCATATGTGTACCAGATGTGCTCATAGTCTTTTCCAAAATCTCTTTGTACTTCTACGCAATTATATGAATTATGAGAGCTTTTATAAATGGTTTGAGTTAGACTGCACTGAGTATTTGCTGCACTGAATATTGTTCTTGTAATTCGTTGTTGTCAGTTCACACTGCACATGGTAGCAATACGCCTGATTTTGTTGTGGGGTACATTCCCAGCCAACCATCCTGCCACATGACCCATGCCACATGCCACTTCCTCACAAACAAAAACACATTCTTTTGGGTTTGACGTATTCTTCTAGATTTCAATGAGGGGTGAATACTAAATGTTTTGTGATGTTTGGCCCTTGTACTTCCACAAATAATACTAAAGTACTTTCAGGGTTTCACACTGTGATGTTTGAAAAAGTAAATGCACCGAATACGAAAATGGGTAATTTGTTTTATTAAGTATTTGGAAAAGCATTTATTTAATTCAGTATAACAAAGTGTCCTCTTTCCAATAGGTGCTCAGCAGTAAACTAAGTAGTTACACAGTGGCTCCCCCATCTGGCCGCTGGGACACCATAGCATCGTGGATATCAATCTGAGCCACAACACAGAATGACATGTCTCATGTGACTACAAGGTGATGCGACTTTCTCAGAAAAAGTTCTGTTAAATTGAAGCTCAAGTGATAACATCCCTTTTTGTTTCTTCTTGGTTAGCAGAAGCTGAGGGTTAAGTGGGAGGCTGAATTCACAAGACCTCCTGAGTTACATTCTATGGAGGTCAAAGGTCGCCTGATCACTGCCATGGGCTTAGGGGCTCCAGGTAAACCTAAGTAATTCCTTGTTGATAGTGTTCCTGGACATTGCTTGTTTACAATACTTGACTTTCTAATACACATCATGTTGACAGATGTCCAGGGCTGTCAGGACAGCAAGCTGCAGGCAGAGCGAGTTTCAGAGCTGCAGGAACGAAAACAGAGTCTGCAAAGCGTTTTAAACAGTCGCCTCGGAGAACTTCGACAAATTTGTCTTCAAGAGGCGGTACGAGGGTTTATTATTCTTTACTTTTAAAAAGCTGCTGTGTTTTAACAATGCTAAAAAATCCAGCTGCTAAGGAAAAGTTTCAATGTTATACATTGTTTTGCATGACTCGGTTTAAACTTTGTCTGTTTCAAATATAAGTTGTCTTATTGGATGTGCAGTGTTTGAGGTTTAAACTCCCTGGCTATTTTTATAATCTTAACTTCCATTTAAAAATGGACTAAAATCATAAGATGTCTCCGCAGGAGCTCACAGGAAAGCTGCCGGATGATTTTCCTCTAGAAGCAGGGGAAAGACCCCCCTTTGTTCAGCGCCGGACCGGCATGACCCTTTACGTTACCTCAAAAGGAGAGGTCAGTCTTTTTCCCGAAAGGCATTAAAAGGATTCTCTTTACAGACACCCACAACTTTGTTGGTATAATATAATTATAAGAGCATCTGTTTTCCTCACAGGACGATCCGGGCCAGCGAAGGCAGATGAAAGCTCTGTTCAGTGGCGCTCTGCGCAGGAGCATTGAATCTGATAAAAACATGTTGCACAGTAAGAGGACGGTTCACCGGGGATGCCACACAGGTGACATTACACACGGGCATTAATGCATTTCTTGTAAACTTTGGCGAAAGGGGTTTGCAGGATATGTAAGAAGTTGCACTTACTTTAAAAACACACTTGTTTACCTGTGCATTTACAACCTGAGCACTGTGCTAGTTTTCATCAACTACATTTACATTTAGGCATTTGGCAGACGCTTTTATCCAAAGCGACTTACATAGCATTATCCTGTACATTTTACATAGGTATCTGCAATCCCCTGGGATAGAAACCCACAACCTTGCGTTGTTAACGCAATGCTCTTACCACTGAGCTACAGGAAAGCCCCATCATGTTTTGTTATTATGGCTTAAATCCATAATTTTGGAACCAAACTCTTCATATAGTGTCAGACTTGGATATCTATACAAATATCAATTAATTGTGTGTTGTTGCTCTCTACAATTAATTAAATTACATAACCATGTGTATAATGAGAAGTGGAAATGCGACGCCATCTTTGTCCTGTTATAGCCTCTGTAGTCCTTCCCAATCCGTTGGTTGCAATTCGCAATCCGTTGGTTGGAATTCGCATTATTATTATCAGAAATATGTTTCCATGATTTTAATGTTCTGATAAGCATCATTATGATGATCGCATCTATTTATATCCCTGCATATCACAACAATGTGAGGACATACTTAATTCCTCATTTTTATTTTAGTATCTTAATGTGAGTTTCACATCTGTTGCGATATGGAGATAAGGATAAAAAACTTTCTATGATAAATTATAAATTTATGCAAGCAGCTTCTATAGTTGACAGATACAAATTCCAGAATGTGGCTGTTTTTAATGTGGTGTTCTCATTTGTTACATTTTCAGAAGAAACTGTCAAGTCAGAGAGCAGTTCGATGTCGGACTCAACATCTCACGACAATGGTAAACGATATCAGATGATAAAAGATTCAGAAAACACTGGCTTGTCTATGACAGGCTACGTAACTGAGATATCACATAACCCTGTCAACTGTGGTTTACAGAAGACTCCTCTCCGAGTGTGGCACCTGAGCACCGCTCTATGTCTCATCCCCGGCTGGCTCCAGGCAGCCCTGACAGCAGGATCTGTAGAAAGCTGTCCCCTGTGGAAATCTACTACGAGATGAGAACTCGTCGTAACTCTGCCTCAAGCTCTGTTAGGTAAGCGGGGATGAATAAAGGGTGGGATATGTATAGCTACTAGGGGATATCAAAATCTCACTGTGCACTTATACCTCGGAATAAAGTACGATATTCATTGCGATATTTAAAAAGACAAATGATGACTTGGAAACGTACCTCAAACAGAAAAAAACGGAGTGCGACTGAATAAAACAGAATGAAGAGCTCACGAGACTAGGTTTTGAAAGTTAGACTTATTTTATACTTGACACAATGTTTTAAACACACTGCTCATTTCATACAGCATGAGACGAGATGAAAAAGAAAACACAAATCTATCTAGGAAATTGGCTAGTTGGTTGTTGGGTGACTATTCAACGATCATGGTCGAGAGTTTAATCGTATATTGGTTAAGGTTTGCTATCGTAATTGTATTTCTGAATGTTTACTCAGCCCAAGTCACTCACTCCCAAGAAGTGCATCCAATGTGGAGGGCAGAAGTGTTCCAGCCACGCCTTTATTGTCCCGTACAGCACCAATCAGCGTTCATGTGAGGTATAAAATCTTTTCTAACACTTCTTCTGCTGTTAGAACACCATGTTACTCCGTTTCTGCGTAGACAGCTTCCTCAGATAAGTGAGTGATTTGTAATGTCGTACGTGTGAAGGAACTCTGCCCTCCACTAACGTCTGTGTGACTGGAATCAATATACAGTATACAAAAAAATTAAGAGACTATTTCAAGATTATTTCCAGTTTTTATGAATTTACTATTTATAGGTGATAATTTTTTTATTCTGTGAACTACGCTCTTTCAAATTTCAAATAAAATGTCAAATATTTGCAGACAACAAATACTGTAAAAATAGGTCAAAAAACTGAAATATGCTCTGCAGTATTTGAGGTTTCAAAAAATACAAAGAAAACGACTTCATAAACGACAGCAATGCAACAGTGATATAAACACATTTGGGAAAACCCTTAAAAAAGAAACAAATTATGTGATTAACCTAAATGTGCTAAAATGTACTTTTATTGTGTCTGCTAGGCCGGAGATGCCTGGTGGTATTGCTCTTAAGCAGTGGTGTGGCAGTCCAGATGTTCCTCAGTTTGTACCGTTAGCATCTTTGGAGGGCTCCTCATCTGAACGTCGCAGCTGCCCCTACAGCTCCCGCGCTCGTCGTAGCAACAGCTCCGAAGCTCTGCTCGACCGTTCCAGTCTCCCTGAGCCTGGACCACCCCACAACGGCATGCCACCCCGAGCTGGACCATATAAGAGCTCTGAGTCCCTCACAGATGGCAAGCTCCGTCAGATGTATCAAGGCAGCCCAGAGAGGCAGATGATGGGATTTAAAGAGCAGGGTAGAATGCGCTCCTCTCTAGGCGGCCAAAGCAGTGGCACTGGTTACAATGAAATTTTGATGGACTACATTTGGGGAAAACAACAGAAGAGGCCCGTACAGCCTCAGCAGAACCAGTCAGCGGGTCGAATCTGGCCAGATTTCTCCACCCCTCCATCCGGTACCCCGCCTCACTACAATGGGTTCTCCCACTCACAGTTACACCTGGCTGCCGCTCCACCTTCGTATAGCCCCATGCTGCTGCGGGGCCAAGAGGCTGAGCCACGTCGGGTCAAAGTGACGCGGACAAAATCTTGCGGACCCTTTATCCCTTTACAGCCGCACCAACAGGACACAGTGTTGTTCTCGGCTTACGATCTGTCGCACCCCTCTTCTGGGTCCACCACTTCTTCGATTCCCAACCTGTTGCCCCATCACGCAGACCTAACCACTGCTGCAGCTTTCGGTCGCAGACCCCCGCAATTCTCTCTGCCCACCCCAGAGGACTCCACCCGCAGTCTACACAAGGCACTGGCTCTGGAGGGGCTTCGGGACTGGTATCTGAGAAACGCTTTGGGTTATTCCACTACGGCCAAAGGTCATGATGGACTTGGCATGCGGCACTCGCAGACTCACCACCTGGTGCACCAGCCTCAGTCCATCGCAGCCGACCCACTTTATTCACACCGACAAATACCTCAGTCAGCATCATTTCATGGGCATCCCTTGCATGCTAGGTGCGTTTTCTTTCATTCTGGTTTATCCCACAGAACTAGCAAATTTTAAACTTGAAGTCAAGTGTGTACTGATGATGTCATGTTATGTATGTCTCTCAATGGCAGGTCCATGGAGCTCTCTCTCTACCCAGAGCCTTTCCCCTCTGAAGGAAGCACTCAGAATGAGTCGGGTTCTGAGCCCCCTTCACCTGGAACGCTGGTCTGACAGGCAGCCAAATTATCCCAGCGCCTCTAATGAGCATTGCACCTTCTTCTAGGGATGCACCGGTCTGGTACCGCCCTCTGTATCTACCATTAAAAGGCTCTGATACCAAAATATATGCATCTTATATGATTTGTAGCATTATTGTTAAAGCGCACACAAAAGTCATGTGATACACCAAACAATGCTCAGCAAAAGCTCTATGCATGTGTTGTGATACAGAATGGATGTCTGGAAACAAAAAGGCTGTGAAGGAAACTATTAGATGTCGATAATGTATGTATTGGCATGTCTAAATTATTTTTAGAGGCATTACACATTTATGTTTGTCAAGCATTACACAAGCATATAGAATTGTGTATAGTAGTAAATATAGAGTCAAATTCATTAGCCAATATTTCTGTCTAACACCCTGTCTACACCAGATGCAAGCGACAAGACAAAGCCATTAAAGGGACAGTTCACCCCAAAATGAAAATGCTGTCATCATTTACTCACCCTTAAATTGTTCCAACCTATAAACATTACCTTGTTCTGATAAACTCAAAGAAAGATATTTGGAAGAAAGTCAGTAATCAAACAGATCTCAACCATTTATTGTCAATCTGCTTTGTTACTGACATTCTTCCCACTATCTTTGTATTCTTTAGAACAATTGTTGGGGGTGCTGTCCCTTTAAGAACAAGGAATTGGTCAAGTTGCAATTTGACCACATCCAGTGTGGTAAACATTTCTATTATAATAGGTTATTTTGTCTCTTGTTGCATTGCGCTGCATTGTGTCCGGTGTAGACAGGGTGTCAGTCTAGATGGGCTTGTAAAATTGTTACACAAAAAACAGTTTCTATGTTTGCCAAGCATACATAATTAGCCCTGATATAATTCCTTTTTATTTGTATATACTTTGACAATACATGGTTAAACTGAAGTAAATAATATTTAGATATGCCTTGATGATCAGCTATATTTATTTACAGATACATTTAACCTCAACGAGCGTTTTGTATCAACGGGTAGCAAAATAATTGTCAATACTTGTACTTTCTCTAATGGTATCGGTGCATCCCTATCAAATGAAGAGGCATCTTTAAACAATTGTGCAATCATTGTGTTGGCGGTGATAAACCATAAAGCTGCCTTTGATTGTAAACCGGTCTATAAGGAGGGTGTTTTCTTCAAACTCTGTGTGTGTATTCCTGAAAGTAATTGTAGAGGTACATTTTCAGAACAAAATATAATTTTTTCTCTGCTTCATCCTGAGATATATAAATATATTTTCAGAGAACAAAATAGATTATAAGATGTACGAACGTATTGCTATTTTGTAACTAATATGGTTCAGGTTAATACTCAATTATATATGATCAGATTTTCATGCATTTAAATGTACTATAACAGCAGTGAATGTGTTGCATACCTGTTTGTTTGTTTGTTTGTTTGTTTATATATCTATCTATATATATATATCCATATGTAGCTATGAAGAGTATGATACAATTATTTCATATAGAGGACTTTGAAGTGAGGCCAAGATTTTAGGAGTGTTTGCAATGGCTGAAGTCTCGATGCGCAATCGAGTTTATGCTGGTTGTGTAAAATTAATTATATTATTATAGCTTTTAATACAAATTATGCCATGCCATTATAACCTCAGTTTTCCTGAGACTTGTGCCGTACACATTGTGATCCTGAAATTTGAAATGACTTGCAGTAAAAGAATTATGCATTGCACAATAATGCATCCTTATGAATTCCTGTAAAGCCCAAATGATGCTGTAATGATTTATACTCCGTTCATTCAGAATAGTTTTTTGTTGATTACATCGTTTAGTCTCATCTGAGTCTAGCCTTTAATACATATTCTAGAATATTGTAGAAATGTTATCTTGGCGTCTACTGTGGCATACATATAAGTAGCATAAGCTGGCCTTATGTTTGCTCTGTGTGCGAGGTGAAATACCTCCAGGATTATTTCAGTCTCGACTGTTCAGTATGTGATCATACTGTTCACCAGTTAGTTTAGTAATTATTTTTGTTACAGTTTCTAACTCTAATGAGTTGCTTTTCTTCCGTTTGGTTCGTCTATACAGCCAAGATCCTGTATTTCAGGTTTCAAAGCAACAACATCAACAAACGTCACTACGCATGCATGCTTTTGTGGCCTGAACGTAACTGCCGCTACACATCTGCTAAAAATGTTGTCCCTGCAGATTATTTCTGATAACAAGCAAAAGAAACTGAGAAGAACCTCTACTTGGCTAAACTTGCCTGGCCAATATTTTTTATTTAAACTGCAGTACCAATTTCAACCGCTAGATCCAATAGGGTTTCTTCAAATATGAAAAGTTTACAGGAGTAAATATACAATACAATTTAATTTAATTTAAAGTAAATAACAGTATAATAGTTATATTATTAGCCACTAGCCAGACCAATAAACAAACACAGACTGGAAGTTAACTTTGGGCAAGGTGTGTGTGTCCTATGAAACCGAAATTAGATACAGCGATCTGATGAATTCCCCTTCAGAGTTTCCTGTATGGATGTTTTGTTGTTACCTTAATTACAGCTTCATGAGATTGTAGGCTGTTTTTTTGCCTCTTCAGTCTGTTGTGACGAATATAATTGCAGATGGTATGGCCCGACTTTGATGGTTTAGGTTTCGTTAATACTTAATAAAATGGGTTAAGAACATGGTAATTAGTACTAATTGGTGTGTAGTTTCTACTCTTCAACTTGCAGGTTTGTGAGGTGCCTCCAGCTGGTATCTGAACTCATGACCAAACACCTGTGCATTGCTAGTCTGTTAGTGTATTTTGGTGACATAAATGTCTGTACTGTAATTGTAAATATCGAAATATATATGTAGCAACTTGAATAAAACAATCTATATTGTATATTTATGAAGTGATCAGATTTTTGTATACATATTTATTCCATACATGCTCTGGTTTACAGTAGTGAATTACTTTTGACATCTTTATAATATAAACAGCGTTCTGATTTTGGCTTTAAATTGTAAAATCATTGTTTTGCTGATTTCCACAATGCGCCAAGTGATTTAATTTAATTTAATACTTTAATGTATTATAATAATTATTATTGGGCGATGCCTTTTTTTAACGCAGTTAACACATACAGCTGGTAAAACAATGTATTTGGCGAATAGATTACCCCTGTTACGGTTTATGACCCTGTTCACAACTCACATTATTTACAAAAGACTGAGAAGTACTTGTTTTGTAGAATTTACGGTTTCTTTCCACATAAAAAATTAAACAAGATGGCTAGTAAACTGATGATACTTACATTTCAGGGATTTCTGACCGAGTAAATAAACAAGATCAATATATCAAATATTCTGAAGGGAGCTTCACATATGGAGGTGTTGTGTTGGCACAACAGTATATTGTTTTTGACACAAACAACTGTTCTGAGTGCTTGTTTCATGAGAATCTAAATGCCTCTGTCTTAATTATATAATGTTTTCGGTGTAATTTATAATTCTCATATTTGGTCAGTTAATAATACTATTTTATGTAGTTTTATATTATTTATTTGAATTTAAAGAGCTGTTTCATGTTTATCCTTGAATCACTTAACGAATAAATGTTGATATAGAATGTAAAAAGTAATTTAACTTGCCCAACACTGTATGTTACCCATGGCTGACCTGAACTGTTGGCTTATACAGTATCGGCAAACTGTTCAGATTAAAGTGTATTCAGGAGCATTAATCTTTTTGCCATATGCTTTTTCAGCTATGGTCCACTTTAGATCACCAGTTTAGGGTGTATAATCCCACAGTCCTTACTGCTTTCCATTTTTCCATTTTTTAAAGTCTATTCCTTTTCCCTTACTGAGGAGAGAGGACATAGAAGGTTAGACAGAATAGAGATGGGAAGATAAAGAGCAATAGAGAGCATATGTCATCTGAGAAGAATATGCATTTTTTATCTTGCAGATGAGTTTGGGTTGAAGTCTTGGGTTTAGTAAAAAAAGAATTTCAGATTGATTGATGAATTTAACTGAGAAGATTCCAGTCCAAGTACATTTCTTGTGGTTTACTTTTATTTACTCTCATTTTACTTTCTTGCTGCAATTCTAGTGATTAATAAGTTACATCAGTCTTTTACCTCATTTTGTTTTAATTGGCTTAAAGTGGGAATACATTTTTATGTTTATTCAATTATAATGTATGTTCAATGTTCATACAAATATTTTTCTCTTTCAGAGCAGACTGTGACATAAAACATATGTATTATGTGGTAATTGTGTCTGCCTCACATTTCCAGATGTTTATAGCTTGTATCAACAATTAGAACAAAAGCCCCAAAATGAAGTTAAATCTAGTTTTGTAAATGTGTACAGTCTGTGAACTTGCATCTGCTTCCTCAAGGAGCTTGTCTTGGAACTCTTGCTGGACAAATGCATGGGCCTTTTTAGACAAAGTAAGTTCTGTGTTCCTCCATAAATACAATCATTATTTACATGGCTATATACACTAATGTTTAAAGGTTTCAGGATTCCGTCCGGGTCAGGCAAGTGCCCCTATATATTTGATCGATGGTGTATATCCTTGACCTTGCTTACTGTATAAACATACATTTTCTATGCATTAAAACAACTGATAAAAGTCATGTCCTTTTATTATGCTTTAAACTGCAGTTTCAATGTTTACTTGTCCAGATTCAGGTTGTAGAGGGCGATTCTGAGTATTGGATTGTGCGCATGAGGGAGCACTTTTGTGATTGAAACATTTCATCTTGTTTTCTGGACCACTGGAAAGACCACTACCTCACTGACACAAAACTAATGAAGGCGTGTTTGGTTCAGGGCTGGACACTGTTGTCAGTCCCGTGTCTCTGTATTTCGGACATTGTTTTGAAAACCTAAGTTCCCTGCCAACATTCTGCTTTTCTTCAGAGTTTTTGGGAGTGTTTTAAAGAAGAGTGCAATTCTACTAATGTGAACTGTCCAGGATTCCAAGACAATTTAATATGTGTAGAATAACCTTTTTTTTATTAAAGCAGACTTTAAAATATTTATTTACGTATTATCAAAAGTTCATGTTTACTGTATTGTACGCTTTTCTATTTAAAGACAGCTTCTTCATCCATCAAATGCATAGTTTTACCCCTCACGACCACTAGAGTGCAGAATTACATTCGAAATGTATGCCCAATGTATGCAGTAAAACATGTAGTATACAATACATTGAGGCTAGCTTGTTGTGGTTATTGATATATATATATATATAAACTATTCATATAAATGTAGCCTAACTATATTTTATCAACACACACCACAATAATATATTACAGACACCCCACATGGGCAGGGAATACTTTTCTCCCGAACACTGACTTGCTTTAAAATTTTATAGGGGTGACAATTTATTTTAATAATTCATTCATAACATGAAGCACAAGATATCCATGGAACTACTTTAATCTCTCTCTGCAGAAAAATATATATGGTAGGCAATCTGAACTACTTCATAAGGATATCATTTATCAGATCATCTAGCATATTTCCTTTTTGTTTCTGAAAAACACATTTCTTAAATGAAGCATAATTAAATTGACCAATGAAAGTGTTTCAAAGAAACTAGATTTTGCGTTATACTGTTTCATAAAGGCTGCAGTGAATTCAGCAGTGCTCACATAAAATATATATATATATATATCGGTCCACCTTCTCAGACTTTTCAAATGGATGTACTGTGTGTGGTAATCCCAATCTGTGCCATTAGCACTACAAGAAGAGGAAGAGACAGACCGACGGATAGACGGTGAGAGAGAGAGAGAGAGAGAGAGAGAGAGAGAGAGAGAGAGAGAGAGAGAGAGAGAGAGACAGGGCTTTTAAAGGATTTGACAGTGGTTTGAAGAATCACAGTTGTGGAATGTTTATGCTTTCCCACTTCCCCTATTTTTCTACATCGTTTTATAATTTCCCAAAGCCTCGAAATCCGCAATTGTCAATGCCTTCTGCATAACAAATCTCGTATGAACGAACTAAATCTTCAGATTGTGTGTAAGAAGACTGTGGACACATTTTAAGATGAGAGCTGGAGACTCTGATGTCGGGACAATTTACTGCTGTGTTTTAAGATCATCGAACTTCAGCTCCAGATGGGCGCACACCAGCAACAGCATCAATCGGTGAGATATTACTTTCATACCTTTTAGCATCATTTATTTGTATGCCAACTACGTAAATGTAAAGCGTAATTAGAAGATTTTTGAATGACTCGTAGACTCTTTGCAGATGTAATGCTGTTATAAAAATACAGTATTAAGGCGAGAGTTTTGCGCACGAGATTAAAAACGTAATCAAACAGGCGCGTGTCTTCCCGCGGGAATTTGAGTGTTCATTCCAATTATAGCATTTTTCCGTTCACCTGTTGTTGAATATTTATGAGTTAATTTACATACAATATTAATACGCATGCCTTTACATGCCCTCCTCCATTCCCAGCGGTCTGTTGAGTGCACAAAGAGGCAACTGAGTTCATTTTCTAAAAATAAATACTTTGCGTTGAAATGTAACGTTAAAGAATAAAAAAGTTGAATTAAAATAGTTTATAGTGTAAAAACGTTAAGTGTAAAACCACTAAGACTATATAGTCTACACTGTATTTAAAGATTAAATTCTGTCATGAATTACTCCAGCCCTGTATGAATTTATTTATTGGTTGAAAACAGACAAATATATTTGGATAAATTATTGTGACCAAACGGTTCTTGGACCACATTGACTAGCATAGTAGGGGAAATTACAATAGTCAAAAGTGCTCCAGAACTGTTTGCTGTACATTCTTACAGTCTTCTTGGTGTTCAGCAGAACAAAAATATAAAGTAATTTTCCCTCCTGGTAGTCAATGGTGACCTAGAACTGTTTGCTTACGAACATTCTTCTAAATATCTTTCTCTGTGTTCATCAGAACACAGGTTTGGAACGAAGGTGAGTAAATGATGACAGAATGTTTATTTTTGGGTGAACCATCCCTTAACATTTTAGCTTCCGTAACACGTTTACAACAAGCATTAACCATACAACAATCACGGTAATAAGATTATTAAATGTACCGGTAGTATCATGGTATTCTTTGAAGATACCTTACAGTGTTAGTACAGTAATTAAATGGTATATCACATTACCTTGGTCTTACTGATGATCTCATGCCATCATTGAACCTTTTTACACACACAGTCCTATGTAAGGGGGTACGTTGTTCGCCTTTGGAGCCTGAAATAATTAAAATAAACTTGCTCAGATCTTTGTATCAATTTTCAATTCAATTGGCACTTCCTTGGTTTTATTCTTTTGCAGTCTAGGTAAGTGTTTCATCCATTTAAACTTCTCAGTTTCATCTAAGCATCCTTAATGGATTTCACATACACTGCTTGCACCCAGAAACATTTCAAAGTGTCATTTCTCCTACAGGAGACGCAGGTAGAGAAAAAAGCTTTGTGCTGTAGCAGAAGGACCAGCTGCTTGCATGGCAGCCACCATGACATCAATGCTATGCCATCACAGCGATATCGGCAGACAACACTTGGGATCCCTGGTTCTTTGGATGGTGATGATAGGATTGACGCCCCAATCCTGGGCACAATCGTCTGCAGGAGCTCAACCGCATTCCATAAAGATCGAGGGTGATATCACTCTCGGGGGGCTTTTTCCAGTACATTCCCGGGGTCCTGCTGGTGTTCCTTGTGGGGAAATTAAAAAGGAGAAGGGGATCCATCGTATGGAGGCCATGTTGTATGCACTGGACCAGATCAACAGTGACCCAGACCTGCTGCCTAATATTACCCTAGGTGCCAGGATACTGGACACGTGCTCCAGGGATACTTATGCGCTAGAACAGTCCCTCACCTTCGTTCAGGCCCTCATCCAGAAAGACAACTCTGATGTTCGATGTTCCAATGGAGAGCCACCCATCATCCCAAAACCAGAGCGTGTGGTTGGTGTCATCGGGGCTTCGGCCAGCTCAGTGTCCATCATGGTGGCCAATGTTCTTCGACTGTTTTCGGTAAGAGGCTATTCTAATGTGTGTACGTTTTTGTTTAGTTTGGCAACAACTCAGAATTTTGTTTTGTTTCCTCAGGTTTAGACTCAAAATACGCCTGTGTTTATGTTGTATGCTTGTGGCATCCACTGGATTTCTTCAGTGTGTGAAAAGTTCTTATTTAGTTGCTCAGTGCCTCTGCAAAATTGGATTTTGCAGTTCTGCTGAGAGGGTCAGTGCTTCAGAATGTATAACTAATTCCGTTAAAAGGTTTGGATTGTGTTACAGCTCACCGGCCTCATAGCAGGAGCTTCTCAAACAAGAGGTTTTTATTCTTTATTTTGTTCTCAGAGAAAACGTCTCAGATTGCATTGGAGAACTGTTTTAAATGAGCGTGCCATTGATTGAACTTTCCAAACTACGGATGTGGTGCTGCGAAAATCCTTTCTCATTTTCAAATCATCATTCAATCTGCAAATCATAAACCTGAGCCACAATTTGGTTCTCCCTTCTGCCACGTTTTCATACGTTTTATTTATTTATTTTTCGAATCATTCATCTTTCCAGGCTATGGTCACCGCTGCAGGCTGTGTGCGTTTTTATTATGTGCGTGCAGGCTGATAACATCACCCAGTTATAAACAATCATTTGAGTCATCACAGTTTCAGAGAAAAGATAAACAATTAACAAAATAAATGTGACTTTGTCAGAGCACTATTAGAGTTCTATCAGAACATTATACATGGAATTTGTGTTTTTTCCCTAATCATAATAGTGTTTTGCTGTGGTTGTTCATTATTTTTAGTGTGCCGCTCTCGAGAACATTAAAAGGATTTATCCTTTGTATTTTCGAAACCTTGTTTTCCACTGATAAGGACTGTACTAAGGCTAGAGTGACCTAATGCGTTTCAGTGATGCATACAGACAGACAAACACAATTATACGTCCCTAATAATAAAAGGTAATTAAACAAGTCACGTTTTATATCTATGATATTTTTGAAATTGTTATAATAACACAATTGATGTTATGATTTTACTGTTAGGATGGACTCCACTCTGTGTTTCTCAGTCAACTTTCTTTAAAAACGCATCTCAAGACCCATATTTTTTCCATTCCACTGCGCTGGATCTAACTTTTTATATGTTCCTGTGTGGCCATTGAGAATTTAAAAATTATCAAAGTTCCACTCAGGATCAGGTTTTCAGTTTTCTTACGAAGGCAGATATTAACTACAGCATTACAGAGGATCGTCTCTCCATTAAAGCCCTCTCTCCAGATCAGACTCCTGATGGAGAATCAAGCATGAGGCCAGAGAAATGCCAGTCCCCCTGTTATCAGCTACAGACAGCTTCTGTTTGGTGGCTTTAGCTGGATGAATGTGGACCTTTAACACTTAGATCTAAAGGAATGGATGGCAAACTCTTAACTCTTAAATGCTGTTAAGTCTTGTGGTCTGATTGTTTCACCCCACATTCTATACATCATGGCACTTACAGTACAAGAAGCATACTTTAAAGACAACAGAAGATGGCTTTCTGCTGTACTCTTATTTTTATGATAAGTTGATGACACGGAAGCATATACAGCCGTGGACAAATTAAGAGACCATTCCACATTTTCATTTAAAAAAAGCATTTCTTAATGTATTGTGGTCATTACAGTCAGTGTTTGTTGAATTTCAACAAAATCAAACCACATGACACATGAAAACTGTGATAAAAATCCAGGTTAATATATTAAAAAAAATTGAAGTAAAAACATGTTTATTACTGTGGTGTTGCTTAAATGTGAATATAAACTTGTTTCTCCATTTTTTTATTTTCTGCAAATAAATACAAATAGAAATAATATTATATTCGAAATAAGGTAAAATATTGTTTGTTCACTGCATGAAACACAATACACAATAGTCTATTTTCTCTGAAATGGTCTCTTAACCTTTTCTGTAGCTGTATTTTTAAAATGATAACATATCATACAATATGAACATATGTTTTTTTAGTATGCATGAAATGTCTGAGAGATACATTTATTTGATCCTTTATAAGAAACTCTGAAGAGTGATGAGATTTCATCAAATGAAAGCTCATTATTGTCTTTTAGAAAATCATCAATGAATCAATGAGAGATCCGCACAGATGCTCAGGGAACATGTGTTTGAAATTCTCGAAACTCTTCTAGGAAACGCAGCCAATATTGACATGACTCGTGTTTGAAAGGGCTTGAAGCTGTAATGCTTACGGTGCATAGCAACAAATCAGAAACTGTGACAAAACTGTTTCAGTAGCATCTTAAGTTTTTTCCATTGCATAGAGTGTCAATTTTGTGATTTTGTGAATTCTGCTAAATATAAATGTTGTTCCTCAAGTCATTAAACAGTCACACTGTAACATATAGCCTATATATATATATATATATGTTGTATGGCTTATCGCTGAGAAATGGCAACAACCTTGTCTCTTGATCTCTGTCTCTGCCTCTGTGCTTAACATAATTTGAGTAAAACCCTATAATCCTTTCAGATAATCTGTCAAATGGTCCTCTGCCTCTTTTCTCTTTCTCCCTTCGGTATCCACCTTTTCCTCCATGTGCTCGGGTTCTCTTCTTTAAAGAACCTTCCATTAAGCCACACGGGCCGGGCAGACATTAGTTGGTGTAAAGCCTAGCCCAGTGACATCAGCTGGGTCATTAAGAAACTAGCACAACAGTAAATTAATCTTCTCATCCTTTTTTTCCTCAAACAAATCCCTTTACAGTGGTAGTGCATACCATCTGCATTTCCCATGGATTTTATGCGATACAGAAAATATGATAGTATAGCGATATGTTAGCTGGAGGCTTGGTATGTTTTAGCAAATGGGTAATAAGACACATAATGACTTCTGCAATATAATAAAAAAATTTATTTGCAAAGAGAATATGATATCCTCTAAAGATAAATTGTTTTCCCCAAACTAATAATTCTGATCAAATGTATTTGTGTGTATTTAAATATAGTTTAACAAGAAGACATCATGCTATGTTGTGCAGTAAATTGGAATGACACTGAAAATAAATCAATTATGCGACAAATTTTCAATTTTAATCTCTCCCTTTTTAAATTAAACTGCCTGTGGGAAAGCTCCTGTAAAGAGACAGTTCAGCCCAAAATGAAAATTCTGTCATGATTTATTGACCCCCATGTCAATAAGAGCCAGTGTTTGATTACCAACGTTCTTCTAAATATTTGTCTTCTGCAGAAGAAAGAAACTTATAAAGGTTTGAAATGACATGGTGAATAAATGTTAAAAAACAATTTTGTTAGTTTGAAGTAAGTTATGGATCGCTGATGTATTTTGTACTCTCTGTTTTGCAGATACCTCAGATCAGTTATGCTTCCACAGCACCTGAGCTTAGTGACAACAATCGCTATGATTTTTTCTCTCGAGTAGTGCCGCCCGACTCTTTTCAGGCCCAGGCGATGATGGACATTGTGAAGGCTTTGGGGTGGAACTATGTTTCCACGTTGGCATCAGAGGGGAACTATGGAGAAAGCGGTGTAGATGCTTTCATCCAGATATCCAGAGAAGCAGGTAGAGAAGAAAAAATCCATATTCATTCAAAATAATATTGTGTAATGGCTTGGATTCTGTTGCATTTCACACTAAATAAATGTATTTCATTGCATGACCTAAATGTATTATTTAGTCTTCAATTATTTAGTAAATCCACAATGGATCTACACTCTAAATAAATGGTGCTATTTAGCACTAAAAGTGGTTCTTTGCTCATAATGATAGGGAGACCACTATATAGCACTATTTTCTTAGCGTGTACAAATATGTGAATATGCTTTAGGTGTAGAATAAATAAAAAATTCCCCCAAATTTACCATTTCCTGATTTTTTACTGACACCAATACGCAATAATTTACATGGTACAGATCCAGCAAGTTTGTGTGGTATACAGTATGTGTGTCTCTACATTTGTGTGGTTATTTAAATAATAAGCAATCACTGTTTTATTCGGGAGGTCTTTGCATTGCACAGTCCATTAAAATCCCTAGAGAGCCCAGAACAGGAGAGTTTGACAAAATCATCAAGAGGCTAATGGAGACATCTAATGCCAGAGGGGTTATTATCTTCGCAAATGAAGATGACATTAAGTAAGTATATTAAATGATTTATCTTAAGCAGAAAATAAAGCTTTGGTCACTGGTTGAAGTAACTGTCCTACATGTAGCTTTATGATTCCTAGAAAGAGCTGTTGTGAATAAATACACATTTTGTAATCTAATCCCAGACTAACCTGGCGAAACATACTAACTAAAATATTTCATTTTCAAATCAGGTGTCAAGTGCTTAAATTTTATGTTTTAGTAATCAACAAACCATATCTGTAATCAATATGACTTCCTGTTTCTATGTTCATTTATTAGGCGTGTATTGGAAGCAGCAAAGAAAGCCAATCTGACAGGTCACTTCTTGTTTGTGGGCTCTGATAGCTGGGGAGCAAAGAACTCACCCATCCTCAACCAGGAGGATGTTGCTGAGGGTGCGGTCACCATCCTTCCTAAGCGGGCATCAATTGATGGTAAGAATAACATATTTTGGTAGAGCAGACCAGTGAAGGATTCCAGCAAATGGTGGTTTTATAATTAATATAACTCACATTGGAAAAACCTAAATAAATCATGAAGGTTTCTGTGATAAATGTATTATAATGGGCATCTTATAGATAGGCCTACCTATATATTTTTTGCTTAAAATCTTGATGTTCTAAAGAACCATCCATGAACAAGTTATAGGCCAAAAACCCAAATATGTGCTAAGATTTAGCCTTTTTCTTTGTTTTTGTACTCTCTTTCTCAAGACATAGATAGCCTTGTTGTATTTGATAAAAATATTCATACCTGTTTCTCAGGGTTTGACCACTACTTCACCACAAGATCTTTGGAAAACAACCGCAGAAACATCTGGTTCGCTGAGTTCTGGGAGGATGATTTCAAATGCAAACTGACACGTCTGGGATTCAGAGCAGAGAACGGGCTGAGGAAATGCACAGGTGAGAAAAAAAACTAAGTTTTGGCAACTTGACAAACATAAATGTCATATATGGGCTAAAGTTGTATAAAGCCCTGAAATGTCCTTTAATGTTTATTTCTTATTAGGAGAGGAACGAATCAGCAGAGATTCACCATACGAGCAGGAAGGCAAGGTGCAGTTTGTAATTGACGCCGTTTATGCCATGGCCCACGCGCTCCATAGTATGCACATGGACCTCTGCCCGGGTGCCATGGGCGTCTGTGACAAAATGGATCCTGTGGATGGGAGAATGCTGCTGAGTTACATCCGTGCTGTCAGTTTTAATGGTAAGGTCATCATGTTTTCGCCTGATCAAGGACACAGCTTTTAGTAAAATAACAAACATTGAGAAGAAAAGAGAGAGACCACGGGCAAATTTAATGGAATGGGTTTATACAAGATTGGGTGACCTGGAGATTAAATCTTTTTTTTCAAGGAAATGTGTTTTGAGGTAGGGTTTGTATTATCCTTTAACATAAAGGATTTTTAACACGTTTTTTAAATGGACAGCATTAAATCTCTGGAGAGGTCTAAAATGACTGTGTGGATAGAATTTCTTATATATTCAGAATTTTGATGAGAAATACGTTTTTAGATGTTAATTGATGTTGTTAAATTTATGTTTGATTGTTGTTGACTTTTTTAATTTCAATAGTACCAAAGAGAAACAACTGTCTGAGACATTAAAAGAGTTTCAATTTGTGATTTGTCTTTTTGCATGAGACTGGCTTCAGTCAAGCTGAACACTTCTTGAATCTAAGAATTACCATCACGGCAAGACAGACAGGTGAAAATAGGTATTGATAGTTTCTGTGAGAACAGAATGTCCAACACAAAAGCCGGTGTTTCCTGAAGGACTGAAGAGTCTCATGGGTAAGTACAGCGAGAGGAGGTCAGCACTCAAAGCAAGCCTGAAGAGATCCACTAATGCACAATGCAGCAGTGCGCAACCTCGCCGGCACCTCCTTCTCTCTCCATGACTTATTTTTTCCCTGGGGCAGCTTCTCTCTAAACACAAGGCGCATTTTCCTTTTCAGTTCTGTCTCTGAGTAAAAAATCTCTTTTTCTTTTAGTCACTGTAGTCTTAGAAATCTCCCAGGATTTTTAGGAAATGCACAACTATTCAGTTTATGCACAGTGTATGTGCTATACGCTCCTGGCTGGAAATCCTTTCTGGTTTAGTACCGGAGGGGCTTGGGGCAAAAACAAGCAATGTGGAGAGCTTACCCCTTGTGAACGAAAACGCGTTCTGGTCTTACTTTCTTTGGTTTACTGAAAGGACTTAAGATGCACATTTCCTTTTGTTTGAACACCTGTCATCCTCTAAGAATTACAATTAATAGATTTTTTTCAATCATAAAGAGTCACCTTCAAAATTTTTAAGATTCTCTTTGGGCTTAAGCTTCTGATGTTTCTTAGAAAAATATGGCTAAAACTAACAATACAGAAGCTTACGAATCAACTCCAGGAGCGTGTACTGTTAGACAGTAATGCTTTTGTCAATGCAGTTGAATCTGTTCTTAATAAATGGTGCTGTTTAAAAGCTTCTGCCAAAAATGAAAATTCTATCATCATTTAATCACCATCTTGTTATTTCAAACCTTTATGGCTTTATTTCTTCTGCTGAACAAGAAGATATTTTGATGAAAGTTGGTAACCGAACAATGACGGTATTCATTCACTTCTATTGTATGGACACAAAACCGATGCAAGTCAATGGGTATCGCCATTGTTCGGTTACCAACAATATCTCCTTTTGTGTGCTGTACACAAAATAATGATCATATAGGTTTGAAATAACAAGACAAGGTGAGTAAAGGAAATGCCATTAAGATTTGCATTATGGGCAGAGATGTTAAGTGTCTTATCTTTGTTTTCTCTAAAGGCAGTGCCGGTACAGGTGTGATGTTTAATGAAAACGGTGATGCCCCAGGACGATACGATATCTTCCAATTCCAGCTTTCCAACAGCACCAACTCGGGGTATAAAATCATCGGCCAGTGGACCAATTACCTACGACTCAATGTAAGCAAATACTGTATGTAAAAACCTTGTATGTGGACATTCCGAAATGCTTCTTCTTAAAGCATTCATCTCTTTCTATAAGGCTGAGGACTTGCAGTGGTCCGGTGGAGAGAAACAAGTTCCTCAGTCAGTGTGCAGTTTTCCCTGCGAGTCTGGAGAGAGGAAACGCATGGTAAAGGGCGTTCCGTGCTGTTGGCACTGTGAATTATGTGACGGCTATCAGTACCTCCTGGATGAGTTAAGCTGTGACACCTGCCCCTTCAACATGAGGCCCACCCCAAACCGCACTGGCTGCAGACCCACGCCCATCATCAAGCTGGAGTGGAGCTCTCTGTGGGCCATCATCCCTGTGTTCCTGGCCATGTTGGGCATCCTCGCGACATCCGGAGTTATCATCACCTTTATACGCTTCAACGACACCCCCATAGTCCGAGCGTCAGGCAGAGAACTCAGCTACGTTCTCCTGACAGGCATTTTTCTCATCTACCTCATTACCTTCCTCATGATCGCCCAGCCGGGTACTGTGGTGTGTGCGTTCCGCAGATTGTTTTTGGGGCTCGGCATGTGCATTAGCTATGCAGCCATGCTCACCAAAACGAATCGAATCTACAGAATCTTCGAGCAGGGGAAGAAATCGGTCACACCGCCGAAGTTTATCAGTCCAACATCACAGCTGATCATCACCTTCATTTTGATCTCAGTACAGGTGTGTTGGTGGCAATTCAAAATACAGTGCCGCTGCTAGCCATTTTGGTGCCCTAAGCATAATTCCATTATGATGCCCCCTTCGCCACAACCCCCAGCAGTTCTGGGGCACACATTTTTCCTTAAATGGATATTATAAATGTTTCTAGAATCATAAATTGTAATTTTGTAAATATTAATTTACAGCGTGTGTATAGTGTGGTTTGTAGTAACTGCTATTACTGTGTGAAACCTCTTAGTCCACTGTATCTCCAGAACACATGTCTGCACAAGGATATTTTTTTGTTGAATAATTTATACAGGATGCAAGATTTGAGAGTACCACAGTGATTCTACTGAAAGCTCTTCTCTTTAAAGTGTCTATATCATAACGTGGTCTTCTTTGCAAAATTCCAGTTTGTTTTTAATATTACTTGAGCTATTAATTGTCGTCTAATGTCATATTACTTCACATGGACTATTGCGTTTAAATTACATAAATGTTTTCCCCACCATCTCTCTTCACAGCTCCTGGGAGTTTTCATCTGGTTTGGAGTTGTTCCCCCTCACACGCTCATTGACTTCGATGAGCTGCGGCCCCCCAACCCTGAGTATGCACGCGGTATCCTGAAATGTGACATGTCAGATCTCTCTCTGATTGGCTGTCTGAGCTACAGTATGGCACTGATGGTTACATGTACAGTGTATGCCATCAAGAGCAGAGGGGTTCCTGAGACCTTCAATGAGGCCAAACCCATCGGCTTTACCATGTACACCACCTGTATCATCTGGTTGGCCTTCGTTCCTATATTTTTTGGCACATCACAATCCACGGAAAAGGTAAATCGTTGATAAGACAAAAAGGTGGATTTTGGCAATGGGTAGCGTATTGAAATAGAATGGCCGAGCTGCAAAAAAAATATATTTTTTTATTTGAACTTTTCTAAGAGTACCCATTTTCCCTATGTTCCCTATTAAAATGTAAAACAAACTGTTCTGGGACATTATTGACTAATATATATATATATATCTATCTTTGTATTCATCAAAGCAAAGTAATTTGTACAGGTATGAAATTACAGGATGACAGAATTACATTTTTGGGTGAACTATCACTTTAAACAGTTCTTTGTTCTGAGATGCAATATCTCTTGCTTTCACAAAGTCAGTCAAGATACAATAGATATTCACACCACATCGTGTGTAATTCAACACAACATGCTTGACTGAAAGAGCAATAATTAAGTCTCTTAATATACTAAATAACCAAGAGCAACAAAACACTCTTACAAAGCAAAGAAACCCCAAAGGGCTGAACAGAAACACTAGTATAAATAGACACTAAAAAAGAAGGAAATAAACAAGGCGTAAGTGACAAAAATCAGCAACCAAGGGAACAAACACATGGAATAATGAACTGAAAAGGAAAGAGAACAAACATAAACACAAAACAATCCTGACAGCAACCTTTGCTACAGACAGTTTAACATAATTGCTTGAATCATAAATAGTTGATCGAATTGTCGAATTATACAACTATTTTATTTGCGTTAAACCTTACAGTGCAAACGCACTTTTCTTTTCATCTGTAGGGATGATTTTTCTTACAAAGCAGAGGGATTTAAAAAAAGAAAGTATACTCTGACTAGAGCGGTCTTTTAGTAGCCGGTCAACCGCAAAGCTTTTGGCCCTCAGGTGCTCTTCGTGTCTTTTCAGCTCTTCTAAATGAAAATAAAGATGGAATAAGACCAGATATATAGTACTTAAGCACATGCAAGGTGTGCTTATGTCTGAAATTCATGTGTGTTTCGTCATACTGAGTTAGAAACATTTTGATAAGCCTACTAATTCCCCAGGCAAAAAAATTAAATAGAAATTACTATGTGTTATTTCAACATCTTATTAAGATTAAGATGTATTAAGATTGTCGCCGCAGGCTGTTTTTTGGGCTTGGTATATAACAATTTCGAAAAGGCATTTTAGTTGCGTATTCCACCAGACCTCAAGCAGTCTTCATTTTGTGACCAGCATTAGCTTTGTGTAATCCCATTAAATGGGCTATTAAGGGATTTATATTTCATAACAGAACTGTGTTGTGCATGGCCCTCAGATGTCATACATGAATGACTAACATGATGATAAACATTATGCTGCACTGCCTGTCAGGGTTTATTCTGGCTGTGGAATCACCTCATTTGTTTTTAATTTAGCAGAAAACCTTTATGAATTCTCATTAATGTATTGAAAGTATCTGCAGCTCTTACATAGGACAGTATATAAATGATTTTAATCACTTCCATATGGTCCATCTGACAGCGCAGCGCTTTGTTTTTACATGCAGTTATAGTCATAAAACTGAGCTCCAAGGAATAAAGTGATCTCCTGAGCCCTTTCACAATCAAAAGTATATGTGTAAAGTGGAGTGATATCTCGGCATTAAAACTCTGATAGCATGTGTGACCTCTGTTGTGGATGAGAGCAAAATATACTCTCTTAATCTTATTCTGTCCCGAACCAGATGTTCATTCAGACCACCACGCTGACCGTGTCTATGAGCCTGAGTGCCACCGTGTCCCTGGGCATGCTGTACATCCCCAAAGTATACGTGATCCTCTTCCAGCCGGAGCAGAACGTGCAGAAGCGCAAGCGTAGCTTCAGAGTCGTGGCTCAGGCTGCTGCCGTTTCATCTCGTCTCTCACAGAAAACCAATGAAAAGCAGAATGGAGAAACAAAAACCGAAGTGGAAAAATCTTAATAATGGGCCTGGAGGAAAATATGGTTTTTGTGTTCAAATTCCATAGAATATTTTAATGATACCAACTGTGATTATTTAAATTTAATGCAACCTAAATCTATATATTTATATATAGGTGGTCAAGGCACGTGAGATGAACATCATGCTAAGACTTTCAGGGAAAGTATTTTTTCTGCTAAATCACATTCATTTTGCAACCTCAAATGGACAGGAGTTACTAAAGGATGTGGTCGTTTTTGTAACATCAACAACAATACAGGAGTTTTGTGTATTGAACACTATATACGATATGTACAGTACGTACAGGAACAATGGATTCTTTTTTACGGTAAACTCTCGCATCAGCTTTAAGACTGAAACGTATTTGTCCTGTTTTTTTTTTCATTATCAACACTGCCTCGCAAAATGAGTTATAGTATTAAGTAAATTAAAAATGAGTCCCGTTGGGGTAGGAAACACTAAACCATTACTTCTACCATTTCAATGTTTGTGTCTAAAGTGTCCACGCAAAACATCTTAAGAGACATAAGAGAAGGACATTTAATATTCAGGATCAGACCAAATGGTGTTCTGCTGTTCAGACCACAGATACATAATATGGCAGTTTAACTGATGGAGGAGTGCAAATACACTGAGACACATTCCTTGAAATCTGTGCTTTCAACCATGTGCCATATCTGTTTTTGTAGAATAAATATGTATTTAAGTGTCTTTTGTGCAATCCTCAGAAAAGGCCAAAAGATAAATCACCAAGAAAAACAATGATTATCTGTAACAACACAAAGTTAGAGCATTCGAAACGTATGCTGATCTAATGAAAATATTGACATTCTCTTTTGATTTTAGAGACATTTTAGAAAATGTGCTTGTCACAACTGAAACTGTAAATATCACTATTCATTTACATTTGTACAAAGATACATTTATCAGTTGATCTACTTATTGTCTCTCTGAGCTTGCTTGGTTAAATAACACTTAAAACAGGATCTTTTTTGTGAAAACTGTTTTTATTTAAACTAAGTGGATACATTCAGGTTCCAAGTAGATGTACTTATAACCTTGATGAATTTTGACTTGTTTTAACTTGAAACACTGGACAAATGTACTAATTGAATGCATGCTGGGAAAAGTTATTTAATAAAATCCTGATAAATCTTGTTTGTATCAAATCAATTAATAAATGATTGTGCACAGTATGTACATTTTCTATATAAATTGAATATCTATAGGTGACCTACTTCATTTGGTAAAATAACAGAGTCTACTACTCTGTAGCCTACTTGAATTCACCTTCCATTAACAGTGTGATTTATCCTTACAGAAAAAAACTATAAATAACAGCCTATGGCAAAGCATTCTGGGAACTGTGGGATTTAAGATCAATATAGATCACCCACAGAACCAAAATTTGAAAAAAACACTGGATTTCTGGTTCCCAGCTGTTATTTTATCGTTTTTTAAAAGACTTTTTCATATTTAATGTTCATTTATCTTTGAACAAACTGCCAATAAATAAGATAAATATAAATCTACAGTAAGTTACTGGCAACTAGCTGCATAATTACGGCAAAACAATTTAAATTTTACAGTGTATGCATGTTATTCATGAATATAAACTGCAAAGTAATGAAATGACAGCATTGTAACAGTTGAAACGTTGCCTAGAGAATATGGTAGTTTTTTTTATTTATTTTAATGCATACAAAACGCAGTATGTAAAAACGTGAAATGTATATTCATATTCGCTATATTCAGTACGCCACTGTGCCGCTGATGCATTAGGGGACGGTGGAGAGTAATATCCCTCCAAATACCCACACGAAGAAGACCAACTGCCGGAAATGACATGAATCGCATTGTGGTTTGTTGATGTTTGTGTCAAACTCGCGGTCGTTGTTGTTCCGAAAAAAAACCTTCGAAACTGAAGGAATAACGTCGTTTTGTAACGCGTGTTTTGAAATAACGGACACCTCATACTATGCCAGAACGGGTATTATTATAAATGTATGGAAACAAGCTGCTCGTAAACGATTAAAAGCTGCTTATTTATTTTGTCGCTGTAACTCATAACGTCAAATCAGCGCAACCTGGCACGCGATGACAATCCTACCGAAAAAGAAACCGGCCTCGACTGCCGGTGGCGGCGATCATACGGAAGAACCGGACAGACGAAGCGGCTCTGAGTCACATTCGCATCCTCATACTCTCGGAGTGCGATCGGGGTCGAGAGCCAGGGCCTCTCCGCCGCCGTGGTCGTCCAGAGAAGAGCGGCGGATCGAGTCGAGCGCTCGCCCGCAGCCGGCCTCCCCGCAGCCCGGTGCCGCTGGAGCAGCTGCGGTGCAGTGTGAGGGGAGCGCAAACTCTGTTATGGTCGGTAGTCGCGTTGAGTTACCATGCGGCACGGGTGGTGTTGGAAGCTGCTGCTCGGGACCAGGACTCAGCAAGCGGAGACGACAGACGGTTTGCTCCAGCGGTCTGACAGGTGGAGGAGGAAGAGTAGGAGGAGGAGGGGGAGGTAGTCCTGTCTCAGACCCTGAGGAGGGAGCTGGAGGAAACAATAGTGAGGATGAGTATGAGAACGCTGCCAGACTTCAGCTTATAGATCCAACCACAGTCGAGCAGGTACCATAACATATTGACAGTTCTAGCACCACTGGAGCAGTTCGCCCAAAAATGAAAATTCGTCATCATTTACTCACCCTCAGGTTGTTCCAAACCTGTGTTCATTTCCTTATTCTGCTAAAGATAAAGAAAGATATTTGGAACACAGTGTTGGGACAACTTGAGGGTTAGCAACTGATGACAGATTTTTTTTAACTTGCAAACACGTTGCCAGATCTTAAAACATAGCCGGTTGTTTTTCAACCTACAGCAAGAAGAATGGTTCGAGAATACCTTGAGGGAAAATAAAGGCTTTGAAATCAAAAAAATGAAGGAAGATGGAGCATGTCTTTTCAGAGCAGTTGGTAATATTTTTATCTCCCTTTATCTGTTCAAGAGTTTTTTTACTTGAATGCAGAGTCAACATAAGCTATTGTTTATACTCCTGCTTGTCTCATAGTTGAGGACAGCCAGGAAATTATGCCTAAAGAACTAAAACCCATTGACATTTCCGTAGTGATTAGATTAGTTTTTCTAGTTAGTTGGAGGTCTGAAATCAGCCTAATGCAAGTTCTTTTATATTAAAGCTGATCAAGTATATGGGGACCAAGATATGCATGATGTGGTACGGAAGAACTGTATGGATTATTTGGTGAGTCAAAAACTCAAAATATTGACTGGCATGTGGTTCATTGTTTATATTATGTTAACACTTATGCTTCAATTGCAGACAAAAAATGCAGATTACTTCTCCAGTTACGTCACTGAAGACTTCACCACATACATTAACAGGAAAAGAAAAAATAATTGCCACGGCAACCACATTGAGATGCAGGCAATGGCAGAAATGTATAACCGACCAGTGGAAGTTTACCAGTCTGGTGTTGGTCAGTAAGCGTTTATTTATGTCTGTCAAAATGTCTGCATCTTATAGTGCGTCTTTAAGACGAAGAAAATTGTGTACGTTTTACTTAATAATGTTAACTCACGTTTTTGTTGTACAGAGGCAATTAATACGTTCCATGGCATCCATGAGAACAATGATGAGCCGATACGTGTCAGTTACCACAGAAATGTGCATTATAACTCTGTGGTAAATCCCCACAAGGCCAGTGTTGGGGTGGGGCTGGGCCTCCCCTCTTTCAAACCAGGGGTAGGTGTTCATAAATGTGTGTCAAATCTCATAGGATAATTTTTTGCTTTTGTGGTGGCATTGTTTTTAGAAATGGGAGACGGCTAGTCTGTTATTCTTTCTCTTATGTAGTACGCTGACCAATCTCTCATGAAAAATGCAATTAAGACTTCTGAAGAATCTTGGATTGAGCAGCAGATGCTGGAAGACAAGAAGAGAGCAACAGATTGGGAAGCAACCAATGAAGCCATAGAGGAGCAGGTAGCTCGAGAATCTTACCTCCAGTGGCTTCAGGACCAAGAAAAGCAATCCAGACAGGTACTATATATGTCAATATGACTCTTTCTTCTGTGGTACACAGAGAAATGTCAGTGGTTTTGTGTCCATGCATTAAAAATCAACGTGGGCCAATGTTGTTTGGTTACCAGTGTTTTTTTTTATTTGTGTTTTGCATAAGAAAGAAAGTCAGAATGACATGAGATTGGGTAAATGCTGACAGAATTTTGGATGAACCGTCTCTTTAAGCCAGCAGTTCACCCAGCGTAACCTCACCAAATAATGGGAATATGTACTCTTACTCTCACCCGATCAGTGGGTCACTTTATAATCCACAAGTGCCTGAGAGAAAGTAATCATCAAAAAAAGTATAATCTGTTTGTTGTATGCTCTGGAAAGTCTGCATCAGTGCCCCAAAATAGTGTTTGTTTTTTTACTCTTGTGTAGTTTAACTCGGAGAGACATTTCAATATATTATCAATTGCTAAGAGTTTTGCTTCTGTTTGTTTATCCAGATGAGAGTGAACAAGTGGTTGTCCTGCATCATCAATATACAAACTACAGTTAGTTCAGAATGCAGCTGCCAGAGTTCTAACCAGGTCCAGAAAATATGATCACATAACCCCAATGTTATCAACCCTTCACTGGCTACCCATTAAGTATCGTATTGACTTTAAAGTTCTTCTAAAGGCTTAAACGGTTTAGCCCCTACCTACATAACAGAGCTTCTATCACACCACAACACGCTCTCTAAGATCGCAAAACTCAGGACTTTTGATAACACCTAAATCCACCAAAGGGGGTCGAGCCTTCTCATAAATAGCACCTAAACTCTGGAATAGCCTTCCCGACACTATTCGAGGATCAGACACTCGCCCAATTGAAATCTAGATTAAACACATCTTTTCAGCCAAGCATTCACAATGCACATTTTGAAAAGCGCTATATAAATAAAATTTTATTGAATTATACAGATCTAATATGGCAGTGAGTTTATTTAGATTTTTACAGTTTCGAGATCGCATTGATTTCATTACTGTTGTAATCCGTAAAAATGTACGGTTTCCCTTAAAAGATATAATTGGTTTTTCTACAAATCAACCCACTTTGTTTTTATCGTTTTAATCCAAGCAAATGTAAACAATGATTTTTCACACAACAAATGTAAAAGCTGTTTTTACTCTTTTCCTTTCAAGCCACGTAAGGCTAGTGCCACCTGCAGCTCTGCCACAGCAGCCACGTCCAGTGGCTTCGAGGATTGTGGGTGTCGTTCTCCACATCAGCGGAGCTCAGCCCCCTCTCCAGAGCATCCAGGCCCAGCTCACCCTGAACTGCCTGTCAAACCCCCGTCGCCAGCAGGTGCCTCGCTGCCTCTTCCCAAACCCCCTTCACCATGTGCCCCAGGTCAGTATGTCTACACACCATTTCGAAAAACGCACCTTACATTAACAGACTAGTCAGGTGGCTCATGCCTGCTCTCCTCTCAAGGTCCAAGTAATCAGTCTTCTGGAAACCCTTCCATGGTGTCTCTCTACCCGTCCCTGGGGTACAGGACTATTATGCATGATATGTCACCTACTGCCTTTGGTAGGACATCAGTATGCTTCAGTAGCTTATTTTCAAAGTCTAACATACAGCATAAGTGTTTTTTTGGTTTAGGTTCAATCTCTTTATACAAACAAGCTTCCTTACATAAGTATTACTTGGTTTATTTTTTAAGGTTTAACAGATTGGGAAGATGATGACATTCTGGCCTCAGTACTGGCGGCTTCACAACAAGAATACCTCGACAGCTTGAAGAAGAATGCAATGCACAGAGAATCTTCTCCAGACTGCAGTTGATGGATGATACAACAGCTCACAGCAGAAAACATGGAGCAGCGCTCTGTTCAAAACTGCTATCCTGCAATGTTTCTTTATCTTCCTTCTTTAAACACGGCTGTATGCTGATAAATCTTTTTTTTTTGCTACCCCATATTCCTTAACATCATTAAACTCTATTGACTTAGTTAGGTGCATGTTTAAATAAACATTGTAAAATCAATATAAAAAATATTTTCAACTGTTTACTATTATCAGGTGTTTACTTTATTTGGGAAAATTATACTTATAAGCATATTAAGACTTGTTTTGAATGAAAGTGGAAAACATTTGGTTTTTCTATTCTTTAACAATGACCAAGCACAGCAAGCTGAAGGTCTTTAGTTATTTAAAATGACCAATAAACATTTTGTTTACTGTTATATCTCTGAACACTAAAATACTTTGATGTGTGTACACTGTCAAGGTATTCAGTGAAACCAGTATTAAACATCTTAAGATGCTGTTGGCATATTTCACATTTTTTAAGATGGGCTAAGAAAAAGAAAATTAAACTTTCTAAAATCATGTGGGGGTTCATTTATTTTGTTTCAACTTTGAATAGACATAAATACAGCCGCAGACAAAATTAAGCGTTTTCTAAATATACTATTTATAGGCCTGGGTTTAGGTAAAACACATTTTTTGTTTAGTTCTGTGAACAACTAAAAACAATTCTCCCAAATTTTAAAAACAAGTATTGTTTCTGTTTGCATTTATTTGTAGAAAAAGAAAACTAGGGTCAAATAACAGAAAATATGCTCTGTAATGTTTTAGACCTCGAATACTGCACAGAGTTCATATTCACTTTTAAGCCATACAAAAGTATTTCTACATGCATTTAGGAAAAGTTATTTTTCTAAAAATTGTTTTTATGTGATTGCCTTATGCAGTCAGTCTTTCACATTGCTGTAGGGTGACTTTATGTCAGTTTGATTTTGTTGAAATTCAATAGACACTGAACTGGACTGACAAAGACACGCTGTGTTCCAGATCAATCTCGAAAATCACAGTTATTGTCATCAATGTTTATTTGATCATATTTATTATAGGTTTCAAACGAGACTTTTATTTTGAAACTTGCCAGCCGGAAAGGGCTGTCGTTCTTATTTGTTTTCTCAGTGATCTTAACGCCAAGCTTCCTGGAGCACCGGCGACTGAGTCGGTTGCTCTTAGCAAAATCGAAAGCCCATCTTGGGTTTAAACCACGGTTTATTTATTCTTTCAGACATGAGTGTTATGGCGACCGATACTAAATCTGTTCGCGAGACGAGTCATTTATCGGGGCAGATGATGAAGGTGTTCAATAAATAACGTAGACTATCTTAAATTATTGTTTAATCGTTTATGGACGTATTTCGTTAATGGAGAGCTATGAGATTAAAACCACTTGATATTTTGACTGATTTAGCTGTATAGTTTATCTGTTTATCGTTGTTTAACTATCTGCAGCTGCGTGCCCGTTTAGATAGCATGGGATAACAGCAGTAATCGCATTAATCGGGTTAAGACTTCACCGTCCCACACTAAATACGAACGTGTAATCTATTCAGTTATATGAAATGAAATTTGAAGTAATACCTGGCTACCTCACTTTATAAATTCAGTTGTTTTAATGTTGACGTGAACGAGAGCAGTCGAGGAAACATGGAGGAGGTAAAAATGTGCGAACCATCCATCATTCCGCAATGCCCTGATCAAACAGGTAATTCCTTAAAACAAGTTTCGCTACTATTTTAAACCAAACCGAATTGTCGCAGCGTGAATGACTGCGGGTTCTGCTTCACAGATGTTGCATATCCACACACTGATGAAAACCACACAGACTTGCTTACAGAAGTTGATCATTGTGTAAATGAAGATCACAGGATGCCTTCACACCCAGAGGGAATCTTGGAGTCATCAGACCCCGCATCAGAGGAGAACCCTCGACCACAAGACCAGCTAACAGATCTTCAGAAGCTACACATTGACTATGACACGTCCTTGTGTGCCGGGGGATCAGAGACTGATTCTGGGAAAGCGTCCCAGGACTCTGCCCTGGATAACGGTCATGATGACTCGGGCGAGTTTGTCGTAACTGTGTTAGCCCGGGGTAAGATTGAAGAGAAGGGCATGGATACTAAAGGTGCCTCATCCCCTCTGTCTGAGACCAGGACACCTCTGGGACCTCCCTCGCATAGGAATGAAGATGTGACGGCGGATAGTTGGAGGCAGCACAGGAAGCATGTGTTTGTGCTGAGTGAGGCTGGGAAGCCCATCTACTCCCGGTATGGCAGCGAGGAAGCCCTGTCCTCCACCATGGGGGTGATGATGGCTCTCGTGTCCTTTGTTCAGAGTGGAGACAATATTATTCGCTCAGTCTACTCCGGTAAGTTTAGTATGATTGCCTGGTTTATTGCTAGCTAAACTGGTTTCTTCACTTGTGTGTTTTTTGGTCTAGATGAGCACACTGTTGTGTTCATGCAGAAAGGTCCTCTGGTCCTGGTGTCTGTCTCCAGCAGCCGACAGTCAGAGCAACAGCTACGCCAAGAGCTCCTCTATGTCTACAACCAAATCGTCAGCATGCTCACGCAGGCCAGCATCACCCGCATCTTCGAGCACAAGAAGAACTACGACCTGCGCCGCTTGCTGGCCGGCTCCGAGAAGATCCTCGACGGCCTCCTGAACCTGGTGGACTCGGACCCCAGCCTCTTGCTTTCCGCTGTGCACTGTCTCCCACTGGCCTCGTCTCTCAGGGATTCCCTCAGCCAAATCCTTCAAAAGTCCATCACTCCCAATCTGGTCTTCTCTATCCTCATAGCTAAGAACCAGCTACTGACCATAGTGCAAGAAAAGACGGTCATTGAAGATGCCAGGCTGGACCCTGCAGACCTCCACCTTTTGCTTAACCTCATCGGGGCTTCGTCCGCCTTTCAGGCTGGGGAGATCTGGACGCCCATTTGCCTGCCCAGCTTTAACCCTGACTGTTATTTTTATGCCTATATTTCCTATCTGGATCCTCCTGAATGTACTGTGTGTCTTGTTCTGCTCTCAACTGATAAAGAGGCTTTCTATTCGGTGGCCGAGTGTAAGAGGAAGATCGAGGAGGCTATGCAAACTCAGAATGCCTTGAACTCAATAGCTAAAGCTCATCTGTACTGTGTCAGTCAGGTGGGAGTGTCGGATCTCAGGCATTTCATGTATAAACCTTTTGATGTGCCCGACAACCATCGCCAGCTAACACAGTTTACCAGGTGAGACAGGTGTATGTATAAAAGCTCACACTTTTGTCTGTTGTGTCCGTATACTGTTAAAAACATGAACTTTCATTTCAAAAAGTGTTTTTATGTGGAAACAAATATCCTTCTGAAAGTAATGGTTTCAAAAATGAAAATGTTGTCATCATTTACTCACACTTTTAAAAAAAATACGTTATTTCTTCCGCAGAATAAAAAAGAAGATATTTTTAAGAATGTTGTTAACCGAACAATTCTTCAAAATGTCTTCTTTTGTGTTCTGTGGAGGAAAGAAATAATGACAGATTTTTCATTTTAGGGTGAACTATCTAACTTTAAAGCTGTACAGTGATCCATATTTCCTAAAGTAACTGCAAGAAATTTAAATCACATTTATTTTCTCATGAGACACCAAAATGAAAGTAAACTCACATGGCTTCTATTGAGAGCACCCTGCTTGTCATAAGATTGCACGCTAAAAGACCACTAATATAATTTCTAAAAACAAAGCGCCCCTCCCCCACATCTAATGTGTTTACTGAATATGTGACTGCAGCCCGGAAATGGAGGCCCCTTACAGCAGCGAGGAGGAGAGGATGAGACTTCTGGACCTCTATAGATACATGCATGGCCGCATCCACAGTACCTCACGTCCCCTCAAGCTCATCTACCACGTGGCTGAACGGGAGACTCTTCTGGCTTGGGTATGCAAATAGTAATTGCTGTCACATGCATCTGTACTTTGCGGAGAGCAAAACATGTTGATGTTGTGATTTCAAACGCGACCGTGTGGCAGTTTGATACGGCCTTTGCGTTGACCTTGAAAGATTGAGCTACCTCCTAGGCCTCTGAACTGTAGTGGAAGTTGCACTTTTTGAAATACAGATTATGCTAATGAGGATCATGACCTTGCTGCAGATAAAGTCACTACATGATTTAATTTTTAGCCGGGACCTTGCTGCACGGTTAAGTTAATTACAAGTTGCCTAAAGCAAGTTCAAGGTAATGTGTGTCTTTTAAAAAAAAAATAAGCCGATACCGCTCCAAGGTTTACGTTGACTTTCCTAAAAAAATGAACAATTTACTATTGCAACATCACTGCAGTTTATTATTGCAGTTGTGCTTAGTGAATCTAGTATGGCAAAATATCAATGACTTTTCTTTGCAGGTCACAAGCAAATTTGAGTTGTACACATGCTTCAGCCCCCTTGTCACGAAAACCTGTGCCATCAACGCCATCACCAAACTGCTGCGCTGGATCAAGAAGGAGGAAGACCGTCTATTTATTCGATACCCTCCAAAATACTCCACGACTCCTAACCCTAGTAAAAGCTCTAAAGGAGGTTAGCATGCCACTGAGTCAGATTTATTTTCTGATGTTTATGAAACACTTTTTCACAAGATTCATTCTTTTTACTGACCATTACATCATTTTTGTCTCAGATGCCCACTGATGTGCTGTGAACTGATCAACTAATCATCAGTTTGTGGAGGACGGGAATCCATGTGTCTACACTTAACAACTGTCCAAAACGCAGTTATAGAAGTTAACCAAATAATCCTACAATGGATTAATAGTTGGATGCATTTAATCAATTACTTATGATTTTTTTTACTGTTTGACCATCACGTCATGGATGAATTGGATGTTTTTATAAATTATAAAAAAAGTAAGATTTTGAAAAGGAGATGGGTGATCTTGTTTCCTTAATGATAATTTCACAGTTAAACATAATAACAAAATTCTAATAAAATGTGGAATCTTTAGTCTTAAACAATATGTGGCTATGGCCGACTAATGCAGCTACGACGTGATTGTTTTACTTTACAAGAAAATACGATTTTTTTAGGAATTGAATTAGGTCAGGATATGTTTGTTATGCTGTAAAATGTAATATTTCTCAAATTTTGTCTCCCCGTTTGAAGTGAAGAAGCTAGCGGTTTATCGTGGTCTTTACATGTGCAGTAGTTTCTGTTCAGTTGTACTTTGTCAGAAGTTTAAACAAGACTTTTTCTCTCTATGGTTTTGTATCTTAAACCAAAAACTTCTTTTACTATAGAATTATTGCATTCATCTCAATTCTCATCAGGTTTGTGCAAAACACATCTTGTCTGTTTTTGCATTCTTAGGAACATCCTAGTGCACTATAGAATTATATAAGGTCCATCATAAGATTTGGACAAGAAAAATATAACTGTGCAATGTTTGCTCAGATTTGGAGATATTGCTGTTTCTTTTTTTCTTGGAAAAATTATTTGTTCAAACCATTTTAATTAAAGAGGAATAATATATTGGTGCTGTGATAAACCTCTAAAGTTGCTCAAATTATGTCTTGTGGTTTTAAATATATATTGACATGCATTTAAAATGTTAAACACAGAGTTTTGAAAAAAACAGAAAAACAATGTAAGCTTGTCAAGCGCAACAGTGTTTATTTCTCGTTTGAGAAAATACCGTTTAACATTTTTTGTTTGGTATTATTAGCTCTTCACAGGCTTTAAAAAATGTTTCTCTTTTATGGTGCGTACATCATCTAAGAGACTACATAATATTTTATTCTATAACGTTCTCTCACTGTAGACCACTAAGGAACACTAGCAGTAAAGTGTTAATGCTTTCTGAACCATATAAAGCTCTAGAGAGCTGTTAAATTAATCCTCAATTCCTATTAAATAATAACTCAAAATAACCCCACAAAATAAATTAAAATGACAAATATACAAAGTTTGGCATTACTTAATATACATTTCAGAATTTAAAAACACATCTGTGCAAATGTTCTACATGCACTTCTATTTACAGTGTAGTTTCCACTCACAATTACAAGCTCACCGACAACCTTAAAAGCAACTCAGGCACACATTGACTTAAAAAAAGAATGCTGGGTGTAAGAGCTGGGTGATTAAATGGCATAAAACAAACAATAGAACCTGATTAAAGACAAAACAAGTATGGCCCCTCAGAATTATTAACCAGTAAAACTGAGGGCATTTAAACCACAGGTATTTGCACACATGCGTTTCAAAAAGCAAAATCCTCAGCTCAGAATTGTATCCATTCAAAAAACTGCTACGTAGTGCATTCTTGCAAGTACCTGAGCTATACTGCCCAAACACCCTGGTGTGCTGGGAATGTAACCTCACATAAAAAAAAAAAAAGGCTAGCATAGTTCTCTTTGCAGGTCGAGTCATTGCAGTGGCCACTGAAATAAGTGGCATTGTCTACCTACATTTAAAAAAAAAATGTATAAAACAACATTCTTAGATGTTATGAAGGAATTTTATAAAACCAGTTCATGATGTGCCTCGAGTCACGGACAGTAAAAAGTAGAAATAAAAACAATGACATGATTTAAAACTTAAAAGCTGGTATTAAAACCAATAGACATTCACATATCTTCATACCTTATACCTTCATTAATATCTTTCAGTCAGTTTCAGACGTACATTTCATATTCAAGTGCTTTATATAAAATTTGAAGGGTTAAAAGTCGAGTTTTCCTGCACGTGGCTAAGGTGTGTCATTGCTCTGTCGTAAGCCATGTGCACGGACTTCCGTACATTCGGTTTCTTGCCCTCCATCAGACGAAGTCGGTCAACTGTGTCGTCAACACCCATGTGATGGAGCTTATCCAATGGCAGCCACTGCCTATGTAAACCAAAACAATGATTTCTAAGTATTGTATACTTTTTAGCACAAAAGATGACTTCATGTGCGTTTCTTCTTACCAGGTTCTCTTGGTATCGAAAAAGAGCACAAGGAAGAGCTTCTCATTAGTCACCTCCTGTCTGCGTCTGCCTAAATTCAAAACATCTTTAGGAGGCACTGGGATGGGAATCCCATTGTGAAGAATTCCTTCCCGGGGCATTTTTGGGTCGACAATCTACAGGAAAATCAGCATTAGCTTAAATAAGCAATATCACATCAAGATAATAGTTTGGTTTAAAATCGTTGTATCTTTTAAATAATCATAGGTTATTCAGGCTAATCATCAAAGGTTATTTTTAAAGATTAGTACGTCTTGTGTTACCATTGCAGGGTATGATGGGTAACCACGACATTTCGCCCAAACTAAGGTAAGAGGCTCCATTTCATCATTGTTTTGAGAAACAGCTCTGCCTACAAAAGTAAAAACACAAATTATTGAAGCAAGCAAGCAAAAACATTTTTATTTCGATATGCTCTCCTATTTTAGTTTTACACACTTGTATTAGAAACTCCATTCACTGCACCAACAGGAACTTTGCTCATAGCCGGTTTACCACGACTGCGTTTTGGTGGTGAGGAACTGTAAAGAAAACAATTGAAAAACATTTAAATAAAGTTCTACTGCATAAACAACCTTGACTCAGTTTACACCAGGTATTAAAAGCTGTCTCAATTGGATGACAAGTTCTTTTTGAAATTTGACGTTATGCTTTATGATTAACTGTTTGAATTTCTCAATTTGTTTGAAGTTGTCACAGAAGACAAACATTAATAAAATCTATAAACTGAGTCTAACGTGACACTTTCCAAATCAATCTGGTCAAATCCCTGACCGAATCCATTACCTGTGTGTTGGGAAAGTAGGAGTGCAGCTTGCTGAATCTGATGAGTTCCCATTTTGTCTCTTGAGTGCATTTGTCCATCCTAAATAAAGAGCATTAGCCTTCTTTAGCATATTAAACAGATCTTGCCAGTAGGTACTTAAATCTCTGGTCAATAAACATTACTAACAGCCTCAGTAGAGATATTCTCCTACCGTTCTCTTCAGGCAGCGAGTGGGACTTTTCACCCTCGCTGTCTGAACACATGCTTGGTCCTCTGGATCTCAGTTGGTGTTGTGAAGGAGACATGGATTTCGCTAACTGAGGGGTATGCTCGTGTGGTGAGATACCATTTTCAACTTTGCTGACTCCATTTTGCAATAAAACCGATTTTTCCTTTGTCAACCTGGCACCGTTTTTAGCTTTCTTGAAGAGGACAGATGTGCGACGACCCACACCCATCTTGTGGGAGGAAACCATGTTGACAACTTCCTCTTGTGGACTGGATGCCACTGTGTCATGTTTCTTTGAGTGGAAGTTCTCTTCTTTTTGTACAGTCTCATTATGATCTTCACTATGACCTTTCTCTTTTGTTTTCCCTTTTTGTCTTCTGCCGCCAGGTTTATTTGACTGTGCTGATGTGGTGGTTCTTCCAGTCTCAATGGTGAACAGGGGTGGGTTTGGTGGAGCATCTCCAGGTAAAGGTGAGGATGCCGGACAACTGGGTTCTTGAGCTTTTTGTGATGTTGATTTTTTGGGGTCTTTAAAAAAAAAAGACAAAGAAAATTGACGCATAATCACAAACATGATTTATATACGATTTACTTGTGGACTTGTACACTTTACCTGGATGGGAGGTTATGAAATCCATCTTGTCCAAACGTTGTACCGCTTTACTCTTTTCCTCTTTCATTTTTCCGTTCAGGCGTCGCGAGTTGCGTCCCTGGTGGCTGATCTTGTGACGGAGACTGTTAATTTCTCTTCGCAGGAGGCGCATGCGTTTTGTGCGGCCTCCGCTGGTGCGCATGGTCGACACCAGATCCAGTTTGTCGAGCAGGTTTTTCAGTTGGTTCTCTGGAGACATGTGAACCCGGTTTTCAGGATCCAAGAGCAAATCAACTGTAAATGATAAAAAACAACTTAATACTTAACAAAAAACAGGTAAGCAGAAACACTTTCTGCTTACCTTCATCCAACCAGGAGACGGTGGAGCCATTTGTGCTGTGCTTGTCTGGCAGGTGCATGCCTGTGATGGGATCAAGGCCTATGCTGAGAGCCTGATGTTGGGCGTGTCTCAGTATAGCTCCTCCCACTTCCCACAGCTGCATGGCAGCCTTGTGGAACACAGTGTCATTGGAGTTATACCTCAGACAGTTGGATATCATGAGATTAAAATCGCTTTCCAGATCAGCCACCGAGATGTATTTATGAGCTTCTAGTCTGTCGTGCATTTTAGAGAAGTCCATCGGCTCGGTAACAAACTCCAAATAATCTGGTACCTTAAAAAAAAAGTAAAGTAAAAGAAAACATATAAGAAAGGCACGAAGACAGTCAAAGCATAAGTATTCATCTGAGCTGTCCATGTGTTTCACAATCTCGAAAGAGAAAGTTACCCCCTCACCTCCTTCAGATTGACGGGCGAAGTGAAAATATGATCCGTGTCTTTCTCCTGCAGCTGCTCCAGTGTTGAGCGGAGAAACACCAGCGCAGGGGTGAGCTGCAGCTCCAGCGCAGCCTGCTGAAGTTTCATCTTACCAGAAAAGAGAGGCAACGCTGTGAATTAATAATTACCTCAGACCTGCTGTGCTTCTCAGAAAACAGGCCTTGAGAACATAACAAAAGAGATGTCTCAATGTCTCACCTGTTCTCTTTTTAGTCTCTCTCGCTTCCGTATGAGCTCGATAAGAAGTCGTGCTTTTTCCAGGTCTTGACGAAGCTTCTGCCAGTACTTCAGCTCCTCTCGGACAGCCTGCAACTTTGCATCCGGTTCCCTCTAAATATCAATTAAGGATATTATAAAAATGATCATTCACATTCACACAGCAATCTTTGTAATTTCAATACATTTAGCATGTGACTCCTGACATACACAGTTCTAAAATGGGTTACTCGGTTATAATTTCTTCAGATTCTGCATTGATCTTTCAGGGAAATGTGCAGAATTCTGCAAAAGTGATTTATGGTATTGTAACTTGTATTTAAGGTGGGGGGGGGACGTGCCACAGTGTTTCATGCATTCTGACTTGACTTGACAATGTTAAACGTGCTGGCTTCTCATGCTCATGACGTAGTATTTCTGTGCTCGATACATTCCCCCACATCGTTCTTATATTTTTCGGAAAGTTGTTTTGAACATGAAATTCTGTTTCTTTACAACTTTTCTTTGTCCCTTATTGGACAATTGTCCAGGAAAGAACGCCCATGAGTCAACCAGTAGGAGAAAGAGCACGGCCATCAATGTTGCGCCTTCGTGATCGGTGGATAAAACGCTGGATATAGAGATCGTTTAAAACTGGCGGTCCCAGTGCTAAAAAATGCCTTTCATGAACCGCATACTTTAAGTAAGAGTCATATGTCTGTGTTTTGTTGGCACTCTGAGTTTAATCCTATTATTTATCGACATTAAAGACTGTTTACTGTATTGCAATACACTGACCTGCTCCGACTTCTGAGCCTGTAGATGCGAATGAAGTCGGCGGATGAGTGGTACTCCATTACGTGAATGACGTTTTAACAGCCAATAGTTGTGAAGTCTCTGCATGAATTGATTCTTTCTCTCAACAGAAACTCCTGTGCAAATCTTGTTAAGCCTTAAAAAATATATCACAAAAGTCAACATGAAATAACATTTGCAACCACTTTACCTGCATTAGCACATTGAAGAAAAGAAAAAATACATGCCAACAGTGAAGAAAGTTATGGCTCAGACAAAACGACCAGACATAACAGACAGCGACCAAATTTAAACATTTACCTAAAAGATGGAATCTGTGGCACCAGAAGGAGAGGCACTCCAGTCTTACGTGAGCCCCCGGCTGCATTCTTCTGCTTTTTCTGTTGTTGCGTGGCTGAACCTTTTTTACGCCCATTCTGGTTCTGCTGTAACGCAGGACTTAACATATATGACCTCTGACCCCTGTTACCCCTGCCTCCGACCAAACCATTGTCCTCATCCCTTTCGCCGCCTGCGCCAGGGGGAGAGTGGTTCTCGCAGAACGCGGTCTTCTTCACAGTAAAAGTAGTGCCGTTTGTGCCAGTCTCTCGCACAGGGTCGATTTTCATATAGAGCCCAGCTCTTTGGGCACATGTAACATGAAACGCCCTGTAGCAGTTTGCTTTGTGACACTGAATAGAAGCCCCCCTGCCTTTCTGCTTACACAGGTAACAGGTGAGTTTCCATCTCGCCGGAGGAATGTTTTTCACTCCCTCCACGGGTTCCAGGAACACAGTGTTGGCAAAGCACACCTCAGGTATCCATATGGCACAAATGACATGGGCCCAGTTTCCATCGCTGGTTTGTTTAAACGCGCCTCCCCGATTCGGACAGAGGACGCAATCCACAGGACGTGACGGGGACTGCAGGCAGCGTCTACACAGCCACTGGCCTTCTGGGATGTAAGGTACCCCGTAACATTCCTGGTGCACGGCGAGGTTGCAGATGTCGCAGAACAGGATGACGTTGCTGTTGAGACACTCGTCGTCGAGGCAAACGCAACAGTAGGCGTCCTCATCGATGGTGCTCTGGGACAGCGCCTGACTGCGAGACTCTAAAATGGACTCTCGCTCAAGTCTATCGATAAGTAGCTCGAATGTGTCCGGGGGAACTGAAGCGTGACCATCAGACACACGTTTCTGGTTGACAATCTCTAGCCAAGCCATGTCCTCCTCATCCATGTCATACTCTGCTTCATTGTCCAACTCCTCTCCAGACTTCTCCATGTAGCGATAATAAGCCACAGGAAGAGGAGGAGCTGTTGATGGCGTGAACATCTCCAACTTACGAAACGTAGGCTTAGGCAGGGGGCTTTGGATGTGGTGTGTCAAATAGACATGGCTTTGCGAACTACACTGAGAACCAGATCGTCGACTTTTAGCTGCATGCTTGCCATCTTTCTTCCTGCTTTTAGAAACGGCTTGTTTGTTTCCCTGCCTCGCTCGACTCTGCACGCTGTTTTCTTTGTTGCTGTTGCACTCCGTGAGGTCCTGGGCCAACATCTCATCCTCGGTTACGACTGAAAGCTGGTCGCAGATGTTGATCCGGCGGAGCCTACCCTCCAGCTCGATCTCCACCATCTTCTGAGCCTGCGCGTACGTTAGAGTGTCTCTAGTCGCAGGGAAGTTCAGTCTGCATGGAGAGGGCGGACAGAGTAGAGCATCCATATCGGCATGGCCCTGACCCGTTCCTTTGTCCGTTTTCCTTGCAGCCTTTGACTGACCAACTCGTTTCTTACACTTCCTCATTGAGGTTGTCCTCTAGTCAAACATAAAAATATGAATGGACATAAATACCTGTAACAATAAAAATAAATTATTTTAGAATAGAAATATACGCTATAAAATACAATAGAGCTGTTAGTCTCAAGCAGTGTGCAGTGCACTTTCCAAAAATCCTGTACACATCTTATAAGAGCATCAGAGGCGTGACAGCATTAGTCACGTTTCACATTCAATATTTGTTAATATAAATGAAAATGAAAAAATGTCAACAAAAGTAATTTTCTTTTATTTATAAGAAATATGAATGTGTAAATCACAGCAAAGAAAAGTTTGCCCCAAACGTTAAATTATCTAAAAGAATAGATCAAATTAAATAGCACTTGCAATGCCAAGGTTACACACATACACGCTGATATAAAGTATTCCTTGAAAGCACTATAAATTGTTTTGGATAAAACAGTTAAAAATTACATAGAAAATATAATAATAGATGTTAATGTTTTTCGTTGCTAGACAATTAAATTATCATTTAACAAAGAGCTTAAATAATATTCTGCTGAAAATATTTTATATAATATTTTGTTAGGAGTAAATAGCATTCATTAAATCTCAAAGGTAATTTTTTTATTTTTATCTTCAAATCACACGAGTATCAGCAGGTGTGGCATTGCTTCGTGTTGTTTACACAAAAGAATAAACAAATGCTTTACTGTGTTAAATTATAAATAAACACCTTATGGCTAAACAGATAATGTACATGTCCCTCTATTCTAAACGATGAAAACGTTGTGTATCAAGCTATCCAATAATCTGCGACATGAATAGCACGTGATTTATGCGAGCCAATCACCAGGCAGACCTTCAACGTTTCCTCGACACAGTTGACGTAGTTCGGTTGCGGAGCGCTAAATACCAATCCTGAAGCGACACAGAAGAGTCAGCCATTTTAACAGGGCTGTGATGTCTAGTCTCAACCTCGATTGTTTTATCTGATAACAAACTCATACGGTGCATCATACCTAATTTACTCTTTGGCGGCCAAACGACAAATAACAGCATATGGCGATATAGTCATTTCATGTCCTTTGCATGCATTACCTTCCGAGATTAAAGCGCTGGTTTTTAAAATGCGCTGTGTGCAGACAGAAAAGACAGCCAGTGTGAGCGCCTGCCAGTGCTGGAGCCATGTTTAGAGAGCGAAAGCGTGCAGCCGCAGCGCTACATATCACAGCGACGTTAATGTTGGCGAGAAAAACAGCGCGAAATAAATAAGACAACTTACTCTTTTATTGATTACTCGAAGCGAGAGGGAATGCCGGTCATATCCAGGAGCGACAGCGTCCTCTTCTGTAACAAGACTGGCTACCTCAACCCTCCATTGAAGAGACTTCCCACAAAAACGCTCTTAAACCCTCATGCTGGCTTTCTGCACAATAATATCACATTGACAAGAGGCTCAACTGTAGCAAATAGTCGACTGACATTATTGCAGAGTGTATATCGTGTGCATTGAACGTTGGTTTGTAATTAAATTGGCAAGAAAAATACGCCCCTTTAGAAAAAAGCGAATTCTCGGCGCTGGGGTTTGCACTTGCCGCGCGCATCCTGCGCTCTCGCCTGTGATTGGTGTAAATGGCCATCGTGATGGCGCCGAACATTGTTGAAGCCTATAAACGCCAAGTGCGGTGAGAAAAACAGCACATGGGACTTCCCTGGTATGTTTGCGCGCACTTGTCCATGTTCACATAAAACCTCCCTGTTTTGTAGAGTATATTTCGTTTTAGTATTGCGGTGAAAGATAATAATAATAAATATTAATATACAGTTTTATATATTTAACCCATTTATAATATGTAAAGAACGTAGGATCGCACACTTCACGTTCACGTAACTTGGGTTCCCCACTTACCACTTTACAAAACTTTAACCTTAACTATTAATTTTTACGTACAGTGGAGTAAGAAAATAGATTAGCTTTTTCTATATATTTAATATTAAGTCAGATTTAGCAAGAAGCACAACAAATACATTTCGTTGCACTGTACTTGTATGTGTGTAATGACAATAAATTGAATCAAATCAAATCAAAATATCTATTTTCAATTATCTTTGAATCAACACACTGCCATTTAGAGATTTCATAAAAATTCACCACCACGTCACATCTATAAAAATTTAGTTGGAGCAATATAAGCTCTTCCATGACGTTCTCGTATCTTGAATGCCAGAATTTTCCATCCACCAAATTGTATTATGTGTTTGAAATGTTCTCTCCACCCCCTGAAAGTCATTGGCTTTTCTCATGTCTTCAGTGGGAACCCTTATTCATTTTTGTAAACCACACTGCTGACTTGCTCCTAATCAGTGCTGTCACAGTACAGTGGAATAACACTGCAGACATCATGGTAAGTACTGTATCAGAATGGGAGGGCTGGGATTTGATTCATAATTGATTGTAAAATAATTGCATTTGTGACTTTTGACTTCTTTTTATGTATTGATGATGTTTAACAAGTAAACTGTAAAAACACTCGAATAAAATATTATGCAACAAGAAGAAAACAAACAACTCTCCCAAAGTGATAACTGATTATATTTACATTTACGCATTTGGCTTTTATACAACGACTTGTATCCGACTTACATTGCATGATACTATACATTTGTATTTGAGTACGTGCAATCCCTGGGATCGAACTCATGACCTTGGCGTTGCTAGCGTCCGGCTCTAAACACTGAGCTACAGGAAAACTGATTTAGATTATATTTGTATGATTATACATATGTTTATGTTAAAGTAAGATCTGTTTTGCTTGCAGGTCGCAATTAGCAACATGCGTGAATTTGCAGGGATGTCAATATGCTTAGTCTTGCTGCTGGGGTCAGAGATCTGCATAGCAGGTATTACCAATATTTGATTATTGATGCGCTGATGTGACACAATTTTATAGTTGCTTTGTGTTTTTTCATATTAAATTGTAATCAGAAGAGTACATTCATGACTAATCAGTAAGGATGGCCTGCTAGCTCAAAGGCAGCGTAACAGAGTTTCATTTTAGTATTGTCAGAATCATATATGATAGTAGTATTGGTTAGAATGGATTGAAACCAACCAGTAATGCCATATTTTTCCAGAAGACTATTTATGAATTTATATTGCATCTAATCTACATGTAAAATATAAAAAAACTATATTTTTGGCATAAAATAATTGTGTTCCCCTAAGTAATATCTTCTCCTTTTTGTAAAGAATACACAAGGGGCATTAGTTAGTTTCATTTTAGCAACAGCAGCTATGATCAAATCGGAGCCAGCTGATCCCGTCCTCTCTGCATGAAGTTCTTAAATTTCACAGGCCTGTCATATAATAAATGGCTGGACAGCCAGCAGGGTGCACCATCAAAGACGGTGACCACATCCTCCTTGGCACACTTTATACCCCATTCTGACAGAGAGGAAGTTAGCCAACTGAAACTTTCATAAAAATGGTTCTAAATCAATTCAAAGCCCCGATCAAGCAAAACTGTGTTCAAGACCAGCCAAGATATGACAGCACTCCGAGGACCCTCTGTGTCTGTCATAAATTCAATAGGAGGAGTTGATGAGTGTCAGCATCACTCTATGAAGCTGATGGAGCCCCGAGGGCTTAGCCTAAAGTTTAGCTTTAGATATTCTTTGAAATAGCCTTACCAGGCCTTCACTATCAAGTGAAAAAACACCAGCTCCAATTTGTCACAGTTCAGCCCTGAAAATGGGTTGTTTACTTCTGAGAAAGGAGAAAGCGCAGCCAAACTTTGCGGGTTCCGGAAACCCGGAAGCTGCCTGAGCAGGCATCAAACACAGCCGTCCTATTCACTCATCATTATCTCGCAGAGATTCTCAGACTGAGTGAGGAGCTGGCTTTTTTCAAAAGATGCCTGCTGCACAAAAGGTTCTCTGATGACTAATTTGGGATGGAGCTATTTGTGACACAAATTCAGCAGGAAGTGAAGACTCCCAGCAGGAGAACTGATTTGGCAGATCAATAGAAAAGCCACTGAAATCTTGGCCATGGCCTATGTCAAATCGAGGTCATTTTTGAACGAACACTCTTTAGAAGATATACGATTTATTTTAAAACGTGTACACAGTGGGATGCTGTTTTGAGATCAATCCATACAAATAGTTTTTCTTTAAATGCTGACTGATATTGTGAGTATACGGAGAGCTTGAAAGAGCGTACGTTTTAATGTTTCAATGGCTGGGAGAAAAGCTAGACCTTCTTAAACCAGCTAAAACCAGTTTCAAGCTGTTTTTAATCAATTCAATAAATTAAACTTTTGCTTTGCCATTTCAGCAAGACAAGAACTAATAGTAACCACTATAAAAGTAAGTCATAAAAAATAAAAAGTGTTTTTTATTTAAGTTTTCATAATATTATATTGTATTGTATTGTATTGTATTGTATCGTATTATACTGTATGTCTCTTCATTTCAGCAAGACCCATATACAATGAGCAAGGGATCCCAGTTAGAAGGCTATTGCATGGATCTGCTCAGTGAACTGGCTAAAAAACTGGGTTTTAAATACAAAGTTCACTTGGTTAAGGACGGGGCATATGGCCGACAAGACGAAAGTGGAAACTGGAACGGAATGATCGGAGAGGTTGTAAGACGGGTGCGTAATTTACATCTCTGAAAAACAGAATGAGAAAAGAAAAATGTAGTCATCAGGTTATTATAAGAAAATAAACCTAGAATAACAGTGGTTTTTCAAAATATCCTGAGGGAATTTATTGTGTGATAATGACTGGCTTTACAATTTCCTGGACAAATAAATGAATACAAAATGTTTGTATTAGTTGACATTAGTTTACCATTTGAACTTACAAAAGAATCAACTGTCAAATATACAGTTTAGCAGTCATATAGTCACAATGACATCCAACCAAGTGGTGTCAAAACTTTCCTTGCTCACAGGAAGCTGATCTGGCCGTAGCCCCGCTGACTCTCACCGCTGCCCGTGAGAAGGCGGTGGGAATGACTAAACCTTACATGCAGACCGGAATCAGTATCCTCCTCCGCAAAGATATAGTTTCTGAGGAGGCTGGCTTTTTTGACTTCCTCTCCCCTTTCTCCGGGGAGACCTGGTTCGGCATCCTGATTGCATACTTTGTGACTGCAGTGTGCATCTGCATTGTGGGAAGGTCAGTGAAATGACAAGAACACTAGAGACACAGAAGATCACTTATTCACTATAGAATACCACATGAAGTGCTGCACACTGTTTTTCAGTGGGATAAACACGTTTACAGAATAAGACTTTTGAACTTATTTGATATGAGACACATTGTTCTTTGTATCAAGGTTGAGTCCGTGTGAATGGAGCCAGCCTGAGACTGAGCAAAATCGCTTCACTCTTCTGCACAGCTTGTGGTACGCTGCAGGAGCTCTAAGCTTGCAAGGTATCATTCTGATTTCCTTATTTTACAAATATTGTCGGCTTATTTTACATTTATTTTAACAGTTCACGTTTTATACTCATTTGCAATACATTTCAGTAGATGAAAAGGAGGGAATAACATCTCATCTGTTCTGGTTACTGCAGGTGCCGGTCCTCATCCTAAAGCTGTGTCAGGTCGGGTTATCTGCTGTACCTGGTGGTTGTTTGCTGTGGTTGTGTTGGCGTGTTATTTTTCCAGCCTCAGTTCCTCACGGGGGTCTGATTCTGCTGCCCTCACGATAAAGGGTTTTGATGACTTAGCCAATCAGGAAGTGATGGAATATGGGACTCTTGCAGGCTCCTCCACTCTCGCGTTCTTTAAGGTCTGATCGGACGCATACATTTTCCTTAATAGTCAAAATCTGCCAGATGTAATAAAAATCTTACTATCTTTTCATACAGAACTCTAATAACCCATCTTACCGTCGCATCTATGAGCACATGGAGCGGAGAAAGAGTTTTGTATCCTCAATGGACGAAGGTGTCCAGAAAGCAAAGGAAGGAAATTTTGCTTTCATTGGGGAATCTGTGTCTCTGGATCTGGCTGTGGCACGACATTGCGAATTGGTTCGTGCACACGAGGTCATCGGGATGAGAGGATACAGCATCGTAACTCCTCTCGGTGAGCCAAAGTTATACAGTTTATTTTATGCTGATGTGAATGTTATTTTTGATGCCATGGTCTTGAAACAGGATCCCAAATGCTGAAGAACATGAGCGTGGCCATCCTGCAGCTCAGTGAAGCTGGGGAGCTGGCTTACCTGCGCACTAAGTGGTGGGCCAGCAGTTGTGTGCCAGACAGCGCCAAAGCTTCATCTCTGAGGGCTCATAGCTTGAAAGGGATCTTCCTGGTTCTCGCTATAGGCCTTGGGATTGGTGTGCTGATCTCCCTGTTTGAACTCACCTCAAAGTCTCGCAGTACTGCCGGAGAGCAGAAGGCAAGTAGTACACACACACACTAATAAAAAGGTATTTATGGAATTCCCTGGATAGATTCAGTAATATCAATACATAGAGTGAAATTCGATCTACTCTTATTTATACAGAAATCCTGCTGCACAGTTTTAACCCAGGAGCTGAGTCAACGCTTGAGAATGAGCGACACAAAGAATGACCCGGAAACCTCAGATAAAAACAAAGCATAACAGGTTTAACCAGATTGAGATCATCTGAATTTTACAGTATAATAGCAAAACGTCTTTACTGTTGCTTTTGTTCTGGTTAAAATGTAATGTTTCTCAATTTATAAAACTAAGTTTTAGACATTTTGACTGATTTAGCATAGTGCTAACTCACTTACAATATGTTAATTTGCATTTAGCTTTCATAAAAATCAGGCAACTCATTGTCTTAATGGAAATGAAATTAATCTCATGCATTTTCTTTTGGTTTTACAATATAGAATATAGATATAAAAATTTGTATCACGATATATTAAACATTCAATGAAAAAGGACTTTTTTTTCAGGATTTTATGTTCATTAACAAATTCTGCTCGCTATTGTTTACAATTGTATGAAATACAGAAATGCAAAAAAGTTATTAAAAGTAAATGATTTTATAGCTGTAAAAATAAATATGTGGAGAAACACAGCTTTGAGAAATTGAAAATGAGATATTGTAACCCTCTCAAAAAAAAGATGTAAAAACATCACCTCATACTGTCACAAAAAGGTTTTGCTTCTGGCACCTTGTTAATACATTTCTTAATAAATTTGATCTAACCCCAAAAGTGTGATTGCATTTAAATCTAAAGAGCATCGGCTACAGTTACAGTAGATACAGTAAACTCAAAACATTTTTTGCAAGGCAATACAATTATACAATAAATTACAAATTGCGCTTTTCATATGCAAAAAAGAGATAGGAGCGGTTTCCCGTACAGGTTTAAGACTAGTCCTAGACTGAAATATATGTTAGAGCTGTTTAAACCGAAAAAAGCTTGCACTGGCATATCTTAAAGTGATAGTTTACCCAAAAGATTAAAACACAAAAGTAATACAGGTTTGAAATTGCAAGAGATTAGGACAGAATTTTTGTTTCTTTTTTGGGGGAACTATTACTATAATATAAAACTTTGAAATAGCTTTGTCTTAAAAAGTCATGTTTCTTGTTGTCAATGTAGTTCTGGCTTAATCTAATCACTGTTTTAGAAACCACCCAATAATCTATTATTTATGCTCCATTTGAAATTAAATGTAAAAATAGGAATTATGCGCCTAGATGGCATGTAAACAAGATAATATCTGTACAAAATGAATGTAGTACTAATGAGGTTGAATATTTGCTGTTCTTCTTGTAGAATCTGTCCATCCCCATCAAAGCATTTAAGTTCAGGAATTCACTCATTTCTACAATGTAGATGAATCTAAAAAAAACGTTACAGTTAAAACCCAACCACAAATTAAACTTTGTGAATGTATAACATGACATGTCAGATATCTTCTGTATTGAAATGCAAAGTAATATTCATATTAACAAGTCCTAAACATCTTACACAACACTTCCCTCTATTCAAATTTGGCCAGAGCTTTAACACTTTGTTGAACTTACCTCTGAAAAAAATTGGAGAATGACAACGAATCTCATGCATTTTCTGCTCAAACAGAGCATTCATCTCCCTCTGCAGAGTGCCCATTGTCAGCTGCTGGTTGTCAGGGAAACGGGATGGCAAAGTACTCAGGTCAAGGCTTTCCAAACTGCTTGGGCTGCTTAATTCACTCTCAGCAAGGTTGTTATTGTTAGCAAAATAGTTTTTTTGTGTTACATAACTACAGCTGCCATGCTTTTGAGGGAGAGGGAATTTATGGAGGAAGTCTTTTTTTATGTTAAAGGGTGTGTTTGGGGGAGAGGGTGGGCGACGCCTCGGGACGCTTTGTGATCTGCGTCCGGTAAGCGAAGAATCTTTAGAACATGAGTCATTCATGCTGCGCCTGCTCATCGCAGGAGTTGCGGGGATTGACCTTGGCTGCCAATGCGGCTTAAAGTCAAAATCTAAAGGTCTGAAATTATTCTTGAGTGGCGGCTTTTTGGTGTTTAAAGCTCCACTAGAGGGATCTAGTACTCCATCAGGTATTGGACCGAAATTCAAGGGTTTACAGTCTCTTGTAGGTTCCGAGCTTACAGAAGACAGTTTTCCATGACGTCCATGATTATATACAGGCTGTTCCTGATCTGAATGTTTAGAATCATATTTAGGACACGAGACCTGCTGTGACAACTTGTGCCGGTCCGATGCAATCCTGTCCAGTAAAAATACCGGAGGAAAATCATTTTGTTTTGAATCAGTCAGCTCCTGGTTATCTACATTGGAAAGACGTGGTAGAACCAAAGGAGTCCAAACATCCAATTCTGAACTCTCTTTTGAATCAAATCCTAAATTGGTGTAGTCCATAGCCATACCCCCTCCACCAGAACATGTGATGGAAGACAGGCGCTGACGCGAGCCATGACATCCTTCTGGCTCCTGAAATAAGACCTTGTGGGCCCTTCTGAGGGGTTCAGTTTGAGCTCCCCTGAGCAAAGATGCAGACTGTGAGGTGCTTCTGCTGTCTTTAGAGCTTATGTCATCACTATAACGTCTGTTTAGAAAGTCCTCTCTGGCACTGGAATCACACGCACTGCGCATGAGTTTTGCTTGGCTCTTCTCGGCTCCACCTTTCCGCAGGAAGTTTGGACCGAATGATCTCCTGGTGCCGTCTTTAGAGGTATACATTAGATTTCTCTGAATGAGCTGCTTTACTGCATTGCTTGATTTGACCTGTTAGAAATGGGTTTTGCAGAATTTGAAATATTAAACATTAACTTTACTAAACATTGACAGCTACAAAATATTCTCCATACATTTTATGTTAACACTTTACAATAAGGTTGTATTTGTTGAGCTAACAATGAACTACTTGTTAACTAATGCAAAACAATTGTTCAGGTTTTTTCATTGTGCATAACAGTTATGACTTAATTTTAATAATGTATTAGTATTTGCTGACATTTACATGAATTAAGATTATTAAAGGTACTGTGGGTAATATTTGGAGGATCTATTGACAGAAATGCAATAAAATTATGTCTTCAGAAGTTTTAGAAAGACCTTACATAATGAAGGGTTATGTTTTTATTGCCTTAGAATGAGCTATTTCTATCTACATACACCGCTGGTCCCCTTGCATGGAATTCAGCAAGTTGTTTTTACAGTATCTCTAAACGGATAAACTGATCCGCAGAGCGCATTTCAGAAGGGCAGAAGTGAAAACATGACGACATGTTAGTTCTGTGTCAGCCACCGTAGTGCTTCAGTGGTGAGCTGTTGGTTGCAATTCGCAAACCTCACCACTAGATGTCACAATACTGGACCTTTAAGTAATGTTAACACATACAGCCTTATTGTAAAATGTTAACAATTTTCACACAAAAAGTTACCTTTCCTGTGATGTCATTTATGGCCACGTGTACAAAAATAGATGCTTCCACCATGCCTTCCAAATAAACATGTCGATAACCTGTGGAAAGCAGTGCATGACCTTCAAAGTTCTTTAGCAGCAGTTCTTATTCCATTCATCTCATTTCATTACTTACTGCTTAAACATTTATGTTTTTATTTATGTCTTTAATTGATGTAAGTTACCTGCCAACATGCTTTTAAATGCTATTGTTCTTTGTCCAATAAAATCCCTCCCAATCGGATCATGATCCCAAACCATAAACCGTACCAAGGCAATCTGAGGCATATGGAGCATAAACACCAGTGTCTCCTCCCACATGGGGTTAAAGCCTGTTGAAATGGCATTAAAATAGAGAACATAACATATGCACATGAACTGAACCAACAGTGTCCACTAGTAATATTGTAAACTGAAATGTAGCTTTTTACTTACCGTTATCGTCCACAACCCTTGTCTGATGTTTGTTGCAGTCAACAGGCAATCCAATAATCTCCACCTCAACAAAGGGATCTATGATCTGGACAATAAAATATACATTGTTATACACAGTGTGAGATTATGGCAAGCGTTTTTACATGTTAGCATAAATGGACTCACCTCTCCTCGGTCTCCTAGAATGGAGTCTCTTGGCTTTGGGAGCTGCTGACCACTTATTATTTTGAGCACTAACTGAGTTTTCCTGTGCCCTGGTAAAGGATCCTCCAGGGCAGGATTAAAGGCACCTGACACCAGTCATAAAATTCGTGAAAATTGCCTTTTTAGAGAACATACATAAATACTTCAAACAGTGTATTTGGTCTTAGTCACAAATGTACCTTTACACATGCATTTTGGCTTCAGCACATAGCCACAGTTTCCATTTGCTGCAAATTTGGCTCTGTTCAGTTGTAGCATACGCCCTTCCGTTTGATAGTTCAGAGCAACTGGAAAGATGAAATAATGTTTTAAATGCACCGTGAAACTGTGATATATAAAAGAGCCAAGGCTTTTTAATCAAATTTGCAGCAGTTTCATCATTAATGAGAAACAAGAGACTTTGATGATATTTATAAGGAAAACTCATTAAAATAAATGAATGAATTAAACGTTTACCTAAATGACATCCTGCGTTCCAAAATGGCTGAGGATTGAAGTTGCTGGAGTCGACACGGTAGTTGGAGGGATAGACTCGTAAAAGTTGCCGTTGATTGAAGCGAACCAACTGCGCTTGTTTCAGCTGTAGAATCTGATTTGTTATGCTTTCGTTTAGAGAGGACACTTGCCAGCTGCACATGTAGGCTATAACACAAAGGGAATTTATTAAGGCACATCCCAGAAGCACTCGGATCACTTTTTACAATGTTAAAAGTTGTAAAATGTATCATAAAGGTCCTACCTTGCGTATCAATGTCATGAACATGCACTGACTTTGTGTACTTGACCAGATCAGATAAAGCACGAGAGAGTCTCATGGTTTTTCTCCTTCTGAAAAATTCCATAAACACAAAGACTATCAACAGGGTTTTCATGGGCTTCAATGACTTTTCTAGTCTTTCACAATTATCGGATAAGATTGTTTTTTTTATTATAGATTACATTCAATAGACTTTGCATTCATATGAAAATGTCTAGCCCATAAAGTATAGTCATAATAAAACAATTTGAAACCTAAATGTTATGTTCCTTTTATTAAGCTCTTGAGAATACTCACTTGCCATAGTTGATATCCTGTTTACCATTACTGCTTGGTATTTTCTGGTCAATATCAGAGTCATTCAGAATAGGTTTCCTTTTTATTTTGACCCGTTTTTTCTTCTGAAACATATGTGGCACATTAAAACACAAAAACTAATGCTAAAAGCACGTTTGACTGTAAATGTACTGTAACTCAATGGGATGTGTCCAATAGGATGATGGGTCACCTTGCTCCTGAAGCTGCCCAACAACCTCCTTGAGTATTTCTTTGATTCATCACGAGTCTCTGGTGCTCCGTCTCGTCTCTGTAATAAAAAACAGTTCTCAGTTAGACACAGCGCAAATGTTTGAATGTAAATTCAACCCAAAATCTCACATGTCCATTAATCTGCTCCTCTTCTTCCTCTTCACCACTGTCTTCATCAGAGACATCTCCCTCTTCTGCATCAGCATCAATGTTTGCTGGCAGCTTCTTACCCTGAGAAATCATTTCACTGTCAGACACCAAAATATGAAACTTATTATTTCATATTAACTCAGTTTCTCTCCCCTAATCTCTATATAAAACCTCACCTTGACAAGCACTTTTCCTTTCAAAACCTCTGGAGATGGCATACGTCTGGATTCATTTACATTTATATTAGACAGGTCTAGTTTATCCTGTAGCAACTCTGTGAGATATTGAGCCATTTTCTTCTGCTGTGGCACAGTACAGTGGTTCTCTATTGAGAGAATCAATGGGTATCTGATAGTGGAAGAGATAGTGAGCCCGTAAATATTTATAATATATATTCCTCAAAACATTGTAAGTATTCTTTCTTTTTTCTGTTATCTTATTATTAATCATACCAAAGCGAAGGCAAATTGGTCAAAAAATATTTCCTCTTTGTGTGAAGTAACTCACTGGGATTTGGCAAACGCGTATTTGTTGATGGTCTCAATGACTTCTTTAAAGAGGATTTTGGAGGTAAGTGTGTAACCGTGATGCACAATAGGTTCTCCATCAGGACCATCCCAACAGTCAACTTAAAAAGAGAAAGACAACAACAAGTAATAATAGATATTAGATTTTTTGAAATGATTAGAATCAAACAATAATGAAAAACATATTTTTACCTTCTACACACCGACAGCCTGCCTGAAGCACGTAAGCATACATATCAACCCGAGACTGAGACAGCAGCTGATCTCCTGTCAGGTAGGTGTTGTGAGAAGACGCAATGTAGTAGTGCGTCAGGGGGTGCGTCATGTCCTGATTTACTTTATAATGTTCAGGGTTGAATATGTCGCCTGCAGGACTACGCATGTAGTTAGTGAAACCTTAAAAAGCGAGAAAAATGAGTGTGATCATTTCACTTTGGTCAAAAACATTATATCGACAAAATACGATCAGTAAGAGTATCTCACCATCAAGACCCATCACCATGTTTGCTTGGTTTTCAGGGCATGGCTCAAACTGATTAATGATCATCTTGCAATACTCTCTGGACACATTTGCCATCTGGAAAGTAATCACAAATCACTTTATTAAGTCACCAACAAATGTATTAAATAACAATGTTAAGATATGCACAATAAATCACACCAGCCTTTTGCTCGTTCTCTAAGAAGCGGATGAGGTCACTTAAGTCCATGTGCTCTTTGTGGTTGCTGTAGGTGATCATGAGCAAGTAAAGATCACGGCGTGTCGAGATCATCTTGTAAAAGGTACCGAATTCCTCGAATGTCAAAGAGCCTTGTTTATCATCTGTGTCAGCCTCCTGTGGATGGAACAAAAAGATCATGATAGAAAATAAGAATGCTTTGTTGTATAAGAATTAAAAAAAGAATAATAATAATAAATTGTCTTTGGTTTTCAAAGCATTTTAGATTTTAGTGAAAGGAGTTTGGTGTTGGTTTCAGTAGAAAGAGATGTCTCCTTTAAGGATTAGAGGCACTAGGGTTAAGACCTCAACCAGTTTCAGACAACACCATCTGTTCAAAGTGAGCCATATGTTACTTGGTCTGCGTACTCATCAGCAACTTTAGTAATGGCACTCTTGATGCGTTTCAAATCAATGAAAACAATTAGAAAGACAATAAAAGCTGTCCAAGCTACAAACTACTCATATTTGAAAGCAAACAATAGTAAGCAACACAGCAAACTACAAAAAAGAAATAGCTGCCAAACTATTTGTTTTAACTTTCAGATTAAAATGAGTTATCTGACACAAACACAGTTAGTGTCACAGCATGAAATTGCAATTATTTGACTACAAACCGCTAATACATATACCAAATCACTCGAACAAATCTGCCACTCGAGGACGTTCTGGGAAATGTGTTTGATCAATGAACTTCATGAGCAGATATGTTTGCAAACCGCAGGACTAACGCCCGGAAGTGTTTTGTCATGGTACACCTGCTTGGGAAATGGGTGAAGCAGCTACACAATTTTTGAAAGCAATTGTGATGACAAAGTGTGATTAAGAGATTTTGCGTAGCTAGCGGCTCGTAGTCAATTGTGTTATATTATAAGTGGTTTTAAGTGTACCTCAAACATTTCTTTGACTTTCTGCTTTGGGAGGTTCACGTTGAGTTTGTGGAGCAGCTGTAGAACTTCGCCAATGTTTAGATTCCCATCACCATTCTTGTCTGCTTCTGAAAAGGTCTGCCGCAACCATTTGCAGCAAGAGGTCAGGAAATATTCAACTTTTACATCAAAAGCATCACACATATTAATATTCTTAAAGTTAATCAGATTTTCATAATCTGACAGGTTTCGTTGAGGGTTACTGGAATGGATTCATTACACTGGATAGTCCTTCTCCTATAGAGATGACAATGAAAAGGATATTGATCTCGTGTCCGTTGTCTTCTTGCCAGACTGTCCTCATCGCTGATGCCTGCCATGAGGTACTTCAGCCCAGTGATCCAGGTTCGTGCCTCTTCTCCATTCGTGGAAACCAAGTCAAGAGATTCTACGTGGTCTCCGTGGTAAATACTGAAGCAGCAGTTTGGATCAAAGTTATTGTTGGCAAATCGCCTGAAGTACTCGGTTTTCATCCCCTCACAGACCTCATGGATAGAGTCTATAGTGACTGAGAAAAGAAGGAAAGAACAATTGAATGTGATCTGTATTCGTCTAATATTTTTCAGTATTTACAATTTTATTTTACAGAATAATCTTAAAGGTCCAGTGTGTAATGTTTGGAGTATCTATTGACAGAAATGCAATATAAACATAACTATGTCGTCAGAGGTGGATATAAAGACCTTATAAAATAATGAAGCGTTATGTTTGAGCTATTTCTATCTACATACACCTCGGATGCCCTTACTTTGCCATGTTGTTTCTACAGTACCCCTGAAAGGACAAACTGTAAATACGTTACAAAAAACCTTATTTGTCGCTGCCTTGAGCCACGTTATGTGGTTTCTTTATAATGAACTTCAATGAAGAACAAGCTTAACGTGAGCTTTGCTTGTTCTTTAAACAGTAGTGTTTGAATATATTTTTTAAAGTGTTTTTTGTTGTGGTACGTTAAGCTGTTTCATTATAATGGACTTATATGGGCAAGATTTATCACTTTATCCATTTAGTCAGGACTCAATCCTTGAAGCACCATGACAATGTTCTTGAGTAAATTTGAGCTCACCTGGCCATTGTTCAGGTACATTAAATCTCTTTAAGCATTTCAGAAAGTCATCTGGCTCGGCTCATCCCAACCGCAGATTCAGGTTTACAAGTCACTTTTATCTCCGTTTCTCAGTCAATAATCGCATTTTCCCCCTTCATTAACATCAACATTTGCTACACAATAAAAACACTGTGCATGGTTTGATCGATGTGAATAGTCAAAAACAACGCAAAACACAGGTATTTAGATTTTGTTATAATGAATTACTATGGAGAAAATCACTACCTGCCCTCCATTTGCACTTCGAGCAGTGCCGTGACGTCATGTGCACACAACCTATTAGACATACAGTACATCCTGACAGCACTGACACATGCTTATGTTTCCCAGCAACACAATCTGACTTACTTTTAGCTTTCTCGTGTTTCCTGGAGGGTCTCCAGCGGATACAGGACTTGTGTTCATCTAGGTAGAAAAGGCGAACCAGAGTCTTCGATTTTCCTCTCAGTTTAATCATCTGAGTGCCGGCCTGCATGTTACACATGCATCTCTCCACTGCGAAAGAAAAGATGATTTAATTACTGACTGTATGAAAGTCTGTTAAACAGGGACCTGAAAGTGCAACTGAGGACTTTCAAGAACGTCTTTTTTTTAACATGTTTACTTTAATGAGCGTTGAGAAAATCCCTGAGAATGTCAGAGTTTAATTGTTCAAGCAGATGTAACAAGAGTCTTCTCAATCAGATTACACAGCTGCGTCAGACACGGGCTTCTGGAGTGTTTGTGTCTGTGTGTGCTGGCATGCATCATGGAAACAGTTCTCTGTTTGTCACGGTTACACGCTGTAAAAATTTATTTGTTGTTTCAACTTAAAAAATGTAGTTACCCGGCTGGCTTAAAATGTTTAGTTAATGCTATATAAAAAAATAGTTATTGCATGAATTTGTTAAATTGTTATTTTAAATAATATTTTAATTACAATTAACTTAACATTTTAAGGCAGCCATGACATTTTTGAAGTTGAAACAACAAATATTTTTTACAGTGCAGAATTGACCTGCTCTTGCTGTGTGTTAAGTGGTGATGATCAAATCTATAAAGCAATAAAGAGATGCTTTTAAACAATGACGTGTCAAATTACATTTTCTTTATAATTTTACACATTTCGTGATGATCAACTAGGGTCACACCACCTTTCAATGAAATTCTTGTTTTAAAGTTTCTTTGAAGGAGAGGATCAGGGACACACAAGTCACGTGACCCAGATTGTCTCCTTCTGTCAATCTAATCTCAGAGGATTGTTTGTGTCCATATGCCCTGAACCACTCACAGGTGACTTTCTGTATTTTCCCCAATGACATACATTTCATGATGTTTCACAGTTTTTACAGTCATATGCATGTGCAATAATTTAACACAACTTTAAGGATAATCAGACTGCAATTTAATTCTTACCTATTTGACCCATTCTCAGTTTCGGGGTTGCGACAATACTTCCCCCGATCCAAAAGAACTCCTCGGCCAGCCGTGATATCACAGCTTTCTGCCATAGTTTAGGTGAAGTCATGATAAAAGGAGGAGGTGATCTGAATGGTGAGGGTGACCTCCTCTCCGGGCTGGGGGGTATCCGGGTAAGAGAAGGTGTAAACAAGACTGGAGACGATGGTGCCATTCCTGGAGATGTGTTCATTACTGCAGTACTCTTGTCTAGTCATAATCTTAACCCCTGGGAATGTTTCTCACCCACTTTTTCAGTCCTCCGTCTGTCATGCGATGAGTTCTTCAGCTTTCTTGCACTGCAACATCCAGCGAGAATCTAGTGGAGTGATGAGCCGACAGTTCTCAAGGAGAGTAGTCTGCATGCAGATGATTACTGGCCGTTTGGCGGTTTAGGTTTCCTTGAGTCCATTGATATTGAGATATCTTCAAGAATTTTGGTGTTTAAATTAGACTGCCATTGTGTACATTGTGGCTTTCTGGAGGAACTGGAAAAGGGAGGGAAGCCACACTGTTTAACAGTCTTTAAATCTCTAATCCAGGATGAGGTGAGGGCATTACTCGCACTGGGGATTTTCATTCCTTGCTGGACTACTTGAGGAAAAGAATGAGGAATGTGTTGGTGGTTCCTCTATATTAATTATAGTGTTAAACACGTAGAATATTAACTGTATAGGCCAATTGGTTTACCTTATTTAAAAAAGCATGTACTAATTATAAAAAGATAATAACTTGGCTTTACTAAAGGTTTACTAATATTATCTACACTACCGTGTAATAATGTTTGCTTGAGAAAGCCAACATACTAATGTTTCACTTAAATTTATGGGGCAGTTATATATTAAAATATATCACTGCGATTGTTTTGTCTCAAGATGCACACAGTAATGTTTTTTTGCAAAGTTTATTTTTTAACAACTTAATTATCTAAATTTAACTAAGACCTATTCCTGGTTTAAGATAATGCTTGTCCAGAAAACCTCCCCTTTAATGTTTTTATTATTATTCTGAGTCAACATTTTCTGACTTTCAAGCTACAGCTACCAAACTTCACAGATATTCAGACTGGTCTAACTTGAGTTGCTATATCTTTTCTAACTGATCCTGGTTCTGGTTTTAGAAAACCGGACTATCATAACCACCAAAATTTCCATAGATTTAGCATTGAGACAAATTTTATGGCTCATAACTAAGAGCAAGGATTTCGTAGAAATTGCGGGTTACCATGGTTAAAGAGGCTGGCAGGCTCTGTAAAAGCATACCTCACAATGGGGTTTGAGTTGTACCCCTGGGGTGTAAGAGCCACCCAAAATTCCCCATAGATTATAATGGGGAAGGAAATGCCCATATAAGGGCATTATAAAGGCCCAATGGGATATCTTCGAAGTAGTGTCATAAGGTGTGTTCGACCTCACAAGGTGCTTAGCAGACCGATCGACGAGATTAGCCGCTAGCAGTCCAGGGAGGAGTTGAAGAAGGGTCAGTAAAATCGGATACCTACATTCAGCGCCGACAAAACGTTGGAAAGCAGAAATGGTGGAACACCCTGTTGTGATGACGCAAGAGTTGACCTTAAGCAGCTGAGAAGACCATTCTTTGTGCTCTTTTTGAAGAATCTAAGGAGCCTGATGAAATCGGTATAATACGTGTTGAATATTGCAAAATACATGTCTTGTTGCGTATATCGAGTTGCAGCCGACAGACACATTTGTAAACGACTTTACTTGGACCCATTGTGAAAGTTTTCTTCTTAATACCGCATGGGTTATATACACGTTGCTGCTGATTGGGCTGAGATTCTTGACACACCCACCAAACATTATTGCAGACCATTTCCAAGAAACGTATAAACCTGGAAACCGTTGCAAAACGTTGTGCATCGGTTTGAGCTTGAACGTGCCCTTGAAAAAATGGTGGGACACCTGCCCATATCCCCCTAGTAGTGACTTTCCCTTTCAAAGCGCGAATTAAGTGGATAAGATCATCCATCCATCATCTTCTGATTTAAATGTACTTCAAACTTTAAGTCAGGCTTTCTTTAACCAATCTAGATCCTTATAATTTTTCTCGATTGTAGAATAATAAAAGTGTAATAATGAGAATAATGTCGAGACTAAAGAAAACTAATACAAATTAAATTTCTAATTTTTCAGTTTCTTCAAGTCTCACCCTGAGACTTTTTTTAAACCTCATAATTTAGTCCAGATAATCAATTTCCAATTTTTTTATTTTAAACAAATTTTAGTTTTCTAATGATCGGAATTTGTGTTTAAAAAGATACATTTTTGTCTATGAAAATAATTGCAAATTTGTCAGCAAATGCCTTTAGATCAATTTATTTTTAAGATCACAAAATACATTTCGTTCAAGTGATCCTTGGTGTATAAGCACAATTGTCAGAAGAGCTTAAATCTACAGTAAATATAATTTTCTTCACCATTAGAGTTTCTATTTTTTACATAGGGCATTTATTTAAAATAGGATTTGAAAGGCAGTGATCCACAACAAAAGACGTTTCGCATAGTTCAATCAGAACCAATTAGTTGTGCGGGATTCTACTTTGTGTATCTAAAAGGTAATTGTAATGCTGCCTATCAAATCATGTTATATTTTGATAAAAAAAATTTATTACAAAAATGAATTTTTCAAGACAATGTATTTATCGTGGTGTTGTTGGATTAGATATAAACCTACTGTATAGTGCAAAGGCCAAAAAATTGTAGAGCGAGAAACTTGAGAACAGTCAGAATGGTCGATTCTGTTTATTGTTGTTATTATATGTGGGGGGACATTAAAACAAGTTTAGAAAATGACCCACATCAAAAGCAAAACTATGACAAGACCCTGACCACAATGCATACATCTATTGTGAAACAATAAAACATCAGAGGTTAAAAACTGACATAGGCAAGCATACAGATTTCTTTATATAAATTGGGGGAGCCAAAATTCACCCAGAATAAATACAGCAATGGAGAGGTTAGTATATGTATAACTGCAGGTTTTCATTCAAGACTGTGGTAATGGAGATAAAAGATGAGTTTATCCAATATTCTTGACAGCTCATCAGTCACATATCTGGAATAATCCACCAAAAATCCCAGAATGTGAAACTTTGGTAATTGTATAAAGTAATTCCCGAAGGGACTGAAATTATTCTGAAATATAATGATCTAAAACTTTGTTTAATTATACACTTTTATACAGTAATTGCCCTATAGCTGAAAATATGATAGCAGAAATTCATTATTTCATACTTACAGTCTATTGGTTTGGAGCAAAACATTTAGAGCGTAAAGCAAGCTACATTATATACATCTTTTTATGTTTAAGTGGTATTCACATCTGTAACAAATACATGAAAACTTATTCAATACTTGGTGCAGGAAATCTAAAAAACATGGTGCCGGAAATCTTAAAAACATTAGAGGGCTTCAAATACACAGTATAATTATCTATCTTAAAAGTGCAATTCTTTTTGGTAGAAAGTAAAAAAATATATATCCTTATTTAGTTATACAAGTAGAAATGTTATTTTCATAAACAGCATTATTCTTTAATAAGCCCTAAACCCAGTGACTTGGATGTTCGTCACTTGAGCGTTCACTAATTCTGATGTACTCTGCAAAAACATTCATTTAAAACAAATTAAACGGAGCATGTAGTACACATGCTGATAACAACAAATTTGTCATGTCCTATGCTGTAATGTTCATTTTGACTGCTTAATACATCGGAAGCTGGTAAATAAAGTGTAAAGTAATACTTGCATAAAGGTTTAGGACAGAGAGCTGGGTTTATAGTGATCGTTGCCAATACTATGGATTTTAAAAACACGGTAATAAAAAATACAAAGATCAAAAGGTAATTTGAATGTAGGTTTACAGTATAAGAAAGATTTGCACCACACCACTGTTGCTCATGCAAACTATTTCAATATGACAACAAAGAATAAACAGAAAAGGAAAGTAATTGTAAGATTGTAATGATAGCGCTGTGTAATGTACATTATAAATCTGGTTTCTAACACTTTCGAGTCTGCGGTATATTAGTGAAACTAGCAGATCTTTCATCTGCTACCGTCAACACAAGGTGATAAAAAAGTTCGTTTCCCAAATATTTTCAAGTATCTTTACAAAACAATTAAATAGCTTATAACAAAATAAATTCCCTCGATTAGCTTGAAAAGCTAACTGAAGGCGAGTCAGTTCCTGACAACATCTTTGAACTTCCTCCTCTCATTTCGATACCAAAATGTCTCTGCAGAAACTTTTGCGGAGTTAAAATATGTTTTTAAGTTTCCATTTCTGAACGTACAATGTAATATGATTTTTTGTCAGTATCATTCTCCTTTGCTCCCGTGCATTTTTCTTGAAGGGGTTGGCTTTAGAGGGCTCCTCTAATCGTCTTCGAAGTCTTAATCTGTATCCATACACTCTTCACTGTAACGTTTAAGAAACATCATCCCTCATGTCTTTTTTCTCGTTCTCAAGCGTTAGTGACTGTGAGATGGTGTGTTCCTCCATCTCTGCTTTGTGGCCCAGCTGTTCCTGAAGTTCTTTGACAACCCTCTCCAGAGTCTGTCTGGCCTCTCGCTCTTTCAGCAGATCTTCTCTCAGCTGCTCACGGTCCACTTCTGCTTGCTGGAGCTTCACCTGGAGGTCTTCAATCTGAGACACATTCAGGAGAGAAAGACTTGAGTGCTTTTGCAAAATCCCTATTTTTTAGCTGCCAGACTTATATATGCAACAACTATTTCATTGTTTCATGTAATATGATATTACCTGTGAGGAATATTTGGCCCTCAGCCTCCCTGCCTCACAGCTCTTATCGCATACGCGGGTCTGCCTCTCTCTGTCCAGCTCTCTCTTCAGTCTGCCACAATACTCTTTGGCGTCTCGCACCTTCTTTTCACACTCCACATGGAGGCGTTCAATCTCTTTTCTCAGGTTTCGCTTTGCTTCGATGGCCTCTCTCAGCCTGCCCTTCTTGGTCACCCTGACAAACTCCAGCTCCTGTGAACAGTATTAGAGGTTATTGAAGGATATTAGAATTTTGCTTATGAGAGATTTCAAGAGATCTGAAGAACAGTCTTAAGACGTTCCATCAGACCAAGATTTGTGTACCTGTTGGAGGCTGCGTTTGGCTTGCACAGCGCTGGCTAGTTTTTCCTCTTGCTTCATTCTCATGCGAACGATATCCTGCAGGAACCTCTCTCTTGCCTCTTTAGAGCTCAGGTCACTGTTAAGCGTCTGCTTCAAGGCTTCCAGCTCAGTGCAAGGGGATGTCCCATGGCCCACCCTCCCATCATGCACTTCTGCAGGGCTGTGTGAGCTGAGGTTAAGCACTCCTGTTCCATTGGCGTAGGGAGGGGTCATCAAGGGACGAGATAGAGGAGCTGGAATCAGAAGAATATTCTATTAAAGAGAGCTATTTTTTGCAGAAGTTGACATGCGTTGACACAATCCAGCCAGAAGTGCATTCATATGCAGAGAAATGGTCAATCCCATTTCATTCCTTACCTTCATCACACTTGTCGACCTCGATTTCTGCGTCCGAGTCTTCATTATCCTGAGGCCGCTGTCTGACAGCCGATGTAGGTGGAGAAACTTTGGTCAAAGGCTGCGATTGTCTGTCTGCAGATAGCCACCTCTTTCTTGGCCTTGAGCTCTCCATTTTGCTCGTGTTGTTGTTCTCAGTGGGGTGAGAGAAATGGTGCAAAGCCGGCTCATGGTTTTTAAACGGGGTGCTGGGGAGAGATACATTTGGTACCACCAGGCTGTCTTGTCCTTTAGCTGGCGATCTGAATGTCAGTGGAAAATAAATTAATAACACATCTTGATGATAGAAATACTGATGTGTGCAACAATGGAGAGGATGAATGAAATATTTAAAGCTACTTTTTGCTAATCCCTATTGTATTACAGTTGTAATGGTATAACGCCAATGCGATGAGCGGTTCCGCTTCTTGTACCTTTCATACTTGTGTCCGAGTGTTTCTTTCTCAGAAGAAACTCTGGGCGACCAGGGTCTGAAGGCCGAAGGTCTCTGCTTAAACTGGGGTTGCTTAAGATCCTACAACAAAGACAAACCGGGAGTTTCAATGTCTTAGGCAAGATTTATACACTATTCCTATGATGCTGTGGAGGTAATAACTATCATTTAAACAAAACATCTTATGGCTTGGAAGTAACAGAAAATTAATAATAATCAAACTATGACCATTAAAACTGTCCTACCAAAACTCGAATGTCCGAATTCACTTATTTTCAGGAAATGGAAAAAACACTGTACTTTTTAATCATTTAACACTGTGCTGTCAACTTTGACAAACACTTAAAAAAAAAAAAAAAGATATATTAATAAACAAACAAAAAAAATCACAAAATATGGAGATACGAGTTTGCAGAAGGAAAGCAGCGATATGAATCGCCAACAAGAAGACAAACAGAGCCAATCAAACGAACCTTATTTGCAGACGCAGCCAGAGACTGCAGCCAATCAGCTTGCTTCTCTCTATCCACCGATGGGGATCTTGAGCGGTCGTGTTTGGACTTTTTGGAAGGAATGGCACTGTACGCCTGCGAAAACAGAAAAAACACTTCATGAGATGAAATAACACACTGTGAGACTTCAGCACCGAGGTAGGGCTTTGACCACGTTGGTGTCAAGCCGACTTGCAGCTCCCTGCAAACACTCGAGAGAAATCTGAGGTAAATTCAGTATCAGTACAAATAAACCCCTAACAGTCCAGGCATTCATAAAACATAAAAAGGCTTCCTTGGGAGCCACCTGCGCTTTCTTTCGAGTGAATAACCCCTCAGGTGACGGCATGCGAGATCGAGGACGTGTTAATCGTAACTGTACGAACGACCTGCCCGGACCTGCACATCACTAGCTCAAGTTCAGGAATTTACAACGCCCTTGTAACTCGAATGTCCTCACCGCCTGCGCTCGCGAGCTGAGGAAAAGTCAGAAAGAGGTGCTGATTCAAAAATGGACAAACGCTTTATTGGAAATGTGGTGTTAATGGGTGAGAAACACCACGTTGGTGAGAATGACAACCGGTTGTTTAATGAGGTCGGGGAAAGCGTCGTTGGCGTGAATGTGACACAAGGGGGCGGTGGTGTGCTGGATTTTCCACCGTCCGTGCCGCAGGGGGCTGAAGGTCTCCTGTAGTACAAATTCTTACAGTGTTTTCTTTCTCTTTTGATCTCTGTGCAGATGTGGAGTTATAATAATAAGCCGTTACTGTTATCTAAAGGCGTGGGTGCACGTCTGGAGCTTGTTTCGTCAACACAGATCTGACATCACACACACTCGCCTCCATGGTATCCAGCTTCACTGAAGAGTATGGTTGGCATAGAGGGCATTGGACTCCGAGAAAAGCACTTGAGAAACACACTTCCAAAAGTGTAGTTGGGACTAATTCACATTCAAGTACCCTTCATCTTGAGTATAGTGGATTTGAGAGCGGCCTCTTACAATTCAAAACACATTCTGAATGATTAAATAGAACACACAAGCAGCAGTAGTGTTCTCATATAGTGCTTAACAGTTTCGTGTACTCTTTATATATCTGCATATTTTGTTTAAAGAGTTGCGTGACCCTTCTTACCTTCCTTGCGTAAAAAAGGAAGCACTTATTTCTTTTCATACGCACTGAAAAAGGCGGATGGGTCAAAACATGACTAAAGTGTACAATAACCCAACAAAGAATGCCTGTCTGTGTTTGTTCCTTCCCTGAGGTCTGGAGTTCCAGGAAGACCAGGGCGTCCCAGACATAATAGTCTTTGACTGTGCTTATCCCAGACACCACAAGAGAGGTAATGATGCAACGTCCGCTGATCTGAAATCAAGGGCAGCCGTGACACGGACCTCACTCACCGCCACATCAAACGCACAGCATCATGACACACATACACAGCGATACCAAACAGCTGGGCAAAACCACACAAACACGCAGCGGATGAAGATTAGGATGTGCACAACATCTGGACTGCTATCAAACCTCCAGACTTAATATATAAACCTGTAACAGTTCTGTACCGTTAAAAAAAACGACGTTTACGATAGTTAAAAACATGTTTTGGGAACGTGTTCAAAGCATGCATTATCATTACGTTTTGCACAAACTTGTAATACCATGCAAGTATTATGATAGATTTATGTATAATATACATTGTATATGAATGCAAAAACAGAAGCATTTTGTACTAAACTGTACTAGATCATATAAATGCATTATCTATATTTACACCGTGTGAGATGCAAATGTAACTAACCCAGGAAGATGTAACCAGGCCACTGTATGAGTGAGTGATAAAACAGTGAGAGAGTGAGGGCCACATTTCCTCTCTGTAGTTTACTTTGGCTGATGGCCCTGTGGGAACCCAGAGCGTCTGGTTCCTGAATGCGAGTGGGCGGGTTTGAGGAGCAGGACCACAGAGGAAACACAAAGCAGCAGGAATGTATACTTGAAGGCCAAGTACGACTTACTCTTAAAGTGGCCATTCAGTCCTATACCCTTTCAACTGCCTATTGTGCACGATTTCTTTGAAGGCACATTATAATGGGGCGACAACAAACTAGTATCTGATGTATGGACGAAACGCTCGTAACACACAGAGCCGTGCCGTAACAACGAAACTCCTTTCATTAACTGCCCTCAGGCTTTTTTTTGTTTTATTGCTGAGAGAAATTGCTCATTCAAAGCTTTGGAGACTTCATACATACAGTAGATGTAACGTCACTGAGATCTGAATAAACTCAAATGTTTCTTTCAAAATGAAAACAGACACAAATGAAATCTTGTTGGGTCTGGGAGACATCATTTATTGAAGAGATCTCATTTGTGAGTTTTATTTTTCCAATTCGTGATCTCATCACAAATCCAGTCATGCAGATTAATTCATCTTTCATTAGATAGCAGTGTGTGGATATGATGAGACACCAACTAGGCGATGTTCATTTTACAGATTTTCCAAGCAAAAATGAATGATAAAATGCACATAATTATAAAGCACTTGGGAGAACATCTACAGTGACCACATTTGCTTTCAATTTCGTAATGACTATGAGGCGAACGTCAATCGACTGTGTTGTGTTACTACAAGCTTGTTCTTCACATTTAAAGTATGATGCATGCTCTCCCTTTATATTTCTTAAATCAAACTAATGGACTTGCATCTGACATGAAACAAAAATGATCTCTATTGTCCTCGCACAAGCGACTAACAACCTCACAATAACTCGCCGTGCGGCCTGACAGAACTGTATCGCCGGTGGTGCACAGCAACCAGGCACAACAAGTTTCCTATTACAGCTTTTCTTTCCCCCACGGAAATCCTTCATGTAATCCTCAGATCTGCGTGTGCTTTGACATGCTCTGCCAAAGTCAAGGGCACAACTGGTAAAGAGCGCTCGGGTAACATCTTTATTGAGACACGTTTTGTAGACCGGTGCTCTGATTAAGAGGGGATTCTGGGCATCTGCAGAAGTTATAAGTGTGTGTATAAGTGAGAAAGACAGAAGGGTGTACGACCAGCTGTCTCATACAAGTGCTTTAGAGGCTCTCAAAATTTATATTAAGCTGGGTTGTCACCAGGTGTCAGCTGGTGAAGGGCAGCAGATCGAAGTTCTTTCGAAGCATCCAAGGGTAGTGCTAGGGGAAGCCGCGCCATCGTGTTTCCCTTGAAGAGTGTCTTCTTCCAGTAAGCTATCGAGAAGATACAGAGCCATAGGGAAAACCGACCTTGATTGGATTGTGTTAATAGCCTTTGGACTATGGAGTCATGCTGGCGTCTGAGCTGAGAAGGGAACAGACTTTCAGCGCAAAGGCAAGGCTCGAACGCATAATCCTGCTCTGAGCGTGATGGAGGAATCCATCTGCTTCCTAAACAGGCACATAAGGGTTGGGTCTCATCAGACTGACATATCCACAACTCATTGCACCCTTCATGAGTCCACCTTAAGACTAGAAAAAATAGGTGAAGTACTTTGTATTAGCACTCTTGAATAGTTTAAACAAATACAAGATATGTAGTCCCACATAAAATGGTTTTAAAAGAAAAAACAACTCAATGATCAGGCAAACGTGAGGTTGAAATCCTGTCTAAATGTGGTCATGGATACCACTCTAACACAAGGCACCCAAAATAAAGAGTCCTAATATCACATATCAGGTAAAACAGCTTCAAGACCCATCAAGGCTTGGCTTTGCCTGGCTTTGGATCTCGTGCCTGAGTGATTGACTGAGCAGATGGGCTTTAGTTCCTCCAGTGAGAGTGAGGACTTTTGTTAGCAGCTGTGTGTCCCACTGAAGAGACCCTCCCATCTCTGCTAACTGCTAGCTAAACTGCCTGTCAGGAGCTCAGAAATCATATAAATGAAATGGCCAAAAAATAAGGAATGTGAACTTAAAGGAAGGTATAGTTCACCCACTCACCCTCTTGTCATTTCCAACCTGTATGACTTTATTTCTTCTGCAGAACACAAAAGAAGATATTTTTAAGAATATTGGCAACCGAAAACTGGTGGTATCCATTGACTTGCAATGGTTTTGTGTTATACAATAGAAGTGAATGGGTATCACCATCGGTCGTTTACCAACATTCTTCAAAATATCATCTTTTGTGTTCTGCAGAAGAAAGAAAGCCATACACGTTTGGAATGACATGAGAGTGAGTAAATGGGTGGGATGAGTTTTCATTTTTGGGTTAACTTTCCTTTAAAGCTTTATACAAAAAGAAAATGTTGGTTTGAGTCCAGCCTGCAAGTGCAACACGTCTCATTCCATCTCTCCCCTCTCTCTGCCCATCTCTGTCTTTACAAGCATAAATAATAAAGACCTGTCTAATAAAACAGGGAGGACACAAAGTTACGACCGAGCCGCTGGAAAAAGAACACAGCGGAGAAAAATGTGCCACATATGGAAAGCATCCAATTTTTTGCACTTGCTTGTATGTAAAGCTCCAGCCGGTGATCAATCAGGCATGGCCGTTAAACAGAGCAGGACAGACAGGATGTGCGTTTTGTCAGGGAGCTGCTTCGGTCTGTCAGACACTGAATACGCAATCACTCCCTCCCACACCTACATCAAACCTCACACACCAATTCACTTCAGAATGCTGCTGGATGAATTACGTGACGGTTCCTATTTTGCTGCGTATGAAGAATTGATGGCAATAGTCGAGACCCTAAACCTCTCCTGTACCAAATAAGGTGCGATGGTGGGGTCTATTTGGAAGGGTGATAAGGGAGTGAATGCCAAGGGGAGGTCAGGAGGTGTCCGGGTACTGAAGTTGTAAAAGCACCCGCTGTGAAATAGCAGGGTGAAGTTAGGGTCAGCGCATAGGGTCTCAACCATGTCACTATGTCTGCTCTAGGATTAGGGGAGGGGTCTTGGGGAGGGGTGGTGTGGTGGTAATTGGCGCGAGTGATGTTTTAAATCCGTCTGAAATTTACAGCCTCAAAGCGCCCTCAGGCATTCTCAAGCCCTGACGCCATCTATACACTGTCGATCAACAACGCAGATGTGCCGTAAAGACAGTGTGGCCTGTACACAGACCCTGGGCTCCAAAAACCAACAAAATACCGCAACCATACAGGAGGGAAGCCATCACTGGATATTTCCTGTGCCACACTTTGTCCATTTGATATTACAGCTAATCATCACAAGTGGATCCACTGTAATGGAAAACATGTCAGTTTCAGCGAACCGCTCTCAGGAGCAGCACATTTACGCATGAGGCCCTATAATTAAGGTTTGATACAGCCAAGGCTGGGAATGGATTATTTTACTTTGCTCTGCTTTTTACAGTCACTTTGAAAACCCAATGTTCCCCAGGCCTTCGTCAAAACAAACGTAAGTGCAGCTGAATGGAGGTGGAAGTGCTAATGGATGTCGGTAGAATGTCAGGAAGCATTAGAAACAACAGGAGAGGAAAAATAGAGGATTACGTGGTTGAAGTAAAAACAAAATTGGGTGTGGGGTGAAAAAGCTAACCGCCGAGTCAAAGTGGCCAAAACCCCAAATTGACTGGTTTTCCAAAATACTCAAAGGCATTCAAGGTTTGATTGAGGTTTTATTAAAGCAACCTGTGAAGGACATTTTGGAAATCCCCTCTTTTTGCAGTGCTTATATACACGTACACAAAGCATCAACAAAGTTTAACAATGATTGCATAAAGAGATTACTAAGGAAACAGACAGGTTCACCCTTTTAGCTTTAAATATCTTTGCTATGAATGGCAGGTTCAAATTTCCACGCTGGTTTATGTTGGTGTAGGCAATGGATCACCAAAACGTAGCTTTTTAGTTACTCATGATTTTAAAAAAAAGCCCGGTGCTAGGAAACCGACATTCAAAACACAACCTGCTGACCGACTACGTCAGTCTTTTCAGCATGAATTACATTATTCTGCTCACTTCATATGGTGTCTGCTTTGTAACCCTGAAAATTCCTGGAAACGTCTTTTTCCTGGACCATTTTAGTTGTACAGCGCTCCTCAGAATCTGAAAGAGCCAATGTTTTTCTCCATAGCAACCGCATAACTGCTTTAGAACAGCAATGCTCTGACTCAACCGATTACCGAATTCGTCCATCTCGGTTCCAGGCTGTTCGCAGATGAGACCCTCACCCAACCCTGCCCCTAAAGCTAACGTTATCCAGACTAACCACTGAATACCTTTTAAAAGGAAATCCACACCTGACACTCATTAAACATCGACTCTCGCAGGCGTTTAGTTCCCATAATACCTGTTAAATTGGTACCAAAATTTTCACGAACATCTGCAGGAGCCCAAAGGCATTCAAGATCTGGCCGGTTTACATATAATCTAATGTTTCTGAACTCTGGCCAGAGTGGCTGAATATTAGGGTAGATTACTTGGCAGTCAGAGCAAAGCTTGGGTCTGACAATGGAGACTGAACAAAGATACAAGCCACTGTTATATAAATGTCTCCTGAGTCCCAGTGTTTTAAGGACACGTTGCCCTGTGTGTTAATTTGTTCGGCTTGATCCGGTCGGAGAGATTAGGGCGAGGTGCTCCTGTTCTAAAACCTGCTAACAAAAAGGGATTGTAGTTAGCACATAATCTTACAGCTTTCCCAGCACGTAGACCCATGTGGATTGTCCAGAAGATTTGTCGTCATTGTTATTTTATATTCTAAAAATTATATTCATAATATAAAAGAATATATATTCCAAAAAGTTTGTTTACAAAATGTTTGCTGTGTCAAACCATAGGACACATATACGGTGTATTTATCAACTACCCATGTTCTTTTTTAGATCAAAATTATTGCTCACATCTTACTCATTCAAAGGTAAAAGACTTAAAGGTTCACCTCAAAAACTTTGTCATTATTTCGACACGTTGTTCAAAATCTCTGATTGTTCTCTTTTGTCGAAAGCAAAACAAGATATCTCTGTGTTTTTTTTGTGCCCAAACAATGGAAGTAAATGGGGAGACAATGTTGTTTGGTTACCAATGTTCTTCAAAATATCTTCTTTTGTATTCTGAAGAATAGAAAAAAGGAAAGCCGTACAGGTTTGGAATGACATGAGGGTAAATAGATGATCAAATTATATTTTATATTATATTTTTGTAATAGGATTCTTAGTTATGTTTTACATGTCAATTATGTAAAAGTTTCAAGGTTGTTTAAGATGGTTCTCCTATACAACTAAGAATCAGGAAACATTTAAAATAGAACAGGTACAGAACTATAAAATGCATACAGCATAATTCATAATTTAGTCTTGGAAGAGATGGTTAAATATGATTGAGTTCATATTTTAATTGCCGGTCTTGATATGTAATAGAAATCTAAACACAGTTAAACATTGTCAAGATTTCTTCTGAAACTCTAAAGGAGACACAAGCGATTACTGAGGTTATTTTTCTCAGGAGAAAAATCTGGGAAGCAGGTGGCTTGCATGTCTCCATTTGCTCCCCTTTCAATCTCATTACTGCCTAGGGATAAAAATCGGAGAGATCTCAATTATGTTTCAACTATTTTTGTCATTTTAAAATTGGACAGATGTCTACAGTAAAAATGTTTAATTGTATTTTAAACTACTGTTTAAGGCCATGATCAATTGCCAGGCAAAACACACAGTCACACACATAACCGCCTAGTGAGCATGAGAGAACGAGAGCACAGGGTGAACAGACACCAGTATGGCAGGGAGGGAGGGAAAGCTGTACCCAGGAACTCAATAATAACTTTCAGCAGTCTAGCCAGGAGGCTGGAGGCCCAGACTGCGGCTGTTCCAACCTTCGGCCCTCCCCCCCTCCGCAGCCTTGGGTCCCTCCCTCCGCCCTGGCCTGCGTCTGCTCCACAGGACTAATGCATTTCGCAGACAGCCTAGAAACGTAAAGAGACATAAACCGCATTTTTCCTCCCTGAATCACCAGCGTTGATGCAACCGCTAACTCGGAACAGAGATCATTATTTCCAGCCCTTCATTCGAAACCATTCGCTTTCATATTATTCTTTTCCTCTCTTGGAACTCCGGAGACCTCGACATGACACGGAAAAGCGAGGGAGAGACCGCCTGATATATGTTAGGAGCATAAATCTCGGGCCAAATGCTCCGACTGCACCACCCTCTGAACACGTCTTTGATGTGCAACTCGCTAGCCTGGAGAAGCTCTTGTCAAGTGCAATCACAGTTCTTTGCGTCAGACGCATTAAAAGTCATTATTATGATAATTATAAAGGGCAAATGCAATATGCATGATCAGACAGCTCTGGAAAAGAGCAGATTCATTTGTTGGGAGTTGTGATGTACACTTCTGCCCATAAATCAACAGCGATTACATTACTGCTGGCCAGCGAATAATGACGGTTATGGATGCTAAATGCATCAGTCTGAGAGACAAAAGCTGCGTGCGGGATGTATGGTTGAGAGAGAAGTGCTAGCTGTCTCCAGCAGAACCCCTAACACTGGTGTAAATGTGGGTGATATAGTAGTGTATGTATATAGTTTTTGCAAACAATAACATGATTGAGGTATCGCCCCTTTTACAGGGACCATTCAGAGACACGACTATCCGCATGATGTGCAGTGAATAAGCGGCATTAAATACGCCCGGCCGAAAATCTCCTCCAACCGAAGATTTCACCTGCGTGCAGTAGGCGTCTAAGGATTTGAGCAGATTTAACCACAAATGTCTAACACAGTGTCTACCATCTGAGCTGTGAGACAGCATGGAGCCAGGCGCCCTAGTGAAGTGGAGCAGAATACCACAGCCAGGAAATAATTAAAAATTCAATGGGCTTGAGTGACACAGAAACCTTCAAGGGCGTGCCTGCCAGTTTTTTACTCTTCCACCGTCAGCGTTTTTCGTCCTCTGAAGAGGATGCTAAAACGAGGGGGCCGTAAAGACACTGGAAACTCAAGCATGCACCAAAAGGAAATCGGACAGGAAACAAAAAAAATCTGAAGGTCACTGCTGCTTCCGAATACCGGAATTTATTAAGGACAAATTAAATATCGTCTTTTTTCGCCCCATCATTTCATTCCTCTCTGTTAACTGATATTTACCGGTGGGCAGTGTCACATGACCAGCAGGAGGTGTTAAAGCTCGGTGGTTTAGCCTCTGTGGAGGATATAATTTCTAGAGGAATCTGGGCTAGATCAGACCTGAAAACCCAATGAGAAAAACAAGAAGACAAGAGAGTAGGACGGTAAGTCACACATAACAGACAGAGGAATGCACATAAATTCTCCAATCTTTTTGTTTTGACACCTTTCGAAACGATTGCAGAAATATGATATTTATACATTTGTATTTCCAGATGAAGCTCAGGAAACAGATTTTCAAATGAGTTTTCGTTCTCATTATTACGTGTCAGTAGGCCTGTCTGAAGTTTCAGAGTGAATTGATGAGGCACATGATGACGCATATCGACACAAAACTCATCCGTTGAGTCACCAGAGTCCACAGAACTTCTCACCATCTGTGTGAATCACGTCTGCCTTGTAAAATCTCTCCATGGTCAGAAATATACAAAAGATGCCTGCTGAAAAGCCGCTTCCCACCGACTAAAGCTCCATGGTATTTCATAAAGGAGAAAGGCATTGAACTTCTGACCTGCAATAGAGGACTGTGGAGGAAACTGAGGAGCTTGGGGGCATCTAGAGTGTCTTGCCATGTCTCAAAATGCATGGCTGTAAAAAAACCTCTAAAACTCAAACCCTTTTATGGCTGACAGATGGTGGGGGAGTTTGGTTGCCCCTTGTCTCTGGACTTGTCTCCAGCAGTAGTAAAACCAGTTGACCTCAGTGAACTGACCTTTATTAACTAATTCACAACTAACTAAATATCAACTATATAAACCATAACCCCGATCTGTCAATCTATCTAGATCTATCTAGATATTTATCACAAGTGCAAGATCACCATTACAAATAATTTATGGATCAATCAATAGCTTTCTCTGCTGCTTATCAATTCAAAAGAATAGCTACCCCCACCCCAAAAAACAACAACGACTGCTATCACCCCCACTCTCGCACCTCAGCTGCCCCAGCTTTTATTTTCTCTGTTATGTCCTGTGATTCAACCTGACCTCTTCACAACCCCGGACTGTGGTCAATTGACACTCTCCTCATTAAGCTGACTGGGCTGTTGTAAAACGCAGAGGGCCCGGTCACTCCTTTTCACACTGTGCCAATCACATCAAATGGCATCAGTTGTGTCTGCCTTACTTCAAAACTACTGTAAACGTTTTTGCTGTGGTTATGCAGCTAGTTGCCAGTAACATACTGTAGATTTAAATTAATCTGATTTATTGGCAACAGTTTGTTCAAAGATAAATGAATATTAAACATTAACAAGTCTTTATCTTTACAGAAAAGATTATAAAAAACAGCCTCATGCTGAACGTTCTGAGATTCTCAAATAAACACCTAAACCTTTTTCTGTTTTTTTTTTCTTCAAATTTTGGTTCCCAGACTGCTTTGCATGAGGCTGTTATTTTAAAGTTTTTATCCTTACAGATAAAAACTTGGCTTTTAAACTCTGAATTTAACTGAAAAATATATGCTGAACCACAAAGGAAAGGTGTGCGCTATGGATTTGCAAGAAAAGAGAGGATCCTTGCAAACTGGAATGGGGCACAATAATATTTTCTTTTTGTAATTGATGAAGGCTAAAATTGACGATTACGATTAATTTTATGGCCCTTAACAATGACACGCTCACACAGCATACAGCAAACATAACATGCTCTATAAATACCCACTACTATTCAACAGTTTAGGATCACTTGAGAAAAAAAAATTTTCTCATGATCTTAAATCATGAAAAATATATTTATCTCAATGCGTACGTTTCAATCTTTTAAATTTCTCATTAATATTTTTTACATTTTAATTAATACAAATAATAAAATAACAACAGCCAATAACAGTCCAGCACATGTTCAAACTACTGTTCAAAAAGTCTCACATGTTGAAACATCAAGAAGCTGGATGATAAAATGATGTGTGTGCGATTTTGCAAATACTACGCAAACGGTGACTACTTTGAAGATTCTAAAATATGACATATATTTGCATTTATTTTGGATGCTTTCAGCCACTAGTTACAATTGTGTTAATCCCTGGTTTTGACCGTTTGCTATTATTCTAACATGTGGAAATAATATAAAAGATGGAGTAAATGACCCTAAACTTTTAGTCTGTACAAACACAATATATTCTCCAAAATAAATGTTAAACTACATATACAAATACTGAATATAACACATGCTTTAAAAATATAATCAAAAACTTAATATATATACCACATTTTCCAAACTATAGCCTAGTCCAAAACTAATATCACATATGCTCCAAAATATAGTTCCAAACTAAATATAAATATACAACATATTCTTCAAAAAACAAATCATAAATAAAAAAAATCCAAATATAGCTTAGTCCAAAACTAAATATACAAATATATCAAATATTCTCCACGATAAAGTCCAAAATCAAATATACCCAAATACAACATATTCTTGAAAATATACTCAAAACCTAAATATATAACACAAAATATACTTAAATACACCAATATTTAACATTCCCCAAAATATATACAAGATCATTTCGAAAATATACTACAAAACTAAAACAAATATAGAACATCCTCCAAAATATACTCAATTAACAGTAAGTCCATATAGACACATTTGATGCATTGTGACTGCTTCGTGCTCTTCAATACTGCAGTCAATTTCAGGCACATGCACAGAACACATGCATATGCTAACAGTTACAAAAATGACATCACAAGCGTACCCCATGCTTAGGACCACACGATGTAACCTCCTGTCAGGGTTGCCAGCACAATCCTGCAACATTCTTTTAAATAAATCACACTAATAAACAGCATAACATTTGGGAAAAGGAAGACACATTTCTAAATGGCTTAACTTTATTTCAAGGCAACGGCCATACGCCAACCTCTCAATCTTTCATGTTTTTCTAATCTGAAAGGGTCTGATACAAGCACTTGATCACTTTAATCAGACACATCTGACAAAGGCAAGCCAGAAGACTCATTATCCGAGCATTTCCATGCATTCTTGAAAATCCCCTCGAGCTTTAATATGCATGAAAATGATTACCGATACCAATTGCCTTTAGGCTGATTCTTAATCTTCCTTCAAAATTCTTCAACTGTTAGTGCTTAAGTCACTTTTTATATTTTACAGACATGCCCCCAATTGGCTGTGGACAGAAACCTCCATATTCATGAGAGGCTTTAATTGAAAAACGGGATGGGAGCCCTAAATGTGTTTTTCGTGTAAGCTAGCAGGCATGAATGCAGCTTCAGCATATTTTCTTCATATTCTGCAGTGGAGGAGAACGAAGGGGATAAAAGGATGAGGATGAAAAAAGATGTACTGGACAGACGTACGGAGAACAAACGGAAATCATATACATAAAAACTAATCTGAATCTCAATAAAGATGCCGTTGCTTTACAAAAGACACATCCTTGGACCATTTTCAGCAAAAATCAGACAGGGAGGTTGTTTGCATTCCAGGAAATGTCTCCCATTTTCTGCACATGCAGCACTTGGTTTCCCTGCTGAATGCAGAACACTTCAGTGGCCGCAGCTGTCTGGGTTGCTTGCGCTGAGGCCTTCTGCAGGCAAAATGGAGCCAAAGCTTGTCAAGAATTTCAATGAAAATACAGCATTATAAATGACCTTGAAAAACTGGTTTAAAAAAGGGGAGGCAGAAAACCTAGTACAAAATCCTGGTGCCTTTGTATACCATTACCATATAGAACTATTATGTTAGTTTTTTACAAAGGACTTTAGAAAGACAACGTGCATAATAACTGCCTTGTTAAGAGACTTAAAACTGGACTAAAGTGACCTAACACACTCCTCCGGGTGCATGTCCCTGGCAGTTCCTCTCATAAGGTTTCACTTTCCTCATAGGATGAAAATGACCTCAACACAGCAAAAGCAGACAGGGACTGTTCGCCAGATGTGAGTGGAGTGCAAAAGAGAGAACGAGTCAGAAAGACCGAAAAAGTGGAGAGTGAGAGAGAGAGATAGCAAAAACCATTTGTCTGTAAATTTACTGCCAACCCCACTGGAGTCCTTTGATTAAGGGTTCGAGTGGAGTTGCAGGGGTTTCTGGGATATCTCAGGAGCACTGATCCGGTGGTGCGGGTGGTTAAGAAAAAAAAAACGTGACTGCCATAAAGGGAACCTTGGAGGAAGACGACCCCAGCTAAGTACCTAGAGGTTTGACCTCAAAATGCCAGTATCACCCCACAACCCGCTGCACCTGCCAGGCAGACAAAGGGCCGCTTCCTACTACTGTCTCTGGCCAAGGCCCCTGATCCCATTTAATGCAGCCTGCTCCACAACAAAGGGAAAGAAATTAGGCAGTGGGCTTGATGATAGGGCGACTAATCCCTTTGGAAAGACTAATTCTATCTGTTGCCCGTACAGTTAGGACCAGCTGAAATGTGTGAAATGAACAGCACACGTAGCCACAGATTTGTCACAGTGACCGTTTCGCAGACATGTCGTGGCGGTCCTTCTAATGTGGTTATAATGTATGCTCGCAGGGTTTGACCCAGACATTCCTTTCCTGTCGTGTTTATCGAAGGGTTTAATGTATGCTCTGCGGTATGCACTAACGTATATAAGACTCCAGATGGACCTAAACCTGTTTTTGTTCATGCCGGTTTGTAAAAATACATTGGCTAAAAACGGCTATGGTAGCCATATATAAAATTATATAGTGCTGTATAAAAAGCCAAACAGAGCGAAGAGAGAGCTTAAGGACTGTGGACAAACTCAAGAAACTCTTGTGATTTTCTACCATAGAAGGAAGAATTGCTTTATGAATTTCTTTGTTCTGTTGAACACAAAAGAAGATATTTTGAAGAACATAGGATACCAAACAGTTCTGGGAAACCATTGTCATTTTTAATACTATGGTAGTCAATAGTGGCCAAGAACTGTTTGGTTTCAAGCATTCTTTCAAATTACTTTGTGTGTGTCCATCAGAACAAAAACATGTATACAGATTTGGAACAACTTGAGTGGGGTGAGTAAGGGGCGATTCACATTTCGCGTCTAAAACCGCACACAAAAACGCACTTTCTCTAGTCAAATACCTGCACTTAAAGAGTGTTAAGTTGAACTATTTCCACTCTGTAAAGTTGAACTCTTTCAATCTCAATGCGGGACCGAAGTGCCTAGAAAAATGCTCACGTCCCGACCCCGTCGCTCCCTATTTGCACACGCCTGCCATGTGCATACATTTAAAATAATGAACTTGCGTGTACAAAATAGGCTAAATGTGATTCACCCCTAAATGTGAATGGCCTCTAAAAGAAGACAGAATTTGTATTTTTGGATGAACTGTCCCTTTAAAGTTTCCAAAAAAATGTATAATGCAAATGGCTCAATGGTATTTAGCAGCAACTTTATTTTTGTAGCGTAAAAAGTGTTCAAACTATTAAATTGGAAAATACTGCAAATAACCATGATCATAACTGGACTTTTGAATTTTCCATGGAAACTGCTCATTCACCTCCTGTCTTTAACAAGCTGACTTTACCTCTCACCGCACATCAAAGCTCTGCGCATCGGTCCAGTCACACCACAGTCTCACATTCCTCCTCTTGTTCACACCTAACCTCCACAGCTTTTGCATTTTCTCTCAATGCTACCTTGTCCTAACCAATCAAAACCTCTTGTCCAGGTGACTCTACCTGAAGACAGCTGCAGACGAGTGAATCAAGAGCCAAGCTAATAACGCCGCACGGCGCCTGAAGGAACAGCAATTAGCCTGTTTATAATGATAAGTCGCAAAGCAAACCTTGGATTTTTTTAAAGAGGGTGTTAGCTAGCAGTTAGCTTTCCGTACTCTGTGACCGCAGTGCTAGTCCCCATTTAAAGACACAGGGCTGATAATAGCTGTCTCATTATGGGATCAGACGCTCTCTAATTCAGGCTAGTCTGCTCTGGCCTGCCCGGACTCGGGCTGCCCATGTCTGTGGTCACTGGCGCACTATAAATAAAGGCGGACACTGTGTACATGCAAGCTATCGCATTGCCTTACTGGCCAGAGAGGGAAAGTAAAGTCAAGGCGAACAAAAAACTTAACCAGTGCTTAAAATAATTGCCTCAGATTTAGTGAAACATGGAGGGCACTTGCATTGACAGCATTAGTTTACTTTTGAGTCTAAAAACGGACTGCTTGATTATTAAGGTGGACTGGTTTGACTATAGTTTTTTATTTTGTGCTTTTTCAGGTGTGCTTTAATGATAATGAGTTGAGAGATGCAACATTCCAAAAAGAGTTACAACTTACAGACAGCGTGCTAAAATTCTTAGTTACTGACAGCAAGCTCAAACCTGCTTAAAACTCAAACAACTGTCTGTCAAAGAGCTGCACATGCTGTGCTAATTCATAAACGTTCATCAAATGGAATGATATTCTTCCAATTATGTTCCTTTGTGTTCAGCGGAATAAATTTATACAGATTTGGAACAATCTGAGGATGGGTAAATGATCACAGAATTTTCACTCAAACAAAATTGTGCCATATGCCTTCACTCCATCTAACTGTTAAGCAATGCACACAAATACACAATGCTTTATTAAAAGGATAGTTACACAAATTTTTTTAATTATTTTATAATTTACTCACTATGTCATTCCAAAACTCTATAGTCATTTAAAGAACATGTTGGTAACCAAACAACACCGAACCCCATTGATTTCCACTGTATGGACACAAAACCAATGAGACATTTCTCAAAATATCTTCTTTTTTGTTCCACAGAAGAAAGAGTAAAATACACATTTTGAACCACATCAGGGTAAATAAATAATGCAAAAATGTTTGGGTGGACTATCCCTTCTAGTCATGTTGTTTGCCCATCCCTCGAATAAAACAAAGAATTAGCCTAAGTTTTTTGATTATTTTAAGTTTTTGGCACATGAACCAAAACTTATATATACATGCATCTGTACTATCCAGAATATGCTGAGGCGACTGTCCCTCTCCCCCACACACTGCACACAGAAAGAGAGAGAAACACAGAGAATGCATGGATTAGAAGAGAGAAAGACGCCAGGGCATAACTGCATAACTGAGTAATTGGGGATGACATGTCTGTAACAACACATCAGGCTGTTTGAATAAAACCCCTTCCTAAGAGAAATGCGGAGAAAAAAGAGAAAGAGGGAGAAGCGATGGAGCAGATGCTCAGAATCAGAGTAGCCTCTGAGGGGGTGTCATCCAAAAAAAAGAAAGTGGCAGCGGTTTCGGTACTGGACAAATAGTCCCACACATCCTCGCTGTGCTGAATAGAGCGAGGTGGCAGCCGTGTTGAATGCGTTTGATATGGGATCTCGCTCCAGGGCTCTGCGTTGCATTGCTAAAGGCTCCGATAGCAGTAATTTAGTATGTGTTTAACAGCACACCACATTTCATTGTGCTTCGCTAGCATTTAATACCTGATATCCAGTGCCAAGCAGAAATCTAGACTAGAACACACTGGGCGGGCCGGGCTTACGAGAGGTCTGCTTGTTTGTGCCACTGAGAAAAAAAGGCACACATTTTCCTTTTTACTGTACTGTTTACATATGGCCTTAAAACTTGCAGGAAAAAAAGAGGATGTCAGAAAAGCAAGTGAGACAAACCCATGTCCCCAAATGCATGTTCATGTGCAGTATATACTCACTACGCCATATTTCCTTTGGAAATAGAAACAACACTGCATCCCAAAAGCATGTAAGATTACGCAGTCTAGTTGCTAGGGCACAGAAAATGGAAAAACTGTTAAATAGATGATTTTTACTGATCGAACATAGTCTCCATAGCATTACCTAATGCGTTAACAACAAGGAAACTGGTGTTATATAAAAGCAGTGGAACCTTTCGGCCCACAGAACTTTCCATTTTTGGAAACGGCCATCTTGCAGAGCGTTCCTGGAGAGTTTCTGAAACACCATGTTGTGGCGGACCATCGCGCCCAGAGGAAAATGGAGGCCTTGCCAGCTGTCTGAGGGCTGGAGAAGTGAATCAGCCTTTCTGGAAAAAATCTGAATGTGCCTCATAACCCCAAACCTCAAACCCGGGGAGCAAAAACGCAGGAAAACCTCCATCCTCGCACCACCCAGTGAGAGCGAGAGATTCAGACGCACACACACGGCTGAATCAAAAGAGCTCGTTCTCTCGGGCGTAGGCAAATGGAGGTTATGGATCAGGTCATCCTGACCTCATCAATTCTTCAGGTTTTTTTACATGGCTGTATTCCTGAGTAACACAATCACTGAGTTGCTCCAAGAGGCCTGTTAGTCTGAATGTGAACGTTGCAAAGACTGTGTTACGGAGAGAAAGTGTGAGAGAGAGGCAGAGCGAGCAGTAGGCAACAGAGAGTGAGCGAGCCTGAGAGCTGGCACGCTCCCCTCAGCCCACCAGCCAGGAAGCATCAAGTTCTTATTTAGAACAGGAAGAACAGCTTTGCTTAGCAACTACACTCTCTCCAATCACAGAAGTTTTCAGAATAATACTGCCTGGGCGTGGAGCGAGAGCCGTCTGTATGCCTCTGAGGAGTGAACGAGAGGCCACAGGCTGCTTAAAAACACAAAATCCCTTTTTCACAAAAGGCCCAGATAGCTCAAAGAAACCAGGAGATCGGCTTCGCTGAAGTGCAAGTTGGTGCACAAGAGCAATTTTCAATGCATGGTGCAGAAAATCCTGGTTTTCATGTATTTTACTTAAACAAAGATTAATAATGTTTTAGTTTATTTTCTTATGTTACTAAATACCAATACAACTAGAATTGTATAGTCTTATTTAATTAACACTGCATGTAGGAATTTATAGTGTGTCTGATATTAGACCTGTGTTTTGACTTGCATAACCTTTTATGTTTTGCTTATAGTCAATGTTTTCTTGTACAGCTGCTTTGTAACAATGGAAATTGTAAAAAGCCCTATATAAATAAAGCTGACTTGACTTGACTACAATTGTTTGCGTGTTCATATCAGTTCATTGTGCATTATCTAATGTATACACAAATTTGGATTTAATGTATGTATAAGAAAATGTTGAAAGTGTAATTAACTATGCATGAAAAAAGCTGCATGAGTAATGTACATGCCTCATGTCAACACACTCAATCATATTGTAAAGCTTTGTTATTTTAATTTGAGGCTTTTTATAAATGGCTTAAATGCACTGATGTCTTATACAAATACCTCAATTTACTAAACATAACCTGTATTTTAATTATATCTGGCTAAAATTCTCATTTGCCAATGGACACACTGTAGCCAGCATCACCCACGATGTGCAGGGACGTGACCACACAACGGAGTTATGCATGCATGCGCTTAACAATGCCGTTTGAACATTTAAAAATCAGCTTCATGAGCTAATCCTCAGGGTAGTTTCGGGGGCGGTCAGTGGGAGGTTCGTAGGCGAGAGCAACATGCCAGTTTGTCACATGGCACACGCAGGCAGACTGAAGCTGCATCATCCTTCAGACAAACCCTGAGGAGACATCTTTACCACAAATTCTTCGCCCTCTTATAAGAAGCTCTAACGCAAGTCGACAGATGTAGGAAGTAAATGCGTTCAACTATGTCTCCAAACGCTAGATTCTTTCAGCAGCGGTTTACTTTGGAGTTTTCCGAGTAAAATGTAATTTAAAATAATTACTGCACGCAAAGGCGGGTTGTTCGGATTCCTGGAGAAATGAGAGTTACGTTCCTCTTTAATTAGACTGTGGTCAGGTTTGGACTGAACTTTTTTAATATTTCCAATTTATTCTGGCCGGCAAAAAATAATTGACATTCAGACAGGATTAAAAAAAGCATCCTCCAGCTCATAAAGATGAATCAGAAAGGGAATACGAGGTCCTGTGAGGGCAAACAACTAATTGGGACGGGTAAAAGATACACCCCTGAATTAAAGCTCAGAAATGAAATCTCAGAGTGGACGTTGTCAAGCGGGTTCAGTTTATCAGACTTGCACGGGCTCATTTAAAATGGCCAGGTTTCTTGCGTGGTGGCAGATGCGTATTCCAGGATTTTCCATCTCCACAGCAGATGGGTTGCCATATTAATCATGAAGCTGATGATCACTATCGACTAAGGGCCCTGAATCTGAGAAACTGATCATAAAACAACACTACCATCATTCGGCCATCTGGTCTCACAGACTGGTGCCAGTGCCAGCCTGCACGCCTCTACACCTAAACCAGTGCCCCGTCATCATACAGGCTTACGCACAACACAGACGTTTGAATTACTGACATTGTATTGCAAGCAGGGCTGTGAAACATTACAGATTTCCTAGAGACACCTAAATGGTTGTGAACCCAAATATTTGCATGATTTAAAAAAATCATCTCAAACACAGTCATGCAATTATTTGGATTCACCGGACCATTTGAATGCATTCCTGCAATGTGCAGGGGTCTCAAGGAACTTTTTGTTATAAAAAATCGTTTAACTTGGCATGCACGATGCTGCCTTAGCAAATATATATTTTTCGCAATAACAATTGCTTCTCTTACTTGTGAGGTGCTGTTTGAAAATAACAGTTAAGGATGCAACTCAAGCACTTTTAGCAGCTGTGAGCATTCTAATTAAAGCATCACGGCTAAAATATATGAAATATTGAAAGTGTCCTCATTAAGCATTGCAAATCAACTAATACGCTGTGCAAATAAAAGACACGTTCAGCCATAAATAATAATAACAATATAGCAGCACTACACCATAGTGGATGTGCTTCATTATAGTAGCAAACATCAACAAAAGCCTACAAATCCATTAACATAAAGGCATGCGCTAGCACTGGTTGTGCAACGGGCACCCAGACCAAGCAGATAACACAATGAGAGGTGACGGCTCGACTCAGCGAGAGTGACAAAGCTTTTGGAAACAAAAGAGGCGGCAGGTCTTCACCCCAGCATCAGCCAGTGGAGGGCCGCAGCTGACGCCCTTTAAACAAGAGGTCATGCGGCAGAGAATAGAGGGCACAACCTCTCCGAGCCTCTGGCCACCCCCTCACCTCCATCTCTCCAGGGAGGGGATGAGACTGCATCTCTTGGGAACTGTTAAGCCATCAACCAACCTTTTTAAAATTCAGAGAATAGGCAGCCAAAAATGGATTTCAACCATGGAGTCGAACCTCTGAGCATGTGATTCTGAGCAGCAGGGGTTGGCTGCTGGTCAGCGTGATTCGGACAACGGATGAATAAGAAGCACTATCGGATTGGGTGGGTTGAGGGGCCGGGGGACAGAATTTTTGGCAGTCTGGAAGGAGCAGCGCAGAACACAGCGGCTGGTGGGCAGCAGCGAGGACCACAAGAGCGAGGTCAGCAGACAGATGGGAATGGAAATGAGTAGGCCGTGTGTTCATTTTAATCTTTTCCCCACAGCTGATCCAAGGCATTACACATGCAAACTCGCACGCACACAGCGACCTCCATCCCCCAGGCGTGAACATTTATTATGGCCATTGCCACCTTGGGTCGGACACTCAGTTGATTGGTTTGGTCTCAGGTTGGGAGTCATCTGTAATTTGATAAAGTGAGAGAACAATGGGGAGTTTGATATTCCCCCTTCTACAAGCTCCAGAGCCCCTCTGCGTCCAGCTTATTACACAACACTATTCTCACTGGAGTCTTACTTTATTTTTGGCAGGACAACGTTGTGCACTTGAAATATGTGGTTTAGGGGAAAGTTAAAACTGGGAGTAAAACAACATGACACTATCATTATACGCTTTATCATTGTCAATCCCTTTAGACTGCCTAAACTGGATCAAAACAACAATTCATGTCTTGGATACAAAACAGGCTGATAAAACAGAATAACATCTGGTAAATTTTTGCCGTCACAAACAGATTTTACAACTTTTTCGATCTACATAAAAACAGCTTTGACACTACTTGACGCTACAACAAATGGCAACTTCGTTGTCATGTAACGCAGGCTGTTTACTTGCAATGTATTTTTCTGTTATTTATCAAACAACCATCTGTCCGGTCTGAGAACCGATTGCCACGCGATTGGTCGGACTGATTGAAAAGAGACGGGGGTGGGGGCGCTGGTTGACTGGCTTTGGAGAGAGGTCACATGTCACGGCCCTTTGATGACACGTCAAGGCCCTGGCGCACAGGGCCAACAGATTCCTAATGAGAATTCAGCCGACCTTCTACATCCAGACGAAGTCTGGATGCAGCCTTTAATTAATTCAGCTCACAGTACTGCATTTAGAACTTCTAAATCCTTTTGAATAAATAAAATTAAAGCCAAGCGAACTGTTAATAAAGATCCCAAGTAGTCAGAAATCTTATATCCATGACGACCAGCATCTCATCTAAGTACTGTTTGAAAGAAGTAATTATCTTAATGATGAAGAAACAGAATCTCTGAATATAACAGTATGAAGCCAATATTCTCAGTGAGACTGGAAAGGACAACTTTGAAGTTTTATTCAAATAAAAAAGTCAGAAAGGAATAAGAATGATGAGGTTTAATCGAAAAACGGGTCAGCAGAAGCTGCAATAGACCCTGTCTAACAAAACTTGAAATGAATGGGACCAGTGCTACGAAGCCAGTTTGCTAACTTTAAGACAATGACCGACACTAAAGTTTCACAAAATTCCAAGCTCATCTCTAAAATATTGTGAACAAACTACAACATATAATTATGAAGAAATGGGCTTACTGTCAAATTATTTATCCTAACCAGATGCACAACATGCCAAACAGGGCCCGCCAAAGTAGCCTCCATGTGACAAATATACATAACGCCACATTTATGAAATGTGCCATGTCTCTCACATTTCCCACAGTAATGAAACTGCTTTTGCCTCAGCGTGCACCCAAGCCTGCTGAAGTGACACCATGGTAACACATACATACATGTGTGTAGACCCATTAGCACCATCACACTCAACAGCTGCTATATGGTGGGTGCAGCCAAGCTGAGGCTCTAGTGCTTTTGTGCGCCCGCCGTGTCTCTGACCCTGGCGGGGAGCCTGATCAGGCCGACCCTACACCAACTGCTTTTGGAGAGTGACCTCAACGCCAACCTGCACCCCCACCCCCACCCATTTACACACACAAAACAATGTCCTACACAGCAGTCCTCTCCCTCTCCTCCACCACTCCGAAGCCCATTACTGGCTTCCCCAAGCCATCCCATCACAGACTCCCATAAAATACATAATTGAGACCCCATTTGTCGTATGCAGATGTCCATGAGTGCATCCAGGGGCACAGGACAAATGATGTGCTCTGGAGGTTGGATGGGGGAAGGTCTGCGGTTTACTTTCATTTCAATGCATTGGAAAGTATAAAGTGAAATTACAGAATATATGATGAGGATAAAACTGTTTTAAATAGACTGTACGATCAAATAGTAGGGCTGTCACGATTATTAAATAATCGTCTTATCGCGATTGTTTGACCTCATCGCGATAGTTTCAGATCATCGCAATTATTGCCCATCTCTATAGAAGACACAAGAGGGAGATGCAGTGCCTGCATATTGCATATTTTAGTGTATATATTGTAGCCCAACTAAAGTATGATAATACTGGTAAAATGTACCAAAAATCACTTTACACAAATCTTTAAAGCATATACCATAAAAAACCTGTAGTACAATTTAATATTATTTAAGATAACCTTAATGTGAAAACCAGAATGTCATTAACAAGAAAAAATGTATTGTCTTGCAAGTGTGAAAAAACAGACAAGTAGCTTTTCTATTCACTCCTGATCAAACTCGTTTCATACATATTTGGCGGATGTATTATTGCCATGTAAAAGCCTAGACCCTAAATATATGATTGCCCCATTTTTTAAGAGAAAATTAAAAAATGGATTATATTCAGAACAATGTGGTTGTTTCAAAGCCGAATTAAAATGTATGAGAATTAAATGTCAAAGCCCTAAAATCGTCATGGCTCTGACAAGGAATCGCCATGATCGCAATGATTTACAACAGGCAAAAGGAAAGGTTAATATAATGTGTACAAAAGTCAATACTGGCATATTTCATTGTGTCACTGAAAAACATTCTAACACAATATTAAAATTATATAATGGTGCTATATTAAATAAATGATAACTGTAGGGAGTTGTAAAAGCTGCAAAGAATCATGCTGGTACAATATTCTATATTTTAAAGTTTTTATAACTGCAAGTTATACAAGTGAGCTCACCTTGTAAGATGTCTTGTGCTTGTTCCCCAGCTCAAATGTTCCTTTTAATTCATTGAGGAGCTGCTGCAGTGCACCGATCTCCTCTTTATCAGTATAGTCCTGATCCAACAGAACATAAGCCCTCCAGTTAGACGAGTCGAAGCCCCAGTGACAGGTTCTGTTCTCTAGACTTTTATGACTGTGAACCACGAACTTACGGGTCTGGAACATCAGTCTGCAGTCTAAGCACTGTATGCACGCCGCGTTGGGGTTCGTGTACAGCTCTGGCACGAACAGGCCCTTGCACTTCCCAAAGCATTCGTGGTAAACTTTGAAGCTTTTCTCCGTCCTCTCCAGCTCCATGGGACACGGCAACTCTTTATCGGAGTGCGGGGGAAACGTACCGCCGTAGATGAGGGCATTGCAGAGCCGTTCGGCGTCTGTTTGGGTGATGAGTCCACACGAGGGTGCCGAGAAGGGCAGGATGCCCATAACTTTGAGGATCTCGAGCTGATCGGCCGTGCACCGGGAGCAGTAGATGTGCAGTTCGTCGCACACCGAGTTGATCTGCTGTAGGGAAAAGTCTCGCAGGACGCTGTTGAGGACTTGCGGCAGGCAGAGGCGCTTCTCGCCGCCCACCACGAAACACGAAATGGTCTCTCGCTCCAGGACCGTCTCGCACCTCTCGGTGGAGCGGTCGGGCGGGATGAACAGGGGACCCGGCATGACCGGAGGCGTCTGCGCCGGGAGGTTCACGATCATCTCCGCGCTTTTGCCCTCCTTTTTAAACAGCATGTCCTGCTGCCAACGGGCCGAGAAGGCTGCCGGTCCACCGAGCGAGCTCATGGAGCTCAGGTGAAACTGCTTCAGAGTTTGTTGAAGTCCTGGATGGGGCTGAAAGCTGGATGGCGCCTCCATGTTCAGAGCGCTACCTGGACAATCCGACCGCGGCGAACTGAACGAATGTGAACGTTACGAGTCAAAACAGTCCAGGGAGACGAATTTCCATGTTACTTTGGAAAGCGTGAAATACCACCATGTAATCCATTGAACCGCTTCATGATAGTAGGCTTTCGGTCATACCGGAGTTCAAACCTACGATAATAAAACTCCCCAGAGGTGTATGTTTTGATCCTGTAAATGTAAATATATATCACTGACCCACTCGGTACCTAGTGTGCGGCGCAGTTGAAGTCTGCCTTCGCTTTACTATGAGTGTGTGAGTGACTCTCTCTCTCTGTCTCTCTCTCTCAGTCATTGAATCCCGGCCAAGAATGTGACTGACTCCCTGGTTGGCTGTTCCCTGAAAAGTTCTCCCTCCCCCCGCCGCCAGAGCAGCTGCAAAAGCGTGAACACAACCTACATGTCTTTTACGCGTTATTGTAAACACACATTAAAAGTCATTATGATTGTGTAATGCGAGACAAGTTCAAACAATAATATTGATAAATGTCTAATGGGCATTATTTAAAGAGTTAGCAAAAGTTTAACCGACACATTTGGGAAGTTTTCACAAATATGACACATTTCTCTGTAACATGGCTACATTGTAAACATGGCAATTCTTAAAAATATTCTTAATATCATCATGATCAGTGTCATGAATGTAACAGCACCGAGAAAGACATAACTCGTTGCTTTGTTTTGATTGGGTGCTATGAAAGTCGCGAGCGTTTGTTTAATGTTTGGATTTGGCAGGATGGACTTATGCGAAGTTGCATGAAATACAATCCTAAGTATTATGAATTTTCCATTAAATTCCGTTTCACATAATGATCGATTTGCTGAGGTAAACTCTTGGGGCAAGAATAAACACAGTCAAACATCCGTCACAAAATAAACCTCCAAAAGAACAGTTCATTCCACACGGGGGTTTGTCTGAAATTATAAATACAGTAACTAAAGCTGGGAAACGACACTAGACGATGAACAGGACACAATATGTAAGAATGCATGATTTTATTAGTTAAAAAAACATTTTCGTACTAGGAATGTAAACCAAAACTTCAATTACAGTGGTAATTGGGTACAGCATATCAAGCAATATCAAGAAAAAGATCATGTAAGACACTGGCATGGTTTAGAATGGGACTGGTGTAATGTATTGGCATCTTAGTATATCTTAGTTTTAAGAAACTTACCAAAACGAATAATATAAATAACTGGTATATTACTTAAAATATTCAATCGCTTTAAAAAGTATTCACCATGCACTTAGTAAACAGTGTCTATTTGTAAAATTGCGATTCTCAACCACGAGGGGGCACTATAATTCAACACACAACATTTCATAAACGTACGTGTCAAGTAAGAAAACAATTGGAACAACTTTATTTTTTAAATTGTCAAAATAAATAAAAATACAAGGAACTGCTGCTCTAAAACGTCATACAATTTATATTACTTACCACAATAATAAACCACAATCTAATCCCTTTATAAACATATTAAGTAGTGGTTTACTCAGTTTTCCTACAAGGTGAGGCAATTAAAGGCACTAATACAGTATTTAAAAACTTCTCAACAGTGGCTTGTTCAATCTAGGGACGCTGGATTATTGAGAAATGTATATCAGATTGTTTTGGAGCTGGTTGAGTTGTTTGACTAATCAACTTCAGGTTCAACAACAATTCCTTTGAAAAATTAAATATTCCTATGTGTATCATGAACATGATTCATTCTTTTCCATTTCAAAATCTTTACTTTGCACCCGTAAATATACTAAACTACACATCCAGGCAAGCAGTGACAAAGTTGATTTCAAACTGGATAAACACTGACGCATTGTTAATACACGCATAAATCAATTATTGAAATATTATTATTAGGATTCTTTTACACTGTGCTGGACAGATAAATTAGTTTGTTAGGCAGATTAAAGTTATAGTGGCTAATAAAATAGTTTTAATCTTTAAATCTTAAACTTGGTGCATTTATTCTTTCATGCCTGCATTTCATCATGTTCAATTATACATGAAGTTTTTAAAGTTTTGTAAATTTTTTAACCCCTTTCTTACATAAAATTTAACAATATCAGTTGCTGGAGTTTGGTATTTTAACATGTCCATGACAACTGATATCATGTATAAAAAGTTTTTTTTTTGCCAAGTACAATGTAGTTTTTAGAAGTAAACACTGCACACTTTGGCATTAATATCCTTCCTTATACAGTGTTAAACACATATCCACTTCTGTAATCCTTTCAAATACGAAAAGTTCTGCTAAAACACATTCAGGTAGGCTTTAGTGTTTGGTCCAAACAATAAGCATAGAGAGCGTATGTGAATGCATGCTCTCATTGTCTCCTTTGGCTTGTTAACTCATCAGCATGTAAAATGAGCACAGATGTGAACAAGCCACCAATGCAAATCAAGGATGCACATCATCTAAAGATTTGTAGAAGTGTAAATCCAGTGCTGGATTCATTACACTGGTTCTGTCGGGAGTTGAGGTGGCTTATCATCATACTTTGGTGGCGGTGTCAGTGGTTCAATGGTCACCACCCCACCTCGTGCGGGGCTTTGGATATTAAGACGAACATCCTTCAGATGGAGTTTCTCTGACTTGATTCTGCGCACTCTGAGGGGTCTAAGGATGCGGCTGGCCCTGCTGCCGCTGCGTGCTGGCTGGGAGCTGGGGGCTGCGGGCTGGGGTCCGGGGACTGGAGCCTCCTGGCCATTATCTCCACTTAGTTGCTGGCCTTCGTTTTCAACAGCTGCAATAAGATCTTCATATGAGGGCAGCTGGTAGCTCTGTCTCAAGTTGCTTTGCCTAACTGGGTACTTTCCACTGGTGACCGCTTCCTCATAGGTGGGTACATCAAAGCTGGGAACTGGTTCTTCATTTGACCTGTTTACAGAGAAATAATGTGAGTTGCATAGAGGTCAAGCCACCTCATAATTTAATGTTTAATAACAAGACTACAGAACACTACTCACGGCTCATCATGGTTAGGACTGCGTACGCCTGCAGTTTCAGACTGTCTCCTGCGCTTCTTGTTCCTCACCCCCAAACATATAGCGAGAAGCAACATAGCTATTCCGACTCCTACCAGCACATAGGCAACTGATGTCGTCTTTCCATCTTCACCTTTTCCATGGTTCAGTCCCGGGGCTGTAGTATTGTGCGGCTGTACCACGTCAGAAGGGACTATCGTCCACACTATCATGACAACTCCAAGTGCCACCAAGCCCATACCTAGCGCACAGAGAGCATACTGGGAGCCTGAGCTATTGCCCTCATTGGTGGGTGAACGCCTACTTCCTGAACACAGAGGCTGCCCACTGGAGCACATAGCTTTAAATGCTCCTCTTGAATCAACTTACTCTAAAAGCGGTCCAAATGTGGAAGATGAGAGCACCACTGTCACATACAAGAAAAAAAGAGGCAGACATTGTAAACATTTCAATGACAAGGAAATACATCCTGGAAATAGCTGGGAACGATTTAAAAGAAAAGCCTCTGTGAATTCAATGGAGACAGACTTTACAGACAAAAAAAGATCCTTTGGGGCACAGTGCCACTCTGAAGGTCAAAACTCAGGAACCGAGCATTCCAGCTTTTGATTTAAAATACTACCATGTTTAGGCATTGTATGACATTTTATAAGTAATAAATACTGCCTTTAAATCATGTTGGGCTGTCCAGGTTAGTATTCATCATCATGTAAATGCAGAATGTACAGTTTAGTTTTTGTGCATTTTGTGTACCATTGATGAAGAAAATCTCAAAAGCTCCACATCCAGAATATATCACTCATTTCATTTGTGCGTAATAATGTGTCAACACCTTTTCCATCATTCTTTAACAGATGAGAATAAAATATATATAAAACATCTATTGCATACCTGATGTGCATTTTTTGCTCTTTATTATTTGATATATTAAGCATCATAATCTCACCATCCTTCATTGTTCTTCAGTAGCTAACAACAAATGTCCTTGGTAATAAACTGTAAGATTCACCAGGAAGCTTATTAGAACAAACGCAAACCTTTCGGAGTTGAAAGTGAAAGAACTTCTTAATAGAAACAAATCTTTGTCTCTACTGAGATTCGTCAGAAAGACACCAGTCATATTTAGCCTATTTCAGAAATAATAACCTAAAATTGTTCCAGAGGGTAGGATCAGAGGTACGCTGCCGTACACTAACTGTTGCCATAACAACAAAGCATTGTTCACTTGTGAATGTGGGCACACCACTGTGCTCAGAATAAGAATTAGTGTGGGGGTCCATTTTGTTAGCAAATGGCCAATGATCAATTAGCAAAATAGCTCACAGTATCCAATATATTTATTTTCGGCCTTCTCTAAAAATGCTTTCTCTGGCCCTTTAATACTTTGTTATACAAGCGTGAAAATGCAGACTACAGTCCTGATCTATATTTTCAGGTGACATTATTAGTGACTAACTTCAGTACTAGTACTTGCTTAGGTAGACACTAAAAGAAACTGTAAGTGCAAGCGCTGTGTGACCTTTGAATGACTCATCTGCACGTGGGTGTAACAAATTCGAAGTGGAAGAGTAAATGGTCAAATACGTAAGCTAAAACGGTAAACGAAATCGATTCATGATACTGTTATTATTCACAGAATTGAGAGAGATCAAAAGAGGGTCAAGGAAAGCATACACTCAGAAGGTTCAGTAGCGAGATTGACAAAGAAAATGTAGTGCCATCCCAAGGTTAAGGAAAGACTTGCACATGAAGGGCACTAATATAACAGGTTTGCCACCCAACATGATATGACATGAACCTCAAAATGTGCAACACCAATCATAAGTGACCTACATTTGATGCTCACGACAAAAAGGAGTTTTGTTCCAATCGATTTTATTCTGTATAATCTGCACTCCAGGAAAGAGATGCTATGAGCGATCGCTTTCTGTTGTGCACAGATGTAGCATCTTAAACTAAAGCTATATTTTAATCATATGTGGCTCTGTGTACGTGACACGTCTATGGGTCAATGAGAGCAAAGAGCATTATATTGTGGTCAAAACAAAAGAAACATAAAATAGGGAAACATGACAAAAGACCAGGAAGGGCTGTCTAAATACAAAGAGCAACACATGCTCCCTGTTCTGAAGTAAACAGACACAGAAGCACAGATCACTAAATACTCACGACTAAACATCCACCATGACACGAGACCTTTTGACCTTTTCTCAGCTTAAGTAATCAATGACGGAATCCTCTCAGATTCCAACAATAACTCAACTGTAATTGGTTAAAAAAAATTGCTAATTTTTGTATTTATACAAGCAGATTGCTACTGTACTGTATGGTTAATAACTAAAATACCATTGTGACTACAGCTGGTAGTAACAGTTACAAAAGGTAAATGTGTCCTATGGCGCCAGATTTAGAAAAAAAACAACCATTAAGAAATCTATATTAAGATATGTTAAATTATAAATAATAATAATATATTGTTTACAGTTAGTCTTCTAAATTGTTGCCGTCACAAGGACACGTACGGTATATTTGTCAACTTCACAGTTATTGTTATTAAATTAAAAACTTGATACTGTAAAAAACACATTCTGAAAGCTGTTGACACAGTTTTAAGGAGATATCATTGCAAATGAACAGCCGTGACATTAGTAACTATGGTGATCAGGTGGCTACTTTCCATAGTAAATCTTTGAAAACTGTGGAAATACGATCCTTTGGAAATCTTACAATGTCATTGCTTACAGAACAAAATAGTTTAAAAAAGTCATTCATATCACTATTATTAGTTACGTAACTTACTACTCTTACTGACGGTTTTGTATTAGAACAAAAAATAAATACCGAATACAAGTCATCGTATAACGCTAGTTTAACTCAAAACATGACCATTAGACATTAAAACTCAATCACAGATTTAAGGTCAAGTTGAGAAACAGTTAAAAGTCGAATTAAAGTAAACTCGCTGCATTTATTCACCAAGGTTACGTTAACGTAAGAAACTGACATCCACGATTTAAATCAAACAAACGACACACATTTCCCAAGAACGTCTATTGTTGGTTATTGTTAACAAATCCAAACCGAATTCCATCAACAACTACAAATAACCACAAAAACACGGTTCAACTTTACGGCCTGTCCTCACCTCCCGTTCAACGCCCGCCGCGCCTTCTTTCAAGAAAGTACCTGAGGCAGGTGTCGCTCCCAGCCGCAGGTGAACTGCTGTCCTCGGGAACCTTTCATTCATTTAAGAAGGAAATGTTACATGAAACGGTATCAATTATCGGACAACGAGTCTGCTTTAGCTGTTTTTGAGCTTAAACAGAGACAGGAACTTTGTTCAGAAGAAGCTCGAGCGCTGCCTATCAGTTGTAAAATGGTTAAGCGTGATGCATGGTCCTAAAGCACGTCGGGTTTGATGTTACAGTTCTAAAACAATTGATCTATTTAACGTTACATGTTTTGTTATTAAGAAAATTAAACATTTTGTTTGATATTTTTCCTAATAAAAAACGTAAACAAGTTTGATAATTTCTTTTTTACAGAAATGTTGGCATAAACTTGAATTATACTAAACCTTGTTTTAGCCGTTCATAAATGCAGTCAACCAGATACTCCAATATATGTAGATTCTTTTATTTCCTATATAACAGATAATTTGAAAATGTAATGAAATATTGAAAACGCCACATGAAATCTATATACAGATGTTTATCTAAAGTACACACATTAACGCCACAAGATACAATAATATCAAAATGAGCTTTTGTAAAACCCACCTTAAAAATACGCACGCAACTGCTTTATTCTTTAGCTGTGTCCTATGCATTTCACAGTGCTGGTATGAAAGTGATATTTTCTATATTCATGTACAAATTTTGTGTCAAATCCAAAAAGAAATAGCTGAATCAGTGAGCTGAATCAATTCCTGATGAGCTTGAAAAGAATGATCGGTTGAATTTGTGAAAGACGGTCATTATTCATGTTATCTAACCTGTATAACCATGACAAGAGGGTGTTTGCATCAGAATCCTGTTACACGTTAAGCAGCTAAACTTGTTTTGCTTAAATTGCCCTGTGGTTCCTTTTGGATTGCTTGGGAAAACACAGCTGCAGAATGTGCAATGTGTGCACTGCATTGGCTTTTCCCTACATTCATTCTGATCATTCCATACATAGCATATTCAAGGTTTTCCAGTCAGATTCTCGTTGCATTTATTCATTGTTCATTTGTGCATGATAGTCACTATACAATGAATATATATACTTATAAATCCCACTAAATAAACTAAATTGCATGCATGGTAAGTCAGAGCTTGGACACCACAACAAGGTAATAACAGAGAGAATTAATAATTTTCCTTCATTTCCCCTAAGTTTTCTTTATCCTATGAGTCTCTGTTATGTTCTGTCTATAACACACATTATTGACAATAAAGTGACTGTTGCTTTAAATTGTTATATGGAAATGAAACTTTAAAAACACAAACATCTTAACAGATGTCCTAAAACAAACAGAAAACTTGTTGAGGCATTCAAAACAATTTCACAATATATTCACTCCACTATTTTCTCTGTCCAGTGTTTTCCGTGACTTTAAACAAGCCCAGTTTTGTGATGACCTTGATGCATGGAATGGACATCTGAACATTTGTTTTATGTACCAAAATATCTACTTGTTTAATGCAACATGTCAGTAAGACTTTTAAGTGCTCAGTTGTGATTTGTGCAAATGAACAATTTTCAAATCACTTTTTACAAATAAGTAAGCTCATTTGGTCCATTTAGAGGTTAGGGGTCTGGAGGTCATTCATCATCAGTCGCCATCAGACATTGGTTATTTCTATGCTTGAGTAACCATGCATAGGACTGCCCTTGGTCCTTTGCAAGATCTTGATTCGATCCTCTCTGGGTGGTGAAGCACAGCATTGAAAACCCAAATCCCGCCCCCCGGCGACCAACTGGTTGAATCTCAAAGGACTCTGGGGAAAAATTGGAAAAGTAATTTATCCCTGTACAGAATAGCAATACTGAATTTATCCTTATTTGTGTCAGCACAGTCCATAATGTACCTTGCCAGCTTTCTGCCTGGGAGAAAACCCTTCCTCAGTTTTGCGACAATTTGACACAGGAGAATGTGTCGGAGTTCCCTCTTTCCTATTATCCTGGGCTTGATTGGTCCTGTAGGCCCAAAAAACCCATTCATGCGCTTTCAGAATCAATGCGGGGCCTGTTATTGTTTCTCTGGACGATACGGATATGTAATTGTGATTTGTTATATGAGCAGGTTAACAGTTGTGCTTGAACAAGATTTAGATTTAAAGCCTGTTTGAAGGCAGATGACTTTCGCCCTAATAGCTATCAATTGCAATGTATCTTGTGTTTTATGGCGCTTGACAGTAATAAATACTTATGAGTATAGTTAAATGAAACTGCACAGACCTTGCCGGATTAAGCAGTACTTTCATCTCCTCATATAAATGACGATGGATCATGTGTTTATTGTTTGGGATGTCGAGAGCCTTGGCCATGCTGTCTGCGCTGAAGGTCGGATCAAGAACCATCACAGCACCGTGGATGCCACTGTTTTGAAGGCTTTCTGCGTATTCCTGCGTAAATAATGACAAAAATAAAAATTAAACAATTGGATGTACTGGAGAAGAGTTAAAAATTTGTTTAAGTAGTATTGGATAGACATAAATATACAATTATTTTGGTGCTGTATGTGTATTTTGTGGAGGATTTATTGACAGAAATGCAATATAACATACATAACTATGTCGTCAGAGGTGTAAAGACCTTTCATAATTAGGTGTTATGTTTTTAATACCTTAGAATGAGCTATTTTAATCTATATACACCGCTGGTCCCTTGCCTTGCATTGAATTCGCCATGTTGTTTCTACAGTAGCCCTAAACGGACAAACTGCTCTATAGAGCATGTTTCGTAAATACGTTATCTCCTTCAGAAAAGAAGTGAAAACATGTCAGCCTCCGTGCTTTGAAAGCAAAGGGTTCCCAACCGCACCACTATACGCCGCTAAATTTCATACTCTGGACCTTTAACGTTCAGTCAGGTCACAAACAGATCACAAAACAAGTCAATGTAAAGAAAACTACATTTTAATGCACCATTGTATTACCTACCTTAAGATCAATATCTCTGATCCATTTAATGACACGATGACTGGTCCACACCACAGGATCCAGATCTCGTTTTTCACACTGAACGCGACGGGCCTGAATCGCCTGCAAAGATGTTATGATAACAACACAATGCGATTGATACAGCACATGCGTACAGTCTAGATGTGTATAGAAATAAGTTTCTTACCTCTTTGTCAAAGTTGAGCATTTGCAGAAGCTGAATGGCAGACAGAATGCTTGTTACGTGGAACTTAATGGTTATGTTGAAGATGGTCTCCAGGTCTTTTCTTTTGAGTGCGTTCAGTACTCTGCCATCCACCAGCTGGTTGTGGAACACCTGCGAGTACTGCGGGAGCCCGATGTCACTCAGCCAGCATTTAGACACCCAGTGATGGTCCATATCAGCAGCTTTGGAAAGCCTGAGGTGAATAAATAGAACATTTACACTTACATTTAGTCATTGAGCAGACGATTTTATCCAAAGGGACTTATATCATTCAAAGAGTTACTAGTTTCAACAAAAAGCTAGACCACTACCTGTTGAGAGAAGAGGGTTAGTGTATGTTTATTTTTTTATTTTTTTTATTTTCATATGTCTGTCAACTATAACAACATTAAACAATTAAGTTCATGTTAATGTTTCTTTAGTTCAATTGGTTATTAGTTTGATTCCAACATACTGACTAAGGTGTCGGATAAAATTGGATGTTGGATAAAAGAGTTTTGCAAATGCATACATTTAATATAAAATATAATGTATGGAAAAACAATATGTTCATATATGAATTTCACAGATGTTACTATGTTTTGTCTGTATAATTTTACATTTGAATGTATCTCTGTGTCAATTATATGTTGATTTATGTCCTTTAATATCAGATTTCTAACAAGGAGAGCATCAAAAGTGCTCTATTCTGTTTCTGACAATTGTATATGTGGCTTCTAACCCTTGTCCATTCTCTGCCTCTCGATAGTCCTCTATAGCAAGACGGAGCTTTCTGCGGTGCATGGGGCTGTTGATGCCCAACCCCAGCTCCAGATCTTCATCTGTCAAGCCCAGTAACACCTGCAACAGGAAGTAGTTGGCTGTGACATCATCAGCACACTAGCTGAACAGACCACGGTTTAATCCTTTCAGAGCGGGGAGAGTAAATGTCATAAAGGCTTTGACTATTAATCATTAACTTGTTTCATGTTAGGACACATAGGAGGTATCAGGACATACTATAATAAAGTCAAGCATTAAAAAATAATGCTGGTGTTTAATTGGTCTTATCTGCTTTTTGCTACAAGCTGTGCTTTTACCTTCCCACTCTTGACATTTTCAGAGCAGGCACGAATGTACATGGGCATCGCCATGACAACCTCCAGCCAGGCCTGCACAGTGACCGCCTTCCACCGAGACATGGGCTTGCTGCGGGTAAGCTCCGCCTGCTGCAGCCTTTCCAGCTGCTCCTCACCATCCGATTGGCTGGGATGAGACTGGCTATCTGAGTCTGGATTGGTCAGGAGGGGCAGGAATAGGAAGGGGGGCAAGTTTGAGGGGTTCAGAGGGGTTGAGAGCAAAACAAAAAGGCCTTATCCAATCTGCCCAAAAATAGATATCAGGAAAACCACCCACCTCCAAGTCCTCGTTCAATTTCAGTGCAGTAAAAAACACTCCTTCAATGATTAATTGCTTTATAGAAAGAACTGACAGGTGCGGTATAACCGCTTCCTCACAGTTAACAAAATACTGTATCAAACTAATTTAGAATAACCAAAAGAAGCTTACTGGAATTCCTTTTTAGTATTTTATCTAATACTAGCAAATCAAAACGGTTTATTGTAGGGACAACTTTCTGGTCCTTACTAGGTCATTTGGAAGATAATAACTCTAAATTAAAGTATAGTAATTATAGTTTCTTATATACAGGGACTTATAGAACATAGAGGATCAAAAATAAATCTGAAAAAATACCAGAAAGCATCAGGATTAAATATTTAAAACAAGAAAATGCCATGATTTAAGAAATATTAAAACATTCAGAACTATTTTTAGAACTGAAACTAAATATGTGTGTGGACTGACTCAATTTTTTATTTGATTGTATGATTTCCTTGCTTCTGTTGATTCACACAAGACGATCTTTGGAACACTCTCAGATCATGCTGGGAAAACATGTATCATTGGGTTTTGCACAAACTTGTGGGGTTCATGCAAACTGCATTGCATGCTGTCATGAAGGCAAAAAGGGGGACATGGCAAACCGAAGACATTCTGAAATTTATGCACATTTTCTTATCAAACTTCTCACTTAAAATGCGACACTGATATTACAGTTTATAACGGGGAAAGAACTGTTCCTTCAAAAATGCTGCCTAGATTCACATGGAGAGTGACAGTTTTGGAGCCCACCGCATATTTCGTATACACGTTTCCTTAAGATTTTTGCACTTCTGTCACCATTTACTCACCCCAAAGTTGTTCCGAACTGTATAAATATTTGTATTCTGTTGTACAGAAAAGGCTTTTATGGAAATGTTCATTGACATCACTGATCAACATTTGAAAGCTATTTTACTTTTTCCTATAAACGATGTCCCAGAAATGTCAGTTGCTAACATTTTTCCAAATATGTTTCTTTGTGTTCAACAGAACAAAAACATGTATAGTGGTTTCGAACAACTTAGATGAGGGAGATAATGACAGAAATGTATTTTTTGGTTGGATTATCCCTTTATCGTGCCAGCAGAGGGAGCCCTATACTCTAACTGAGCGCGTGCTGCTGCTCTGACGTCATCCAAATGAATCAAGTACTGTAAAACATGCTCATTATCTATTTTGTTTCAGAAGTTGCGCTTTTACCATGAAGTGTGCTTTGGCAAGTATAAAAGAACATTAACTCACTATAAAGTGTTAAGCCTTCATCATCTGTCATTCAAGGCTTCACCAGATTTTAATTATCTGAAAAATACATCCATAAAACTCATTATGTGATGGGCAGTGGGGCAGAAGACACTTATTTTAGACTTTGGAGATTCTTTGACCTTATTTGAGAGGTGACATCCATCAGTCCACGGAACAGCTCTTTAATCATACTCTGCTTTGATATCAATTCATTTCAATTAATACTTTTATCAAATACATACTTTGTACCATATACAGTGAGGTCCAAAAGTCTGATATTTGGATTTTGAAATCTACTTAAACCATTAAGTAAAGTTTAAGCATTTAAAAAGTATTTAAGTCATTGACATAAAATAAAGTATTTCGAATTTAAGGTCACTAAATAAGCACATTTGTGACATGACGTTACCCATTGGACAAAAACTCTGATTTTCTTCTTTCCATTGGAACGCACACAATGCTGATAGGATCTTTTGGATCAAACCAGCTGGGATAGCAGGTCATAGGATGTCTGAGTCCTGCCATTAAAGTAAACATACCAAATATTGAAACATTCTACAATTTAACTTTTCCAATTATGTGAACACTACAATTTACAATCAAAATACTAGTTAAAATAAATCAAAATAATAATGTGCATTCTTTTAGTTACACCCTTAAAACAAATAAAATCAGTTGGGAGTCATGAGATGATGTTTTGGATCAAAGTGCACATGACAGACTTGTTCCAGTTCACAGAGTTCAGATGGGTTATGAATGTAGAGGGTTTGGGGTATTCTCATCCACTGAGGTAAGACAATGTTAGGACACATGTTAACACAGATGGTTGGTAATTACAAATAAGGAGTAGTGCAGGGTCACCCCAAACCCCGGCGTACCCAGAACAAGAGGGTTAAGAGGATTTCATTACATGAACTCACGCATACACACGCAGGGTCAAGAAGAAAGGCACATGAATGTTGGGTTATGTGTTTTTATTTTAAAATAGGTTTCATTTGACTTTTTAAAATCATATTCGTCTCCAGAACGTTAAGACCTTCTCAATAGTCCGACTGTAAATTCGAAAGACAGTTTCACTGAAATGACCTCCTTCCTAATCTTTAAATAAAGTTATTTAATAGATTTAATCTTATATCTGGCAATCTACTTTACAAACTTTACAACATAAACTCATTAGAGTGACATGAGGAAGAAGGTCAATTTAATTTAAGATCAAAACAGAAACAAAAAATCAGTGCCACCAGGATGCAAAGGAAAGTTTGCAACGGAAAGGAATGTATGTCAGCGAGACAAGAGTTATGACATCATTGGTTTCAACATTAATGGAAAAGGATGTTATGGAAGCAGGGTGTGTTATGAGATCCGTCACAGATGTGCTTTTTACACACTCGAGAGAGAGCAGAAAAATTAGAATATTCCTGTATATTCTGCAGAGCAAGGCGTATTAAATGGAGCAACCTCCGCTATGAACCTTTGGCACTTTGTTGATGTACAGTAAGGTTCACATGAGGTTCAGCACCCAGTTTGGGGAAAAATACAGTATATTCCATTACTGTGTGTCGTTTTTAAGTCAACAGTGAGTGGTAACAAAGACATCCCCCCAACCGACATGGTCAGCTCCAAATCTGGCATAAATCTTTAAGGGTTGTAATAAAAAATACTTAGTATTTTTTTAAATGGAAAACGGTCTAATAAATAATGCTACATTTCTTTAAACAAAAATTGGGCCGAGATGTCAGCACACGTCTGAACTACATTTAAGATTTAATCACATCACAGTGTGCAAAAACAAATCAGACACGGCCAGCTTAATACATAAAACGTAACTTCAGTCTAATTATTGATCAAGTGGAAAAAACTGGATTTAAGCAGACGCCTTTATAAAAAAATTAGTTTGAGAAGATTTCTATACAAATTTGTCAATCCTCAGTGCAATCTTGCAAAAAGCAATGCTTAATAAAATATTTCCTCATTTCCAAATCATCATCACTGTTTGTTGTAAGTGTAACCTCAAGTAAACAAAAAATGTGCTTGCAACTATAATACATCTGAGATGCACAGCCAAGGCAAATGTTACAAATCCAATCCCACTTGATTTTCCTTAGATAATGTTTTACATCATACAGAATTTTATGACAAAGGCGGGGCCGATGGACCGATGGTATATGAAGACAGCCTGGAGCCGTGAGCACATGATAAAAAAGAAGCATTCCACATAAAAACATCAGCAACACAAGGTGCACAAGAGTTCCTATTTACACATGGACAGCAGTAATTCAAGTTTCCAGTTGATAAAAAAACAGACATACATTACCACAAATAAAGCATAAGAACAGCATAAACATATTCAAACGCAAATGATCCCATCTATATATTTATATGCATGTAAACATATGTACATATGCATACATATATAAATATATATTTCATTTACATAGATGTTTTTTAAGTTTCGTTATTTACATATCGGGAGGCAGCAGTTCTTCCGCTTTCCTGCATGTTTCATTGGGAATACATTTGAAGGCACACACAAATGCTTATACACTCGCGCGCACACACACACATCCGGTCATACATGCAGACATCCACGCACGTCACTATCACCAGTCAGCATCCTCCTCTATATAGTAATCAGGGGTGGAAGTACCATCAAACAGGCCCGGATCCAAGGATTTGCGTTGAGATTTACCCCGGGCGAACACTCGAGACAGTGAACCAAGAGTCATCTTTTCCTTCTTCTTCTTACGCTTCTGGTCCTCGAGGTCCTCCATGGACTGAACCGAGAACAAGGCAGAGAAAGAAAGAGGGAGGAGAAGAGAAAATGGAAATAATGGAGGACACATGGAGAAAAGATGAGTCATGTTTTTTAATAAGAATCAGCATCATTGATGAGGAATATCTGCACATATCATCTGCACCGCTTCAGGTTTCTACACATTTTATTTGATTTTTCACAAAAAAGTGAACAAAATGTTCTTAAGGCAGGTTACGCTGTTTAAAAAAAGGCATTATTATTTTTTATAAAACTGATTGTTTAAGGTCCTGAATGCTGGTTGGACAGTATAACTTTGGTAAAGGGACAGTTCACCCGAAAACGCTGTCTTTATTTACTGGTCATCTTTTAATTTTAAACCTGTATGACTTTCGTTCTTCAGCGAAACACAAAAGAAGATATTTTGACAAATTTTGGTAACCGAACAACTGCGTTAACCATTCACTTCTATTGTACCGACACAAAAGCAATGCAAGTCAATGGGGACACTCGTTGTTCGGTTACCAAAATTCTTCAAAATATCTTCTTTTGTTTTGCAGAAGAAAGAAAGTCATAAAGGTTTGAAATGAAATGAAAAGTGGGTAAGTAAATGATGACAGATTTTTGGGTGAACTATCACTTTAACTTATCTTTGTAACTTTTTTCAGTTTAAACTGACCAACGACGCCTTAAATAAACCCATTTGGTTCATTCGCACTAATTCTCACGGGTATAAATGCTTCCCTTTGATTTATCTCCATTACCTATAGTTACAAACCCTGAAGCCATGCTAATGAGCAGCGCAGGGAGTGAATATATCAAGTAAAGGTGGAGAAGATAAAAAACAAGTTGGGAAGGCTGATTACTTGGTCGGGGGTGCCAGGCAGCTCTTACATTGCAGAGAGAATGAGTCCTGTGGCGGGGCGAGTTGACATCGCTCGGGGTGGACGAGCGGTCTCCGTCTGCTGCCGAGGCGTCAGAGATGACGGAGGGCTGGCGGGAGTGACAGGGGCTGATCCTCAATGCAGCTGTGGAGGGTAAAGAAAGCGGCTCATAGATGGTTTCAAAGCAACAACATTAACAAACGTTACTGCACATGCATGCGTTCGTGGACTGCCCTTAAAGTTGGCATGAAACGGAAGTAGTGATAATGATGTGCACAGATAAAAATGTATAATAAATACTTCACCGCTGTGTAAAAAATTTTCATTTTTAACTTTAACTTTCGGTACACATTCGCAAATAATAGAGTGCCTGTAGATTATTTACTTTAGAATATTATTTCTGATAACCAGCAAAAGAAACCAAGAAGAACTGTTACTTGGCTAAACTTGCCTCTACAATATTTTGAATTTAGACTGCGATACCAAGCTCAGCCGCTTGATGTTAATGTCCCATAAGGTTTTTTGAATGCATCAAAACTACAGGAACCATCAAACAAATTTGTATTTAATACAATGAACATACAACAAAATACAATATAATTGTTAATTTAATACTATTATTATACAATAAAATAAAATATAAATAGTTATTTAAATTATTAGATACCGCGCATTCGACGAAACGGTCTATATAGTCTCTGATATATCGTCTCTATATAAATACTTGCGCTTATGTGCACGTGATCATACCTTGCCTGTCCGCGGGGTGTGAATGGTACAGGGTCTGTTGACTCTGTCTGATGGCTGCCGTCAGGGGAAGATCTGCCTGCATCACCCACTCCTGACTGCCGTTCACCACGGGTTCTGACGGCATGGCCAGAGAGTGACGCTTTGGCACGTCTTTATTGAGGGTGGCCAGAGACTGCTTTGCCTGAGGATGTGGACAAACACAACACATATTAATGTTGTGATGGCTGTATGAATTAATACTACTAAGCAAATATAGTCTGTAAAAGCAACAAAGCTAACTCTGGATGCGAGCATCATTTTCAGCTGTGCATGAAAGATTCATAGAAAATACATGACAGAAGTTTTTATTATTTGGAATGATCCCATTTGGATTTATTGACTTAATCTAGCATGAACTCCATGGCTTTATGCAAAACCCGATGATCTATGTTGTCCCATCGGGATTTCAGAGCGTTCCGAAGAGCATCTCATATGCATCAATGAAGCTTTTTGTGATAAAAGCTAACATTTGCATTTGATCAATGAACTACGAATAGAAAATTCCTTCATTGTACTCACAGAATGACCCAGATCTAAGTTTTTTTTGCAAAAAAAAGCTTCATAACCCCCAAATGTACCTGACATGTGTATTGTATACAGTATGTAGTGGTGGTAATGAGTAATGATGCTATTAACACCCTGTTGACTGCCATGTGCCTCTTCACAGGATTTTGTGTGTGACTACATGTAACTACACGCATGAACACTGTTATGCCAATCCAGCCAAATGTTTTTTAAACTGCACCAGTTGGGGTTTCATGCTCCATCTGTGTTCATGAATCCTTACTGATAAATGTCAATCTGATAAATCTGCAGGACAACTTAAAGACTTCAAACCGCCAGCAGAGGATCTGTGTTTATCAGGGCCAAGTGTTTATGGCTTTGGGATAGAAAAGAGATGCTATCTCACCATGGTGAGCTCTGCCTCCAGCTCTTTGATTCGGTTTTCCTTCATGTCTATCTGGGAGCGCAAGCTGCTGGCTTGTTCGGTGGCCTCTTTGGTCTGCCTGCGCAGGTCCCATTTCTCTCTTTCGAGCATGTCCTTCTCTTTAGCCAACGCTTTTACTGCGTCCTCGCTCTCCTGCAGAACAGTATATGGTCAGCAGGTCTGTCTTGCGTGCACACACACGATTTTTCTATTGTTTGATTACATAAAAAGTATGATACATTTCTGTATTTTATCAAATATATGAATCCATCTTGGGGCCCCCAGTTTGAGAATCACTGCCCTAAATAATATACTTTTATGCGAGTCATTTTATATCACAACAGTTTGTTTATTAAATATTTAATGATTGTAATATGTTTGAACTACTGGCTATACACAAAGCATATTTTAACAGAACAAATTATTTAAGACAATGCCGTTAATAGTGAAAGTATTTCACCTTTCTGTGCTGGTCGTAGTTTCTGATGAAATCTCTGAGCTGTTCCTCTCTGCTCTCCAGTGTGGTGTACAGCTGCTGCATCTGATTCACCAGATCAGCTTTCTCAGCCTTTAACCTCTTCCGATCCCCCTTCATAGCTTCACACAAACACGCAAACAAATTCACATTCATTAGAAGAACAAGACATCTGAAGACCGCATATACATATCTGCTTGTGCAGTGAAGAAAATATATTTTCTTAATGGAATAGTTCACCTTCAAAATGAAAATTTGGTCATTTACTTACCCTACAGTCATTTTAAACCTGCATGATTTTCTTCTACAAAACATAAAATAAATATTTTGAAAAATGTTGGTATAACCAAAAACCATTGGTCCCCGTGGACTTCAACTGTATGGAAAAAACCAATGCAATTCTAGGGGACCAACGGTTGTCTGTTACCAACATTTTTCTTCTTTTGTGTTCTGCAGAAGAAAGTCATACAGGTTTGACAAGAGGGTGAGTAAATGATGACAGAATTTATTTATTATAAACAGTATTTATGTCTCATTTTCAATTCAACTCCCAGTACAACGTTTATTTCATTTACAATGTTTTTGCACATTTGTTTATATCTTGTTTTACACTATGCATAAATACAGATCATTTTAATAAAACACAAATTAAAAAAGTATTATGAAAACAAGCCCCTGACAAAACTATGTATCTAGTTAAAATAGGTTTGACATGCAAAAATAACAACACAAGTTCACTGGAAAACAACATTTGTTTACCATATGCAGACCGTTGCAGTGTACCAGCTTGCAAATACAGGCTTTGTGCCCTTGAATGACATGTTTACGAGTCGTGCATTGACCCCGTATGTCTGTTTGTCCATCAGATAAGATAAGTGCATGCAAAGTGGCAGATTCTTCTGTTTATGTACAAAATGTCTTGTTTGGCATGCTGGATGTTACATTTGCAGTTGTTTTGGTCTTTTGTTTATTATAATCAGTGTAAATCAGTTATTTTTATACTGACTTAAATGGAGTTTGTTTGATGTAGTTACAGCTCTACACAGTAATAGTTTTATGCACCGCTCAACACAGCCCCCAGGGGGAACCATGCTCCACTATACATTTCCCTCACAATAAAATTAGCTGTTTTGTTATTCATTGTAAATAACAGTAAACACATAAACTTTAATGTGGTTTAAATAGAAAGAATTAGTGAGCTGTAACTTTTAGTAACTACTAAAACATTTTTTAACATCTTAAAGTGCACTCAGACCCTATTTTGTGGCAATGCCAACTTAAAGGGACAGTTCACCCAAAAATACAAATTCTGTCATTATTTATTCACTCATGTCATTCAAAACCTGTATGTGGAACACAAAAGAAGATATACAGTGGAGGCAAATGGGGTCTCAAATAGTTTTTTCTAAATATCTTCCTTTTTGTTATACAGAAGAAAGAATTTACTATATATTTTGAATGAACAAATCATTAGAGAATACATTTTCGGGTAAACGAAATTTGCGTTCCCTAAATACCAAAAATATTATACAGACTGAAACTGTGATCAAAATGGCATCTGTGTGAAAATATTTAAATGAAGCAGTAGGCCTACAATAATCTGAGTAATGTATTTAATTTAATTTGTAAACAGACCCTTTGCCCCTCAGTTAAACAAGCTACTTTAACAGTCAAACTCGTTTTTCCACCATTGTACAAAAGGTGCTGACATTTATGAGCCCAACACATTTATATCCCCACACATACACACACCACCTGTCCCGCTCACCCCATCTCTGTTTTTTCTACAAAAAGGCAAAAAGGCTGTTTTGTTTGCTTTAAACACATTGTGACGTGGCCTGTCCCTTTGGATTGTCAGGTTGCACTCGTTTCTGTAAAGATACTATGAGAGTTTCATTACAGACCAAGTGTCAAGTAACAAGGCAGGACTAATGGAAAGCATGTCACCAATTTGCAAGCAGGGAAGAAATTTAAAAGATGTACTGAATAGGTATTACATAACATTTGGTCTTCATTTTGCATTCTACTTTGCAATCACACAATTGTTAGTTCATGTTTGAGACATGTACAGACTAAAATATGATTTCATGTGATGCTTTGAATACTGAAAACTGCTGTTATGTGTCTTCCCAGCTAACACAGTTACTTTGTGACGACGTACTTGGACCGGACCATATTCGTTGCCACGAGAGAATGTGAAGCTACGTCACGCCCTGTTGAATGCTGCGCCGTCTAGGGACGTCTTGTTTTTCTTGTTCAACAAGGAAATATAACTATGGTAGGGCGGTCTTGCTGTGTTAAAAATTGCAATAGCATTACGCAGTTGCTCAGGAAAATCCACTGGTTCTTTCACTTTTGATTTCTCCATCTATCAAACAAAACAAGCATCTGTACATTTCAAAACAATAATATCAGTGAGTATGATCCTCCCAAGATGGCGGCGCCACTGCAACAGAGCGTGACGTCTGCTTTACATTCTCTATTGGACATTGCTGGGACGTGGTGATTACCTCCTGAAGACGTAAATGAAACTGACCATATTTGTAGCAGCAACGTACCAAATAACGTTTCACTGGGACATGACGAGGACGTCCCAACGACCAAACAGTTAAAATCTTTTTTATTATTTCATTAAAACAAATTGTCCCTCACATGGAGGATTTCATTTCTGATTGAAGAGAACATTTAATGCATAATTTGATTCATTTTCTAGTTAAATATGTATTATACAAACTTTAACGATTAATATCATTTCTCACAGCACTGTACATCAGCATCAGACATTTTATTTAGATACTGAAGTAAATTACATAAATAACCAAAGACTTCAACACAATGTAGAGGATTCAAAGCAGATATTTATTGACAGAGATGAATAAACATTACCTTTAAGCTTACCACAAGTTTAGTGGGATGTCTGTTTTTTAGAAACAACCATCAAAAGCTTCTTTGGTCACACTCACAAACATCAGGGTCCGTTCATTAAAACGAACCAAAATGATCGAAAATCAAAAAAATATGTGTTTACACCTCACATCTGTAATGTATAAAGTAATAAATTATATTTATAGGCCGCTAAAATATTATATCATGCAGTGAGGTAAAAATAAATTACCGTTAATGTTTAAATGATGCAAGCGCGCGGCAGAACAGAGAATGTGCGGGCTGGACAAGTGCATGTATTTAATAAGTAGAAACAAAAGTTTAATTGTTGTATCTTATAAAACTCAGCATTAGCACTAGCAATCCTTCTGACAATATAACATATTTTACTCTGATCATAAATTTTCCAATGATCAAATGACCAGTATACTACGTTGCTACAACGTTCTCCATGGGATTAATTTACAACTTTATTTGAGGTCGTGGCTACAATGTTTCTGGAACGTTTCTTTTTTAAAAACGAAATTTTTAACACGGCAAAACAATTCACAACAAGAAGTACAGATTAGCAATTTCTGCTTGTCAAACTTATGGAATGTGTCCATAACTAATGTGATCAACTACACCTGTTGTTACTTTGCAGATGTACACTTACGGGAAATTGGGTTCATACATCTGCTAAAAAATGATCATGGGAACGGTTTAATGGATTTCAACAAAAATTGCTGATCAAAAATCAATCACCAATGTTCCCATTAATAATGTCTCTCTCTGGTAACTTCAGAACCTTCTGCATTGCGTCAACACTTGACATGTGTCACCATCCTCAACTGACTGCCCTTCGTTTATACAAGTACCTCAAACACACGACAAGAGTATTACACCCCAGGTAAACAATACCAGATAAGACAAGCAAACTTCCCACATAGTCTCCGATGGCCACACGTAGGAAATGCCTCCATTAGGCTCTCCACAGAATATACGACTCAAACATACTTTACACATCTCTTTTAGGCCATTTCTTTCATCTTGAAACTGTCTTTCATCTTCCTCAAAAAAAAAACATGCATCAATAACCGAAGATGATGTTTGTAAAAATACAAAAAAGCATTTTGCTTACAGAGTTACTCTTATAACAAGATTAAGGTTATAAGAGGTGCTTCAATGTACCATGAGCTATGACAACCGTATGCCATTCACATGAACATCCTTAATGTAATTTTTGTATAATGTATAATTGTATAATAATTTCAGGGATGAGATGGTTATGCAGGTTAGGTTAGATTATATTTGCTACATTTATTATTATAACCATCAGCTTTACCAAAACATAGTATAATTTTCCTCAACAATGAAAAGCCACCCTGAAGTTTAGCCAAACTTCTATTCACTATTAATGAACTTTTATGTTATCACAGAATCAATGATGATGGCAAATTTTATGCAGTATTGATGTGTCTAGGTGAAAACTATGTGATTGCGGTTCAGACCTTGCAAGGCCTCCTTGGCACGTTCCAGCTCCTGCTCCTTCTCCCCCAGCTGCACCCTGAGCTCGGCGGCGGAGAGCGTGTCGGCCGAGCAGCCGCCGTGCGAGTCCTCCAGATCTTTACTCAACATGTCCTTCATCTGCCTGAGGAGATGCACCTCCTCCTGCAACTGAGCCACTTCCTCCCTCAGCAACACTGCGGAGAAACAAGACACAAAGATGGAGATAAAAAAAAGTCTAAAACCCAAAATCTGATCTGCAAATGACATTCGAAAATGACTTGAAATTCTCTGAAATGCCGAAATGTGTGACATTCAATGCAAAGCAAATAGTAAATAAGTGGAAGACTCAGTGGTTTGACATATCGGATTTGTAAGGCACGAATGCATAAAATGCGTCTGTCGCTAGCCCTCCTATGTGCATTGTGAATTCAGCGAGAGTCATGACACACACAAGCAAAGGCAAAAGTTCTGGCTTTCCATCGTCTCCACACTGACAGCTGCTCTCGGCTGTTGGACGAGAAAGTCTCACAGCATTGTGCTAATGCTTCCATTGTTACTATAGCAACAGATGTATATACACCACATGTTGACTACACAGAGGAGACAGGTCTGATTTCATCAATTGCAAAAATTAAGTGTTAAAGACTGGATATGAAAACTGCATCAGGTTGGGATGCAATGTGAACCAATTCAATGTGGCTGACAAAAAAAAAAAACCAAGATCCAAAGACTTTGTATTTTCCTATTCCTCCACTCTTTCATACGTTTTCTATTTTAATATTTTCAAACTTTAATCACAGAGGAACAGTATGTCACAATGAATAGATCACAAAGGTCGTGATGTTGAGAGTTTCTGTATGCACGGCTCTTCACAGAGTCGAGGGAGCTAGAAACACATTAAGCCTGAGAGTGGAAACCACGGCAACAAAGGAAACCAGCAGTAATTGGCAAAATATAAACAAGAACACAAGCAAAACTATTATGTCATTGAAACAGGAAAGGCGCAGAGGACGAAAACGTTCCAGGGGCTCTTTTAATGAGCGGAAGAGCTATGCCTTTTTGTTTCGAATGAAAAAAGGCCATATCTCACAAAGAGAGCCGATAAACCCGTGCTTAGGCTTTTTTAAAAGCGCATGTGGCGACTTTCGAAGTCAACGTTTAATTTTAAGTCCTGTCTCTTTAATGCGGCGGAAATTCATGGAACATCAATAAGTCAGGACTGTAATGTAAATGAGTCACATAGTCAGTTAGGTGTTGTGTGCTCCCACTGATACGCTCAGTAAGTGAATAAATTAAACGCAGGCCTTTGCTGAATGTGCATTGCATTACCAGGCAACGGTGGCGACATCAATCTTTTTCAAGGCAAAGGAGAGAGGTTGTCAAGTAATAGAATTCAATTAACAGTAAACTATAATGCAGCCACACACGGGCTGGACGATATGAATGGGGCTCGGATAAAATAAATCAAAAGCACTTATCAGGAGCGATCAATACAATTAATGAGCTATTTTGTTTGGAGTGCAACAGGGAAATGTAAACACACCCTGCTGTGAGAGCAAAAGCACCAAAACACATTTTGCAAACCACAAAAATATTTCCATAATCTCTATTTGTGTCTCGTTTATCCAGTTCTGATACCTAAATATCATCAGAACAAGATAAATGTGCCCACTGCACAAGATCTCAAGATTTGAATTTTAAGAGTAGTTTTAAAGATTTTGTTTCCTTGTTGATCTTTTACATTAACCATGAAAAGCCAGAGAACAAAAATAGTTTATTTTACTGGGTCAAAAATAAAAAATGAATTGAGATATTTAAGGTCCAGTCAGGAATATCTTGCGGCAAGGTTGCGAATTGCAACCAACAGCTCACTCCACCCCTCGCTTTCAAAACACTACGACGGCTGACAGAACATGCAAGACTCAATAGCTCATTCTTAGAGGCTTCATTGTGTAAGCTCTTTATACACCTCTGAGGGCATAGCTATGTATATTATATTGCACTTCTATCAATAGACCATCCCAAAAATTACACACTGGACTGTGAAATAAGGTTTACGCTTACATATACAAATATATTAAGAGTTCATTAGGCAAAAAAATTGTTTTGCAAATAAAATGTAAGGGATAATCCACAGCAAGCCGTGCATTAACAGGTTTTGATGCACGACGTGGAGGCCTGGAACCACTCGACTGGAGCTACCCGTGTGTAAAAAGGTTTAATGCACACCCTCCGGCCAATCAGAATCGAGTATTCAAACAGACCATGGTATAAATATAAAAAATGTAATGCAAAGCTAGTGTAAAGTTAATTTACCTAACTGATATTTTCACTGTAAACAAAAATGACAGATTTAGAAAGAGATACAACCAGCGCGCTCCGTATCTGCCTTCTCTTTACCGTGACCCAACGCCTCTCGATGAGAGCACTTCCAGATTAAACAGAAAATTAAATCACTTCAACCAGCTAATGCCACAGTCTTATAGAGGACACTTGAAAGTGATCCTGCTCTTAATCCACAGGCAACACAGAGACGTGGCCTGAACGTAAGAGTCCATATAGCGGCCGGTGCCTAAAGTTTTCCTTCAGCCTGCTGTTGACAAGGTGAGTGTCTGCAGCACCACAGATAAGACCGAGAGAGACATGCTACAGACTGTTGGTCAATGTCTGTGCCCACTACCGGGCAGAGGGAACCAACAAGAGATGCGGTGTGACGCAGGAAGCCCCCTTTTCTTGAAAAGTGCTATTTTTCATGCTGTTGCCTTCTGGCCCAAAGCCGCTTATTCATTTGTTTAATTTGGAGGAGACTTGGGAGCAGTGGGACTGGCTGTCGTGTAGAGCCGGGCGCAGGCTCGTATCTCTGGCTCGAGACCAGGATTTGTGTGAGAATTATGAAGCTTCTGCGCTCGGAAAGTAGTTCAGCTGGCTTGTGCCAAAAGCTTCAGCTGAGGAAGAAATTATGAATTAGAAAATGATGGAGTGTGGAGATCTCACATAAAGCACCAAACTTTAATATCTGACAATTTGATAATTACAATATAAACAACCAATTTACTTAAATGACGACTGCTGTCTGATAAGACTGCCCTATTCAACAGGTCTCGCCACTTGCAAAGGTAAATAAATGCACATCACCAGCTCATAAAATTAACTACAATGCAAATTTAAGCAATAAAATTCAAAAGGCTGTGATGCTATATTTTACATTATATAGTCATAGGTAAAAGGCATTGTTAGACACAAGAATGTTATTTATCACATAACAACAACCGACCTAAATTAAGACCAAGACTAAAACTTTAAACGTTTTATAAACTATTTTACTTGGATCTGTAGTTTAAAGCTGTAATTATCATTTCATTTGTATTATATGTATAATCCACCCTTCAAAAGACAGACGTACAATTAAACCACTTTTGTTATGACCAAGTTGAAATACAAGTTCACCATCATTCTTTTTAGAGTCTCATAAGCCTTCAGACACACACTCACGTAAACTTTATGAAAGGTGAGAGCACTTCAAGTCCGTTTTGATTCTCTCAGAACTAAGGTTGACTTACACAAAAGCAATCAGGCCCCTAATTTCTCGCAATGCACCTTTTAATCGATTCACGCCGTCGGCACCCATTCTTCTCATTTAAGCCAAAGTAAATCCTGCACCTCTTTGCCTCTCGTCCTCGGTGTGGATGAACCAAAGCAAAACTAAGTTATGCGCGTCAACCCCATCCCAGAGGTTACATTCTGTATAAGCCTTGATATAAAGTAAAAAACTGACGTTTGCTTTTTCTCAACCTGACATATTGAACTTTGCTTTTGTTAAAGAATTTTCAAAGGCTTAAAAGCCTTAATGTTTATTTGTCAAGCATGTAATACAAGCTATAATCAATTAGGTTAAGGGAAGCGATAAATGCTTTTAAATGCGTTTAACTTTTATTCATGAACCACAAAATGATTCAATTTAATAGGCTAGTAAAACAGTTGAATTGGTGCTCCTGCGCCATATGAAAAGATGACAAGCAGCTATGTAAACTTGCAGCGATAGCAATACTTTCCTTAGCATAGATTGTCCTAATCTGTCTCATAGTTCTGACGATATTTTCCCTGCGGTTCTGTGACAGACCATTTTGTAAATGGCTTAACCCTTTGAATTCATGTTTCAACTGAATTACAAAAAACGGTACTGTTTGGGCACGCCTCTAGAACACTTGAATTCACTTCGATGGAATTCGTAAAGAGTTGAAATAATCACAGACAATGTAGCGGTATACAGTATTTATAAGAGGAATGAAGTGTATTTTTGAATAAGCACAAAAGCAAAGAATGTATTTGATCATAAGTGTAGCTTGGCACCGCAAATTCTGGCGTCCCAGTGGCGCCAACCGATTTCTACCACATAAGGTCAATGATGAAGAGGTTGCAGGTGTCTCCAGGCTCTGACATACTTTCCAGGTCTCAAGGGAGGGCTGGATTTATGGAACGTTCTGGATTTTAAAGGCCAGCAATTCAAGCTATTTATTTAAAAAAATAGTTAAAAAATATGCTCAACAACAAGGCATATTTCGATACAATGGATTAAATATGAATTCACTAAAGATTTACAGTGACTAAGTTAAAGTTAATTTCATTACTAATAATGTAAAACAATTCCTCCAGACATGGGCACAGCATCTGTGTGCCATTTTTCCCACAATGCATTCCCAGCTTTGATATGACCAACTATGGAGCTTTGCACCCAGAGAATAAATCAGTTTAATTTCAAGAGTCCATTTTAGGAGTGAATGAGATTTTTTGCAAGACCATATTTTCATCTATTCAGCCAGCCGGACGTCGTTGCAGGGAACTCACAGTGGTTTTTCATTAAACCGTTTAAAATAATAAAAACACAAAGATTGTGTGTGTGAAGTGGTTTATGAGATTATTCAGATTTAACTCTGGTCAATAGGTTCTCTCTGCTCTCGAAGGAATGTTTTATTACTTGCTTTCTATGAAGAACACAGGTTCACGGCAGATACAGAAGCTGTACAGTACGCTTCCTACACATATCTGACAGGCACTCCTTAGGGAGGCTTGTAATACAGTTAGTATAAATCTTTCTGGGAGCATTACCATGTTTTTCAAACCTGGAAGGAAATCTTCTTGCAGGTTGCACTGTAAAATTGTCTTAAGATTGGAACGCTGTTCAATCTGGTTTTGTAGCTTTTGCTCATAAATTATGTTCTTAGTAAAAATATTTTGGTCTTGTTTCTCTGTCAAAAATGAGTACCGTACTCACTTTTGTTAGAACTACTGTATGCCTTAACCAAGAAAAGCGTATTTGCCAAAGGCGTAAGAAAAATAAAGCAAATTCAAGACATACTCTCTGAAACATTCACCATATATCTTCTTCTAAAGTAAATCTAGCTCCTCTAAGAATGTTTAGATTTGTGTCTCGTTTTCCAGTAAAACAATGTTCTTCGGTGCAGACGATAATAAGCTCATTACCGCATTGACCGCCCCGAGTCGTATTCATTCATCTACTAGACAAAAACACTCACGCTACCCAATACAGGATTCAAGGTCTTCACTTGCATGGTGTTCAACAGATCGTACATGATTTAAGAAAGAAGGCCGTTGGCATATATAGGTCCCTATAGACCGATAAAAGTTTTCCTTGTGAGCCGTTCGGCTCTGGATTATGGGTGTAATTCACAGGCAAGGAACACGTTTCTGTGGTCTGTTGGCGTCTTGATGATAAGGGTCACTCTTCATCTGATGGATCACGCTGCTAATGCCTCTTAGCCTTAGAACCAAATTACAGAAGCACAATCACGACTCTCTCATGTGGACAGAGTAACTGAGAGGCTGAAACTCTGATCTTGTACTGGTGAGCTGCGCTGACTTTTATCTACGCAGGTCCCCTTACATTGAGTTGTCTAACTAAGGACTAACTAGCATAAACCAAGGTCTTCTCAATTTGTTTCAGTAGAACAGCTTGAAAAAAGGAAATATCCGGTTGGTTTGGAAAAACTGGATGGTTCCCTGCAACAACTGCAAATATTTGAAAAGATCCAGTGACTAATACATCCAGCAAACCACCTAATTCTAAGGCAGTTTTATTAATCCGGATGAAACACCATAAAAAAGAAGCATGACCCAAATATGCTCAGCCTCAGCATTTTAAGACCAACACAGACGCTTAGATTATAAATAGCACTCAATGACATTGCCAAATCAGAAGAACTATTAAAGGTGGGAGGTGTGGAGGTGGCTATACTATGATGGGGCTACTTGTGCCAGCGCCGAATTACATCCATGAAAAAACGCATTTACAAGTCTCACGCTACGCAGAGGGATTGGGGGCGGCTCTCTGCTTGACAAAATGCCACTTGTTTGAATCCCTTTGGAGATTCAAGAAAAGGTTTAACACACGTAAAGTGTGACATCTGTGCGGAATCGTATTAACTTTTGTACTTGTGATGGCAAGAGAGAACTGTTATGTGTGTGTGAGTGGATATCTGTGAGTAACAGCTGTGCTGAATTAATTGCTTGGCGCTTAAATTGCGAGCAACTTTAGTCCGCCCATGGCAACTGGAGATTGTGGTAATTGATTCGCACTTTCATTAAGAACAGATTAGGCCATGCCATTGGATGGGCACAAAGTGTATCGCAATGCAATGCAACAACTTGAAACTCAAACATAATTCCAGAGGAAAGTGATCTGCTAATAGTACTTACAGCCTCCAAAAAGAATTGACTATATTATACAATTATGATTTAAACTTCAATGCTTGCAAACAGTGTCTCATCGGATTATAAAGATACGCGTTTCAGCCAGATGGTGTTGTTACAGCATCTACTAGCAGGGGCCGATGGGGCCATGTTAACTAACAAATGTCAAACCCTTCATTATTCCAAAGCTCTTCATACAACAAACTTCTAGATCAACATGGTTTGCTGTTTCCGGAACAACATTTGTATAAACCAATCGCAGCCTGTGAGAAACAAGGGAGTGTTAAAGTGATAGTTCTCCCAAATATAAAAATTCTGTCATCATTTATTCACCCTCTCATCATTTCAAACCTGTATGACTTTCCTTCTTCTGCTGAACACAAAACGAAGATATTTTAAAGTGAAAAACGGCAGTACCCATTTATTGCATGGACACATAACTAATGCAAGTGACTGGGCATTGACGTTGTTGGTTGAATTAAAACGATCAAACATACAAAACTCTGTTACTACAGCACAGTTTTGTTTCTTCACCTCCCACGCAAGCATATGCTTTCCTCTGATACTAAAACACAAGCAGTTCGCATACAATCCAGTAATTTAGCTTGGCTGGAACAAAATCCTGTTGGACAGTCGTCCGCCACAGTTTTGTTCAGGACACATCATTCTCCGTTACATAACGCCTACACTTAAAAGAAGTGTCTCACTCGAAAATCCTCGTGAACTTAGCTGAGGTGACGGAACGCAACATATTGTAGTATTTGTCAGCATGGATGCTCTAGACAGGGTGTTGGCAGTGTGAAACATGACCGTGAGCTGCAGTGTAAACTTGTAGTTTGTACTTTTGGGGTGAAAGAAAAGGGCGCAGTTTGACAGAACCATCTGGCGGTGTGGGCTTGAGGGTCAAACTCATTATCCTCATCTATCTGGAGCGTAACCACTGGCACAGAGTAGATCAGAGAGCTGCTGAGGATATGCCAGAACCTGCTGGCGCTTGTGGCACAGCACACTGGACTGTGAGCGGGCGCGCACACAGATACACACTAGCTTGTAAACAATTCAATGAATGGAAAAGACGGATTTTCTCATCTGATGATTTCAAAATTAGAATGTGATCATATGTCAGAAATGGTTTTTCGTAAACCAAAATATTTTTGATCATTTTTTTAGCGAAATATTGATGTCTTATACAGCGTCGGAAAAAATTGAGAGACCTGATTCCAAATTGTCATGCAATCAGCGTTTCTACATATATTGTGGCCATTCCAGTCCAGTGTCTGTTCAATTTCAACAAAATCGAACCTCAGGAGTGAACAGCAATGCGGAAGACTGACAGCAGGACAAGACAACCGAGGAGATCACATACAAATATATTTTTAACTTTTCCTAAATACATATAAATATATTACTGTTGTATTGCCTTTGAGGTCTCTGTATATGAAAAAATACAGAACATCTTTTCTGTTATATCGACCGGTTTCGGTTTTCAGTTTTCAGTTTTCTGCAAATAAATGCAAATAGAAAAAGAAATGTATTAACTGTTTTAATCTACTTAAGCTGTGAAAATGATGGTTGACTGATCTAAAAAAACTAGAAATGATTCCAGAACAAACATAAAGCTCCATATTTAAAAATATATAAAAAATGTATACAAACACAGCAAAAGTGTATACCAGCAAAAAAACCACCTTTACCACAGGACTGAATCTCAAAAGAGCAGCAGTTGAAATGCCCCGGGGAAAGTTAAAGAACATAACATTAAATCTTTCATAGTCAAAAACAATGCGACTCTCCCGGTCCTGAGGATTTTCACAAACGTAAATTTACAGTCAAGATCAAAGAGTCGGTGTTAGCTTCAAGAAATGCTCAATGTGCACCAGGAAGTATATTTATAATAAATCAAGCTCAAACGTACACATCTGAGGATACTTACTGTCAGTTTCTATCAATACTGACAGATCACATTATTCACTTACAGTAAAAAACTGACTTCAAACAGATAATGAATCCAAAAAGCAGGATACAGTGTAACATTAAATAAACAAAAACGTGATTCACATTCCTCCCATTATGATTAAAGCGACTGTGCAAATACAAGCTGTTGAATGTGATCCAAAATGTCTGTTGCTAGACTTTGAATAAGGAGTGTAAAGATCAATCCCACGGTGTTGATTTAGAGGGGTGTGGAGAAAACACAGGGATTATTACTAAAGGCCATAAGCACAAGCAGGTCGACTCAGGCTTCAAACGTTTCGTGAGTATTCCAGTTGCATCATAGACCAAACAGTGAGAGAGGACTAAAGATTTGAAATGTCACAAAAACAAATAGGTGTATCCCATGCAGAGATTACACCAAATTTGGGAAATCTCTTGAAATGTTTCAGTTTCAAAAGTAAATTGTAGTAGATCGATTTCCATAAAGTCAAAACATTGTATCACTAGCACACTTTCAAAACATTGGCTTGTTTGAGATGCTTGAAAAAAAACCCGCAAACATTTTACTCGATCCTTCTGAAATTTCAAGCAGATTATCGTGACAGATTACAGGTTAAGATTAAATGCTTCCCAAATATCCGATCAAATCTCTCACCCGTCTGTGTGATTGTTATCACATAGACAAACAAAGTGATGTCATGTTTGCTTTATGACAATTACACATGATCTCACAAACAACATGCTGTATGTGTCATAAACAAATTACAGCAGATTACTGGGTAAAAGCTCCACGTCGTATGTGGTAAATCATAGGTCTCCTCCTTTCAACACAAAATTAAAGACAAAACGTACAATTCTTAAAATCCCATCGTGCTTGATTCACGAAAGAGTCAAACGTGTGGTTGGTCATCTATGACAGGTGGAAAAGCATGATATAGGTCACCCGGTTTTCTATGTGTCCCAACACGAGACTATCAAGCCGCATGGAAATTCATAGATTTACGTGGCTACACGAATCAGCAGTATAGTACGACTCTCAGTCATTCAATCTCATAGAAACCCTCACCCGGTCTGCCCTCTTCTCGTTCGGATCTCATGCTCGCCACAGTGCCGGGCTTCGCTGTCACCCCTGGTGTCTCTTCTCATAGCAAGCAAACTCCCTCACACATACACACTTCCTCCACACAGACGCTCGGTTCACTCCTAATGCCGACTGTGTGCTCTGCTGTGACTGGTTTCTGGAAAGGTGTTGCCAGGTGAGCGTAAACAAGTTTGATCCGCCTGCTTCTAGTTACGTGTGTGTGTGTACCTGTTCTGGGAGTTTCTCTTGGGTGTTTTCAGATGTTCCCCCACCCCCTCTGCACCCTTCCTACGTGTTCACTTCTGTTACACACACACGCACGCACACACACACACACATACACACACACACACACACACAAGAAAGGGCAGAGCTTGAAATGGAACTGACACTGCTTTTCCCAGCCTTCTTTAAACAGGCTCATTCACCGGACTGGGGGAGGGGACAAATGCTTTTCCGATCAGGTGAACGCCTCAGGTAAGGCCCAACAGCTCCATCTAATGGTGGAAACAAAATACATACGTTCTTACGACGTTATTGTAATAGTTCACCCCATTATGAAAATGTAGTCCTCTTTCACTTGGCCCCATTTTGATGCAAACCCTTAATATTAAAAAAGTCGTATGGGTATGTGTCATATATATATATGTATATATATATATGTATATATATATATATATATGTATATATATATATATGTATATATATATATGTATATATATATATATGTATATATATATGTATATATATATATATATATGTATATATATATATGTATATATATATATATATATATATATGACACATCTACTTCTGTAAAGAACTTGAATGTGTGCAACTTTAATATGGATACAAAATGTATTGTCAATGTGAAAATATTAAAACTGTGTGTGGATACAGAGTACAAACACTACTGATGAAAAGTTTAGGTCGCCTACTCATTTTTTACGTGTTAGAATAAATTCATAAAAACTATGGAAAATCACTGTGGAATTATAGGAATTACTGTATTTTGTAAAAATAAAATAAAACAAAATAAATAATAAACTAAAATAAAAATAAGTTTTATTTAAAACAGATAAAAAATTGAATCTATCAGGCTATAAATTATTAATATATTATTATTATCATCTTCATCATTTGCCCAAAATTTGCAGAAATGTACTCTTGGCATTTTAACAACCAATTTCTTGATCTCTTCTTAAACAGTATTTAAGGATTTTCCATCAATTCTGGACTCCTTTCATTCATGTTAAGCGTTATAATATAATAGAAGTTTTACAATGACAGAAACTAAAAGCCTGCAAAATTATTTTTATCCTACAAAACTCATTTCTGAAAACTGACACTTTCAAACCAAAATGTTTTAAGGTCAGGAGCAACAATTCACTCAAGTGACCCTTAACTTTTTAACATTGTACATTTTAATTCATCATATTATCATTTTATATATTATTATATTATATAGTAAAATAGGTTGGAACACATTTAGTTTCATTTTATTTTTGGGTAAAAATGACTTCAACAGACGTCAACAGTGACCATGACATCAGCCCATACAAATGTCCAAACCCTGCTCTCTTTTAAAGTACATTCACTTTAGAACAGCATGGCTCTACTGTCCCTTCTTCACGTCCCGTAATACCTTGACGCAGAGTCTGTGAGGGGATCTGTGGGACATTTTGTCAGATAAAGTACAGGATGAGTGTCTGCTCTCTCTCATAGAGCTAAAGCAGCCAGCGGCAGATAGGGGCCCGCTCTCTACCACAGAGCACCAACTTCAGCCTCCAAATGAGTGTCAGTCTCTAATACAGGCAGGTAGACAGGCTTAAGGGCTCTCAGGGCTTCAGCACAGACTCATCTCCCCTTTTATCCCTCCCTCTTAAAGACCAAGAGATACTGGTGCTCAGTTCAGAGTGCATGCTGGGATATGACCTGCAAAACATCTTCAGTCTTCATACAATGAAGCATCAGTTGTTGATAGACTCAATGAGTGACCATGTAAAAAGCACACAGAATGCTATCCAAACCATCTTTTCGGGTTCATGTTCTGTTTGTCTCGCATCATTGAGTGTGTATGGGCACGCAAAGCTGAAAGTAATGAATTTAATACATTAAAGGGCTTCTAAAACATCAGCCTGCTTTTATTTTCGAGGCTCTGAACTGCACAGATACAGTTGCCTAGCAGACCGAGCTTTATCTTTCAAAACAATTTACGGCTCGGCTGGGAGTAATGAAGTACCGACAGCAAGCCCAACATCAATAATGCTTTTCTCACAGGGCGAAATGAAAAACACAGGAGAATAGAATACAGTACAAGAAAATTTCAGAGGACAAGAAAAGATGGGACGGATGAAAAGAAAGAGGGATGAAGTTTATATTTAATTGTCACAGTCACCCAAAAAGGAGTTTGAAAAGAAAAGTGCATGTTCAAAAAGTTTCCCTTTTGCTAGTCAGAACAAATCTACAGTTAAAATCACATTCAGATAATAAAAGTCAGTGCATTAACATGCTATGTCTTCCAAGCCATCATATTGACTAAAGTCAAATGCTCTTTCTATTGGTAAGACATCAAAAAAGACATCATTCTAAAAGTGGCTTCTTTGTTACGCTGGTTTTGATAAAGACATAAAGATTATGATTTACGCAGACAGCATTCACGAGGAAAGCAGTAGCGAGTAACAGGCGTCATTATGTTTGGAAAATGGGACGTCTAGAATAAGACTTCGAGATTCTGTTCAATTCCTAGTTTGATCAATACACTTCATAATGACGCTTCACCACAGTTGGTGAATTGTGTGAACCAGACAAAGCTTTTTTGTTTTCTTTGAAGATTACTCTCTCGCAATTTGAGTAAGTGCATTTCTTTAGTCGCTAAAAGATCCAAAAAAACTATAATTTTTTTTGTAGTTTTGTTGTAACGACGGGGGCACGCGAGAAATGTTGTGTCTGCTAAATTCTGCATGTCAATTTTAAGGTTTTACCTTTGTCAAGTGTAGAGTCTGGAGTTCCAAAGCTCGACATACCCGTCTGGAAGGTGAGATCAGACACCACAGTCTTCTGCCGGTGGTGGATCATGGGATCTGCAAAAAGAGCAAGACGTATCAAAACAATGTTCTCTTAAAATCAAAACATTTTCTTACACATTTCATCAGCTTTCATCGATATGCCTCTTCAGGTCTGAGGCAGCTAAAGTGACCGAGGACGGCAAACTGCAGGCCTCCTGCGAGAAGGGCTGGACCAAAATGTGCCGGCGTGCCTCAGAGCGACTCCAGCTCGTGAATCACCGAGCATCTCTCAGCGATTACCACTCATCTGTAATTAACTCTGAAACGGTGACACGCAGCGCACAAAAGCGCTAAGTCCTCTGAATGGCTTTTAAAGACAAATAATCACCCTCCGTCCACGGCCCACGCACTAGACGTAATCAATGTGCATTGAAAGTGACAGGTAGCAATTTCATGTACAGTGCAAAGGACAACACACTGAATCACGATTTCCCTGCGAGCTGAAAGAAAAGGTCCCAAGCCTACAATACGCGTATGATGAGCGCAAGATTAACCACCGCCATCGATCACACGACTCATGCGTCTCAGCTGCAGATGCCACGAGGGATTGGCAGCACCGACGAGGACATAAGGATGGCGTACTGATTTGTCAACACTGTAAACTGGTGCCCTTGTCAAATCACACACCTTGCAGCACCTGATGCTAACACGAAGTGTACCGGCATGTCACTTCCGAGAGTCGCCGTGCAGAGTGTGTGTCAATTACTGCAGGCTCTGACGGGAGATATGAAATGGTGCTTGTCATTTTCCACATCATTATGTCAGACAGCATCGTCCTTCCCTCGTTCCATATTACAGATCTGATCTCAGACTGCTTGTTCTGTCTGGTCCTCTCGTGGCTCGGTGTTCACAGATGACTGCACACCTGAACTGATACTGCTAATTGAAGTCTCTTCAAGTGCCTTTTTCTTCTGTATCCATGTACCTGCTTCTGTTACCTGCTTAGCTGGCGACAGAACGTGCCTAGATTACCACCTAAACAGCTATCATGTCAGTCAAGGATAGTAGCGCGAGCGCTCTAGTTGCTGTTTACTGTTATATTATCAGAAACTTAAAAAAGGTTCAAGCAGAGGGCACTTGCTCTGACCTTTCTCGGTTAATTCACGTAGGCCAACACAAGTGTCTCCGTCATCATTGCAGTCTGACGTTTTTAAGTAACTGTAAAGTTCCTTCACCACATCGGACTCTCCTTTCATTCGATTGGACAATGGGGGAAAAAGGAGCATGACATGCTCAGATCGGACAAGTCTTATATCCTGTACGGGAAACCACCCCTATGTACTTTAAAGAGTTACTAAATGGAAACTAGGTGTGTACTCAAGGTTTACTACTGTAAAGGCAGAGAGCAAATGATTCTTCTTCAGTGACGAAACTAAACATATTACATTCAAAATCAACCTCATTATTTTAAGTACTCCTCTGTGATATTTTCTATGTGTTTAGCTACCTGTACTAAACAGCTTAAAAGTAGAAAGCATCAAGTTTTAAAACAAAAAAGCTGGAATTATTTCCAGTCCTTCAATCCAATGCTGGTCCCTCTCCCATGGTTTCATTTTACACGCTAAGAGGGGTCCATAAAGCATTTCGGCTGCAATGATATCCCTATTGTGTCATGGTATCATTTTCAGGGCGGGTCAATGGTGATGAAAAACTGAAATCTCTTTGTGCTTTTATGGACACCCTGTTCCGCAGATGCTTGTGGTTAAGACTTATTGAATGAATGCCTTAAACACATTGTTTCTCATGTCCTCTTCATACTGATTTTATTGTTAAAAGTTGTCAGGTTGCTGCACTGTTGGTTGCTTTGAGGCCAGTAGATACCATAATGGTCCATAGCTGTTAAGAATCTCATCGCAATTGAGATCCATTGCCAGTAAAAATGAGACGTTGTTGTATCTTGACAATTTATCTTTTTTCTTGCGGCTATAAATAAACTTTTTGCAGGGGAAAGCATTTGTATTTAAATTGTAGCTGTGCATAATGCATCACATCGTGAACAATATGAATGATAAGCAATGCATGAATCAAACTCCCTCAGAATTTGAGTCACCGTTTTTCACCTGTTCTTTTCTTTTCATGTGCACATGTGGGAAGAAACAAATCTTATTAAACAGTCTGAATGCTTACAGAAACATTACTCTTCTGTCTTGCCTGCTCTCGACAACAGCGTCTCACACGAGCATCAATGCTCATTTGCATACAGTTTTAACAAATGGTCACACCCACACTGCAATAACATAAATGCAAATCTCTCTCCTTGACCCAAGACTCCTTTTACTTTGCAGATTTCTCCCTGGTTGTACCCCTTCTCTAAAGGGCCCTTTAAAAATCACTGAAATCTCGTGATTCTAATAACATGGGAAAGCCAGATGAGCTATTCAATACATCCTGTTGATTTGTTATAATCCTAAACTTCATTTATAGAATTGAAAGTGTATTTGCGTATGAGTAATTGTATGTAATGAAATGTAGTGCAGTAAATTATTCAACGCTTAATGGTTCTTGCTGCATCAAAGCTGTTTAATAAGTGGAAGAGAGTGAAGAATCATTACCATAATACCTGATTAAGCAGGAACTTAAAACAAAACTGTGCACCGGAGCATTGAAAGGTTTAGTGACCCACAGCTTAATGTTCTAAACGGCATGAAATATCTGAACTGCCTTATGGCACTGTGGTCAGCATGGATTAGTCGGTGTGTTTGATCGGCAAAGCTTTTTCCTTGCAGTTGGTTTGGAAAAATACTGCTAGCAGACATCGGAAAATAATGTAAAAAATACTGTAATACTGGAAAAGGCCTTGAAAGAAAAACTAGAGATGATTAAAGACTTCTTCAGATGACGTAAACAACGCTGCATTGTTCAATGCTGGGCCAGAAGAACTTTAGTTATTTTATAAACGAAATGCAACCAACAGAATATTTATAATCAATTTAAAATGTTAAACAAAAATATTTAAGATATATGTAAGATTTTTAAATAACAATCATAATAATAGATAAAAAATAAAACCAGAAATGCTTCTGGACCAGCGTTTACGTCTTGTTAAGTGGTCTATAGAAGAAATCTGCATTGCCAATGAAAGAATTATGTTAAATAATTTATCGCTCATTGTGTGTGTCTTTGCTTTAATAGATAAGAAAAATCAATCCCAACAATTTGCTAATTTCAAGTTACCATCAGATTTAACTGAGTCATTTAAGTGAATATTAATAAAGCTTTTGGAGACACCCAACCATGCATTTCTGAAATATGTTTGAAGAGAAAATAAAACGCCCTGTTCAGAAAGAGGCTTTATAGTGCTAAAGTTTTAATACTGGTATACCGCTGTCATAATGTTGCTTTTGGACAATTTAGACGGTCATTATCATTTACATTATTATTCACATGTTCACATGCTCCAGGAATTTCTAAACATTGCTGCCTACCGTATCTTTAATTCTACACAAATACATACATATACAAGAGTAAAAACTCTTCAGCGGTTTTTCTTTCCTTATCATATTACTAAGCCTTCTAATAAAATGACCAACTAAAGTGAAAAACAATGTAGAGTGGTCAGATAAACCTGTGCAGTAGAGCACTGGCCTTTGTTGTACAATGTATAAACATTTTACCAACGAGAGGTCAAAGATTATGAAAATAATAAGCAAGAGTCAGTTGAGTTTCGGTGCCACGAGGAGAGAAAACAGAGAGAACTTTTGAGGTCTTTGCCATTCAGAATCAGCGTACATTATTAAGAGTGAAGCTGCAATAATGCATGTTTAGGTGACGGTGCCTAAAGTAAATAAAAACGTCCTGATAAATCATTTAAACTTCCCATGACATGCCAAAAATAAGCATCACTGGCTTGAAAACCTAAAGTTAGAAGCCCTTAAATGAAAGTTTACATTTGAAAGAATTTTTCGTAATGCATACTTATGCATATGTGACTGCAGCAATTAGCCAACCTCCATCTCTCTCTCTCTCACTAAAACCCACATAGACAAGCTACACAGAGGTGGATCTTCCATCCATCCTTGATGAATAAGAGGTCAACTCGGTCAGACACAGAGGCAGGAAGTTGTCGATCACTATGTTCCAATTCAGCACTTATTAATGCCATACATGTCTTCAGTCATGACATCTCCTCAGGTGACATTCTGACCCAGCTCACTTCTGTGCAGCGGGAGACGTTTGTGTCAACCAAGCTGCCATAACGAAGTTTGTTATCAGTTGTACCCCAAACATGGAAATCAACTTGAAGCCAATGATGGGCAAGAGTCGCATTTATTTAGAGTAACGGTGTAATTATCCTCCTCTTCAGGGGTCGCTAATGTTAAACTCCCCCTGTGTTTTATTAATGGTAATGACCATTAATACAGAGAGGTTTTCTGCTCTTCTAAAGTGCTGGTTAACAAGAAAACACTGCGTTTTAATCATCACAAGGAGAGAGGTGGAGATACAAATGAATGTGAATTATACTGTAACTGTCAGCCTGAGATCAAGGTGGATCAAGAGGTTGCGTGAATTTAATGTTGGTTGCTAACCTTATTCCAAGATATCTCTCTTTGTGTTCAACCGAACAAAGAAATGTATAAATGTCTGGAACAACTAGATGGTGAGTAATTATGACAGAATTTTCATTTTTGGGTGGAGTATCCCTTTGCGACAAGAAGCAACAAACAGACAGACTGAAAACATTTATCTTTTAAAGATAGGACAACATGTTCCTTTAAAAACTCATTTGGAGGCCTATCCAAATACAGGCGACCCATGCAATTACTATACAATTTACTAGATGATGGTTTAAAATCAACATAACCACTTTCTGAAGACAAAATTGTTCATAATTTTTTACCAGCATTACTACATTAAGTATTCGCTATAGCATATCCACACACAAGCACTTATGAACATTTAACTTGTAGAAAACCAATTAAAAGCGCATTAGTGCCAAAACGGCTTCAGATCGGAAAAAGTTGAAGACGTTTTTCTTTGCTAAATAAATAACAAGCATGATGGGTTTGCTGTAAATATTCTTAGACTGCTTTCATAAATTCATACTAAAAAGGTAAAATTGCCTCCTTATTTAGGTTTCATGACCAAGGGCATAGATCCCAGCCTGAACAGCGGCACAAATGTGTTTGTTGACGCTCCCCAAATTGAAATCTAGACCCATCTGCATGAAATCCCTTTTTTAAACAATATTTTTAATACCCAGTAATGCTTTATGTGTACAATATGAATCTGCCTCATACAAACTCAGGTGGAAAGAATGCTGACAGTACGATATTTTTTATCTTACTCACTAACATTACCCAGCAGTTTCAGAGTATCATTTTGGCAAAAGGCAAAAAAGTTTGCAAACTTGTGGAAGAAGTCTGCCTGAAAGTTTGCCTTGAGATGGAGAGTTTTGTATTTCTTACATTAATGGAACGCTGAGGGACACGGTGTGGGTCCAGGAACTTCATTCTAACATTTCAATATGTTTAGATCATGTACCATGTGCACTGAAATCCTTAGAAAAACAACTTTTAAATCATTTAAGAGTTAGAGAAAATTTGAGTTAATATTCCAGATCTAATTTTGATCTGTCATTGGGTCTCATCTGTGCATGACAAACTAATCCTTGGAGAAGAAAAACACACAAATGTAATAAGAAAAATGCACATGAAGAATAAATGCACAAACGTTACTGTATTTTAAGCAAAAATCGAACTCTTCTCTTCTCTTAATTTCCCAAAAGGCAATGCAAAGTTGCATACCGTGGCCATGAAAGTTCTTATTTGTTATTTGCTGTCGTGACACAGGACCAGGCAGTGTGATTTTCCCCTCATCATGGAAATTGCAGCATGTTTACACTTTAGTGCTGATCCAGAGAACTCAAGCGGAAGCGTCTTTGAACAGCCAATGGGTTGGCCTGCAGAGACGCAAGGCGCTCCTCAGCATCACGAGTTGCGGTCACTTCACTCTTTGTGACGAGGCTGCGTTTGGAAAATGTCAATGAGAAACCGTCCGTGTTTGTTCTGCACCATGAGAACATTCACTCACACGGCATCAGTCTGCTTCCTGTTTGCATTGTGACTGACATTGAACAGCGTTCACATGAGATATACGACCCTGAGGGACCGTGCTCAGTGTTCTGATGGGAACGAGCGATCGACTCCACAACCGTCTTCATCATTCTTCTCAACCGTCAGAAACTCGGTCCGCCGGAGTTCCATCCCTGCCGACGGCTAGAAAAATGTTGTTTATTAATCTGTATTTATAGTCACGGACAACGGAGGAAAATCAATAGGCGTTGCATTCAGTCCACATTAAGCCTGAGACGACGCTTCAAGGGATCTGTGATTGACTGACCCTGCTCGCTCGCCTGTGTGTGTGCGGGTGCTGTCGGCTCCACAGCGATTCTTTGCCCAGAGGAGAGACACTCGCCGCAGACACACTCGCCACCTCATCAGAGATACGGCACTGCTGTCACAGAGGGATAAGACAGTGTGGAGAGAAGCAGTGCTGAGGGGACAGGAATTGCAGTGAACAGACACATACCTGTTCTGGATACTAACACACTGTTTGCTTACTGTACATTCTGGGGGTATAATTGGGACGTGGCAGTGAATCTGGTGCCATGATGGAAGGATTTGGAAAGATTTTATCATAATTTCCTCACCCTCACGTCAATTCCAAACCTATATGACTTTCTTTCATCTGCAGACTACAAAAGAAGATATTTTGAAGAAACTTAGTAACCAAATAACATTGACATCCATTGTACAGACACAAAACTCAAAATATCTTCTTTTGTACTCCACAGATGACATGATGGTGAATGAATGATGTCAGAATGTTTACTTTTTAGGTGAACTATCCCTTTAAGATACTAGAATTAACAACAGGTAGACAAGCACCAGTCTGGAAATCGTCCTTATATGTAATTTCAGCAGGGGTGAGACAAGATATTCCAGTTTGCATTTCAGTGTGGTGTTTCGGGTGAGGAGAGGCTGGTGCTGGATCGGTGTGAAAAGACAATTTCTGTTCTCAGATCATTAAACAGCACCAGGATGTGCTGCACACATGGGGCAGATGGAACACAAAGGTCAGCAATTAACCGGCATGAAGCGGCTCAACATGCAGAGACGGGGAAAGCGGGGGGAACTCCAAAAATGATGCACAGGGAAAGCTTACCAAATATATAAACTGAGATATAGCAGGGATATGCAGAGGGTGTGTGAGGCTTGGGAAGGCATACCCTTCCGTTAGATATGGACATGTTTTATCTATATACAGTACATGAATACAGATGATTAAAAAGGCTAAAAAGCCGAACTTAAAGCAATTTGTTTCCCACATTTGACAAAATGTGAAAACGTATTAATTTCTGAAACCGCTCTAAATTTGAATCGAAAACACACATGGATTAAATTGCATTTATAATTCATGGAAGCATATTTATTGTCTTTCTTAAAATGTATCCAATCATCTCACACAAATGCAAATCTGCCCTTAATAAAATCAATTAGATTAAAACAAATTTAGCCCAGATAATCCTTATAAGTAACAATTTAAATTGCTTAAAGAAATAATATGACGTGACAGTAAAATCCTATAAATAATCTGTATAAATTATATCCGCCATCACATGTTATATATGAACACTTTACAGCAGTAATAAAGATCATTTGTATAAAATCTATGGCTCCAGATGACAAGTAAATCTCATTTAAATATTAGGCAGTCTCCAAAGCCTAGACTTCCTAACTTTCCTCTGCAATGGGTTTATCCTCTTCCAGTGCCTACATCTAATGCAAAAGTCCTTCAAACTCATTACCGATCCTCATATTCTCATATGCAGGTGACAATGGATCATTCAAATCCAGTGTATTAAAGAGCATTATTATTATAATAATCTGAGGAAACAAAAATATCACTGAATGAAGTGAACTATCCATTTGAATGACAAAGGCTGTCAAAAGACAATGCTGTCGGCGATGATTCAAAGAGCTATTATGCCACAGATGGCCATTGCGGTTCTATTCATAACTTGTGAAAAATGCTTTGTAGGCAATTTGAAGCTATCTAAAGTAGAGTATATGGTGCTCTGCAATACTGTGGAATGGTATGGGGGCATAGGTGACTCATAATAATATATGATAAATAGTCGACTTCATTAGTTTGAGCAAATTGAATTTCTTGCAACAATTGCCTTGCGGTGATAGCGCTATAATGATATGATACCAGACACTCACTCAAGTGAGCTCTGTAGTCTGTACTCTATGTGGGTTCGATAGAAGAATGCAATAAGCAGCCTTCTCTATCTGTCCTTCATACACACAAATGGAAAAGTAATAGCACATACACTGTTGAAAGTCTTATCTTTAACCCTATGTTGTAAAAGAATGCATTTAAAATACTAATGTTCCTTTACAGCATTAGAAAAATTGTGTTAAAAGAGCAAATGTTGCGAGTTTGATTTCCTATAGGGACATGAAAGTCACTCTGCATAAAAATCTAAAAATTGAATACAAATCTAGAAATGCATAAATATCATCTGTCAAATGCCTAAATGTAATTCAATTCTGTTTCAGATCATTTCATAACCCAAAGTATACTGTGATCAGACTGATCAGAGGCCTTCAAAGCTCTTAGATGTAAGGCCTGGATCAGTGGATTTGGTTGGTTATAGATTCTAAATTGTGCATGCAGAGATAGGTGATGCAACCAAAGGCTCTTTGAGAAAACGAAATGCACAAGGGTGTCAGATCTAAAGTTTAGAAACACGTTGAAATGAGAAGTTATAGACCACTAGAGAATGGGAGTAAACCTGAGGAGTTGAAGCATTGTTAAAACGAGAGCTAGACTGCTCTAGAGACAGTATTATGATGTAATGCTTCCTCATAAAATCTTTAAAAAGTGTTGCATATTTCTCAGGATTACATTTATAGTTGGGTACTTCATGTACTGCTCCAGAAAAAAATGAATGTCTTGGTCTTGTTTTTCAGTAATAATACCAAAAAAGTCTTAAATTAAGATACATTTACTTGGGAAACAAAATGGTTCAAATGGCCTCACATCCTTAAAAAAAATGGTTACACTGCTTGTTGGAATGCTCGATTCTGATTGGCCAGTCGTGACATTAACAGATTCGTTATACCCAGATGACGACCTCTCAAAAATAATAACACATCATAACACAGATGCAGCAAATCCTTTTGACAGCTTTTTTGGACAAATTAAATATAAATATGTCTTTTAATTACATATGTGACATTACACACTGACATTATACTTTACTGAATTTTTATATTTCTTTCCTCATTGGCAGATACTGTTTTTTGTCTTATTTTGCCTTTATAAAATGATATTTTTTGCTTATGTAATTTTGCTTCTCATTTAAATAAATCTTGATTTATGATCTTTAGATATTAGTACTGGAAAACAAGACAGAAATCTGAGACACAATTTTGGTATGTTGTCCCACAGATTCCAATGATCGCTACTCAGAAGGGATAGACTGGGTATGTGTAGGGCGATCTAAATGTTACAGAGGGCTTAGCTGGATACTAATGATCCAAGCTGCTCTTTAAGGGTCAAAAACACACACAGGGGATCTTTGAGAAAGGTCACTGGGGTTTGACATTTCAATTCCACCTGCCACTGATGGATAGACAAGTGTGTTGCAGGAATTGTTCAAGTGTCAAAACAAATACGCCATCTACCCTATACAGCTTTCAGCAGGACGTTTTTATAAATTGGCTTTAATTGCCCGAGGGATTTTGTAAAAAAAAATGTTGCAAGAGTCATCAGAACGTTCACAAGTAAAATTTCACCATTGCTGCAGGCTAAAATGGGACATTGGCTAAAAACAATGCGGGGAGCCATGCACAACAGGCACAACTCACCTCTCTGTTTATTTATGCTAAACAAGATTTACTTTGACGATAAAGGTGGTAGGTATCAGGTGGTGATATCTGACAGCTATTTATTAACTTTATTCAGCACAACCTCTTCTTTTGAGAAAACCCGAAAAATGCCCACAGCGCCCTTTGGGTATGGTTACAGCTGTCAGCATGTGCATTTGCACAGAGAACATGACTGGCCCCCGATAATGAAATGTGAGATCACCAACATCAGATGAATCGCCAATGATTTCAGTCACTCCCGTTTGTTTGCTTCTTACTTTTCATTTCATTATTTTTCCTAAATACTCTCCTCTCATCCTTCTTTGCACCGATGCTCAAAGATTTATCCCACTGTGTGCTCAAGATCTACCATTGTCAAGTTGCTACGCTAGGGAGGACGGCTCTTTTTCGTTCAAGTAGAGTCATTTGGACTCAAGTCCAAACAGAATCAGCTTACACAGAATGTCAAGAGCACAAATCTTGGGAATTATCAGCATCACGCTCCACTGTGTAGTGTTCTTAAGGCATAAACCAAGACAAATACTGGTAAGAGCAGCCAAAACAGAGATATGTAAAGGCGTTTAGTGAGGTACCTTAATCTACTTTGATTGACAACTTACCAGCAAGCTATTCACATTCTTAATTACATTTAGCTCGCCCGGTGGAAAGTTTGAGGTTGAATGAAATAGAGGTTGAAAAACAATGTGACATAGTTCTTATTAACCTGACAATGGAGCCTATCACGTCCTTCCTATTTTCATTAACCGAAGTGCCAGGAAAACGCTAGATACGACTGAATAATGGAAAATGTCCAACTTACATTTTCTTGGGTCTCTTTGATGCACACACACACACATTATATTTAGATTTTTGATCCCTATATCAAACGCACATTGTAAAATCCTTACACTAAATACAAAAATATATTCTCAAAACCCATGAAATGCATGAGTCTGAACAACGACCGTGATTGGCCATGTTTGTTTGTGGGCAGTTACATCATCATTTGGCTCTGATGTCAGCAGAAACGGTTGTGAGTAAGTTGTAACAGACATTCAATAGACAGAGACAAGCACAGCTGGATCACAATCCCATCTCCAAGACTCCGAGGCTTTGCTTAGCGTGCCGACTAGATAAAGTTGGATTTATAGCATAGATTAACTCTACAAAATCCTTCTGACAGAAACCCAATAGACACAATGGCACAACAAATCACATCCAAGACACATTCAGACGAACTTTGAAAAATAAAATACCTTTTGGGATTCCTTGCTTGCCCAGGTGCTTTTTAATATTCGCGAATTGTGAGGAGACATTTGGAGAATGGCAGATGCTGAGGTGACCTGTCTCCCTCAGGCCCCTACATCAGATTAGTTTCCCAGTCACACGTGCTGGCCCTTCACCAGCTCCGCCATTGCCCATCGGCCCAGTCAGAGATCAACTGACAGGGCCAGTGTCCAAAAAACTAACCGAGGCTTTAAAATAACTGGCCCCTGTGGTTCTATTTAAAGTTTTGTGAGACAGTGCAAGCTGTGATTCTTTCAAACCTAGCCTTATGCATTCTGGTCATTTCGACTGCTCGAGCACCCGACATGTAACCCAAATGGTGAGAACGTTACGTGTTTTGGTTTGCATTATTTTAATTGATGGTCTCCGTAGAAAGAGTCACATAGAAGTCATGAGTCACTCAAAAGATGTTATGTCGCGTTATGAATAGTTCCATTTATAAAAACGTATTCCCAATACATTTTCAATATGCTTATCTTTTCTTTTATTTCTGCATCACATATCTCAATGCTTCTGAAACTACGCTACAGAACTGTATGTGTCTACACCATACATCGAATGCCTCAGACAGCAGGCTCAAATCGACCAAAGAAAAAGACACGGGGGTGAAAAGGGTGGATGGACACTAAAAACAACAGTATAAAAAATGTAAGCACACCTGGGAGGACATAGAAACCCTCTCCAGACTTATTCAGAGTTGAATTATTGAACACAACCCCTGCTGACATCTGTACATATGAGAAAAAAGCATCAAAGATGTGAGAACTGTTTGTGACTTGTTTGGCCAGGTTTACACAGTACTTCTGATCTATGACTAAAGAACAAGTTCACATGCTGAATTATACATTATAAGACGAATGCCAACCACTAGGAAAGGTAAATGTGATCATAACAGAACACTTATACATTTCTATAAACAACCGGAGCTGACAGATAAAAAATGCATGCAAGAAACACTGCTCAACACTAATAGTACCTCGCTGAAAAAAATATATAAAACCATTACAGAAGTTCTAATTGTTTCCATTAAAATACCATTATGACCCATTAGCTTTTTCCATAAAAACCATTACAAAATTATTTTTGTATCGTGTTTATTCCAACATCCCAACAATACTATCCACCACAAACGCCATGATAGTTTCTATTAAATCCAATTCCAATTATAACCATCGAATCCATTACATTTCTATTGTTTTGGGCAAGGATCTATTTGTTTTTTCAACTGGATAAAGATTTATAAATCAAGTTGTCAAGTACAATTATGGGGAAAATGTTCGTTCAAACATCCATTTGACTTCAACCCCTGTAAAGATGAGTATGTAACCTGCAGTTCCATGTTTCGAAAAGAGAAAAAGTCAAGAATTCATACAAAGTATTGAAACATTTACTTAAGTCGAGGTAATTATATGTTATTGCTTTTGAATAAAGTTAAATCCGTCAAAGCTGTTGTCAAGTCTGGTCAGATAGCCAGACATGTACCAGACATGAACGTGCGTGCTTGTTAAAATGCCAGCTGTAATGTCAACGTTGTTTTGTTTGCAAGCATTGTGCCATTTTAGCATCCGGTCCGTTATTTGAATACCAAAGCGGCCACTGCAAAAGCAAAACAGCAGTTTCAATCTACTGCTTATGTGCAAATGTACCAATAAAAACCACACTGGAGACAAAATAAGTCTCCTGGTGTTAGAAATAAACAAGTCACCTTTTCAACCAGTATCGTATCAGAAAGCCAGTAATGGCACTAGCGCTCAGAACGGAAGGATTGGCCTTGGGCCCCGTGACGATAGCTGCTTGTCGGTAAGGGTCTCTTCACCTCTTTTCAACTTAATGGAGTGCTTTGATGACATTAGGCATTTCCGCCGGCTGCAACATGCGTAGGGGGAAATGAAAGTAACATATTGGCCCCTGATCGATATCTGGATGGAGGATGTGGAGGGAATACAGAAGTGCCATTTAGATACTGCGTCAGCGCTGCAGCATGAGGCGGCGAGGAGAGTGTGTTCAGGATGGAGCGATGAGAGAGCCGATCAATGCACCCGACCCCCCGTAAAGCGCCGTAATGACTGGAACAGGCTTGCTGAGACCTTCTGACGTTTATGGACGTAGATCGCCTCCAGAGCAAGTGTTATAATAATGCGTTAGGTAAATAAACAGCAATTACGACCGAGCTAGACACATCATTTGTCAAGATATTAATAGCTTTCAAGTTATATCTGATAGGCTGTCACAATCTATAATATTAGTATCATTTCCTATTAAGTCTCCACATGCATGCTTTTTGGCTATATGATGAATTTTAGAAGCAGAGCGTGAATTCCAAATTAATGCATGGATGGAAATTATTTTAATCATTTTATGTCACCCAATGAGACTTTCTTCAGATGTTCAGAGATACTATTTTTATCACATTTTTCCTCATGTCAGCCTTTTTCCTGTGACCAAAAAAGGAACACCAACAAATAACTCACACAGATGCTTAGATCAATCTGTCTGCCACAAAACAAGCCAGCAACCATCCATACATTTACAGGAGGAAGGAAACCGTACTCTGACAAACTTGCTTATGAATCTGAATTTCTGGCAGACTCGAAGGAATATTGGTCATTGGAGTATTACATTCATTTATTTTTGCACGAACGCAGACACAATTTCAACTGCGACGTGTGGCGCTGTGTGATTGGCCAATCTCAGCAGCGGAATCTGAGATGGGAAACTGTTGATATAGAAATCGCCACAGGAAAACAAGTGGCACATATGAAAGGGCTTACATAATGCTTCTTAGAGAATCCACTCCCACTCTTAAAATGTACAGTAGTCTGTAATTAACTATGTGTTATGAGGTGACACTATTATCATTAAAGTTACAAAACCTTTGACACTTGGGCTAGTTTGAGTAAGGCAGGTGGGAGGACCATCTGCCACTAATGGCTGGAATAAAGTTGAATTATTCAAACTATAATTCTAGCTAATGATAGTCTTTTAGCACACTAAATACGCTTTGGTTAATATGCATGTTTGAGTCATAAAAATATATGTACAAAAACGGTACAGGGACAAAAATTAAGACACCATTCAATATTTTTTCAGTTTTCTGAATGTATTATTTATAGGTATGTGTTTATGTGTGTATTCATTCTGTGAACTACTAACTATTTCCCCCAAATTTCAAATAAAAACATTGTTTATATTTGCATTTATCTGCAGAAAATGAAAACTGTAGAAACATTTATATATCACAGTTGTCATGTACTGTCAGTCCTTCACATTGCTGCTGGATGACTTTGTCAATCCTAGGATTTGATTTTGTTAAATTTCAACTGGACTAAACTGGCCACAATACATCTAGAAATACTGATTAAAGAAAATTTGTAATGGTCTCTTAATTTTTTGAACAATCTGGTCATCATGCAAGCACTGCTCCTGTCTAACTTAATGGGAAAAGACTAAAATCTTTGTAAAGTGTTCCATCAAGTCGCATCAGAAAATCAGGAATACAATCTGAGAATACAGAAAAACAATTGAGGTCGCTGTAATACCATTAAAAAAAATGTCCATTAGAGTTTTTAATAGGCGATCCTATCATCATCACATTTTCTCCCATTTGATTGTGTACAAGCATTTCATCTTCTCCTCGAACATCTCTGATAATATAATAAAAAATGTAACCACACAGGCTATTCATCTTTTTTGCAGTCCGAGCAATTAGGGAGCCGTGTAAGACTGGCTTTCGTGACCTCGGCTACAGCATGATTATTATAAATTGCTCAATTAACACTCACGTTTCACCGTAAACAAATTTGCTGATCCGAGTTGATGCTTGATTTGAATTTTCCACTGGTGGTAGCGAGTTGCTAGGCTTATCTGACCCTTAGACTAAAGTCCAATTTGTGCCCTGATCCTGCGAACAATGCTTCAAAACTCTGAGCAATTACAATGACAAATGGGCATCTCATTATCCAGATTGGCTATCAGCGTGGGTGTCTTTTATAGAAGTTTAAAGCTTCATTCTAAATGAAGGCCTGCATAAAAGCCCACAGGCCAATCTTTTCAGTAATGCATGTTCATATTTTTGCCAACTCGGAACAAAAACCTGGACCTCAGAGGTGGTACTGAACATCTTGCAATAGACCACCATGTGATTACGTTAAGTACAGACAACACCCGACTGGTTTAGCAACAGACATGATTGATCAATACACATACAGAAGGAAGAGCTTACAGCGTGTCAGCATCTATGACTGAGCATTGCATTAGCAGCGCAAAAGGTCATGGGTTCTACTCCCAGGAAACACAATGATAAAACGTATATACCCATTAATGCACTGGTCTCATCAAGAAACTCCATTCAGGCTTCAGTTAACAAGGGTAACGACAAAGATTTCCTCAGGAGGAGGAGCGCTGGACGGATTTCAGGGATGTGGCGACATCACAGTCTGTACGCACGAGCACAGACTTCAGGCAATGAAATGGGCCGATGTGGATCAATCACAGGTTCACAAGAGCCAAGAGGTGCTGTGATTCACCATAATGGAAAAGAAAAGGTTGATGCCAAGAGTGCAACTGTGTGAAACACCATCATATGAAACGGGGAAACACAGGCACAGTAAGCGAGAATGATAGAGACAGAAAGCGTGAGGAAGTGGAGGAGTGGATGAAGTCAACTGTGAAATTGTGAATTTGTTGGCAATCAGTGTCACTTCTTGGAACAAGAGATTAATAAATCACCACAGAATTACATCAAGTAAAACACACTAAGAAAGCACAGACGCCATGTCTAGTTTCTGACAGGGTACCAGACGCATTCCTGGCTCATTTGGTGCTCTAAACTAGATAAAACATGTTCAATGTAAAACATGTTTAAGAAATATTAAACAAGTGATACAGATTTCATTTTAATTTAAGCGGACTGGGGTTTCATCCTAACTTAATAACTAAGCAACCAAGCAAAATTGAAACTGGACTTGACAGGATGAAAAAAGCATTAAGATAATAACAATTTCTATTTTTATGATTAAAAATCATTGCGGGAGCAAAATATAGGTTTTGAGCATCTTGGGGGTAAAGCAGTTGATGACAGAAATGTAACCAAGGACCCCAAAACCAGTCATAAGTAGCACACGAATATTTGTAGCAATGGCCAACAATACAATGTTTGGGTCAAAATGATAAATTTTTCTTTTATGGCAAACATCATTAGGATATGAAGTAAAGATTATGTTCCATGAAGATATTTTCAATCACAAACAAAAATGGCCAGAGCCATTCCTACAAACTTCACTAGCTGCTGCCGCTCTTTGGGAACGACCCACTCATGTTTGGTATCAATGTAAAGCTTAGAATTTCCCCTTTAGGGTTCATCCACTCTCCACAGCGTCATGACAGCAACAAGCCAATAGAAAGTTTAAAACAAGCCTCTTTCTTCTTAGCAATGACCTGCTACAGCGTCTCCGATGGACAACTTTAAAGACGATTTTCTCAATATTTAGATTTTTTTGGCACCCTCAGATTCCAGATTTTCAAATAGTCTCTGCCAAAAACCATACTTTAATGAAAAGCTTTTTTATTTAGCTTCCATGTGATGTATAAATCTCAATTCCCAAAATGTTACCCTTATGACTGGTTTTGTGCTCCAGGGTCACAAATTATGTATGCACAAACATTAAACCCATTTTTAAGTGACAGAGCAATTCACCTCCACTTGAATAAGAGTTTGTAAACTTAAGTGAAGCACTCCTATAGCACAAATGAAATAAGGTATCAGTATCTTTATGTATTTGGGGCAGAAGAGTATGTAAAAGATGTCAGATTGTCCCAGGTGGCCCCTTTATCTCCCTGACGGGACATGTGGGTGTAGAGGCTCCTCCTGAGCTCTGCTTAATTAACAGCAAGGCATTCCTAATCACGGCGACCTTAGCATTGATTTTTTTAAGCAAGATTTCACCCAAAACAGCCTCTAGAGACATCCAGGGCAGCTGGCAAAGCTCAGATAGATGGCGAATTTCCTACGAATACGGCCCAAAATACTTCTCATTAAAAGAATCAATATGCCCTCTAAAAGCGTCATGAAAACCAGACTCGCCCTTCGTCCACCATGCAATATGTAAAGAGTTTCTTAAAAGGTCAAAAGCATACCAGAAAGTAATATGCACACGCACACACACTTAGGAAAATCATCTAGATAGCTAGTGATTCAAACATTTTACCTTTTTCAATTTCAAGTCCGATAAAACTGTCAAAACAAATAATGCACAATGGGTCACAGTAATGTCTAATAGCTGTGGCCTCACTTTACATTTTCTTTTGGTGGAAATACACATTGTATCTTCATCATTAAAAAGTATGCAAATCAAGCTAACAAACATTCTGCAAAATTAAACAGACATTAGAAGCGTAATTGAAGAATTTGATTACTTTTTAAATAACTTTATGATGCAAGCATGCGTAAAGAGCCGAGAGGAATGTGTCTGATGTCATAACACACGCCTTTAAGATAAACATTTTCTTACAACATTTCCACATGAGATGCTGCTATGTGTCTAATGGCACTTTACCCGCTCTTCGAATGCCGTCATCCTTTAGTTGCCAAGCAACGGTTACATAAAAACACAGGCTTAAAATGTAATCCCCTATGACAATGAAAGTGTCTGGGAATATTGGGGGGGGTTTTGATAGTTTGTAAGATGATGGAACAAGAAAGACACAGAACAATTAATTATGCTGTAGGTGGTACATGCATATCAATTCATTACAGTGCTTGCAAGGCAGAACTCTATTATAAATCCTCAAACATTACGCTTTTCTTCCATTTCTTCGTACATTTTTGTAATTAACTCAAGCTGAACTCTTCGACATAAAGACTCTATTAAAAGGCTGTCAAACAATTACTCGCATCCAAAATAAAAGTTTGTGCTTCCATGTCCGTGTACTATGCATATTAATTATATATATATATAAACACACAAGTATACATATTTAGGAAATATTTAAATATATTTATTTATAGTTTAAATGTTTATTAATTTTATAATTTATATGTATGTGTATGTTTTTATGAATACAAATTAATATGCACAGTACACAGACACACATTATGTAAACACAAACTTTTACTCTGGATGCTACTAATATTTTTACTGGCTTAATTAAAATCAATTTTTATTCTCAGGTCTATACTTCTATGGCAATATAATGCTAATTTGTGAATTATAATATAAAGGTAAAGTGTGAAAATCTGCCATGAAAGTGATGACGTCACTAATTTCAATGATGTATTGTGACTGGTCTTTTCTTTCTGGCATCTTCTGAAACTCGAAGGTGCCTTTAGACTCCAAAGACACTATTGTGTTGTGTTGATTCACAGGCACAGCTGGCAAAAACAAGACACAAGCTGACTGTCATGACAACAGAAAAACAGCTCTGATAAAGCATTTTATTTCTACAGAACCAAAGCCTGAACTCACCTAACCCTAAAATAAAAGCCAAATTAAAATACATACAGCATATAAATAGTATTAAAACAATTTATTTGCATACGTCAACTACCAATGAGTGGAAAGACTGATCATGTCAACCCAACATACAGTCTACAAAATGAATCCAGATTGCACCCATAGGTTCTTTGTGTTTGAAGCACTGCACATAATGTTTTTCAATGTTCATTCCACTACAGCAGTAAAAAGTTGAAGGTGACATTCAAACTGTTTATGTCCCTTTGTTAACCCAGTAAGAGAGAACTGTTGGTATCAGATGTTTGAAATCTGCTGAGCTCAGTTCCAAATGATGTCCTGAAAGCCGAAATCTGTGAGGACACATAAGGGAGGATTAAAACATCTACAAACCTCAGTACCATCTCAAATAAAGAGATCCAGAACCATCCAAATGTTAAATCACAGACAAATTTGTACATATCAACCGGGACAAAACACATCTGTTAAGCAAAAGCCTGTGGATTATAGGCTCTGCTTGATGCTAAAGCTAACATTCTTAGCTGCCCTTAAGACTTATCTTAAGAACGAGAGCATGTGAAAAATGGTTACTCTATACCTGGCATTTGGTCTTCCTCATCCGTGTTCCAAAGCACACTACTGGGCCAGGGAGGTGGAAAAACTTCTCCTCTCCATCTCTCCGTAACTTTACCCGAGCAAAGCTGCCGGCTGTCGATTCAGTTTTGGTGCTCTCAGAAAATCTATTCAGTATTATTGACACATCCAATGCTGATCCAGCAGCCCCCTGTACTCACTCTTATTTTTTTTGCCCTGCACAGGATGTGGGCTGCACGGCAGATGGTCCATCTCTCCCGGTCTCTTTGAACCCTGCCATTATACCTAAATCACAGCCACTTGCCGTGCAGCAACGCCACAAATATGCAATATAAACGCAAGTAATAAATTGAAGCACCATGGGCAAAGCATGACAGATCTTGCCATATATAGATTAGAGAAAACTACCTCCACGTTAACATAAATCTTATATTTATTGGGCTAAGTAACAGCTTAAATAATCGTGTCTGGTTGCTTGTGTTTTTTGTGAACAAGTCTGACATTACAGTAGGGTACATTTACATTAAGCCACAGAGCATTGGCGTTCAAATTAGAGGGTAAACATTCACTTTTCAATTTTTTTTCACTTTTTAGTTGAAGTCCACTGTAAATTAATTTTAATATAATGTTGCGTATTAAAAACACATGGAACTGTATTTTTCCAAGTGTATAAATACAGCAATACACATTATAGTATATCACTGTATTTATATTTATTTTTAGTTTCTAATTGCGTATGCATATTTATATACAATTTCTTTAACATATTAACAAAATTTATCAAAATCTTTTTTTGGAAAACCTATCATTGCATCATTCTTTTTCAAACCACTAACTTCAAAATTTGAAGATATGAAGCTTCATCTAACCAAGCTGACATCTTGTTAAAAAGCAGCTATGGCAGTTTTCACATTTACATTTCACAGTTTTACACCACTGTCAGTCATTACCATTGAGATAGCAGTCATTACATCATCGTCAGTCATTACCATTGAGATGCATAATATTTCCTACTACAATAGCTTGAACCGAATGCTACAACGCTAGATCAAAGTATGCATGCCCAGTTCATAAAAACACTACAGCAAGAGAATGAAGAATCAGGAGAGGAGTAAAACAAGTGAGAGTCTCTGTAATTCAAGGGCACATAACAAGCTCAGTCTGGCACACTGTTCAAACCATTCCACTGCAGTGAGACTTAATGGAGACCAGATGGGTTTTTCCTCACTTGCTGGAGTGATGTCAAATCAAGCGCTCGTAAAATTTCCTGTAATATTCCTCAGCCTCCGGCCTTCGCTATTTGCCTTGTTCCACCAGCCTCCCACGCCCCATCCCTTTTCCAGGGTCATCCAATACCAGAAACCCCGTCAGCAGAAAAAAGCAACCTCAGGGGCCTGAAAAAGATGGCCAGCCATATTTGAATATAAAGTCTGTCTTTTACACCTGTATTTAACAATGTCCCCTGGCGATATCAAAACAGACATGCTTGCACATGCCCTATGTGCACTCACCCATTACAGGTGAGACATCAAAAGTATGTGTTTGTGTGTTCAGATCAAGTTCAAGAGGAAAAAAGGGCAAAGGGAGTGTTTTATCGAAGCTTTATCTATACAATAAAAAACTTCAACTCAAGTGTATAAACAATAAGAAAGCAATTGCCTGTACTTCCAAAACACCTGCCACCTGGATCTTCATTCTAACACATCATGATGGAGTGCCACCCCCATCATTCTGCAGCTTCAAAGCAATTAAATCCTAACAGCATATAACATCACGTTCAGTTCCTCGCCTCTGACAATAAAGACTTCTTTCTGTGCAATTTATCATGTGCAGGGCACGCGTGTCCGTATGCCGAACACATTCTGAAATATCTTGACACACATCTATTCAAAACCTTGACAGCCCTGCTCTCACTGTCAGCGCCAGGTGGTTGCAAAAAGCTGTGCAGAACTTATTATGCAATCGTATTTTCGTAAGAAATCATTTTTCTTGATAATAAAAATATATATTTTGGGGGGAACACACTTTATAATGCCTCATATCATGAAAAAGATGAATGGTTATCAGTGCATGAATCAGACCCCATCAGAAAGACAATTTCTGCTACGGCATTCCACTCATCATTTTATGATATCACTGCATGTAGGCACAAACAGATCGTAAAGAACAGTACCATTTCTCACAATACCATTATCTTTCTTTTGCTTTCAACAACAGAAGATCATGGGAGACAAGTCACTGATAGACGCCCCATCTACATAAAGCTCAACTTTTCACAACTTTTTTGGACAGCTGGACATGCTCACATCCCACTGCCAACAGTGGCTATCGCAGCAAATCTTTATTAAAGGGGTGATGCAACGGTGTATCATGCATTCTGACTTCTTTACAGTGTTAAACGTGCTGTCTTCTCATGCTTAACATGGTTAACTTGTCAAAAAAAATGAATTGGACGTATTACGTTGTATTTCTGTGCTCGATACACACCCCCAGTGTTCGTACAGGTTTCAGAAAGTTTTTTTCGAACATAAAATTTTTTACGTGACAACTTTTCTTAGTCCCTTATTGGACACAGAGAGCGGGAGAAGGAGTATGCACACAAGTCACTTTCACTTGTTTTCGGAAATAATACTATTCTGTAAGTGCTCAAGATAAACATGAGATATGCAGAAACAATATACTATATTGTCAATATAGCTTTGCTGAGTTCAGCTTCAATCTTTGGTTTAAGCTAAAATAAATTATTAACTGAATTTCTGCAAACCATTCACAAATTCAACTCTGACATAGATGCAAGATACTGGCCAGGCCAATCGATAATTGCCGCTCCTTTACAAATCATTTGGATATTCTTGGCTTTTCACATTCTCCTTCCTGTTATGACAATAATACACCCACCGTTGTGCCAAAAAGGAAAATGGCCTACAGCCAAAAATATTTTCCCATCAAACCAAACAAATACCATCTGCACTTGATAGGGAACATTAAATTATTCTAAACAACCCCTCTTCTTTTGCCTTTTAAAGGCACTACCAAGCCCAAACTGTCAAGCCAAAATATAAAAGTATTAATTAATAACAGAAGGAATTAACAGATTAAACTAGACCTGTTTTACACGTTTTTGTTGATAAATGGCAAAATCTCATTCCAAAACCCCCCGTAGTTTAATTCTGGATGCCTTTCAATGTGTAGTAACTCACAGCTATCACAAGCGGCCTGCCAATTTGCTTTCATCAGCCAGAAAAATATTTATTTCACAAACCGTAACTCTGTGGGCCTCAGTTACAAGCCCTCTGAGAAAACAGTGACAGAATCCAAAGCCGAGTGTACAACAGTGTTGCTTAGTGCCTTGAAAATGGATGTTTGTAGACAGCGTGCAGATGGGCTCTATCATATTGTGTAAATATTTCAACGCTCTTGTAGAAGACACAAAAGAATGAGACAGGACCCCTCATAAATTATCCTGTGCACTGTTAAAGAGCCACAACAGTGCAGCTTTGCTAAAAGCATGCAGAGACATCCTTCTGCATTATTACACAGTTAACCTTAAACTAACCTAAACACAACCATATGGGAAGTAACATGTGTCTTGTAACTTTGTCATGTGACAGACAGCATCTGTTAAAGCTCCTTTAATGTAAAAAAACACAGATATTTAATACAAACATGACAACTTCTTCATTATTTACTCCACCTCATGAAGTTTTAAACCACATGCATTCATTTCTGAGAAACACAAAAGCATAAATCAAATTTTGCTTCATTAGTTAAAGGGATAGTTCACACAAAAATGAAAATTCTGTCATCATTTACTCCCTCGTGTAATATCATACCTTTATAAATTACTTTGTTCTTATGAACACAGAGAAAGATATTTGGCATGTTATCAATTTCTGTTCTGGATCATTGACTGAAAAATTCAATGGTATTCAAAGGTGCCCCAGAACTGTTTGTTTTTCGAAATTCTTCAAGATATTGTAGATTTGTAGAACACAAAATTAGATATGTTTTTCTTCTATGGTAGTCAATGATGTCCCAGTACAAAAATCGCTAACATTCTTTCAAATATCCTTCATGTTCAACAGTACAAAGAAATGTATACAGGTTTGAAACGGCCTGAGGGTGAGTAAATGAAGACAGAATTTTCATTTTGTGTGAACTATCCCTTTGACACAAGATGCATGTCACATTAAGTAGCTGAGAAATTGCATCAAAATATGAAACTTATACATGTAGAAATCATGTTTGTTTGTTGAATGTACATAAATAGAGCAACCTGAACGTAAAGCATGCTGAATAAAACAACTTTAATATGTGCAACCAGTTTACACTACATGCACACAGATGTTTTTTAGGGTAAAAATCTGTTCATAACTGCATGTATTTACTTTACAACGATTCACAACAGTAAGCTAAAATAATGATTTGTAAGTGGAGCTTTGTTGTGTAAGCTTTCAAAAAAACGTCAGTTTGACGTCATTTTGACTTCCCCTGTAAAGACAAATACACAAAGATAACTCTTGTATTAAGCACGGCAATTTTCAATAAATCCTTAAACAAGCCTTGCAGATCGCAAAGAGCATTTATGAAATGAAACACGGTAACTAGCAATTACATTCTGTTTACAGGCAAGATGGTGGTTGTTTTCTTTTATCTATACTGCCAATATGGAAAGAGGCATAAACCTGTGTTTCCCCATCTGGACAAAGCCGATGAATTAAAGCAAACCTCAGGGATTTAGTGATTGGACTAATCAACTGGTAAAGGTCAAGCAGAAGGTTTGTAAATCAGCCATATTTGCTGACTGGAAAGGGCCGCCCAGTTCTGAGCTCCAAGCTGGGGAGTGAACGCCAATAAGCCCTGGACTCTGTAAACTTGCCTTAGTATTTCGCTAACAGTTTGCAGATTGACACGAGGGCGGAATTTTTTCTGAAATGAAAAAAAATGGCATGCGTCCGCCCCGGCAGCTACCTGATGGGCAGCATTTAAAAAGATGCCTTTGATAGGTGACACGCTCCATCTCACACCTGTTTCAAAACTGTGAAGTCCCCGGCTTTTCACTACACGGCTAGTGTGTGAGCAATGCTTTTAGCTTTCAGTGATCTGTGTACATCAGTGTTTTGTGTATTCACACCTGATTCAGACTCGAATGCAACATCAATCTAGAGCTGCAGTTCTAGCCAAAGGCTGTTTTGACTTTGCGCTCGTCGCCGTGAGCTAGCTGGCATGCAGAGCCAAACTGCAGTCATTCATGTCCAACAGTGAATCGCGTGGCCATATGTTCTGCATCGTGAACGAATTTATAACAAATTGTACAACTATAACACTTTCAGCTCAAAGCTACAGTTGATTTAAACAGCAGTTCTGGCCACCAGCAGTTGTTGGCCTTCTGGTCAACTTTAAAGAATAGTTCACACAAACATGAAAATGATTTGATCATGTAGTCACCCTGATGTCATTAGATGCATGACTTTTTCTGCAAACATAAAATAAGATATCTTAAAGAATGTTGGTAACCAAACAACATTAGGCTCCATTGACTTCCACTGTATGGACACAAAGCTACGAAGACATTTCTTACTTTGTTTTCCGAAGAAGAGTCATATACAGGTTATGAATGCCATGAGGGTGAATCAATGGTGGCTGAACTGTTATTTTCGGATGAAAATAGCTTTGGCAACAAACGTCACAAGAGAGAAACAGCAAAGATAAAGCAGCAACCAGCCTGCCAGGTAACCAAACCTATTGCCCATTCTAAACTCAAAAGCTGGCTGTGTCAAATTTTTAGATTTACTTTATTTGCAGACAGGTCCACATTAAATCAAAGTCCTAAACGTATTGTTGATTGACTCCATCACTAGATTTGATGTTAGCAAAAATCATGGGACTTCTGTCTTACACTGCTCTCATAGTAGAGTTTACTGCATCTCAAACATGGCTTTCATCTCCAGGCTGGAAAAGTCGCCAGTACTGCACACAAACAGGAATTATGGCTAAATTAATACCTTCTTTCTTTACTAAAACTGGGGAGCTAAATAAAAAAAATCTAACCTCTTTGTCTTTCAAACCGCTTTTTTATTGCAGCATTCGCTGGTGTTTTTTTCTTTTTGAGTCACTTGTTTACAGATTCAGAGTTGCCATTTTGAACAGCAAAAGCGTTTTTCCACACAGCTCATAATTAAAATGCTCTTTAAATTTAAGATCAAAGTAATCAATCATGCACTGCTCTCATCGCAATGGGTCATTCTTACCCTAGAATTCTGCTGAAGCTCAACCTTCTCAGATGCTTCAAACCACCAGCTCAGGAGTGATGCCCACAAGCCTCCTATTGGCTCTCCAACAACATCCCACAGCAAAATCCAACTGAAAGACTACTTGTGGTTAATTATAAAATGCATGGAAAAATGTTAATGCGAAAGCCAGTCTACACATCAAAGTGGTGAATGAATTTCATTCTTTCCTTTCCAGGACTAAAGGAGGATTCTACCACTACATTTCCGCAGAGCCAAAATTCTGACTTTAATATGGTGAAGAAAGTCAATTTCCAAGGTACTAGATGGTAAAGGGAAAGCAATGGTGGGTTTAAGAGAGGGAATTGCTATCTGGGGGGCAGGCTTACATTTGGCAAGAGATTAAGGGAGAGTCATATATTAAGGGCAGAGAGGGCATGAACAAGACCTTTATTTAAAAAAACTTTTTTACAGCTGTAATGCAAGAATGTCTGATCAGCATACAGTTACCGTATTTGATACAACCAAATCTACAGCTCCTAATCTCACTCAGGCTATTCATTTTTGCAAGCTATCGTGCAGTTATGCATCACAGCGTTTCAGATTATGTGACATCTTGATGAGATATTTGGTTTGATCAACTACGGCGTTTTCACTGTTGTCACACAAATTTACTTGCACCAAATTAGATCTATAAAATGTCCATCACACTTCTTGTTGAGTGTTTTTTTACCATACTAAGCACATTCATCGCGCATAAATACTGCAGTAATAAGTGGTTAGTAGTATTTTTCAGCTGTCGAGAAATGTCACACTTTGTATCTTGCAAATGAACTCACCCTAACTTTACTTTTTCTATTTCAGTCTGTCAAAGCTCATCTCTGAATGGATAGATACAGCCTGGGGAAGGTAGTCTTTTTCTAGCCTTTTTACAGCAAAGGCAATGGGGCATTTTAATAGGATGTGCTAGGACTTTTCGATTGGGTGCTCAAGCATCTTTCCATTTCTTTAGCAAAAGTTCTAGTCTTTTGAAGTCTGGACGCAAGATTTGGTTGATTTGAGATGAAAACTCAGGGCTGGATTTGTGCGGCTGGAAAGAAAATAGGATGGGAGATTGTTTCTTAAACTCAGATCATCTCCACCCCCTACAGAGAAAAGAGGAAAAGAAAAAAGAGGCGAGGTACGACAGAAGGAGCTGTAATCTGTACATTTCTGAAACATGTTCCTTTATGTATGAGTTTTGTGTTTATTTGTGGGTTCAGAGTAGGGCTATATTTACAAAACAGTTGAAGATTTTGCTGCTTACATTTTTTAAATAATTTCCTAATTAATTATGGAAAAACTATGTATATTATAAATATAATATTTTATTAATGTATTATACATTTTTATTTATTTATTTATTTATAAAATACAATATTTTATTTTATCAAGAAAAGTATCTAATTGCGATTTTCTTTTTAAATATTGCGATTGCGATTTAATATGAATCTTTTTAGGCACGTTATCTTCTGTATTATTTAATAAAGAAAATAAATCAATCATTGTAACCAACGCAATATTACACAGATTAGCCATAAACTACATTTACATTCAGTCATTTAGCAGACACTTTTATACTTTTTATGCAATAGTACATTAGGTGCTAATACAAAGTTACAAGTTTCAACAAAAGCTAGACCACTACCTGTTGAGAGAAGAGAGTGTACGTTTCAAGCTTATGTCCCGAGCACTTTGGGAGAAATTTTTCCATGCAAAAATGCTTTTGAGATGATACTGGTCAGCTCCTAGCAGTCTGGACTGTACATCCCCACAATTAATCGCAGTCTTTGCCGTTAGAAAATCACATGTTATTACATCGCAATTTAATCGCAAATGCAATTAATCATTCAGCCCCAGTTCTGACATCTTTACACTGTTAAGCATGATGGTTTCTCAAGCTCAACATGGTCAATGGCGCTTCACTCGGCTGACGGAAGTTTAGCTGTGTATCTTTGCTCACTGCATATTGCGATGAATGTTATATAAACGATGGATATAACGCTGGATTTGGAGATCGTTTGAAACTGATAGATGGCGCGGCCCCGGAGCTAAAAGATGCCGAGCATGAACCACACGTGGTAAGACAAACTAAGTCATGTGTTTGTGTTAAGTTGGCAATCGGTGTGAACATGCATAATGTTAAAAATGCCAATTTATAGTGAATCAACAGTTATGCAGGGATAATGCGATGTTTTGTGTGCTCGTGCTGTAGTTGCTGTAGTACTGATGAAACTGGAAACCTTTTCGACTTCCTGTTCATTTAACAGAAAAAGCAATAACATTCCTTTCCCTTGGTCATAAACAAAACTTTCACAGAGTCGTTGTGGTCAACCTTGACCAGATGTTTGGACATTAACATCTCAACAGTGATGACAGTCTAATACCAGACCCCAGAGAGTAAATTAGTCGGTCCACAGCCATTATAACCAGAAGGTCCCACCTGCACAGATCTAAGCATATTTGAGGAACATCGAACCCCTCTATCAAATCTACAGTCCCTAGCATTCCCAGCTTTCCCTTTGATTCTCTTCAGATGTGCAACATGATGGATGACATGTCTGACGTATCTATCCAAAACGGGCACAAGAAACGACATTTCACTTGGCAATCCATAGAATGAAGCTTATACCGGCTAACATATGGTCTTCATAAACCTCACGTTCCAATAAAGCGATATAAAATGACCTGAAGGATGCATAATGCATCATTCCTTGCCAGACCTATAAGTATCATCCACTGAGAAAATGTGTGGCACGTCAACGCTTATTGTGCAATGATAAGAGGGCCTAGTGAGGGAGGCTGAGAGACAGACAGCGTGCAGTGGGCTGTGAAGAGGAGAGACCAGGGAGAGTGATAAGAGGAGAAAGGAGGACCTCTGAGGACCAGCAGAGAAGCATGAAACTGAGCTCATTACTGTACCTCACAAAATCATTCAGTCTTTAGATAAAGAATTATATCTCACGTAACCCATGGCCAAGAGATGAGCAAATGACAGAATGAATGGAGGAAATCTGAGATTTGATGAAATGTCATTTTAGGGCTTACCCCTTTTTCATTTAGTTATTTAAAGAGACAGTTTACCCAAAAATAAACACTGTGTCATCATTGCTCCGCCTCAAGTCATTCCAAACCATTTAACTTCAGCAGAAATATTTTAAATGATGTTTACAATGCCATCTTTCATACAGATAGAAAATATGATAGCCTACCATTTAGGCGAACTTTAAGCAAAACTGTGATCACTCCTGTCATTTGTCTTTTAGCTGACAGTCTGTAACTAACGTCCCTTTAGCCTTGCTAATACATTTTTCTTTAGCCCCTGTCATGAAGTTATCACCATAGGGAGTATATTTCTCCCCGTTCTACTTAGCTGCTTGCATCTGGATGCATCGTGAAGCACGGGTGGATGTCATTGACTGGTGTTGACGCCAGGGCCATCTGCTGCTGGGCCCGGCGGCGCTCTTACCACCATTACAGTGACTGAGGGCAGCTGCATAGATGGGCAGGTTACCAGGGGACCCTGAGCAAAACAGAAAGTCTAAAAGGCGTTTGACAGCGTTAGAAAATTAACACCTGTATGAAAGTTAAGAGAATCTACAGTATATACTGTATATCTACAGATTTTCAGAATAAACATTGATGTTTTTTCCACTTGGTTACCAGCAGTGAGCATACTTAAATATGTAAAAAGGATATTTCACCAAAATGTTTATATATTATATATATAATATATTTCGAGAAATGTGTCAGGGGTTTTGTGTCCATACAATGGAAGTCAATGGGGGGGTCAATTTTGTTCGGCTACAAACGTTCTTCAAAATATCCTTTTCTGTGTTTTGCAGAAAAAAGAAAGTCATACAGCTATGGAATGACATGAGGATTAATAAATAAATTCAATAATTAACATTTTTTGGTGATGAAATATGATATTTTATAGCTTTTATAGCTTTCCTGTAGCTCAGTACAAGAGCATTGCGTTAACAATGCAAGGTTGTGGGTTCGATCTCAGGGGATTGCAGACACCTATGTAAAATGTATAGGATAATGCTATGCAAGTCGCTTTGGATAAAAGCGTCTGCAAAATGCCTAAATGTAAATATTAAACTTTTTTATACTGCCATAGCTCTATGATACATATCCTAATAGCTCTGGGATACATATCTTAATGTTTTTGTATTGCGACGTGCGATACTTCGATATACTGTGACCATTAAGAGGAAGCTGAAGATTTTCCTTTAAGCTAAAGGCTTGACTATGCTACAAGCTAATTCAAACATACAAGTGAAATTGAATGTCTAACATCAGGGAAATAAAACAAAGACTGACACAAAAAACAGGCAATTTTACAGCCCAGTGACAAATAATTATTAATTGTACCCCCCCTTGTTTTCCACAATGACTCATAAAATGTTAGTGTACCCATACACTGTTCTTATTAAACTCTGCAAGACTTTTTTTAAACTCTATACACTTTAGCCCTTTCGTGTGTAATTATATCAAAAACTACAAACAGAGACGGCAATTACATTATTATTTCAAATATTACAACTCGATAATAAACCTGCAGTCATCTCTCAACATCCAACAGCTACCAAAACATGGTAAACTCCAACCAGGCAACACCTTCAAGCATGCATCCCAATAAGAAGCGTTTTATTTTAGTTAACTTCTGCAATGGACGATAAGTAATTCCTAAACAGTCTTCCTTCTGGACTGTTTGTGGACTGGGGAATTATGAGTGGGAATGATCTACAACCACTTCTACGAGGCAAGGGGTTATGTGTTTAAGCTCACAGCTGGTTACAAAGTCTCTGGACAATATCGTATGCGTGTGTTTTTGGGTTATTTACCCATCCCCCATGGTGAGGATCTGCCTCGGGCTATTGTAAGGACACACTCCACCTCGCGCTGCAGTGGTCACAGACAGGGTGTGGTTCAGGGGGCCACCCTGCGGTTTTGAGACAGGAGAGGAAGGAAAAGATGGGAGTGGTGTGAGAAGAGGAGAGGGGCTTTAAACACTCTCCCCACACTCAAGGAGCCGACAGGAAGGCAGGGAAGTCCCATGAGGAGATGGGGAAAGAGATACTTTCCTTCTACTTCAAAAACAAGGCTGTTCTCTGCATTCTGTAATTCTTCTTTAGTACACTTGATGTGGATAACCAGAGCCCACACCATGACTTAGACAAAAGAAACCGGAGACGAAAATTACAGGTGCCCCTTTCCTCCGAACTGATGCTGTTTCTCAGGCAAGAGGTGCACTGTTCTCACAACCCAGACTCCGTGTTTCTACTGACGAAAATGCTTAAATATGACAGACGTAGTTTTGTTTTCTGTTAGACTGGGGACATTTTTACTTACGGTATTCATTCCAGCAGATTTCCAGAGCGTTTCGTCCACCGAGGGGAACTTGAGAAGATACTGCATCAAGACATATCATTGGGTTCCAAAGACCCAGCCGTCATTCCATAACCTTTCCAAGAAATCCTCAAAAATTCAGACCAAATAAAATACCACAAAATCAGCGAGGCGTAACAACTCCCAAAGGCTGATTTAAAAGCAATTTCAAACGTCACCTTCGTCTAGAGTCCTTTATTGAGTTCACTTCATCGTATCTCTCTCTGGTTATCGCTCTCTCAGGGTCACGTTGGGGGGTGGATTGCGAGACTCCGACTAGTGCCGGCATAAATCACGGGGGCACTGCAAAGCCATAAGCTCCACCGCAGGCTCCTTAACACCGCACCTACTGCTTCAGGCTATTGCCACTGATGCTGGCAGCGCTGTCATGTGGTTATATTCTTAATGGCTTGTCACAATCTCTCATATCACTTTAAATTTTGCATTAGCATGGCTAGTAGGATCGCTGTGTGTTGAGCTGGCAGGGAAATATTAGAATTATGAGCGTTAGCCCATTTAGCAGGGCTCAGAACAGATGAATTGGACAGTTAGACTGACTTGTTTTTTCGGCTTTCTACAGCAGCTCGCTTGGGCTGGCTTAAGTGAAGTCAACGACATTTTAAGTCGAATATGAAAGTAAAAGCAAATGCTTCCGATGAATGAAATACTTGATTCAATATTTTATTCAACTGCTTTCACGCCTTATTTACTGTATGTCCTACTGGTTTTCATCTATTCTCATTGTGAGAACAGTTCACATACACTATAAGAAAGTCAGCCAACAACAATAAAAACACTTTTTAGACAACTATTCTAACACGGATTTGGAGATTTATTCAGGTTTTCCGATGATCTAATTCAGTTCTTGTTCTGGTCTATGGCCGACTTCAATGCGCCAACGTGGCAGGCACTCTCTCATGCCATGAGTAATGCCATAGGCCCATTCACACTATAACCATCTGCCAGGGGCCCATTCGCACAATTACCTTCTGGCAGTCACAGAGAAATTGCGCATTGATTCTTTTTGTTTCTCATTGTTTCTTTTCTGCAAATATATTTGTCTAAACCCTGTAAATTCGTTGTGCACTGTATGTTACACTGTATATGATTTTTGATTTCATATAATAGATTGTCAAAAAATGGTTCACAGATAGGATGTTCTGCATCTCTCATAAACTCTCCAAGGGTACATTTTATATCTGATTTCAAATGCTTTTTTACAAAAGGCTACTGTAAGCATTTGCAACATAGTGCATGAGTCACATGGACCACACATCGTTCTAAAAAGTCAACAACACGAGGTTATGAGAGTGAGACAATAAAAACAGAACATTCATTTTAAATAAGGTTTTTCATAAATCTCAATCATGTTGCTAATTCTCTCCCATCATCTCTCTCCAGGTATAATTCCGCTCACATCTGAAGCGTTACTCAATCTGAATGGTGACTTGCCCAATTCGTAACTTCAGACTTTCCAACAGCCAGTCAAGGGTGTGAAGATGTCATTCCATTAGAGTTTTTCACATTTGTCATGTAAGAGCTCCTCTCTGGGGAGGCTGTCGACTCTCCCAGCGTGAGATGTGAGAGAAAAGCTCAGCAGAGCATCTAGGCTCTACATTTTATTTTTTACACTTTGCGCCTGCAATTGCTTTCGTTTAGAGCTGCATTGTCTGTTTGAAACCTTGTCTTGCTTCGAGAACTCAGAAACGAAGGAAGGAGACAAAGGTGAACTTTGTAGTGATACCTCACTTTTTTCATGCAGATTTCAATTCTTCGACTTCTGAGGATCATCCAGCCAGGATTGTAAATAATGTATTAGGCTTTAGCGGAATTGATTTGGAAGTACATAGCTGATTTTAAATGATCCGCAAATGTATAGTCTCTGCATTTCTATGGTTGATAAAATAGTCAGAGATTTATAAAATAAACCTGTACAGCAAACGATTTTTGTGATAATTGATGACAGGACAAAAACATCATCCATATGGCTTTGAATTATTTAGAATCTCACAGGAACGATATGTTTGCCCTTGACTAGAGAGAGAAAATTCTAATATGATGAAGGACAAAGCAGGTAAGATGGGCACAAAGCATGTTAATATGTTTGAACAAAACGTCTTTGCTTTCTTTGAAACAGAATCCTGTGAACCGCACACATTATTTAGAATACTCTCAATGCTGGGGTTACAGAGACCATCAAGTTTTTAACAAATTTGATTTGTTTTTTTATTTAATTATAATATATGATTATACTATTATAAATTATATATAATTATAAATAAATATTATAATGTTATAAATATTGAAAAGATACATCATATTTTGAAAAGCAAAATTTAATCATTTTCACTGCTTGCAGTGCTGAATGACAGCTAGAATTGTTGCTGTCAACAGATATGGAAAAAATGCTGCAGTGGGTTATAATAATCAATGCAGTAAGCCAGAGGAAAGGCACATTCAATTATGTTCTAGCATTCCACGTACTGCTTCATTCACAGATGTAATTCCTTCTAATACAGTATGTGAATCATCTGAATCTGACGCTCTTATCCGTTTAGCTTCATCCGATAATCAGGTGCGCATGAGTCTGAACTACAATCTAAATCTGATAAGGAGAATCACATTCTTCCATCTTTAAGGGGAGCATCATCGTATTAATTTAATGTTTGTCTTGTTGGTGGTGTTCTCGAAGACAAGCATAACTATTAATTAGGCTTACGAACAAACCTATTGGATGGTTGAGGAAAGGAATCAGTTTTTGTAGGATATAAAGGGATAGTTCACTCAAAAATGAAAATTCTGTCATCAATAATTCATCCTCAAGTTGTTCTAAATATATGTAACTGTCATTGTTCTGCTGAACACTAAAACATTTATTTGGAAGAATGTTTTGGGGCACCATTGACTACCATAGGAGGAAAAACTGTATTTGTTAGTTTCCCACATTCATCAAAATATCTTCTTTTGTGTTCAACAGGTTCCAGGTTTAAAATTACTATAGGGTGAGAGTATGACAGAAATTTAATTCGGATTCGGATTAAACTATTCCTTTAAATTGTTTCTTAAATGATGACAGTTAGCAACCACCTAGCACCCATATCGAAAACCCTAGCAACATCCTGACAACCACTGAGTAGCGAACCAGCAACCACCCAAAAAACCTTAGCAACCGCACAGCCCTGTCAACGGCTCACAAGATAATAGCACTGTGCCTGTAACTTCAGCTTAACACTATTAACATTTTGTTTTTAATATCCTCTCATGGATCGTGTCATCGCAAACTTCATCTCTCCATCTCTCTGTCACAACATATTAAACCCAGACTGAGTATCAAGGCTATATTCAGTAACATCTCCAGCAACAAGGGTCAAAAGTTTCTTGTGTTTTTCAAAATAAATAAGCAGGAATTTAGCCGCATTAAACAGTTATTGGCGGCAATAAACCGTTTTGTAGCTTGTAAAAGCCCATATTAGTGGAAAATGTTGCAACATAATCGCTCACGTGAATGCGCAGCAAAATGATACTGAGCCAAACTGAAAAACCGACAACTGTTCATGGCCCTCAGCCCTTGGCGTGATAATCACGGAAGGATGTGACCAGAACTAAATCCAAAGGCCTGATGATAGGAATGCTGTTTTTGGAGGGAGGGTGATTTTGTTTAAACTATGAGAGAGACTCCCATATACAGCAGGACAGAGGAATGTGTATCTGATTACATTCTGCTCGCTCAGCCTTCAGTTTCACGTGTAAACAGTCATCTGACAGAGAAGCAGAGAGAGAAAGAGAGAGAGAGAGAGAGAGAGAGAGAGAGAGAGAGAGAGAGAGAGAATTACATCAGTGCACACTGCTAAATAGGAATGTGGGTTCTCTGCAATGAGATGCCTTAAACCCGTGAGAAAAGAGAGAGAGAGCAGACCAGTATTGTGTTGAGCCATGCTGTTCATACAATGACATTCATTTAGAAAGGTCCTGCCAATGACACCTGTTCAAACACATGCTTTCCATCACGCTCCCTCTATCCCCGCATAAAAGTGCCTCGGCATACTTTCAGCTGGCCAGCCTGCAGTGCAGTGGACCCCTAGGAGGAGCGTGTTGCTGATCTGCCCTGCATGCAGTGACTCTCATAACATCATCAACCTGACACAATATCAATGCGTTGATCCCCGGCTGCACACCCGGACACTGATCGTCCACATGGCTGAGCAGCTTAACATGAACTATAGCCTGACAGAAACCGGCCTCGGGCAACGACAGCTCCACCACACCTAACTTTCTTTTAAAAGGCCATGAAGTGAAAGTTGATAAGCTGAAACGCAAATGATGAGGCACAATACTTACAATGATGACACACACAGGGGAGACACAGCTTTAAAGACAAAATCTATGACAACAGAGAAAAGCCGTTGGCAAACACAGGTCATGTGAGGTCATCGGATACTTTATGATAATACTGTGACTGCCTTAAAGGGATAGTTGAAATAAAAATACTGTCATCATTTACTCACCCTCTTCTCATTTCAAACCTTTATGACTCTATTTTGAAGAAAGTTGGTAACTGAGTACCGCTGGCCCCCTTTCGCTTTTATTGTATGGACACAAAACCAATGTAAGTGAATGGAGGCCAGTTAACAAATTTTGTCAAAATACCTTTTTTGTGTCCTGCGGAAGAAAGTCATGCACGTTTGACATGACAAGAATGAGTAAATGATGACAGAATAAACATTTTTGGCTGAACTATCACTTTATTTTAAAAATCTAAAAAACATGTCAAACAGTCACTAAAGGCACCAAATTAAATTGCTAAAATCATTTATATTAGGTTTCACAGATGACAACCCTTGTTTAGAAAACAAATTCCATCAGTGGATTTAATTTTGCAATGACAGGCGAAGTGAAACAAAGAGTAATGTTTGACAGGCCGCAGTTTCACACTTTTCACAAAATTCAACCTATATACCATAGCAAATTCAACCATAGCATACTTACAGCTTTGCAAATAAAGCAAAACTTACATTTGACTAACATTTGAAAAATACTTCAGTAAAAACTGTTAAAGTACTAAAACTTCACTGAGAGTTCTAGCATTGAACCAAACCACGTGTTTCATGTTATTCCCTGTGAATCAGAAGTTGTGACGACATCTTTATGAATCCCCCTCACTTTCTCTCTTTCTCTCTCTCTCTCTCTGTCTCTCTCTCTCTCTCTCTATTTCTCTGGTTGTAAAACTCTAAAACTCTTCCAGTCATCGTCTGATTTGTCACATCTGCACTTTGAAACCCTTCCCACCGGCTACCCAGGAAACGGGACAAGACGCAGAAGAACGAGATAAGTTGCCTCCCTCTTCTTTTCTTCACTTTTCTTCTCCTTAACAAAAAGCCCCCTCCCACCAACTCTCTTCAAATAAGTTAACTATTTGTAACACTGTAACTCCAAAACTGCAACAGTCCACACTGAGAGAAACTTGACACACATCTCTTACCGTGCAGATGATGGTGGTGGTGGTGATGGTGGTTCTGCTGGTTGTTCTCCAGGCCGGTAGGGTTACACGCCCCCAACTCGGCCAGTCTGCGGCTGGTTGCGGAGAGCTCGGAGCGCAGGTTAGTCACCTCCTGGCTGGCTGACTGGATGGCCCCATCAATCCGTTGAGCCAGTTGCTTGTTGTCCTCCATCATTTTCAGGATTTTCCCCTGAGAAGCAAATCCACACAGAGGCGCATGGTGTCAAGCACACTGTCAAGGGCTAGAAGAAGCCGTTCGTCCTCTCTTTCTCCCTTTATTCCTTTGCTGCCACAGTTTAGACCACACATGCAAAACAGACGCAGAAGAGGAAAAATCCAAAGTCTGCTCGAAAGACCTTATCGCTACCTGCTTTCTGTTAGAGTGATAATGAGCCGAACGTGAGGCGGAAAGAGAGAGAGAGCGTGTGAAAGAATGCAACGGGGGGACGAAACAGCAGGCAGGAGTGAGGGAGACTTCCCGCTGAAAAAACCCGCTCCCAGCAGCTGCTTCCAGAGAGGACACAGTGCATTGAAAGATGACATGCTCTCTTTAAACGTGCTCTTGGAACGTACCATGTGCGCCCAGTTTCTGGGGGGAGAGTGGGAGGGATCCAAAGTACAATGTTTTTCAAACTCTGAGAACTGCAGCCCTGGATTTTGAAGAGGCTTTTCTTTACGAGCGTTTCGTGCTGGGTAAGCAACTGTTCTTACGTGCTCGAGGTGGAAGATGAGAGCAGATTTTCTTCCACTCAAAGGGCTAAGCGGTGCCAGGGATCCCTCAAAAAACACTTGTCAAGCTGGATATATCTATTCAACCCCACGCACACGCACGCACACACACTCCTACCCCTTTCCCTTTCTATTCATTACATATTCATTCTTTTGTCCCTGGAAATTCTCCCCCACACTTGTGGTTGCGGATGGGGGTGGGTCAGCTAAACTCAAATAAGGAACCAGGCAACCTCAGCACTGGACATGAGACGCATATTAGTCCTGTCCTCTACACACAGGAAGTAAGGGAATTACACTGAAAGCAATCAATCTTTTGACAGGGTCAAAAGTTTTCGGCCGAACCCCCAACTGTTTATGGATTCCCAGAAATCATATTCAGGAAGTGAAATGTAAAAAAGTGTACACAGTACATTATATGTTACCCACTCAATCGATGATTGTTCGAGCCATTTGTGATAACTGTGACTGTTTTGTCGTAGGTAGTGAAGCTTTCCGACAAATAAATTCTTATGCATTTTATCTAGTACAAAAATAATCAATCATTTAATTTGTAATTATATTGTTACTGTTGATATAGCGCAAGTATATAATTTAGAGCAATGGATCTCAAAATAACCACTTAAAATAATTAAAAATAAGTTAAAACATTTCTAAGTTATCATGAGAATGTGACCTCAGATGTTTTGAAGTCGACTATTATCTGATAAAAGTCACGTTGCTGTCGACTAGTCGATTAATAAATAAAAATGTTTTGCAACAAGATTTAATGGGGCATTAAGACATATGTGTCTGTAGAGTTTGTTTGTAAAGGCCTATGACTTTGGAACAATGTCAATATATTTATTAGCCTAATGCAGCAGATGCTTTATCATAGCGGACTTACAAACGCAGCACTTTTTATTTATTCTGTTTCTTTCATGTTTTATCAAATGGGGACGAGTACAAAAATAGCCTATAACATGAAAAGATCTGCGTGTAGAAGCACGGCGCACTGAAATCCATTTAACGTCAGGCTTGAATGTTACCTGCCAGCTTTTGCGGCGTCAGATCAAATTGTGAATGGTGCGGCCGAAATAAGGATACATAGCAGGAAGCAGGAAAAGACAACATATATTTTTGCCGGTAGTGTGATAGAATCCCTCTGAAGCCATTGGGAACGCCATCCGTCCTGAGCGCAGCTCTCTTGGAACAGTCAGCCTCTTCTTAAAGGTACAGTGTCAAAACCGCATGACCTGTGACTAGCCAACATCAAGCTTTACAGTTCGCATCACAGCATTAATCTCGACATGCAACCCCTACCCAACACGGATTTAAAGGCTTAACCATACTGTAATTTTTGTCTTTTCTCCTCAAAAGAAAGACTGTAAATTTCACAGACAGACCCCAAAGCGGCACACCTGAACTTACTTTTAACCTGAATATTTGTACCGAAACAAACTAAATTAAACTGAAATAAATATATATGATATACATATATATATATATATATATCCACTCAAAAATAATATTATAACTCATAATAACAAAACTTTCATATATACTGTACACACCAAATGAAATGGACTGACAAACAAACTGTAAATGATCTTTTCTTTTTCATGAATCAAAGTCATCGGAACATCTTTGCATATAGTTCCCATCCAATCTTACTCCAGTTTATGACTATAATAAACATTGGCTTGCCTTAACAGAGTGCCTTTTAGATTTCTCCAAGCAAAACATTGGCTGAAAATGAGCAAAATCATTCCAAGAGAAGATTGAGGGGGTGTGAGTGAGGGAGGCAAATTTGGTGAACCATCACATCAAAAACACGATCAACACCTATCATTTCACAGCTCTGACTGAGACGCATCCTCATTGGTATTCACAGGAGAAGCAATTCCAGAGATGAAACGGGCACAACAGACCAAAAACAAGCACTTAACATTTATAGTTTCACAACAAAATAAGATTTTACTGTCTCAGTCCTTGAGGCTGAATGCTTTTGGTGAGTGCACATGTTTTTTAGTTTGGTCTGTCTTGTTGTAGCATAAATGGTGTAAAAAACTAAGAGTCAGGATGAAATGCACCTATTAAATGTGTACTGAAAGCTAGTTGGACAGATCAGTGCAGGTCAGTTCTGAGCACTTTGATATGGAGGACACAGCTGACACTACATGCTGCAATCTGGCTCTTGTAAAGTAAAGTGCCCAAAGTGTTCTCGTGTACACTGTATGTCAGGATAACAATACAAATATCTTTCAAAAATCAGATTTTACATTTATGTTTGGCAGATGTGTACAAGAGTGAGAAAACAAAGATTATCACTATATTAATAACGTTCATATAATATTAAGTACTTAATATTAATTCAATTCTATTCAATTCCTAGGGAGGCAATAATATGAGAAGTGCCATAACAAGTTACCAGATTTCCACCAAATTACATGAGACATGTTGAGAGAGCGAACAGTTGGAATTTTAAAGATAAAAGTAATAAGCCATATTGTAAACAACACGTTGTCTACAGCGGATGCGACCAGCGCGATGCAACACGACAAAAGACATTAGAAACACGTTAGAACCCATTATAATTTTACATTTTGTCCACACTGGATGCGGCGCAAACATTTATTGCAACGCGACATGACAACCTGCTTGTTCTTGATGGGTTTGTCGCTATGAGATATGGGGGTGGCGATCCAGTGTTGGTCTTGTAGGCCAAGTGCAGAGCTTTGAATTTGATGCGAGTAACTATAGGGAGCCAATGTAACTTAATGGAGAGAGGAGTGGTCTATGCTCTCTTCTGTTCATTTAAGACCACTCTTGCCGCTGCATTCTCGATCATCTGTAAAAGTTTGGTTGTGCAAGCTGGGAGTCCAGCCAGTAGCGCATTGCCAAATACAGTGCAACACTATTTCTGAGCACTATGAACCTGTTGAACAGTGACTGGATAATACGTAAAATAAAAGGCCTGTTTAGTCAACTCGCCCCACAAGAAGGTTTAAGACAAACTGATCTCCATCAGGAATTAATACAATGAGTGGCACATCTGCTGAGCAAACAGGATTCATACTGAAATACAGACTCGAGCTAAAAAAAGGCAGTGAAGCAGAGCTTTGTTTTCAAACCCCAACCCTAAAACCACTATAGTCACTCAAAATAAAAGCGCAACAGAGTTCGAAAGAGAAAAAGGAGTGGCCGAGAGAGACCGAAAAAAAAATCTAAGAGAAAAAAGGAAAGAATGTTAAAAAGATCTCATCCAGCGCGTTTGATATTCTGTGGCTTGCTGTTTTCCATTCTGATCAAGACAGAGAAACAATCTCGGCAGCATTAAAACTTGCCTCCATTGAATGGAATGCCCCAGGCCTCACAAAGGACTCTGGGTGAACAATACTGAATGTCGGTGGGAAAACACAAAGGGCAGGAACTGGACAGCTAACAGTTGTTCCATGGCTTTTACAACAAGGCCTTTCACCACGCTGTTGTTGTCACCTGCCTTTTGCCAAGAATAAGTGCAGGCTGTTTGCCAAACCAAGTCTGCTCCGCGTCAAGGGAGATTTCAAGCTTCTTTACAAAACTTTAAAACAGCCAAAACAAAAGATTCTGTTTAACCAAAAAGATTTCTATCAGGGTTTTATACATTATGATGGCCATCAATGTAGATCAAAAGTACATCTGCTACCAACCAGTCATTGTAATTGGTAAAATAAATACCTGTAGAAAACGACTTACAAGCTTTTGACGGGTAACAGTGGAATAACTTAAAGAACTGTCAGAAGCTTTGGTTGATCTTGAGGTCTAATGTTTAAATACATCATATTTCATATAAATAGGCAAAATCAATACTGTAACAGACAAATAAATCAATAAATAAATAGACAACTAAAGAGATAGACAGACAAATATATAGAAACATAACAGACAAATACACTGATATAATAAAAGTACAAAGTCCACTTTTTTCCCGTTCCACCACATCCCAAAGATGTTCAAGAAACAAATTTGAAATTATTCAAGCTCTGTGAAATGGTATCCTGCTGGAAGTAGCCATCAGAGGATGGGTACATGGTGGTCATAAAGGGATGGACATGGTCAGAAACAATGCTCAGGTAGGCTGTGGCATTTAAACGGTGCACAATTGGCACTAAGGGGCCTAAAGTGTGACAAGAAAACATCCCCCACACCATTACACCACCACCACCAGCCTGCACAGTGGTAACAAGGCATGATGGATCCATGTTTTCATTCTGTTTACACCAAATTTACACAAACTCTATCATCTGAATGTCTCAAGAGAAATCGAGACTCATCAGACCAGGCAACATTTTTCCAGTCTTCAACTGTCCAATTTTGGTGAGCTCGTGCAATTTGTTCTCTTTTTCCTATTTTTAATGGAGATGAGTGGTACTCGGTGGGGTCTTCTGCTGTTGTAGCCCATCCACCTCAAGGTTGTGCGTGTTTGTAGCTTCACAAATGCTTTGCTGCATACCTCGGTTGTAACGAGTGGAAAGTTGCTCTTCTATCAGCTTGAATCAGTCGGCCCATCCTCCTCTGACCTCTAGCATCGACAAGGCATTTTCACCAACAGGACTGCCGCATACTGTATGTTTTTCCCTTTTCACACCATTCTTTGTAAACCCTAGAAATGGTTGTGCGTGAAAATCCCAGTAACTGAACAGATTGTGAAATACTCAAACCGGTCCGTCTGGCACCAACAACCATGCCACGCTCAAAATTGCTTAAATCCCCTTTCTTTCCCATTCTGACATTCAGTTTGGAGTTCAGGAGATTGTCTTGACCAGGACCACACCCCTAAATGCATTGAAGCAACTGCCATGTGATTGGTTGATTAGATAATTGCATTAATGAGAAATTGAACAGGTGTTTCTAATAATCCTTTAGGTGAGTGTATACAATAAATGTAATAAAAAACGAATTTCATAGTAAAAATAAAACAAAATAGATCAAACTGAAACTGAAATCACAAATTAGAAAATAACACAATATGTTCATTTCTATAATGATGCTCTTCTGCACCACAAGCCTCTTCTGGGTCTTTCCTTCTCTATTGAAAAACTTTCTAAACCGTTGCTTTTCATTTGGTTGCTGTTTGTTTGATTGCAACTGAAACTAGTGTGTGATGAAGTAATGGCTCTTAAAAAAAATCCATAACAGGCCACTATGAGCAGCTAGTTTGGTTAAAGTGAATATCGATTCATGCCAGGTAAACTGGAATCTTTGCTGTTCTCCTCTGTTGGTGAGCACTAGTAACCATTCTTTGATAAGAAACTTATGCTGTGTGAAAGTCCATTCACTGCTTTCTCACACGTGTCAGTGTGTGAGTATAAGTGCATGTGAGGGGGAGTGAGGGGGCTGGGTACACAGAGATCATGGGCATGTGTTAGGTCAAGGGCTCTTCCCACAGAATCTAACAACACTGAATGCATGAACTACAGCACCAGGCTGTCCAAAACCACAGGAAGCGCAGTGTCATTTCCAGAGTAAGACTTGTCGATGAAGAACAGACTGAACTCACACTTTCCAAAGGGTGGATGTTGGGATAAAGATGACTTGTGGACTTTGATGAACATGGGAAATATCAGGGAACAAAAGCTGTCTAATTACATTTAAAAACTAATATGACATACTTATAGGACGTTGATACATAACACCTCAAAACATATTTTGGGTTTTATTTCATTAAACAAAAAGATTTAGGAAATGAAAATGATTAGTATAATGTATAAAAGAACACTTTTGGTTTTACTTAAATGCTTTTGCAACGTAAGCAAATATTTGGTGTAGTCCCTCCATAACATTGTTCATAAAAATGCATGTATAAAATAATGGCGAAAAAATGTTTTGGGATGGAATACAATGTCACACCGCAGGGCATGTCAACCTTCCAAAAATCTTTCATCGGCTACCCCGACATTATGCTTGTGACGGATAGTCACAAGTCAGCAGATTGCAGGAAGTCAGCAGATTAAAGACAGTTTACAATGGATCATATGGTGTGAAGACGTGTTTTTTTGTGTCTTTGGTGTGTTATAAGTTGCCCATGCATGTATTAGACACGTAAAATTGCTCAAATTAAATTGTCGGAACAAAAGAAGCATTCTATCTAAAAGCATATGCTCATCCAGACCTGAAGGAAACGCCAAGAAAATGTGTAAACGTCTAAATGGTGCAACATTGGGTACATATTTGTGTGTGTGGCAGAAGCTAAAGTTGGCCTCTGGTTTGGTGGCCCATGCGTCCGCTGTGAGGGACAGAGAGGCATTGATGCAGAGAGGTGCCCAGGGCGGCTGACGGAAGTTGGCCCCTCATTCTTCAGCTCTTATTGGGCTGAATGAATATGCTGACTGCTAAAATAACCAATATAGAACAATAATGGAGCCCGAGGGCCTGGCACAGCTCTGTCCCAGACCCCTTGTCACTTATCAGTCAAACTCGATAAAATAACCATCACTTTCAACAGGCTGCAAACAGGGAAAGACTCTATCGTGTCTCTATAAAGCTGTGTACTGACTGCCAAAGTTACGAAGAAGTTATAAACACCAATGTCAGAGAATTAAGGTATAACAATTAGGCCCAGAACCCAAGCAAGCGTACTGTACATCTCCCAGCTCTCCACATACAGGCACAGGGGGAACGAAACATGACGTTTCTAATTAAACCTCCTCTGTTCTGCCACGGGTATAACAGATAACACTTCACTCCACATCACCACTGAGATAAACAAGACCATCTCCAAGGCAACTAAATTGGAAAAAAAATTGCAAGAAATGGAATCTGAAAACATTTATTTTAGAATCTTTGCATACAATCTAGTCAGCAGTTCAGTTTCTGCAACAACAACAACATAAACAAACGTCATTTGGCCCTTCCAGTAGAACTATGCAAAGAATTAGTAACTGTTGAGTAGTTTACATTAATATACTATAAAATATTCATACAAATTAATATTCATATAAATTTAAAATTAAATAAATAGTTAAATTATAACCAAACACAAGACCGGAAGACAACTTCAAGCCAGGCGTGTGTGTCCGATAAAACCTATCTTTATAAAAAAAAGTTAAAAACTTCCAGGCCAGATATCACATATGTAGCCAGCAAAAAGTCCAGAAAAATTTAATCATGGTCGAGACCCAGCATCTCACGCTGGGGACCAGTCTTGCACACCACATTCTGGTGACAAGCGATCTTTTCCGCAGGGAGCTGATCCAAACAAAAAGCAGACAACATCATCAATGCCTCAAATGTAGCCCCTAGGTCTTACCAAGGTACCTTAAGCTCAAACACAGATAAAGACAACATAAATGAAGCCTGGGTATGTTGACTTCGATAAGAGCACGGAGTTTGACAGCAAGATAACAATCCACATCATGCAAAAGCTCAACCAATAAAACGGTCCGCTCCCACGCTCACCTCCCTCCACACACTAGTACTAGTTCCCACTTCCACCAGAATTCTAGATAGCTGACTAATACCCCCACATAGCAACATGACTTTCTTCACTCCCTGATAATACATACTGCGAGTCGTGGGGATGAGATTCTGAGGCCTGTGATGGGGATTATGATAAGACCTGCCTGGAAGGTTTGGAAAGAACCGTCAAAAAAGTATCTCTCGCTTCTTACCAGACCTTGTTGGGGAGCTCAGTTTTGACAGGGGCCTGGCCATTAAATCACATGCGAATCCATGTCAAAATTCAACAATGTTTGGAATGCAGTCAGGAATTTTTCGGCTGCGAAAGGACAGACTTAAATTCGTGGCACGCCACTTTAATATAATCAGATAGCATCTGGGCTCTAGACAGAGATGAGATGCAGGTACATTATAATGACGCCATGCAAGCTAGAGAGATTTAAGACGTGCCGGCATTATCCTTTCACTGTCAGGTCTAAGCAGAACTGCTATTACTGCCACAGTTACGCGTAATTGCCCTTTTCTGACAAAGATGGTTAGACAAACGGGTCTCCTCACGTGCAATTGTTCCAGACACAAAGTTTTGAAACAAAGAGAATGGACTAAAAAGGACGGTCTTTTAAAACTTTTAATACTGCAGCTAGAGGGCACAGCGCGTGTGAATAAAACTCATTTATGGTTCAAAATCGGTTTGATTTCTTGTTTGCCCCATGGCCGCTTCGACATTCACAAATTTGAATAATGTGATTTTGATTATGAAGCGATGAGACTGTTTCACGGGCGGGGGATGAATGAAACGCACGTTTGAGGGGGTTTGTGGGTAATGATTTAGAGAAATGAACACTCATGCCTCCCATTGCAATGATGATCTGATCATTACCTCTGAAAAGTATTGCTTTTCCGATTTACGCACATGAATAAATAGCTCTATTAAAATTCCCTTGTGCTCACGGCAAATGACGCATGCAAAAAAATCAATGGTGGAGTGGGTGACGTGACTATTGCGAGCGTTGCACTGGGACAGTGGGAGTTTTACGGACCTCACATGAGTTACGTTCAGTTTAAAAGAACTGTTAACTTTGTGCAAACATATGCGCGTGATGTTTAGAGAAGATGAATATTTTAAAAGAAAACGCATAGTAACATTTGCAGGGCGTCATAGGAATTGTGTGACAGTTTAGGCAAGTGTAGGCGTATAAACACGCTACATCAGAGCTGCTTTGCTGTTGTCATGACGATTTGCCAGTCGTGTTTTCTATCTGGTGTATGAAAAATGACACACATCGTGCAATTGCTTTTGCATCATGAAGGGGTCTCTAAGGTTAAACATATGAGAAAGAAAATTCAAAATTCGATATTCAAAAATCTTACAAATGACATACAAAGTACATAACAAAACAAATTCCTCTTAAAGTATGCAAAAGTCATACAAAACTTCTGTATTTGAATCTGGCTGAAATGTTTCCTTGCTGAATTAGGGGTAGTAAAATGTCTGGGGAATGTTAAAACAATGCATCCTTGCATGCATTGCAAAATCACTTTCATGTTCCTGTTCTTTAAATGACCTGTAACAACATCTACTAGCGCTTACAAACACTCCTCCAGTTTTTGTAACAGAAAGACAATGAGGTAATGCATGTGTACCTGAAAAAGGCTGCAATGCAGCTAAAGTCAACGTGGAGCTGCAGCTGTGAGGGAAACTAAAGAGAGCAGCTCACTGCTGCAACCTTAATTTCGTGCTGTAATGTCCCCTCTTCAACTTCACATTCTCTCTTCTGCCCCCTACTGGCCCCTTACTATACTCTACCTCCCCAGGCTCTCAAGGGAGGATACATTGTCATAACTCTTTATTCTGTGTGTGGATCAAGGGCTGGGTGTTTTAGTCTTTGTTGTGGCTCCCTCCTACCAATCGCTGACTCAAAGCTCTACGGACAGCGTGTTGGCGCAAGGCGTGTGGCACATTGCAGCGCAAGGTGTGTAAGGGGAATGCGTCATGTTGACACAGATGATGCGTGTCAGGGCTGCCCCCTTACTACTGCCTGTGATGTTTAATTGATTTCCTCACCCTTTGAGCGGATGCAATTACATACCTCGCTCAAAGAGATCGGCGCAATGCGCTCTTACACGGAAGCAAAGGAGAGGGTGGCTTAAGCTTTATTATTAACATAATACTGCAATGCATGTCAAAAGTAACGCTGCTGGCGCAGTAAGTGGTCACTGGAAGGACAACAGCATCGAGTTAAACATGCTGGTAATAGCAAAAATAACTTTTTCATTCAACTGTACAAATGACACATAACGCGTAACATAACACAACATGAAACAAAAGAAAATTGACATAAAACATAACTAAACGCAAAATATAATTTTGTATAAATGTACAAAATAAATAAATAATTACTATTAAATAAATATTAATATAAAACAATGTGATGCATAACTAAACGAAACATAACATAAAGCAAAACATAAGATAACACATAACATCACACACAACACCCAACGTAACATACTACTACAACATAATATAAAAACATATATATTATAGACAGTAAACTTATATGTCTATAAATGTACAAAATAAATAATAAATACTATTAAGTTAATATTAATATAATATGAAATAAATACTTTCTCTGTCAAAAAAAATACACAGTCACTGATAAATGTAAATGCTGTGGCACTTAGCAAACAGCTCAGAAGACCTATGGGACCTTTAAAACCCTTCCAGATTTTTCTAGAGAAAGTGAGAACGCAGGAGCAATACTGTCAGCGATCTCCGTCACCTCGCTCACCTGTGTCTGCAGACTTTATATGGCTCAGCATTCTAATCAGCCCCTGAGGGCCGAGCCGCAGAAATGCCAAACACCTCTGGAAGTACAACCTGCTTTTCTCACAACCACACAAATGAGCCATATTACGTGTGCTCTGGAGCTACAAAGTTTGTCCACATTCAGCGGTGAGCTCTTGAGGTCACTACATCACATTGTCACTATGCATACGTAACTATGCCTCGAGAAAATCTATGATTACATCTTTAGCAATTTTATCCCATATTACCTCATTTATTATAAGCTGCCTGTATTTACAAGAAAAGTGAAGATAATTTATTGCACTTGTCAGCATCTGTCGCTAATGATAAATGTCAATTGCTTGCGTGTATCTCGCAGGATATTTGCGATGATCACCCGCTTTTCAGTTCCAGTTCATGTGAGACAGATTTGGTGCAGCTTCTCCCTTCCCAGAAGTGATCAATCTAGAAGTCGCCAAACAGGAAAATCTGTTACAAGATTAATATTTCCATACTCCTTATTTATTGCGTTACTGCATTCGCGCTTCAGAACACAGTGAGAGCAGAGGGGGAAATTATTGACTTGTCATTTGTTTACTAAAGGTATGTCCATAACGTTTTACATCATTTTACAGCAAAATGATACAAGGTCTAATAATTCACAGAGGCATCAACAACAAACGTTACATCCTATGCTAAATTTACGGTGCACTGAGCTCCTTTAACTGATGTTAATCCAATAATGACACAGAAAACAAAATGTTACAGTAAATGTCCCATTTACTAAAGCAATCCAACGTTGGCCTATACATAACATGCATTTGTTTGTGTTTCTCATGCGTCGCCTTCCTTTCAAAGTAAAGAATACCAAAAAGGTAACTTATCTTGCTCAAATGTCACGCCCTCTGAGGAACTACTGAAACCGTCAAGAAATTCAGAAATTGAGGCTGCCATGCCAGTCACGGAGGTAACGCAAATATCAAAACGTCTCATCGTTCCAACCTGATTTCAATATTTTTGTGCAAATTCTGTATGTTCAAAATAACACCAAGCAAGTGAAGAATTGTATCATTTACATTCATTGCGAGATACAAATTGGCCATTACAGACACACTGTGGGTTTTACTAGGAAGTAGACAAGACGTCCTCAATCTTTGGGGTGCATTCAATGATTTCACTTCAGGTTTGAGAGCTGACACACAGTGTGTGGATGTGACAGAGGTGGAAAGTGAAGGCCGATCAGTTGAATCAATAGGAGAAACACTGTCTGAATTGGAGTATCAAGCATCTCGCTGTCAATCCAATATAATGACACGGAGTATTCGGAGCAGCACACCTACAGTACAGTGTGGGTGGAGGTTATGCTGACAATGAACCACCAGCCGATTTGTTCATTATTTTATGATTCCACCTAGACGTTCTGATTTAAAATGTTTTTATAAAAATGGTCTCAAGGTTGGTTTCTATTTACAGAATTAGTGTAGGTGCATTTATTCCACATTTTTATTTATATTGAGAGCACATTTATATGTTGTCCTCTCACACGTCAATCCCTCCCGCTCACCTATATTACAAATAAATCTGACAAGAATCCAAAATGTGTTACACTTAAAATTTAATGCTATGTGGCAAGTGTACCAGATTTGAGGAAGAGTAAATCTGCCCTGCAAAATCCAGAATAAATAAACTTGACCAACTGTGCGATGAGGTTATTTTGTGTCCTGCAATACAATATTTAAAGGGTAAGTTCACCCAAAAACTGAAAATTCTGTCATTATTTACTTTATATGTGACACATGTGCTTGTGTAATATTGCTTGAAGTTCACCCAAAGTAATTTTTTTTATTCATTTACCCATCCTCTTGTCATTTTAAACCTGTATGGCTTTCTTTCATCTGCAGAACACAAAAGAAGGTATTTTGGAAAATATTAATAACCGAACAACGGCGGAAACCAATTGATTTACACTGATTTTATGTCCGTACAATAGAAGTGAATGGGTACCGGCGTTGTTCAGTAACCAACATTCTTTAAAATCTCTTCATTTGTGTTCTGCGGAAGAAAGTCATATAGGTCCGAAATGATGGATGGTATCATTGATGGTATCAAAAGAGGATGGGTAAGTGTGTAATATTGCTCAAATGATTTTTGTTATTCATTTGTCTGGATAAAATTATATTTTATTAATAAAATAATAATAATAAAGCAATGTCTAGCAGTATACATACAAGCAAGACACAGAGAATTCAGCTTAAAAATAACTTAGACAATAAAGTTGTAAAATACAGGTCAAAACATCAAATTTTAACAGAAATTTTAAAAATCACATTGAATGGAAAACCTGCGTCTTCGTCTTTGGGTTCTCATGTTAAGTTCTGGTGCTTTAATGTTTATCTTAAGACAGCATCAAGGTAAGCCTGGAATTGATTTCATTTCCTTTGAGATATTAAATTATGTTGGACAAAAGGTCAAGTGCAGAGGGATTACATAACCTAGTTGGAAAATCAATAGGGACGGAAACATTCCAAATGAATTCGTTTAAAGTAATATCATGCTTGTATAATCGGTGACCTTGGCATTTTACAATTTTTCCATATTAATTATTCCCAGACTGAACGAGGTTAATTAACTTAATTAAAAAAAAAAATCATTTAATAAAAAGACGTCCTATACCTCTTTCGCATATGTTAGCGATGTGTAAAAATATTGTATAAGTTCTCCTGGCCACATAAAACCCAATATTTAACAGCAAATGACATATTTGATATCATTATAGCAAGACGAAATTGTTCTGATCGCAACACCGGTACAATTTGCAGCTATACAACTGCCCTGTTTCATAGACCATCTGCATAGGAAAATAAACAACTCCATTTTTTTGACCAAATGTGAACACCCAACGGGGAAAGTAATTTACCAACATTAGGGTATTGCACTGAAGGGATATTTTGGGGAAATGGTGATGTGTCTGGCCTGTTAATTCAGAAGATGGGGATTATTGTGCACTCTCCCCGTACTGGAATAAACAAGCTTGCCAAATGGATATCTTTTGCCTCTGAATCAAGTTTTACAACAGTAAATGCTTTCAAGTGTTCCTCAAATCTGTGTAATTACTTGGAAGCCAAAACAACTGATGTATATTCTCAGCGATGCAAAAGACTCCTAATCCTGTCAGTAAAGCATCAGCCAACATCTCCCAGAACACACCACACCGTACAATCTCAAGCACAACTAATTATACACAACATCAAAAGAGCCAAGTAACACATTTTTATGTCCATGTGCAGGACAGTTTTAAGTTCTTTGAGAAGAAGGGCATCAAGTATTCACCACAGGTTACTGTCTGTAAAAATCTTTATGATGGTCACCCTCCCAACCTGAAACGATTAGCTGGTCATCATAAAAATGTGAATTCAATTTCCTTAGTGGCTTTCTTTATGGCAGACATTTTAATATTTCTTGCCCTTTAAAATTGGTTTAGTTTTTTTGTTTGTCTTATAGTTTTGTGTATTCTCCACATAGACGTTTCAGAAGCCCTAATTTGCAGAGATGGTTCCCCGGAGACGATTGTCACAGAGCCTGAATGTGTGGAGTATGAAAAAACCGTCTGAGAGATATTCAGTACCCCACGGGCTGGCAGAATAACAGCGAGGCTAAACGAAACAGTCATAACACATCCGCAAGTATGCAGCAGCTGAAAATAAAATTACCAAAGCGTGCAAGCATGCACATACTGCTCGTCCTATCAGCTTTAAAAACGCTTCGCAGAAAATCAAGCCTGAAGGGATTTTGTACCTTCTGCGATTGCACATTACATTCAGCAGCCCTTACTCCTCACATCAGGTGAAACATTCCCACTTGTATCGAAGCCAAGTGACATTTTCTACTTTTACAATGAATTTTCCCACAAACAACAAGTCCACTAACCAGCCTGAATGAGTTAGATGTTAAATATTTATGAAATAGTCTTGATTATTTGCTTTAACTGGATAAAACGATTGACCAATCCCTGCTGAGCTCTTTTTAATCATGTAGATGACAACTATTTTTATTTTATTTTACTATAACCGAGAAAGCAAGATAGCACTTGCATAGTAAGCCATACACTGTAACTAAATCATATGCACTTCCTGTTTTTTTTCAGTAGGACTGTATTTATCTTTTGTAAAACAGAATTTACCCTAATGCCTTGCAGTTTATGTACTATGTACTACTGTATCTACTAAGTGTAGGGTGAACTAGAGGACTTTATGCATTTGGTAATTCAATGGTATATCGATATGGAATCATGTTTTAGCATGGCTGAACTTACCGCACTACCACATGATACGTCATACTACCAAAAGCTTTGCTTAATACGTCTATCGCTTATAGTACAGACTAGCAAATAGTTATAGCAAATAAGCCATTCATACATTATCCCCCCGGGAGTGTTAACACAGATGCTTTAAAAAAAACACAGCTACATTGACCAATGGCATGTTTGAAAAAGGTTGGTGGTGCAGAAATGACACACTTCACCTCTTAATAGCAAATGACACTCCCGCAGGTAAAACACTTTATCTCTTAATGAAAGTGTCAATGGCTCTTCTGCTGAAAGTGTCAGCATCGGTGAAATCCGATAAACACGATGTCTGTCACTGCCTCACGAGAGCAGATCATCAGAGATCTGTATGATAGTCACTATTGAAATAAACTGACTGCAAATCAATCATAATCTGATTTTCATGTAAAACACCTTTGAAAGTATAAATAGTTTTTTCAATAAGTATACATTAACTGTCCTACTCTCAAATGTGTTACCTCACCAATTTCATCTAATTTAGTCATTTTTATGCTTTAAAACAAGAAAATGCAATTTTCCAATATTGCCAAATAATATTAACAACCCAAAATGTATTTTCCTTGTTATCCTGCAGCATAGTTTACAATAAACCGTTTTAAGGATATTTAAAGGTTTTATCTACAAAACTAAAATAACCTTGGACTGTCGGCGCTGATAGCCCTGTGGTTAGTGGGCCGACGTATAGCGCAGTGTGGTCACGGCGACACAAGTTTGATTCATGTCTTGACTGTCCTCCACCCAATGCTTTCCTGTCAGCTCTCCACTATACCGTCACACTAAAAGCATTAAAAAGCCTCCCCAAAAAAATATATAGCATTGCCAAACTAAGCCAGAAATGACTTAACATGCATAAACATAAAAAGATATTTTTTTATCTCAAGTTTTATCAGTGTAAATTTCTCCACGGAATCACTCTCAATAAAGAGGGTCTCTGCACATGGAGGTGCCCTCAGGCCGGCCGCTGCCTGAACGCGCTCCTAGAACAGATTGCAACTGGCAGGAATCATTCAGCAGGGAACGTAATTCCGTCTCCGCTTCTCCTCAGGCGCAAAAAAACACAACACAACATGCAGCTTCTGAAATCCACAGAGGATTGTGGAAGAAAACAGCGGCTTTGACCAGGGATTTAAATTCAGATGTTATCCCCAAAAGACACTCCTGTGAATTTAAAACTAAATTGGCAAAAACAAACTCCAAACAAGGGGCAGAAGAAAGACACGTGGCCCTGAAGAAGAAAGCAGGACCACATAAAATAAACACCAAACTTCTATTGTGTGCCACCAATTCTGGGCAGAGTGCACCAGATGAGCAGTAAAAGATGCCGCTCATACATTATTTACAGCTTAAAATCTTCATGGATGCAGAACCCCACAGGAAACCTCGTGGAGGAACAAACAGATGAAAAGCATTTGTCAAATGGCCGGATATTGCTGAAGCTGGAGTCTGTTATCTATAGAAAGCTAAAAGCAATTAAGAAGACAGAGAAGTGGTTTTGAATGCAAAGTAGGCCCAGAGCTTAATAAATCCTTTCAATGCAACCCATATGGATGTTTTTGAATATGTAAAGTGCATCACTGGGTCCTTGGGTTAATACAATATTTGAGCCGACCGAATAATGTAAAAATAATGTTTCAGATTTTAAATGTCCATTAACATTTCCCGCTCAATAAGCATGCTAAAAGCAAATGAAAGAAATATCTATTTATGGTCTGGTCAAAAATGCCAGATGAGGTGTATCAAAAAGTCACATATTCCAGGACATGTTTTCTTAAACAGTCTCATGGCATTCAATCTGACATTGAGTTTGCAGCAAATGATTAGTTTGGAAAGGAAAAACATTTTGTTTGACAATGCAGTTATGTATAAAGAAAACAATCACAAGTTGGCTAATAAGAAGTCCTTGTTAATAACAGAAACAATAACATTCAGAATTGTAAGGTGGTTCATGTGGAATATAAAATGTAATAGTTTAACTATTGTGGGTCTGTTGTATTTGAATTCAAAACCAAAGTCAGCTTATTCTTGAAATTGCATAAAGAAAATAATAATTAACCAGCTGTCCGTTATTCAGCTTTATACATCCATTTAGAATCTACAGAACATCACTACTCTTTACATTACTTAACTGAATTAACAGTAAAACAACTATTTTTTTCATATTCTTTTCCCTGAGCTCTCCAGAGATCTCTGTTCCTACATTATAATGTAATGCACTTCTCTTAACTTCAGACAACCATAGACTCCATAAGGGCCTCTGGCAGCCCGTCCATTTCTCATTATGAACACCTGACATTTAATAAAAATGAAATCTGACCGCGAACAACACATCTCAATGAATTCACAAAGAGCTGAACTATTCTGGCCATTTCCAATTTGGGATTTGAATAAGTCTCTGAACGATATCAAGCTTTTGTTACTTGCCCTTTTAATGCAGTGATGTCCTCTCATAATATTTGCTGAAACATTGATAAACAACATTTTCTTGCCCAAACTAAAATACCTACTTTATAAAATGCAAATGTACTTTATAGACAATATTGCATTTCATCTTTATGATAAAGAATATTAACCTCACATTTGTAAAATATATCCTTAAAAAAAGCAATATTCCACTGTGGTTTAACTATCTATTTAGCAAGACATTTATTCCAGAATTTAATGCATCACATTATTGTTTACAGAAGAGTCCATATGTTGCTGTAGTTGTAGCTCCCATGCTGCTAATTAAATACAAGTGATTTTAAGAGCTCCTTTACCCGAAACAAGCTCCACCTGCAATTGTAACCAACTTTGATTTTACATCAGAACTAATGTTTTTTCCATTAAAGCTTTTGATTTGAAAATTCTTAGGAATTCACATAAGAACTCCAATGAGGTATAGAGATGTTAAAGCCCCACTGAAATGCCTTCGAACGCGCAGCATTATTTAATATGTTGACATAATATCAACTGAAAAATGTGTGCGAGACATATCGAGTGGCCTCCTCCCCCTTTTAAAATAACCAATAGCGTTTCGTTTACGGCGCAGTCAGCCTGGCAAAGCTGCATTTGACAAAGATACGTTTTGTTTTTTCAGTGGATTTGCACGTATGATCTATGCATATGTTACTCAGCTCCCGTTGCATCATGGGATAGAGAAGTTTCCATCTGATGCACACTCAGAAATTTTGGCAGAATCAGTAGACCATCCGGGTATTTGTCACCTTCTGTTTTGTGCATACTGAGGTTTCGGGCACACTACTTGTGACTCATACTCCTTCTCGCCTACTATATAGTATGGGAGTAGGCGATTTTGGACTCACGGATAGTCATATTTTCCAAAAAATATGGTAGTTTCAAAGCTGAATAAAAAATGTATGGGAATTAAATGTCAGAGCTCTAAAACAGACAATTAATCGTCATAATCCCAATGACTTTTAATGACACTAAATCTCATAATAGTGATAGCCCTAAAGATGATAACAATACATAAATTAAAACTGAAAGTGAAAGTGCTTCTGGACCAGTGTTTACATCTTGCAAAGTGGTCTAAGCACTGACTATTGACTACAATGTGCAAACAAATGGATTAGATCACACAAAGCAAAAGTGTGGACATTCAATTGTAAAGATCCGCTCTGAAAAACAAAAGTTTGATTTATGTGCATTCCAAACAAAGCCAAAATTACGTCTTGCTATACTTTGCATCACTGCTTCCATTAAACAATAAAGATATATTGTTTGATTTTACGCGCTGAAGCCGAAAAAGAGGGTTCAACTCAAAGCACACCAATCAATACCATCCGCCTTTAAACCATTTAAACATGACGCCTTGCCCTACTTTCAATCTGCTTCACGACCGATTTCATTGGTCAATAAGTAATTAAGAATGTGCCAAAAATCTGTAATATAATAGAATAAATGAGACCCTTACATTCCAAATGAACATCTATGGAATCAAATTTCTCACCAGTCATTTTTTGCTAAAGCTATAGGGTGAATAGGAGAGCGTGTGTCTTCCATAATCTCATCGTACTGTACTTTTTGTGTTTTGTTTACATCCTGAAGCCGCTGTATTACTTTCTCCTCCAAGATCTTCATTGTTATGCCCTGTTGGTGTATCCAAACCCCTGACCTAAACCAAACTTGTGTTGAGATGAAGTTCACTTTAATTAGTCCTCAGTTCCTCAGACAGGAAACTTCATTGTGTCCTGTGTGATGGCTTCCTCCGATAACTAACATTCTGTTTAATGAATGAAAGTGCTGATGTGAATAACAGAGTCGCGACAGGATATCAGCCAATCAACAGTTCCATATTGGTCATGAAATCATGTGACACCTCAAGAAACCCCGGCGCCCCTGAACACATCACGCGTACATGAGCATATACACAATCTATCAAAACACATTTGATTAATCCACCCCCCGCCCTCCAGGCAAGCAATACATACATAATTCATCTGCGAAAATGACGAATGAAGCAATCAATTCCTGGAGCACGTTCAAAGAGAAACATGCTATCCAAATGAATTTTCCACCCATCACACTCCGCCTAACAATATTCAATATGCTAAAAGATCTGCAGATGATCTTTGACAATGGAAGACTCAACAGCTTGCAGTGTTTACGGGACGGTTAAAAAAAAGCTAATTATCACAAAGTAAAGCTAAATTACGTGAAAGCGGGCTATATTTTACAAGCAGATCTGATTAAAATATGGATCACAGGTCAAGTATCGGCACATTTGCTGGTAAAGTAAAACTGTAAAAAAATTGTGTTTTGTAATCACGTTGGTTCTTATTGCTTACCGTGTAATGAAAACATTAAGCATAATAAACTAAGCATCATTTAACTTCTGCGGGAAAAAAATCTGGTTCGGTCTATGACATTTAGCGTCATCTAGGGGCGAGGTTATGAATTGCAACCAACGGCTCACTCCACCCCTCCCTTTCGAAGCACTACGGCAGCAGACACAGCACTAAGATGTCATCACATTTTTGCTTCACTTATTTTCGAAACACTCTCTGGAGAGCAGTTTGTCGGTTTAGGGCTACTGCAGAAAAAACATGTCGAATGACCTACAACATGCTGTATACAGTGACTCAAGGTCAATGATACCTAAATTAACCTACGGAAGGGAAAAAGCATCTGTCAATGTGGAATTTAGTTTCGGTTCAACTTGAGTGATGTGTTGAATGTTGACCGGAGGCCTTGGCACATCTTTGTTTCACATCTCCTGCAGATGTACTGAAAATGGACTTGACTTTGAGCCGTGATTATGAGCCTGCTGGTACAGTCTCGCACAGCAGTGCTTGTCCATTATCGCCCTGAATTGAACTGTAATGGTGTTCAAGGGCAGCTCTGGCAGGCAATGCTTGCTCGGCATTGCTAAATGTGAGGAGAGCTCAGCACATTATTTCCCAGGCAATTCACGATAAGTGTGAAAGGATTTTCTGAGAGAGCACTTGGTCAGATTTGATGTCACTATCTTAGATGGACTGACTTTAAATCTATAGTCATATACAGTATGCTCTTCTTCTATGGCCGTTAAAGGTCCAGTGTGTATTTCATAACCATGTCGCCTTACATGGAATTCGCCATGTTGTTTCCACAGTAGCCCTAAACGAACAAACTGCTCTACAGCTCGTGTATCAAAATACATGATCTCCTTCAGCAAAGAAGCGAAATTGTGACGACATCTTAGTTCTGTGTCAGCCGCCGTAGTGCGTCGAAAGGGACGGGTGGAGTGAGCCATTAATGGCAATATACAACCTCACCGCTACATGTCACTAGATTTCAAACACTGGACCTTTTAATGGCACTGCTGTTGAAGTGAAAACAGCTGGATGCAATTCTGTGATGCATTATTCATCCCGGATTCCTCTTTAAACCGTCATTTATGGTATTAACTTCAGCAAGCATGAGCTCCTGGCCTCATGCATTCTGAGCAATGAAATTATGGCTTAAATCTAAATACGTGGCGCATTATCAAACAAAGAAACTGGTGCTATGATTGCCTTGGATGATTTTCTCCTCTCAATAATATAAGAAGCTGCATTTTCTTTCCTTATCGGATCCTAAAAGATGAAGCGGAGCTGAAGATTCCTATACTATTCTAATGCACATTTCAGCAATTAATCAGTGATTCAACCTGGGACGCTATTATTTCCTTCTTTATCACAGATATTTACTTTTACCCGAGCGAGAGCATAAGCAATTTTAAGAATTTAATCCTTAGCAATTCTATCAATTAGAAAATTTTACACGCAACTCATTTCAGGTTTGTGATTCACGGCACCTGAGCACGAGATCTATTCATAAATACATGCTCATCCATCAGTCCTGGTACTCCATTCTCCAAACAGAACCGGATTCTGGGCAAACAATCTCTCTGCACAGTTGGCACGCATCCGCCCACGAAGGGCGATGGCCTTTTGCTGAATTACTTTCTCTTTAATCAATGACACTGCGAGCTGGAGATATATGTTCGGGAAAACGGGGATGAGCCGTGTTATCAATCAGGCGTATCTGCGATGTGTCTAATTGATAACCCAAATGCATCACTACGTCACGCCAAACATTCATCATTTAACAATGAGGATTGAGTTATTAAAAAGGTGCATGAGGGAAAATCAACAGTGAAATCCACATCAAGCACAACGCTAAGCACTGGCTCAGCATGTAGCGATCGCTTGACAATTCTTCTTTACTTTTGATAACATTCCCCACGCTGACATTGATTTTAACCACAATAAAGTTTCTATTTTGCATGTAAACATCTCTCTTAGATGAGAGGGGACGATTGCAATGTTCAGGAAAGGCCTTTTTAAAAAACCAATGACAGCCATTGTGCTGAGGACAAACGTTTCCTCAACACACATCCTGGGAATGGAGGCAGGAAACAATTGAGTGAATAAGCACAGAGAAAGACTAGTTTCCCTCAACAACAACAGGCAAATCAGGCAGTGTTTTTTATGCAATATCCTGTGGCATATTTATGGATCGGTTCCAGAGTAGCCAACAAAAGTGAACGCTTCCCTTACAATTTGTTTTCCCGATCCTGAACGCCGATGCCAGTCACATGTGGTATCTTTTGTCAAAGCAGGAGGGAATGTTAATGATTTCTGAACTGTACGTTGGAATCATGGATCATAGGAAAGAGGCACAGTAAATGATTTTCTATGCCTCTGTGAACAAAGTGACATTCAGTTATTCAAATTGAGACATTTAAAATGCTATAGTCCTTCTCGACATCGCCCCTTGACCCTCTGTGTACGAACCTCTGTCTGACCCTCAAAACATTGCCAAAACATCTTTAGCATTTTTCCGCGGTACAGAATACAGAAAAGGGATGCACTTAAGTAGATTACATGAGGGTGAAGGATGTGATTTCTGTCCTATTAACAGCACTAAAGAAAAACTGTAATTTTGTCTGGGAAACCAAACTAGTTATGACATTGGTTCAACCGTTGGAGACAACACAATTCATTATTTATTATTTCACCCGAAAAATGTTATTCTGTCATCATTTAAATGATGACTCTTGTCATTTCAAACTTGTATGACTTTCTTCTGCAGACGATATTTGAAGCATATTGGTAATGAACAACTGCGGTACCCATTGACTTGCATTGGTATTGTGTCGATACAATAAATGGGTACTGTCGTTGTTTGGTTACCACCATCCTTTAAAATATCTTCCTTTGTATTTTGCAGAAGAGGAACGTCATAAAGGTTTGAAACGACAAGAGGGTGAGTAAATCATAACAATTTTGGGGGGTGAACTATCCCTTTAAACATGAAATACCTAACCATCAACCCCAAGAAATAGTCATTTACTGCCGTCACATCTGCAATGCTTCCACCCATGCGTTTTAGATCCTGCCGTGAATCCGAGATTCGAGTGGAAATGCTGAAAAAGTACAAGTTTGAGAAATCACAAGTATAACTGCAGTGAGTGTCATTAAAGGATTTGGTGGCGTATGCGTGTTGTTCTGTTTTATTGGATCATGTGGTGACACATCCAATCAGCAGGAGTTGAGAGTCATGCCACAGAGGTCTGCCTTTTGATTCATTTGCTAAAATCTCTTCATGATGTGCCCACTGAAAATAATTAGGAATGAGTCAGTCAACGCAGCCTTAGTCGCTGATCTTCCCTTTAAATCTTGCCATCTCATGAATAATAATTATTCTTCGGTTCCTTAAGAAACATGAACGCTGCTAAGCCAACAGGAAAGTGCATCGTAAATATGTGCTCCGAAGTATCGGTTTTCGGAGCACTACAGTGGCTGACACAGAACCAAGATGTTGTAGCATTTTCGCTTCTTTCCCAAAGTAACGTATTTACAAAACACGCTCAGTAGAGCAGTTTGTCAGTATAGGGCTACTGTAGAAACAACATGGCGAATTCCATGTAAGGGGAGTATGTAGATAGAAATAGCTCATTCTAAGGTAATAAAACATAAATCTTCATTATGTCGGGACTTTGTCGGTCCTCTCAAGACACATAGTTACTGTATGTATATTATTGCATTTCTGTCAACAGATCTTCCGATAAATTACACATTGGACATTTAAATATAAATCATAATCTTATATAAATAAAAACAATAGCCAAGCCTTACATTATGTTAAAATGGGATGAGTGAGAATAACATTAAGAGGCATTAACTAAATTGCTCTTCAAATAAAGGCAACACAGTGTGACAACAGAAAGAACACATTAATTTAAAAAAAAGCTTTGCCTCAAAGTATTCATAACAATGTCATTCATTTGGACTAATTATGCCTATTTATTCTCAGATATGAAGAATACATTTTTCTAAACTTTTAAAACTGTCACAACAATCAATTGAGAAAGTTTTCATTTTGCCACAATGTCCCACCAAACTGTTTTCAGATCATTTTACGTAAATTAATTTTGATATCAAATCTATTTATCATTGATTAATATTATTTACAAGAATATACAATATTTGACCATTCATAGGACATTCAAAAGACATTCTTGATGCAACTATGAACATCAGCCCATCCTGTCTGACAGGCAACAGATGTGGTGTACCTGTGCATCCATCAGCAGGTGTCTCATCAGAGCCATGGACTGTTTTAGAGTATCTCTCTCGGGGGGCAGGAAGTTGTCCTCCTCGTGGCCTATGGCATTAGGTCTGTTAACCATGAAGTGAGCGATCTGGTCATTCAGGCTGTTCAGAGATTGCACAGCTGAAAGAAAAGAGACCAGCGAGAGTGCACACAGTTAGGAACTCTCCTTATATTCATCTGACATTCATTTCATTATATCACTTCATTCCGTCTACAATATAAAGCAACAAGCATTTAACAGCAAATATATGACAGAATCCATTAGAACCACAATTACGCAATCATTTTTATCTTATGTCGGATAACACAATGCAGCGGGATTGTCTGGGAAGCTTTTTCTTTCCTAATATTGCTTTGGAGCAATACACAGAATACATAATACAGTTATATAATATAGTTACGAAAACAGAGCCAGCCACTAGTAGGCTCGCTTTAACTAAAACTAAAAACTCGATAGCCACACAAAAAACTGTAGGCTATTAATAACTTAAAATTGTAAGATTGCTCAACTTTCCACAAAGTTATAGAGGTCATCTAGTCAACAGTCCCGGTTTGTTATCACTGGTAAAAGTGTGCACGATCTCAGCTGGCTTGGTTAGTTCATCAAACTCGTGTGCTTCCATCTGGGTGACACTGCTCATTGGCATGCAGTGTGCCATCGTCTAATCCTTCTCCCATAGGCACGGCAGCTCCCAGTCCAAGCCTCCATTTACCATTAATCCCTCTCACTTAGCGGAGGCTGCCAGAATTATTGTAAGTCCATTACCACTGTAGAAATCCATGCCCATTTTAATGCATTTATTCATAGTCCCAAGCAATCACGCCCGACCCCTGTTTGCCACCATCAATCAGAACAGGATCACTGTATCCAACACATTCATAGAGCATCACAAGTATTTAGTGTTGCCTGGGAAACTTAAGTTGAAACGCATGTCTGATAATTATGGCGTTTGCTTCAATCATCAGCTCTAATAGCCGACAACCCGGCAACTGTAATGTCACAGGAAAGTGGGAATTAGAGATACAAAGCTTGTCTAATTTCGTTCACTGGAAAACAAAAAAGTACTGGCAGTATTAAAGGATAACTACATCCAAAAATGAAAATTCTTCTCAGCCTGATGTTGTCTCAAACCGCACCTGCTTCTTGGGAATTTTACAGAACGCTCAAATTGCATTTTTTATACAATAAAGATGAAAAATACTTATTTGTATTTTAACAGCACCAGTCCCCATCCACTTTCACTATATGAAGAGCAGCATCCACAATTTTCAAAACATCTTTGCCTGCATTCCACAGAAGAAAGTAATATGCATATGGAACACACGAGCGTGACCGATTTCTTTTTAAGGGTGAACTGTTCCTTTATGAGACTGGCTGCTGAGCATCCAGCTCCTGCAGCTGTCATTAAAATAGGGAGCCCATTAGTGCTCGCTGCATCATGTGGAAAGGCAGTCCTGGCTGATACGCTTCACTAATGTTTAAAACCCTCAAGAAAATAGTTCTACTTACTCCATATGTTTACTGACATCAACTTTGGGCCTTGAGCTTAATTGGCATGCATCAAATCTGGAAAATCTGGCTTTATACTGCATATTATAATGATATACTGCATAACCTCATTGACAAAACAAGTTAATATAGAATAAATTACTGGCTGAATGAAACGAGGGCCAGTTGATCTCATAATACACAGTAAATGAAAACTTAATTAACTTTGGGAGGTTGTGACTCAGCAGATTCAAAGGTCCCTACCAGCAAAAACAGACCCATGAAGGCATGAAAAAGGGCTTCACTATCTTTCTCCTGCACTGAGGTGTGGATTTAAAAAGTGGTGCAGTCAGCTACAGCATTGCAGGGGTCATTTAAGATTTGAGGAAGATACCAACTCATAGAGACAGCAAATAAATACAGCATGCTGGAAAGACTTTTCCATCCGGTATTAATTCCATTTTCCAAGGGAAGTATTGTTTTTTGGTGTGATGGGAGATGCTCAAATCACATTTCAGGAAATAGCACAATATTTCTTCTGGTGCTGACGGTAGCATAACACAATGGTGGTCCGGAATCACATTGTTTCCTTATTATCCTCAACCACTGCACAGATAAAAGTTAGGAATCTTGTTTTTATAAACATTAAATCTATTCACCACATAGAGAGAAGTTGCTTGGAAACGCACTGCTGAGTTGCAAGGTTACCTGATAAAGTCATAAATCTGGATCCCGTCAGCTTGTTATATTGTGCGACATGCTTACTCTGCAGTGTCAGTAAACATCTTTCTTCTTGCATGATGTACTGTACTAAAAAAGCAAGGGATGAAATAGGGATGTTTACTTGGACCTAATTGTTTTATACAATTTTATAGCCACAGTATAACGGTATTGACAATAACCTTGATATTTAAAACCACCATTATCTAACCCATTTTACACATACAATGGTTACAAACTCTCTCTCTCTCCACCTCACTACTACTGTGACAGCCCTAGTACAAATAAACCATATTGTGTTTCAGGATCTGACTAAATAAATTCGACATAAAACGAAAGTGACGATCGCATTCTTTTCTATATCGTGACGTATATTGGCTTCTGTAATGAGAAAAATGTAGGGCGGGACTTGATTTTCCACATCGAGAGTTGATTGGATCATTGGAAAATGGGCGTTGCTAACAAAATAAGATTTGTATTTGAGTTTGCAGTTAATCGGAATCACCCGGCACCCTCCCATGAAGAAAGCTCCACCCCTGCACTATTCCTCATGACAGGAAGCGATAAGAAGTAGGGGGGATGAGATCAATATTTTTGATTGAAGATTATGAGGGAAACATGAATACAGATACTACACTACAAAATCTTTCACAAAATATGATTTTTCCATTTTGTTTTCATATCATCTTTAAAAAGGTTAAACACATGAACGCACAAAATATGTTTTAACCGCCTTGGTATGACAGATCGGATCAGATGAATGGATGTTTCAGGTGGAAGTAACTTTGACTTTATTCAGAAATGGTTCAGAAAGCACAGAGCTGATAGCATCTTTACCGAACAACAGAGATAGTCACAAACTCCTGCAGTAACAGTGTGGTCTTAACAGAATAAAAATAGCTCTCACACAGACAGAGAGGTCATACAGAAGAAGGTCGTAGCATGTGTGGGCTCTTCTATTGACCAATAGGGTCATTCTCTTGAAACATTAAATTGTGAAGCAGGCCTACGCGTGCACGTAGCAGATTTATGAGGAACCTACGTCTCAACATCTTGGAATCACAGCCAAAGCTAAATAAAATGTTTATGACGCCACCTGACGAATGGATTGTCATTTCACATTCAGCGTTTTATAAGGTGCGCTTCTGAATAGGACACCTTAAGATGTCACGGACGATAACGAAACCACGACATTGGAAGTGACAGGCAGATACACTGAAGCTCTACACGATGCACCATTTCAATTTTCTACCGGTGCTTTCAGTCATTGCGGCTGGAGTTCGATGCGACAACCAAGAGACTGTTTCCAGGAGTGAATCAATAAGAGAGTCTCAATATAGCAGTGTAACGAAAGAGAGCAATCTGCTTTCACAGCAAAACTAGCTAGATAGCTCATGTTTCACGGTGATCATTTAACTTAGTCAGTTCGCAATCAAAACGGTGTCATTTTATGACAGGCCTGTTGAGGTATGAATAGAGACTACAACTGTGCGAGAGAAAAGAAACAAGCAGACGAACGGGATCAAATGGATGTCAATTGTTACTTTTAGACAACAATCAGATTAACAGAAAAAAGGGTGAATAACACCGTTCTACACAGGACGCGACATGGGTTTTCACTCTCTTATATCGCAAATTGGTTTGCACATGAGAAATTGGCCTCCCAACGCATCATCTCTAGACTTTTTGTAATTCATTTTCCTCATGTCAGATAGAATGTGAGGTACAATAGATAAGGAATTTATGAAATAATCTAAACAGACAGACAGATTACCTTTTCTAGGTTTCTTCTCGGTCACTGACAAATGAAACAACAACAACATTTGTTTGCCATTGTTAAAACTCTTTGGAACGTTTCAAAACACAACCTGTCAGCTGTGATGTGTGAGGAAGAATGAAATAAAGTTCACGCTGTTCAAAGTGACAGTTCAATAATAACATCAGCAACCGGAGTGTCGTCACACACACAACAGACCGCAGAATCCCCATAGGAGACATGAAAGAAAGAGAAAGGGAAAGAAGATTGCTGAACCGAGCCCGCAGCCATCTGATCTCTAATCTGGCTCTCAGATGATGACATTTGATGGCTGGTGTCTCTCTCTCCTCGCCTGTCAGGGGGACCATACACTGAAGCCCACTCGCTCGGTTTACCATCCCCTGGAACCCATTACCATGCAAATGACTACATGCGCTCTTCTCTCAGAGAACGCTTCGAATGTTCAGGCAGAAGACGAAACATAAAACATTTTTGAGGATGAGTGGAAAATGAAATCAAGAGTCAAGTGCTAAGCACCGGCCTTGTGGATTTAGAGAGATCAGTTGTGTACGAGCGAAAGATAAGATGATAGGACAAATCAGATACTGTCGATCTATAATCTGCTATGTGTTTTGACAAGGCCTGATCCTTGTAAACACAAACGCTTGCCAGTTTGGTTTATTTTGGTTGGCGGTGAATATGATAAATTGGGATTAAGGAGATTAGGGATTATGTTGTAAAACATTTTGGCTGTCGCTTACATTTATGATAATGATGAAATAGTCATCCATGGAGAATATTCCATTTTGAATGCTGTGATGTTACATTATCAAACTTGCACGTTTGGATGAACCGGTTTACACAGTATCTTAACAAAATGCAATGATTTGAGATTAATGTGACAAGCGATCAGTTTGTCTGTAGGTAAAACTGCTCTGAGAAATATAAATTTGATGTTTTACAGTTTGCATGGTTACGAGTAGGATATTGGACCAATGGAAATTTTACAATCCGGCATGATGCCCCAAAAATCACATTGTGCCTGGTTAGGACACTTTGTAAAACGGCTTTGCAGAACAACATAACCAAATATAAAATATATATATATATAGAAAAGTCTACGTTACTGTAGCATCCTATACTAAACATATTAAATCCATATGAATAGTAGACAATCCTAGATTCAAATTTCACTATCCTCTGATCGTATATCTGATACTTTCAAAACAAAAGGATCAATAGATCAGAGCAGGAAGGAAAGAAAGAAAGAGAAGATTTTGAACACTATTATGTTCAAGGGAAGATCTGATGAGCGCTTTGATTCCTCTGTAGCAGCTGGTAGCATGAGGAGTCACTACGGGGCTCCGGCTGCCAGGGCAATTTGAGAGCTTTCCAACGACTTCACACTTCAAAAGTGAGGAGCAGAGTTAGATGAATGGATGTTTGGTGGCTTGCAGTTTTCGGAGTGCACCAGGGAACGCATTCAGCATCACCCTATTACCAAAGAAAAGCACAACCAAATCAAGCCAAAGACAAAACAGAACGGAAATAAGAATCAGCTAAACTACATTCAAAGAGAAAACATGATTCCGCAAACAAACACTGTAATCAAGATTTGGCAATTGAGATATTCACGCTAATTGCCAGCCTAGACATTTCTGACAGTTTTATAATTTCCAAGTCTTTGTTTTGCATATTATAACAGAATTCCACACCATTTGCATCTTTTCCCTCGCAAACCTGCAATTTTGTTGTTTACATCACGGTAATACATAGCTATGTTTGACAGCATGCAATCCGTTCCCTGAGTGCCTCTGATTGTACGGTCTCCAGAGAGGCAAATTGTGCGCGTCTGCACCTGCGTTTCTGCCACAAAGACAGTTAATGCATTTGCAGTTTGGACTTAATGAACAGGACGGGGGAAAATGAAGATAAGTACCACAGATTATACATGTGACATTCAAAGACTACTTTCACGAGTCGGGTTTTTTTAGCATGTGTTATCCATCTGTGACCGGTGACCACTTAGACCTCTGCACCTTAGGAATTAGCTTTGAGCGATAAAGCGAGAGAGAGGCAAGAAAACTTGAAAAAATGGCTGTCATATCGTAAGAGCTGTGATTTTCAAAAGCATGCACATTGGTTGGAATCGTTCAAGGAAAATTTGGTCCTTTTCTAGTCATTAACAAAAGGGAAGCGGTAACAATTCAATTCAAGGGACAATCATTTTCACCACTAGAGGTAGCATAACAAAAGTGAAGCTTATTCCAATGCTGATGGAAAACATTTTCATGGAATGAAATACATCTTTACATCTTTATGCATTTGGCAGACGCTTTGGACAAATATATAGTATAATGCAATGTATCTATGTGCAATCCCCTTGGATCGAACCCACAACATTGGCATTGCTAGCGCCATTCTCTAACCACTGAGCTCCAGGAAAGCTGAAAAACACACTTTAAATAACCCAACAAAAAGACTTGAAAACAAGAACAAAGTGGTGTGCTAGATGCTGGTACTGCGCTTTTAATGACATTAATTCTTCTTCTTTCCTAGTTATGTTAGTGTTGTTGACTGTACTGCACAGATCAATTGCTGTGACATCACAGAATCGCAAGAAATTCGACAGTCCTGCTATCGAGGTTTTCTCGTGTTATCAATTAAAGGACTTACTTCATTAAAGGGGTTAAAAGTTCGGCTATGTGTCATTCCAAACCTGTATAGAGATTCAGTTGCAACAACAAAAACGTTATGTGGCCCCAACTTTACTTGCGGTAGACCTCTACAAAGAATCAAAAACTGTTGCATAGTTTTAATTTAACTTTATATAGTCAATCAATATACAATTAAATATGAAAACAAATTCATATTAATATAATTTAAATTGAAAATAAATTGATATATTAGAGCCAACAGACCGGAAGTTACCTTCGGGCCAGTGCGTGTGTCCGATAATACTTTCTATAATATTTTGATTTTGGACATTGTAAAAACGTGCCAGAATGGATTGTTGGAATGAACCACTCTTAAAGATTATGTAGTCAAGAAATTCAATAACTTTAGGCAAGAAGTCTCTCTAACTTCATTCACAATCTATAACCTCAGACTTCTCCAAAGCAAAGTAAAGCAAGTCAGCAGTTACTGCACTGCTCGGCCTGTTTCCATTTCCCCAGCCTGTCAGGGGGCTCCACTGAGGCCTCCTCAACCACACCGACTTACGCCCGATTCACACATACTCCTTATGCAGTGTGTAGAGCACCGCATATGCAGTGCAGATCCGTCATGCAACATTGTGCTTCTACATACTACGTTTGTAGCATGCTGGCGCTCCACGTCTTCTGTGTGATTTAGTCAACCATGGGTATTTCCGATATATGATTAGTCGAAAAAATCGTTTTTAAAAAGTCATTGTGATTCTGTTTTATGTTTAGTGGTTGATATTCACCGTAAACTTCCATGATGTATCCAAATTCTAGAACATCACTTTGAATTTAGTGTAGGACAACACAGATATAAAATCAAAAACCTTTTCAGGACTAAACACAATAGCTGAAAACAACGTACTATTTAAATGATATTTTATCTGTAGTTTTGATGTCAGGAGGGTACTTCAAACGCCTTGATGCTTACATGAAGTTATATTAAGCCTGTCCTATTAAAAGGCGGGTGTGTGTCCTGTGCACCTTACTGCTGATTGGCTACAAGGTTCTTTCGGCACTCGGTCCGACTTTGTCTAAACAAGCGTAATTCGGAAATCGGACACTTAAAGGAGTTTTAAAATAACTTACCATCCATTCCAGTGGCTGATGAAACTGCTTCCCATGCCTTTTCTTTACTGTCCTGTCATAAATCACTTTGAATATTTCTACCTCAATAATTATGCGTGTCATCCATCACGCTGCCGTCTTGCACTTTCTGGACCACATGCTTGTCACTATCTGCATAGGAGCACCTTCCTCACACAATATAAACACTGTAGAATATTTGTACTACACGACATTTCAAACGGCTTTTATTGCTTGATTAAACAAATAACAAAAATGGTAGTTAACTTCATTTATATGCATTTAAGTTCAAGAAGTTCTCTAACTTCAAGGCGGACCCTCTTCTCTCAACAGGTAGTGGTCTAGCTTTGGTTGAAACTAGTAACTTTGTATTAGCACCTATTGCACTATTGCTCTTTGTATGACATATCGCTTATTGCTCCCCGAACTCTTTGTAAGTCGCTTTGGATAAAAGCGTCTGCTAAATGTAAACTACTGCATTTCTGTGTCAATTCGTGTTCATTTTGAGCATGATAGGTGTGCTATCACTATAAAACACTCTATGAGTAAACGATCGCTGCACTGATGTTCCTCATCTGCACCGGACGGACCGCATCGCATCCGCATGCTGTGTGAATGATCTAATCGGTTAACATGGGCGAGTGAAAAAATACGCACCGCATACATACTACACTGTACAACGGGCTGCTTTTACTTTGAGAGAAACAGGGTGCTGGTACTGTAAGTCCCTCCACAAAGCCTCTAATCAGTGGCATACACAAACTGCATTCCCTCCAGAGCCCTCTGGCTCTTACACACCACAGCCTTGACCGTTGAATGCAACCGCGCTGTCATAAACATTTACTATGCTCAGGCAGAATTAAAGAGAAGGAATAGGCATTAAAAAGTTTGTGTCAGCAGTTGTGCGCTTTGAAACCTTTTGCAAAGCAGATCTAAATAATGACATTGCCTAAAAGTCAACAACATTACATCTGATTTGACAATCTTGAATAAGTCCATCGTGGCAGCAGCTGTCCATGTGACGCAGACAAAGAAATCTGATGAGAGGAAGTATTTTCACAGAGCGAACGTAAGGTTTTCTAAATGTGTCCTTATCATTTCGGGTACATTAGGAGGTTTGCTGAGTCTTAAGTAAAGTTGCACAGCTTTCAAGATTCATACAACCAACTTTAAATTGAATTTTCTTGATGTTTCCCTCTCCGCATTTAGCCCTTCCGGCTCTCTGAATTTCTGTGCATGAATTGTTTCCATGAGCCTGAGATTTCTGCTTATTAGATTTTATGCTTCTGACCACACATTTGATAAAAATTCCCAACACAAACTCAAATATTTCTTAATATAACAAATATGACGTAATTTAATGGCTTGTGCATAACCTTATAGAAAACAAACGTTTTAAAATCTTGTTGGCAAGATCTGTCTGGTGTAATTTTGCATGGGTCTGTGTAGCTGGAGGAGACAGACTGAGTTTTTTACAATGTAAATGTATATATTAGCATATAGACGACCTTAAAGCTCAAAGATATAGACTAAAACCAGCAAAACTTTAAAACACAGTTTTGAACTGTAACACAACAAAATAAAACTATACGATCTATAAGCCACTTAGTCTCAAATTTATGAACGAATCATCCCTGGCTTATGGCTTTAAACAAATTCCCTGCATGGGACATTTCTGTAGCCTCATGCTTGCGACTTCCAGTAATTGTGTTGATAATTATTAAAGCAGAAAAAACAAGCTCTTCCCGATAAGACCGCAGAGGGCCCTGCTAGCTCCTCTATCAACAATAATACAAGCAGATAAGTAAACTTCATCTTTATACCCCACAAAATTCAAAGAATTACAATGGCCGCTGTAATCAAAATTCAAATGAGTGTGGGGAAAACTCCCTACATCAATAAATGAAAGTTTAACTTAAGACCGTCTCAGCACCGGTTTCCATGGTGACAAAGCAGCCCTTCTTGGCTCTCAGATCAATGGTAATGTCACACATGCCGCGAGGCTTTGCTCTTATCAGTAAGAGAGCCTTTTCCCATGGCTGTTCTCCAAAGATTGCTTGACTGCTTAATGCTGAGAATTATACAGAACGTTACGTTATTTGAAGGGACAGTGTGTGTCATAAACAACTTTCATCATTGTGCGCGATTAGACAAACATGGAATTCTGCATCCTCCAAAACCTTCTTCTTTCTACATTCTTCTCGTTCCTATTTTTAGAGGATAATTGCTGTTCTTCTAAGGTAGATGACTGAATGTGCGCTAAACAACAGAAAAGTGAGAAGACCTAGCTAATGTAATGACTTTAACTAGTGTTATTAAAGGGACAACACTCCCAGAATAAAACTTCTGCCATCATTTATACACCCTTGAATTGTTCTAAATCTGTATACATTTCTTGGTTCTGATGAACAAAGAGAAAGATATTTGGAAGAATGCTAGTAACCAAACAGTTCTTGGCGACTATTGACAACCATAGTAGAAAAAATTATTAGTCAAAAGTGCCCCAGAACGGTTTGCTTTCCTACATTCTTCCAAATATCCTTTTTTGTGTTCAACAGAACAAAGCAATGTAGAGAGCTATTTTTCCTACTATGTTATCCAATTAAATAAACTGTGAAAAATATTTATTAAATGAATTTAACTAAATAAATAAAAATACAGGAAAAGGTACGGTCGCATTTTATGAAAAATGCTATTTTGATTTCTTTTACAATTACACTTTAACAAAAAATCTATACAAACAACTAAACACCACATAAACTAAAGTAGGAAGCTATAACGTTTTTAAATAAGTCTCCTTTAGAAAGCAATAATGTTTTAATGCAGTTGTTTAATTAGCATTAATTATTATGGAAATTTAAGAGGAAAGAGAGACACAAATAAATGAGGCAGTCTGCAGTGTTTTTGTAATGAAGTAACATTTAACAAATGTCAAGCAATCAACTCTGAAGACCTGCAGCTCAGGTACTTTAACCAGAGACTGAAACATTAGTATCAAGGCCATAGACAATTACTCTCTACCTGTCAGACCAGAGCATGAATGCACTTAGACCAAGTTACCTCATCTTTTTTTCGCTGACCCACTCTTCAAAGCAGATTAACCCCACGGAGCAAACTAAATGTGTGGGATTTTGTAACCGGCGTTGGAGGACACAAAGGCCGATACTGTAGTTTTGATTTCTCTACATTAAAGCTTTCCAATTTGGACCTTTAGATCCTGATATGTTTTTCTATATGAATTAGCATCTGCTTAGATCTTATGGCCTTTGAAAGCAAACACATCCTGACATTTTGTCAAGGCAACAAATCACTGTTGACTTTTGTCAGAGTTCACTGTAAGGTTTATTTGAAAAGAGAATTCCGTGGCTTATATTTCCCATCTTTCTGGGAACTTCAAAGGAGGAATGTCTGGTATGTCAAGAATCCCAAAGAAGGGAAATGTTTCACAGAATCAAGCATGGCCGAGCAAAAACGAAACGCAACATCAAAGATCATTGCAAATCAGCAATTGTGAATATTTTTGGGATCTAATCAACAAAAGATGAAATGAAGATGAATGAATGTGTCAAAATAGCTGAAATGAAATCAGAACTTGGCACATTTTCTCTCACTCAGCACTCTGTCATTATTCAAACACAGTAGGAGGCAACAGTTATACAGCATTTGGATGAGAAGGAGGGGTTTATAATTTGGTAAACCGGAGTTTCCAAAATTACAATACTGCCCCCTTATGGCTCTTAAAGGGTGTAGCAAGACAGGTATGTACATGGAGGAATGAAATGCATCACCACTCGATGAAGAAAACAAATGTTGAATAATTGTTAAAACTGAAGGTAAAACCAACCCTAATTGCACAAGTAAAATAGATATTTAACACAGGTGTACAGGTGTTCAAGTGTTGCCATAACCCCACCCCCCCTTATTCATGTTTTGTCATCATTCTGGCAAAGGCTACTGAACAGAACACTAGCACACTGCTTACTATGGTGTATACTGTGTGCTGTTCATACTGCCTACTATTTTTAAAAGGAATTTTTTTTTTAAAAAGTCATTATTTTAATTACAAAGTTTATTTTATACAGTATGGGTAGTTGACTAACCGTAAATCTATCCTATGGTTTGGGTTTGACAGGACACATTTAGAAAACACACTACTAATAATGTATTATTTTATGTAATTTATTATATTACACGGGGATAAGAGATATTTTCATTGTAATTCGTTTTAGCTCGATTTTTGCTTTCCCACCGTAAGACACATTTACAGTTTATTTGGCAACTAACCATATGAAAAAGTAAAACAAGTGTAAGCCACTGCATTGCGCTATAGAGTTTCCTAATATTTTTGTAACATACATTTTTTTACATTCAGTTCAGTATATACTGAAGCCAACATTAATGATGATCTCTCCTATCAAAGCTGACCTTCAACGGTCTCATTTTAAGGCTGACAGTCGTTGTATACAATATTTGACACCAGTGCTTTATAATAAACTTAACCTCGGTTTCTCTACCACCACGAGTAAATCAAATATAAACTCCACGTTGTCCCTAATCCAGCGGTATCCCCCTAGAAGCAGACGCTCTGCCCTCCTCAGGTGAATTCTTTGATCAGTCTGCCACCTAGTGAGACTTCAAGCAGTACAGCCTCTCTTTAGACACTTTCTTGCTGAATTTAAGCCTGTGGAAAAACAGATTCCAATACAAGCCCTGACAACGCTTTTGAAGATAAAAGCCTCCTCTGACCCTTTGATAACCAGCCCAGGGCTTACAGTGGGCTAACAAGATGCCTTTGAATCGCATTAGACATATTCCCCTTTCCCCATATGCCCTATTAGAGAGAAAAAGAAACCGAGAATTAAATTGACACCACAGCATCAATTACACTCGTAATGAAGCATGTAACAATAGGGCAGATAAGCAGCTGTGCGCTCTCGTGTCGGACAGGCCGTTTGCCTAATCATCCATATTGATCCAAATAAACAAGAGTCAGAGTGCATTTGCATACAAACGGAAACACGGCGACATCTGCTTAACTGGAGTCAAACGCCGGAAATCTTGCTGCTGGAGGAAGATCATTATTTTTCAGCAATACTAAGTGACACAAATAAAGTTTAAATAGGTCTTGTCATGGGGATTTTTGAATATAAAGTGCAAAGCCAAACCTCAAATACGCGCTGACATTCCGTTCACACCGAGACGTGGCAGCGAAACTGAATTAAGGTTTGATATAGCGGAATACTCGACACACAAAAGTTATTTATGAGATTCGAGCTGCGCTTGGCTTTAACATATACAGAACGTGAAAATTAAAGAGCATCTGACAAAAAAGTATACAGTGTTGACTGCTAAATGAATTTAAATGCAAATGCAAGGAGGCCTATATACGCCCGTCTCGGGGAATGCTTCGAATGAGGATGAGGAACGATCGCAAGGCAATTTCAGTTTGTACATGCGAGGCAAAGATAAATAAGCCGAGGTAGAGGCGTCCCTGAAGGAGATTAGCAGTGCCACGCTGCGTGTCGATTTTTAATGCCTCGATGATGCGCCTTTGGAATAAAAAGACTACAGGGGGAACCTGTGACAGGGCTTGAGCCAATTAAGGGTGTTTGTGTGCGAATGCCAGCGCCTGTCATATTCAGAAGAGGAAAGTGGGTCAGCACTTCTCAACAGCTTCCAAAAAAGAATGCAAGCTTCAAAACTTTTCCTGACAAATAAGATCTCACGAAGCGACACGGAATAACCTTGTTTTTGTTTTGGGGGTTAAATGTGTAACCTGTGCATTATACACAGTGTGATGTGTTCCCCAAATTATTATTATAATATTTCGAAATTATGTTTTTATGTTTTAACCTTTCTGGATTATATCGTCTACTGTGCAACTGCAATATTTGCAGTATACAGCACAAACATTTTTAAGCAAAGTATACTTAAGTAAAAAATCATTTTTTCCATGTTCGTAATAATTTTACTTGAACATTTATCTTTATTTTCTAAAGTAAAAATATTGTATACTTTTTTTTCTTGTGGCTTTATTTTTACAGCTCATCCCCATAAGGTGAGACACTCTATGAGCATCACTCTTTCAGTACAAAGAACCATTCCTGTCATCTAGTAAGTAAGAGTCAAGCAGACCACATATTTAAACCGCAGCTAAATAAATATTGACATTATTTTTAGCCCAATTTGAGTTTTATAAGCTGTTCTACAATACTGTCTGGTTGAGAAATACAAAATTTGCCAAATTCTATGCCTTTCCACGTTATACAGTAAATTAGGTTTTTATGCCCATCCATGCCCCTAGGACCCTACTTACAGCATCTTTAAACAAGAATAAGTATTGAATGACAGAAAACTTTTCAAACGGACAGATCTGTGCTGTATTTCAATTAAATCATCTGTGGACTTTGTGGCATCCATCCACAACCACTCTGCAAAGTCACGAGAGCGCGAAATGAAAGCAGTCTGGTGCAAGGGTTGGGTTAAGGAACACTGCTTCCTTGATTTGCATAATTCATCTACAACAACAGACAATACATGAAAACAAACAACGTTATAAGAGTGCACAGCTGCTTCCTAATGAATTAGTTTGAGTAAGACTCAAGTTATTTCAGTCCACACATCAGACCTCTCTACTTAAAGTGCAAGAAGAGTTCTCAGTTACGTGATGGGTGGTTCACCCATCCTGCAAAAAACCTAGCCCTGCATTAATTAATCTCCCATCTCATTTTCCTTCTGTCTGGTTGCTGAATATGACCTCATCTTCCTGTTATTCAACAGGACAGAGAGAAGACAAAAGAGATTTATGTAGAGTGCCAAGGGTCGGTTATCCTGTTCCATAAATATGACATGAGGAATCTATAGGGTACCCGTACTATGGATTGTGATCGTTTCTCTCCATCCATATCTGAGAAATGCTGATTTGAAAGCTGGGCTATTGCCCAGAGTTTACCGTATGTCAAAATCAAAATGTTACTGCCATGTTGAGTCAACAGTCTAACAAGCCATTAAAACACCTCGATTGGCACTTTAAAATACTTTCACCAGCTTTAAATACAAACACAACAAGTAAGCAATTGTGGTTTTTACTTAAATATAGAAAGACTGTGGTTCTTCAACTTGAACGGACCAACCCAACACATTATTAGTGCCTGAACAGTTAGCATAAGTTTGGGGCTGGCCAGACTGTTTGACCAAACAATGGAAGACAGTGTTATCTAATTCAGAGTTTCAGAGAAATTAAGAGCATCAAAATAGTCATAGACAAAACAGTAAGATTTTTAAACATTATTTATGTTATTATAAAGCTAAATATATTTTCATTCTGTTATTCGTTGTTATGTTGTGTTACTCTGGGACCCGAGTACATCATTTTGTTCCTTGCATGTGCTGGAATGGCAAGAACCTTATACGACATCTGAATTCACCTGTGATTGTTGTAATGATTTGAAATAAGTGCGGCAGCTCTCTCAAATGTCTAAATCAAGTATCGCCAGGAGGGATTGCAAAGTGTGACTGACTACTAACACGCTTTAGTCTATTACATGTCATCCAGCAAAGCCAACGCGCTGCTGATATCAGAACTCATATGCAGCATCCCGGTTTTCTTTCATCTCGCTTAAAATAAACCCCTTTTGTAATACCTTTCGATCCCCGCGTGTCAACACAAGTTGAATTGTTAGCTAATATCAGCCATTTTGAAAGCAAATGACACAAACACTCCTCCTTGGGCAAAAGATGAAGGAGAACAGGACAAGAAAAAGCTTAAGACTCGAGTCAAATGAAAGTCAAAGCGCATAACATTCAACACATTTTTCTTAATACATCTCGAAAGGGCAGACGGAACATTTCACACGTCGTCTTTAATATGTCCCAGTTATACCGGCTCTGCCAATCCTGTTTGACGAAGAGAAAAACATGTCTACCCTAGTTGATGTCAAGAGTCTCATCACTATTGAATGGTAAAATGTTACATTTTAATATTATAGTCACGTCTTGCACACAGATGGAGAGCTGTGTGTCTAACTGTGAAAACTATAATAACAGCGTTAAGTAAGCAGCCTCTCTACATGATAAAAGACGACAAAAACTGCAAATGTGCATTCTTTTAGCAAACCAGAATACAAGCACTCGATGGAAAAGTACAACAAGCATGCAACCTTAAAAAGGTTCAAGCAAAGTGGCAAACAATATCATGTTAATGTCAATCATTGATGTGCAAAGGTCATTTCACTTTCACGATAAATTGCTATATTTCTTTTATATATTCCAACACTGCATTTATAGACACACACACATATATACAGATATAAAACTCTTGACATTCAGACTATAATAAAGTTGTGTTTAAATCCAAATAGGCTGCAAGTGATTAAAAGGACTCTTCATGTAGAGGACAGAGCAGAATAATCTCCTGTTGCAGAAGTAAAAAAATTATGCTTGGCTACTTAAGCATGAAAGATTAATCTCATAACAATACCATTCCTATAAAGCTGTAGTACAGCAGTTCCCGTACAAAAAGAGTCCAATTGTTTGTGAATGAAAAATTCAGAAAGGTGTGATATTGACCTTTCACAAAACCTAGTAAGAAAGACACGCGAGTTTAAAGGATCTGATATATTAAACAAGACTTCAAGTTACATAATGAATAAGAACTGTGGATTTAATCCCACATTCCGGATTTTCGAAATAAATAAATTAAAACTTGCCACAGACATATAATATGATCCCTTTGAAGTGGTTTCAGAAGAAAACAAATTTGCATGCAGGAAGTTCTTAGCTGCTCAAGTCTTGCCAGCTGCCTCTGTCAAAATATATTCCCTCTGATATAAATACAAATTCAGAGAAGTACAAAACATTGTGTGTAGGGACTGATATCCAAAAGCAATTTTACGGCTCCCATGTAACCTGTCAATCGGATAAAACTAGCATGCCAACTGTTAGACTATCCTACATTTACACCTGATGATAAACAGCATCCGGCAAATCCACTGCATATGTATTGGCATATAATATTTAGATTTCTTCCTTATAGAGAGTCTGCAGGGAGAAGGCTGTGCGTACTTCATGCAGTTTAGAGAGAGTTGCATCACTTTTCTTATTAAGAGTGAAATAGGTCAGAAATCTTCCAACTCCAAAGCTCAAATTCAAACAAAACTGGCCCCTGCTTAAAATTCACGAGAACACTTTAATAAACCCGCTCTGCCTGTTCTGCTCGAAGCCTTTTCTGCACTAACAGTTGCGTTGCTACTTAAGGCTTGTTTCTTTTTAACAGACTTCACAGCTTTACACAATTTTTTTGCTTTTAAGATAACTCTTGAAATGAATGTTTATGCCATTCAGTCAGCAAATTTTCACTGGCATAACCGGCCACCTCACAAGACATGGCCACATTACTCTTTACACTTTACTGGAAGGAAACTGACATGATGTCTAGCTATTGCTGTTGCTTTCTGAGAGATTCAATAACAAGGATTAAAATTAAACTCTGAAATTAACCCTCTATGGAACCTGATGGATTGATAACGGAGTCCTGTGAGAGACATATAAAGACTCCAGTCTATAAAGATTTGTCAGATACAACCAAAATCAACTTTTGCAGTTTCAACTCTTCACCACTTCCTGCTTCAAATAATGCTAATACATTTACATTAACATGTAGTCATTTTTTATCCAAAGCGACTTACAGATGAGGAAACATCGGAAGCAATTATAACAGCATAGGCAACAAAATACATAAGTGCATCAAACTAGTCCATTAAAGCCTAGCACAGTATAAAAAGCTAAGAATAGTGAGGTTAGAAGTTTTTTTTTATTATAAAGAAGGAAAGGGAAGAGAAGAGAATTAGGAAAAATCAATCAGTGACGTGTTGAAGGAAGAGATGCGTTTTTAGGCGTTTTTTAAAGATGGCAACCGAGTCTGCTGATCTTGTAGCAGCTGGTAGATCATTCCACCAATGTGGAACAGATCCAGAGAAGGTACGGGAGAGTGACTTTTTTCCTTTTTGGGATGGTACCACTAGTCGTTGTTTCTTTGCAGACCGCAGTGATCTGGCAGGAACATAGATCTGCATTAGCGAGTGGAGATACGATGGTGCAGATCCGGTGTTGGTCTTGTAGGCCAGGAGCATAGCTTTGAACTTTATGCGGGCGGCAACAGGGAGCCAGTGTAACCTGATGAAGAGCGGAGTTACATGCGCTCTCTTCGGTTCATTGAAGAGGTTTGATTGTGCAAGCAGGAAGTCCAGCCAGAAGCGCATTGCAATAATCCAGTTTGGACAGGACAAGAGCCTGGACTAGGACTCAAGTAGAGTTGAGTGTCGTCGGCATAGCAGTGATAGGAGAAGCCATGCTTCTGAATGACCGAGCCGAGGGATGTCATGTAAATGGAGAAGAGTAGCGGTCCAAGCCCTGAGCCCTGTGGCACCCCCGTGTTGACCTGTTGGGACGCGGAGACCTCATCTCTCCAGGATACTCTGAATGACCTACCCGACAGGTAGGACTCAAACCATTGCAACGCCATTCCAGAGACACCCATAGCACTGAGAGAAGCCAGGAGGATGTGATTATTGACAGTGTCAAAGGCAGCAGACAGATCCAGTAGGATGAGCACAGATGACATGGATGATGCTTTTGCCAGTCTCAGGGCTTCGATGACTGAGAGAAGTGCAGTCTCTATGGAATGACCGGTCTTGAACCCAGACTGATTGCTGTCTAGGAGGTTGTTTTGCATGAGAAAGGAGGAGAGCTGGTTGAACACAACTCGCTCCAGGGCTTTGGCGATGAAGGGAAGAAGGGAGACAGGCCTGTAGTTTTCTAGCAGTGTAGGGTCCAGGGTGGGTTTCTTTAGAAGCGGTGTGATGCGGGCCTCTTTGAACGCTGTGGGAAATGTCCCAGTGGTGAGCAAAGAGTTGATGATGTGGGTCAGAGCAGGCACAACCGTTGGAGAGATGGCCTGGAGGAGATGGGTGGGGATGGGATCCAGTGGGCAGGTGAAGGGAGGAGAAAAGGTGGGGAGCACACACGTGTCAGGGATGTGGGCGGGTTCGACAGGTGGTGGCGTAGAGAACTGGCTGCTGATGGCAGTAGTTTTCTTTACGAAGAACGATGCAAAATCAGCAGCTGTTAACTCCGATGAAGGTGTGGGAGCAGGCGGACAGAGAAGAGCAGAGAAGGTTTTGAAGAGCGTTCGAGAGTCCGGAGAGTTGCAGATCCTCGAGTGGTTGTAATCTGTTTTTGCAGAGGTGACATCTACAGAGAAAGAAGAGAGAAGAGATTGGTAGAGAGAGAGGTCTGCAGGGTCTTTTGACTTGTGCCATTTTCTCTCAGCTGACCGGAGGCTGGCGCGAATTTCACGCAGTACATCCGATAACCAGGGAGCCGATGGGGATGCACGGGCTGGTCCAGATGCAAGAGGGCATAGGTTGTCCAAGCACGATGAAAGCGTGGAACACAGAGTGTCTGTGGCATTGTCTGTATTCAAAAGAGAGAGCTCATCAGAGGGGGGAGTGCAGAGAAGACAGCAGAGGAAAAACAGGAGGGAGGGAGAGAGAGACCGCAGGTTGCGTCGGAAGGTGACCATCGGTAAGACATCTGCGATATCCGGAGCAGTGAGGTCGAGGTCGAGGGTGACGAAGAAGTGATCAGACGTGTGCAGCGGGGTGACCTGAGAGTGATGAGTGGAGCAGTACCTTGTGAAGATCAGATCTAGATGGTTTCCAGACTTGTGGGTTGCTGATGTGGAAACCTGCTCGAGGAGAAATGATGCGGTCAGGTTGACGAAGTCAGCAGCCTGTGGCTTTCCAATGTGGATGTTGAAGTCACCTAGTACCACCAGGGGAGTACCATCCTCAGGGAAGGATGAAAGAAGCACATCCAGCTCCTCCAAGAAATGTCCAAGCTGACCTGGGGGACGATATATAACTACAAAATGACTTTTAACAGGGTGGGTGATAGTAACAGCATGAAACTCGAAGGAGCTGTTGTCACACATGGGTGTTAGCTGATTGAATTTCCAGTCTTTGGGGATGAGTAGACCGGTGCCTCCACCCCTTCCTGTGATGCGAGGGCTGTGGGAGAAAGTGTGGTTATGGGAGAGGGCAGCGGGAGTGGCAGAGTCCTCTGGTTTGATCCATGTTTCTGTAAGTGCTACAATGGAAAGACCAGAATGTTTAACAAAAGCTGTAATGAAATCAGCTTTGTTCACAGCAGATTGGCAGTTCCACAATCCTATTGGGAAAGTAGAAGGGGCAGTTGCTAGCAGTGATACATTGTGAAGATTATTAGCATTGCGTCGCCTTCGGCATGCGGCAGATGATTTATGTGTTGTGATAACAGAAAGGATTTTAAAACACATATTTAAGAGAAGCAGAAAGAAACTGCCGCGGTGGGTAGACGCTTTTTAAATATGCGCCTAATTACTTAAATTCAACAGGCCCCGCCCTCAGATGACACGCGCACACAAAGCAAACAAATTAAACTAGCCCAAGAACGAACGAAGGAACGATACTACACGCGGTTTCACCACGTGACAGAGCGGAAGTAAATACAAAGCGCTTTCTCAGTTTAACACAGTACTAAAACTCAACAAGACACAATTTAAATACACTTACACAGTTCTGTACGCTTCTGCTGCTAAATTGCTTCTCCTGAAGCAATAGAAATGATACAGTACATTCTGCTGAAGTATGGTGAACAGCAAGTGCGCTTATTAAAGTGACGGTCTGCAAGCATCTAATGTTCCTTGAAAACATGCTTGAAAACATATGGGTGGCATAATTATAGATTAATAGGACAGCAACTCCACTCTGCTTTATTTTGCGTCTATGTGCAATGTGGAGTTTAGCGACATCTAGTGGTAAGGTTGCGAATCTCATCAAATGGCTCAGTCCACCACTCCCTTTTAAAGCAATATGGTGGCTGACACAGCACAAAGATGTTGCAACGTCTTCGCTTCTTTGCCGAGAGAGATACCGTATGTACAAAATCCACTCTGTAGAGTCTTTTTTTCCGTTTAGGGATGCTGTAGAAACAACAAGGCGAATTCCATGGAAGGGATGCTGTATGTAGAACAAAATAGCTCATTCTAAGGTAATGAAAAAATGATGTAAGGTCTTTATCCACCTCTGAAGGGATAGTTATGTATATTATATTTCATTTCGATCAATGGATACAAGAATTATACACTGGACCTTTAATGTAATTATTTAATATTGCAACATAATCCTATTCAGATAGTATAACAGCTTCATTCATTTATTCTGAATTTTCATATACTTTTTGGGGGCTCTATAGCAATTTTGCTTTCCAGTGTATCCGGAGATTTCTGATAATGCTGTGTCAGCAAGAACGGAGTCCTTTAGCACAGGTTCATGACTTCTCTCTGTAGGGACACAGACTAGCCCTCTCATTATTAGTGACATTAGAAACTTCTAGACAATTCTGCTGATGCTATTCTTCCTCCACTGCCATACTACCTTTTTAACACTGGGCCAGTGATGCAGAAAGGTGACTTACTCTTAGTCGCTGCACAGCCGTAGACACTCTGCGTCTACGGCTTCCTCGTGTCATGCCGGGGAATGTACGAATGTACGATTACAATTCCGTGATATCTTTTGAACTGTATGATATATCGGCACCAAATTACAGTCCCAAACGTACTCTTAAGTTTCAAGAAAGCGCCAAAAGATATTATGCTTGAATTGCCTATAACCCTTGAACGCTGCTGGGTCAAGCACGCCAACTGAGTGGCAAACAAATCCGGGGGCAAGAGGTCGCTTGTTCGAACCTTGTGTTGTGGATATACATTTCATTTGGCAAGTATATAAACAAACGGAATGTAATGTCATTTTAGTAACTTAATCAAATAAAGTGAAGTGCGATGTATGTAGTGCAACTTAAAGTGGTTTATGATAAATGTAAACATATACAAACAGAAACAAGGAAAGTACAATATGACATTCTTTCATTGTCACTTCTGACATCTGTTCCTCCTATACACTGTATTTCTGCTACTTTGGCTCTGGGCTTGGCCCCGGTGGTACTGCTTGCAGTTCTTGTTATTACATTTATTGTTCAGATATGTGCAAAACCCATTCACACAAATAAAGAGTGACTAATAAAAAGGATTTATAGCAAACAAAATGTGGAGATACAAGGTTTCAGAAGCAATAAGTCATAAGCTTTTTTGTTTTAATTTTATGGCTATTCAGGAATTAATTATGGGAAAATACAGATGTGCTTTCTCGGCTGTCTTTTGAATTGTTAATTTACTGTGACTAATAAACAAAATAAAAGCATAAAAATTAACATGCCAAATTATTTCATTGCCACAAATGAAAGTTGAATTATAAGTCTGGTGTACATAAACTATTACAAACATTGCTGGATTAAGTACAAGAACAGCTCTGTGAATAGTGGAAAACTACTCGGGTGAACTGAGAAATTCAATGAGAATTATTTATAACTGGCCTACAGTAAAGCAGAGAAAAATATAAAATAAAGAGAAAATGAACAAAAATCTCAAAATGTGTGTTCTATTAATTACCCATCTGGCCCAATAACGTAAGCTTTCTCAACAAAGATTGATATGTCTTAAATCACAACTAATAAAATGAATTAATCTGCCTATCATGTAATAAATTTTGGTCTGGCGCATGATCATGCATTCACTTTTATGCTGTTCTTTTATAACCAATCACATTTTAGATGGATTGACAGCCCCCAGTTTGTGTTTATACATATAGGATAAGCCTGTCAACATCATGGCTCATTTCCACAGAGAGCATTCCTTATTCAAACAACAAGAATAATGCAGTGGGAAAGGAGATCCTTACATCCTGAAACCGTGAGACACAGTTGGCTCTGTGGGTAGATACTGGTGCCATACTGTGCTATCAGTAACATCTGTACACAAGATCTCACCCGTACTCACTGCACTAGCCAGCCACGACCGTTACGTCAGCCAAAACAGTCTGTGTGCCGTCGGCTGAGTGCACAGACTTGGATCTCAGCCATGCTCATGCATACCCCATTTAAACACCATCACAGAACATAAAAGTGTTGGCTCGCCGTGCCAATGAAATCTATGCTGCAGCTGATTTTGCGTTGCTTGAAGACACACACAGGCTCCAGGGCACTTTGATCCGTGTTAAAACAAAACATTTTCAAGGCGAAAGAGCATCGAAATACACCACCACTACCTCCCGCAGGAAGCCTTTTCTTAAATAAGAATTTCCTTTTTTATTTGCATGAAAGAAATGAAAGATTCCCAAACCAGTTCATTGTTTATATAGGCAGAAACTTCAGAAAAATCCACGTCCAGCCTATTCACAGGGAATGACAAATCAGAATGTTTGAGAATACAAAATCTCATTATTATGGATGATCCAGAACGCAAGACATTCAAAGCAAAGAGAGAGAGACGGTGTGTGCGTATGATGGTAATACAGTATTTCGGCGCTGTTGAGAGTCTGATATACGAGGAGTCTCATCTACAGGCACTTCAGAAACACAAATTCAGTAAAGAGGCTTGCAAAAGTCCAAAGCCACACGCAGAATATTAATCCCGGCAATGTCACAAACGCTACAGACACTAAAACATTCATGCATACCAAACACAGGAGCTACACTAATGACTTCACTGATATAAGCCAAACAAAAGGCATTATTTATACATGGTTTTCTTCTATTTCTGTAGAGAAAACAGAGACGTTGTCATCCGAGCAAATCCCACTCCTCGCTCTTCCAGGGTCAGGAATGAAAGAGGGCTTTAGTTCTGAAAGTGCCCCAGACATTAAAACTGTGAGGGCATATAGGGCCTCCGTAGTGAATTACAGTTATTTTTATTTCATATATTTCTATGCTATTTTAGCTCTACATAATTAAAGGTATAGTGTCTCTTCAGACTCTGCAGCTGACAGACCCTGAAGCTGACAGATCTGTATTCACCATCTTAGATATAGCTGTTATAAAATCATTTTGGATAGGGAAAAACTCAGCTTAAACATCATGAAGAGTATTGAAATCACATTTCATATTTCTAAGCAATTGGCATATATTTCTATAATAATTATGACCTCATAAACATACATTTGCCCTTGAAAAAAAAACGAATTGTCCTACTAATAAAAATGTTAATTTCTTCTAATAAGAATGGTAATTTCTGACATGGACACTGCCCCTTTTCATTAGGTTTTAAAGTGACTTAGTGCATTCAAGCTATAAGTTCAACGTGTAAGGTTATCAACGTGTATTCAAAACTATGACCTTGCCATTAGCAACATGCTCTACACACAAAGTTACACGACCTACCGGAACTACAGTACACATTGCCGATAAAGCAATATTTCACTCCTACCTTAAATCAACTTTTCCTGTAAACAAGCAATATTAAGTTACTCTGGGTAAAGACAAACCTGAAATTATATTTTGATTTAGGTGCAATTCACTCATCCCAACATAATTTAATGACATTTCCACACAAATAAACTGAGAATCATGTTGTGTATTTAATAGTTGGAAGTAAGCTCGACGCAATTTACATCATGAAGCCAACGTCCTTGGGTGTCATCTACACATATGCATGCCATTTCACACTACCCAACAAATACATTACACTGAACAAAAAAAGCAGTTTGTCTTAGACAGCATTAAAGTTTTGTTGCCGCTTTTAAGCCCATCGCTTTTTGCCTTATCGTGTCTAGGATACAATTGCTATGCACTTTTCATGATGATACGGAAGCACGGCATCGCTCTTCAAACTGACATTAACATGCAGAGAAATTGAATTAAACATCCAATTAAAATCCGCTTGGATTGTCATTACCAGCAGTACGTCTGCCATTTACAAACTGCTGTTTGAATAACAGAGATTTTCTCAGAGCCTCCATTTAATTCAATTTAAGCTGGAAGTTTTAAAATGTGGTTTAGAAGCGTGACATAAGCCACACAAAACGATGCAAGTCACAGGTACTGCCAAAAGCATTCTGGAAATCTGAAATCTGGAAAACTGATTTTTAGGGTGATTTATTAAAAACATGAAAAACAAGAATATGGGGACAAGAAAATGGGGACAGAGCATTTTTAGTTCATATTTTAATAAAATAAGGTTACGTAAATAAGGTTGGCATGCTCTTTGTTCCGCGAAATCTGTGGTTCGTCTATATAAAGACCAGAACAGAACATAGTTCGGAAATATCTTAGTACGTTTTTAGAGACCGCCGCCACATGATCCATGTAAGATATCTTTAAATGCAGAAGTACGGTGTGTGAGACACAAGTTTACAAACCAGCATGATTCAGTTGCTCTATTTATAGAATCTTTTTTCTTCCCTTTCTCGTTTTTAAATAGATAAATGCATAATTCATCAATGCTCAGAAGTACAATATTTATGAAGCTGTCAATGAATTCTTTTCCCAATTTCACCAGTGAGCTTCTCCATAACAACGCACTTTGAAAAACCATGAAAACGTTCATGTTTTTATACTACACCCGGCCCTCGTGACTGACTTATTAAGATCACATCCACAAGCAAGGAAAAATACACACCAGCCGTCACATTTCTTGTCTGTGTGCAGCTCATTAGAGGGTTGAAGCGGCAGGAAACACAGGCTGCTTCTCTCTCTGCATGCTGGGTGCTTAAGAGATGATGATCTGCAGTGGACCACGGGCTCACCAGCGGAGCTTTCACGGAACGTAAGCAAGCACTCAGCCAGGGCCAGTTCATTTCATTTTTTCTGCCTTAGGGCCTGACGGACAACTGTACACTACGTTTTGACATTCTGCAGAAATAACCTTGCAAAATGTCAGGTTTGTCATAAAAACACAAGCGGCATTTACATCTTGCTGACTAAAAACAGACCCAGATAAGAGACTAAAAGGATCTTTATCTAAAATACTTCACAACTATATCAAAAAATCATCAATCCCCTGGGTTGGTCCATATAACATACTTACTAGCTTGCATTAGTTGCCCTTGGCGACCGAATACCTGGGAGAAGGTGGTGGGAGTACAGGTGAGTGTGTCCTCCATAGCTGGGATGTCCCACTGGACTAGACGGATCACTCCGTGAGCTGCACGTCAGAACCGTCGGGCAGAAAAGCAATGGCACTTCAGTCTTCTTTGAAAACCAGCAGGACACTGGAGCAACGTTGCAGCTGTTTAAGAATAGCACAGAGGTTTGGGATGAGAAATAGCCACACACAACATGCAAGGTAATGAGGGAGTGCGTCTGTGTGTGCTCTAGGGAGAGCGAGAGCGTACGCGCGGATAGAAAGCACGAAGCGGGATAATAAGAGCAATGATGTCTTGCCTTTCCAGCTGCTCTGTGATCATGTGTTGAGGTTGCGCGTCGCTGGCAGCTCTGCCTGCATTCTTGTCCAGTCTCAGAGAGTTGTGTGGAAGCTTAAGGGCTGAAGCTGAAAGCAGGTCCGGGTCTATGGCACACTGTCCTGCTGAGTGAGAAAGCTTTGGTCCCCCAGACTCAGGGCGGACTGCCGTTTGTTATGCTCTTATCCGATGTGCGTGCACTCTTCTCTCCTCCCTCTGCCTGAGCTCTACCCCTCCCTTTCATTGCTCTCTCTTCTCTCTCTCTCTCTTCTCATTTTAACTTGATACGTTTCGTAAGAGGAGCTGCTGCAGGGAAGAGATTTTTGCAACTCTTGCAGCTCTACTTTTAATTCCTCTTGCTTTGGAGGAGAGAGAGGAGGATGGAGAAAAAGTTTTTAGATAACTCAACTAAGGGTGGTCAAGGGGATTTACAACCATGGGTTTATTAAGGCCAAGTAAGGGAATCGGTCAATAAATGTACGTTCCTTTATATACAGTAAGATTGAATATCGCGTGTATCATTGACACAGTACATTTGAATGTGGTAAAGTGAATATGATTTTAGAACTAGGGCAGTCACATCCTTACAATGACCCTGTTTCACCTCTAGGTGGTGCGGCACACTCTCATATCGACTGTACTACATAATAAAAGCGTGATCGAATTTTTTTAATAAATTGCTAAAGGATTTGAACATGATCAAATTAAAGCCTATAAAAAGCATACGCATATTTTAAAAAGTTTGTATTTTTGGTACATGGTTTTATTAACCGCATTTAAACTTTGAAGTAAACCTGGTCCAGCAAAAACACGGCTACTAATATACTTTTACTATGATAAAATCACAAAGAAAGTGCTTAGATAAATATGGCAACATTTACATGTTAAAATTACAAATTATATTACAATTCAAATCAAATATTACAATGAATACTATTATTTTGGCTGTTCTGTCAGCTTTTATAACGTTTTATACGTTTTTTTGGACCAGTACAAATCAAACCATGGCAAAATAAAACGGAGATCAAACCTCTTTTGAAAGCACGGGCCACTTCGGAGGCTCCACAAAACCCACCGGAATCGTGTCACTTCTGTACGGGTGTATACATCTGAAGAAAAACTGATGGATTCTTAAACGTACATTTTCATGTGATCTAACCTATATGGAGGTAAATCAGCTGACACGGCAGCCATATTGGGAAGCTGCAGCTCCTCATCAAATGGGGAAATCCCTGGACTCAAAAACACTTCAATATAACATTTTAAATCACCAATGCACTATTAATGAGGAAAACCAAGCACAAAAACCTCAGTTTTTTTGCAACAAAAATGACGCTACAAACGTATAACGTTATAACCGCAACGTCAGCTGATGGCGTCACGTTAATTGAGTGTTTAATTGAGTTAGTTTGAGTTGTGACACGATGGCGCTTCCAAGTTTCACAGCTGTAAAGTGACAGACGACACATGCGCAAAGTGTCTGGAGCATTAAATCATCGCTTCAGTCTCACCAAAGCTTTCCGAACGCAAACAAGAGAGACATGCAGATGTCAACTGGGAAGAATAACGTAGAGATGCTCCTCTGTCAAAACAGATCTAGCTTTCTCCTCAGAGGAGTGAGGTTCTCTCCATCTTCACTGTTATTATGTTTCCCAACACGAGATAACATGTATAGATCATTTTACCCAGTATAAAAAGCAACAATATTCACAGTGCTATCTTTTCACACAGAGAATAACTTTGCTGCGATAAATAAAGCAATATAATATAAGTCAGAGAGCGCTTGAAATCGTCTTAATATATTTGAAGGGATAGTTGAAAATGATCAACAAAATGTTTGATTTGGTATCAAGTATCAATTTCCCTGCAGCTTGTATGAGTGTATACAAGCTATTCGTGAATATAGTTTTCATTTTCAATGTAAAAAATATTTTCAAATATTATAAATAAATAAATGTTTCTTAGTCATGAATATAAAGAGATTCTCAACCCGAACAAAATGCGCATAAAGATGTAAAAGTGTGTTTGAATGACCTTGACAGTCATGATGGCATACAATACTCCTACGTCACAAAAACAAAATGGCACTGGCTTGTTTTACAAATAACTTTTATCCTTTTAAAATATGTGATGGCACACCACATGTTTGATGATCAAGTGATGTGATGAATGCTTTAATCAGTTTAAAAGTCAAACTCCTTGTGCTTAATGTGTATATCTTAGCTTCATTTAGCATCTCATGTAGTACAGAGAGCAGCTTGGAAGCTGGACGAGGATGCATTTTTATTACTAGAGCTATGCCATCTTGCACAGCAATCGGGATTAAGTGTGGTGATATTTCATGCTGTCAGGGTGAGCATAGCATTGTGCATCTCTTCTCTCCCAAACACAGCATGGAGGAACTATAAACCACACCATTGGCCCACGGAGGAACCATAAAGAACTGTGGCATTGAGAAAGCGTAAACAAGATGTACTTTCCCCGTTACACAAAGATCTATCCTGTGTATTGGCACATAACTCTACACAGTATTCAATTTTTTCATTAGAAAATTGTCACGCCAGACACATAGGAAGGTAACTTACAGCTTCAGAAGTATTTAGACAGATTTTGCTATCAAAGAGACATCTATTCTTTTTGTTGGTTTGTTAAAGATGACTTTCTGAAAGAAACAATACAAAACAACACAGCCATCTGGTCCTGCTGGAGAGATCAAGCTTTCAATAGAAACAGTACAGTATAACAAGTCAGGTGGTTGCATTCTTAAATAACACTGGAAGTCATTTTTTAACGTGCAAGGTAAGCATTGGAAATAGCAGCCTGTGGATATTTTACCTTTATATATGGAATCAAACATAAATATTGCTAATTTATTTCTTTATATAATTGTTGCATCATTTCTAGACCTATTCTGAAGCAAATAATGTCAAACTAAAATCATACTGTATCTACGTGAAGAAAAAAACTATTTAATATATCATTGAGAACAATGCATTTTACATTTGTGAGGATTATCACAAAACACCGTCAACATTGCATTCTCAAAAATATATCAATGCAGGACAGCAAAGATATACTGCAAAATGAAAATCTGGAAAAAGTTCTTTTTCGAGCGCCTTGCTTAAAAAACATTTCAAGCATAAGGATCTTGTTCAGACCTCTGATCTGTCCAGGTTGTGAAGTGGAAATGACAGACAGAGACAGGCTTGGGAGTGAAGATCACACTGTCCAAAAGCAGAAAACGCATCAGTTCAAAGCTTGCCAGGAGGTAGACCACTAAAGATTTCAAGAAGTCCAGTTAGATGTTCTATTAAAGCGTAAGCCTCGTCCATTTTATAAAAATGAGAAACAATAAAAACAGGATGTTTGTGTAATGCGGTGGGTGAAGAGACACAAGCTGTGTGCTTATAACAGCTACAAGGCAAAAACGGACAAATTATATTTAAAAAAATGACACATTAACAGTCTTAATAGGCTGGAAGCAAACTTTGGAAGGTGGTTGTCACTTAACGTATCAGTGAAAATTAATGCTAGTTTTACATATTTTTCAAGCAGGTGTCATCACAATGTAAAATGGCTTCACATCACTTTTGGATATTCATAAAAGGCAAATTAGCCTAAATAAAGTGCTTTTAATTAATAACGAGCAACCTGATCATTCAGATTACTAATATGCTAACAATGTGGGTATTATTCATGGACTTACAACTGTTTCAATTCATTTCCATGCCAGTGCAGAAGAAAAATTCTTCATTCGCAGTTGTAGGTTTAGTGTCATTTTAATGGCAAGCAGCCCTGCTGTAAATGCTGAAGATTAAAAACATTGAGGAAAGAAATCGAAAAAGGCTTAAGATTTTGGCTGGTTCAGGTGAAGTTAGAACACCTAACAGCAAACAATTCTCCTGCTCACTCTGACTGTATCAAACAGCTCAATTCATTGACTATAACAAAACAACAACAAAGTAAAACAGAAAAGCCTCTCAAATGATGAGAGCCTTAAGATAAACAAACCCTGTGGAGGATTGCATTTACTTAAATATACATATATATATATATATATATATATATATATACTCTTCTTCAAATAATTTCTCTCAGTAAAAGAGGAGCAGGTCAAAACGGAGTCTAGACTTGGAAAAAGAAGATCAATCCGATCATACTGTGTACGGAGCACATGCATTAGGAGGCCGCTGGATAACCTTACAGATGAAAAACAGCCCATCTAAAAAAAGAGCATCTGGTAAATGATTGCCTCTTGCAACACCTTACAAAACCAAAAGGTCAACATTTATAAATCATAAAATATGTTTGATATAGATTTATTATTAATCATATTTTTTCATCCATTTTGGGGTTCCACATCCAAAGGCTTGTTTACAAAAGTGCACCAAGAAGATACTTCCAAGGGGCCAAAAGTATGTCAAAGGAAAGAACTCCCAGTCCCCAACCGAACATTCAGGCCCTGATCAAGATATTCAAATTTTGTTGAATACACTCCCCCGTCCAGACAATGACACGCAATCCTTTAAAGGATGTTGGTTTCTACCTAGCCAACTTCAAAGACTCCTGAAATAAACAAAATGTATAAATTATAAAATTGAACATGTTAGCAACATACACCTATACCGTTTAACATTCATAAGTGCATTAGCTATGCATTAACTTAAAATATTTATTTATTACATTTTATTTGTCTATACATTATAAAATTCAAACAAATAAAAAAATATGACATGTAGTTTGTTTCACAAAACATTATATTACCTCAGACAGTTCTGGCTCATGGTTTAAGGGCTCTTCAGTCTTCACTTCCACAGGAGCTGAAGCACTAGCCATCTGGGTGCTACGTGTGACCGGCCCACCCATCCTCTCCCGTGACCTCACCGAAAAACGATCCTCCTTCTTAGACTGTGTTGTTTTCACTACAGCCTCTTTCTTCACAGCAACATCTTTGGGTCCCCGTAGCATTTTTGACTGTGGTCGTGTCAAAGTGTCATCAGTAGGTACAGAGGTTATGGATGTTTGTGGGTCGTTGCTCTTTTTGCCTTTTTTAATTTGGGGGGCAGTGGCATCTGCGTTCAATGCTGGCCTCTTGGTGCGTACCTGAGGCGATTTTCCTTTATTTGCAGGTTTAGCGTCACTTTCAACAGGCTCTGAGCTCTGTGCTCTTGTCTTCCCTAAGGTCTTAGTGCCCGGACCAGATCCTGTCTCTTGTTTGATTTCAGAGTCAGTGGCTCTACTCCGGAGATTCATGTTTTTATCTTGAGGTGTCAGTGCTCCTTTTTTCAACTTCTTGGGAATGGGTCTCTGTGGACAGCTGCATGCGATGTGCTTATTGAGGCTGGCTGGGTACGTAAACTCTCGGCTACAGTATGGGCACATATGAACTTTGTGGGTCTCCTCTTGCTTGACCTGGGTTGTTGATTTCATTGCAGAAGCAGCAGACTTGTTCTTCTGAAATATAGCTTTCTGGACCAACTGGTTTTTCTTCTTGTTCAAGGCTGTTAACTTTGATTTGGAGGAGATGTCTTGGTTGAAGTTAAGCCTTTTCGGCTGACCCATCCTGCGGAAGGCATTCTGTCCAGCAGCAGCTATTGTGGTAGAAGGCACACCGTTGGGAGACTGCTTTACGATCTGTTTGAGAGGTATAGGATTCTTTTTCGGGGTGTAACGCTTTTTATCACTAGCATTAGCACAGACTAATATATGTTTGTGGAGCTCGGGCATGTTGTCAAAGCCGTTTCCACATTTTGTGCACCGAATTGCAGTGCTAAAAGTTTGTGGGATGTTGTGTGTAGTGAAATGAGTTGCTGAAGCAACCGAACCATCAGGTGAATGGTTGTGATAAGGGAACGGCGGAGGCTTAAAGCTGGGGTAGTGCTGATTGATTCCAAGCCGTACATCTGGACCTTTCGGTTTACCGGCCTCAGATGCCATAATCTTTATTGTAGTGTACAGTTCCTCTGTCGGGTCCTCGTGGCCATTTTCTTTGTCTCCCGTCATCCTAGTGTCACTATTGCTTTGCTCCTCAGAAGAATCCTGATAGGGGGCACCAGCAGTTGAGTCAGCAATGGTGTCACTGGACATTTTCTCCAAATTTGCCTGAGCAGGATCGGTGTAGTTCTGAGGTCTGAGCTTGCCATTTTCAACGGCAGTGTGAGTGCAAGCCTGACTCGGATGTAGGTCGCTTTGATGTTGATGGAGATTGCAGAGGAAGGCAAACTCCTTTGAGCAAACAGAGCAGATGTAAATTCTCCCAACCCCGTGAAGAGAGGAACGATGCTCGAGAAGAGCGGTAGCGTTCCCGAATAACTGCACGCAAAACTCACACTTAAAAGGCCACTCAGATGCATGTTCTATTATGTGGCCACTGAGGTCTTTAATGGAGCGGAATGGCTCTTTGCAGACGTTACACACAAAACTTTTGATGAATGTCTCTTTCTCAGGGGTTTCAAGTTCTTCACAACTTGAGTTTCTAGCAGGAGTTCCAGGTGATGCAGAAACTCTGTTGTCGTTCTCTGCAACATCATCCGGCTCCTCTTTTATCCCTGCATCCTCTTCGACTAAATTATAATCTATTATTGTTTTCTGAGTGGATTGCATTTCAGGGGGTGAGAGTGATTTCTTTTTAGGGGTTGATTGTACGGTAGAATGAGAAGACTTTGATTTGGGTCGCCCTTCTGTTTTAATATCGAGGTCATGAGGCAAAGTTCCTTCACAGGAACGACTTTGGCTGGTTTCACAGGCAGTATCCCGCTCAGAGTTAGAACAACATGCTTCATCTGCATTTTTTAACAACTGAGGTTTAGTATCATGGGTTGAGCCCTCGAGTAGTGTTTGAGACTTTGAGGAGGATTCTGCTTTACAATGTCTTTTCGTATCCTGAGGTGATCCACAAATGGCAGTGTCTAACTGCTCAGCAGTTTGGTCCAATTCATTGGGATTTAATGCATCGTGGTGTGTGTCTGTTAAGTTGGCTGTATCCGAACCTTCCTCTGAACTGTGGTCAACAGCCTTGGGGGACAACATAGGGAACGGGGAAAGTGATGCAGTGTCTGACATCTGTACATGATGTGAGGAGAATGGTAGAGGAGAAGGGACAGAGGGTAGGACAGGTGGAGGTGGTGTTGATGATGCTACACTAGAAGATGAAGGAGAAGATGGATTAATAGTCATAGGGGTCAATGAGGGAGGAGAGGTGGATTCACAAGCGAGGTGCTCTGAACCGGGACTAGACGGCTCCATGCCCGTGGCACTCTCCGAAGGCGAAAGAGCATCAGGGCTTTCGAGAGTGTTTGAGCTCTCTTCCTGCTCCCCAGGGGAGCTTAAACCAGCATATTCATTCATCAGCACTTTCTCTAAAATGCTGGTGTTGGGTTTCTTCCTCTTTACATGTGGCAGGATGGCTGAGCTTGTTTTCCCCTCATCAACAACACTTTTACGACTCATACTTAAGTCTAGTACAGACTCTCCGGTACTTTTGCTTGCAGTACTGTCTGTTTTACTAAAGGAATTGGAAAGGTCAAGCGGTTGCTGATTACACGAATTTCCACCACTTCTTGAAGGAGAACAGTCATTTCCGGTTAGGTTCATGGCATCACCATGACCTTGGCTGGATGGACTCCAGGCATTGGACACGCAATGGCTTTCGATCTTTGGCACCTTCAGTGAACAAGAAACCCCGGTTGTGTTGCTTATACTGTCGTTTCTTTGCGAAGGGCTATTCTGTACGGTAGTGGGAGGTGAGGCGGTTCTTCTTTTAAATCGCCCTTGAACAGCAGGCAGTGAAGTTACAGTAAGTGGGGTGGTCAATCTATGGCTATCTGCAACGAGACCTATGGCTGGTTTTTGACCATCTGGAGCTTGCAGCAGTTGTTTAAGTTTTGGAGAAAGATAAACCGTTTTTTCTTTTGGAAAAGCTAGCGTGTCTGTTGACTGGGGGAAAATGTTTCCAACCAGCAAAGGGGATTGAGAGGAAGGTGAAGAGAGGGAGGAAGATGACGACCCAGCTTCTGGCTCCACTTTGACAGTCGGCAGCAACGGCGGCGTAGCCGTTCGTCTTCTAGAAACTGATTGAGCTGCACACGAAACGTCTTTCACTGGACAAGTCCGCATTTCAACTTTAAGGGCTTGACGAATTGGTTTAGGATTTATAATGAGAGCATCAAGGCCAAACAATGCTGCAGTTCTTGAATCGACCTCTATGACCTCACAGTTGCTTACTGTGCTCGTGGACTGGATCTTTCCATCTATATAATGGCTGAGATTTTCAGAAATATTGTTCGAGATGTCAACCATATAATCCTCCTTCTCGCCTTCATCTTCTGTATCCACACTGGGCACATAAACAGGTGGTGGACTGGCACTTGGCGACTCTTCCTGAACCGCAACAGACTGACTTTGTTGATGCTGCTGTTGGGAAGAGCCATCCGGCATAAGCATGCCTTTTTTCCTAACACCTTTCGGCATAAGGTGCCGCTCATGGATTCTGCGCTGGTGCCTGCGCATGTTGGTGTGTGTGCTGAATGCTTTGTTACAGTACTTGCAACGGTGAAGCTCTTTTGACTCTCCGCTTTCATCCACTACAAAAGGCCGGTACGAATCAGCACCAGGATCTTTTTTCAGACTGTCAGAGCTTTGGTGAGGTGGACCGTTCTGCGGACTCATAACAGTCGCTTGGCTTGGAGAGGAGACGCTGCTGGAGGTAGCAGAATCATTGGGTGCGGAGGGACTGTGGAGAAACGCTGTTCCAGTAAGTGATCCTGGCCTATTTAAAGTTTTACTTCCATTCTCATGCCTTCGTTCATGTCTACGCCTGCCTACCTGAGAGCCAAAGGGCTTGGTACAGTACCTGCACTTAAAAGTATGTGTTTGATGGTTAGAAGTAGTGTGAATGTGAGCGTGGCGCTCTAGACCCTGTTTGGTGGAGAAATGACGTTCGCAGTGCTGACAGGGGTACGTTCCTCCCTGGGCGTCCTCTTCGAATTCCCCTTCTGCTTCTAACTCAGGATTCGCTAAAGAAGAGCCACACTCGGTGTCACAAAGTGGACTCTCAGAGTCATCTTCTGCAAGGCTGCCAGTCTCCACTTGCAGGTCAGACTTTTCATTGCCATCAACTGACTCTGCTTCAGAGGGGCGATGAGGGCTCTTATTTAACTTCTGCAGTTGTCCTCCATGTCCTTCAGCCGCTGTATTTTCCTCATCCAGTTCCTCTGTCTGATCCATTTCTGTTGTTGGAGCATCAGACAGGGCTCGATTTTGCTCTTCTGTGGAGGATGACTGGGAAGGTGGATTGTCCTGTTGTAACTCGGAGGGTGACACTGTTCTTTCCTCGCCATTAAGCCCTGGACAACAAGAAATGTATACTTATTTAAAATACAGTATGCTATTTTCTGATTGTAAAGGCTGCTTAAAGGGATAGTTCGCCCAGAAATGAAAATTCTGTAATCATTTATTCACCTTCTGGTTATTTACCAACATTCTTTAAAATATATTTGTTGTGTTCTGCAGAAGAAAGTAAGTCATACTCATAATGGCTATGGAAGTATGACTTACTTTCTTCTACAAAAGAAGATATTTTAAAGAATGTTGGTAACCGAACAACGGCAGTACCCACTGGCATTGGTTTTATGCCCATACAACAAAAGTGAATGGGTATCGCCATTGTTCAGTTACCCCAGTCTTCAGAAGTCATACAGGTTTGAAACAACAAGAGGAAATTTCATAATATTTATTTTGGGGTGAACTATCCCTTTAAACGACAAGCCGAGCAGTGAAGCTGATGATTTTTATCTGTAACTGTCTTATGTTCCACTACGAATGTGATCTATAATAAATATAAAATGGAGGATGAACAGATACTTATGAACAAAATAAAACCCCACCAGAGGGTTCTTACCTTCTTCTGAGTCCCGCATTTCTGTGATTGAGGATTCTGTAGCACTTGGATCACAGAATCCACCCAAATCAGCCAGTCTGTTTTTATCCAAAAGCTTCCTCCTTGCTAGAAAAATGCATCAGAAGATTCTGAGTTAAGAGACCACTTTTAACTATAACGTCAACCAAAAGCTATCATTGTGGAGATCTAAAGTAAACATTTCCTGTCAGACTTTTAAAGTAGTCGTAACTGCTACCAACAGAACACTCTAAAACACCTTTTACATTTACTAGAATAAAGAGCTCCACCTGCACGATCCCAAACAAAAGTAGTATGTCATGACCTTCTTTTTCAAGCTTGTTTTTCACCACAAAACCAGAATGACTGCTATGGTGAGAGCAGGATTGTGCATGAAATAAGAATTTAAAAAGTACCATGCTTACTTCAGAATCGCTCTATATCCATGCCCACAATATCTATACTTGTTAAATGCTAAAAATGTAGTGATTTTAGTGAATATAAGTAATACGTTTAAAACAACAGCATAAAATTAACCTTATAATAAATTTGATGCAAGTTCATCTCTTTGCGCAGATTACAGGGATAACATCTTTACGTGTTAAAGGCGGCAATAAAATAGCTATCAGATGCTGTCCTTCTGACAAGGTCATCTAGAAGCATCTTATAAAACTTGATTCATAAACAGACAAATGCTACTAACTAGGTCTCCTAAGCACACACATTGACATCCTTTTTCTCTTCTAGTAATCCATTCCATTTATGTACTCACTGTTGTGAGTTCATTTTTACTTGTCAATATTTTTGAATGTGCATTGACTTTGTATTGATATCCACAAACAATCATACCTTTAATGCATGCAAAGACATTTGCTAAAAATGATTTTCACGAAGACTATTTAGATTTTGCTTTCTAAAAACATGAAGCAACTTAGACAAAATATAAATTTATAGGAGTTTAGTAGTACAAGAGATCACCCTGCCAAGACCTTGCCTCTCACAAGGTGAAAACAGACAAATGGTTCAGACAGAAGGAAACCTCAAAAAAGGTCAGAGCTTTTCCAAAAGAAATCCTTGTCACCGTTTAAACAAGCACCGTCTGTATTAAGCTTAAACTTTCATATACTAACATCCATTCGAAGTGAAAAGCATAGCGACAGTCAGAAAATCAAACTGCTTTTTCCCAACAACCTTTAATCAACCTTAAGATTCAGACTAAATGATCCTTTCTATGTCATATTCTTCTGTTTTAAGAATACATGACAGCAAACTATGGATTCAACATTTAAATATTTCTAGCTCTTATGTATAAGCCATATTCCAAAAAATGCACATAACTTTGTGGTATTCTCATTAAACGAAAATGTTTTTAGAAACTGAGAAAGTGTGAGGTGTCCTGTCGTTGTTACATTTGTTCAGAAAACTTTTCAGATCAGATGCACCCACTTAAAATGGATTACAAATTCCCAAAGTGCATACAAAGATCAAAGGATTTATTTCACGAGTCAACTGACAATTGAATAAAATGGGTTATGTACCAATGCACAGCACAAAAGACGGGACTTTCATATTTGAGACTTTATAAGTGAGACTGTTTATTACACGTCTCGAGTCTCATTCAAACTCCTTTACGAGGAGGGTCTGGAAGGTCATTTCTGTCAGACATGGGCTGTGGCTCAAAACCGACCTAGGCAGCGTTATAGGTGCATCGTGGGCTCGATCGAATCGATTGTTGCGAATCGAGCTGTCAGACGCCCCTAAGATGCTTAAAAATGCAGTCTAGTTGGGCATCTTACTGTATTTTAAGACGCAGCCTCACTGTGAGGCGACTAAGTGACCTGTCCATCAACATGAGCGAAACTGCGCTATATTTTTTACTGTTTTACTATTCAACAAATGGATTTACAACTCAGCATAAAACACACAACCCCATCGTGCGCCATGATTTCTTCTTTATCAATAACCTGCGTTTGAAATATGCGATTAGCCAGGTGGCTAACTAGCGACTTCGAGCTAACGACGACTGCGAACACGTCCAAATAGCTTAAACATAGATTTTCGGATATAAAGTAGATACTTATACAGACACAACGCTCAATGCGAGCAAAGGAAGACACCGTTTTAATACTACCTCGCTTCGCTCTGGGCGAACTCTTCTTGTTCAGACTGCTAGTCCTTTCTTCCTCTAATGCAGCTGCTATCTCAGGATTGTCTTCCCCATTGTACCACACGAGAAGTTCTTCGTCCGGTCCGATTGGCTGACAGGAAGGACACGGACCAATAAGAGTCCATCTTTTTGGTATGCCATAAGAGGAAATATTATCTAGGCCTTGACGCTGTGGCAGGCATTAAGGGAAAGACCCTCATAACAAATAGGAGAGAGCTTATACAAATAAATAAAAAATGTTTTTAGCCGTCAGTTTACATTACGTTCTTATTCATATTAAATAAAATGTATGTAACAGAAGTAATCTGCATAGTTCTATGAGAAAGTCTTAGGATACAAAATCCACATTTAAAATGTATGAAAGTGATTTCATTAAGTTAGATAAAATACATTTTATTTTACTCGTACGGTTACAAAAGCACTCCTAGCGGAGAATAACCACACATTTGAAGTGTTGTGTAAATATCCCAAATACATTCGGGGTCACGGTAATCATATTTTAGGTATCCGTACATTTTTAAACATACAGGTCTCAATGTGCCCCAACCCATTTTTATTCAATACATGCGTTTAGCGTTCTGTTTTCCATGTTAAATTACACAACCAATCTAATTCTAATCCAATGCATTTTATCTACATAAAATGTGTCCTACCCTTAACACTTTGTAGTAAATTGCTCTGTTGATTTCCAGAGGAAAAAGGTTTTGTTCTTGAGAGGAGTGCGCCCAGTTCACATACCGCAGCCAGTTTCCTTTCATTGGATCTGTGGCATCTACACACATCCACCCCCAGGCTGGAAAATACACCTGGTGATGGTCAAATAATGTGATTTAATTATAGACTAAATAAATGTTATGCTCATCAGTAAATTGAGGCCTGAAACTGCAGTAAATGTTTTATGGGATTTTTTTGACAAACCTCCCACATGTAAACATTGCTGGTTACTTGAGATCTCTTCTTTCGTTCTCCTACAAATGGTCCAAACCGTTTACCTTTAGGTATTAGTCTTGATGCCCAGACACCTGTAAAAAGTTTCATGTAAAAAGACAGCAACAGCATGTCAAGAGAAATTTTATGTAAAGCACATGGATTTAAAACATGGTGGTGACAAAGTGGAGACACTCAGAGTTTCTTGTGGTATGTGGTAAAATGCATTATGTATATAATAAATGCATTATAAATATTAAAGATTTTCAAGTTTCCATAGTTTTTTTTTTTAATGCCCCTTTCAAGTGATTACAAAAGGTGAAGTTGGCTGAAAGCGGAGTAGTTTGCATCTCTGTAAATGAAACTAACACTTTGTGATAACCACAGACAGTGTCCTGTATTAAACATTTATCTGTTTTTAGGGCACCACCAAAGTATGTTTAACTGCTGCAAAATAAGCCTGTAGTTCCAATGGCAACTCTTAGTTCTTTAGGACCGTAAACCTGACCAATTAAACCAGCAGACAACAGTGAATATTATTTGAAAGTAAAAACACAATTAGTAAGGTACACCATAAAATGTATAAGAAATTGCACCTTTTTATGCAAGGAAACCAACTTTATATTTTGCCATCAGAGTTACAAATACATTTAATACTACAAATGTTAACAATTCTCTTGAATGCAGTTTAAAAGTCATTTCATACCTAATTCAATAGATTCATATACAAATATTTTACATGTGATTATTTCACAATGTCATCCTACTCACCAATACGATTTGGGTTGACAGCTGATGGTCCCAGCCTCATGCTGTTCGGCAGACCTCTCCACACACGAGCTGGGATGTCATTCAACGTTTCATATGCTCCTCCAGGCAAAGCCATTACGACCTTAATAAATAAACAAACACTTATTTTACAAAGTATTTTTTTGTAGCCACCCAGTGCTCATGATACCTGCTGTTCCAGCAGAGATATTCATTTTTTTAACCAATTCCCAAAGCAAGATTTTTAATCCCGCCATACCTTAGGATTTCACACGTGACTGAATTTTGGGTCTCCTAAGACCTTACTTACTTCATGAAATCTATAAAACGGAAAAATAGGAGCTGCATTTTTAATAAAGGACCAGATAAGAAATCCTCCACGTTTAAAACGCAGGAAGGGACTTGTTTAATCTCAAAGACAGAGAGAATGGAATGACTGTGGTTCAGCGTGCTGTGGTTCATGCATTGGCTTTTCTCAGCCAATGCATAATGCTAGTCAGAGGCAAGACGGATAACAGCCACTTCTCATTACTTGAGTTTATTGGTAGTGACAGTGTCTTATTACCAGGGGCCTCACTATCATTACAAGCTATGTGTCATGAACCCAGCATTACGCCAAACCCCAAGGTTAAACAAACCACCTGTGAGAAACCCATTCGAAAAACGCTAAATAATTCAGCCAAGCACACAGTCATGTGTGATCCATTTTATTATTATGGGTCTTCAGAGATTTTTTGGTCTAAGAATGGTGCAATAACAGAAGCTGGCAGGACGGGAAGTAAAACACCATCATCAGGTTTGGATGACAGGTACTGAAAATGAGGGGAAATTGACAGGGGATCTCTGACGTGACGCATTACGTAAGTCTGCAGGTCAGACTTCTCAGCTTCCGCTGCCTTACACATGGGCGCACACGTATACATAAAACAGAAAGTCAGTGAAAACAAGCTTCGGAAATTAAATAAAACATCAAAATTCTGACTGCTCGTCTTTAGGGTTTTGTCATAGATGCATGTTTGCTGATAAAAGTAAACCATTACACTTGGATCCAATTGAATAAATAGGTTAAAAAATAGGTTTCATTTACAAAAGCTTACACAGAGCAAAAAAAGAAGGCTTCATCTTGGTCCGTAGTCTTTCCATTCAATTACTATAGTGATTAAAAATTCATATGTACAAAATGACTTGGCTCCTCTATATAGCTGTGTGGATTAACTCTAACATGGACATTTTTTTAACCACCTTTAAAAATATGACTTGACATCAGTGTGTTCTTAAAGTTCACCGGAGCAATTTCATCTCCTCATCTCCACTTTTCCTTTGCATTTCATCTCAACACCCCCACTTTTCCTTTGCTGTACGGAGTTGTGCGTCTTCGTTTTCAAGATCTCATTTTGAACTGTACGTTAAATGTGTAATAATACGATAAATAAAAGCAAAAGATGAATGAGAAATTGAAGTTTTCACAGTTCTTATATTCAGCACTCGCATATTTACGCATGCGTTGTGATGTACTGGAAATAGGCTACTCATATACACACGTGATAAACAACTTAAGAAACGAAAAATAAAACGTAAAGCACGTGTGCTTTTTATATGCAAAGCAACTCTCAAATACATTTAAAACGGGACTAAAATGAGTGTCATGGACGATGTTAATTCGTGAAATAACCCGGTTAAGTGGTTTATTCATGCAGGGCTGTTTGAAGCAAACAAACACGCATCGCGCTCAAAAACACACGCGCATGATTTGATGTACAGAATGTTCTAGAAGAAATCAAAAAGTTACACAATGTCTCCGAGCTCTTACTTGAGAAGAGATGAGAGCCGGCAGGACAAACCCATTTTATTATTATCATCAATCCGGCCACTCACTCAAAGTGCCATGCGACGCAACTCTTTCGTCCGAGCAAGGTGCTTCCGAGCCATTCAGTGATGCGAAGCAAATGGGTGGAATGAAATAAAACGTGAGCAGGTTTTCATGAAACACTTACCTGTTGTTTTCACCGGCACTGTGCAGTTTTGGGTCTACCTGCTTTCCAGTGTGCTGAAAATGGCGGATGAACACTGGAGCTTCCCAATGTAACTGGACGGTCAGGTCGCAGATTTGACCGCGGTCAAGCCAGCCGCAGTTCGAAAATACACGGTCAAGCCAGCCGCAGTTTGATTAATTATGCGCGCATACTTCGTAAACTACGGTAATTTCTAGAAACACCGCTTTTAAAGCTTTATTTAAATGCGGATCGTCTGTGTGTCTCCTCAATATTATATATTGCGTTTTACGTTTAGAATTTCCGTAATTGAAGAACATTTTTATCAGAATGTTTGCTTATGCATGTTGTGAAAGCAATGTCTCCGTCTGCAACTTTTGTTTAACAGTTACTGTTACTGATATTTCCATCAAATAAAACGGGTTAAAATTGTTTTACCTGTAGCCTACTCCTGTGAAATTATTTTTTTAATGTGTATCCTATAGTAAATGTGTTGTAAGTGTCTAAATGATTAGCTACAAAATGCAAATACATTATTTTAATACAGTAACATGAATTTGTACAAGTTTAACTGTGTAATGGCTTTTGAAAGCGTATTATAGCGTTTTGAAAAACCATGCTTTCATACTATAATGACTTATAACTAATGGTAATGGTTTACTGTAGCATTTGGGAGAAATTGTCATTTATCCAATTTAAATGCCTATAGAAACATGATTTCCAATAAGTTTCACAAACGGATGGTCGGATCCTGTAGGGGGCATCCCATACTATATGCACACCATATATGGACTTATTTTACTGTGCCGTTTGGGAGAAATAGTCATTTTTCCACTTTAAATGCCTATAGAAAAATGATTTCAAATAAGTTTCACAAACGGATGGTCGGATCCTGTAGGGGGCATCCCACACTATATGCACACCATATATGGACTTATTTTACTGTGCCGTTTGGGAGAAATAGTCATTTTTCCACTTTAAATGCCTATAGAAAAATGATTTCAAATAAGTTTCACAAACGGATGGTCTCTTCCTGTAGGGGGCATCCCACACTATATATACACCATAAATGGACTAATTTTACTGTAGCATTTCAGAGAAATTGTCATTTTTCCACTTTAAATGCCTATAGAAACATGATTTCCAATAAGTTTCACAAACGGATGGTCTCTTCCTGTAGGGGGCATCCCACACTATATATACACCATAAATGGACTAATTTTACTGTAGCATTTCAGAGAAATTGTCATTTTTCCACTTTAAATGCCTATAGAAACATGATTTCCAATAAGTTTCACAAACGGATGGTCTCTTCCTCTAGGGGGCATCCCACACTATATATACACCATAAATGGACTAATTTTACTGTAGCATTTCAGAGAAATTGTCATTTTTCCACTTTAAATGCCTATAGAAACATGATTTCCAATAAGTTTCACAAACGGATGGTCGGATCCTGTAGGGGGCATCCCATACTATATGCACACCATATATGGACTAATTTTACTGTAGCATTTCAGAGATATTGTCATTTTTCCACTTTAAATGCCTATAGAAACATGAATTCCAATAAGTTTCACAAACGGATGGTCGGATCCTGTAGGGGGCATCCCACACTATATATACACCATATATGGACTCATTTTACTGTAGGATTTCGGAGAAATTGTCATTTTTCCACTTTAAATGCCTATAGAAACATGATTTCCAATAAGTTTCACAAACGGATGGTCGGATCCTGTAGGGGGCATCCCATACTATATGCACACCATATATGGACTAATTTTACTGTAGCATTTCAGAGATATTGTCATTTTTCCTCTTTAAATGCCTATAGAAACATGAATTCCAATAAGTTTCACAAACGGATGGTCGGATCCTGTAGGGGGCATCCCACACTATATATACACCATATATGGACTCATTTTACTGTAGGATTTCGGAGAAATTGTCATTTTTCCACTTTAAATGCCTATAGAAACATGATTTCTAATAAGTTTCACAAACAGATGGTCTCTTCCTCTAGGGGGCATCCCACACTATATATACACCATATATGGACTTATTTTACTGTGGCATTTCAGAGAAATTGTCATTTTTCCACTTTAAATGCCTATAGAAACATGATTTCCAATAAGTTTCACAAACGGATGGTCGGATCCTGTAGGGGGCATCCCATACTATATGCACACCATATATGGACTAATTTTACCGTAGCATTTCAGAGATATTGTCATTTTTCCTCTTTAAATGCCTATAGAAACATGAATTCCAATAAGTTTCACAAACGGATGGTCGGATCCTGTAGGGGGCATCCCACACTATATGCACACCATATATGGACTAATTTTACTGTGGCATTTGGGAGAAATTGTCATTTTTCCACTTTAAATGCCTATAGAAACATGATTTCTAATAAGTTTCACAAACGGATGGTCGGATCCTGTAGGGGGCATCCCCCAGTATATGCACACCATATATGGACTAATTTTACTGTAGCATTTGGGAGAAATTGTCATTTTTCCACTTTAAATGCCTATAGAAACATGATTTCCAATAAGTTTCACAAACGGATGGTCGGACTCTGTAGGGGGCATCCCATACTATATGCACACCATATATGGACTCATTTTACTGTAGCATTTGGGAGAAATTGCGATTTCCCCCATTTAAATGCCTATAGAAACATGATTTCTAATAAGTTTCACAAACGGATGGTCTCTTCCTCTAGGGGGCATCCCACACTATATATACACCATATATGGACTTATTTTACTGTGGCATTTGGGAGAAATTGTCATTTTTCCACTTTAAATGCCTATAGAAACATGATTTCTAATAAGTTTCACAAACGGATGGTCGGACTCTGTAGGGGGCATCCCATACTATATGCACACCATATATGGACTCATTTTACTGTAGCATTTGGGAGAAATGGCGATTTTCCCAATTTAAATGCCTATGGAAACATGATTTCTAATAAGTTTCACAAACGGATGGTCGGTTCCTGTAGGGGGCATCCCACACTATATGCACACCATATATGGCGTCATTTTACTGTAGCATTTGGGAGAAATTGTAGTTTCTACACTTTAAATGCCTATAGAAACATGATTTCTAATAAGTTTCACAAACGGATGGTCTCTTCCTGTAGGGGGCATCCCACAGTATATGCACACCATATATGGACTCATTCTACTGTAGCATTTTGGAGAAATGGTCATTTTTCCACCTTAAATGCCCATAGAAACATGATTTCTAATAAGTTTCACAAACGGATGGTCGGACTCTGTTGGGGGCATCCCACACTATATGCACACCATATATGGACTCATTTTACTGTAGCATTTCGGAGAAATTGTCATTTTTCCTCTTTAAATGCCTATAGAAACATGATTTCTAATAAGTTTCACAAACGGATGGTCGGACTCTGTAGGGGGCATCCCACACTATATACACAACATATATGGACTCATTTTACTGTAGCATATGGGAGAAATTGCGATTTCCCCAATTTAAATGCCTATAGAAACATGATTTCTAATAAGTTTCACAAACAGATGGTCTCTTCCTGTAGGGGGCATTCCACACAATATGCACAAATAATTATTATTGTGACATTTTTTTTCAGCCCGTAACTAGTCGTAACAAATCGTCTAGCTTATTGAGGAATGGTGAGCTATGACTTTTATAAGCGATCAGGCGTAGGGGGTATGATAGGGGGGCAAAAACTCGACCCAAAAATCCCATTGACTTAACTTTACGACAAATTTCGGCGGGTCGTAGCTCCGAGCGAGAATTTCGTTGAGAAACATGCTGGTAACGACATTTGAAGAGGCTGGCAGGCCCTTTAAGAACATACCTCACAATGGGGTGTAAGTTGCACCCCTGGGGTGTAGGAGCCCCCCCAAAAAGCCCCACTGACTATAATGGATGCCCATATAAGGAGTTAAAATGTCCCGCATGATATAACTTAGCAGTACCAGGCAACGAATCAGCATCCCAGGAACTTCAAAAAGATATGAAGCCACGCCCATAGTAGCCATTTACATGGACTTAGCAACCGATCCTATAGACTTCCATTATAAATGGCCCACATTGATATCTTGTCCACACAGTGTCGTAGAGACAAGGGGGTGGTCTCATTTGACTCAGGCATTCAATTGGTCTGTCACAGGATCATTGTGGAGCTTTTAAGCCACGCCCATTGCAACCAAATAGGTTTACTTATTTTACAAGATGTATATCTCTGCATCAGAACATCGTAGAGACATGGGAGTTGGTTAATTTCAGTTATACCTCAGAGTTTTATAAATTGTTTAATGCCAAGCCACGCCCATGGCAACCAAACAGCTTAGCTTAGCAACTGTTAGGGCCAATAGCAAAACCTTCATCTTTGCATCAGAACATCGTAGAGACATGGGGGTTGGCTGTTTCACAAGTGGTTTGAATGGTCATCCCCCTAGCCCAACACCAGCATTTTGCCACATTAGCACCACTTTACAATTTCTTCAGAGAATGTACCTTTCAGTTTATAATTAATGTGTCTATAACTTTTGAAGCAGAAAAATGACAATTTTGGCCATCCGTTTTTAAAACTTATTAGAAATCGTGTTTCTATAGGCATTTAAAGTGGAAAAATGACCATTTCTCCCAAATGTTACAGTAAAATGAGTCCATATATGGTGTGCATATAGTATGGGATGCCCCCTACAGAGTCCGACCATCCGTTTGTGAAACTTATTAGAAATCATGTTTCTATAGGCATTTAAATTGGAAAAATGATAATTTCTCCCAAATGTTACAGTAAAATGAGTCCATATATGGTGTGCATATACTGTGGGATGCCCCCTACAGGATCCGACCATCCGTTTGTGAAACTTATTGGAAATCATGTTTCTATAGGCATTTAGAGTGGAAAAATGACAATTTCTCCCAAATGCCACAGTAAAATAAGTCCATATATGGTGTATATATAGTGTGGGATGCCCCCTAGAGGAAGAGACCATCCGTTTGTGAAACTTATTGGAAATCATGTTTCTATAGGCATTTAAAGTGGAAAAATGACAATTTCTCCCAAATGCTACAGTAAAATTAGTCCATATATGGTGTGCATATACTGGGGGATGCCCCCTACAGGATCCGACCATCCGTTTGTGAAACTTATTAGAAATCATGTTTCTATAGGCATTTAAAGTGGAAAAATGACAATTTCTCCCAAATGCCACAGTAAAATAAGTCCATATATGGTGTATATATAGTGTGGGATGCCCCCTAGAGGAAGAGACCATCCGTTTGTGAAACTTATTAGAAATCATGTTTCTATAGGCATTTAAAGTGGAAAAATGACAATTTCTCCCAAACGCCACAGTAAAATTAGTCCATATATGGTGTGCATATAGTGTGGCATGCCCCCTACAGGATCCGACCATCCGTTTGTGAAACTTATTGGAAATCATGTTTCTATAGGCATTTAAAGTGGAAAAATGACAATTTCTCCCAAATGCCACAGTAAAATTAGTCCATATATGGTGTGCATATAGTGTGGCATGCCCCCTACAGGATCCGACCATCCGTTTGTGAAACTTATTGGAATTCATGTTTCTATAGGCATTTAAAGAGGAAAAATGACAATATCTCTGAAATGCTACAGTAAAATTAGTCCATATATGGTGTGCATATAGTATGGGATGCCCCCTACAGGATCCGACCATCCGTTTGTGAAACTTATTGGAAATCATGTTTCTATAGGCATTTAAAGTGGAAAAATGACAATTTCTCCCAAATGCCACAGTAAAATTAGTCCATATATGGTGTGCATATAGTGTGGGATGCCCCCTACAGGATCCGACCATCCGTTTGTGAAACTTATTGGAATTCATGTTTCTATAGGCATTTAAAGAGGAAAAATGACAATATCTCTGAAATGCTACGGTAAAATTAGTCCATATATGGTGTGCATATAGTATGGGATGCCCCCTACAGGATCCGACCATCCGTTTGTGAAACTTATTGGAAATCATGTTTCTATAGGCATTTAAAGTGGAAAAATGACAATTTCTCTGAAATGCCACAGTAAAATAAGTCCATATATGGTGTATATATAGTGTGGGATGCCCCCTAGAGGAAGAGACCATCCGTTTGTGAAACTTATTAGAAATCATGTTTCTATAGGCATTTAAAGTGGAAAAATGACAATTTCTCCGAAATCCTACAGTAAAATGAGTCCATATATGGTGTATATATAGTGTGGGATGCCCCCTACAGGATCCGACCATCCGTTTGTGAAACTTATTGGAATTCATGTTTCTATAGGCATTTAAAGAGGAAAAATGACAATATCTCTGAAATGCTACAGTAAAATTAGTCCATATATGGTGTGCATATAGTATGGGATGCCCCCTACAGGATCCGACCATCCGTTTGTGAAACTTATTGGAAATCATGTTTCTATAGGCATTTAAAGTGGAAAAATGACAATTTCTCCCAAATGCCACAGTAAAATAAGTCCATATATGGTGTATATATAGTGTGGGATGCCCCCTAGAGGAAGAGACCATCCGTTTGTGAAACTTATTAGAAATCATGTTTCTATAGGCATTTAAATGGGGGAAATCGCAATTTCTCCCAAATGCTACAGTAAAATGAGTCCATATATGGTGTGCATATAGTATGGGATGCCCCCTACAGAGTCCGACCATCCGTTTGTGAAACTTATTGGAAATCATGTTTCTATAGGCATTTAAAGTGGAAAAATGACAATTTCTCCCAAATGCTACAGTAAAATTAGTCCATATATGGTGTGCATATACTGGGGGATGCCCCCTACAGGATCCGACCATCCGTTTGTGAAACTTATTAGAAATCATGTTTCTATAGGCATTTAAAGTGGAAAAATGACAATTTCTCCCAAATGCCACAGTAAAATTAGTCCATATATGGTGTGCATATAGTGTGGGATGCCCCCTACAGGATCCGACCATCCGTTTGTGAAACTTATTGGAATTCATGTTTCTATAGGCATTTAAAGAGGAAAAATGACAATATCTCTGAAATGCTACGGTAAAATTAGTCCATATATGGTGTGCATATAGTATGGGATGCCCCCTACAGGATCCGACCATCCGTTTGTGAAACTTATTGGAAATCATGTTTCTATAGGCATTTAAAGTGGAAAAATGACAATTTCTCTGAAATGCCACAGTAAAATAAGTCCATATATGGTGTATATATAGTGTGGGATGCCCCCTAGAGGAAGAGACCATCTGTTTGTGAAACTTATTAGAAATCATGTTTCTATAGGCATTTAAAGTGGAAAAATGACAATTTCTCCGAAATCCTACAGTAAAATGAGTCCATATATGGTGTATATATAGTGTGGGATGCCCCCTACAGGATCCGACCATCCGTTTGTGAAACTTATTGGAATTCATGTTTCTATAGGCATTTAAAGAGGAAAAATGACAATATCTCTGAAATGCTACAGTAAAATTAGTCCATATATGGTGTGCATATAGTATGGGATGCCCCCTACAGGATCCGACCATCCGTTTGTGAAACTTATTGGAAATCATGTTTCTATAGGCATTTAAAGTGGAAAAATGACAATTTCTCCGAAATCCTACAGTAAAATGAGTCCATATATGGTGTATATATAGTGTGGGATGCCCCCTACAGGATCCGACCATCCGTTTGTGAAACTTATTGGAATTCATGTTTCTATAGGCATTTAAAGTGGAAAAATGACAATATCTCTGAAATGCTACAGTAAAATTAGTCCATATATGGTGTGCATATAGTATGGGATGCCCCCTACAGGATCCGACCATCCGTTTGTGAAACTTATTGGAAATCATGTTTCTATAGGCATTTAAAGTGGAAAAATGACAATTTCTCTGAAATGCTACAGTAAAATTAGTCCATTTATGGTGTATATATAGTGTGGGATGCCCCCTAGAGGAAGAGACCATCCGTTTGTGAAACTTATTGGAAATCATGTTTCTATAGGCATTTAAAGTGGAAAAATGACAATTTCTCTGAAATGCTACAGTAAAATTAGTCCATTTATGGTGTATATATAGTGTGGGATGCCCCCTACAGGAAGAGACCATCCGTTTGTGAAACTTATTGGAAATCATGTTTCTATAGGCATTTAAAGTGGAAAAATGACAATTTCTCTGAAATGCTACAGTAAAATTAGTCCATTTATGGTGTATATATAGTGTGGGATGCCCCCTACAGGAAGAGACCATCCGTTTGTGAAACTTATTTGAAATCATTTTTCTATAGGCATTTAAAGTGGAAAAATGACTATTTCTCCCAAACGGCACAGTAAAATAAGTCCATATATGGTGTGCATATAGTGTGGGATGCCCCCTACAGGATCCGACCATCCGTTTGTGAAACTTATTTGAAATCATTTTTCTATAGGCATTTAAAGTGGAAAAATGACTATTTCTCCCAAACGGCACAGTAAAATAAGTCCATATATGGTGTGCATATAGTATGGGATGCCCCCTACAGGATCCGACCATCCGTTTGTGAAACTTATTGGAAATCATGTTTCTATAGGCATTTAAATTGGATAAATGACAATTTCTCCCAAATGCTACAGTAAACCATTACCATTAGTTATAAGTCATTATAGTATGAAAGCATGGTTTTTCAAAACGCTATAATACGCTTTCAAAAGCCATTACACAGTTAAACTTGTACAAATTCATGTTACTGTATTAAAATAATGTATTTGCATTTTGTAGCTAATCATTTAGACACTTACAACACATTTACTATAGGATACACATTAAAAAAATAATTTCACAGGAGTAGGCTACAGGTAAAACAATTTTAACCCGTTTTATTTGATGGAAATATCAGTAACAGTAACTGTTAAACAAAAGTTGCAGACGGAGACATTGCTTTCACAACATGCATAAGCAAACATTCTGATAAAAATGTTCTTCAATTACGGAAATTCTAAACGTAAAACGCAATATATAATATTGAGGAGACACACAGACGATCCGCATTTAAATAAAGCTTTAAAAGCGGTGTTTCTAGAAATTACCGTAGTTTACGAAGTATGCGCGCATAATTAATCAAACTGCGGCTGGCTTGACCGTGTATTTTCGAACTGCGGCTGGCTTGACCGCGGTCAGATTTGGGAGAGGCATAAAAAGCGTAACGGTGGGCCATCGGTGCAAGTGGGCTGGCGAAGCTTGGACCGTCGAAAATCACATTGTTGAATGGGCCATGTTGGTCCAAAAATGTGAACATAATTTAACTAATATGTTCTTTTTTTGTACTTTGTGTAGACTGTAACTGTAAGTGATGCATTATTGATAGACCGTGTGACCATATTCAATGGGACTTTGGGCACTGTGCAATATGACTACCTTTTTGATATTGAAATAAGCATTAAAACTGCTAAAGAAAGCAATTTTAGCTTATTTAATAAATAAATAAAAAAACGAAATAGATTATGACAATTGCTTTTAGTTCTTATTATAGACCCGACCTTTTTTAAATGTCCACATTCTTGCAGTTTGGCTAAACAAAGAATATATTCAATTCTGAAACCATCTTGTACTGGACATAAGTTATGTTTATAATTTAACTCGGATCAGACTATATTTTTAGGTTAATATGCAATTAAACATTTAATTGGTGCAGCATTTAAAAGGTTATAGAAATGTTTTAGATACCGGTGTAGTATGAAGAAGTTTCTCTTTGTAAAGCATTATAGCCACTAATGCCATTTATAAAATGAAATGTAATGTCAATTCATTGGTTTTCCTAAACTGTGCATTTTTTATTATTAATACATGATAACAGTATTAACCTTTTCTAGAGTCAATCATTTCGGATGCTAAAATTAGTAACAATATAGTTTTCTCAAGCGGTCTAAATGTTTGCTGTAATTTAAGTTAAAGGCCACTAGAGGGCAGTCCTGGTTTCAGTACTTGAACTGGGTTTTATTATGTAGTTCCTTTCATTTTAGCTCCAGACGAATATTTTTGCAGGTATTTCGGCACATCACTTATAGGTTAACACACTACACGAAGTCATAACATCTCATCTAACTTGACTGTTTAATAAATGTTTTTTATAAATTACCTGCACACCGCTTGAGTCATATCCTTTTTCTTTATTCTGCAGTGCATATGGATCTTTTTTGGGGTGATCATCACATTAACAGTTCAATGGTAACAATGGTCACATTAACAGTTCAATCCACCTCATGTGTGTGGAAACATTTGTCTCTCAGGATATGTACACAAGCTTTTTCACAAGCCTATGTTGTACGGTTCTATCTTCTATTAACAATACAAGAAAGATTAACATTACCACACTAAGCAGTGACTAACAATGATTTTACAAATCCCATATCTTTTACAAAATTATTTGTAAAATAATTTGTATTTTACAAATTATGATCTCAAGCATTCCATAATATGACAGAGCTGCAATGACCTGGTTGATGAATAGTACACATCCATTCATATGCATGCAAAGCACAGACTTTTAACAAAGACACATATTTGCAGTCAAGGAGAAATATGGAGAGTTTGCATTTTATGTTTATTGACAGTTTGCATCTTTTACATGTTGGATCAGTAAAATAACTTCCTCTGTTTGGTCAGTTGCAATAAAAAAAATCCTCTGTTTGGTTTAGTCAGTGCATCTCACTTCTAAAAAGAAAAAGTTATCTAAAAGAAAACATTTTGATTTAACGAGAGTAATTTAATGAAGTTTAAAAAAGTTTTAGTGACAACCTATCCTCTTATCTGACATAATTAAAGTGCTTAACTTTCCTTTTAATACCATCTTTACAACATGATACGATGCCTTGACCCTCAATTGTTGGGGATGGGATTATGATGTTTATTATGATGATTATGATGAATTATAATGGAAAACAATACAGCACCCTGAAGATCTTTGATAACTAAAACCCAAAGCACACTTAAGACATAAGATAACATTCAAGGCATAAAGCATGTGGCACCAATGAATTGCATTACAAATAAAAACTGGTTATCAGTTTGTAAAATATAAATAAAGTCCTTAGAAAAGTTTTCACTTTTAACAGTGTAATATTGTTTGCATTATCCTATATACAACTCTGCACCAGTTCCATTTGACACCATAAAGCTAAAATGTATTAGCATTTAGTTATGTAATATTTGGTCTAAGTTTGTGCAACATTTAGGATCATGAATTTTTAAAAATAGAGCACAAAGAAATGGACCCCTGGGCTTCCGCTGAAGAAGCCCCTTAAAAAGCATTATACAGTATTTGCAAAGGTTACAGGTTATTTAGAAGCACAATGTTTTTCCAGAAAAGCTGAACGGTATGTGTACAGTATGCATGACTGTACCAGACCCAAAGACCCAGCACTGTAAAATCAAATACATTCCCTAAATAACACTTTATACCTGTAAAATATGTGGTTTATGATTTCATTGGTAAGCATTCTTGACGAAAGTAAATATTTCCATAATGGCTTTTTTTATTAAATGAGCTTATTAATTATCAACCTGCTGTTGGCCAACATTTGCAAAAATGATTTCTGCCAGAATCTGGAAGGGTTTTTATTTTGGAGTTTTTAATAAAAGGATTTAGAGGATATAGCTTGAATGAGCTTTAGTTACGAGAAATAGGTTGCCAAGTTAGCGACAGCACCAGTTTGCAAAATTTGAAATAGGTCGGTGAAGTACCAAGGGACTGTGTGCGCACGTCAGGAAGAAACGGAGATTACAAACACTTCCGATTTCAAAGCAGCGTGGTGCCAGAAAACATAAGTGTAGTGAAATGCTAACTTTTAGGGGGCTTCAAACACAGCAGCGGCTCGGGTAAAAAGTGCAAAAAGTTCACAATTTGAGGAACATCGATAGCGGTCTTATCATCAGAAGTATAATATACATAGCTGTCTTCAGATGTGTATAAAGACCTTACATAATGAAGCGTTATGTAATATATATATATAGATCATATTCATATTTATTTTGATTTATGATAGGAAAAAACAAGCCTGTGAAGTACAGAAGTTTTTAATGAATTGTCGTTTACCTTACAAATAATTTTCTGAATATTTTAGTGGACATAGATTGAAAAAAAGTTGTCTGCGAAATAAATTTCACAAAGCACGAAAGATTCCACAGTGAAGTTAACATATTTTATTTCTTTAAGTGCCATTCATGCATATCAGGGGAAATGGGGTATTGACAATCCTAATGACACTTCAGAGTTATTTTACAGCACTAAAACCAATACAAAGAGAAGCCGTGTCATCTTATCGGACAGCAAAAGTAATAAACCGTGCAATAACAAAAAGGACAAAACGGGGAAAATAAAGGAAACAACAAATACAAGTAATGACCAGGACAAAATCAAACGGAAAACAAAGATTAAAATAGAATATAAACATTGAAACACTGAATGTTGAACCATAGTACAGGTAAAAGGTAGTGTCACACAAAAAGCCAACGCATTTTCATCACATATATACAATATAGATATATACATACTGTGTCACCCTTGGATTAGACAATAACAAAATACTCTGTATTCATCTCCCTCTTTTCTTTCACAGGTGAAACCGAGCCCTTGCCTTGACCCCTCACCACCCCAGAGGAAAAAGGACAATTGAAAAGACACATATTTACAATAAGCACAACAACACACCAACAATGAATAAAATAGGCTCCAAATACCAGAACTTGTTGGCAGTTTTCTCCCGCAAATGTAACAAGGCTTCTCAAACCTTCCTGTCATTACAGTAATCTCTCTGGCAGATGCATCTCCACTTTATTTGTATTTTTCTTTTCTTTTTTTGTTTTGTTTTACGAAAACCGAGTCGAACAGTTAAAACTTTCACACAACACTAACACAAAATCAAAGGAGCAATGTTTCCTTTTTTTCATTTTTGAGAAAAAGAGAGAGAGAGAGAACATCTAATCATCACCTGTCCACACTCACATTCTCTCCCGTAAGCTTTCCGTTCAGTCCGATCCATCAGACTTACTTTTCCCTTCAACTGGGAAGGACGCCCATTACCTGCGACCTTATATATTACAAAATCGAGCTTTCTCTCTTTGGCAAACAAGAGATCCAAACACATCACTACCACAAATAGATTGGCAATACATACAAAATATTTTCAACTTAAAACGGACAGTCCTTCTGAGGTCAACATCGAGACAAACCATGATAAAGGGTGTACACCACAGTATGCAATCAAAGTTCACACTGAGGATGGGCTCAACATGCGCTTGGCGGCGGCGAGCGAGCGGACACTTTGAGATCCTGCTTCGGTTAATGAACCACATGAGCGCTTGTGCTTCTTAATTCTTTTTAGTGCACGTATGACCGGTCTGAAAGCTATTCGTATGACAAACACTGAGGCTAGTTTAACAAGGCATGTGAACACTTGAACAGCATTCAAGTCACACAAAAAAAAGAGAAAACAAGGAAAATGTAGGGAGCTCAAAACACAATGTGTACGGCATAACAAACACAAACAGATGCAAATCTAGACAATGAACTATTGGTGTGGGGTGAAGTGGAAAACAGTTCTGTAATCTTTTTCTCTGTTGTAGGCAATGTGAGCAGACTCACAGATTCAGCATCACTGCATACTGAATGAACATACATTGAAAAACAGATTTTTAAGGGTTAGGTAAGGATTCGACTTTGCAAACTTAAATCCCATCAGCTTCTTTGTTTCTTGGTTATGTATGGATTCGTTTTATAGCTATGTAACACAGTACATAAAGAGATGAAAAGTAAACAAAAAAAAGATAACCAGAAAAAACTGACTGGGTTCCTTAACTGTGAAAATCTTAAACCGGCCACAAAGCATCAAATCATATTTGTCCTTATGAAACAATAATGCACAGTATTATTTGTAATTATAAGCCTTTGACATTTGATTTAGTTTTTTTGTCACCCTCGCATTTTAAATGACTATTCGAAGGACATCGATGACATTAAGGTTTTGCGATCTATTCATGCCCAAGAAACCAATACATGTCAAAGACCTCTAGAAATACTTTTTTAATACTGAAACAAAAGAAAAAAAATGATTGTCGTTAGATCATTTTACTGCACTTTACCGAGTCAAATCTGTCAGCACATACACGTGCATAAATAATTCAACAAAAGCGCAAGTATGATGAATGAAAAGCGTAAACATTCGAAAACAGATCCACTATTTCCCCATTCGACTGCACTCTATGGCTTTAAATTGACATTTTTAAATCATCTTGATAATTTCCCAAATCCGACCTACTCAAAGTGCTCATCTCAGCGATATATACCCTGACAAAGGTAAATGTCTGGATCTATTCTGGGACACTCTAGTCTAGATCTTCAACAATTGTGCATTGGTTTTGTGCTCTTTAAAAGAGATGATTGTGATCACGGATAGCCCTAAATAAATTACATTGCACAAAACACCTAAGGATCCTCTATAAACCATTATAAAGGGCATTCGAGTATGCTTGAATACGTTTCTTGTAATAGAGCAGATTTTGTTAAAACTAAAGACTGCAGATACAGTACAATCCCCTGGAGCAAGCATTCGACTATCTTTTTCAAGAGCATTATACAATAGATCTTCTCTGGTTCCTGCCATCCTATGACATCACTATTCTGGATTGACTAAGCATACGTTTTTTTTTATTACAAGAACTAGTGGACTAAACAAATGTTGGGTTGTACTGTAGTTCAAAATTAGGTTATTAGTGTATTATCTAATCATCATTTACTTTCTATTAGCATTACGCTACACCCTGAACTCACAGTCCGAAACCGCTAAACCTCTCTTCTTAAAAGTTTGTGTCTGTGCAGCAATGAGCAAGCGCTCGAGTTTATGCTAAGCAAAATAACACATAAAAATTCAGTGACATGTGTCCTGAGGGCATTAAATGAAGTGCAGTCCAATCGGGAGACTATCGGAGTCGATTCATTAAAAAGAAAACATACTGAAAGGTGAATAGACAAAAAACGAAAATGAGGATTGTACATGCAAACGTAAACTAATGATAGAGAAACTGCTAATAGTGAGGTTTGGATCGATATCACTTCCTGTATGCTTCCAGACTCACCTAAAACTAGTAAGTGACAAAAACATGATACACTTCAGACAGCAAAGATACACGAGTACAAATACTGCAGGTAATGTGGTTTACACGTCTTGTTATGAGCCATACAAAATTCTAATCTGTAAGAATCAGATTCAGATGCCTGGCGACTTTTCTACATATTACAGTGTGTAGGGTCTGAGGAGCAAAATTTTACGGACAACCGGTGCTGTCTCACCCATCAGAGCGACCGCCTAACGTCCTTACTCGAAGACAGACTACGTCACCTGCACGGTCGTCCCTCTTCCAAAAAAGTGCCCTGCATCTCGAACGAACTTTCAAAACACAAATGAGAGAGCCGATCTTGTCTGATAGGCAGTCGAGGCCTGAGTAAGTCATCACGAGAGGGGAGAACAAGCCGGACATATCACTCGAAAAATCACAGAACAACAGTTGAAGAGCAGGGGAGAGCTTGGCAATCGAGTGGGCTCGCAGAAAGGCTGTGGGTGGGGAGACATTTCGACATAAAAATGAAACACTTGCCCTTCGGACAAGTATAAAAGCGATCACTTAACCGTCCTAGTAAATGTGATTGTCTTCAAAGTAATAGATTTTTTTCGTTTTGTTTCATAAAAACACCAGGAACACAGGAGTCTCTTTCAGGTCATACAGAGCAAAACCTGCACTGTTCAAGTGTCCCGTTCCAATCTGCCTTCTGTCACGGGCGTGCAGACGCGCCAGGTCCAGCCCTCTCGCACTGTAACACAAACACTCTGCTTCCATCCGCTCTTCACTCGTTTGTCTGCAACACTCTTGGCGTTCGGGGACTGGGTTACACGATCGAGTCCCAGTCAAAGTCGTCCTGGATGTCGTCGGCGGGCATGCGACGCATCTGGAAGTTTCCGGCAGGCATCATGTGCTGCTGGTTCATCTGAGCGTGATGGCCTGAGTGGCAGAACAGAGCGAAACTGTCACTACGTGGAAACGTCTCGAAAGGGATGCTAATGAATCACCAAGTGTTTAACACAATTGATTGCAGCAAGTAGCAATTCATCTGTCTCTAAGAGTGAGGAAAAGAGGGACGGACCTGTCATAGTAGGTCCAGCGCTGCTCATGGGGGGCATGTGTGGATAGCCCGGTGGACCCATCATAGAACTCATGCTCTGTCTCGTATCCATGTACATGTTTCCTGAAAAACAGACTGTGTTACGACGGATCTAATCGCAGCTGTGGGTTAACAGGACGGCTGAATCCACTCACCTGCATTGATGTGTGGACTGGGCTTGTTTGGATGCATGGAGCCATGGCACACCGGGGGCTGCACTGCCCCCTGTGGCTGGATTCCAGTGCGAGCAAAGAACTGATTGATGGAGGAGCAGAGGTCTGCCATCTGAGTGGGCTCGAGGGACCAGTTATTCAGCTCAGCCTGCCTCATGCTCTCTTTCAAACCTTCGGAAAAATGAGACACAAGATAATTTATTCGGTTGGTGGAGCCGATTTCACGAAACTGAAAGAAAAAAGCATGCCTGTTGTTTTAAATGAAAAGCACCGGAGTGACCTACACGGAATGGCAGGAAATTGCTAGTCGTTGGATTTTATAAATAACATTTTGTTTTGGTATTTAATTAAAACACATGCCATTTGATAGCACGGTTCGCTACACCGCGACTCAGTAAGCGTGAGGAATTAGGCAATTAAACTTTAAACAATGGCCTTTATTTAGGAAGCTAGATTAAAGACAGGTCTTTATGTATTCATTTAATTAGATTTATTTTTTTATTTTACAATTAATCATTTTAAGTTAAAACCAAAAAATATTGAAATATTGTAAGTGTGTCTTAATAAATTAATATCCATAATAAATGAATAAATATCCATGATTCAAATAATCAAGTAAATGTACTATATAGAAGAAAATGTTTGTATATTAAAAGTGAGGCTAGACTGCGAAACATTATAAGTTTTGCTTTAAAATAAAAAAATCACTTTACGAGTAATTTCAACTTCCTATTTACAATTTTGACCAGTCTGGAGTTGCTGTAACTTACAAAAATAAGCTAAATTGCTACACTTATTATGAGTTGGAGTTTTTTTTTTTTTTTTAAATGACACAAAGCAAAAAAAGGTTACAGTGTAATTACAGTGTAGTACCAAACTGTACATAACTGTTCGACATACAGCATACCAACATAAAACTGTAGACAATACCTTGAAAAGGTGACAGGTCCACATCAGCCCAGTTGTAGCTGCTGGCAATGCGGCAGCTTTTTTTCAGTGCATCCAGGTTGGGGTACCAGTCACCTGGAAGACCAGGTGAAAACAGTGATACATTACAGTCAAAACAATGTTGCATTAGGCCACATCAGACAGCACATCCACAGTACAGTTCCTGCCGGAGCCAGCAGGGGGAGCCATGGCCCTCTGGTTCATGCCTGTAGGGTTGCAGCTCTGAATTGTGGTGCATTTGCTTTGTTCTCATTAGAGGCAGCGGTATAAATCAACCTGTGATTTACTGCTGACTGCTCCAAAGTTGCCATTCATTTTTTAATCTAAAATAAATGACTGTTAGAAGAGGCCTGAATAAATCGGCCTGTCAGTGTTGAGGGAAGTATGCGGAGACAGAGGATTTGAGAGAGGAAGCGCGAAGAAAAAGAACTAGACCAAATCATGGCAGATGCAGATTCTTACCGGTGTTGCACTGCATCTGTTGCTGGGCAGGATGGGGCTGATGGGACAGATTCTGGTGTTGGTGTTGCTGCTGTTGCTGACCGTGGGCCTGGTGCTGGCCGTGCTGGCTGTGTTGGGGATGTTGGCTGTGCTGCGGGTGCTGGCTGTGCTGGGTGTGCGAGCCATGCTGGGAGAGGTGCTGTCCGTGGGGGGAGTTGTGGGAGGAATGAGGGGGGTGGGAAAGAGGCACCTGGCTACCGCTGTTGGGGATGCTGTTGGGGTGAGAGTTAGTGATGCTGTTCTGGTTGTTGTGAGGGTGGCTGCTGATGGTGCTGCTGGGGGAGTGTTGGTAAGAGCAGGAGGTGTGGGTCTGCTGAGAGGACTCCGACGGCATGCCCATCAGACCTGTGAGGATCAAACAGATAGTGCGCGTCACACAGCTTGTTAAAATTTGTAATATGCAACCCATTTACTACAACTACAACTTAAAAGCCTAAAACTGTGTTTCTGGATCTATTTATTTTAATAGTATTAGTATTATTTTATTAAAGTTTGTACCTAGCACCTTATTGTAATTCCACCTTATTATTTGTTGTTATTGTAGTATGTTTTTTGTGTGTGATGCCTTGGCAATATTGTAAATACCCAGAATTATGCCAATAAAGTACCTTTTAATTTTAAATTAAATTAACTCCACATCAAATTGTATTGGTTGCCTGGTTATTTAGGTTTGTAGTTGACCTTGTACCAACTAGCCCCACCCAGACCAAAAACTCAGACCTAAATCCCACTTCTTGTGCATATTAAACATCAAACATGGACAAGAAGAGACTGATTATTGAGGTGTAGAATGAAAAATTCCTTAAGGTCTAAAAGGAATTATGAAAAGGATATAACATAGTAAATCAAGTATTACACATTGGCAATCCCATGCAAATGTCAACATTAAGATGAAAACAAATCCTGATAGGGCTGATGTCAAAATTGGGTGGTTTAAAGCTTTTTTTGTGGGTTTTTAAAGTATGGTTTTCATAGTCATGTAAGTGAATTGTCACATCCATAACTTTCATCATAAATATGAAACATGTGCATCCTTTTTTGTCATTTTCCTCTTTTAAAATAGAAAACTTGTGCACAGACAGATCTTTTTTTGATGTCTGGACTCTATTAGTAAAAAAAAAGGATGGTTTATATATTGCAAACACATTCTCTGAAGATGTATATTTCAAGTTTTGACTGAAAAACGCTGCAATTGCCCATTTAATAAAAATATGAAATGTTATGTTTTAAAATCTTTATTGCTAGGACATTATATTCTAAATTAAAGGTCAAGGCTTTATAAACCACAGTTTTACAGATAAAAGTGACAGAAATACCGAAACTAATTGAAATAAACCTGTCCCGATTCCTCTCTTAACTTCCCATTTGTGTAGCGATTGTTTCAAACTAGTTTCTAAAAACGCCTGACAAGCCTCCAACATCTGCACACTCAATAGAAATAATTGAAGCGTGTGTCTGGCGGTCTTAAGAGGCCCTGTCCATCATGGCGCTGGCGCTGTAAAGCTATTCCGGTGGAGAGCTTTTAAAGCAGACGGCGGGCCTCACATCGCCGCAATCGCCAGAGAGCACTCATCGATGGGGTGACAGGGGTGCATCTCTTATCAGCAGGGAAAGTCTATTGTCCAACCATGGGAGAGCAGAGAAAAAGCAATTAGCCAGCAGCCCCCCTGAATAATAATGCGAGTTCATTACCTATTATCAAAGCCAGTGAATTAGCTCAGTGTCTCCAGCAGTGGGGTGTGAAATCCTCTTGCCGGCTTTATTTGCTCATTTTAATTGCTCGAGCTTGTCTGACTAAGAGATTTCACTTTTATGCACATAAAAAGCCAACAACGTTCAGCTAATGAAACATAGATGATAGATTAAAGAAGTTCACTTTGGAAACCTTTACATCAAAAGCGCTTGAGTCGCACGACTGGGTTAGACGCGGAGGTGTGACGTTGCGCCTGTCAAATGCTTTTTGTACATCAGTCAATCAGATTACAAACAGGCATTCATTTCGAAGACGGGAAAGCCTGCCGTGAACTAAATCCAGCAATGTGAATGTTCCCGACCGTGACGTATTTCATACCGTTAACGCTTTCCAGTCACCTTTCTTAGTAGACGAACTGTTCAACGTGACCTGAAGAATGAAGTTGAATATGCTTGGAAAACCCGATGGTGACAAATATTCCAACGTTATTTGACTACAAACCATATAAAGTAAATACAATTATTAGCTATTTTTGTTTCAAACAAAGATGGCGAAACAACCGATTGCAACTTGCAAAAACTCACCCTGTGTGTTGTAGGACTGCTCGAACACACTCTTGTAAAGGCTGCGGAAGGAGGCACTAAGATCTTCGAAGTCCGAGAAGAGCAGCTGCTTGTCGCGGTCCGGTATGCTGTACTGGCCCTGCGGGGCCTGCTGCAAGCTCATGGACTGGGATACCGGCTCTGGATGAGTAGTCACCTGAAAGACAGGACAGAAGGACGATCAAAATATTACGAAAGACAGAAATTGGCATTGCCACTCTTTAACAGGCGGCACAGCTCAGTTCAGCCCAGCCCAGGCCGAGTGACCGGCAGATTAGAGCTCAGATAGAACATGACAGCACTGACTACAGCACTCAGCATCACAGCACAGGAAATGAAGTGCCTTGCACACCGCAGGAGCGGGCAGCACAAGCCTTCCGTATTCTTGACCGCTTATTTATGAGCCCAGCTGAAGCTGTACATAACCACACAGCCATGATCAAAACAGACGTGTCTCCAGAGAGACTCTGAAGTTGTTTTTTACAGCAATTTATTTTGTAATTAAAGGCTTGGCAAAACTAACTGAGTGATACGGCTGAAATCGACAGCGAGATCATAAAAGATTGCCTGCAATAACAATATGTACAAACGGGCATTGATTCATACAACAAAATGAATCAAATGATTTATATCTTTCCAAGAATATATTTTGTTATCCAACACTATAGTTTTCCAGGTTTACTGTGGCTTAAACGTTACCATCAATTAAATTCTAAGTGTGAGACTCGAAAGGGAAGCAGCGTAATGTTTTGAATCTGCAGAAATGCCTTTCATGCCCAGAATGACTGATTCATTGAACGGCTCCCAAGGCCTCCATAATGCCGAGCATATTTGTGGCTTACACAAGGACAGAGGCTGTGCCATCTTGAGCTCGAGACAACAGTGTTATACACACTGGAGAGGCAGGCAAAACGGAGTCATCTGCCACTCCTGCGAAGTCGAATTCTAGCTGTCGGTGAAAACTGGTGAGGGCAAATTTATGGATCTGAAAACGTTGCAAAGCTAATGCAAACAAGTACTGAGGTGCGAGAATTCTTAGCCACTCGCCACTTGTTCCAACAGTGTCAGACTCAATAACTGATTATAACTTTATTAAATTCTTTTTTTATTTTTACTTTATTAAGTTCATTTTTGTATCTATAATCACATACACACACATGAATACAGATTTAGGAAATACTTACATCTATTTATATTTAACAATCATTTAAATAGTATTAAAATCGTAATTTTTATATTTTTTATTAAATGTTTACATGTATGTGTTTATAAATAGAAAATGATTATGCTCAGTACACAGATGTGTACTATGTAGGGCTATCAAACGATTCATGCTACTAAACTTAGCAAAATAAAGGTTTTTGTATACATGAAATATGTGTGTGTACTGTGTATAATAATTATGTATATAATAAAACACACACATCCATGTATGATTTTAAGAAATATATACATTTATATATTCAATATATAAATATATATATATATACAATATAAATTATATATAACTATAAAAATGTATGAACATGTGTAAATATATATATGTATGTCTTTTTATATACATAATTATTATATACAGTATACAAACATATTTTATGTCAACAAAAGCAATTAATCAGTCGACAGCACTAATACTATCTAAACACATTTCAGTACCTAAAAACTTTTATTCTGGATGTGGGAACAAAACGGGAAGTGCTTCTGGACCAGTGTTGTTTACATCTTGCAAAATAGGCTATATATAGTAGTTTTTTAAGTCTGCTTCAAGCTAATAACTTCTAATTCAAAAGTCATATGTTTATGATTTTAACTTCGACTAACTATGGCATGCTTATTATTGTTGAAGACAACAAATATTTTTTACTATGGATTTATTGTCCTTAAAAAAATAGCAGTGTTGCCACTCCACAGCGATGCAGGACTCGCTGGTTACCGCTGTTTAAAGAGGCTCCAAAAGCAAAGACATGAAGTCACCTGCTCGCATGTGACATTATCAGCAGACAGTACTAATTGCACCCAAGAAATATGTGCAGCTGGAGTGAGATGACACGCTGTGCATCACTGTAACGACGGCCGCATGTAATCTGGTTAAATTCAAACAGATCTCAGTGTTTGTATCAGCTGGACTAGAGAAAGACAGAGTAGAATAGACAGACAGAGAAAGAGAGAGAGAGAGAGAGAGCACTGTCTGGCCTGCTGAAGTGAATCTATCAGTGTCTGTGCGGGATCAATGCTGAGAGCCTGGAGCGAGGTGCATGCAGGGTTCTGGGGGACCACAACAAAGAGGCAGCATCTCTGGTGGGAGGACATCAGAAGCAGCGTCTCTCTTTAGCAGCGCTCCAGCGGTATGAGCACTGCCTTTCATTTCCTTAACCCCTGCGTCAGCACGCTCCCATGCACAGACCTCCGCACACCAGCATTCTGACAATCGCATTCTGGATTCTCATAAACTGAGCTCCAGAAAAAGACTGGGTAAATAAAGAGTCCTCCCCAGGTTCTGGAGAGGTTAAAAGGAATACTTCTCCCGAAATGCAAACATTCTGTCGTTATTTACTTATTCTGTAGAAGACAAGCAGGGAAATGTGCTGATGGCCCATTTCCATGCTATTTAATGAATGGGCTATTTATGCCTTTCCAAAGGGGCACGAAAGCATTATATGACTGCTGTCCATTTCCAATACAATGCTATCATATGGGGCTGTTAAACGATTAATACAAAAAATATTATGTATTTATAACCAAACACACATGCACAAATATCTGCATTAAACTACAGCCACGGAAACTATTAAAAGACCATTTCATTTTTAAAAGACCATTTTTTAAAAATGTACTATCTATAGGTATGCGTTCTGTGAACTACTAACAATATTTTATAATGGAAATATTGTATTTATTTGCTGAAAATTAAAAACGGAGGGAAACATGTCAAAATAACAGAAAAGATGATCTGTATTTTTCAGATTAAAAATTCACTATAAAAATGTTCTCCGAAATGGTCTCTTAATCTTTTCGTACGGCAGCAGGTGATGGAAAGTTTGAGTGGCAGTGAATGTGATCTTACCGGTGTGTAGCTGTGCACGCTGCCCACACTGTTGAGATTAACAGAGGCCAGACTCTGGTCAGATAGACTATTGTTAAGGCTGCTTCGAGGGCTGTCACTCCCATCCTGGTCAGGGTTGTACAATGCCACCTGGAAATCAAATGAAAGTGAAAGTGACCTATTTGTCAAATATGGTGACCCATACCCAAAATGTGACCTCTGCATTTAACCCAGCAAGTCGTGAACACACGTAAACCCAGAGCAGTGGGCAGCTATCACTGCAGCGCCCGGGGAGCAAGTAGGGGTAAGGTGCCTTGCTCAAGGGCACCTCAGTCGTTACCCGCCGGCCCTGAGAATCGAACAGACTACCTTCTGGTCACAAGCCAGAATCTCTAACCATTAGGCCACGACTGCCCAAGTAAAGAAGGAAATAGTATTCCAAAAGTTAGCCTGACATACGACAATTAAACAGAGTTGGGGTACAAACAAATACAAGCTGTCTGGTTTCAGAGGTCTGATGGAAATGAACAGGCTCAGAGACGATGTGTTTTTATATAAACCATAATAAAAACCATAGACTTCAGCTCGATGAAACCGGAAGTCACATCCACAATTGCATACAAAAATGTGTAATTCTCCAAGACTCTGAATTCTCATCTCTTTTAATAATTCCTCTGGTAAGGAAGTAAAGAACTGTAGGAAAGCAAGGTCAGCATTAATGTGCAGTGCCCCACGCCATGTCTCATATGGAGGGAACATGGCTGTTGGCCAGCAAGATGATCTGCAGTCTTGGATGGCCGAAAGGCCGAGCGCTCTCCTTCAGTAAAGGTCATGCTGCTGGCAGCGTCAGGCCCATCAACTTGCAGAGCTTAAATTGGTTTGGGACTGCTCACAAAGGTTCCCAATGCTACAGAGACCCTGACCTTTCTATGCACGCCAATGAATGCGCAGTTTTCCACGGCGGATAACCTCCACTTCAAAACGATAATCCCAATTATCATTTGAAAAGCTGAACTGCAAATATGTGCTGGCTGCAAAACGAGAATAAATAAGGCATCGAAGGGACGGTAAGGGAATAAATATAATGAGCTCCTGGGAGAATAGTCCTACATTGAGTTCGGCGTGGTAGAAAAGGATGAATGGAATCGCAACAATGCTGGCTGAGAAAGTATCGTACGCCCCGCGTCTTGGCAGGCACGATGTAGTGTTAAAACCCTGCAACAAGTCTCAACGTTCACCTGCTTGAGCGAGACAAACCGGGCTGTGGGTATATTAGGTCATACAGGGTTTTTGTTGTGGCGGCGAATGCTTGTCAGCCCCCTTGACTCAAGACGACAGCAGAGAGAAAGACACATTACGGCTCACGGTCTCTTACAGAGAATTGTCATTCAAGCAGAATAAATGTTTCCCAATCCTATTATTCCCTGTTCATCAAAAGAGTCGAGCATAGCAGTTGCCAGAGCTGCACTGGATTGAGGCGAGATGGGGGGTTAATGTCATGGAATGATTTGCATATTACCGCTTTTCATCTTTACAGCTTTCGTTGGGGCTGGGAAACAACACGTCAATATGTGCAACTATGACACTGGACGACTATGGGGGTTCAGACATGTTGAAAATTGTATCATAAACAATCAAAACCTATTGCGAAGAGCAAGTCTAAATGTTATGTGTAATTAAGTCATAAAAGAGGCTTTTAGTCACGAGCCTTTCACCACAAATCTATTTTTATTCCCTCTATCCATAAAGTGAATCCGCAACAAACCGCGGTTTGTTCAATGCCCGAAACGTAGACGCCTACATACTAACACAGCGTACATGTTTGAACGCACACACATGCAGTGTGAAACTGACACGCAGAGAGAAGGTAAGGGGTGAACAAATCCATTGCAAATACTCCTGTGTGTTTGCTGCGGGTGGAAAAGGAGGGCTATATTTAGCCGTGAATTAAAGTCAAAAGCCAGTGGAGTCTTTCATACAGGAGACTAATCTGCAACATGAGACAAGGATTATGAAATCAAAGAGAAATCCACCCAGGTGTCTTTAACAATGATTTACACTGGAAAGAAAGAATTTTTTATTATAATAAACAGGATCAAAATAAAATGTGTCTTTTAAATTATTTTTGAAATAAAGAAAGAATTAATAATTAAAACAAACAAAAAAACAAATAAATAAATAAAATGATTAATAAAAATAAAAGGTATTACAATGACTTGGAGAAGGAATTTAAAGAAGGAAAGAAACAAACAAAAAAGAAAGAAGAAAAGAAAACTATTAATACAAATTATTAAAATAAGAATGATTTACACCAAACTATTTAAATAAATAAATAATAAAAAATAAAAGGTGTCCTACAACGATTTACACCAAAAGCAATTTAAATAAACGAACAAACAAACTAATACAATTATTAATACAAATTATTAAAAATAAAAGGTGTTTAACAAAGATTTACACTAAAAGCCATTTAAAAGAAAAGATAGAAAAAATAAAATAAGCTAAATCCACTTATATATTCTTAATAGTCAGTATTATTTTGAAGAAATTACATGCAACTTTCTCCTTTCAATAAAAAACATGCAAGCCTTGAAAAATCTTGTGTGAATCAAGTCTAGCTTCAAAATGACAGTGTTGCATGATCATGATCATACAGTTAAGAGTGTGCTGAATAACCAGGCTTTCCTGCTGCATGATAGACAGCACTTGCCGCTTTCCCATTGGCTTGCTCTGGCAGGCGGGAAAGTCTAAGAAAAAGGGAATTCCTGTGGTTTGGCATGATGCGCTCGAGGGGCGTCACCTGTGCTGTTTACAGGGCCCACACGAAGAAACGGCATCTCCAAGGAGCCACCTAACACGGCCCTCTTGTTTTCGTCTTCTACATGTCTGGTTTCAAGTTCATTAGTTTCGAAGAGGAGGGCAAAGAAAACAAGCGCTCACGGGATAACCTTGAAATCCCACGATGGGTGGATTTTTTACATTCTTCCCATATGAATCAGTCATACCTTATACTTGAAGACATGACATTGTTTTGCTGCGTGAGATGCTTTGAATGTGGAGCAGCGCTTTGAGGTGTTTTTAAAGTGTAACGATAACGCAATCAATAAAAAGTGCCCTGGATTTATAGTTTATTGTGTTGATATTATAATGTACAAGTCAATAATAAATGTACAGATTATATTAGAGTGTTTAAAATAAATTTCAGGTTGGATGTTTCCATAGACTGCGGTTGCAAATATAGGCAAGCATTAGATTTTGGAACAGAGCCGTTACGAGGCCGCTCAATTTCAACAAATCCAACAATTCCTCACCAATCTGATTTTCAAATCTGCTCATACTGTATTCCAGCCAAATGAGCCGATCACAAAAGTTAAGTATAATTCAACCCAACTGACAAAACTACGAACAAAATTAATTCCCCAAACCCCCTTACATCCCCCCTCGATCCACAAAATGCATAATATAAAATCGTATTGGTTTAATGCCTGAAGTAAATTAATAACTGATGCTGTTGGGTTTTTTAAAAGCACTCCAGAGACAAAGCGGCTCGCACCAGGCCAAGAGCAGAACGCTTGAGGTTAAAAAGCCTATTTAAATTTCAGAGTGTTTTGCCTCATTCCTTTTTACATACTACTCCGTGAAGTCATGCCACGGAGGGCGAGTTACAGGAGCGGGTTATTCCGTACGCTCCGCCTGAAAACATAAAGCAGGTAATGAAACCGCTGAACAAACTCGCAAGCTCTTGTGCAGATTGTGTTGTAAGTGTTTACCGCCGCAAAACAAGACGCTTAAGACATAAAAACCAACCACAAACCCAAACCACATTACAAGACGATAAATGCTGTATCATCTTTCTCTATTTGTAGTACCAAACCTCATATTTATTTTTGTGTGTGCTCTTTCCAAACATTTGGAATAAGGGAATTAAGAGATTTACAATTAACTCCATATTCACATAATGCCAACCGAACAGAACAAAATCCTTGCATGGGGATGCTCTAATGTAGCCTCCATTTAAACAAAGGCATCACATGTCAGTCCGATTGTGTCATGCATGTATGTAGTCATGCCAGGACAAATATAACATAAAATGGGCATATAGGCCTGTGGTGTCAGCTGCTATTTGAGACCCTTGTGGAGTTGGAGATTGAACTCTACCTTGTTAGTCACAGTGTTGATTGCCAGCGTTGGAGAGGCATTCCCAGAGATGATGCAGTCCATTCCCAAGTTATCCGACTCCAGGCTGTACGGTGTTGATGCCTGCAGAAAAACAAGGCACGTTCAGCCACCACGCAGAATCGAGATGAGCAATCTGAAGTGACTTTGATTTCTACATATTCAAATGGATTTGATGTTACTTTGCGAGCGCATGTTTAAGAGCAACGGCGGCGAGTGTTTATCAACAACAAAGGAGCAACACCTTTTATTTAGGTCAAAATTTGAGGCAGTCTGGGAAGAGATGAGCCGGAGCGAGGAACGGCTCCCCCGTGCTCTCTCTGCACTTGCATGGGTGAAGATAACTTTGCCCGCCTGTCTCCCAAAACTGCTTATTGTAAGAGGATTGCCTGGCAACAATGTGATTTTTAATTTGTGATAAACATAAATGAGATTTAGCTAAATCACAATTTTTAATGTCAAAGAATTTCTAAGAAGACAGCAGGATGAGAGAAGATGAGAGAAAGAGAGAGAGAGAGAGAGCTAATGTCTAATGCAATGTGCTTTAATAGCGAGCTTGCGCACGTCGCAAAGACAGTTCCCTGTTATTTCTCATGCAGCAGGATCAGGTTGGGAGAGAATGGGTCTAATTGGAGGGTTTTGATATGAGTGAAGTAAGTGTCAGTGTGAAAAATGTTTGTGTGTAGCCCGAGGGCAAGAGCTGTGTGCCGAGGCAATAAGCCTCTCGCTGGAGCGTTGCAATTATAAATGACACTGGTCTAACTGCCTGGCCATACAAAAAACGCACAACACCAACACAAATCACTAGCACATCATGGTGGGGAAAGATCCCACATCATATATCACAGGTATTTTTAAGCTTTAGCATCGCGATGCTTCCGTAGCACCAGTACACCGGGCAACCTAAATAAGTATGTATGTTCCCTGGAAATCAAACCCATGACCTTTACGCAATGCTCTTATAAATTGAGCTTTTGGTGTTCCTCACAAGCCCTGTCTTTGTTCATATGGCCTCCAGTCATATATTCATGTCTTTATATATGGTTGCATATCTGCAATCTCTGCCCCTGATATGACTATAGGTGAATCTTATCGGTTGGTCTTCCTCCGACCCACAACACACGGATGGACAAAATGACGCAAGGAGACCGGCGTTGAGCGCAGCCGTGTTGTATATTCCGGTGAGCGCCGCTCATAAATAATGGAAGGAAAAAGCTCTGGCTGAAAATAACCAGTGCAGAGGTTCGGCATTAATTGATGCTTGCTAAAAAATGACTGCAGAACGCAATATACGTAAATGCTGCCTGGGGCACAGTTTATTAATAAGCTGGACCCCCTCTACAAGATAAACCCAGGAACACCGAGAATGACGGTTATATATAAAGATATGAGCATGCAATCATTAAACCTGCACGTGTGAGGCGGTAAAGCGCAGACTCAGACACGGAACAAAGCCGCGGTCTCGGCTCAGGAAATATAACATCCAGTCTCATTCCCTTTCTATCACCACAATAATCCTGTGTTTTCACATATTTCCGGCCTCGTGAAGCAACAACGAGAGCATCTTTCTCTCCCATAAAATAGTGTTTCTCACAGATTTCTGCTTTACAGTGGGGAGCCATAACGGATCCAGACTAAATACTAGACAAAAACAATACTATCTTTGGTTAATAATGTTTTTAATTAAATCGCATTGCAACAAAAGTTTCCCTTTAAATGTTTATTTTTAATTACATATTGTCACATAATATTCCAGTCTGTGAGATAAAGAGAGACTGACCACCTAACTTGACCGATTCAAACCATTACTGCTTGCACAACTCTCTATGAAAACCAGCACTTAAGAGCCATTTGTCTGTAAATCGAACTGGCCACACTTTTTGTTTTTGTGTGCAACCGCTAAATGCAACACAGCAGAAACGTGTAGTCTATTTAATGCTTTCTGATATTTTGAATAAACCGGAAAACAAGTCGATATTTTACACAGATTGAGCAATGATGCAGAAAACACATTTAACGGTAACTTATATGCTTTAAACAACCCCAACGTCAAGTGAAGTGATGGAGCGTATGAGTGACATTGAGTTGAACTGAACGAGTGAAACACCTACTGTGTTGAGTTCTTTGATCACTCTCGGATTCAGAGTAATGAGCTCGCTTCGGCCAAAGAAAGTGTGAACGTATGAAAACTAATCACAAGGGGGTCTGCGAGCACACACACAGAACACTCACCCGCTCTCCAGACCGTGGCCTCTTCTTGGGCCGTGTGGGCAGCGTGTCCTCCTTTGGATTTGTGTCAATTGCCCAATATGAACCCTAGAAAGGGGAGAAAAAGCAATGTCTTAAAATAGTGCATTTATTATGTCCATTCAATAAAACATGATATAGATGAATGTTTAAAAAGTCACAGCTGTTGTTATAAACTCCAAAAATGTACACAAGGCAGCTCAGGAAGCTACATAACTGTCAGTTTCATAAGATTTCAGATAACATTCTCTAGAGAAACCTTTTTGTAATCAGACACTGCGGTGCTCTCAGTGCATTCGCCGTCAATCACGCAGCACTTTTAGTTCATCAAAGTTTCACACAGATCGCATCTGTATGCCCGTCACGTCAGTCAGAACCTATATGTTGAGATGTGAAGAAGTTGGTTCTTTCGCTACCCCCATTTCTTTCTCTTGCTCTCTCCCGCTTCGCAATCCTCCTGAGCCTTGGCAGAGGCAGGTAAAATGTTAAGACCCTCCTGAAGCCCCTCTTCCTCAGCTGTGGGTTTATCGATTGCTCCTGTTCAGGGCTGGACACAGAGGTGTTGGATTTCTGGTCAGGTCTGTGCTCTGATAATCAGGCAGAAAATAGCACACCTTGGTTTGGGGCTGCCGGTATCCAGGCACCCAAGACCCTGGCTGAATAATTTATCTTTGCATTCTTCCTGTTTAATTTATTTTTCAATAGTGCTGCTCTTCCCAGAAGCTGAAGGCAACTCTGGCTCCCAAGCCAAAAAGAAAAAGAAATTAACCCCCGGGCTTGGGCTTGATTTTAAAAGATACTTTTTTCTGAGGGATAAGATCTCAATTGTCCAGAGAGTATGCGATCAGGACCTTTAAAATTACTTGTGCACATCTTGTGAAAAAACCTAAGCAAGAGGAATACTTGAAATCGCCGAAGGATTTGTCTAGACCACATGCAGCATGTTTTCCTCAAAAGATTCAGCCTCCAAATACATTGATGAAATGATGTAAATCTCTGCATTTAAACAGCAATACAGCAAAGGTTATAAGTCATTGCAATAACCAAACATCCAATGTTTTTCACACCTTAACGAAGTTTTTCTCAGCTTCCCACACGGTTGTTACAGCAATTTTTCTTAAGTTATATGACAGCTACAAAATAATCCAACCAATCACAGAGCTTATTTCCTTATCACTTCTTGCTTTAAAAAGCAATTTTTTTACTGCACACTAAACCTGTCCTGATGAAAAGATGGGGCATCATTAACATTAATCAATTGCTAAACTAATCAATTAGCCATTCAGATTATATGATTTATGAATGTTGATCACTTTTGAGCAGTCAACCGAACTCGTCATTACCGCCATTAATGAATCCCTACAACTTTGAATAGGGGTCTACGGGCTCATCTTAAAGGGCACAGGACAATTATGAAAGCTATTAATCCCACGTCTGTCAAACCTACAATAATTTCCCATTTTAGCTATATCTTATTGGAACTGGATCAACACACAAGGCAACAATCAAAACATCGTAGTTCAAACAATTTCACCTTTGACCTCCAAACAATGAATAAACATGACATGGAATAGTGCGTATCTATAAACTGTGTCCAAGACATATCATACAAATTAGAGGCAAATGGTCATACTACCTGTAAATACATCAAGTACTTTTTCACCATAGGTTGACTATATAAATATTACATTTCTATTCCATGACACTATCTGCAGCACTTCTCATATGAAGGTAAAAGTGCCAAATGCACTTGTGTTGGGAGGTGCAAGGAAACCTTGATGCAAGTCGTTCTTGTTGGCTGCAAGACAACCATCTCTCTATAAATTCTATTGTATCATAAGTATAATTACATACAGTCACAAATATTACGGTTGTATTGTTTAAGGGAATATGAACTTGTTTTCCTGCAGTATTTTAGGTCTGAAAAAATACAGTGCATCTTTTCTATTATTTGACCTGTTTCCCCAGTTTACATTTTCTATAAATAAATGGGCAATTCTTTGAAAATGTCAACCTTAAAATGAAAAACCTTTTTTTAACCAAAGGTTTTTTACTATACTCACAGCACATATATTAACATTTGGTGGTTTTAATACCCACGTGATGTCTCTACTCAAGTTTTGATCGCATGTTTTTTTCTAAATCAGTTAAGTGCCATTTTCAGGATTGTCACATCCATAACGGTACATATAAAAATGTACTTTATTATGTTCTATAAAGAGTCATCTCGTCTCCATTTGTTGGGTATAATCGCTTCAGGTTTGCACATTTTTACTCACAGAAATCCTACAAAGTTTGTCGTCTCCCAAAAATAGTGTCCCTTTTTGACACATCCATAACGTTTATTTACCCATTTAAAATTGATGTTTAAACTATAACAACAACGGTTTAGTAAAATGTAAACAAATGGTTCAATATATGGGTAACAAACACATTCTCGCTTGAATTTCCCAAATAAAAAAATAACTTTTATTTGGGATCTGGGAATACTGTTGGCACCTGACGGAATGAAACAGAAATTACCATTTTACTTTCACATGGCTATGAAGAGTAAATTCAGAAAAACTTTTTTTAATAGGTTCTCTTTTTTTTCCCCACAGCTGTATGTTACAGATGTAACATGATAAATGAAGATAAGCTCATCGCCAACGAATCATTTCACCGACACCTAAAACACATTTACGCAATGCATTTAAGCATCATAAACTACTATTTAAAGCGGAAAAATATCACACTGTACACAGAGTACGATCTCGTCATCGACGCATTAACAATGAAAGACAGCTGAAGGTGACAGAGAGACCGCCGGACGTCATTTAAATTAAATTGACCTGCAAACAACTTAAAAACTGTCAATGCAAAAAACTGTTAGCGTTCCTTTTAATTAGCATAAAAGTCTTGGAAACGTGAAAGCCCTTGGGAAGGGAGTATCTGTAGGCTGCAACACAATCCCTTGAGAGGTAGCAACATTTCAAGAAATGTATGTAAGGAGAGTAGATAAATCGAAAATATTTGACATTATAATAAGGTTATAATAATGTCAGGGCTGATACATATCTTGTTTAGATTATGAACTCAACGTTTTAAAGTCTTAAATGTAACAGACAGAAAATGAAAATACTCCTTCACATAACTTGCATTTCCAAACAAATTTGAGAAATGAGTGGTGCTTGCCTGTGAAAAGCTGTTAAGTCAATGCTTGACCCAAGCCGAAAGAGCCTACATACGTGTACAATCTTCATTTCCCTTGATATAGCTCAGGTCACTCCTTCAATATAAATCTAATGGATTTTTAATCACACTGCAGATGAAAATCATCTGTCGGATTGCCAGCAAAGCACAATGCACACATCTCAAAATGCAGGATTCAATGCATCATTCAAGGCCACTGTGTGTTGCAGGGCAGAAATATTCAAAAATGTAATTATTGTCATTTCTATTAATATTAATATTTTTAATAAAATTTTCAATCAATTACTTAGTTACAGTGTAACACAATATAAACTATGCGCTGCTTGAACATGAGAGCAATGTTGCAAACACGGCAGCCTCATTCTAAAAGAAACATTTATGACCCGGCTTACAGTGTGGTCTCTAAACTAGACATAAGACATACTGCCCTACTCAGACCTCCCTGACTAGAACCTCCATGAGTCCACTCAAAGGTGAGTCTGATTGCATCTTGCTCGGAGCTGTTGGGGCACAGACGTAAGGGGAACAATCTTTCTGAGAAACATGCCTCAGTTCCTATCTCCCGCAAACAGCAGAGTCCATATTCCCGCCACATTACAATATTGATGGAACATATCAAGAGACCCCTGCGCAGCTTTGAAGCTCCTCTTCCAGGGGGAGGGCTGCGTGGAAGAAGGCAAATTCCAAATTGAACATTAGAGATGCAAGCATGTTGGCCGCGCATTCGCAACAGAATCCATCCAGCGATAGATTATTTTGTATTTAGTGGAGCAGATCCCAGGAGTGTCAATATCAGAGGATTACAGCAAAACATGAAATTAGCATTCAGTCCCATTCCCCTGCATGCCTCTGCTCTTCTCTTTATGTCACACTGCGTGAGTGAGTGTGTGTGTGTCTCTGTGTGTGAACGCATTCGCACAAGATGGCTGAGGATACAAAGAAAAATGGAAGTGTTCTGTGGTGGTGCTATATGGAAAAGAAGGTTAACCGAGGGCCTGATGGTACATAGAGCTGATGTTGCATTGATTGATTGTTTGTATTGTGTATATTTCAGAATAAAAAAATGTATACGTTCATTTTTATATGTATTTATTCTCCAGCCTTCCGGTCAAAACTTGGTCAGCCTGGGATGTGTTTGTTTGCAGAAGGTGCAGACTCGTCCGTTTTGTTGTGAAGAACCACTGGTCGCCTGCAAGCTGCATGCCGACTAAGGGGAAACAGGTGTTGGTCTTCCCCTCTTGCGGTGTAAGTGCTGGGCTGAAGTGCTTTCTCCTCCACCCGAGAGAGCTCCGGAGAGCACTTTTAATACGTTAGCACAAGTGCTCGCTCTCATCTATTTTCACAAGGATGCGTATGCATTTTTTAACGGCCGAAGCTGCCAACACTGTCTGCTAGCAGCCTTTTTGTATTTAGCCGATGTACAAAACGAGCATTTCTGAATAAAACAGCACTACATGAGGAGGAAACAGAGATGGAAAAGCTTACCTTTCCTGGGTCATCTTTGGAGCGAGGCACTTTGAGAAAACACTTGTTCAACGAGAGATTGTGCCGTATTGAGTTCTGCAGGAGGAAAAAGAGACAGAGGTGCGTTTAGGTTGCTTAGAAGTTAATGAGACTCCAGAAAGCACAACGATCTTATATTACACAACAACACACAGGAGCACCAAAAAACCTAATTTACATGCAGCCTATACTGTGCTGTCAGACAGCGGCGTAGCAATAGTGAGCGTGTGGAGTCCCTGCAAATAACAGAATATGAATAAAACACTGGGGTGTTATAGCACAGATCCTGCGTCATCTTTCCGCCACTATGCAAAGCAACCGGGCTGGAGAAATATATTAAAGAGATTCATCTTGCTGAAGACGACAGCCACAAGAGGCAGGAAGATTAGGACCACCAAAATATTGAGATTCCGAAACTCAATAATAAAAATCCCTGACTCGACAATTGTTAACTATGGAGCGCTGTTTCATAACTTGGGTGATTCCTAGAAATGTCTGAATGCAAATTTGCAGTTGTTTTGTTTCAAATACTTCACATCAGCCCAACGCCAGAGCTCAAACGCCAACAATAGCCTAATGTAAACGAAAAATCTAGTTTTTGTAACTGTTGTAACAATTGTAACTGATTCTCAGGGGGAAATAAATTATGCAAATTATTTTTTTTAATGTACACAATTCTTTCACAAGCTAAGGTAATTTTTCAACATGTGAGGCATAAAGCACAGAAAGCTGTCTTAAACAGAGATCGTGCCTTTATACTTGCTGTGTTCCAGCTGAAGTTCAGCCAGCCTCTTGGCTTAAGGTGCAATAAACGCACCGGTTTTTAGATCATTTGAACAAATTGTATTGACAGATGGCTGCGATACAATAGCTCTGGGATCTTCGCGTGAGCTGCTGCGATGTGGCATGAGACTGTGACGGTGGGAGGCGACCGCATCGTCACGAGAATGTCACAATCTATGTTAATATGTGATGAATTTGTGTGTGAAAGATCTAGCGCACAACATCTAATGAGGCCGGTGATGGGTCATTTCCTGCGGGCGGTAAGAGGTTGAAGCAGGATCGTGTTGGATGTTTCACAGCAGACCATGGGGAACAGCAGGTCAAGGTAAGGTAGTCTCCAACTACGTTAGCAGTAACCGGAGCTATTAGAGCCAATAAAGGTGAGATCTGGTGGACAGCTTAACTTATATTGCAGGGAATTTAACCCTGTCAGCGCACGCAGCTTTATGCTTTTATAGAGGTTTACAGACCACAGCTGATAACTCACGAACAGATAGGCGGGACAGAACAGTTAACTTAACCCAGAGATGAACCCTACGGCCTCGACATCTATCCACAGACTCCAATCTTGTAGGACATTAAAACTTTAGCAGCCACAGCGGCTCTGTGCAATGGAACACACGGGGAGCCGATGGTTTGGTCTCGCCCTGGAAAGGTACAAACACAATGAAAACCACTTGAAAATGTTGTCTGCTTGACTGCTTGATAAATCTGGGTACAGAGTATCTGATCATATTAGTAATATTAATAAACAAAATAAATGTAAGTAAATAAATAACTAAATACTGTAACTTAAAAACGTAAGCCAATTGAAAAATGACCAGGGCTTTAATAGGAAAGATGTTTATGACACCACCGGACCATGGATACTTTATATCAAGCTGGGTGACGATTTAAGCGAACATGCGCGTGAAATGGAAACTTTCTATCTCTAGCTCTCACTCTCTCACTTTTGTCTGTCACTGCCCAAACAACCCCCCCCCTCTCTGCTGGGGGCCGCAGGGTTCACGGCTAGCTCAGCAGGGTTCCTGCAGACAGACACCACTAATAAGCACTACCGCACCAGTCCAGTCTGTCTCCAGATCTCTATCAGGGGAACTAACCAGGAGAGCCGCAGGGCCAGCTGCCTTTCTGACACACTGAGTCCGAGTGTGTCTGTGAGAGAGAAAAGGGAATGACCGAGAGAAAGTAGGGATGTGACAGCTTGGGTGTGTATAAACAGACACTGGATGGATCAAACGGATCCTGTGGAGTAGAGCCTACCAAACCCAAATCGCATTATAAACATTGGCAAGACTTATAATTGCAACATGAAAAGTAATATGAAATGGAATCTGACCGAGTTTTAAATGTTCCATGTCTTATCGTGCACAATTCAACGTTTTTCCAAAAAGGGGAAAAGTTTGCCTTTAGAGATTTTCATTAAAATGTAATAACTTGCACTGCCTCTGAAATGACTTTCTTGTTCTGCTGATATCTCACAGCCCGTATGCGTTATTGGTTAATGTTAACCAAAGTAAGGGTAATGCAACCATTCTAAAATGTTGGCAAATGTTATCATGGTTATTTAATGCTGCCTAATGCTAATGTTTTAGAGATTACGGCAATAACAGTGAATTATGATGGCTATGAAAAAGAAACCTAACGAATGGGATGCTCTCGAGAGGGAGGCAAGCAATCTTTCCACAATCCCAACAAACTCCCAATCAGGTCTAGCTCAGTATGGCTACTTTTCACAACCCAATCACTTCTGGTAGATAACATCCTCTAATCAGCCATTTAAGAGATGCCTGTTAGTACACATACACACACACACACTGAATATGTTATGCTTAACGGCATAGTTCAAAACACAAGTGATGAGGAGTGATGAAGAGGAGGAAAGCAATTGGGGTGAGAACGTTAAGAGGGTCAGACACAGAGCACTGTGTGAGCGTTTGTCCATTACCGCCTTTGTAGACCACAATGTAGCTGGAACCCACAGCAGGATCCCTTCTTTCATAACCCCCTGTAGAAACCACGCTCTCTGACAGTCGGAGCACCCATCCGCCCACTCAGCCCACTCTCTCGCCCACCTCTATGCATACGACAGGCAGGCAAAATTGGGTCAGGCTGACCTCCTCGTCCCGAGTATCAAGTGCTCAGCGTGAGTCAAAGGGACAGGCCATGTCGCAGCGGAGTTCTTCATCAAGAATGTTCCGAGGTACCCCGCCTGCTCAACCCAGGGAGTCCAGGTTACAGCACAACCATGCCATCACTGCCAACAAATCCATCCTGACATCTTCACTGGGGGGTTGACCTCAACTGATGATGATTTGATTAAAACCTGATCCGCATTCTAACATTTGAACGACTTGATGTAAACAGTCTCAATCTGACAAAACAAAAAGAGCATCTCATTGGTGCTACACTATTATTATTAACAGCTATTATAAAGACAGTAGAAAGATTCAACATTGAAACATTTGTGTGGTTACTCTGGACGCACAGTTCCCTTGTAATTGAGTTCTTAAAAGAAGTACTAAATAATATGAGCTGTTTTTTTCTCTAAATGGAGTGTTTCATAAAAAGGTTGGAGGAAGGAGGAGAAAATGTGAGCTGTTCAAAAGTCACATCCACTTGAGGGGTGTTGTGGGTGGTTGTTAGCACTTTTCTATGTGGTTTGTAAGAGTGTGCTGAGTAGTTGCGATCACAACAGCTCAACTCCAAGTCCAATATTTGTAATATTATTCATAATAGCTAATGTTAGTGCTGGTCCAGACACCAGAATATAGAAATGCTATTGGTTGAGTTATGTGCCAACATATAACACTTAATTTATTTTGATCTATTGACAGAAATGCAATATAACATCCATAACTATGTCTTCAGAGGTGTAAAAGGCCTTTCATAATGAAGCATTATGCTTTATTTCCTTAGACATTTCTATCTACTTACACCACCCTTTGTATGGAATTTGCCATGTTGTTTCTACAGTAGCCCTAAATGGACAAACTGCTCTGAAGAGCGCTTTTCGTAAATATGTTATCTCCTTCGAAAAAGAAGTGAAAACATGATGACATCTTAGTTCTGTGTCAGCCACCGTAGTGCTTCGAAAAGTAATGGGTAAGTGGTGGAGTGAGCCGCTGGTTGCAATTTGCAACCTCGCTGCAAGATGCCGCTAGGTTAAATACACTGGACCTTTAAAGAGATAACTCAAAAATAAAATCTGTAATCATTTATTCACCCTCATGTCATACAAAACCTGTGCATGACTGTTTCATCTTTGGAACCCAAAAGAAGATATTTTGAAAAATGTCTCAGTGGTTTTGTGTCCATAGAAGTCAATGGGAACCAATGATCTAGTTTTCAACACTGTGTTGCAGGGTCCTTTGATGGACAGAATACCGCTCAAGCGCAACGCATCTAGTAATCTGTGGTAAACCATACCCATGACCCTTTATTTCTTACAGTAAAATCCTTGTTAAATTAACACAAAGGCACAAAGCAAAGAACAACAATTAGCACATTCAGAGTCTACAGAAACATGCCTGCCAAAGTAACTGCATCAACAACAGCATTAACATTTGACTGACAACCTTTCATTGGAGACTAAAAGGGATAGTTTGCCAAAAAATTAGAAATCTTTTATGATGTTCAAAACAGTAAAACTAGATCATTGATTCCCATTGACTTCTATGGACACAAAAATACTGAGACATTTTTCAAAATATCTTCTTTTGGGTTTAATCTTTTAAACATTCATGCTCAGGTTTTGTATGACATGAGGGTGAATAAATGATTACATATTACAGAAACATGCCTGCCAAAGTAACCGCATCAACAACAGCATTAACATTTGATAGACAACCTTTTATTGGAGACTTAACCTAGCATCTGCTCACTGTCTTAGTCACATTGCAGTTGGTTGTTTTGTGTCTTGTGTGACTTAAGCATGAACTGCTAATTTGAGGGCATGTGTCCAGCCAGCAGACAAAATAATTTTCAGCACAAAGCTGCTATTATATTTATTATGCAAGTGGTGTGGAAAATAAGAGGGTTGATGGAGAGAGAAGCACAACACTCAGGTACTGAGCAGAACGAAGGACACTTTGCCATGAAACATATTCTGGAATTCCCAGCATTCCACCTTCGAGACTGTCATTTTTGCCTTGTACCTAAGCCCACTCATACCACATCATATTTTATATCCTCTCTCACCTAAGCATTGAATATCTCTGACAAATGGGCATTTTCTGCAAGCCGCATTGGGTTTACTCACCCACTGCAGTTTCTGACAAACCTTCTGCAAACACACAGACGTACGCAGGCATTTCTTAAGCTTGCAGTATCTCTACACAGTTTAGGGAATGTAACACGTTGGCAGGGTCTATTTGTAGTGGCCGTGGGAAGATGCCCCGACTGGCTTTTCATGTACATGGTGAGCGAATGGACCTTAGAGAAGCATACTGTACCATCCGGCTCGAAAACCCAAAATCTGAAAATAATCCCCATTTTTGACTGGCAGCCCATGTGACTGATGGGTGTTAATGGATGGAGTAAAGTTTTAATCCACTTAGAGCGTGGACAATCCCTAACCTTAGGCCATGGTGAGGTTTGAGGACAGCATGACAATGTGCGAGAGAGGCTGGAGCTGATAAGGTGGTATGAGGATGAGCATCATACTGTAGCTGTAACTGTACCTGCCCTGTTTACATCTGTCTTGAGAGGTCTGATCATAGTCACACAAACACGCACGTAAAAGCATTGAATTATAAATATACATTTTGCAATGGTTTATAATTTTACTTTATTTGCACTGAAAACCCTGTGTTTCTAAAATAATGTTGATTGATATTTTGAACCTCAGATGGTAACTGAACCTCAGATATGTTGGTATCATAACTGGGTGGATATTTTCGTTTTAAAGCCACATACACACAAAAAGATTTTAAACTTTCTGCTTTATTTTAATGGATGATGAAGCACATGGCACTTTTACCCAGGAGGTATCAAGCCACAGCTCAGACTTTCCACTAGAAATGCATTTTGGTCACATGCATTTCTGAATTCCTCCAAATGTGGTGGCTCTTTTAGAAATGTATTTCTGCTTTTATTTAACAAACGTTATTCTTCATTTAAATGGTTATCCTTTAAGAACGCACAAGCCAAGCAAAACTGCATTTGTAACTTCAGCTTCCAGACATACAGCCCACAACTGACAAGCCATGGACGACTAGTTGAACTTTTTCTACGTCTTTTCAAGGACTTCAAAGGTATTTGATCTCTTTTCTCTTGGCATCTAGTAGCAATGTGTTGGCATGCATCGGTTTCAAGCTCATTCATTCTCTGATCTTTACTCGCTTATATGTTGTTTTAATAAAACATGAAGCCTTTGTGAGACGCAGCAAAAACGCATGCCAAGGTGAACAACCGCGATAAACATAAAGAGCCCCATTAAACGGCGCAATCCCAATAAGTCGCAGTGAGAACGAGAAGCAGCGTGGTCAATACCAGCTTGATGTAATGCTGTTTGTGGTGTTACTCGCTGAGGTATTGCAATAATTAAAATGTGCAGATCCCATACAAAATAATATAACACCGTGGGGAACGGACTAATTCTGCGTTTAAATTAAACTCATCTTTCATGTAAAGTATGTTAATTTATGAGACTAATAATACATGGATACAGTGTTAGGTGAGCTCCAAACAGAATCTAGGCTAAACAATGAAGTCACCACTGGTTCTTTAACATAGGGATGCTCCGATCCACCTTTTTTGCTTCCGATACCGATTCCGATACCTGAGATTCAGTATCGGCCGATACCGAGTACCGATCCGATACTAAGGTAAAAATTTTAAAGTGCACAATTACTTAATAAACTATGTGCATTGCTGTGCAAGACATCAGGCTCGACTTAACATAAATTTCCTGACCCCGTAAAACAAAATAACAAACTAATGATTCACAAATTTAGTAAATAGTTTATTAAACCAGCACCGGTGCAAAACAAATGAAAAATAAAACAAAAGTGTTCACTATCTTTGGACAAAAGACATTCAAAATTAAAGTGCAAATTAAGCAGCTGAATATAACAACAGCTTCACTAGCTTGATAAACGGGTATAAATAAATGGAAACAAAATCTCTTAATAATTTTTAAGAAAGTGCAAAAATAATTAAAAAGTCAATTCGCAAAAAAGCTGCTGAAATAGAGCAAAAAAGTACTAGCTTTACTGCTTTAGATATTCAAAATAACATGAATCAGATCTTTTTAATGCTTTAGTCACTAAAGCAAAGTCCACTTAACTAAACTAAAGTTTAGTGAAAATAAAATTTAACATCCAACACAGAAACAGATGAATAAAACACTAGCTTCCCTAGCTGAGTAAAACTGCACATGTTTGTTGCATTTAACGTGGCATTTTGTGGCACAAAATTCTCATCCAACCAGTCCGCGGTTAAACTTAAAAGCGACACAGGGGACACGTCGCAGCTCCAGATATCTGTTGTAAAACTCACCTCATTGACATCTTTAATTTTTTCGGATATGTGTTTGCTTTTTGACTTTTCGGTACAGTTCAAGGTAGAGTTAAATATTTACGCTTCGGCGTGTCGTACTGCGGCTCCAGGTGGTTTATAAGGAGTCTGAAGCCATTATTCGCAACGACGGACAGCGGTTGCCCATCCATAACAATGAAAGCGGTGGAACTTATTGGCGTAGCTGTTGTAAAATAACTCCAAATGACAGATATTTTGGCTCGCTCCATGCTGTTCGCTGCTATATGTTCACTTGTTCACGTGCACTACGTACAGAGCACGTTGCTAGCGTATGATGTCGCACGTTGCTAGCGTATGATGTCACACGTTGCTAGCGTATGATGTCGCACGTTGCGCAAAGCACAGCCGCCCACGAGAGTGTTTAAGCGCCGGTGTCTCCATGAACTTTTACATCGTCTAGCACAAATTTTATGTCAGATCGGGTATCGGTGACAAATTGCACCGATACCCGATCTAGAATTTTATTACGTATCGACGCCGATACCCGATACGAATATCGGATCGGAGCATCCCTACTTTAACATACTTGAAAAATGCTACCTTGAGCAAAGAAATCTGTTTACAGTTGAAGAGATATTGAGGAGATCAAATATCAAGAGAAGTTCCCTTCTTTCACAAACGTATAGCCAAATGCAAATAAAAGAAATAAATTGCCTCGATACAACATCTTCAAGAATCCTAAGGGCTTGCTGCATGATCCTCTTTTCAAAGACTAATATATATATATATATATTTTTTTTTTACGTGGCCATGACAGTCTTTCAAATGGTCTTCCTCTTGTACACAAAAGCATAGTTGTGGCATGATCTAACCCACTTACTCTCCAAGTTTTTGCAAACCAAACTGTGAAAAGTTTTCAATAGAAACCCAAACATTAGTGTCCTACTGTGTGGTCAGGGTTCAAAAAGAGACAAGAGATGACCATTCATTCAGAACGTTACGCTGGCTTTGTCACCCAAGGTGCTTTTAAACCTGAAGACAGTGCTATTTCATGTGACCTGACCCTTTCTAGCGATTTCAAAGCCCTCTGTATCATTTCCTGCATCTTTTCAAGGCTGCAGTATTTAGTACCTCAGATGAGAGCCGGAGAGCCCAATTTAAAACAGCAGCCATTTACCATGGTTTCTAAATGCTGGTGGGATTAATTCTGAATTCTGAACAACGGGTCAAAAATACTAATAAAAGATACAAGGAGTTTTAATCAACGTCCTGTAAAGCTCTCCTTTTTCGGAAGGCACACTCTTACATCAGTGTTAAGACCTTAACAAACAGCCAAAGAGGTTTTTTCTGAATTTTCAATCAACCTTGGAGAATGGTAAAATCCACTGAATACGGCGCTGCTGTCCTATAGCTCTGGATAAGAGAGAAGACATTCAGAGGATTGAATTTCTCCGTCCTTCATAGTTTCGGCTAGTCAAAACGAAAGAAAATCTTCAACGGTATATCAACTATGGCTTGAGCCTGAAATGTGTCACTTGGGAACACAATATAAAACAACATATGTATAAAAAAATCTTTCATTATAAATAAATAATAATAAATAAATGAGACGATGTGTATGATATGATTTCATCATATTCAGTTTCAGCAGTTTAAGGCCTACAGGCATGCCAGATTAACACAATCCTGTCGCATCTCTATTAAATGTGCTATGGCAAAAGAAAAATCTAAACCAATCAGAACCACGTGCAAAAGCATCATATCCAATTGACCAGCTGTCAAGTTTAATCTCTATCCTACTGTTGTTTGACTTATAATAATATTCCTGCTCTGCATCCACTCTTGTGGATCTACTAAAACCATTGTTGTAGGTAAACTGTATGCAATCATTTTTTAGGAAGCACGGTCACCAAATATAACTGTATTATTTTGACAAAATTTAAGAAACCCCCCCATGAGAACTGGAAAGTAAAAGCCTTTTTAGTATGCGAGATGATAAAACTGATAGGAACAAGTTTAATTATTCAACTTATTTAACATGCATTCTGATTTCCCATCATTCTTAAAACTATTCTCTGCTGTAAACAAATACTATTTCACCATGCTCACTAGGATACAATTAATCTATCAAGTTTTGACAGAATCTGCACAGAAATGTTGTTATAATACACACAAACAAACATCTGTACATTAAATTTTGTTTCAATTAAGTACATTTGAGCAACTGCAGAAACTGCAGCTGGTGTACTAAGAAAAACATAAAGGGGAAGATGCGAGAGGTGAGAAATGTCTATAGCATTCAAAAATGTCTCCACACAAACAAGCATAAAACAAAATGCATTAAGCACAAGCCATCTAATGCGAGTTATCTGGTAACTCTGAGCCGTCTGCTGTATAAAACATAAAAGCCATTGTGTATCAGTCGCGTAAACATCGAGAACGTCTCACTGAGGGAGACGAAAAACTTGCCACTTATGTGTGGCATAGCTGCATGCGCCATTAAAGAAAGCTCTCTGCCCCGCTCTCCTCACAGGATCTGCAGAAGGTTATGAAAGATTGGAAGCAAAGAGATATCTCCCGGTTTACCCTCCCTGAAAGCCTTCGTGTGCTCTCAGTTCCAGATGAGCGATCTGATGAGAGCCATTTGTCAGACCCTCCTCTTAATTATCAGCCGGCTCAGAGCGGCATCCTGGAGCAGTCACTGACAATGGCACTTTAGGGCCTTATTCAGCACTGCCTCAAAACTGCTGTCAGACAGAGACATGGGGGGAGAAATCTGCATCGGTGACAGTTAAGTGAGCGCTCCTGTGGCCTGAATTAGTTTAAAAATGTCATGAGTTTTAAAACACACATTCCTCTATTCTATTATAGCCGTTTAAGATAAAATTGACTTTTCCCCCACATCTTTGATTCTGTGACACATGGATCGTTGGGTAGAAAAAATTATTTAAATGCTATAATTTAGGTCCATGCCAACAGATAAAACACAGGGTTATAGGAGTTGCGTGGGAGAGATCCCTTTATAATCAGGGCTAAGAGCAAGACAATTTGAAGACAGTTAGGCAGAGTGGAGAAAATATTAATGCTAGGGGAAATATATATTTGTACTTAGCTTCCAACAGTGTTTAAAACTGCAAGGGGTCAGAAAACAGACGGACCAAAGAGAAGCAAATGTGCGTTTAAGGTGCTCTAAGGGTTGTTTACTATTCCTCATTTGCTATTTAATTTTTTTTATTACACTTTTACTATATAGCAAAAATTTTATGTATAATAATTAAATAACCTTATGCTCTCAACATAAGACACAGGATAATTTTAGTTTCATTTAAGGAACAGGGATTGCAGTTTAATAGCTCTCATAAAGGCCGCCAGCAGCTTGTACATTTGCGGAGAGTGCTAAAATAAAGTGAAATAATATTTGGATACCACTAAGAATTTTAACACTTACTATGAACATTTAAAATGTAACTAAACGAAGAACCTGCCATTCACAAGGGGACCAATGACCACGGTTCTCGTTTCTCATTTTGGAAAGAGATTACCAGTAAATTAGTTCTTTAAAGTGGCCGTATCTCAGACAGGTTCTGTATATCTCATGTTAATCTTGAGTACTTACAGAATACCATCGAACCCTTCAAATATCTGCAGAGTCTTTTATAAAAGACAAATACATCTGTACGATTATTTTCGAAAAAATATGACGGTGTTGGGGGGGGGGCGAGTCGGGGCGGAACTAAAGCATTTGGGCACACATTGCCAAGAAAACCCTGATTCACGGGTCTGTACGGTGCTGCAAGCGAGCCACAAATGGACAGATCAGCGTGTGTCTACCCGTGCACCGAGAGGCGTGGGTAACCCACCACGCGTGATCGTGACAGGGAATTGCAACGCTTTCCCTAGAAAGAGGAATTCCTGGTAGGCACGGGTCACAAGCCTGCGTCGATTAAGTCCCTGCCCTTTGAACACACCGACAGTCGCTAGTGCTGATCGGATGGTTCAGCGAGATCAGCAAATCGGCCTTGCCAGGGCTCCTCGCGGAGAAAGTTAACTCACTTACCGCATGCTGTTCATGTCCGGTATCTTTTAGCTCTGGGACCACCGATCCATTTATTAGTTTCAAACGATCTCCAAATCCAGCATTATATCTACCATTTAAATATCCTTCATCATTCAAATGCAGCGAACAAACTGAACTGAACAAAGCTGAACTTCACGAACATAGTGCTCTCTCTCTCTCTCTCTCTCTCTCTCTCAAGAACACAAGTTAAAGTGACTTGTGCGCAAGAATTGTCCAATTAGGGACCAAGAAAAGTTGTTACGTTACGATTGCTTTTTTACTTTACACTAGTTAAAGATTATTTAACCTTCAAACTTTTCTAGTATATTTTTTATTCACCAAACATATCATAGATGTTTTTCCGAGCAACCCATCAAAAATGTCTTAATAGCCAAATGTCTAACAGGTCTCAAGACAAAGCATTCAGACAATAGTCGGATTCAAACAATATGCTTTTGTACCTATAATTTACACATTGATGTACATCGATGTTTTGCTAATAGCAATAAGTGAATGATCCCGACAGAAAGACAGTATTGTAGAGTATTTTAACTGAGAGCAGCAAGCAGCTGAAGAAGTTTAACCAGAGGAAATGATTTTTCTATAATTTATAGGCCTACATTTTATTATCGACCAATACCGACAACACTAAAAATGACAATTTATCGCCCGATTCCGATATGGCCGATAATTTATCATGCATCCCTACTTTATATTAATGAACGCTTCATTATGTAAGGTCTTTAAACACCTCTGAAGACTTAGTTATATATAATATATTGCGTTTCTGTCAATAGATCCTAGAAGTACACATTGGACCTTTAAACGTCTGCTTCTATTTGATCAGATTTTATTGTTCCTTTATAAAAAATGTAAAAACGAAAACAAATAATTTAAAGAGTTTATATTTGAAGACAATGTGTCAATTTAATACAGTCACAAAAGTATGACAATACTACACACATTTAACTCCAGCATGCTTCAAACGCAAGAAAAACCCTCATATAATCACTGGTGCTCCAAATTCTCACATTTAACAAAATGAGAGCCAGCCTGAATACGGTGGGGTCACCGACAAACAGTGAGTTTGGAACGACTGCTGTAGACGAGTGGCTGATGAAGCACTGACAGAAGAGCGTCCTCAGCACCGCTAGCAAACGCACCTATCATCACCACTGCAACCGGGAGAGCTGCCATTAATATTACAGGTGCTTAAAGATCCATCCAGTCAATAATCGCTATTACAGCCAATGGAGCTCATGAGGGGACCAGAGGTGACTATCTACTTACCATATGCGAGCTGGGCTGTGTATGAACACTTCATTGTACTAGTGTTCTATAATGGGCATGGGAGGATCCATGGAAACGCACCTGTAAAGTCAATGCCGACAATTAAGCTCTTTGAAAACAAAATTGATCTACTAGATGCTTTGACTGTGGTGCACTGCGCGCTTTCAAGATACTCAAACGCAAGAGTTTTTGCCAAGTGAAAGGAAACTCCGCATTCATCTGTGACTGGTGACAGAAGACTCCCTCACACAACAGAGGCAGTCGATCAATCAACAGAAGCACACGCAGACGTACTGAAGAGGGTGCCGAGGGTGGACAGGGACCCGTCTTTTACACCTTTTTTTCATCTGAAACTCATACGCCGGCTTTCCCTTCAGGCACTGTTCTCCTTTAAACAGCAGTTGCCCAGATGACAAAGCATATTCTTTGTGATTTGACAAAGAGGGAGGGGGCCTTCCCATTTGTATTCAACTTAACACGGATCTAAAAGTCGCAACCCTTCTATAGACTCCATTAGCAAAGTTAATGTAAAACTGTCAAGCACGACGACCCATAAATAATACATTGCTGAGGTGAGGAGAGGCCGGGTACCCTTCTGCTCTCCGTCATCCCTCTAGTCAGACACTCCAGCCCTCTACAAGGCCACATTAATTGTCTAATTCAGAGGCAATTAGTTGGCAGTGAGAGGTTGTGGCCTTGCAGCCAGCTGGCCCTGATAAGGACAGAGGCAGGAGGGGCGGCAACCAGCTCTCGCTTTCTCTCGCTCTTCATCCACGACCAGCTTGTCTGACCAGTCTCTTCACAGCCCACGTCACCTTGAAAAGAAAGAAGGTTCTGCCAACGCAGCCTAGTTGTACATGTAATGAAGACTACAAAGCACTATATATCATTTACCCTCTCCAAAGCATTTTAGACTGTAAATTAAAAAGATGAAAATGGATAGAGAGAGCCGACACTGATAAATAGGCAATCATGAGTGAGAAATTAATGTGCCATACTTGTGACCTGCAATTATACAGAGTGATGCAAGGATGCTCGAGATTTGCCTGCCAATAGGTATTGGAAAGGAGAAGATATCTTTGCTTTCTGGCATCTCATCCATCACTGGTTGAGCTCCACTGCTAGGAGACTGTGTGGACGTGGTAATGACGTGGTGCCCGTGGATATGTGGCCTAATGGTTAGAGTGTTGGGCTTGTGATGAGAAGGTTGCAGGTTCTAATCTCAGTGCCAGCAGGTCATGGCTGAAGGGCCCTTGAGCAAGGCACCTTACCCATGATTGCTCTGCAGTAATGCGCCACTGTAAAAAACTGCTTGTAAGTCGCTTTGGATAAAAGCGTCTGCCAAATGAATAAATGTAAATGTAATAATACCAGATATGTGAAGTGCATTCTCTAATCTCAAAATGATTACAGAAATTGGGTTTGGGCAAAAATAAATAAATAATCAGAAGATGCGCACTGCTTTGAAGAACCGATCTCATCATTTCTGCAGTATCCTAGTGCGGGAGGGGGGGATGGGGGTATGGGATCAAAAAGGAGCCTGGCCAAACTAATTAGACCTCAAAGTCCTGGCCTTCCCAGCTACCAGCACAGACAAACCAAAGTCACCCAAAAGCCAAATAGTAAAAGCATGGAGATCAATGGCATGTTCGATGTGGGGAGCTCTATGTGATGTCGCCGGGCTTGGTGCCATATCCTTAGTGACACCACACACATGGTGCCACTCTGTCTGCAGATCCTGCCTGTTAAAACCATGTCAGATGGGCATAAAATGAAATGAAACATTTCTACCGTGGCACATTTCCTATTGTTAGGACTCAATGTGAAAAAGATGGAAACTGGCACAGTCTTTCACAAAAGGAACACAGATCTGCAGGGACACGAGACAGCTTCAATTATGAATACAATTAATTAACCCAAAACAATGACCAGAAGGTCTAGAAGAGAGGAGAATCCAAATGCATAATTCATGGAAGCCTAAGACGAAAAATACAGGGCTTTTCAAAGTGAACCGCGCAACCATTTATAAAAATTATGATTTCATTTTTTCTTAATACAGTGCCAGAGGTAGAGACAGTCCAAGTCCTGCTCAAGCAGATTTCATAGGGTAGATTCTGAGATAAAGGCGGATTCCAAAGACCCAATTCTATTTATAGCATGTGCAAATTCATCATGGCTCAGCGCCTCTCTCTTGGGGCCAAATCACAGCAGTGATGAGAGGCCATGTTCAGGTCATCCCAGACTCAATTAATAAAGAGACGGGCATCCTCGCCAGAATAAGGGAAAGCTGCTGACTCGTTTAAAGGGTGGCATGATAACCGAGCTGAAGTTAGGGGGCTTACAGAGAAAGCAAAAGCAAGTCTCTTAAACGCAAGACGGCAATTAACTGATGGTGGGGAGGAGGGGAAAGTGTGTATGCAGAGAGAAAGTCAAAAGCAAGAAAAACTGCTGAAAAGGTACATTATAAGTATATTATAATGTAAAGTACAGTATAAGTATAAGTGCTATTTTATTAATGTAAATCATGACACATTGTTGCAAACATACAGTTCCATTTAGTTTTTTAAAGTTAAAACATGCAATTATTGAGAAAAAATTATTTTAACATTCAGATTCAGTAAAAATATGTAGAACATTCTGCCATCTGCGTTAAATATATTAACGTGTAAATTTGATAACAAATGAATAATTTAAGTCATACAGGTTTGAAATGACAAGATGGTGAGTAAATGATGACAGAATTGTAATTTTTGGGTGAACTAATACTTACTAATAGAAAAAAGTGCTTTTCAATGTATAGTCGCTGTGCAGCAGTAAGGATCCAGTACGTGTTTTATAAATAAAAGCACAAACAAAAAGTGGGAAATGTGAACAAACTATACAACCCAGTGGTACAAATAAGCTTTATGGACAAAACATCATTCCCAACTCTAAAAAGAAAAAAAATAAGTCTGCAACAAAGGAAGATGTTATTTTCTCTACGTGAACTACAGATGTAACTAATTTAGTTACATCTGTAGAGATTTCATGAGTTTACAGTTTAACTTACTGTGTAGACTGCAAAACAATAACTGAAAATAATCTGTTTAGACAGGACCCAATCCCTATATTGTCATCATATCTGTCAGATCTACCAAAAAGCACAATTTATAGGCGGTAACGATCTCAGATCTGGAAAAGACGTGCATCTAATCTTTGTCACTTTTAGGTCTTCAAACACATTCAAAGTTGCGCAAGAACTTGAATTACTTTACACCTTTTAAATATCTGATTGAAAGGTGACTGCTAATGAACCTGCAGTCAGGCTAAAAGGTCTGACATTTTATCTAGGTTCATCAACTATTAAATGCTCCATGTCAGGTATCAACTTTGTGTAACCTGCCTCATTATGACCGTTGTTGGGGGTTGAATAAATCAATAAAGGACAAATGATTGAGTCTGGAGATGTGAAGTCTATGCCTATGTGCACCTACTGCTATTTATATCTGTAAAAGACTACTTACTAAACATAGCAGTTTTAGGGTCACAAAAACATGATTAGACACGACGGTAAAAATTATCATTAAAACAAACTGCATTTGATTTTGTGTTTTAAAAAGATAATATACTGGACCGCATTCAGGGCTGACAGCTGAAACTAGTCAGCTAATTGGTGTTAAAGGAATAGTTAAGTAAATGAGGAATAGGTCAATTATAACAATTAAACATTTTTGGGTTATAAACATATCCAAACAGTATCTTAGAATGCAATTTATAACGTAAAATAGTTAAAATAGCTTTCATACAGCAGCAAGGAGCATGATGCAAAAATATTTTAAGTTAAAAACTAGAACTTGAAACTGACTGGTTGAGTAGTCTTAACTAGCCAAAAAAACACACTTAAAAATTCATTTAAAATGTTTACAAAAGTAAAAAAGAAAAGATCAACGGTTAAAATCAAGAGATAGAACAAGAGAATGATCTAAGTTAGTCTCTTCCTCCGGCGCTGCCAAAGTAAACTCCTGAGCTGTGCGAGGTGTAGCAAGTGCCCTTCCTGCCAGCTCCACCTGGTGAGTCGCTACGCTTTCTGCCCACCTACTCTAAGTGAGCGGCGGGGTATGAGTGGGATGGGGCAAGGTGAGGCTGGTGGGCGGGTGACCAGGCAGGAGCTTCCTGACACTAGAGCCAGACACACAGCAGGATCGAACTGGCTTGTGCATGAATCACCACCACCACTCCCACCACCAACACAGCCACTTCTGCTGCCACAATTAAAAACAGAGAAAGAGAGAGACTGCTGGCCTAAAAATATATTATAGAAAGCTGGCATAATAATTATTTCTGAATAATTTTGTAACTCTAATGTGCTGTACGATGCAACCATATTTTTAGTGGCTGGCAAGCACACACACATTATCAATATGTATCTAAGCATCTAAATAATTTAATATCAGTCAGTCATTTATGAAATGCTCAACTGCGTGATGATCCTGCCTGGAGGATTAAACTCAGAATCGGAGTGCACTGAAGCAATTTTACGTCTTAATATTCTCACCTTATACGCCAAGCTTGAGCTGAGAGATATGGAAAAGTGCAATATTCTTACCTGTGCATGTACATTTAAATAAAGCCAAGGAAAACTGGGATTTGGGCCATTTAGTTACTTAGGAGATAGTGTTCCCCCGCTCGCAAGCAAATAACGCCCTGGGGGTGAAGCGGACTCCCAAATCACTTATTAGAAAAACGGTCAATCGCTCCTGGCTTCCATTAGGTCGGCTGCCCAGCAGCGGTTGCAACCTTTGATCTGTTTAGGTTGGTGAGCATTTGCATTTCATAATGAGATCAAAGAAGCAAGGTCTAGACACACTTACAAGTGCCAAGAGCGTTTTTAAGCAGGGCAACATTCAAACTCGGCAACCGCACTTATCCATTTGCATGAGCCGAAACAGCTTTGGAAAAAGCGAGCAACGGTATTTGTGTGGAATTAAGCATTTGCACACTTTTCACCTCTTCAGGTATAGAAGTGCAGAATATCATGCCAGAAGCAACAGCAGAAATTCGAGAACAAACATTTCAGACGTATTTAAACTGGCTAAGAGTCGAGAACTACTCTGGATTTTCTTTGGCATCTGCTGCATGCAGGGGAAGATGCAGAGAATTCCTTTGGAGGTGTTTGCTCTTTTGAGACGAGCTGTCTGCGCAATAAAATCCCCAACCTGGAGTTTGAAAGTAGCTAGAACCATGACCTGAAAAGTAATCCTGCAATCTCCAGGAAGGATAGTTCGTAAATCATAAGGGAGCAATTAGGCTAGAATGTGCCAGAACCGCATTGTGTATTCTGAGGAGGAGCGCCGGCCGTGGCAAAGCCATCATAAGCAGACTGCTCTGTCAAATTTGTCACTGCCACACATTTTCAGAAAGCCTGAACAGATTACGTCTGCTCTGTGGCCGGATTACAAAACTGTTGTGTAAACAGAGATTGAAAATTCTCAGAGGATAACAAGGGCTTTCACATGGCCCGGGTCCTTAATAATCCTCTAACACCCATACATTTAATGCTTTTAAACTGAGGTTTAGCCTGTTTGCACTTTGCTGCAGCCTCAACGTAAGTGCTGTAGGGTCACACACTCGACTACAAACAGCACAGAGGATGCCAGGGGGACACTTTGGTCAGGTGGACCGCGATACTTTCAATTCATTAGAAGCAGCTCTGACCGGGGCCAACTAGTGTCAAACCCATATACTAAAAGACTGCCAGAGCACCTTGACAGCATTAAATGTCTCAGTGACAAATGGGTCTGATGGGGAATGGTAAGCTTATCTCAAGACAGAACAAATTCATCGTATTCACCCTTTGATAGGTTACACTCGTACACAGATTACCGGACACTGGATAAAAAAACGGTATAATTATGCAGTTAGGGCTTTCAGAAACAAAATAAGGATTAGGGATAATGCAATACTAACATTTCAGTAGTCAACACCAGTGACATTTCTACAATCATCTTTATAGAAGAAAAAACAGCTTGGAAGTTTCTCTTAATATCTCCTATGGGTTTCGAATCACACAAACAAGTAGCCTAGAGGACTTTTGACACCCCTGAATTATTTTTTTGTGGCAGAACGGTCCAAACCAACATTTTAAAAAATCAGTGCAGTGGCTACAGAATTGAAAAACACTCTGCAGTTCACTCGAAGTAGCAATCCTTTGATACAAATCAACTTTAAGAATTTGATATTTAATTAAGACCCCTCTGGGGCTGTGAATAACCATGGATTCGAGAAGTGATGTATTGAAACAACATCCATGTTGTATCTTTTCATTTAGCAATCCAAAACGTTGCTTTCCTGGAAGAAAAAACTCATAGTAACGGGTTCCATAATATTGCCGAGACCGTGTGTGCTAAAATTTATCTCAAGCTGCATATATCCGTCTGCCCTAATACTGCATTAATATTTTTTGACCTTGATGAATTATCTATTCTTATTGACAGCACTTATTGATATTTCTTAAAAGCGTTGGCTAATGGAGTTCTATTGAGATGACTAAATGAGTTGCCGCCGCCTGGATTAGCCCAGTCTCATCTCTCCGGCACAGCTAGAATTATCATAGAGAACAGACGTGTGCGTGCGCTGGGTCGTAAATTCCTAGCGCCGACATCTCAGGGGGGATGTGGAGAGATGGAGGGCGATGACTGCACACAGACCTACATTCACCCCTGCCACACTCGCTATATGTGCAAAAGCACAAATATAGCAGCGCGCGCTTTTGAGACAAAAAGATCTCTCTCTAAAACAACAGTCGACGGTGCGAGTGAGCTTCATGCTTTTCCCCTTATTAAAAGAGACGCCTGTATTGTCGTTATACAGTTCTTAACACAAACACAACTGATCTGTTTTCCTATATAAAAACTCTCTTGACTCTTCCACCCATGATATATGTTTATTTTGCTATATCCTGAGCATACACAAGCTGGGGATTGTCATTTTCTTCAGTCTTTTGGCCTGTGCAAGTTTTTAAAGTTCTCCAGCTAATCAGATGACAATAATTTAGAGCTATAAAAAAATATTGATTTTGGTCACATTTTAGATTTTCATAAAAAATAAATACATTGCCCTCCTAAATACATTGCCCTCGTCTCACGATCCCAACGCTCCAAGTCGTAATTAAACATCTGAAATGATCTTTATTTGTCTACATTTTCTAAAAGGTGCACAGCACATTCCTAAGCAAATCTTACAAGGACAGAGCTCTAGAAGTGGAAATTCAAAAGTGAGACTGTCTCTCATAACATAGCCTTTTCAATCACATGGGCGAATTGAATAATAAATATCACTTTGCGTTCCTCCCTTTCAGCAATGCTTTTCACAGGTGCAAAAATTACGTTTAGAACGTGTGATTCTGGTTGGCCCAAGGACCAAAAAAAACGATGCTGTTAGCTTGATTCTGGTTGGCCAAACAAATCCAGTTGCTGGACCAAAGACGTTTCAGACATTCGACGCCTAAGACCCCCCATGGAAAAATAACTTTTCGGATTTGCATGATTCACATAAATGAGCGATGTTTTTATTCAAACGGTGAACTTTGCCAAAAAGCGACTAGTTTGCAGGTATGTAATATACAGAATGCATATTTGGCCTCCTGTTATCTGACAGGCTGCTGGATCCTCAATATAATAGCTGTAACAATACATGCTACAGAGCAGGAATGTGACAATTAACATCCATCAGTGAGAACAGCAGTAGGTCTCCTCTTTGTACAAGGCTTCTGAAATAGGGCTACATTCCAGCAAAATGGAAAAGCCGTCTCCCAGTAAACGTGTCGGGGCAGCAACCTTGTGCTGCATTTTCAGGGAATTTTGTGAAAAACGCAGAAATCCATTTATGTTGTCAGTCCACAGTGCAAAATGTGTACTGTGGGAGAAAAAAGAAAGGCTGATGTCACAGCAGGCATTAAGGTGCCAGCAAGCAATTTCACGTACAGGCATCTTCCAGGTGTGAGAATAAAAAGGGACATCTAAAAGACCCAGATCAGTTCATTTTATGACAAATTTCTCAGTCTAAATGCACCACGCCACCTCGAAAACTCACCTCGCCGTCTGCAAATACAAATCTTTTTACTTTAAATTGCATTTTATTTCTAGAAAGAATACTCAGAGAAACATGATTACAAAAATACTACGCCACTATCCTGCTTTATAATACACAGTGTACAACATGATTTGTTGTTTTGATTATAGTTATTGTATAAAATCAAGTAAAAACGCATCTATCAACTAGGTGCAATCGCATCTAAGTGATTTTTAAACTTCCAAAATCATGTGTTGCCTTTGCATCTACACTAACATGAATATCTTTCACAGCCTAGCAAAAAGAGCTTGGTGGGTGTAAAAATATGCTCACAAACAGACATGCACGCACACAGCCACGGATGTGTATCGCACGGATATGAACCGCATACATCTTGTCCCTGCAATAAAGCTCTGCTACCGATTCTATTGCCAATAAATGTCAACTGATTGGAAAGCTCATTCTAATATCAATTTCCATCTCCGCTCTTTAAAAGGCAATCAGCATGGCTTCATCTCTGTATATCATATGCTCCTTGAGATGGTGACACAGCAATGGCTCTCTCCTACATAATGGACTTCTATCAAGGCATCTGGCATGAATAATACAAGCCATGAAAGGGGATTTTTTCTATGGCTTGTGTGGCTGGATCTGGCTCTGTGAATATCAACACACTTCCTTCTCATACTTGTGTTTTAAAAAGAGCCTTTATTTTCCTATGTCTTGAGAGACAAGACACTGTGTCAAATATTAATGGTCATAAACAGATCGCAAAATAGCGCCATGTGAGCAGGCGTTGCGGCTGCTTTGATATTTTCAAAATATTCCTCGGCAAGGAAAAAACCTTGACAGCATAAGAAATGAGAATAATTTCACACATTAACCTTGGCAGTCTCCTCTGACTAAATTCAGGGCTGATTCGGTACACTGATTGAATTTCAGTAGAGGGACGTCACTTGTGTGCATGCAAATGTCTCTGACGGGCAGAAAGCAAATAATGACAAATTAGCTGACGCTTACAGTCGCAGCGCCTTCTTAACGCTATGCCCTTACCTTCCACCCACTGCCAGCTTCTCTGTAATAAGGGAAATTGTCACAGATCCATTGGTAGATCTCACTAAGTGTCATTTTCTTCTTTGGCGAGCTGTTGATGGCGAACGTGATTAGGCTGGCGTAGCTGTACGGCGGTTTGCCATCCTTGTGCTGCTGCACCTCCTCCTGATCCAGTGTGGTGTTGGGATCTAGCAAGGCGCTCTTCTTAGCCATGCCCGGCCCGTGAGTGTTCTGGGCGTCTGCCTTCTGAATGGCCGCCCGCATGGTAAGCTGCGGCAGCCAGTCCATGGAAGTCAAACTGCTCTCCAGCTCCGACGTCATGGTGGCAGGTCGAGGGGCTCCCAAGTGGAGTGGCGCAAGGGGGCAGTGAAGGGGTGGCGATCTGTTGCGGTGAGAACGCAGGAGTTCCCTCAGATCAATGTTTTGTTGTTGTCACTCAAAACGGAACCTGCAGAGAAGAGCAACAGAAGGTATCATTATATTGCACAGTATTGTCAGCATATCAGCGATCGCCTCTGAAGCGTGCAGACCGTTTCGTAGTTAGAACCACTTCGGCAGGCACCGATGTCATTTTAATTAGCACGTTCAAGCGGGCAGCGTCTCTTTGGAGAGAAGCTCCAGACAGTAATCTGAATAGAAACGCAAACTAGTGCAAAAAAAAAAAAAACATTAAACTGGCCAAGCAGTCTGGCCCACCTCCGGCCTGCACACTGCAGCTGACTCACACTACTGTAATCTGAGCCGCAAACTGAGTAAATGCTGCGGAATTGTTTTCACAACTGCCAGCCAAATGGGGAAACCGTTCACAAGGAATTTCAATTTTCCCGAGGGCAGTACTTTAGGTCTCTCTACCCTTCCCCCTTTCTGTCTCGTCTCTGCCGAAAACGAGATCCACCGTCGACGTCAGTATCGCGCAGCGCTTTGAGTCTCATATCCCTCTCTGTGGCCTACACCCACAAACAACATTGCATTTTAGGCACACTGCCCTCTCCGGCTTAAAATAGTACCAGTAGCATGAGGCCCCTCCTATTGCATAGGTACACAGCCATGCGGATAAATCCAACCCTGCTCTATAGAAAGAGTCCTAACGTGAAAATGGCAACGAGAATGGAAAAAGGCACCAGGGAGGGTGTATCCCACAGATCATTCAGACAATCTTAGAATAAAAATACCTCCCCGGTTCTCACGGGACCCGAAAGAGACACCCTCATTGAAATTCCTCTACGATCGTGTAAAGCGAGCACGAGGCTCGGAAACCTGATAAATGAGATCTGTCTGTTGGGCCACTGTTATGAAACAAACTATTTTCTCATCATTCTGTCATTTCCATAAAGGCGAGTCGTGACCATTTAATTTAAAATATTTTTTTCCAGTGAAAATATTTGACCCACAAATTGTAAGTTAAAATCCTTGCACACTCCCTTCACGTGTAGGAAATGAACGCCTTGGTGTTTGTTAATTAAATTAAATCCATGCACGATGGACTACTCACTGTGTTTTATCCAACCTGATCGATTCATATACATATACTGCAGACGCAGGCATTGCTGACACACTGAAAGAGCTGCATGCATGCATGTTGCAAAAAGTTAAGCCAGGAAGACAGCAGTGATGGAAGCAAGATAAATGTAAAAGGTAAGGCGAGTAATCATGTACTGAAAAAATTGTATTGAATGTTCTGGAAGTTTCTTTGTAATAAACTCCCTGCCAGATGGATTATTTAAAAATATGCGTGGCGAGATCTCGCAGGAACACCATTTTGGTCGCATATGCTCCCTAAATTTGATCTGTGCAACCTCAAAATATATTTGGGAGGATATGTGCGAGTGCACATTTTGTTAGGGTGCAACCTGTTTTCATTACTGTACAGAACACGCTAATAACTGCACAAAGTATGTGCGTGCTGTGAGCTACAGTGACTGGCCCGGCCATTCATAGACAACGTTATTTTCCATCCCGCTGCGCTACTTTTCCACCGTTTTTCAATGTAAACGTGCAAGACAGACGAGTTTCAACATTTGTACGCATCTCTCACGTGCATGAGCACTAACATTTGCAGTGGTGTGAGCAGGGCATTGGTAGTGCACAGCCGCGCGGCTAAACAGCAACTGACTGTACCACAGGTTTCAACGCTTCTGCGCGTCACTTGCGTCTTTTGCAGCGCCTGGCGCATAAGCACTAGTGTTAACAGCGGTTCCCAGTGTGTTGGGAGTGTGAAATTAATACTGTACACCTCTGCTAACACGAGCACTGAGCAAAAGCATAGAGAGAAAACCTCTTTTCTAAAAGCAGCGCCTGTTACGAAAACAGAAAGCATCATTTTTGTTATAATTACTTGCCGATCAGGTGAGTTTGACAAAACATTTTGCAGTGTTTACATATTGTTTATTGCTGCATAATATAATGAATTGAAATACACATTCATTTGGTTCATAAAGGTCTTTTTAAAATGCCTAAATATTTGGATCTTGTGATTTTAAGGTGAATAAAAGACCTCGCATTGGGGTGTGAAGAGACACTTATCCCACGAGACATCTCTGTAAAAAAGATATATTGTATATATAAAATAGTGTATCAGGTTTAATTTGGAAAACTAAACCTGACTTTGGGTGTTAATATTCCAGGCAGCACAGCAGAACTTTTTTAAACACAAAAACTAAAATATTGATCATTCAAAACTACAAGTTCTAAAAGAATCTTAAAAAACAAGCAGCTATCATAGACAGCAATAAAATATCTCATAAAAACATCAAGACTTCAAAACAAAGTTTCATGGTTCTGAAAGTCAAAATGACAAACAGAAATGTAATCCTATAAAACACTGACGATCCTCATATTACTATTTATTATTATTTATTATAAAAAGCCTGATTAAATGTTCATTTGGAATAATATTTTAATATTCACAAGCCTACATAATAGCTCACAAGCAGTCCATGCATTTATTTTCACTTCACCATACAAGAAAGATATCTTTGAATTTATTGTCATCCAGAAGTCATTTCAGAGGAGTTCAGGCACTTGCTAGAGAGCTGCTGCCAATTTGACCGAATCATGTAGAGAATGCAAAGCTCCAAGGAGCTCTGCTGTGTTAATTACTGCACCTCTGCAGTGCCAGGCAGTAAAGTGCAGCCTGCATCAGCCCTCATTAACACTGGCACCTGTACAGAGGACTCCGTTACAGGCCCCAGTCTGTAGCAGCCCGGGCAAAAGAAGCATGCGTCGACTGGCGCGAAAAAAAGGGATGTGGCTGGCAGCCATACACACGTCCCCGGCCAGTTCAGTCTACTAACTGGTAAACCCTTGGGAGTCAATTTCAACGAATGCGTGACACTGATGGAGTAAGCGGCTATACTGCATTTGGAACAGAGAGAAGATTTCTGAAAAACAACGGCTTTGTCCTGTTTTTAATGAGTTTTGAGAGAAGTGATAGACTGTTTGTAAAAATTTGGGACTAAATTTGGGGTGTGTTGTGTGCATTAAAGTGCTGCAAAAATAACATGGAAACACTGTGGCCTGAAGCTTCTTTTAACATTGCTCTGTTGGTTGAGCATCCTGATATGGCTCAAACAATTTAAGACATTACAACCCGAAGACCTGAAATAGGTGTTTGGGGATCTTGTCCAAGATGACTTTTTTAGCTTAGAAATGACAAACTGCAGCTTAGAATGAATAAATATTCATATCTTTTCTAGAGGAACTATAACTGATCAGGCTTCGTGAAACTTGCTGTTTGACAAATTCTGTGATGTAATGCATGTGTGAAATTCTATTGCAAGTCATCAAACCTTTTATCCTCAAGGCAGGTTTTTATCAAAAGGCTTTGCTGAACCAATAAGTGGATTATTAACATAAAGTCCTGTTTTCTTATATACATCCTCTAATGGAACGCGTAAAAAAAATCAATGTTAAATGGCACAACTATGATCCTACAGTAATCGAATAATGACAATTACTCCAACAGCAATCTCCACAGCTCAATATGTAGCATTTGAAGCAAACGCGCTGATGAAACATCGCATTAATTGTTTTTGGCTCATCGTATGTTCACCAAAACACAGTTTCAACACGGTGAAGAACAAATAATTACATTGCAGAACAAATGCAAGCGTACTCATGTGTGTGCACGGTCATGTGGATTACTAAGCAGACTTGCGATGGAGAAGGCCCCATTGGGGGATGGTAACTTGGCTTTGGCAGAGGGGAATCACTCTCTATGTGCTTCTTCCACAGCGCCTGAAGACCTGGCACACCGCTTCACAACAACAACAGTGATGTAACCTAGTAACAAGCCCTTGGCTTTCTACTCCAAACGAAACTCCGGCCATGTCTCCCGTATCAACAACATTATTGCAGGGTGCAGAAAGGCTTGTGTTGTTTTAGCGTTCACGGGTGGGACTGAAAGGGAGGGGTGGGAAATGCTCTCACCTGCCCCGGAGTCGAAAGGAGATTCCTCATTTTCTCCAAGCCCTCTGGGCACCCATACCGGGTTATTTTTGCAAACAAGAATAACTAAAAGAGCAGCGGCACAACATTGCGCCCAAATGCCGAGTGCTGTAATTGTTCGTTGTGGCCAGCCAGCAAACTCATCTTCATTAAATGGAAAAGTAGGTAACAGCAACAGCTTTCAAATGTCAGTCTTTCCTCCCCATTAAAGGCTTAATGGTTGCATTGAAACCACCCCCAGGATGAGAGCATTAATAACCCAGTCGTTACTCGCATTTTTAGGATGTGTCAATTATCGCTTCGCTGCACGCTCACTGCCAGCCTAGCACATTGTTCGGCTTATTACAGCCTGCAGCGGATCAGAGCTTGTCACAGTGAGACTGCTGCTCAGCCCGGTCTGTCGGATGCCGGCGCTGATCCCAGGCCTGCTCGAGAAACTCCTTTAAGGCAGCGAGCACAGATGGGGAGATCTGATGCGTTCAGGGTTTGTGTCAAGTGCTGGAGGAGCCGTGTTCTAGTAACAAGGTTTGGCAGCTACACATTGGCCAGGGTGGTGTGTCCTCGGCGCGCCAGTCTCATTGCTTTACATGAGTGTAGATTCCCACCTCCCCAGCTCAGCCGTCTGCAGGGGCCGCATGCTTGTACTCCATAATTAATCTGCCAGTCACCGCAAAGTGCCACTCTAACTGCGGAGAAACGGAGAGCAGCACACATCCAAGAAGCTGATAATCATAAATGTGGCACTGTGTTAATAGTAGGTTAACGTAAAAGCCACAGGATTTTCAAAAGCCTTAGAGGGTCAGGAATGCGGAGACGAACGGACATTGAATTCCTGCTTAAAAATGTCACCCTGAAGCAGAAAAATAAGAATGTGAACGACAAAAGAGGTACGATGAACGATCTTTTCCTTTCTGACTGAACCGCACGTCAGCATCCAGCTGCAGGCATTGCGCTCATGCCCACTGAGAGAGCCGAGAAAATTCCTTACGGGCTAATCAGCTGCAGGATGTCACATGGGTTTAAAAGCAGAGACAACAGGCGCTGTAACCTCTGATGCAGATACACTCAAATAATTACTGAAAAGAGAGGAAGGAATTTGAATTTATGCAAGAGTAATTATGCCATTTGGGGATATTAGAGAGATTTTCTCAGCAGTCTGCCACCACTCGCAGTGCCTTTCAGAGGCGGGCGGCTAAGAGCTGCACACGCTGACAAACACAAGGCCTTTGGCTCATTGTGCAATCTGCGGGCCCTTACAAAATGACGCTCAGCATTCCAGTAATTCAATAAACCCTTCCAGTGAATTACAGGCCTGATCAGGAGGGGGATTGTCTCTGCGTCCCTAGGAGCTTGGCTGGGAGGTGCCCTTTGTGTACGGAGCTGTGATGCTGTCCTGACACCAACCATGCGAACCCAATTACACTGCTTTGTGAGCCCGCGGCCCCTGTATTAACACACACGTATTCTCCCCCGAGAAGCACAGACCAGTGCCAGGCTGGCAGACACTCGCCAGAGCCTACCGCTGAATCTCAAATACAGCACTTAAGGTTCTGGCAAAATAATCATTTGTCCCCTGCATTCTTGAAAGCTCCCTTTCTCATCAGAATTCCCTGTTTCTTTCCTTGCCAATTAAATGCTAAGCTCCTACCTTCTGCAGCGGGCGGCACAATGAAGCCTCAGAGCGGAGGCAGACAGAAGCTGAAAATCACTGGCATTATTAAAATGCAATACTGGTACAAATCAAGTTAGCATGTAGCATTCTATTTGACTGGTTGTGCTTCAAACGTGTTTTTTTTTGTTGCTGCAAAGCTATTCGATAAAGATGGTATTAACATCAAAGTTTAAATGGCTGGAGGAAGAAGGACTGTACATTCACCTGCCTAAAATCAGATGTTGCTTTTGCAAAATCTACTCAGATCTATATTGATCAGGGAAAAGGATATTTTATGAGCTGATTGGAAAAAATAAGACACACTATTCAGATACAAAAAGTAAATAAACCAATGGCTTCGGTTATGCCGCTTCAAGTTCTTCTCACGTAGGCCTAAAATTGTCAACACTTGGGATGACATTAACACTTGGGTTATAATTAAAACCGTTTTGCTTTTCAATCAATATCCAATCTCTCAGAAGTAATTAACAACATATTACAGAGTTTATTGCCTGGCAGAGCTGGCTGCTGCTGCATCATTAACTGTTAAAATGTGACTCCTTGACACCTACAGTCATTTTGCAGCTTTCACTGCAGTCACCCCCTCTCCTCTTGGTTGTCATTTCAGCACCCCCAAAAGGAAATGCTTACTTTCCACCGGGGGCAAATTCACATTAGTGCTCTCACAATGTCTGATTTAAGAAAGAAGTGACTGAGACAGAAGATTATGCACCTCTTACTCTCACTCTCTCTATGATAATGCACAGTGTTAAAAAGGACAAGCAGCTTCACCTCGATTTAACAATAAATCTTAAGGTATTTAAAAATTAAAAGCTAGTAATAATACAGACGTCAACTCAAGCTCTTGCAGAGACAAACGCTTTTATGAATTTGAGGTTGTGAGCATAGTGCGTAATATATCAAAGGGGGCTAATCCCTAAGGAAATGAAGAACTGAGACAGCATGACTCAGAGGGGGAATACCAGCGAGGGCTGATGAAAATATGGAATAAAGATGGTGACTTGAAACCAGTGATACAGCTGCAACACTGTCAATGAGGCACGCTCTGACGCAGTTTACTTTCTGCAAGACAACTACGTAAAAAAGGTTAATTACAGACCCGGAAGTTAACTGGTGTTAAATGTTGGCCTGCGTTTTCTGTTGACAAACAAAAATTTCCGTCCAAGCAAAGTATAAACCTGAGCTAATATAGGTATTTGAATTTCAATAATACTCAAAAAAGTAGTTTCACTTAAAATCATCTAGGGAAAACCCTTAAGGTTGCACCGATGACCAATTCAAAGTGCAACTTTGCAGCTGAAAAGCAACCACCCACTATAAAGACTAACCCTTTTCCCAGAATGATAATGCATCGGAATCTGTGGTTGCACAATGCAGCAGCACACTAGAGATTAGAGGATTATGTCACAGGTCAATGGTTTCATCTTTTGTTGATGTTCGAGCTTAACCATCGCTTCTCAAAGACTATGCAGAGACTATGAAGAGAATATTGCATGCTGCCAATATTCTACCGTCCCAAGGACCCTTCAAACATGCCATGGTTGAAGATTAAAAATAAATAAATGCATGTCACTCCATCTAATGAGTCATAGAGAAATTAAAGCAGGTGACAGGGAGATTGTAAACTTTACCAAGTGAAATTTGATTCCTGGTAAATTCTAATGATAAACATAGATACCTCATATAATAACACCTTATACAAAGCCTATGGAACAGGGTATTTTGTTTTACATGTGAAACCTGGGTTTTGAACAGGCAATGCTCAATGAAGAACTATTCAAAATATTTATTTAAATAGCTTTCAAGGGCAACTTTGATGTGCATGATGACTAAGATATCCACCCAACAATATACTCGATGGATGAGAGTATAAAGCCATCTGATTACTCATCAAGCTTATAGTGTTTAAATATAGTTTCTAAAGTCTTCTAGTGCAATTAAAAAGGAGGCGCCCTAAAGCCAAAAGAAAAGCATATAAACTTCACCATTGATTGGTGGAAGTGATTTTTATAAATATTTAGTGACTAAAAGGAACAGTTCACCTAAAAATTCTCTCATCATTTACTCACCCTCCAGATGTTCTAAATCTGTATAAATGTCTTTGTTGTGATGTACACAGAGAAAGATATATGGAAGACTGTTTGAAAGCAAACGGTTCTTGGCCACTATTGAGTACCATAGTAGGATATCTTTATACATTTCTTTGTTCTGTTGAACACAAAAAATATGTTTTGAACAATGTAGGAAAGCAAACCGTTCTGGGGCACTTTTGACTACCGTTGTAATAGCCCCACTATGGTAGTGAATGGTGGAACAATTTGGTTACAAGCATTCTTCCAAATATCTTTCTCTGTGTTCATCAGAACAAAGAATTTTATACAGTAAATAATGACAGAATACATTTTTTTGGGTTAACTGTCCCTTTAAGCTATTAATTTTTTTATCAGTTACAAAAATAACAGCGGACAACAGTAAAAGCAATACTGTAAACATTAAACACGAACTATGATTACAATAATAGGGGAAATTAAACTAAAACAATTGAATTGTTGTTAGCGAAAGCAAAACTTTTCGGCTGCTGTTGGCTCAAAGCTACGCTGAGGTTATGTTGACAAAAGCTCCCAACTGTCCAAAATAGAAAGGAGGGAAACAGAAACAACGTGAGCACTTTCCAAAATAGCTTTTTAGATCTGACGATCAAAACTAACATCACAACAGAATTTAAAAGTGATAATACAAATTTAAATGTGGCTGACTAATATATATTAATTCATTATAAGGGAAACCACATCAAAGACCATATATCCTTGACATCCCTACCTAGCCATCCCCTAATTAGGATGTTAAACGGTCCATCACGAGCTACAGGGGCAATGGGTGTATGTGCTCAGAGACGGCACCTTGCGGATTTGGGAGACTCCACATAAGGTCATGTTACACTACGGTTGGAGTGCCCACTCTTGCTTCTGGCTCTGCTATGGAGACATCCGAAGACTTTCACTCTGCAAGAGGAACGCGGCCATAAAACAGAAAAAATCTTCAGTGAAGGTGAGGGCTACCAAATGGTAAAGTATAGCTCTGTCTGGAAATTTTTGGTGCATGCTAAAAGCTCAGTAGTTATTTTTCTTTGGGAAAAACATTTGTTCACAAGGAAAATGTAATTTGCCAAATGACCGCAAGTGTCATTGATTTGTCTGTTTGGTGGTTTAATGGTCACAGCTGCAACAAAGCTGCTAAGTGTCACACTTCATTAATTCTTAAGCCTCCAAACCTTAAGTTGCACATAACACATAACGTTTCGATTTATCAGATATTTACTTAGCTTTATATTAATGAAATAATGGAAACCAGTTTAAATTCCTTAACAAATGAGATGGCGGAGGATAAAAGAATCAGAGACAGACACACCCCTCTCTCTCTCTCTCTCTCTCTGACACACACACAGAGATATCAACAGGATATTGTAAGGGCAGGATGCAGTAGCAGTGAGTCATTTCCTTTCACTAATTTGTGGCATGAATCTTAAACCTCAAAAAATCTCCAACCTCTTTTGTGGGATTAAACAGATGTTCACTAAAATATTTCATCAACACACTTCAGCTGACCTTGTCCTCCACAATGACTGAATGAATGAGCAGTATCGTAACGTTATCAGGTAAAACTGGTAAGCAGACATAGGATATGGCTTAGTGGAAGAGCATGGCGTTAACAACGCCAAGGTCGTGGGTTCGATGCCAGGGGATGGCACATACTTAGAAACAAATGTATAGAATAATGCAATGTAAGTCGCTCTGGATAAAAGCGTCTGCCAAATGCATGTACATTTACATTCTAAAAATGTCTGTTATCAGCCCTGCTGTGGAAAATGAAACCATTAACGTACCAGCCGGCATGGATTGGCAAGGAGTGGAACGATTAAGCAACGAGAACGATTCGGCGCCATGGTGGAAATGTGCACAGTGTCTCATATTGCTGCTGCCCTTCTGAAACCTTGTATCTCCATATTTTGTGACATTTATTTTTGCTATGAACCATTATTATAAGTCACCCTTTATGTTTGTCACTGGGTTTTGCAAATGTCTATACAATAAAACTTATTAAAAAGTGATGGTCAACACCCGAGATTTTTAAATCATTTCAAAAGAAGGGTAGTGTTTTTCCGTTTACCTGAAAAACATCAAATTTGGAAATTCAAGGTTTTGGAAGAACAACGATGATTGTTCAAGTTGAAATTCTGATAGAAAATAACCAGAAAAATATTCTAAGCATTAAGACAGACAAACTTGTTTAAATGGGGTGTAATATAGAGCTGCAACTAACGATTATTTTAATAATCGATTAATCTGTCGATTATTTGTTCGATTAATCGATGAATCGGATACAAATTTTTAAAAGCATTCATTTTCAACCCTTTATTGAAAAATAGAACTGACATTGCAAAACATATTTCAAAAGCTTTATTATTACTTATTATATTATTATTACAGCTGGCTGTGGTTTACATGATGCATTTCCCATCAAGAAGCCTCTCATGGTTTGCTGTTTTTTTCTGGAATTTTTTCGGGTCTCTCTGATGGTCTTTCCTCTACCTCCGCTCTGCTTTTTTAATTTATTTTTTCTCCGCTATGCTGCGCGGCGCGATCAACTTTTTTTAATCCTGTGACACACTAGATGCGTGGCGTGAGCGTCTCAGAAGCCTGGCGTGACCGTTTTTAAATCGGCTCCCATGTTAACAGGTTAGAGCTTGCACACTGCCTGCGTGAGACGAGCCGCACGGAAAACGCGTGCATGCTAGGAATTGAATCGACGCCTATTTTTCACGAGACACGCAAGCGTGTTGGAAGCGTTTCCAGGCAAAATAGAATAGGAAAAGATGTTTATATGTAATTTTGTACACGAATACATATTAATGAATGCCATTTTGATGTTTGAAAGCTAATCATCATTTATTTGAACGTATTTTCAAATTGAATTTCATTAAACCAACATCTACACATTACGGGGTTTACATGTCCACTGTAGAAAACATCAGGACTTAAATCATGTTTATAATGCATTTTTGGAGAAACAACAAGTGAATATTGAAATAAATTATACATTAATATTCCTATTAAGTATGAGATATTATTACTAAAATGTTGCAAATGAATACTCCAATTAACTACTTTTTTCCATAAAATCTTCCTCCAAGAAAATGCTTAGGCTATATCCAATGAAAAGATACATTGCATTGAATGGGAATATTAATTTATGTCCATCTTAAACACATATTGCATAAAGTAAACTCGTGCATCAATTGATTACGTTACATCTTTAATAACATATCTGAGAATCATCTTAATACGAATTGTGGTTCGTATTAAACCCCAAAATGTATTGGTGACTGAATTATTTTTGTTTTTTATGCTCTTAACAATGTGATTAAAAAAGGAAAAAAATATGACACACTACAATAACAACGTAGTCTAGTGTGTCATCTGAGTGACGGTCCAACATCAGGTAATAAAGCTACAAAACATTTGGAAATGTTATTTAAATAAACAGACAGCCTACTTACTCATTTTTCGGATTTTGGAAGGTGTAGGTTATGTGAAAAAAGTTTAAACTTGTCGTGAATACAAGACCCTTGTCTGTCGGCGGCCTCCCTCTATGTCACCTATAGCAGCAGTAGCGCGCCAGCGCCGCGTCAGGCACGGTGCTGGTGTGCAAAGATACAGAAAACACGACGCAGCCGCCACAGAGCTGACACGCAACAGAAACGCCACGCTCACGCCACTCAAACATGTGGCGCGCGTTATAGTCGCGCGATACAACGAATCGATAATGAAATTCGTTGCCAACGTTTTTAATAATCGATTTTTATCGATTTTATCGATTCGTTGTTGCAGCCCTAGTGTAATATATTTTCTAGTTCAAGCTCTCTCAAAACTTGACAAGCAACACCAATACACACCGGATTCAAGAAAACCTCTGGCATCCAAACACATCTCTTGGATTAAACTAAAGTTAATTAAGTCCAAAATGGCCTTACACAATTCGGCTGTTCTGGGGGAAATGCTGATGGCCTGTTAGTTAATTTACTAGCTCAAGAAGTAATAAACGCTTGGAAATCTCAGACTGAACTACTGCCATGTCTACGCCATGAAAACGGCAAAACAGCAGTCAAAGACACTTAGTGTGCCGATTTACTGTGAATCGATGCAAGAAGCTCATCAAACTGTGTCCTTAAATCCTCTGATTATTAAGGCATGCAAATGAAGTCTGATGTATTTCTCATTGATTTGGAAGATCATTTAGGTGAACCATCAGCACTGCTGCTGGCATGCAATTAAACCCTCTTTAAGATCACAAAACATGCCATGTTCAGCATTATTTCTGAAAGGATTATTCTGTTGGTCTTAAAACAAGCTGTTCGAATTTCCATACAGTGTAAATCCTAATGCAAATAATGTTCCAAAAAGCTTTACATTTGACATTTCATTTACATCAAGCGAACGGATTCAGCTGTGCTAGCTTAACACAAAAACAACCAAACTGGAACTTCGTAGCAGTTTACTTAAACCATTCTTTGCCAGCGTTGTTTATTCTAGTTTAATACTCAATTACCCAAACCATTAACAGCTTTCCCCTTGAGCACAGTAACACCATAAGAGAAACGCTAAGCGGGAAATCCAGTTAATTAATTAATACTTGAATTGAACGTGAATGAAATCCTGTTACCGACCATGTCTTTGTAGCCTTCCACATTTCCCCTTCATTCAATTTCACAAATCTGTCTGAAGCTCACCTTTCTGCTTCTAATTCTCAACCGCGTTTTTTCACCTATACGGAGCTCATTTCGCTGGATTTGCATGTCTGACACAGCGTAGCGTTAGTGGAGATAAATCAAAACTCCCAGTGGCTGCCTCTGCCAGGCTTCACTCATTTGACAGCGAGAGCTTCGGCACAGGGCCCAGACAGAGCAACAAAACAAGGTAAGATCTTAAAGAGGCCACAATTACTAAACCAATTCAACCTCTGTCTACAGCAATACAACCAGCAGTGTTTCCCACAGGATTTTGAGAGACTGTGTCGTTGATGAAGTCACACAATAATTAGCATATTTGTAACGTCATCATGTATGTTGTTCTAGTGTTAGCACTTGAAATCTGTTTCGCCAATCCTGTTTAACCAACAGTAAAAAATGTGACTGATTAATACTATCATTTAAACGATTTCAACAGGTTCCTCTCAGCCTTTATGGCTAGGGGAGTAACGATACTTTGTAGAACGATATTTTGCGTATTGCTGGGAGGTATACCGGTTCATGCCGAATACCGGTGTGTATTTGTTATTATATCAATTTCTAATATACCATATTACCGGCGTATGTAGCTTAAACAATGTGCTGAATGCGGCACTACTGTATCATCATTTTTCGATATAATCATGCCCTAAATGGTTGCATTTGGATGTTCGCGTGAGTGGTAACGTTACACATTCCCTTCATGTCGCAATGGTAGCGTGCACCGCGCGGCTGAACAGCAGACGACTGCAACACATGTGTAGCAATTGCAAGTTTGCATTATGTTATATTTAAAAAGCGAGCGTGTTCCCCTCATACCTGCTCCATATAAGCATATAACAATGCGTTTCTAGTTTTACTTGTTTCTCTGTATGATATGATGAGTTTTGACAGGATGATTTCATCAATTTCCTCTCACATGTCTAATTCAAGCCTTGTTTTATGATTTAAAATATGATTTCAGATAATGATGAAGCCATTGTAACTATGTAAAACACAGCAGACACAATGCATGTTTAAATTTTTTAAATTGTTACCATTTTGTATTCAACTATTCAGACAGATGGTATTAATTTTCGGGAGGCTGGATATTCTCTTGAAGTTTAGAGCACCAGTGCTAGCCATAGATGTGGTGCTACCAAGGAAAAAGTTAATTTCAAGCTTTTTTCTCTATATATTTACGTAAATAGTATGTATGCAAGTTACCTTTGCATGCTATTCGGTAGTTAAAGAAGTCTTAACTTTGCAGTTATAATAGGGGATTTTTTGATGTTTACATTGTGTAGTTAAGCTAAATTTGCCTAATTAAAAGGTTCTGTATTTTGACTGCAACTGTCATGCATCCTGATTCCTTCACTTCATCATGAGTGTCACCTCTTTATAAACAGCATCATTTTGTGGGATTGCTAACCTATATAATACTAGTGTGGCATTTTTCTACAATATTCTCTCACCACATGATAGTATAAAAGTCAATCAACTGCTGTATTTCCTCTCTCAATCAGTATAAAATGTGGTAAAAAAACCACCATGTACAGGAAACCGGTATAAATCTGGAAAATACAGTTATATTAATTTATTGTCTTACCGCCCAGCTCTATTTTTGCGTTGCAAAATTGTTACTATGCACATTGTATCGGGCATAACTACTGGTGCTCCTGACAGTAAACTACGCCATCTCACGAAAACGTTGTATTAAAAGTTTGCATGCTGTAGTAAAACGAAAATTAATACATAACCAGCTCTTGATGACAGTGCTTACATATTCTTATATGTTCTTTGACAGAAAAGCCCATCGTCTTGTCAGCTCACTTCACTATCCTCACATGGTGAATTAAATCTAACTCCTGCTGATGATCTTTGCTGCGACACTTGTTCCGCTTACGCTGAATGTAGCAGCCACGTTCAGATGTGCAGTCTGGTCTTTAACTAAACCAAGTGAATTATTACTAATTTATTAAAAATTCTTAATGTCTGTGGGGGTTGGTGCCGTGGTGGACAAGTGATGTAATCAGTTGGCGGGGGACACCATGCATCACCGGTGATGCAGACTATCACAGCAAGCCAACGCTGAGCGCTCGCCACTCTAAAATGAATTAAGTTGTTTTAAGTAGTAAAATAAAAATGTAAATAGGAATCATGAAAAATCGATTAATGTGAATAAATCAATATGGGAAACGGATAACACAATGATATGTTGTTATGAGTAGTAGCCTATCATTTTTGGGAGGTTTGTTCTGAAACTATGGCAGCACAAATTAGACTATGGCGGGCCCCCATAGTCTAATTAATGAATGGGCAAGACTGACCAGATATACCATGTGTTATCATAATCATCACATCAGAAGACAACGGAAGACAAGACAGATTTCTGGGCCTCATTTCGGTGCCACTTAAATGCTGACTGAGCCGTCGATTGAGACATTCGCCCTCATTCAACACATCTTATATAATGGTTAAACGGATCGCGAATGATCTGTGATCCGCATAACCCACAGATCGGAACACGCATGCCCCGTGGATTGATCATAATGAAAGATAGTTTTATCGCGCACTCTCTCTCCCGCCCTGCAACTCGGCGGGTTCAGCATTCATCACCTGGCACAGCCTTTAACTTCAACAAATAAGGCAAGTTTTAAAATGAAACTAACGTTAATTCCACATGCACATGACGCGTCTGTACTGCAAGTGATCACAATCAATCTGTTGTGCGTGTTTAAAATCAGTGAAGCGTGTGTTGCCCCCGTGCAATGGAGCTCAATCTCAACACAGTGACCCATTTGACAAGAAAGACAAGCGAGACGCAGCGGTGAAAGTGCTAAAACCTTATAGCACCTGTCAGTCTGATCTCTAGACATCAGTGTGTTAAGCTTTTTACTCAGACTGCATGTTTAGACATATAATTATTATTATTTTAAAAACAGACAGTATGTATAATGAATTGCACATAAAAATTTATAAAAATGTGCCTTAACCGGTATCGAAAAAAATAACTTCTGTAACTGCTTTAATGCATATTTTATATATTCTTTTTATATAGCAAATTTTAATATTTACACTTTTGCACTAATTTTTTTGTTATATAGATTTTTCATCATAATCCCACAAATGTGAAGAAACATTTAATTGTTGTTCAAAATGTAATTGAAGTAAGTCTACTTAACAGTAGCATTCAAGATGACAACTTAATCAAATATAAAAAATAAAACACTGCACTGTATAAAATAAATGATGCAATGACTCTAAATAAAGCTACAAAAGTTTCATTTTCTCTTAAATATTTGACAGATTTATAAGGTTACTGTCACTTTAACGCAAATTCTTTTTGATGCGGATATACAATTAAAACACAACAGACTGTGCTTATGTGAACCATTTGACTTAACAGTGTGTGTATTTGACAGTATAAGAACATACAAGACGTGAAATTTATGATTAGTAGGCCAACTGAGATCTCTGGAACAGCGATAACGTTACATATGCCATGTATGCTGTTGAATGGGGATGTGCAGACACATCGCAGCAAGAAGAATGTTTTACAGTGTTATGTATAATCTAAAGATCTCTCTGCAAAAGTAGAAATAAACGAATTTGTAATAAATCACTGACACGGTTTTAGTTTAATTGGTCGTGAAAGTGCTTGTAGAGCCATTCCTCTTGTTCTATGTTGCCGGTTCTGCTTCAGTTCTATGGCATACTGCAGCAAAGTGGAGAACTTTTGAACAGCAGCGTTTCAAGCACCAAAACAAGCAAAATTCTGGTATTGAACTGTTTGAAATATAACATGTACCGGTAAATTTCCAGAACCGGTTTACCTTGCAACCCTGCAATGTTACCACAACTTCATAGATAAACTTTGTTAGAGACATGTCTGCTGTTGAAACATTATTTCGAGCAAATAGAAAGAATGTTCAATAAAAGTAAAAGAAGAATTTAACAATTAGTATAAGATGACCAGCCATGCCGCATACAAAAGGATTCATGCCACTGAAGCAAATTCTTCAATTTTCTCAACTCCACATCAGCACATATTTCACATCACTCTGTGAGCAAGACCTTAACGCTGTTCTGCCCAAATTACAAGCTAGACTAAATCTTGTCCATCTCCAATCCATAGAAGAATGGATTCCTATGCCGTCTATTTCTCTGATCTGCTAGTTTCAGATGACTCACTTGGCAGAAGTCGCACATCATGTGGCAGGCAGCATGACTCACTCAGAACAGAGGATTTCTCCTTCAAGCTGCTGACCTGCCATTATCAGCCACCATTAGTATTGACATCTCAAGTGTCCAGCACTAAAAGGTTGTGTAGCTCTTCAAACATTGAGGCTATACAATTGATCAATACCAAACATGTTGGAGTATTAAGGTATTACTGATCACACTTTATAAGACTCTCCTGCAAACTTTTGAAAAAAATGATAAAGTGATTTACCAGCTGCATGGGAAAATAATCGACATTGAATACAATAATCTTAACTAACTGGACATTCAAATCATGCCATGCTTGCTACTAAATCGCTAATTAAAAAAAGACACCCGTTTATTTAAAGAGCTCCAAAGCTTGCATCATATATCAAAGTTTAAATAGCATTATCAAAATGACAAGCAAGTTGAGTAATGTGTCAGGGTTCTCATAAAATATCCCCCAATAAAGCAGCCATTGGAACAACACCGCTAGCCACTGTTTTCGGCCATTAGGCACCCTTTGAAAACTGTCTGCTACCCCCTACTGCACAGCGAGTTTTAAAAGCAATGTCCACTTGTGCATGTTAATTGGACAGTAAATTAAGACAGAGAAGTGGAGGTATCAACCATATTTAAAGACATCAGATTAAATGAATAAACATACTCCCTGCAGAGGGCATACTGGGGGTTGCTAGGAGATTGGACTGTGCAAGGCTGCTCGTGTCAGATGAAGCTGCAGGGTTCACAGCAAAATTACATCTCAAAAACACAGCATCTTGCAAATTGGGAAGAAGCTACATAAAATTCAATTCAGAACAAAACGTTAAATGGTGAGAAACAGCAATTACCTTATCAAAATAAAATCTTAAAAGGAAAGTCTTATAATTGCATTTAATTTGCAAACTATTTAAGTGATTTATTGTCATTTTACTAATTGCATCTGAGGTATAATGCAAGCGCAACCATCTAGTTAAAAAGGTAGAAGGCCTCAGGAAATCCCCTAGTATGACTTATGACTTTCCTTTTATAGTGACTTCTTGCTCATCAGAGAAAGTCAAAAGCTGAGGTGTCAAACTAAACATGCTTTTGAAAATCCAAAAACGAGAGAAAAAAACTGTAAAACAGGCCATTTTAATAGCGCAATGCAGCCTTTAATTCACCAGACAGACTGCAGTGTGTTCAATTATAGTGTCCTTTATCATTAGGTTCTTTAAGATGATGCTTATTTGGACACGGCTTATATGCATCTGCATGAAATAAAATTACCCTTTTTTACCCACTGTATTCTCCATCAAATAAAAAGGGAAAGCTCTTTCTGGCACTCCTTGAAGACATTAAAAGTAGGTCATTCAGTCTCTAGTGACTCACCAATTCTGGCAAGAAACCAACTAGCTCAGGTATAGAAATGGCAAGAACATTTTTGGCAAAGTTGTCATGCAATAGCAGTTTTTAAAGGTCCAGTGTGTAATCTTTGGGATGATCTATTGATAGAAATGCAATATAATATACATGATAGTCTTCAGAGGTGTATAAAGAGCTTAAACAATAAAGCGTAATGTTTTTATTAACTTAGAATGAGCCATTTCGATCTACATACACCACGGGTCCCCTTGCATGTAATTCACCATGTTCTGTAAGCCGTCATAGTGTTTTGAAATGGAGGGGAGGGGTGGAGTGAGCCGTTGATTGCAATTTGCAACTTTGCCGCTAGATATTACTGACTGGACCTTTAAAGTTTTTAAGTGTTTAAGTATGAAGACAGATTGCATATTAGTGATGGGTTAAAATTCTAACTGTAGATTGTCTTACCTTATGAGTGACTTCAATGTATATTTAATTACTGATGTATTTCAAATTTTAATTTAATATGTAGATTTTAAAGGATAGTTATCTTAAATCCTATTATCCTTTCTCTTTTCATTCAAATTCAAGTGGATTTAATTGTCATTTCAGGGCTCCAGACTAACTACCAGTGTCATTGGATTTGCAACACATGAATACGCATTTTAATATGTAATATTGGCTTTTCGTTATATTCTTCGTGACAGTAAAATAGAGATTGAGACCCTTAACCTGATACTAAACGCAACATTAGCTTACACCATTGAGCAAACCAAATGATCGTTGTCAGCTCTTTGCTGTAAGATTTCCCAAACTCTCTGGTATTCTTGTAGTTTTTTGTTTGGTTAGGGTTAACTTGATCTTCAAGGGAGTGGGAGGTGCCGTTCGAGGGGCTGGGCGCACCCTAAGGTAATGGTAGGGGAAACACTGTAAGTACAACATTTGGTTGCAAACGTAACACTAGCGTGCCGGTACTTCGGTACCTAAAAATAAAAAGGTTGGCGGTACCTAATTTTCATAAGACCCTGTAGCACCGAAGTACTTTTAATAGAGGCAATGAGACATGAGCGCGGCTCCGATCCACAAGTGATGCACACAGAAATACTTCATATTAAAGTCATACCATAAAGAAAACGAACAGACTTTTCTGGTGAAAGGAGGAAACATCCAGTTTTCTTTGAAGTTCCTGTGGTAAGTTTAATATTCTGTTAGCGTTTGCATTATGAATGTTGTATCAAATGTTAAGTTAAAGGTTACATTAAAATAAACGTCCCTGTTCGCGTGTTAATTTGTTAGCGCCAATGCTAATCCAGTCAAGTGTCCTTATTAGCCTTTAAAGCTTTTATAATCGTAATGGGGTAAAATAAATGGGATTACATGATGGGGTTCACGGTACCTATTTTATATAGGCCCATTCGAAATATATGTGCTAGAAAACAATATACTGTATGTATGACCAGCAATGTGTATGTCTTGGATATATAACTCTATTAGGTTTAAAAAGCCAAATTTAAAGTAAATGAATATACAGTTAATGTAAGTAATCTCGTGTATATGCTTTATAAAACCAGAGGTTTGTTCTAATATTGAATATGCATGTTTGTTCAGTCGGTTGTCTAACTGAAGTTTATTCTATTTGTCTTATACAGCAGCAGACTGAGGAGGATGTTCATCAGCATAAAAAACCTCAGTGAGCACACATCAATTTCAGCAACAATTAACTTGTATATTGCATGTATACAAAATGGCATTGCTTTTTATACATTTATATTTACACTGAGCTTTAATAATAAAATTGTGTTTCAATTAGCATGTACTGGTGTTTAGTACCGAAATTGGTACCGAGAACCGTGGAATTTTACTACTATTTGTACCGTGACAACACTAAGTGAGACAAATAAAACCTGTCTATGACTCTTTCTTCTGTTGAACACAAAAGATATTGAGAAATGTCCACGTGAATTGTAGTCAATGGGGGACAATTTTGTTCAACGTTCTTCAAACTACCTTTTTTTGTATTCTGCTGAAGAAAGAAAGTCATACAGGTTTGCAATGAGTGTATTACTAAAACAAAGAAAAACTGCATTTAACTATTTTAATTAACCTGCACCAATATTACAATATAACATAGTTACAAACAGCAATATTTACCATCATATTTCATTTGCAGAACATACATCATCATGTATATTCTATCCTATCATCTTACCCTTAGTGCACATCCTTACAAACAAATTCATATGAATAAAACATTTAACTGAATGAAATGAAGCCTGCAAAACTAAAAACGTATTCCCATGCTGAATTTTGGAATGCTGGCCCAGTTTCGCAGTTGGACTCTTCATTAAGTCGTCAGTAGTATTATAATCATCAGTAACAAAAATGAAAAAATTACCAGGTGCAGCCTTCTCCAGGCGCTCTAAGATTATCCTGGTCCAACTGCAGCCTCTGGCGGGGTCACTACAAGGGCTAGGATTCCAGCCGGCCTATTTAAGAGACGATGACTCAGCCGACCCAACCCAGTGTCAGTGGTGTCAGCCACCAAGGGATCTGGCATTCTAAAGATCCATTGATCAGTGCAGATCTTGTCCCGTTATTGACACACCAACACAGGGCCAATGGAATCCATGAAATCCTTTGGAGTCGAGCAGGATATGTGCCCCCTCCCCCACATCGAGTTAATTCAAACTGTGCAAAGGGAACAGTGATGTGTCCAAAGGAAATATGACTCATTTGAGTAATACGAGGCATTCTCCACAGAACTCTTGTTTGTTAAGTGAGAGGAGCCAGTTGAATCCAGCGGTGTGAGGAACGAGAGCTTTCCAAAGGGAGGGGCAATCACTTTTGGTGTCTGCCATGTCATCTTAAAGCTCCACTAACACCAACTCCACAGGGCACTTCTTTGGCCACATTCAAGGACTTTCTGAACCACGGTGACAGAATTATTTCCTTTAAACAGACCTGCAAACTAGGAAGAGGTGAAAAAGGTGACAGCCATACAGCGGTGGGGGATTGTCATTTTCTTTAGTCTTTTGGCCTGCAAAGAAATCACCAAAATATCTTCTCACTAAACTGGGAGAAATGCAAATCATTTCTATGGCTCTCCAAGTACACCCTTAAGACTTTATTTTCCAATCTCTTTTATTCCAAATATTCTTAAATATCTCCAAATGTAATATTTTGCAACAACACAGAAACCGCTGTCCACACATTTAAAATTATTTGGAATAAGAAGCACACAGAAACTTCTAAGATATTCCTTTAATTCTTTGTCCTTAACTAAATAGGAATTTTACTCGAATTAAATTGTTACTGCATGATAATATTAATAATGTAGAAAAAATCATGAGTATACGGCCTGTATTTTTAAGTGGGCTGCGTTCTTAACAAAACTTCACAAATGGAAACTGGACTGTTTATTGTACCCTGTCTGCAAGTTTTTTTATAAGCCTTAAATAAATCAATGTATCAAGACACTGTTACTGCTTTAAACAAAAAGATCCTTAAATTATTTATTGCTAGCCTAGCAAACATTTTGCTATATTTTTACCAAGCATCACAGTGCCATTTCCTTGATGCGGCTCTGAACAGTTGGATGCTATTCCCATTGAGAAAGTATTCATTCAACTGCAACTGACACACATTTGTTTCATGCATCGTTTCAGGAACTTGGGAAATCTTTAAGGAAAGCAGGGAATGAACACTAAATGTACTATTCAGATTTGCTTTAAATTGAGTTATAAACCACAATCAGCACATAATGCAACTGTAATGTAAATTTATTACTGCTTCATATTCTGAATTCTTCGAAGCAAGCAACGTCGCTGCTTCTGGTAACTCACCCAAAGAGATATTAAATTCTTACATTTGCATAATACAATGTCGAATTAAAGGCAAAACATTAAGAGGTAAAATCCTTTCAAAAACTTTGTAGATAAGACACTAGGTAAAATTAGACATTTAAGAGGCATCATACACTGAAAGGCAAAATTAAACATTTTCAATGCACTAAAATAATTAGTTTTACTAATAAGACAAATGTTCACATTAAAGCTTTGCCTACTCATACACTCAATATGGGAGAAATGACCCAGAACAAGTAGAGAACTGGCCAGAAAATGATCATGCATAAACCATGGAGAATTGTCCATCTTTAGCAAATTATTAGGGCTAGAAGTGCTTTTGTAACTACAGCCAAGTTTGCAGTAAGCTGAAGTAATTAAATTGGTTATTAAAAGGTATTAGGAGAGCTTCAGTATGATTACTTGGGCTGTGTAATTTAGGCAAAATCCTTTCCCTGCTCACAGCTACCAAATCTCTGCTGAACAAGAGCCTTTAGAGAGAACAAAATGAGACACACTGTATTTTGCAATGTTGCTATACTGTTTTAAAAGACTGAAACTTGACACACAAGGTCCTTCAATTCCACAGTGACACACCCTTGAAGACAAACCTATCTTGTCAAGGACAAATAGGCAATGCAGCAAGAAATTTCAATGCAGTCATATTAAAAGGAAGGAATTACACACAAAGGTGGATCCCCACACATTTCTCTGACGTGCATGTTGTGAACAGAGCGTGCTAGTGAAATAAGTAACATGCCATGGTTCGTGTGAGTGACTCCATTTAACATGCCAAACACCCTAAAATTCTACAGTACATTTCCTGTACTTGTAAAGGGGTTAGGTAATGAGGGTAGAAATCATTTGGTCCCTCGCGATTCGATTTAGAATCGATACTTGCACAATTAGCATATTTAAGATTAAAGATGTCATCTCGTCACGTTTATGACAATTGCCACATCATATGACAAAATCATCATACACATAAATTAAAAGAGCTGTTATTCTACCAATATAAGTGTATTAGTCCCGTGCAGAGTACCCAGTACGTCCGTCTGGCTAACAAACTGTGCATATTTACAGAAGTATGTTCATGTTCTTAAGTCTAAACGGTGACAGGATTTGGGAATCGCTATTTTGCACTTACTGACAAGTCAGCTGCGGCATAGTAGTCAGCAAAGGTATATTAAATTAAATGTGCTGTTTCTCATTGCCGCTCACTCATTGCACAAAGCAAATGCAGAGAAAGACCACCCTAAACATGTATTCTGTTTATCTTGCAGTTTAGTCCTAAAGGCTGGATTTATTTGGTTCTCTCTTTCTCTACTGCTCCGTGTTTGCGCGTGAATTGTGCACTCCAAAGGTCCGGGTGCTGCACCGCTCTTGTAGTTGACTTCCGCCTTATTTGTACCAAAGACCTCACGTTATCATATTTAGTAACGTTACAAAAAATATATTTTTACTGATACTGCTATCAGATTGCATCGATATTCATTGTGAATATTTTTTTTCTCCCAACCCTATTAGATAAACAGGTACAAATTTCCATACGGAACTACATGCTGCAATAGCCCAGTTTGAGACTATGAAAACTTGATCTGTAGGGCAGATAGCATGAACATGGTCTCCCGCCATGTAATTGAGGCAGATGACACATAATCTGTCTGCTGCACCACATATCTGGAGTTCCTGCTGTTGGATCAGCAACCACAGCACAGTATAGACCAACATCTGACAAAGTTCTCTGTACATGGGGAGACTGGGAGAGCACTGGCAATGAATTTCAGCATTAATAAAAAATGAAAGTGTAGTGCTTGAGTAGATCTGCGCTCCCCTTCCCAAGGGTGGGGGGGTAGTCTGAAAAACTCTGAACCAGTGCAGCATTCCCATATCCACCCATATCTAGTGAGGGCCTCTTTAAAAATTCATTAATTTACAGCAAAAATAGATTAAAGCACCCAGCTGAGCAAAACTCGAAATTTGGCTCCTGAATAACATTAATAATAAAACAGCTCCCAAAAGCCCCTGGGGTTTTGCCTGAAGAAACAGTATTGGCTCAGATTCACCTTATAGCACCTTGTGAATAGCACATTTTTAACGATTATCAAAATAATACGTTGTCATTCACCAGTATGAATTTCCTATTGTACTGCTGTTCATTATTTCAATTCATTTTCAATGTGACCGTAGCCTTGAAGCTGCAATGCCTATGTCTGGTGAACGTCCCAAAATGCCTGAAACTACTGTAATTGCTCTGGTCAGTGCTAAATGAGGTTCACTTAAGTGCAATTATCCCCCTGTGATCTTTCACATAAAGAGAGTTCTTTAACATGAAAAGTGGTCTTACACAATATGACTGCAAACAAGATTCAAATTGAAATCAGAGATGAATGGGTTCACAGCTCATCTGCATTCCGGTGATGAACAGCTTCGCTAATGAAGACTGAGCTACTTGACTCTCAGCACCACACAGCAAAGCTTCATATTGGATTGTAACAGTTACAAATAGACAAGACAAAGGAATAACTAAATAGTAAAAAAAAGCAATGTGATTAATGGTAATATTGTCACTTAAATTAACACTTTTCACCAGAATGTAAATAAATCAGTATTTAGCCAGTAACTATTCATTATTTTAACGTGAGCAATGAAACAGTGAATATATTTTGGCTCTAATTGTGTGCCTAAAAAGCAGCAAATAAATATGCAAAGGTTGGAGAACGTCACCGCAACAAGAAGCAATAATTTTTATACAGACATTTAATGTAATTAATTTGGGTGGAACGACGCAATTGTACTGTAAATACCACAGCTTGTGCAGTTACCTTGGGCATTGACCAAGTTGGGGAAGCAATGCAAGGAAAAGTTCACCTCAAAATTGTGTTCTTTTTTTTACTCACCCAAATGACGTTCAACATGTTAAGACCTCCCGGCAGAACACAAATAAAGATATGTCAGGTGATATCCGACATATTTCTAGGCCTCCTCGTAGACATCACGCACTGTATTCCCGAACAGTATAAGCCACTCATTAAAAATAAGCAAACTGTACTCAAGACTGCGAAAAAGTTAATTTATCTTACAACTTTTAAGTGTGTTTAATAGGGCTGAACTATACATCGAATTTGCATCGTCATCGCGCGATGAACACATCGCGACAGACAGCTTGACACGATGAATAAGGGAAAACAGTTTATTACACGGCCTAAGCGCATGTAATATACGTTTGACCTATCACTTTAGCCCTGAAGACATGGTTGGCACGTTCATGCTTTTTCCCGCACCAGAGCCCGATAAGGCAGCGTGGAATAAGCGCCCGCAGATCTCCGCAAGAAACTTCAGCGCTTTATTGACAAATATACAAACACAAGCCCATTACTATGATGCGCTGTTTAGTCTGAGGTCGAACAATGTGATATTTGTGTTTTTTAAAACGAAATGAAACACGGAGAAGTTCAGGGAACGTAATTTATCTGTCTATTACTTGAGACACCACTGGATCATTTAAAATCCGTTCAAAGTGAGAACAAACGATACGCAAATTCTCTTGTTAAGTTTTATTTGAAGTTATCTTTACATTGTGTTGTGAACATGCAAAAAAATTCTTTATTACAAACTAAAATCAGTGCAGAATTAACATGAAAAGTCTGCAGATTCCGTATGTACTCGCTTATGAGGAAAAACAACAAACTTTATGTGAGCAAAACCTATGAGGGGGAAGATGTACATAACAACAGGATAACAAAGTAGTTTCAAGTTCATATTATGTGGCTCTTAAAAAACTATTTGGCGCCTGTTTTTTTCTCCATAGTAGCCTATGGCTCCTTAATTGATTTTTTTTGTGGGGAGCCCTGGTGCATCCCTATAAGTAATATTTTTGTCTACATAAAAATACTGTAGTATACTATATACTTTATCCAGTGGGATAGGCTATTCGATGTTTAGGTTCGCAAAGAACCTATTAAAGCACTAAGACATGGGAACAGTATAGCTAACATTGACATTTGAATATTTATCGCAAGTCATATCGCCATCGCAATATTAAACAATGTTATCGCACATCGCAGCTTTTCCTCATATCGTGCAGCCCTAGTGTTTAACTATTTTGATATTTTGAGTTCCTGGGACACAAAAATAAGAAGTCGCTTAAAGGTCCAGTCAGTGAAATCTAGCGGCAAGGTTGCAAATTGCAACCACCGGCTCACTCCACCTCCCTTTTGAAACACTACGACGGCTGACAGAACATGGCGAAATTACATGCAAGGGGACCCAAGGTGTATGTAGATAGAAATAGCTCATTCTAAGGTAATAAAACATCAGACTTCATTGTGTATGTTGTTTATACACCTCTGAAGGCATAGCTATGTATATTATATTACATTTCTATCCATAGACCATCCCAAAAATGACACACTGGACCTTTAACTAAAAAATTCTTAATATCTTCTAATGACGTCAGAGCGATTCCCAGAATGCTTTGTGTGAAATGGATAATGGTAAATCTCAAAAATAAAGTGTTATTTTATGAATTTTTATCAAAATTACAATGGGAGGAGGCTTATACATGTTTAGTATTCTGTGGTAATGCCACAGATGTAATTGGTTGTTGTTCCTTCATGACAACATTGATAAGTGAAACTCAATTAAATGAAAAGTTACGTTTATTCAAATTTAAATATTTTGAGATTGCTATTCATATGTGATAAGTGTTCTTTACTCAAAATAATTGAGCTATCAAATTTTGAGTGTTGTGAACATGCGGAAAAGTGTCACTTACAAACTAAACTCAACATAATAATAACGTTACCAGCCCTTTCGTAATAATAAAACAAAGTACATAGCCTACTTTTTCTTACAGTATAATATATAAATATGGTCTTGATTGCACATGTCACATTAAGAGTAATCTGGTCTGGTGTATTCAGAGTTTAATCAGTCTTAGCTATAATCAATAACACTTCTCTGAACCAATTCTGCTGTCATCTGCCTTTATATACATAGACAGGAAGCATTTGAAGACTATTTGAACACATTTAAAATATCTTTATTTGTGTTCTGAAGAACGTCATGTGGGTGAGTAAAATAAAACTCAATTTAGATTTTGAGGGGAACTTTTCCTTTAAGCAGGCCTGCACCCCATTTACCAACAGGGGTCTGATAACTCCATCTCACGGACGGCCATTTGAATAATCGCTTCAACAAGGGGGAAAAATTAAAAGCCTCTCAGTGAGACAGGGTTGGGCAAAGGGCCACCTCTGAATTCCGAATGAGCAATTGGTATGCAAAAGGTGAGGGACTGTCTCTTCTTTGTCCATGTCAGTCTGCTAAATCTACACACGCTTTACTGATAATTCAATGTTATTACACCTCTTTTCAACATTAACTTAAATCTGTCTGATTGCGAAAAGGTAACAGACAAAAAATACTTGTTGAACATACACCGGTTTCACACAACACACATGCAAGAGCACAGATGTTTGTGCAGATACAGAGTTGCACAGCTGGAGAAAGGCTCAACTATCTAAATGTGGGACAAAATCTCATCAACCAATTCAGCAGAGGGGAAAAATAATCGCTAATGCCTCAGAAAACTCTGTAAATGGTGAAACAGTAAAGACAGCTCATTACGCAGTACACAGTATAGCTCTTTCTACATATAACAAATTAAAAAATTCAGCCATCAAAGATCTTAAGCGCCAAACAATGGCACATTTGGTGTGTAGCCCATGGCATCGTTTAGCGATGATAAAGTAGGTGGAATGCATAATACCAGCAGTTTCCAGGTGAGTTTAGATTTAGCGGCAGGATGCCCACTGAGGCCTAAAGGCAAGAAAGAGACGAGTCTGTATGCAATACTGCAGCGGAGGCCTCTTCAGATCCTGGCATGGGAACAGTTATGGTACGCTACAACAGATGCCATGCTTGTGTTCTTTAACAGCTCCCATTCCACCCCATTTAGCAAAGTACTAATGAACAGCATACAGCATAAGAGTAAAGAAAAAGCGAGTTAATGACCAATACCTTTCTAAAGACAAAACCTTAGTTAAACATTTTAATAAAGCTTTATTTTACAGAGTACATTGCTGCATAACTACAACTATTAACTGCTACAATAATAACAACATGAAAGCACAAGAAGCTGCACAAATCTCTATATATATAGATATACTGTATATAAGACTGTCCAATTATTTGTGTAAATAACTAATAACATTATATGTGTAACCAAAACTTCTTTCATGGTTTCTTTTAACCATTTTTCATTGTGATATTAGATTAAGGTGCAAAAAGCGTGCTGTACAATAAAAAATCTAAACCAAATGGTCGATCTTACCATTTTAAATACTGAAAAAGAGAGCAGTTTCAGCATAAGATCAACCAGGCATGTACTGACAGGCAACTGATGGATCATTTTCTGAATTCTGTGAGCTGACAACCCAAAGACAAACAAGTCTGGTGCTAACGTGAATCTTTCTCACTATTGTATTGCCACACTGACTGGGTGGGGAAAATATGTCGCGGGTAGTTCACATATGTCCATCATTCCATATTTTAAGCATGCTGTGCATAATTCAACACTCTCTATTCTTACTCTACCATTGAGTGAATGAAGATGGGGAAAATCCCATCGAAACTTTGGTTCCCAGTTTTAACAGGCAAATTTAAAATAACCTGCATGCAAAATACGAACAGACAAGCTGCATGTAGTTATTAACAACCTACATTGTGGTGGATTACATTAGTTAAACAACAAAACAGACAGTTACGGTTTGTTTATTCAGTAGCTAAAAGGGAAATCTAAATACCTGACAGACATCGGATCACATTCCAGCAGATAACAAGACATGGTCAAGTCTTAAATATACTAGATACCACAGCCAAGCTTGCCATCACATCTAGACATGACGTGTGCAAAATCTTGTAAATGTAACGTTAGCTCCATGCATATAACGCACGATTCTGATCATAACTCCATAAAGTTAGCATTATCCGTGACACATTACCACCTTAGATGCAATACCCCAGATTAAAACAGTTATCAGTGCTAACCTAATTCATTGAACATATTTAACAGGTGTTCCAAACCTTTACTTTATCATGCCATTTTGAAAAAGCTCAGTAATACTCAACGTATGTATATAACATGCAGTGTAACGTGGTGTCAATGCATCTAGCAGTGACTCCGCATTGAGTATTAATGACATTGTAAAGGTACCTCAAATTGGCCGGGATTCTTATTTGCAATGACATGCAGCTGCCGCGCGTCTGTTTGCAAAATATTAATAGATACGGCCTCCACCTCCAACTACTGTTACGTTAGTTGACAGGATCAAAAGTTGCTCGTTTGGCATTTCCCAGTCGAACAGTTCGCTACCATCTCGCTTTACTGACTAAGTTTCAGTGACAAATATTTCAAGATACGCACGCCATTGCCTGTCACAGAACCCACTAAACAGCAGACGAGCTAAAGTAAAACAGACTGCTAATTAGCCGCTAACTCTCACTACCTGTCTGACAAAATCGTATTCGCGGCTAGCTGCCTTGCTAACTAAACTTGTTCTCCTTGTGACAGTGGAGCCTACGCTGTCCCCACCTGCCCCCGACAGACCGCAGCAACAGCATACCACTGAAGGCCTGAGCGTGCGTCCCCCCACCCCTTCGTCAGAACTTCAGCGACACACAACTAACAGTAAAGTCGTCCATTTTTCGCGGGCCCTGACTTCAACTTCGCGAGGTCCATGTCGTAAGCTCACAACGTTCAGCCGCTCGTTCGCGCTCACTCACCCGGGCTCGTGTCAGCTGCTTGAGGCCAGTCCAGGTCTGTCAAAGTTAGCCGTGCCCTCCCCTTCCTTTTTTCGATCACGACTCCCTCTCTCTCCTCGAAATGAGAGTCAGCGCTCCGCGTTTGTCGTGGGTTTGAGACCCGCAATACCTTTACCGGTTAGTCCGTGGTGTCTCTAGCCTCTCCGCCTATCTCGTTCGTCTTTCTCTGTGAATAGCTAACATCCGGGCACTGAGCGGTCGCTACGCGGATCAAAAATCCGGAACTACTTTTGGGCAAGAGCCGGAGTACGCCCCACTGTACCAAGCTGCGACGGTGTTTGCAGCCTGTAAATAGTTCCTTTATTCACGCAGCGGAGCACATTTTGTGTCGCTAAGATTTGTATGTAATATTGTCACCATTATCACAATTATAAAGATAGATTATTAGGTTATTAAAACGAATGTGGTGTTGTTGAGACTTTTTCTTTGATTTTCTTTCTTTTTTAAATTATTGATAGTTCGGGAATGTGGAGTAACGTTACCGCAACACTAAATTTTTCCTCAGAGATCTCAATTACTTGACATCCTTGTTGCTTCCCACAACCATCTAATAACAGCTCGCCATTGCAGTATAATCGTTGTGCTGAATAATGGATTTGCAATAAAATAAAATAACTTTATATAAATAAATAACTATAGTTATTATAGTGACATAAATTATTATTACTTTTTTATATTATATCGCCCTTTGTTAAAAAGATGACTAAAAGTCAGCTATATGATTTTGTATAAACGGTTGGTGCCTCCTATATAACCTTTGTAATACTTCCAGCTATTTCCAATGGAAAATATTTTCAGATAAATATTAACTTTGAAAAAAACACACAAGAATTGTTGAACCTTTATTTTGACAGTCACGGAAGCTCTCTGAAACAGCCACCACTGCGCATGCGCACATTTCACACTGCTGTTTGTAGGAAGTGATATCTCTACTGTCACTTTCTCCGTCCAAGTTTATAAGGGTCATTCGCAAGTGTATTTCATTTTGCAACGTTTTATTTCCGGTGGTTTAATCCCCAGTGTGTGTGAGCAGGTAAACCCCTCGTTTTGTGTATATTTATTCACACCAACACGATAAGATAATCAGTGTAAAACTGGTTTAAGCGCATTTACCAAGTGTTGATATTGTTACCAATTGTTTCACAAGTAGTTGTAATTCCTATATTATGATAAAGCTTTGGTAACTATAGTGAACTTATTGCACTTTCGTAAAAGCAAATCTTCTCCATATACTTAATGGATCTTAGAATTGGTTCATGCATCTACATTTATTATGTAGGATCATGTGATGTGTAGCACATTTTACATTAAATGTGGACTTAACCTTTTACTTTCAGGTTTACAATGGCCCACTCTGACCCCTCAACTGTGGATGTGGGACTGTCTGAGGAGTTTGCAGTCCCATCTCATGTAGAGGAGGTCAGGAGGCTGATGGCCGAGTTTGCAGAGCGACATGGATCAGCCGGTCGCAGAGTAGTTCTTATCACATCAGGAGGGACTAAAGTTCCACTGGAATCCCGAACTGTACGTTTTTTAGACAACTTCAGCAGTGGCCGGCGAGGGGCGTCTTCTGCTGAGTACTTTCTGGGCTCTGGTTATGCAGTAATCTTTCTACACAGGCATCGTTCTCTCTATCCGTACTCTCGGTTGTACACGGGGGTCAATTTACTGGATGGTTTAAGATTACAGAGTGATAAGAAAGATGCCGGTCAGGTCCTGGTGGATCAGAAGGTACTTCCAAACATTGGAACGGTTCTCAAACGGTACCATGAAGTGAAAGCTTCAGGATTACTGCTGCCAGTGGAATTCAACACCTTATCGGAGTATCTTCATCTTCTCAAGGCTGCAGCTCAGGCATTGAGTTCCATAGGTAAAGGAAGCATGTCAATTTTCGGTTGTTTGCTTACTTCACTCGTGCATTTGTACACATTTATACTCTTTTTTTTTTCTCTTAGGGTCCAAGGCTATGTTTTATTTGGCTGCTGCAGTCTCTGATTTTTACATACCAGCATCTGAAATGCCTGAACACAAAATTCAGTCCTCTAATGGACCACTGCAGGTGCGTATAAAATAATGATGTGCTATGCTCTAATAACTTTTAAGTGCTTAATGTTATGTTGTTCCTTGTTTGTTTATACTCAATAGATAAGCATGAAGATGGTTCCCAAGATGCTCTCCCCATTGGTAAAGGACTGGGCACCTCAGGCTTTTGTCATCTCTTTCAAGCTGGAAACAGATCCATCCATCCTCTTGGAGAGAGCGCGTCGTGCCTTAGACACTTACAGGCACCAGGCAGTGGTTGCTAACGTTCTTGACACACGCCGTGGTTACGTGGTGGTTGTTACTAAGGACACACAACATGAGCTAGTCCTCACAGATGAGGAAGTGCAAAGGGATGTGGAAATTGAGGAAAAGATTGTCAGCAATCTGACTGCTGCACACATTCAATTTATGTCTCAAATATAAACTAAATGTAGTGATTTCTTATTTCAACTGCAATTGCTCTTTAAGACAGATGTGTGATTAGTTAATTTGTTATTGTGTAACAATTGTGATAAACCAGTGTAGTTCATTTCTGTTTGTCTACCCAGAAAATTTTTATTTGCATAAATTCTGTTTTACTCTTTTGTTGGCCTTAAACAGATTAAGCACGGGGGAGATGGCTTTAAGTTATCATACAAATATGAAACTCACAAAATGCATTAAGAGCTATTGAATATGTATAAAAATGAACAATACACAATCTTGCTAATAATTGTAAACATGTTAGTTCTTTTAACACCTTATTAAAAAAGTATACCAGTTTTGAAAAGCACATGTGTAACAAAATGTCTTTCTGCGTTTATACAATTTTTAATGGAACAGCTCTGCAGCTGTATAAAATATACATATTTGTTGGTTTCTGGAACAGTCTGCATTATCATCCATTTCAATATGAACTTCAAGCTTGGTTTAAGATCGTATACAGATTTATCATTTAAGTTTGACACTTCTCTTCACTCCAGCACGAATACCAGACATTTCTCCACTGTATCTCGTCTCCTCACGCCGGACCTCAACAACCTGAAACACATATTCTGTATTCAGTGTCTATTTCAAATACTTTGACCTCATTTCTAGACTTGAACACTGACACCCACCTGACCCTTCCTGCGAATCTTGGCACGTCTGAACTTTTCTCTGTGCTTGACTCTGGGATTGCGATTGAGCTTGTTCCTCTTGGGTGTAAGACCTTTGTTCTTGGACATCTTTAAACAAGAGATGCAAAATTTAATACGAGAGCATTGCCTATATTTGTTAGAATGTTGGTGGCATATTGGACAATCGTTAATGGACCTTAACCCAGTTAACAAAAACCGCCCAAAACAACAAAAAATCACCTGATAAGTGATCCCTCGTTTAGCATCTCCAACAACCTGCTCCACCTCCATCAATCTGAAAAAGCATCAAGTGACCGTTAGGTGTCTAATGCTCTTTTCATGACATACCTCAAGAGCTGAATGTTAGCTGACTCACCCATCCTCATACTGTGGCTCTTTCTTCTTCCTCTTGAGTTTCTGCCTCTCTGCCATGGCATTATAGAATCGCAGATTTGCTTCCTCGTCTGAGTCAGACGCCTCGGCTTCCTCCAGCTCAGCCTTTTCTGCCACCTTACACAATGATACATTACAATCAGCAAAATGAGTCAATGCCTAAACTAGCATAATTCTATAAGTCAAAAGTACTTACATCGGTTTTGATACATTTGCTGCCCATTGATCTTTTTGTGGTTCTGTCCTGCTGGTCCCATGAGAGAATCTGACGCAATTGGGGAGCGAGTCTAGCGTCTACCGTGCCTAGTTCATTTATTAGCTGTAATCGTGATAATGACAAACAAAATGTTACACAACATATGCTACCCACATCCGCTGATAAATTATTCAGTTAAAAAATATTTACTTACATTTCTGTAGGTCAGCAGTCTCTCAATCACAGGATGATTATGTGCTGGAATTCGCTTCGCTTTCAGAACCAAATAGAAACTAATGTTTGTGCAATAGCTGGAAAGAAGGAAAATTTCATATAAAATACAGAATCGTCTAATATGAATATATAGTGCAATCATAGTGTAACAGTATGCAAAATATTGAGTGATGCTTACTTAAGATAAAGCTGCTGTTTGGTAATAATATACTCTGCACCCTAAAGGATGAAAAGATTTTATAAAGCAACAAAAAGGTTTTAATTAAGCAACACATTCACACATACATAAGCATCCATATTAAAGTAATTACATACTAATAATCTAATTCACAGCTAAATACAAATATTTCTTACTCCTATAAATTTAACAGACCTTTCCAGGTGGAATCCGTCCATTTTTGACCATATCCACCAGGGGCTGAACCTCATCCTTTAACTCGGTAAGCTGTGGAAGCAAAGGCAATTTACATTTAGCAATATGACCGCACTGAGTCACTTAAAACACTTATAAATTCTTGAATGAAACCTAGTCATCCAAACAGTGCTTTAGACCTCTACCTTTGCTTTGAAATCCTGGATAAGCTCCAACAATTCTGGTGACTCTTTCTTAAGCAGTTTGATCTTTTCTTTCTGTGACATCGTCTTCAAGTCCTTAACAATCCTTTCCTCCGTTTCAACTGGCCTCTCTGCTTCAACCTCCGCTGTAAACTCCTAACAGACCACAGAAATAGTACACAGACTTATGAGTGCTCTATGACAAACATCTGAACTCTGCTGATGTCCTTAGAGCACTAAAGTAATGTAGAACCTCAAGCAGATTTAGATCATAGTCTTCTTCGCTCAGGTTGGCTGCCAATCTCCGTTGAATGTTTTGGGCCTCCTCTTCCTCTTCTTTATCTTCTGCCTCAATCTCTTGAAGAGATTTGCCCTCTGGAAAATGTACAAACCAAACATACTTTTATAGAAAGTGCAAACTATATATATATTTTATACAGATGTCAAATAATATGATATTTATATGTCCATCTTAACATATACGCTTACTCTTGGTGACATAGTCTGAATCATAGAATATCTTCTTTTTGTTTCCCCAAGCCATTTCATTTGGGAGATCTACAAGGATGAAAACAGGAGTGTCAGAAACAAAAAACAAATTGTATACATTGATAAAAGTAATAAATTAAGGTGTGTTAAGATGCATGTTTAACGTGTGTTATTTTCATTAGTTTGAAAAACAATGCCTGTTAAGTTACGCACTTATGTTGGGTTATGTTAGGTTATGTTAATACATTACCATCATATTTTTTCCCTTCAAGGTCACTTTCCATATCCGTTCCTTCTTCATCATTATCTTTTTGCTCTTCATCATCTTCTTCAGAAGACTCTTGAAGCGTCAAGGGCATGACTTCCTCCTAAAAGAAACAAATAACCATGCTCAATAAACAAAGCTGAAAAGCTTGCAGTGTTACCATTAACAAAGCTTTTTATACCAAATGCAACTTTTAATTCAACTGTTCTACAATTGCTTACCTCTTCATATTCATCCTCTTGATCGCTGTCTTCTTGAACCCCGCGAGCCAAAAGTTTCTATGGACCAGAACCAAAAGTCAAATATTTATTTACAGTGTCAAAGCAGCTAATACAAGAAGAACATGGAGAGGAAAATATCAACTTACTTTGATTTTTTCACTGTGGAATTCATCTATTTTATCCTCCACGTATTTTGAAGATTTCTGGTCAGAGGAACACAATGCAGGTGTTTATAATCAATAAGGAATAAGAACGCAAAATGCACACACACATAAGAAATGTTATCCCACAACCCAAGTCACCTTATCAGGAATAACTTCGTCCTTATAAGCGTCAGGGTCATCACTGTCATACTGCTGCTGTTTCTTTGCTCTAGGCCTTTTAACTGCCCTAAAAATAAAGACACAGTATATCAGTCAACACAACAGGCGTATTTGCAATATTGATACAAAGTATACAAATTATACATATATATATAAAACATTGCATTGATATACAATATTATTGCACAGTTTATATAATTTTTTTAATTATAATTTAGATGTTAATTCTCAGTATAGTGTGTTCGTTGAAAGAAAATATTAGAACGCTTAAAGGTCTGAATCAAACAACGTTGTCTATTGAGTGCCATTGTCAACCACGATATGGTGCATATATCTACCTTCGTGCTCGGACCATTTTGTCCCCGGATTTTAAATTATTTTTCTTTTAGATCGACACCGAACTGAATAAAAACAGATCAACAACTATCCGCGTGGACTTTCCATGCGTTTAGAACAGGAAGTAAACCGTTGTTGAGTTCTTCCGCTTTTGCGTACTGTCAAAGTAAAAGTCGAAAAATAATTCCTTTTTGGGAAAAATAAAGAAAGTCACAATATAATTGCAAGCAAATTTCCTCTTACAACACAGAATAAAATGAGGGATTGAGATGGGAAAAATCATTAAATTATGATGTCCACGGCTCCTGATGTATTTATGTGTGGAAACAGCTTTACTGAACGGCAAAAATAAACGTCACAAAATTTGTCCCGTTCACACCGCTGAGCATCACAACCAATCATAGAGAGCGCATGGACGTATTGACCAATCAGAAGTTTAGAAGAGTCACCGCGTAGAAGAGTTTTTATCTTTTATCTTGCAGTGCTGGTTTTTTATATTTGTGATGTGATCATAAGCCTTACAGGGATAGTTCACTCAAAAATGAAAATTCTGTCATCATTTACTCACATTCAGATTTTTCCAAACCTTTATTAATGTCTTTGTTTGGCTGAACACAATGGAATGTATTTGGAAGAATGTCAGTAACCAAACAGATCTCATCCCCCATTTACTGCCATAGTAGGGAAAATACATACTGTGGGAGTCAATGGGGATGAGATCTGTTTGTTTTTGTCTTTTTTATCATGTATGTTTAATGTATAACGTAGACTTTAAATTACGTAACATTATGTAATATTGGTGCAGATATGGCGCATTCGACCAGCATTAAACAGTAATAAGCCATGCATGTTGCTTCAGTTAAAAGATGTCTTTTGTTTGTGTTTATAATATTTTACTGTCTACTGTCTACAGCTTTTGATTATTCTTATAGGTTGAAATAACGGATTAAATATGAGTATTTGAAGGCAATGCATGTAAAAGACAATGCACATTTAATGCATTACCTAGCTTTGGCTATACCTAAAACTAAGAAACGTAAAAGATGTTTTTTATTATTCTAAATTCTCCTGCCATTTTCAGCTATGCTAAGACTACGTCTCTTAAAGATGAGCACTCTGGTTAACAATTCAGTATTGTTTTACACACACACACATTGACATACATGCTCAGGACAATTTCTACAATCTTTCTGTAGGCCTATGTGTACAGTACAGTATACATGTCTAAAAAAAGATACATTATTAAAAATATATAAAACTAATTATTTAATTTGGATTCATTTGTATATCGCTTATATACCAATTTGTACCATTTTAATTTGTGCTGGTTATTATAACAATGGTAAAATAGAACTGCTAGAAAACCTTGAGGGGCTGCTGCAGAAACCTCTACAGATATGATCTCACTCCAAACTTTTGATAAAACTTGAGAGCTCTGCATAAGTAACATATACATACAGACATAGACATTTACATAGCATTAGTAATTTAATCAATTTCTCTGTCCATCAGTTTACCGCTAGATGTCACGTTTTAGCTGTGTATGTGCGTCCAATCGGGCCATAGTAACTAGGGAAGTGTACTTCATCATGGCATGTTCGGCCAACGGCCATGTTAACACAAATATGCACAAACGCAGATGTGTACACTTCGTTCGAAGGACACTGCAAACAGCCCGCGAAATTAGGGTAGGGTACACCAACATCACTTCACATGACTCGAGGAGAAGTATAATCTTCCACGCACTGCAGACCACCCCAGAACTACAGAATTTTGCACCTCGTGCTAAGGGATTCGAATTAGGGATCAGTGAACACTACATAGGGACTTGTGGATTGGGACCAGCGTGGGCCCGAAACCGCCTACTAGACGTCACTACGGTGCGTTTAGCGGTTGCGCATACGCATCCTCATTTCAGTATCGACCAAACAGCTTCAGTATGAGCAGCTGGCGTTGAAGAACCGGAGGTGGAAGACGAAAACAGAAGGGCCACGTCTTTTTATTTAAAAAAAAGATATATTAAGACAAATAATTTCGGTAAGAATATACAGGGTACATCAATTCACACATTGTATTTTATATAGTGAAACACAAACATGTCGGCATTTGCAAAAATGCAATAAGAGGTTTAACATAGGTGACGCTAGGGCATTGTGTTGGCGTGCGAATTAGAGTTTTATTTAAATGGTTAATGTACAACAAGTCAGCCATTTCCTTCGGCACAAAGACAGTGTTATTTTCTATTGTTTGAGAATTGTTGGTATGTAAAATTGCGAGGTTAGCAGCGGGGTGTGTTCACAGTGGGCGATATCTGCCCATTTTCTCTGGCAAATACAGACGGCGCTTGCACGCCATTTTGTCATCTCGCTGGTTTGTAGTTTGAATGGCTGGTGACGATATGGCATGGTTGTTATTGTTAAACTATTCTCATATTGAGCTTTTCTTTCAGGTACGAATCGCAGTGCTTCGATCTGAAGCTTTTTTTGAACTTATGATAAACGGTTTATTTAGCTATATCGGGCTCGTTAATTGTATGGTTGTTTATGCAAAACCGAGCTGCAAAGACGGACCCAATGTGTTCTGGTTGCAGTGTTCATATCTGATACAGTGACAGGTTTGAGATCCCTGTAATGTTATGATTCAATATAATGACAACTCAAGAGTTTCTGCTGTATTTATTGTAACCTTTCGAAGCGTTTGATCTGTGCGGTTTGAAAACGTGTTGCTTGAATGGATATCTGTAAATAAAGGTAGTTTTGAATATAAGACCTTTTAGTCTTTTTTTAAGCTGGTCTACTGTTGTTGGCTTGTCACCCTGGTCTGTTATATGTTCTCGTTGTTAAATACCTCTGATCTGGCTGCCATATTTTTAATATGGCATTTAACTTATATGATAATTTGACTTGATCATCTGGATCTGCATGTAAGGTCGATTGAAACACAATTTATTTGGGTCCAAGATTAGCTGTCTTCCAGAGTTCGGCTACTTGGTTGGTTTTGTGGAGGTCATTCTTTTCTTTTTTTGGAAGAGAGGTTTCACAAGATTTATATAGTTATGGCATTGTGTGTTGGTGCATATCCAGAAACAGGATACTGAGGCTTTTCCATCTATTTTCTGCAGGTCTAGTGATGATAGATATTCTCTTTTGGAAATACTTGAGCTAGGCTAAAACTTAAGGTAGATGCTTTCTTCGAGGGATGTTATTGTGCTTTCATGTTGCTCACCACTTCACACATGATCAAATTTTACATCCTCACCCTATGGAAAGTTTGTTTTTCTGTATTTAAAAATGCCCTGACTTATTTTCTTTCTCCAATCTGTGTTTGAAAAGTTTTTTGTATTTTGAAATGATGCTATTGAATATTTTGTTTGCTTGGTTCAACATGAAATATATGAGATGCATGCGTTTTAAGAATTTTGTGTATGGCTTTTGCGAAGCAGTTGGACAAATGTCTGATGGGCACAAAACGATTCAATTTACTGTTGTGGGTGCTGTATCAAAATTTGTTAAACTAAACGAGCTGGGAGTTTGCTGGCACTGATTGGTTTTCTTTGAGATACTGGGTATGCTTATTTTAATTCTGTTTATATATTTTTGCCTCCATTTATTCTTTTTATTACAGTCGAGAATTGATTTTAAATGATTGCCGTCAGGATTCGCTTGGGTATCCTGTGCAACTTATAAGAAGCAGCACTTTTAATACAGGTAAGCTTTGGATGGGTCTTTGGAGATAGAAAAGTCTCTTATTATTAATACATTGATTTAGATTTTAGAAACACGCACAGAAGCTTTTTCCTAAATATTATAGTACAGTAGTACATTGACTGGATGGTTGATTTGTCATTGTTTTACATGACACATGTATTAAATGGTTTAAACTTCTATTTTAGGTTGTTGCTTGTTACATTGAGAAAATAGCATACAATAATACAAATAAATAATGTGAAAGATGTTTGTTAAAGGTTCCTCCGATCATAAAAAGGCAGACGGGACCAGATTTATATAATTGAATTGTCAAACTAATGGACATATTTCTAGTAGTTAATATTTAATCAGCTGAAAATTATGATTTCAATCTCTTTTTTAAGACTGCAAACCCTGTTGTCAGTACATAAACTTGTTTTAGTGGTCAATCTTCTGTCAGAGCTGGTTTCATTATGTTGTTGATCGCTTTTGAAGATGTAAACAACTCTTAGGTCCTGTTTCATTTTTTTAAAACGTTTGAAATAATACAACCAACAAATATATAACCTAATGTGATTTAACCATTTGTGTAATACTGCTTTAAATTATTGTTGTTCCAAAAAAACAAGTTTTTTGTTTAATTTAATTGCGTTTTCGTTTTTCTGAGCAAAACTAAATAATTATAATATTTCTATTGACATCATATCTATTTTGTAAATTTCTTTTGATGGGGACATCCTAACGCCTTTGACCAATATATGAGATGAAAATATAGCTAAAAGAAATCTGAAGTGCTTCTGGACCAGTGTTTACATCTTGCAAAGTGTCTTTACCATGTAAAAATGTCATATTTAAGTGGAAATTAAATTATCGCTGTCTGCGAAAGGTATTGTGCATTGTTGTTTGTTTTAGCAACTACAAGGCTGATAAACAACCTGATGAGTTTAGACCAAGGCAGAATCCCACTTTCATGTTGCTTTTTTGCTTACTATTTGTTCTGCTGTTGTCATATTTCTCAAATAATCATTGGTAAAATTATTTTTGGTCCTGCTTTACATTGCTCTCTTCTGATGTGTTTGCTGGTCCTATGTTCTTATGTTCTATTTTTAGCCTGACAGTCGCTGCCTTCTTTCATCTACAGGTGTGTGTTGTTGCACCTCAGCATGGCTGTGGTCATCCGTTTGCAGGGTCTTCCCATTGTGGCTGGGACCATGGACATACGCCATTTCTTCTCTGGATTGACCATCCCCGATGGTGGTGTACATATTGTAGGGGGCGAACACGGTGAGGCTTTTATCGTGTTCGCCACAGATGAAGATGCAAGGCTCGGAATGATGCGCACAGGGGGGGCAATCAAAGGTTCCAAGGTGTCTCTGTTACTGAGTAGCAAAACCGAAATGCAAAACATGATCGAGCTGAGCCGTAGGCGTTTTGAATCAGGAAGTGCCGATGTGGCCACAGGAAATGGGAGTAGGCCAGGTCCACCTGTCACCACTGGTGGAAGTGGAAGGGGCAACATGTCAACTACTTCGCAAGGTTTTAGTAATACGACTTCAACTACAGCCACTACAGCAGTCTCGGCACACGAGTCTGCCAGCAACAAGACTGTCCCTACCTTTTCAACCACTACCATGGGAAACATGCCCCCAAACTTTAATAGTTTCAGCAGCCCAAATCTTAGCTTGGGATCCACTATGACAACATCCATGTCATCTTTGAACTCTGTACCCCCTCCTATACCTCCCTTGCCCACCATGCCAACTTTGCCTCCAATGCCCCCCATGCCAGTACCACCGCCAGTATCCACATTGCCTCCAATACCGGCTGTTAATCCCCTAACGTCAGTGCCTCCCGTCCCTCCCATAGCACACATGCAACACATGTCCGCACTTCCTCCATTTAACCCAGGTGTCCCGCCCCCAGGTGGTTTAGCTGCCTCTGGTCAAATGTCTCTCGGAAATCCGATGTTCCTGAATCCCTTGAACCCTCTAAACCCCCTCAACCTTCAACCTCATTTGAAATCATCACAAACAAACCCAGATGAGTTGTATATTCATCTGCATGGCCTTCCTTTTTCAGTCATTGAAAATGAAGTTAGAGATTTTTTTCAGGGATTTGGGATTGAGTCTGTTAATTTGCTCAAAGACCACTTGGGAAGAAACAATGGCAGGGCATTGGTAAAGTTCTTCTCACCCCAAGATTCTTTTGAGGCATTGAAAAGGAATTCAGGAATAATAGGCCAAAGATTTGTTGAGATTTATCCTGCTACCGAGAGACAGTGGAGAGAAAGCGTACACACTGGCCCTGGTGAAGGAAGAGGTGATTTAGATTTTAGTAGACATCGTCGCAGAAGTGTTGGCTCGCCATCACCCTCTGGGCGTGAGAGAGCTAGGTCCCGGTCCCCCCATAAATTAGAATTCTGTGTATATTTGAAGGGACTCCCATATGAGGCAGAGAACAAGCAAATCTTTGAGTTTTTCAAAAACCTTGACATTGTTGAAGACAGCATTTACATTGCATATGGACCCAATGGCAGGGCCACCGGTGAGGGATTTTTGGAGTTCAGAAATGAAACGGACTACAAAACTGCCCTTGGATGCCACATGCAGTACATGGGTAGCCGGTTCATACAGGTGCACCCTATCACACAAAAAAACATGTATGAAAAGATAGACTCTATTCGCAAACGTATGCAGGGTTTCCAGGGCGATTACAAAAATAGCGCAGATGGGAAGAATGCCAAGATTTGTGCTCACATAACAAACATCCCCTATAATGTGACAAAAAAAGATGTCCGTTTGTTTCTTGATGGGATTCAGTTGGTTGAGGAAAGTCTAAAGGTGCTGGCTGATGCTAATGGTAATGGACTTGGCCAAGCTATTGTACAGTTTAAATCCGAGGAGGATGCACATAAAGCAGAGAGACTACACAGGCAAAAGTTAAACGGCAGAGATGCTTTTGTGCATTTGATAACTTGTGACCAGATGAAAGAGGTTGAGAGAAATCCACCTTCACAGTCTAAAAGAGGCCAGAAAGGGAATTCTTATGCCCATGCACATTCACAGGCACAGCCCCAAATTCCACATCCCCCTCATGCTTTTCCAGGTATGACAGGAGATGAGTTCAGTTTTCTCAGGAATGCCGTAGGAACCCTTGGCAATGGTCCCCCGTTTGCCAATCCTTTTGTAGCCCCAGGTAATGGCCTGGCAGGTCCGCCACCTTTGCCACCGCTTGGCGCACCCTTGGGAGATGTCTCGCTTGCTGTTCCCCCACCAATGGTCGGAGGACCTGTTCCTGTTTTAGAGCACCCTGGTTTCAGACCTGGTGTTAACGGTCTGCCTTCTGGCTTCATTGGCGCACCAGAGGCATTAAGGGGTATGCCACCTTTTGATAATGGATCTTCACATAAAGTGGTTGGCCAAAATCGTGGAGGGAGCCAAGGTCAGAGGCCAGCCTCTGAAAATCTTAGAGGGCCATCCAACGGTGGTCCAGGTAATTCTCGTCCTACTATTGTCAAAATTCAGAACATGCCCTTTACCGTCACCGTTGATGAGATCATTGATTTCTTTTATGGATATCAAGTGTTGCCTGGTTCTGTCTGTTTGCAATTCAATGAGAAAGGTTTGCCCACTGGGGAAGCAATGGTTGCTTTTGACTCCCATGATGAAGCAATGGCTGCTGTTATGGACCTGAATGATCGGCCGATTGGGGCGAGGAAAGTTAAGATCACTTTGGGATGAAAAACATTTTAGTCGTTGCCAAGGGTCTTTTCTTATGACACAGATTTCTGAATAATTACTTGCGCTAATGTTTTTATGCACAGAAAAAGAAACTGACAAGTATTCAATATTTTTTCTGTATGTATAAAAGATCGTAAAAGTTACACGAAGCATGAAACGATTGAGGACAGAGTTTCTTCTAAAATTCCTCTAAAGAGTTTGTAATAAAGCCAATCATGAGTTAGTTCCGATCTGAAAAGGCGCATCTTAGTGGTATGTTCAAGTAGCTATGCTGGACCATATTAGTTGGCAAGTATGCTTAAGAACTCCCAGAATTATTTGTTTTGTATTTCTGCTCAAGTTTGAACATTTTACTCATGTGATGTTTCATCTTGCCGCATTCACTCATTTCTTTCTGAGGTACAAACCAAGTGCTGCCAAGCATTTTGTCCGCACTTCAGTTTAAATGTTTGCTCTCTGCTAAAAGATGTTTTCCTCTGTCAATAAAATGCAAATGTCAGTGTCTTTATGAATATCTGTTGCTGTCACATCGGATTGCTTTAAAAGCCTGAGATGTCAAGCCAATACTTTTCTGTAAATTCTAAGCGGGTTTGTGAAGCAAATGCGGCATTGTAATGTTATGTATATGAAAGCATTTTAACTTTTTTTTGCCTTGCTCCCTTCACAATGTTTGCTGTGGTGTTTGATAATGGCTTTTCTCCTTTTCTTTGGATGTTTGATTTTTTTTAGTGTTCATGAATTGGATCAGTTGTTAGTTCATTTTGACTTTCCAGCGCTTGTTTTCCTTGTAAATATTTTACAGCTGATCTATTTTGTCAATAAAATGCCATTCCTGAAATAATGACACGTCAAGGTATTGTATTTTCTCCTGTCTTGGTATTTTTGTTTTGTTCACATATGAACAATAAAGTGTTTTGCTGTGACTTGTTTCCCATGTGAACTACACATTCCAAATATAACCCAGGGTTTCATGCCGGTTTTACTGCAGAGACGTGAACGCATCCTTGAGCAAAAAATTGATTATTAAGATTTGTTTCATGATGCTATGAAATTTGTGGTTAGGCTTACTTAGATTGTTGACTGTTTATGGATAAGATAGATGCACCTTCTTATGTAATGTTTTGTTACCACAGATAAACATCCCTCTTAAATGCTGCCTTTGAAGTGGGGATGTTGAGGAAACAAAATTATCTAGTAATGCTATAAGTTGGGTTTATGCTACACTAAATGGCACAAATCTATTGTGTTCTTAATTATAAAACATCCTGAATCAGCTATTCCGAGCATATGGATTTGAAACCAATACAATTGACACAATTGTGCAACATGGCTGTATGAAAATGCAGTGTCTGTCCATATGACAGATTAAAGGCATGCATTTTTTAATTTGGCTGTGTAAGAACTTTGTTCTGATAATGTTTTAGTATTGAAGAGGATACGCACTTTGCATGCGGACTGTGTGAGGGGTGTTTTGGCTATGACTTTTCTTTTAATGGCAAAGGTATATTACACTGTCCAGTTAATTTAGGAATGTGGATTTCACTCCAATCTTTTAGATTTCTGCCCTTCTCAATATATTTCTATCGGGTCAATTGAGGATTCCATTAAACGTTGTCATGTTTTGGATTTGCTTGCTCTGAAGCATACATTTGTGGAGTTTTTGTGGTGTTTGGCTAGAATTTCTGTACTGCTGAAATGTTTGATCTCAAAACGAGTGCATTTCCTGCCTTTCTCTGTTCTCAAGCTGTACTCAAGATTTGTTGACTAGCTTTCATTTATTCACTTGTGCCTTTTGATGCTGAGCCTTGATTCCTGGTTAACATGTTGATGTTCAGGTAAGTGCGAACTATTGACATAAGAAACTGCTGTAAATTGAGCTTTAACGCACCGAATGTATTAGCGTTTGCTCTTTTGAAAGAAATGTGTTGCGTGTGTTATCTGGGAATTGATTTTCATCATTAAGACGGGTGAAGTGCTTTCATACCAAGCATCGACTCGGTATTTCAGAGTACATTCCTGTTCACATCTGGCTGCTTGTTTCCGTTTTGGTCGAAATGTGTTCAGTATTCAACATGACAACTTTGAGCGTTATACCATTATATGCTGGTTTGCAACTGAAACGATGCACATTCAGAGGTTCTGTTTAGCTTAAGGGAACAGTTATAGTCTGTCTGGATGAGATTTGAAGCTGACGTTGAAGTGTTGAATCTAGCAAAGCATTGATTAAACGTTATAAAGAAATACAGTCGAATGCACATTTGTATTACGATGGCAGACCTACTAGCCATCAAAACGACCACAACAAAGACACAAATGTACCCTTTTCTATGACTTGGCCTAGTTGTGGAATCTGTTTCCATGGAAACATAGCGGCGAGGTAAACCGCGCTGTGGTTTTTAGTCGTATGAATGGCACACGACGGATGCTTCCTACCAGTCGAGACTAGTTACTGTGCAGTTACAGATCAACCGAGATCACGCCTCAAACATAAAGCATCTTGTTGTTCGCTGCATCCCTGGTCGTCTATGAATATAAAGTTAACCCACGTATAATAAAAACTGTTATATACTATGACGGTATGTTTCGTTTGCAAGGTAACGAATATATCCACTAAAATCACATGTACCTGTATTGTAAACATTTAGGTATTGTTCTGCACTCCCACGCCTAAAAATGTGGCCACACTGCTTTTGATAAAACGTTACAATTCCAGTTTTGTCTGCACTGATTTTGTATTCTCTCTTGGTTCGCACTGAGTGTCGTAATTTGTGGGCTTTCATAATATTGTGATCGTGTCTGTACTTCTATCGCCATGTGTGAAAGTGAACCTTGAATGGTTTTGTTGCACATGCTCTATGCGCTGCGGGGCTTGTTCAGTGACTGACAAGACTTTCGGCCAATGGAAGCGCAGTCCTGCCGGCGCTTCGACCAATAGCGTTGCACGTCGTGAGACGGTGTGAATGGCCGCCCTCTGCTCGTTTTAGATGACAAGAACGTGTCTGGGTGGAGTCGCGGACAGTCTTGTAGAGTTTCGACCGGACTCGTCGAGCATTTTATTACAGCGATAAAGTTTCTAAGGGTATGCTGCTCTTTTTTTTCATAGGAGGATTTGTAAGCTCATGTAGACACGGAATGCGCGTTTAGATTTGTTTCGCGCCGTTATGTAATGCAAAATGTGTGTTTTGACGCTTTTAAGGCGTGACCCTTGTGAAATAGCTCGTTTGAAATGCTGACATGATGGCCCCCGTTCACGGCATCTTCCTGAAAATATTGGCTTTTTGTATTTTAGAATAAGGGATTTTGTCAATTGGAGCATGCTTGATTCTAAAGCTGTGTGTTATTTTAATACTGTACTTTAACGTTACTGATCATTCGTTCTCGTGCTCTTTGCGTTTTTTCAGAAGCTTTCGTTTAAATGTATTTACATTCATGCATTTGGCTGATGGGTTTATTCAAAAGGACATATAATTTATATACATCTGTGTGTATACTTATTGGATTCGAATCCATACGTTTTTTGACTATTAACGCAATACAGGGAGACTCGGAAATCCACGTCATTACAATGTACACGCTTTATGAATTATTCTCTCACGTGCTTTTAATTTGAGGTCGAGCGGTTTTACAAGTTTGTGTCTGTTGTACTTTACAGATGGCCGTTCAGTGTGTGTCAAAAGTCGAGCTCTCCATCTCTTGCAATCATCTGCTGGATAAAGATGTTGGATCCAAGTCTGATCCACTCTGTGTTCTGCTGCAAAGTGTTGGGGAGGATCAATGGACAGAGGTACGCGAGCACACTCACACAATTCAACACAATACAATGCAAGTATCTGCATCATTATTTCGGGAATGACTCATTGCTGAATTGTTGGTTCTTTACAGGTGGACCGCACAGAGAGAGTGAAGAATTGCCAGGACCCTGATTTCTCCACAAAACTTCATCTTGACTACCACTTTGAGAAAGTGCAGAAACTAAAGTTTGGCATCTATGACATTGACAACAAATCCGTTGATCTCAAAGATGATGACTTCCTGGGAGGCTTCGAATGTACCCTTGGACAGGTGTGTTACATTTTTAACAGTGTTACATGACGTGAATTGTTTGTCCTGTTTTAGGATAAAAGCCTTTAGTTATTGCATTTATAATTCAGCAAGAAACTATCAAGGAGATTTTAATGTTAACAAAATATTTAACCTTATTTATGTTCTTTTGCCACAGATTGTGTCGAGTAGGAAGCTCACCAGACCCCTTCAGCTCAAACCAACAAAACCAGCCGGCAAAGGCACAATAACGGTGTGTGTGTGTCAATAGACATTCTTCTAATATTTATCCGTGACGAAAATGGTTAAGCAAATGTTTCATAGTCAAAAGACACCGTGCTCATTTATAATTTGCATGTTTTGTAACTCTTTATCTGTAGGCGACTTCTCGGATGAATTAAATTGAAATATAATTGCATTTAACCAATAATAATATGTGTATATGCAAACTGTTTAAGAGTTGGTGTTGTTAATTCATTTCTGAAAGCCATGCTTAACCAATGACGTAACCCAATGATATTTTATTTCTCTGACTGATGTGGTTAGAGACCCGTAAGTGTTTTTTCCGCGCAGCTTAGCCAATCAGAAGTCTTAATACGTTTGTCTTTTTGTGTCTCAGAGCACAGCTTAGCCAATCAGAAGTCTTAATACGTTTGTCTTTTTGTGTCTCAGAGCACAGTTTAGCCAATCAGAAGTCTTTATACGTTTGTCTTTTTGTGTCTCAGAGCACAGTTTAGCCAATCAGAAGTCTTAATACGTTTGTCTTTTTGTGTCTCAGAGCACAGCTTAGCCAATCAGAAGTCTTTATAAGTTTTTGTGTTTCAGATCACAGCTGAGGAAGTGAAGGACAACAGGGCTATTGTGCTGGAAATGGATGCCAAAAACTTGGATAAGAAGGCAAATATTCATCCCATATATAATTTGTATTTCTAGCTATAAAAATAGATGTGCGTATAGGGTTGAAATTTCACTGCTGCCTTTCGACTCAATTACCATATTCAGGTTTAAAGCCAGTTATGATACTGATCAGTTTTTGTACATTGTGTTTAACCAACAATTAGTCATATTCAGTCATTTATTCTCTTTTTCAGGATTTGTTTGGGAAATCTGATCCATTCCTGGAGTTTTTTAAACAGGATGAAGATGGGAAATGGCAGCTAGTGTACAGAACAGAGGTACTTGTCAACTCTCAATGTGCCAGTTATGTTCTGTTTGTGTGTGCAAAGCGGTGATATGTTCTCATTGCTGTTGCATGTGTTTGCTTTATGTTGTCCTTGTTTTGTTTCTGACAGGTCATCAAGAATAATTTGAATCCATCTTGGAAAAAGTTTACAGTCTCCTTGCATACATTCTGCAATAGTGACCTTAACAAACCAATCAAGGTAACGCATTGTAGTGTCTTTTTGGTATGGCAAATGTCATTTAACAAAAACATGATATATTCAGCTCAGTTCAGGATATACTAGTTTTGAAGTAGAGCTTTCAAACACAATAACAAATAGAAGTAAAGCATAATGTTTTTTTTTCAACTGCCTCATGTACTTCTAGTACTCATTTACTAGAATTGAAACCGTATCCTTTTTTTACCAAAGAAGCACATTAGCTTTAATGGCAGAAAAAGACTGTGAATGTATGCATAGTGGGAAATATACTTTTATTTGCTGCAGTTGTGCTAGTCTTTAGACTAAGACTTTGTCTCATTGCTAGGTTGTTTGTTACGATAAGGATGAAGACACAAGCTCAGACATGATAGGAGAGTTCACCTGCACCACCGCAAAACTAATGGAGGCTAAAGACAATGCGGTGAGCAGGATGCATATCTGTCAGGCTTCCCTAAAAGTCTGTCTTTTTCTTTCTCTCTTTGGCCTTTTCTTGTAGGTTCAATGTTATGATTATGATAGCGATGGCTCTCATGATCTCATTGGTGTGTTTCAAACTAATGTGTCTGATATGCAGAAAGCAGTTCATGGCTCTCCGGTGAGACTCCCACCTACACTGTGTCCTCCCTTAGTGTTTAGAAAACAACCTTTTTTCTTCTCTTCATATAGATGTTTATTGTACTGCAGTCTTTTGAGCTGTATCCTGTTGTGAAAAGCTAATAGTGTATTGATGTTACAGGTTGAGTTTGACTGCATTCATCCAGACAAGCAAAAGAAGAAAAAGAATTATAAGAACTCTGGAGTTGTCAAGATTAAATATTGCAAGGTTTGATCTAACATTGTTTTCTTATCAAAAAGTTTAATAAAAAAAGTTTAACACATGCAAGAATCTTTATGAGCATCAGATTTGTGTTTAGAGAATAGAGTAACTGCTATATAAAAGAGTTTCACGCAGATTTAGTCTTTTTAATAATCACAATCCTAATATTCTCTTGCAGCTAGAGGCAACGTATTCATTTTTGGATTATGTGATGGGAGGTTGCCAAATAAACTTCACGGTAGGATCAGTTATGGTGCAATATTTGCTTCATATAGCAGGTGTTTTTTCCTGTAATTGTTTACATGTATTTTGTAGAAGGTTCATGACATTTGCAGAAATATTTCAATTGAACAGACGCTTTCCTATAAAGCAACCTACAAATAAGAACAAGACAAGCAGAAGCATTGGAAGAATGAGTAACTGTGAGAGTTTGTTGGTTTCAGGTGGGCATTGACTTCACTGGCTCTAATGGAGACCCCCGCTCTCCTGACTCTCTGCACTATCTCAGTCCTAATGGAGTGAACCAGTATCTGTCAGCCATCTGGTCTGTTGGTCAGGTAGTCCAAGACTATGACACGTAAGACATTTGTTGTATAGGTTGACTCCATTGACATGATATCCTTGGTGTTTTGGGGTTTGTCTTTGATTTTGACCAGCAGCAACAGCTACATACAGTTATGATGGTTCTTCGAAATTTACGTATAATTTGTAACATACCCATTTTTATCAGAAGATTGCAGTCATTTTCTTCTCGTTAACTTTTTTTAATTTTTTTGCTGGGCAGTGATAAACTTTTCCCAGCCTTTGGATTTGGTGCCCAAGTGCCTCCAGACTTCAAGGTTAGATGTTCTTATTTTCTTAAGTCAAACATTATTATAAGTAACTTTAAATTATTCAAAGAACGCTAAACTTAATTCAACCTTCCTTTTCTGATGACCTATACACAACCGGTACAGAAATAGCTTGTTAGGAATTGTTTTAGCAAACTCATTCTCATTATAAATTCCTCTGTTTAATTATATATTTTACTTTGGAAAGTGTCACAGAAGTTAAATGAGTTTTGAGAACAGCATTTTATAATTTCCTAGGTATCCCATGAGTTTGCATTGAACTTCAATCCCAGTAGTCCTTATTGTCAAGGTAAGAGTCGCAGCTTCAAAAAATTGAATTGAATTTTATTACATGACTTACATGTGCTTTGGTCTTTTATACCGTAAAGGAGTACAGGGCATTGTGGAAGCGTACCGTGCAGCTTTGCCCCTGGTCCGTCTCTATGGTCCCACCAACTTCTCCCCAATTATCAATCACGTGGCCCGTATTGCAGCCGGAGCAGCTCAGCAACCAAATGCAGCTGTGAGTGTACTGCCATTGCTCGCTCGCTCTGATGCGTTTAAAAGCCATTCTGATATGTTATCTGCTATAGGTTTTTCTACAAGTGAATGCTTAACTTCTCTTTCCATTAGCAATACTTTGTGCTGTTGATCATCACTGATGGAGAAATCACTGATATGGACCAGACCAGACAAGCCATTGTGAACAGCTCCAAACTGCCTATGTCCATAATCATTGTGGGTGTGGGAGAGGCAGACTTTAAAGCCATGGAGGTGTTGGATGGGGACAATGGAGCTCTCAAATCTTTGTCTGGTGAACCTGTGTCAAGAGATATTGTACAGTTTGTGCCCCTTAAACAGTTTGCCAATGTAAGAGCCACTTTAGTTTTGAAATTCTTTGAATTAAAGATAAGATTTGGTCTTATGAATATAGATACTTTAATATATGATAATAATGAAAATATTTATTTCTCTTTCAGGCACCCAAAGAAGCTCTGGCTCAGAGTGTTCTGGCTGAAGTGCCAAGTCAGCTTGTGTCATACTTTAAAATAAGAAACCTGGGTCCAGTCAACCCACCCGCACCAACCAAATAGACACAGGTTGGCAATAGGAGATATCTAAATAATATACAAATAGGTATAGAGTAGTCAGAATTATTATGGACCACCACTAGAGGGAGTCACAGCTCTCCATCAGTAGGACTGTTGAGCTGTTGCAAACTTGTCTTCCTATTTACACTTTGCTTTATAGATACTCTTTTATATATTTCATTATTACTTCTTTACGGCTTTGTAAATCGTATTCCCTTTATCATCAGTCTTGGATGTCATTTCTCATTTTGCTAAATTGCATAAACAATTTTCTTCCATCTGAAAATGAGTTATATTACTGTTCTTGGTAGATATATTTTTTTCTGTATGGTTACGTATATTTTTATATATTTTTGTTTATGATAGCGGTGCCTTAATTTCCATCAACTGTAGATTTGCAATCACTTTTAGCCTTTTGTGACAGATCATGGCACTTGCACAGCTTTTTTATGAAATGATATGCAATATAAATCTAAAATGCTGGTATATGCTTGGCACTTTCTGCTGTACAGTAGTCATCAGATTTGAGAATATGACTTAACAAACTCAGACCATATGCTGCCATAGAGTTACATGCTGCAATTAAATATTAGCTAGAAACTAACCAAAGACAACATTGCACGTCTTCACAGCAAACTGGATATTTAGGTGAAAGTAAAATATTACATAAAATATTAATGTTAGAGCTTATTGGGGGTATATTAAGACTTTGCACTATACCCATAACTACTTGGTATTTTCTTTATTTTGTAGTGCCAAGGGCTAAGAAATGAAGTAGAACATTGAATACGCATACTGTGCTACAGTAATAATGGCATTATCTTTATTTCAGCACTATAGAACCACCAAATCAAGTAATTGTTTGCCTTGCTATAATTCCTAAAATGTTTTGGCAATGAATGTGCACTGTGCCAACATGCATTTGAATTTACAATAGTTGTTTGAATAGAATTGATCTAACATATATGTCTACACATTAATTGCACAGCATATTACAGTAAAACTGCACTTTTGTTTCTCTATAGTGCTTTACGATTATATGTAATTGATATTAACTAATGATATATTATACAAGCATGCATATATACGCTTGAACTTGCCATATGAAATCTTGAGCGGTCATTATCTTTTTTTAAATCCTGTGTTTTACATTGATTTGAAGGGACCTTGAATGTTACTATATTTCAGTTTTTTTCCATGCTGTTGTTTTTCCTCTTAAATGAATCATGAATTATTGATTTTTACTTTAGGCAACAAAATATTATGCATTTCTGTTGCTCAATTACACTGCTTTTTAACCACCGTGAAGACATTCTCAATAAAATTGCCTTTTCAACACATTATTTTTTAAGCGTTTGAAATGAATGCATGTGCCATCTGTCATACAGTTATTAAAGTGAAGGGGTATTTTAAATATTTGGACCAATACTTGGCTTTCTTTAAGGTTTTAGAGTTTGAGTTTTACCTGGCTGAACTATGTCTGCGTTCACTAAAAGTTCACCTGTTTGTTATTATCATATGCAAACAGTACAATGAAACTCCCCTGGTGCCTGGGGAGTGCTCACTCCTTCAGACATTCTTTCACATTATCTTGAGCTGTTAGGATCATACTGGTTGCCGGGTGTATTAAAAGCTAAATGTTTTATGGATACCTTAAAGATTTTGTGGATGTATGTCTAGTGATCATTTCTCTCAAGTATTGGGATAATATCCTATTCATGTTTTAACAATGATGACCAATTGGAACCACATTTAACACGGTGGATTACAGGACACAGTACAGCTCTTTACCATGTCTATAACTGTCATTTTAAAGAGGATATATAACCTGCCAGGAAAATATGACCGGAAAGTGGAATTGTCTTTTAGAGGTAAGCAGTTATTCAGCTAAACATATTACTATTAGTGTGTAAACTTATTACTGGTGATAATGTTTCTTCATGATATAATTTTCAAGTTTTATAAAAAAGCTTCTAAAATTGACATATTTTGTCAGTGCTTTTTTTGCATGTGTTAGTTGACAAACTAACTAAATCATCAAGTGTCCTATGGTGTGACAGCAACATTTAGAAAACAAACTGTTAATATAACATTACATTATTCCTATATAAAATAGAGAGATTTATCTTCATTGTTAGCTTTTATTTACTAAATGTATGCCTTCACACCATAGGACAAATTTGCATATGAGTCCGTCAACTACCCGTACTCAGTCAAGGACTTTTTTCTGTTAAAATTGTATCAACAAATCTGTCATGTTTTTTTAGCACATTTATCCTACAACCTCATATGCTGTCCTTTTGTTTTATACCTTGTTTACATCTAGGTTTTACTCATAAAACCCGGATGTTAGAGTGTGAAAATATTGCCATCATTAATGAGGTAACGTCTTTGTCCCTATGTGTTGTTGACACTGAACCTCAGTTAGTTTTACTGCCTGCTGATGTTGGTTTGGGTTTGTTTATGTAGTCAAACCAGGATCCTGCTTTAAAAAGTATTATTGAGCTTTTAATTGTGGTTCCTTTAAAAAAAAGTGAAATCGTCAATAGATATGTTTCTATAGTGCAGAATGCATAGAAATATCAAAGAAATAATCTTGGATATGACCAGCTGAACCCTAAACAACAAGCAATTCTGCCTTCTCATAGAACAAAATTCTAGCTTCTCATCCTTCACAGAAAATTTGAATCAATGTTTGGCTGTGTTATTAGGGAGAGGATCACCAAAAAGACCACACCTTTTACAGTTAGTCATCACCGGAAGATCTGCCACCCAACATTACAACATTACAAAGCCGTGTAAACAGCCACCTATACAGTACAGGTTCAGAAACTAATACAATTTATATAGTTGTTAAGACAGAGGTCTGTAACAAGGTTATACTTTAACTTAAGCAAAACAAGTCAATGGTTGAAAAGAAACTGAGCAAAGAAAACAGTTTATAAAACATGCACTGATTGAAAAGAAGCAATCTAACACGAATAGACTAAAAATCATATTTGTTGCTTACAAACACAAATGTTAACATATACTTCTAATACAGTGATAAATACAAAAGCCGTACTATAAAATTATTATCTCAGTTACCTAAAAAAAATCTTTATGTTTTAACATCTGAGCTGAGTTTATTTAAAATAAACCCGACTATGTTATTTTTCAAGGGTAAGATCAAGAAGAACAAGTATTTATTATAACAACTTACCACCTTTCCCAGATATAGACAGTAGTAGCCAAAGATTATGCCCAACTTGTTATAATAGACATCTTAATATTTGTAATAAATACCATTAGTTTGTTGTTTTGTCTATTTTGTTATATAAATCTTACATTTAGATGGTTTATTGCAACCTAACCGGGCATTAAAAGCAAATCTTGTACAAATATCCCCACCAGACATCACTCTTGGCGCCTGTTATTTACCTTCGATGACTCACATCTTTTCAGATGTCTTTGCTTTCATGCTATAAAATAGACAAAACATCTATGACAAGATCAGTAATCATGAGAAAGTGTACAGATGAATGCAAATAAATATGTCTGCGTGAAATAAGTTGCTTAAGTTTCTATTTTTTGGCTCTTCTATTTTGTGACTCCAGCACTTCAGATGGCCTCACTATGGGAAAATAGAGAGAGATGAAGTGTTGTCTATCAGCGTGTACAACTGCAGTAAGGTGTTTAGCAACAGGTCAGCACTTGAATCAGCCTAAAGCAAACATTATATTTGAATTTACTTGAATATATTCGAGGTACTTCTAATATTCCATATTGGCTATTTGTGATCACTGTGTCGGGTCAAAAGGTTTACTGAGCCTTTATGATCAGATATGTTTGAAATGATGTATGATGCAGGTTGCTGGGAAAGATGGTGATCAGCCTGCAGCATGTAGTGGCTGTGGGTCAGATGCTCCTGCGTGAGCCCATAACAGACAGTCAACACAGCCTTACTGATGTGAGTGACTCCATCACAGCAAATACGGATTATTCAAACGTTCCTGCTGTTAAAAAGATTTAAGTAATATAGGGCGTATGTATTGTGTAGATCTACATTGAGCTGGAGGTGAAGTATCAGCCACTTCAGGGTGCTGCTGGAGGATGGGACAGTGAGGATTTCCTCAGGACAGAGGACAGTGACGAGTGAGACAGAAAATCTTTCGTATATCTCTTTATTCTATATATATTATTTTAAAACTTAAACCTGAACACAAATGTATTTATTTAATGAATTATCTTTAAGTCTGTATTATTCTTAAATGTTTTCAGCTCAGAGCTTGTCTACAGGAACACAGGTTTTCTCGACGCAAGGTACAAGACATCATATTCAATAGTTATTTTTAGACATTTTCATCTTAACAGCTTCATTTCATTTCTTTAGCTGATTAACATCTTCTGATCTTAATATTAAGTGATCTTTGTATTTCACAGCTCTTCAGATGGTCTGCGTCCTCTGCAGCTGGATCGGGAGACCAGGCGGATCGGTCGCGGCCTCATGAAAACTGATGATGAGAACGGAGATGAAGACGACGATGACTATGATGACGATTTTGATTTTTCAGACATGGAGTGTGCCAATGTGACATTTACTCCCATTCTGAGGTGTTTTAATTACCACCAGTACATTACATTGCAGTGTAATACAATACTATTTATTAAACAGTTTATCATGAGAATGACCCATCATCTGAGAATGTAAGAAGTGATACAATTTCTGAACCATGGTATGTTGTCTGTATAGTCGTTGCAGGTGTTTATCAAAGCATGAACTTGCTATCGCACCTAAGGTGAAGTCTTTCCAGGTAAACAATCTAAAAACAAAATGTTGAAAAACATGGCCATAAATCTCGCATGATAAGTGCTTCTTTACTGCCTTTATAGTTTTGCTTCGCACATCTTATTTCTAAGGTCCAATTTATATCCGTTTCTCTTCAGGTGAATGTAAATGTGATTGAGGCTCAGAAACTTGTAGGGGTGAACATCAACCCAGCTGTGTATGTGACTATCGGAGATGAGAAAAGGCACACAGCTACTCAGAAATCCACCAACTGTCCATTTTACAATGAGGTAACTGTCTAAATAGACCTCACAGCATAGATCTGGAGCTTTATGAATACCTCTCATGATTGTTCGTGTGTTTCCTATTTTTATTTTCAAGAATTTCATGTTTGAATTCCAAGAGACACAGAATGTGCTGTTTGATAAAGTCATTGAGATTTCTGTAAGTATTTATTGCTTGTCATCTTTAAAGACCATTACATGTGAAGAATTGTTTTGGATCTGGTCCTTTTTTGTTAATCTAGCCTAAAGTCATGATGAGACAGTATATTTGTAATCTAAAGTTTTTTTGTTGTTTGTATTTTAGGTGGTTCATAAGAAAGTTCTCGCATTTATGATGAAACACATTGGAACATTTAAGATAGACATCAGCACAGTCTATCAACAACCAGGTACTGTGACTCCAATAATAAATATACTATTAAATGAATAATAAAGACTTGTTCATTGCGAGCGTTGATGTATGCAGTCAAGTAAAGAATGTAAAAACTTCAACTTTATTGCTTTTGTAAAAGTTAATAACATTTCCCAGGACGTTTTAATGGTGATAATTAGCTCATGATTATAGGTCTGCTTGAAGACTTAGTGCTGCGTCATTGATCATTTTAAGTACTTAACACAGCGATATATCTCACTGCAGATCACCGTTTCTATCAGAAATGGGCTCCCTTAACTGACCCCAAAGACACCCGCTCGGGAATTAAAGGCTATGTGAAATGTACTGTCAGTGTGGTGATGAAGGGAGACCCCATGGGCATGGTCAGCCTGGCACCAGCTGGGAGCCAAAATGATGATATTGAAAAGTAAGAGCCTCACATATGGAAGAATATTTTTAACTTTTTACTGCTGATTCCCAGCAGTACAATATCCGATATTTACCTTTGCTAGGTGAATTTAAACCAAGGGTTGAGTTTGTCCGAAAAAGGGTACTGTGAAGGTACAATTTTGTTCCTCGATGAACAAAACATTTAACTGTAGCTTTACATACACACAATATATGTCCTTATGACAATGATGTACCCAAAAAGGTACAAACATTATGTTGTTAGAGGTACAAAAAGGACATTAAAAGGGAAAGTTCATCATTATTATCATATTTTGTACACATATTAATGTCCTTTTACGCAGGAACCTTCTTTTGCCAAAGAGGATGCCATCAGAACGTCCTTGGGCGAAGTTTCTCCTAAAGGTCTACAGAGCTGAAGGTCTACCCAGCATGAACTCTGGTTTCATGGGGAACTTCTCGAAGATGATGGGGGACAAGAAGGTCTTCCTTGATCCTTATGTTCAGATCACATTTGCTGGCCAACAGGTGCTTTCCTTTGTGCTTTCTAGTTTTGTTTTAAGCAGGTTGTGCAACACCACAGATTTCGAACAGGAAGAACTGACATTCCTAAAACCTTGCAAACAGTGTGTTTGTTTTTGATCAGTTATTCTCGAATGTGCACCTGTGTTTAAATAGTCAAATGCTCTTAACTAAAAGATTTGGTTCCTTGTAGTGCCATACTACAATAGGGCTCAACTATTTCATTTAAAAAAAATTGTTTTAACCGTCATTCAATGTGAAGTAACGCCATTGTCAGGTGAATTCTTATAGCCACAAATGCCAAACACACACACCCTGGCCGTGCTTCTGTTTGTTAAATGGGTAGAGGTGCTTTCAATATTTGATCTGCTCTCTGACTCTTGCCACACAGGCTATTGGCAAACATTTCAGCTCAGAATAATTTGTTATGATGTCAGCGCTTCTCTTATCTATGAACTGTTCAAAAGGCCCTAGAAGCCAAACCTCTTGTTTATTTCCAGGTTTCTGTTTTGTTAATGTAACCTAATGTTGGTACATTTGGTGGTATTATGATAACCATTAAATAAAAGAATATTTAAATGTTATCACATGAAGGATATTTGGTTACATAAATCATGTTTACAGTGTCATTATATTGTGTCATAGGGAGAGACGTCAGTAGAAAGCAACACTAACGCTCCCGAGTGGAATGAACAGATATCCTTCATTGAGCAGTTTCCTCCTCTTGCCGGACGAATCAAAATCCAGATCCTTGATGATGCTAACATTGGAGAAGTAGCCGTGGCAACACACTTCCTGGACCTTCTTCAAATCTCCAACCACAACCGAAATGGTTTATAACAATAAAATATAATAGAACGATAAACATTTTTTATTCATTTACTAACATCAATGTATTTTCATTTGCTGTGTGTCTCATATTTCTTAAGTTTTTGTTTAACTCCAAGCATTTTAAATCGTACCTCACTTTAGTCCCCATCTCTCCTCCATCCAACAGGATTCAATCCCACCTTTGGTCCAGCTTGGGTCAATCTGTACGGTTCTCCTCAAAACTCCACACTGAGGGACATCCATAGGGATCTTAATGAAGGGCTGAGCGAGGGCATCTTCTACAGGGGCAGAATGCTGCTCTCGCTGTCTGTGGAAGTTTATACTTCCCCCACAGCGGCAGTGACAGAGAATAAGGGAATTGCTAATGTCAAGAACGCCATGAGCAAACTTACTCTCAAACGCAAGAGCCGGAAGTCAAAAGAGAAGAAGAAGGCTGGCAAAGAAGGTGAAACATCCATATTGCTACAAGAAATATATTGACACCATCCTTCTACACTGCTTTTTTCCAACACAAATACTTATAATAATAAAATAAATATAAATATAGTGTATGCGTGTATTAGAGTTGGTCTTGCATGCTAATTGTAAACGGTGTAGCGGTGCAGAGTCAGAGTGGACCGGCTGAAGAATCTGAAGATATCAGCACTGAGGTACCGTCTGCTGTCACAGTGGAAGTGGAAGAAGTTCACCCTCTTCCTGATGTGAGTAAACACGTCTGTCTGGAACGGAAAAACCATAACAGCATATAACAAACTTTGATGTATTGTATTGCATGTATGTAGCTTCCTACGTTTAAGCTGTAACCTTTTTTATTTCCTGCAGAATTTCACAGGAGACAAAGATGAGTTTTTGTTGTTTGCCTCCTTCTTTGAGGCGACAATGATAGATCCTTCTATTGGCTCCAAACCTGTCACCTTTGAGCTCTCTATAGGTATAACTGAACTGTTTAATGCTTTATATGCAGGCAGTACATGCACACAGTAATGTTAGTTTGCAGTACAATGGCGACTCAGGTAGTGTACTTCACAGGGAACTATGGGAAAACTGCAGATATTGTGGTCAAGTCCAGCAAGAGTGCTAGTCAGGAGAATTTGGCTGATGACAGACAACCTCTGTTAGAATCAGAGGACGAGCTGGAGAAAGAAGAGGTACTGAATCCAAGCCTTCAAGGCAAATCTGTCACAGCTCCCAGAAGACCACAACCCACTGAATATGACAGGTGAATAAATATTTTTCTTGATGTACTCAAAAACTCATATTAATGGATGTATTTTCGTTACTTTAACGAAAATAATTTAACTAATTTCAACTTCATTTTCGAAGTTATAAAAAATGCACATACACTCCAAAAAATGTTGGGTTATTTGAACCCATTGTTTGGTTAAAAATGGACAAACCCAAAAGTTGGGTTATTAATGAACATATGCTGGGTTGTTTCAACCCATTTTTGGGTCAAATATAATCATATTCTGGGTTAATTATAGAATGGGTTCAGTATAGAGTGGACAAACCCAACCGTTTGGGTTCAATTAACCAAGAAAATGGTTGTGGGAATATATTTGACCCAACAGTTGGGTTTGACCATTTATGACCCAACAATGGGTTCAAATAACCCAACATTTAGAGTGTAATTTTTCAGTTTAATATGATCTAAATACAAGTGACAATATTATACAATATTGTTTTTATTAATTTTCTAACAACTACAAAGCCAGATGAGATTACAAATATAAAACATGCCTAGATGAAATACAAAAACAAGTTCAAATCATACAAAGAGAGGGACAAAAATCAGAACACAAACAAATTATAAAGGATTTGTTACAATCCTTAAATTCTGTTGTTGTGCAAATGTTGGAGGAAGATGCCTAAGAAAATTAGGAGACTTCGTTTCCTTGAGCCGTATTTTTTCAATATTTAAAACGGTGACCATCTCAGACAGCCATTTCTGAAAACATGGAGGAGCCGTTGCTTTTCAACCCCTTAATATAATTATCTTGGCCGTCACAATGGATACCCAGCACCCAGATTCAGAATAGACAAAGATGGCCAAAGAAAAATATCGTACCAGTAACTAAAGTTCTGAACAGAACCAAAAAGAATCAGATAACGTTTCCGCTGCACCCTGACATCGATCACAAATAGGACACAGTTTGATAAATCTTGTGGAGTTTGGTTTTGGAATAATGAAGCCTGTGTACAATTTTAAATTGAATAAATGGGAGTCTTGCATTGATAGAACAGCTGTGTATTCTCTCCAAGGTATCTGACAAAAGGTCAACAGATAGGTTAATACCAGCCTCCTTTTCCCAAGCAACCCTAATGTGATCAGAAGATGCGTTTGCTCAGAATACCGGGAGAGAAATTGTGAAACCATATGGAGTCTGGTGCTTGTCGTTCTAGGTTATAGAAACCACAATCCTCCTGCTGATTCCTATAAGAGAAAGCCTGTAGAACATAATGTCAAATCTGCAAGTAGCGAAAAAAATGAGAATGAGAAAGATGGAATCTTCTAAAAAGCTGCTGAAATAAAGAGAAATGACCATCTATGTGCAAATCATTAAATCTAGAAAGACCCTTATTGTTCCATGTTTGAAAGGTTCTTTCATTTAAAGTAGGTGTAACATTATTATTCTCTTTTCAATGTTAGATTTAAAGCTCTTTATTGCAGCCATACAAAATTAAGACGTCTTTTGGATCTTCAGGAATAACCAGTCCTAGATAAGTATAGTGACTGTGCACAATTTTAAAGGAGAGGGACTCTATATAGAGGAACGTATTAGGCAAATGACTGCCAATGGGGACAAATATGCTTTTCTTCCAGTTAATTGAATACCAAGAAAAAGAGCCAATAAATAAATGCATGTTTGCTCAAACGGATGGCCAACACTTTGGCAACAATATTCTGATCACATTTAAGCACTGTCTATATTTGGAGGGATCCGTGCCATCCCTATATTTTTTCAATAACAAACAAACGTCTGCCTCATAAAGCGAATCAGAGAACAATAAATTCTGAGAGGAATGATTTACCATTCTTAGCAGTAACAGGGCTATTATGTCTGCATAAGCTTTATAGAATTCAATACAGAACCTGTCCGGACCTGAAGCCTTACCATTTGGAAAAGACTTGATAGCCTTTAAAATCTCATCTAGAGTGAACTCTTGATCAAGCTCCTCTCTGGTAGCCTTAGTAACCTTTGGACTTTCAATCCTATAAAGGAAATCAGTAATATCTGATTCAGGCTCATTACATTATGAAGTAAAACATTTTTTATAAAATTCCTGAAAACAAACGTTCATTTCCTTTGGGTTTGCACCCGAAGCTGATTTAATCTGAAAAATTGCTCTGTTGGCCTGCATACTTCTTCAATTCTTATACTGCTGTGCGGCCTTCGAGAGCTTTTTGGAAGTCATTATTTCCATGGGCAATAATAAAAACCTTTACCACACTGCAGCAATCGCCAACCATTAAAGAACAAATAGTGTACTCGTATGTAGGGTAAACTGAGATATTGACGGGTATATTAAACAAAACCAGGAGGCATCTTGAGGAGACTCAAAAAGTGTGTCTACTCCATTAGCTGGACACTAGCCCCCCTCCCCATTAAAGGCAGCGTTTTACTAAAGTTTATTAAAAAGTAATAATTCATATGTCATCATTATTATTATCAACCAGATCATTCAGCTGCATTCCCCTCGTCCGGGAGAAGCCGTGTATCTACGTGTGGAGCTACTTTGAGGACCACACCTTCAGGTTTCACAACTGCAACTGGTTGTCCAAGATGGCTGACAGACTTGCAAGTGCTACATTGAATTATGCTACACTACAATTATTTCACTGCATTTACCTTTATACCCACTATTTCAACACTCGTTGAAATTTCCATGTTTTCTGAATAGAAATTCTGTGATTTGTGTTTTCCCTTTCATTTCTTTAAGGAGTATGGCACTGATGAGGTCGAGATGCTGTTGAAAAGACCCAGAAGCAAAGCTAAAGAGCGTTTTGTGGATGTTGTGCTTGAATTCTTCTCTACTTGCAAGTAGGGAACCATCGGTTGCACTTTATTGTACAGTATGTGCACCTATAGTGTACTTACTTACCTAAGATTGTACTGGGTAGTATAAGGTAACTATAAGTTTAGGTTTACGGTTGATGGTATTACCCAGTTATTATATTTAATGTAATACTGTAACAAGTACACAGTATATACATGGAAAACAGGACTGTAAAATAAAGTGCTACCGAACCATCTTTATGACTATAGCCCTATTAGCATCTATTTTTTATATTCCCTGGATAATACAAAACTCACTCTCGTTGACTTTTAGGCAGTATAGTACAAACTTAGACAGAAAGAGAAATTCTCGCCAAAACCACCTGGACAAGTGCCGTGTTCAGCTCATCAAACGTAACATTGTAAGTTAACCATACTATTATCAGACTATGGAAAATACATTTAATTATGTGGTTTCTGTATCCCGACTACTTAACCAAACTCATGGGTTCTTATCCCAGAAAACACAAACAAGTCAAATGTTTACCTGACTGCACAAAGTCACTTTGAATAACAACATCTGCCAAGTGAATTTATGTAAATGATTTCACAGGTTATGTTGGCCAAGCAGGCGCTCAGACTGAAGAAAAGAACCACAAGAAATACAGTAAAAGACAGGCTCACAGATCTCAGAAATATCACCAAGAGGGTCCGCTTCCTGGCACAAGAGGTAATGCTCAATATCAACCAGACCATCATTTACTATTCAGATCTATTTACAAGCTGAATCAATGTCAAGTCACATACTACATGTGCTGTCACCGTAGCCTCAGAGCACTCTGCCCGATGTGTTTCTGTGGATGATGAGTGGGGACAAACGAGTGGCCTACGCCAGGATCCCAGTGCACTCCATTCTCTTCTCACTAGTCGAGGAAGAGAAGGGTAAAGACTGCGGTAAAGTTGCTACCGTTTACATGAAGGTACCTTCACAACATTATTCTGCCTTAAACGTTTAAAATGAATTTATACAAAAATCTCATTACCAACGCAGTTCGGTTATATTTTAGAGCTTTACTAAAAACAATTGTATATTAAATATGAAGTACACTTTGTAATACTTTTCAATTGATAGACCCCCGGAGGGCCAGTGGGAGAAATCTTTGCCAAACTAGAGCTCTACCTGTGGCTTGGTATCACAAAGTATGCAAAGAACTGTGTCACCAGCCTTCCAGCCGATTTTAGAGCTGTTTACGAGGAGCCCACAGCTGGAGCATTGGTCCCCCGTAACATGCCTCCCATCAACTTAGCAGTGGAAGGTATTTCAGAAAATTCAATTTAATCTTTGACAGTCTCCATAATTTCTCCATGGCAGCTTTAAAAATTGATATATTTTCATTTGGATGACATTTGAATTCGTTATCATAGATATTACAATCCTTGTTTTGTCTTTTGTACAGACAGTCGCTATTTCCAGTTGCGCGCTCACATTTACCAAGCACGTGGCATCATCGCAGCGGATGATAACGGTCTGTCTGACCCCTTCGCCAAGGTCGTGTTCTCTACTCAGTGTCAGGTCACACGGGTGGGTATATTATATGTTATGTTATGTTATGTTATGTCATGTGATGTGATGTGATGTGATGTTATGTGATGTGATGTGATGTGATGGGATGTGATGTGATGTGATGTGATGTGATGTGATGTGATGTGATGTGATGATGTTGTGTTGTGTTGTGTTGTGTTGTGTTGTGTTGTGTTATGTTGTGTTATGTTATGTTGTGTTATGATGTTATGTTAGCTTTGATTTGATTATTTGATTTGATTTGATTTGATTTGATTTGATTTGATTTGATTTTATTTTATTTTATTTTATTTTATTTATTTTATTTTATTTTATTTTATTTTATTTTATTTTATTTTATTTTATTTTATTTTATTTTATTTTATTTTATTTTATTTTATTTTATTTTATTTTATTTTATTTTATTTTATTTTATTTTATTTATATGGCTGGGGGATTGTTAAAGAATGTGGTTTTAATGTTTTTAGATGATTGAAGAAACTCTGTCCCCCACCTGGTGTGAGTTACTGCTGTATGATCAGGTTCTAATGGAGGGCAGTAAGGACGACTTTAGGGAAGACCCACCTGTGGTCATCATCAACCTCTATGACTACAACAAACTAGTGAGACTTTCAATGTATTAATGTGACCTATGCTGTTTTGATTTCCCTTAATAATGTATTTTTCGAATGAAATATTCTCGAGAGACCGGGGCTAGTTGTCACAAAGTCTAGCAATAAGTTTTAACGTCAAGTCCAATTAACGAATGTTTTTTTTTTGCAGTTGTCCATAAAACACTGAATATTTATTAAATTATTTGAATTAATATGTTCGCAGGGTAGTCCGCAATCCCTCGGCCGTGCATATGCAAAACCAGAGCTGAAGTTTGTAGAGGAGCCGTATAAGAAGCCTCAGCTACAGTTTTTTGAGATCACAAAAGGCAAAAGCAAAGCTGGTGAAATCCTGGCTGCTCTTGAGTTAATCGAGCTGGATTACTCAAGCTTTGGAGAGGTGAGTGCCCTGGTTTAGCAGAGGTTTGAGAGCTCAACCAACACATATAACTGAACAATCTCAATAGTAGTGAATTTTGAACTCTATTCAATGTTTGTGGTTTATAGTTTATCAGATTTTATATGTCTATAGTTGAATACATTTGCTTTCAAACCTATATATCGTCACTGTCGTTCTGAAACCTTGAATACACTTTTAAAAATCTCATTAAATACTGTGTTGACAAGCACTTTTTAATAGTTTTTACTGGTTTGATATTTGCAAAACTCATTGACAAAATGAGTGAGTCATCATAATGATTTGGCAAAAAAATGTAATAATGAAATGTAAAAATGTAACAAGGTTTCTTTTTGTGTCTAATGAATCCATCCAGCCAGCTCTGCCATTAGATGTTGACCCCAAGGAACTCAAGTATACTGAAGAAGACCACCGTTATATAATTCCTGAAGGAGTTCGACCTGTACTGAAGAAATACAGAATAGAGGTACAAGGAAAGAACCATGAACGGATACAAACTGAATCAAAATCAAGAGTTTTATTCCACATCAACATTTGATGTTCTTAAGTCCTCAAAGACGAATTGATTTTTTGCAAAACATTTCTGTTCATGAATTGCAGTACTTTGTGACCTGTGACATTTTTTGCCAGTTGGTTTTGTATGAGCCTGCAGTGTTTTAAATGAAAGTGTTTGTGGGATGTAGGTGTTGTACTGGGGTCTGAGGAATCTGAAACGGGTCAACCTGTTTGAAGTTGAACGTCCTCAAGTGAGGATGGAGTGTGCTGGCCAGATGATAGAGTCAGAGGAAATTCAGAGCTACAAGCTAAACCCTAACTTCAATGATGTGGTGAAACACTTTGATGTCGTAAGACTCCCCTTTTTTCAATTAATAGCAAACTTTAAGAACAAATACAAGCTTTGATCACATTTCAGAATAACTCTAAGGTCAGCTGGTGAGATCCTGGCTGTTTTTTAGAATGATTTATTGCACATACACATGTTTTAATGTTTTTATTTGTGTTTTAAGACTGAACTGATAAAAACATTGTGTTGTTGTATAAATGTTCAAAATCTTTTTGTATATATGGTTTTGTAATAGGCTACAAATCAATGTATACATTTTCATACAAGTTTATGAACACTTTTTGGGAAGACTCTTTTTCTTTCATAATGTGTTGTGTGTTGTATCAAAAAAGACACTAAACCGTTTATATTGTAAACATTGTCGAAACAAGTTTTCTTGTGTTATAAAACAAAACTGCATGTTTTCTTTGACATTTTTTGTTTCCTCAGGAGCTTCCAGAACTTGTCTACCTTCATCCTCCTCTCACTATCTTCGTAATAGAGCAGAGGGCATTTGGGAGGCTGGTCCTTGTGGGAACACACGTGGTTCAAAACCTTGTGCAGTTTGGTCCTAAAGACAAAGACGAGTGGAAGGAGGAGGAAGAAGAGCCAGAGGGTATGAAACTTGCTCAAATGTTTCTTAGGGCAAAATCAAAAAGGCACAGAAAAACATCTCCTACCCTGATATCTGCCTTTAAAACTATTTTATTTAGAAAGTGCCATGTCTCTTCATAATGCTGATGTTGCAATGGTGAAAAATAGCTATTCTTTAACCTCCTCTAATATTTTCAGAGAAAAAGCCGCCCAAAAAGACCACCCCTCTAACCACAGTGATCACCATGGATCTGGGAGGGCTTCCTCTTAAGGACACCAAAATTCCCATCAACCCAATGAATTTTGTCACTGTAAGATTCCCTTTTCATTATTCTTAGTTTCAAAGAATGATCATTTTCTACAAATGTCTGCTCACCATGTCTAAAGTGGTTTTAAAATTATATCCTCCACACCAGTTATCAGATGTTGTACACAGCTGCGCTCATCCAGGCTGGGTGGGATGGCAATAGTTGGCTATTTCGGGACATTTGAAATAGCTCCTAACGAGTACTTGGCGCACATGTTATTTTATTTACCATACGTGCCCTGTAGTTATTAAATGTGAGAGCCTTTGAACCCATTAACCTGTTGATTCTGGGGATCTGCTGGCTGGTAGAATGTCCTGTGACAGTTTGAGCTTCTGCTGATATATCACTCAGATTAATTGGGCAGTCACTGCATAGCCGAGACCCCCGCTGATATCCAAATGAGATGCTTTCAATCATAAGAATGTGTGTGTGTGTGCTTTCAAATCTGTGTTTGTGTTCAATGTGTGCATAGCTTTTTAATTAACCAGCATATTTACTTCACATACATTTGCCATCTCTATATATCATTGCAGTAGACATAAATTCAAGAAATATTTTGTTAATTATTTTGTCTTCATAGTTTTAGACCATTTGTCTGTAGTTCATAGACTTATTCACTGTATTTGTATCATCTGTGTCTGTATTTCCCTCTAAACATGAAAAAATGCATTTGCAAAAACTAAACTTTCAGGCTCCAATGAAAAAAGTGAAGAAAAAAGAGGAGGAGTTAGAGGAGGAGGAGCCAGAAAAGGAGGAGCTTGATTGGTGGTCTAAGTATTACGCGTCACTGGCTGAACTTGAAAAACAGGTGATTGTTTTTATAGATTATTTTAAAGAACTAGATTTGTGTGATATATTGTTTTACTCTATATTTTCAATGCTCATTTTTCAGGAGGATAAAGATGATGACATGGACAATGCCGAAGATGGAGGTATTCTAAATATTTGCATGATTTTGTGACAATATCCTCCCCCCTAAACCACACAAATTAAAATTCTATAAATTGCCACCAAAATGAATCCTGTGGCCCATCAAAGTCTCGCTGTATTCATAGTTAATCTAAAAAATCGTCCTTATGTAAGTGCATGTGGTTGTTGGTGTCTGCTAAAATGCTTGGAAAATTCAAGTAAGTTCTGAGAAATGGTCAAGCATTTTTTACAGATGTCATTAGTTTTTAGCCTTCCCAATGTGAAACCTTTCTGCGTGTTTTGTGTAGACTAAACGTCAGGTTAGTTTTTGGGGTCACATTTTGTGAACTGCATGTTCAGCTAGATTGCACAGGACACAAGTGTAGCCAAATCTCTCTGATCCCATAATTTAATGTCACATTATACAGACGGAGGACCCCTGACCATATCTGCACTGGAGGTAGAAGAAGACACTACCATTGAGATAGAGCTACCTCCTCCAAAGAGAAAGAAGATTGCCACATTAAAGGTCCTCCAAATTCTTCACATTTCTATATATAAAAACATTTTAGGTGTTTTTTAGTAACTGTAATAACATCTCTATAATTTAAAGTTTTATATCTTTTGTTTTGTCTTTGATTCCCTAGTTGTACAAGTCTGAGTTGGAAAATGATTACAGTCAGTTCGAGGACTGGTTGCACATATTTCCAATTTACAAAGGCAAATCAAGTGCTGACGACGAAGAGGAGGATGAGAGTACGAGATATATGGGCAAATATAAGGTAAGATGAGCGATTTGTGAGGCTCTTTGATTTACATTTTGATGACATGTACGAAAAACATGGAGGATTTTAGGTTAAACCAGAGCTGTACTTCATTTCAGGGGTCGTTTCTAATATACCCCCTCGCTCCTGAAGATGAAGATGCAGAGTGTCAGATCACTAATGGCCTACCAAAAAATTCACCCATTAAAGTCCTTGTGAGGGTGTATGTAGTGAAAGTGAGTATTTTTTTAAGAGCACACTTTTAAATTAAAATGTAAGTTTCAACACATTTCATTACTTGCATAGTACAAATAACACTTTATTATAATATCACAGTTATTATAATACAATATATCTTTACTTTACTTTACTTTACTTTACTTTACTTTACTTTACTTTACTTTACTTTACTTTACTTTACTTTACTTTACTTTACTTTACTTTACTTTACTTTACTTTACTTTACTTTACTTTACTTTACTTTACTTTACTTTACTTTACTGTTTTCTTTATAAACTCCAAGGCAACTAACCTGGCCCCTACAGACCCCAATGGAAAGGCAGATCCTTATGTAGTGGTGAAGGTCGGCCAACAGCAAATCGACAGCAAAGAACGCTACATTCCCAAACAACTCAACCCAGTGTTTGGAGAGTGAGTGCAGTCCAATTCTTTGGGGAAAGGGTTGGTCCATTTTTGACCCAACATATTGGAACGTTGGAACGGGACGCATTAGATGTAAAACTGGAAATGTCGTTCAGATTAATTTCATATAGACTAATCAAAGTAAAAAAAATCAAAGTAAAAAAAGGTATTAAGTTATGACATAGCTGATTCACTCTCTTAATAAAACAAACTCCACTTCAATCTCTCTGCAGAGTGTTTGAATTGACCGTGTCCTTTCCTCTGGAGACCGAGCTCACACTGTACATCTTTGATCATGATCTGGTGGGCTCTGATGACTTGATCGGCGAAACCCGCGTGGACCTGGAAAACCGGTTCTTCAGCCGCCATCGTGCTGGCTGCGGTCTGGCCCTTCATTATGACAAGTGGGTGTCCCTCTGTATGGTGAAAATTATGATGATGGCTGTGGAGATAATAATCATAATAAATGTGATGAGTTTTATTGCCATTACTGCCTTCATCACTAACATCTCTGATGTGTAAAGCATTATTGACATGCTCGGTTTGTTTGAGCCCTTTGTTAATTGTTTGCATCTGCTATACCGTATTAGAACAACAGAATACAGTTTTTTTCTTTTTAGCAACCATGTCGATTTCATGTAAGGTATTGTTTTCGAAATATTTAAGAGTCCCAATGAGTCCCCAATGGCCTGATCTTTCCTACAAGTATAACTATATTAGACTGTCTTGTGATTTTAGGGATGGCTATAACCAATGGAGAGATGCCAAAAAACCCACTGCAATTTTATCTGAGTTCTGCCGGAAAAATGGGATTCCATCTCCAGAGTATCGGGAGTCAGAAATAAAAGTTCTGAACAAGATTTTTAAAATTCCCAATGAGGCTTTTCCAGAAGGTAATTTATACATTTACGGCCTAATTTAGTCAACAGGTTAGGAAAATATCTGACTATTATGGAGACACCTGACAAGCTTTTTGCTATAATCAGGATGTATCTGTTTATTAAAATGAAACTTTGCAGAGTTGCTGAAGAAGAATAAGAAGACAGAGGAAGACTTTGAAGAGTTGGATGAGCACAAAGCTCTGAGTGTTCTCCAGCGGTGGGGAGAAATGAGAGAGTTTTGTGAGGGAGCGTGTCCTCTTGTGCTCGAGCATGTGGAGGTCCGATCACTGCTCAGCGCGGAGAAGCCAGGTCTTCCTCAGGTCAGACTGTTGTGCTCATAAAACTACGTTGCTTTTATTTTAGGTTACTTTTTCATAGCCCAGGAGATTTTATGAAGTTCTCGACTATTGAGATTGAGAATGAAGTTCTTTGTCTCATTTTTTCTCCAAAACAGTTTTAGGAGAAAGATCTAAGACAGTTGTTACCTACTTTCTGGGACTTCATTGACTACTTTCATTTTTGGGTGGTCTATCCCTTTAAGCAAAAGTTCTCAATTTAGTTTTTCTCCAATTAAACGTATTGATGTTTAGGAGAAATTTAGAAATTGGTGAAAAAACCCCTTTTTCAAATATGAGTTTACAAAAAAGCGTTTATCCTGAAGTCTCCACAAGTGCATGTGATGTATGACATATCGCTTTATTGCTCCCTGCTCCCTGAACTATCTGTAAAAAGTCGCTTCGTATAAATGCGTGTGCTAAATGACTAAATGTAAATGTAAAGTGTATAGTTGCAGAATGTTATATATTCACTATATCTATATTCTGACAGGGTTACGTTCACATGTGGATTGATATGTTTCCTGTGGATGTACCTCCACCACCACCTGTTAATATCAAGCCTAGACTTCCAGTGAGGTAATGAAAAGATCTAAATCTCTCAATAAATGCTATTACATTTAACCAATATATTTTTGCAACTTTGCTGTGACATTTGAAGTCATGTTCAAAGGACAAACTATATCATGAAGATTCTAACATAGAGAATGCAGGGTTTTAAAGAATACTCCAGTTATGGTTTAATTTTCCAGTTACGAGTTGCGTTTGATCATTTGGAACACTGATGATGTTGTACTGGATGATGTCAATCCTTTCACTGGAGAACCATCAAGTGACATCTATGTTAAAAGGTCAGAAAACACATCAGCATACGCTAATAAAACTTGTTAGACAAACAGTAAAAATTTTATATTAAAAGGTAAAGTTCACCCAAAAATAACAATTCTTTCATCATTTACTCACCCTTAGTTCTAAATCTGTATAAATGTTTTTGTTCTGCTGAACACAAGGGAAGAATGTCAGTGATCAACCAGATCTCATTCCGCATTTACTGCCATAGTAGGGAAAACAAATACTATAGTCAATGAGGGATGAGATCTTTTGGTTTCTGGCATTCTTCCAAATATCTTCCTTTGTGTTTACCAGAACAAATACATTATGTAAATGATGACAGAAATTAAATTTTGGGGTAAACTGTCCCTTCAAAAACAAATCACAATAGTGTTTTATACACACTGTAACTACATGCTGTCCAACATCATAATTCCATGTGTTTTAATATGATATTATATAAAAATAACATACACATATTTGTATAAATGTTTTAATTCCCAGTTGGATTAAAGGTCTGGATGGTGAGAAACAAGAGACAGATGTGCACTTTAATTCCCTAACCGGAGAGGGCAACTTCAACTGGCGCTTTGTGTTTCACTTTGACTATCTCCCCACGGAGAAGGAGATCTGCTACAAGAAGAAAGAGTCCCTGTTCGCTATAGACGAGACTGAGTTTCGCCAGCCAGCTGTTCTGGTGCTGCAGGTCTGGGATTATGACCGCATCGGTTCCAACGATTTCCTGGGTTAGTAGTTCTTAGTACTGGTCAAGGGTTGAGTGGTCATTTTGCAACCAGCCAAGTTCCTCTTTAGCTGACATTAGAGTACAGAGAAATGAAATGTTGTGTACAAACTTGACACATACTTCGAAACAAATGTATATAATGCAATGTAATGCCAAATGCATAAATGTAAATGTCATTTGATGATTTCATTTCCTTTTGATTTTCCCTTATGCTTGGCTTCTTTAGGTTCCATCGAGTTGCGTCTCAATGATATGGTCCGTGCATCAAAATCATCAGAGCAATGCAGTGTCCAAATGGCCAAAGACAAGGCCGGTCCTCGCTTCTCCATTTTCCGCAGCAAGAGGATGAAAGGCTGGTGGCCGCTCATCAAACTGAAGAGCCAGGAGGACATTGAGAGGGAGGAGAGAGAGGCAGAACAGGAGAAGAAAAACAAAAAGAAGAAAAAGAAATCTAAGCGTAATAAAATGAAACTTGAAGATCTGCAGTTTGTTGACAGTAGTGGAAACACATTTCTGTTAATGGTAAACAGACTTTTATAGCACACCAACAAAGACTAAACTGAGTGTGCTAACACAATTGTTTACATTGTACCTGTCGACTCATATTTTTTCTTTTGTGTGGTCTGAAGGGTAAAGTTGAGGCAGAGTTCCATCTAGTGACAACTGAGGAAGCCGAGAAGAGTCCTGTGGGGAAAGCACGTAAGGAACCTGAACCACTGGAAAAACCAAAGTAAGGCACTCAAAATATATTCAGTCTTTTAATGTGTACCCCAAAAACATTTAGATTCTTTGTTGAGTTTACATTTAAGCTTTTTAAGTTATTCCGGGGAAAAAATTATAACAAAGTTTATAAACAATTACTTATCTGTATTTTATAGTCTAGTATACTTTTGCATATAACAATGTATTCTTTTTTTATCTATGCTCCTTTCTCTTTAAGCCGTCCCAAGACGTCTTTCAACTGGTTTGTGAACCCCTTGAAGACCTTTGTGTACTTCATATGGAAGAAGTACAAGAAGTACATCATTGCTTTGGTCATTCTGGCTATTCTGGCAATCTTCCTTGTCCTCATTCTCTACACCATGCCAGACCACATCAGCCAACTTATTGTCAGCGGATGAGAAAATGGAAACGCACACAATTCAAACAACTGACAATTGTACAGGTTTTCAGGACAAATAATAAAGGTCGGAGTGTATATAAGATCTTAAAAATACAAGCAAGTCTGTGATAGTTAATGTAATATGATTATTTTCCAATCATGCTGCTGATTTTTATTATATTGATTTTATTATTGTTGTAATATATTCTTGTTTTTAAAATGAATATTGATATTGAACCATGTCTTGAGAAAACAATTGCATATATTATAATTGTATCTATCAGCATTCCCTGAAAAGAAACTTGAAGCAGGGCATTAGAAGTAAAAACAGAAACAAATATTGACTTATCGTATTCAGAAAAAAATACATCTAGACGGCCAAGCCTTCTCATACCATATTTCAAAAATATTTCTAAATGTCAATTTTAGAGGTTATTATCTGCAAGGGAAGAGAATGTGAAAAGACATGAGGTAGATTTATCAGTTTCAGACACACAGGGATTTAGATGTTTAATGTTCATGATAGATTACTGTTCATGAGAGCCACATGGATAAAGATTGGATAAATGGAATGACATCCAGACGGGTTACAGCAAGCTTCCATGAGACCGCAGGTTCATGCGAGACAACTAATTTGTCACAGAAACTAAAATGAATTCACATTTATAACAGATATTTTCAGAAATGCTAAATGAATTAAGTGTGTCTAATTGTGTATTTTGTCTAGAAAATCTCATGCTATTGTTTGACATTTTTACCTGCCTGGTAAAACAACTGTCCATTTAGAAAAGTAAATAATAAAATAAAATGTTAATGAGGGAAATTATGTGTTATGCTCCTAAATACAGGACTAATTTATGATGTATTCCATTGCTTTACAGTCAAATGTAAACATTATTGTATAACATTTAGCACCACATTACTATCATCTGATCTGGTTAAACTCATATTAGTTCAGTCAATAAATACAGCAGATTGTAGAATTGAATGGTTTTGCATCATCATAAATGTTTTATGTATTGACAATATGTAATTAAATGAAACATCATATGATCAATATCACTGAAATGTCATATCTTTCTAATCTGTGCTTAAGACAGCTATAGAAAATCAAATGGCTTCAATTACAATGATTTATTATCGTCTCACCCAACACCATAATGTAATACCTTTATGTAATTGTTGTGAGCTATATATTTATTAATATGGTTTATTGGTTCCCATCAATCAACATCTCACCATTACGACCCAACGCATTACCAGTAAATGCCCACATCACTATAGTTTCCATTAAAACCAATACAATACCCATTATAGCCATTAAATCCATATAAATTAGTATTGTTTTTCTCCCAACAGGGTAACAATTCAGATTAACACATCTATGAACTGCTAATGCTAATTTTCTCAGCGCATGACACCATGTAGATAGTCCGTATTTATGTCGTGTTCAAGTTGAACATACCCATGAATGAACAGCCTGGTCATGTGCAGCAATGGTCACATGGCTCTCTGCTGGGTTGTTTTGGGCTGTCTTATGGTCTTGGGGAGTGGAGAGTGGAGAGCCTACGGCTGATGGAGTGAAACTCTAATCAGAGGTGACAGCTGGAAAGGTGACATCCAGTTTTCATTAATATTGTGCTGTGCCATGCTCTTTTAGCCCAAAAGACAGGCAATGCATGGCTACAGCATCTCTGCTGAACAAGTTTTATGTTCTGTCTTGTAGGATAAAGAAGTTTGTATATATGCGTTTCCACAGGTGAATGAAACAGTTAAGTCTACTGCGATTAATATTTCTTTCCTTTTTAAAAATATTTGAATAGTCTTAAAACGTATTGTTTTTATATGTAGGCCTGTTCTATTCACGTTCTGAGTTTCTTTAATTATTATTTGTTCAATGAATCCCCCATGACGTCACTTTGCTATATGTAGTAGCCTACATTTAGTTCAAGATTATGAATTTGACCACCCACGCATATTTATCTGTTCTATAAATAGAACTGAATGTGTGTTTTGACAGCCTTCACCACCACCGGACAAACGTCGACCACAGAAGTCGCTTATAATAGTTTCCCCAACCCACTCTATCGATGTGCTTTGTGAGTTACATGGTCAAACTGCGCATGCGTCCATCGAGCGCCTGCCTCCAGCTCAACCCTCGCCTGTTTCCTCTTTATGCGCTTTCACCACTACAGCCAAACATGGGTTTCTGTCGGTGACAAATAACACTGCCTCACTTTACTTACATGCTGTGTCAACTTTCCAGACAGATAAGACATAAGCAGCTTCGTCTCCAACGCATTATCCTTTTAATGGGCTCTGCGTGAAATATATTTTCTTTGTAAAAAGCATTTGATTATTTTCTCTCCAAAATGCCTGAGTTCATATCAGTGGATGACTTTATCGCGGAGACCATGGAGGACTACAGCTCCCCGACTACTTCATCCTTCTACGCCAAAATGTCAAGTTGCAGAAATACCGCCCACAATATCGAGGAGGTATGAAATTACACATTTTATGTCCTTAAATACTTCCCAACTGTCTTTGACAACTGTAAGTGTGATGAATGATCAGAAGGCGTGCTCTTCTGTCCCGTCTAACATCAGGAGCGGGTCATATTAAAATGCGTTTGATTCTGTGATATATATTCCTTTGTTTAATTTTATAGCTGAATATTTCATTTAATATGTAGGTTTCCATATTTGACTCTGCACCCCTTGATCCAGCAGTGGTAGAGCAGATACTGATGCTCTTTGTCTTGTTGAATCCATTGAGCTGTGCGCATCCTATTTCCAAAATACAAACACCGCGTTTGCGTTTTCAATGCCGCGTGAATTAAAGTATTATTAATTATTCTCTTTAAATCACCAGATTGCTTTAAAACTATATAACATTTATAGTGCAAACGCAAATCTGGTGTTTGGGGGTATAGCCTACTGTACTCTGCTATAGGGGGCTGTTGTGTAAAGCCCAAGAGGGATCGTTCATTTTGTTTCTGATGTGTTAACTAAAGCTACATTTCGTCGTCAGTTAAATAAAATCAGGCAGTTTTTAGTCATCTTATATTAATGCGTTTCACAATTTACTTCTTCTTTTGCCGCTTCCTCAAAGATCTTGTGATTCCTTGTTAACTGTGCGTCAATACGAGCGTCTGCTGTATGTGCACCTGCTTATCACTCTATCTGTTCTCTCCATCAACAAACTACGCATTGGTTTTGGATGATTGGATCTTGTGGAGCTCACAAACCAGTCAACGAACACGAGAGTGAAGCTGGACATGTTTTAGGATCAGCATCCTTTGTTGTTACACTGCTATCAATCATTGCGTTCTTATTTTAGGGTCAGAGTTATGACTGACATGCTGTTTTGGGTACAACAAAGGATTCCGACACAGGAAATACCTTAATATGATGCTGTTTATGTTATATTTCAGTGCTAAGTGTGTTGCTTGGAAGAGTAAGAAGGCAAACGTTAAGCAAATACGCATTTTTCACGTTGAGCTGGGAAATGTGTCGCGCAATACATAACCGAAAGCGAGCCAAGCACGCGTTGCGCTGCGCGTCGGATATGCGCTCACATCCTATACGTTGTTTGAGAATTTTATCAATATTTAAAAATAGTGTTAGCCCTGAAGCTGGGCTTATATTATAAATAATAAAAATATGAACAATTTCGAGAGATCGTCGAGAAAAATGCGGTCCAGTCTTTTTATTCACTCACCAAAAGATATTGACACCCTCAGATTGCACCAATTTGGAGTGTACAGCCGGCCATCAAGTCGGTAACAATTGGATGATGATTGCTCTAGTAATAGTGACAGTGGAATGTGACGTAACCATGGTGATGACCTGGGCTACGCAATACACAGCCGTACAAATTGAACGGTGCGCATCATTACATGCTTGATTGTTTGGGTCACGTGTAACAGGATTGAAGTCTGAATATCTTCTGAGCTCATGCACAGCCTCAGGGGTTTTCCGGACAATGGTGGAAGAAGAGGTCTGAGTGGATGTCTTTTCTCTAAACCCATTTAGAGTCGACATTCCCTACTGTAGCCTAATCGTAACTCCAGGCTTTAAAAACCTTATGTCTGATCTCAGATCAGACCTCATTAATGAAGTACACCACTGCTTAATCTGCTTTGAAGCCATTGAAACAAATCCCACAGTTTGGGTAACCCCCTCTAAAAACCATGTCTCGGTGTATGGGGGTGAGAAATAAGATGTGTCTTCGACAGTATGGCTTTAGGTGTTTGCTTGACCCACTCTTGGCATAGAGCTGGTCCGACCAGTCTTCGTTCAGTTTATCTTTTATATGCCTTGCACTTTTTACATTTAGGAGGATACATTGATTATACATCTAGAGGGACGAATTGCAAATACTGTAGATGTTCTTTGTTTTATTCTGTTGACCTTAATGCGGATAATGGGATCTCACCTAACAGAGTGCATGTTTGGGTCACGTGACTTGATGACAAAGGGCGAACCGGAGAGATTTCCCTGGACAATTGTGATGAGGGTTCAATACACACTGGCTATTCTCTTTTCAGCAGAGAACATGGTGCTGGCATGTTCCCATTAAAATGTTCTCAGTGTATGTTGTTGAAAGTAAATTGAAACTAGGGGCAATTTTGGATTAGCAGAGGCACGGGAGAGGAATAATGAAAGATAATTGGAGTGCTAGAATAATCTGCTTCACCAATAAGGGCAGGCGAGGCTGTTGTGTCACGACTTGTTTTTTATGTTGTCGTGAATCACAGAGGAAGAACCCAATTGCAGGCAGCGACAATGAAGGGGTAAACAGAAGCTTTATTATAAAGCACAAAACAAACATCCACGAGGGGGAAAAACTCTAACCAAACTTGATACAAAAACTGAAAACAAAGACTTCCCACAAGGGGGGCAAAAAGAAACAACTAGGACTAACAAACAAGGAACTTGAACTATACAAACAAGAACATGACTGGGACCAGGGCAGGAAACATGACCAAGAAACAGGTACAGCATACAAGTATAACGAACGAGCACAAGACAATAGACAAGAGGGCATTATATAGGGAGACTAACAAAGGAGATAACAATGGGCAGGTGTGGGTACTGAAACACTCAGGGAAGGTTAACGAGACAGAAGGGCGGGAAACACTGACGAGACACGAGAAAGCACATGGCAAGTCAGAATCAAAACAAAGCCATGTCTTTCTCACACAAAACCTAAGGCTATGCCATGACTCCGCTGCAAGACTAAGAATAAGCATGACATGATGGCGGAATCATGACATATGTACAGTGATGTAGGTATATTCATTCGCCCGGGGAATGGAGACACCTGATATTGCTATTGACCTCATTCCAGAACATTTGTTGAAAGAATTAAAAAACAAAGCCTTAGGGTTTTTTTCCTGAGGTTGTAGTCTTTTAAAACAGTTCAATTGTTTGTTTGTAGTATTGACCTTGCTCTGCGTGACTTTGTTTCCCCAAAGACCCAATTAATTCCATTACTGTTAATGGCCATAGCACGTATTGCTTTCAAAACCAGTTCAATCCACTCAGGTTGTAAATTCCCAAATGTAAACGCAGTATTAGAAGGCTTACATTTTTCATCGCGACTACAATAACAAATCCGAAGGAAAACAAGGGATGTACTGACATGCAAATTCTGTCAGATTTCTCCCTAAATCCAAAGGTAAAAAGTACACAACTGCTTTTATTTTAAAAGAGTAATTGCGGAAAACAAGGTAACCTTTAGTTTTTTTCATGTACCAAGCTAGTTGAATATTCTTTTCATTTGAAACTTATAATGTATAATGTTTTTTTAATAAACAAATTATAAATGTTCTTCCAGTGCAACCCAGAAAAGTGTTCATCATAGCCACAAGTCTAACACGTCTCAAGACAGAAAGCATTCAAACAGCAATCTGCTTCAATCAGTATGCTTTTGTTCCTATAATTTACACATAGATAAATATATGTGCCTACATCAAAAATGTTTTGCTAATAGCAGGAAGTAAACAATCATGACTGAAAGACAGTGCTTTATTGGTTCTTATTGGACCTCAAACTATTGTCTTTTCTACACTTGCTTTGCCTCTTCAAATTATATTCCCCTGAGTTTCTGGAGCAGGAAACTACATTTTCGCTCAATAAACGGTTGTGCCGCCTTTTAAACCATCTGTTGTCCGTTTTACTTTACTCTCCTCACAGTTAACAGGTATCACTATAAGAATGTGAATTCTGCAATGGTAGTGTGTGGTATCACAATTTCAGTTCTTGCAACCGAAATGAGGCCTGCTAGTACATATAAATCATCAATGTTAAACTGTTTTAGTGGGCTCAATTGGGAGATAAACATACAAAAATTATGCTTATCTATTATAAAATATCTGAAACTAGCCTTGATGCTGATGCTGATGCTGTCGTGATATTCAGCTTTTATGTGTCATTTGAAGATGCAGCATGTCTGTTGTGGTGAAAGACTAAATACAGCGACTTTTGAACTTTCAGGTTTTACTCACTGTTATCTCTCTAGGAAAAAGTTTAATTGTATCTGTTTTAAGGGTTTAGATGAAAGCAGGAGATGGAGCAACTGCTGCCTTGGATAAAATCTATATTTTTACATTTCATGATGACTTGAAATTGAAACTGGTTCACCCAAAATGAAACTTCGTCGTTGTTTACTCGCTCATGCATCGCTCATACCGCGGAACGCATCTGAACAAGGGGGGGCCATAATTTCAAATCACGCGGAGGGGTGGGGGCGCATATGCATTGAAACAGACAATATTAGTGATATTAAATAATGTTGCGGAGCACTTTATTTTATTCCGACACCACACAGTCACATCTACAGTACACACATGATGAACACGCACACATGCTTCCTCAGATGAACCCCTCTGATCCCACTCTAACATTCACACACAACAGGCCAAGCCTATTTACACATAAACGCACAGATGAAACTATAGCAAACACATAAAGTACATCCAGTCCACAACCACAACTCATCTTGCTGCCTTGAATCTAAATCAACATCAACATCATAGTCATTATCATCACAAGTCAAGACATTATTATCAGATTGATGTGCAGAGCCGCACAGACACACACACACACAAAACAAGTAAAGTTTTCCGCTCGTGTCACACAATGTCAGCCAGTTAAAATCGTTAAACCACTGATATTGAACTCGATCTTGCTCGTTGTGAAGACCCAGTCCCCTGTACCTTTTTGGTCTTCATAAGAACAGCAGGGTTTTGTGAGATCCCCCCGCAGCACTCACTTGTACAGTGGCTGTCGGTAGCTTGGCTTGAAGTCTGTTGTTGAGGCCACAGTGGAAGCTGGAGTAGTTTGCTAATTTTGTTTTGCCAGTTTATTTGTAAAACATCTGACATTGACTTCTCTCTTCATTGTCGCAGCCTGGTAATGCCGCCAGCGGTTAAATAGGTGCCCGCCGTTAGCTCGCGAAGACGCTCACACATGACAGACCTAGTAACTACGTCGGCGTAACGTCGTAGTTAATAAACAATGCACACTAATTTCAAATCAAAATGCAGCAGTCAGTGTGAGTTTTTTTATGGGCAGCAGTTGGTGAGAGTGAGTGAAGCTGTGTGGTGACTAGTATTGTTTGGCTCGTAAAAACACGGCTACAACTTAGGCTTTTATTCATATAAGATAGTTTGTCAGAGTACAAAAGTTGCCCGGGCCGTGGCCCCCCTGGCCCCCCCAGTTCCGCGGTCTATGGTTGTATGATCTTCTTGAAATACAAAATATCAGAAAACCCTTTCTTTTTAATTACTGTGAATGGGGTCTGGGTCTTTAAGTTTTTCATACAATAACGTTTTATTTCAAATATGATTTCATATTCATGTACAAACAACATATTTTTAAATAGTAGATGGCGTGGGATTCCCTTAGGAACTATCAAGTAAACCAAGCAACATTTTGTTCACAACCTCATAAACCCATCGCTTCCAATGTGACCAAAATCTGTGCCTGTTTATCACTGCTGTTACTATATATTCTAGAGGAATTTAACAATTAGCTTTTTCATGAAATTGTACTGCATACAAAGGGCACACTAAAAAGCCAAACATAGCTGCTGCTGTAGGAACAAAAGATCTGTTGGCTGTGCTGAGTACAGAATTCTTCTCGCTCTGCCTAGTCAGGGGAATGGGAAAATTAGCCTTGAATGTGGTTCCAGGTGAAAACAACGCGGTTAAAATGTTGTTGACCCTGCGTAACAGTGATGACTGAGAAGTGCCTTTATTATTATTTAAGTGACAGGCACTGACTTTTCTGATATCAATAAACAAAGACAAGCATCTAAATGTCCCCATTTTCACAAGGATAGAAATGCATATTTGTAATAAACAATGTAAAATTGGTTTTTGGACAGTAAACCTTCTCAAATAACTCAAAATATTCTCAGTATAATACATAAGCAGTTCTGTTTTGCTTCACTGATGTCTTGCTTCAGCGACAGTTGACTCTTGCTCATCATCTGATAGTTTTACATCATAACCGTCATGTCTCTTAATAGTTCTGCATAAGAACTTCATTGGGAGCTCTTAACAGTGAATTACATTTGCCTCCTCACACAGTCATGTGTGACACCAATGAATACTAAATTGCTTATAACTCATTTAGAAAATTAAAACACCTAAGACACAAGTATCACAGACACAGATGTTGTCGACAGGAAGAAGTCTCCATGGAAACAGGACTTTATATTTGATAAAGTTGATTTTATCAAGGTTAAATCGAACAAAGTGTCAGTGTTGGTGTTATGTCATTGTTAATAAGTGCACAAAAACAGAACATATCGTCTGGTCCTTCTGAAAACTCAGAATTCGCTGTTTTTCAAGATTTTTTATTTATTTATAATACTGTGCTGTCTGAAAAGACAGAACTTTTTATTGGTCAGATATTTGCAAAACCTAGTGACAAATATAAAGGGTGACTAATAATTATTATTTATGTCTGAATTTTTATAATAAATCTCTAGATAAGAATTTTTTCTTATTTCTTTTGTAATATAAGTATTTGTCTATTATTCACAACAGGAAGAGCATAAAATCTTAAATTGCCGTCCATTACAGTCTTTGAAATTTATCACAGAGTGTCAACATATGACCCATTGTTGTCCATAATAGAGTGTTCAGTTTGATCCGCAGTGGCAGATACATGGCAGTTGATGTCAAACTGGTGCAAACATATTAATCCGCTTTGTCAATGGGTCATTGGGGGGAAACCCTCAAGGCTATAACCCAAATGCTAATTTTTAGTTAATAACAATCCTTCGGAGCTTCATACAAATGTTATTATGCTAAATCACCTGTGGTTAAAAGATAAGAGCAGCGGGCTGATGGGATGTGAACCGAGGAAGTGTTTATGGCCCTCCGTTCTGCACCCAGAGGAACAAACTGTTTATCCAGAGCAAAGGGACAGATAATTGGAACAGACATGCACAGGAAATGCTGTTTCCTATTAAAACTGGATAGAAACTAGGCATCCATTGACTTTCATGGCAGTTCGTTTTCCAGTGGGCACTAGATAAACGGTTTGGGGATGTCATGTCCCTGTATTGCAACTTTTATTTCATTATTTTAACAGCACGGAGTCCGTTGTGCCAAACCATGCAAACCACTCTGAATCACAAAGAACGATGCACCATGGTCTCAGCTGGCAGACTGTAAACAAGAATCTATGAAGCTGTTAATTAAATTTTCTCATTTGACGGTTCTTGTTTGTTTGGATAAACACAACCATCAAACGTCATGCTTCAGTTGTTTCAGTCTGGAGAATAAAAACTGTTGCACAATGAATGTCACTAGCTTACATTGTACAACGAGCTGCATTCAGTACAAAAATAGATAATTCGTGCAGCTTATTTAAAAAGTCATGTTTTAATAAAGAGTAAAAGATGTGAATCCTCCCGTAAGCTTTGGTGATTACATAATCAATTGTTTCAACTGGTGCTCATGAAAACGAAAATGTCTTTGTGTGAGGAGCCGTTGTGTTGAACGATGTGCTTTGCTTTAAACAACGACGTAATATTTAACCAAATGATATTATCACTCGTTTCTTTTTCTCTCTCTCTAAGGCTTTAGACTCTGACCGCACGATTCTGCAGAAAATGAAGAAAACTACCAAAGCAAAGCACCTCTCTGGACAAGGTATCTTTAATGCTCTCTTTAATGGTGATGTTTTAGATTTGCATTGCTTAGGTAGATTGTAAGCAGCATTTCTGCTTGCGTTTTTGATTGACAGTTTATGCAAAGCATTTCCTGCAGCTCAGCTGTGAATATGAATTAAATAAAAGCAGATGCCCCCTATGAGACCACAACCCATCAACTCCTTCCTCTGTTGAATTCTGCGTGCCGAATGTGATGTTAGTCAAATGCTCATTTTCTGGGATGTTCACGGTTTCTGCTACATTTCTGTCTCCCTCCAGACCACATATCACATTTTGAGTCATACATCAATTCCATGGAGAAGTTGGCTGTGAATTTCCGCAGCAATGGAGAACTGGAAGTGGCCTCTGCCTTTAATAAGTTCGCAGAATTCTCCAAAGAACTGCTGACTCCGATGAAGAATTTGGTGAGGCGTATGTGGCATGAGGGGAGGGAGTTCTATTAGTATACTTGGCTTGTGTAAAATCCCCCAAAAAGCTTTTAGTATTAGTCACGTTGTAGTTTTACAAGATAGGCCTTGTCTGCAAACAACTTGGCATTCTTGCCTAAAGGTTGTCTCGGTTCCCTGTCCATGTCCTAATCCTTGCCCAGCATGATCTTATTACATTAGTTTATAGCAAAACAAGTGTTTGATGTGGTTGTGTGTGCTCGCTCACATTGTTGTTTTTATACTATTTTTCATGAACAGTTGAATAGTATGTTGCATAACATCAACTTCTTCCTGGACTCGCTTGTAAAAGGGGATCTGAAAGAGGTCAAAGGGGTAAGTTCTAGATGTCATAATATCATGGGTGGGTCTGTAATGCATCTATGGTTATAAAATGTCAACAAAAAAACTGTCAGAATCGATTTTATTTTTGATGGTGTTGGCAGAATATCTTTAGCTTCAGTCTTTTCCTCCACTTTATGAAATGCATATTTAAGTCTTTTGGCAGATTATTAAGGATGCTTTTGTAGATGCATTGTTGCGGTATGTTATCGCAGAGTGCAACATGGTTTGGTCTATTACACAGATTACACATTTAACACAAGAAGGAGTGTTTAATGTAACCAGATGGCAATGAGACAGCATGTCTTTATTCTGTGTTTGTCTGCTTTTCTCATTAGGACCTGAAGAAGCCATTTGATAAGGCGTGGAGAGATTATGAAAATAAATTGTGAGTGGTTTTTTAAAGCTGACATTTGCTTTTGTGTGTATTACTCTACCCAGTTTTGACACACACTGTGCAAGAACTTCAGAAACAGACCTAAACAATGGAAAACACTTTATTTCTGCTCTTTGTCATAGAAACAGTAATATGCATGTGTGTGTGCATGTGTATGTGTGTGTATTACACGCAAAACATTTTAGAAACAGCATAGGATTTATTTTCTTTAAACCTCCCACATTGTCTGTTACTCTTACTTGTTTTCATATAGACTTCTGCTTAATTTCAGTTTTTTTTATTCACATGTTTATAAAAAGCCTTGGTGTCATTGACCTAAATGCCACTAACTGATACAAAAAAAATCATTTCGGTGACCTTAGACTTCTTCCTGTATCTTTATTTTGTTTTTGTAATTTCTGTTCTTCATTTTTTTTTCTCATAAACGTCCCGTTTCACTTCTTGTGATTTTACCCTTAAAAACCCTTTGTTCATGATGAGTATAACTGTTTGCTTTACTGACACAGTAAAAAAGCTGTCACTCTGACCCCTTCAGCACTAAAATCGAGAAGGAGAAGAGGGAGTTAGCGAAGCAGTATGGTATGGTGCGGACGGAGGTGAGCGGAGGAGAGATTGCAGAGGAGATGGAGAAAGAGCGGCGGATGTTCCAGCTTCAGATGTGTGAGGTAAGATCCGCCCACATTTGTGTAAAAACACAGAGGACGTCAGACCTACAATACAATCATTAAGCAATGTTGAAGGATAAAAACCCCAGTTTGATTCATTTTCTATTCAAAATGATTATGTAGTTTAGATTTGTTAAAAACATTTTCCATATTTTCAAACAGTACCTTATCAAAGTAAACGAAATTAAGACCAAGAAAGGAGTAGACCTGCTACAAAACCTCATCAAACACTACCACTCTCAATGCAAGTAAGTCAACAAAAATTGTCCACACATTCTATAAAGGTCCCTGGAGATCCCCGAAAAAGCAAAATAATCAGCCCACAAGAACAGAGCTGTCTGATGGCATGAACCATGCCACGGCAAAATGCACAAAGTCAGCTACGTGAAACGAAATCTCAAGTTTGGCAGCACACCTGTGTCTACAGTACTTCCTGCCATCAGTGTTAAATGCTGTTAAATGCGTCTGCGGTGTGACTGATTATCTTGCTTTATAGTGGCATCTCTCCTCCGTCCCTCCACACTCAAGTGTCACGCTGTGTTGAGTGTGACTGGAACTCGAGAGGGTGATAAGCCATTGCAAATGAGAGAGAAAAGCGAGTAAAAACGATGACGCCTTGACTGTTGATGCTCTCATGTTGTGGGGTTTGTAATGAAATGGGTTTCTACTCTCAGTTTCTTTCAGGAGTGTCTGGCTGCTACGGAGAAGCTCAAGCAGTACATCGATGCCCTTACGGGACAGCTGAATTCCGTGAGTTATTCTGTGCTTTGTGTACATTATTGCACAAAGAATGTGGGGACATAAAGACAATGAGCCACAATCACTTGAATCAATTACATTCTATTTCGAAGATTTTTCCTTTTGGATTATTTATCATTTTAATCTTGTTCCATTTTAGTCAACTGACATTTCATATGGTAATTCAAAGTAGTCAGGGAGAAATGAGGAAAGGTCACTATGCATAAAAAAAGAATTGAAATATAAATATAAATGTGACCCAGTCAAAAGCAATCATTTTTATTAAGTAACGACAATTAATGATTTTGATTTCATCCATTGATTTCACTATGATTTCGATTTTTGTCATGGCCCGGGGATAGTTCACCCTCACCTTCACCATTTACTCACCTTCGAGTTGTTTCAAATCTGTATACATTTCTTTGTTCTTATGAACACAGAGAAAGATATTTAGAAGAATGTCAGTAACAAAACAGTTCTAGGACCCCATTGACTACCATGGTAGGAACGATCACTTTATATGTATTTCTTCTGTTAAACACAAAAGAAGATGTTTGTAAGAATTTGTAAATCATTTTGACTTGCATTGTCATTTTTCATACTATGGTAGTCAATGGTGGCCAAGAACTGTTTGATTACAAACATTCTTCCAGATATATCAACCAAACAAAGAAAATTATTCAGGTTTGGAACAACTAGAGATTGAGTAATTCATGACAGAATTGTCACTTTTTGGGTAATCCATCCCTTAAAACACATTAAAGTTACATTTTCAATAAATGCTCTACATTATGTTAGATCATTTTATGTGGAAAACATAGAAAATAGTTTGGAAAATAGTTTAGAAATATCTACATTTCCTTGATAAAAACAAAAGTAATTTAAATAGCAAATAAGACAACTAAATGAAATTTGTCTTACCCTGTTGGCAAGATTATCTTGTTTTAGGCGTGATCCAACCAAATTTTGTGATTATTTAAAATACTAATAGATCCATAATCACATTGAGCATTTCCAGCATCCGCCGCTCTTCTTTTCACCCCTACATACAATCAGTAAGGAAATCAGCAGCTTAAGGGTTTTCTAACACCAAATCTCAGTTAAAGACAATTTAGCGGTTGATAAAGCAGATGCTCGGTTCAGCTGCAGCGATGCTGTGAATGACAGACAGCTTAATGAAAGATGCATTGTCTCGCCCAAAGCCCAAGTCATCACTAGTGGAATGTGTGTGGGACATGTTTGGAGCAATTAAATAGGGTGTTTGTGCACGTGTGGGTTTATACAGATCAAACACAAGCAGGACGAAGAGAAAAGACGCCTCTGTTTGCTTCGAGATCAGCTCAGACCTGCTCTGCAGCCTGACTTTAAAGAGGTAAAGAACAACACCCGTTTCACTGTTCGCTCGCGCTTAATTTGCACACACTATTCTGTCTGCTTTTAGCTTTGCTGCGAATATCTCATGCCTGCTGTCACCTCTCACACTCCAAGCTGCTCGGCTAAACAACTCTAAACCATTGTATCTTCCTTTTCATATGACCTCAAATTGTATGGTATAGTTTTATTGTTTATTGTCACAGTAAAGTTAGCTGATGTTAGCTAATGCATTTACTAATGTCAACTAAAAGCACCTTGTGTTACCCAAAATTGCATGTTTGTCATGTTTTGCTTTAATTTGCAACATCCGCACGTAAAAAACATATACAACAAAATGTACGTTCTTTATGTTATATTTGTAAAACCTATAACAGTAAAATTACACATTTTTAAAGTGTACATTTAAAGTATTTGACTTGGCTTCATATATTGTGTCGGACTACAGTGTGTTTAACCCACAGCAGCTTTTTCCTGTTTTAAAGGGTATCAAGCACTTTATATAGGAGTGTATGGCAGTGTACGTTACGTCAGGGCAATGATCAGATAGGGTCTTGTGGAGTTATTTGTTAGTCCTATTCAAGTTTTTATTGGGATTACTGTACACTTTTTTAGTTAATGTAATTTTTTTGAATTGCCTGAAACGACTTTGAAGATCCGCTTTTAACATAATTGTCTTTCTAAATGCTTCACCGACAACAACAAGCAATCGAGGAGAGTAAGTAGAGATCTCAATTGGGATGTAATGTTACTGAGCTCATTAATTACCCATTAACACTTGCATGTGTACCGTCACCTCGCATGTGCTCCACAACCCATGTTAGTTGCAAAAATGACTTGATGTGCAATACAGTGTGACTTTCTCTTGAAATACAACAATTTGTTGAGCATATCTGAGTCTGTTTGTCTTTCTGAAAGCTCATATTAATGTTGGGCCCAATGCATGAATGAGATGCTTCCACTGTTCTTTCCCTTTATATATTAACCCCCCTAAGTGTCAGATGGGACTTCCCCTTACTATTAACACTTCATGGTGGTGATATCCTCTACCCTGCATGATACACAAAGAAACAACATGTATGTACTACAATAAGTTATGTATGGTTTTGTGCAGGATTCTCTAACCAGACAGGCTGTATACAGCATGCACCAGCTTCAAGGCAACAAGCAGTATGGTACTGAGAAATCAGGCTGTCTGTACAAGAGGAGTGATGGGTAAATGAATTATTACTGTTGTGGTTTTTGCACAGGGATGCATACGGTCCTCATGTTGTTGTAATATCTGATCCCGGACATCTGAGTTTAAGTAGGGCATCCTTCAAACGTGATGTTTAATTCAGTCGTTCATTAAGATATTCCTGATAAATCCTTTTGGCAGCCTATCGTTTCAAATGATGCAAGCATGATGGGAAATCATGTTAATGGACTGTACAGCTGTGTCGATAGAAAGGAAAATGATGTGTGTGTTGTGCTCTCTTTTTTTTACTCTGATAGGTTGAGGAAGATGTGGCAGAAGAGGAAATGTACCGTGCAGAACTGCTATCTCACCATCGCTCATGGAACTGTGAGTGCGGACTCTTAGCAAATTTAGCAGACCACAAATGGTTTTGTATTCTGTGGTTATGCTTTGATATCAAAACTTGAAAAAGATATTCTCAGAGGATGTATTTATAACAAATTTATTGAATCATCTGTTTGTGTTTTACTAAACCCCTGATAATAGAATCCAGACATCACCATGCACAGGTTACTATGGTAAAGGATACTGTACGTAGGAGCTAATTTAAATGTGTAACAAATTACATTTTTACAGCAATGTTTATAAAGAGAAATGTAATGCTTACTTTAAATGCGAAACTAAAAAAGCCAGCAGATGGCGGCATTTTCTTTGAGCAGGTGAATCATTCAACCAATTGCTTCAAACGATTGTTTATTTGAGAATGAATCATTATCTCAAAACAATTACACATTTCAGGAGAGAAACAATTCACTTACCTGACAATGGAAAACTATGCTTTAAAAGCAAAACTTTAAAAACATTAAGAGGCTTCACATTGGCATTTAAACAACCAAATTGACAGCTGACCCATCAGTACGGTGAAAACCATCCTTAAAACGTCACTTTTTATCTTAAGGTTGACAAGGTTAGTGTGCAAGAAACTAAATGATGTGAAGATTTTTTTGGAAGGTCAATTTTTTAAATCAGTGATTTCACACCTTGAATGACTTCCAAACATGTCCCTTTGGATAAAACACTCGTCTCTATTGCAGCCTAATAAACCACCGGCTAAGCTGAACCTCCTCACCTGCCAAATCAAACCCAGTTTGGAAGACAAGAAATGCTTTGACCTCATCTCACGTGAGTAAACCACACACTGTCACATACACTCTTATATTCACCATCTTAATATGATATAATGGCAATAATAACCAAAGGAACATCTCAGGATCTTCAAGCAGTATACAGTACCAGCTTCAGTCGATTGCGTCATCGTATCTGTGTGTATCCAATCCATCATTCTAGCCTCAGGTCTCTAATGCCTTTGTTATGTTATATAACCGTGATGACACAGTTTTACCCCTACATTCGTTTTTATGACTAAAGGCAGGTGATTCTACAAACAGGGCTGTTTTGAAATGCACAATGGAGTGTTTGTGCTTGGCCACAAATTGTTTGTTCTTTTTCTTGCCTCTGGTATTTAATAACAGATCTCAAACCTGTTTTATGTCTACTGATTGTTTGCTGGTTACACATGAGCCGGTGACAGCAGAGAATAAATAATGTGACGTTTGCTATGTTTCTTTTTACTTTAGATAACCGCACTTACCACTTTCTGGCAGACGACGAGTCTGATTGTTTGGCGTAAGTGTTTCTTTCGTTAATTCCACAGAATTAAATTCTCAAAATCCAACTTGCTCCTATTAGCTCTTAAGACTCCTATTGGACACAAAATAGTTAACCTGTTATTCGCCGTCATGTTGTTTAAAACCTGTACTTGACTCTTTCTTCTGTGGAACACGAAAGAAGATATTTTGAAAAATGTCTTGGTGGTTTTGTGTCCATATAATGGAAGTCAATAGGAACCAGTGTAGCTTGGTTACCAACATTCTTCAAAACATTTCAAGAACACATTCTCTCACACACTATCCCGATATGACCTTTCCATCTTGATTTGACTAGTTCTCACTTCTTTATATAGCTGTGATGTAGCTGTCTGTATTATGAACAAAGTGTTTTCCTGTGCAAGATCAAGGCTTTCCATTCCATCTTCAGATAAATGTCACAGGTAAAAAGGGGCAGGTGACAAGATTATTGATAGCACAATATACACCTCACCTTTTCAGAAATGCATTTAATAGGGCGTATTCACTATTCCAGCAAACTAAATAAAGCCTATATTGGTACATATGAGGTAGAGAAAGTTGGCTGATTGACGTGCTTAAGGGGAAGACATTGGGCATATGCCACAGCGGTGTTTACCGAATCTCCCGAGCAATGACTGAGGGCAACTTCTCATTAACTGCAGATGTACTCGATTCTAACCTATGAGAGCAGGAACATTATTAGTCACAGATGACTTTTTAATGCATGGTACAGCTTTTAGCTGCACTGGAGCAAAAGATCTGAATCATCTTGTCGCCCTCTAACGTTTGTTTTTTGGTATTGCACCTTACTAAAATTCAGGTGGATATCAGTGCTCACAAACAGTAAGCAAGAAGCTCTTAATGTGGCTTTGGATGAGGGAAGACCAAGTGGAGAAAACAGTGTTGAGGATCTCACACGAGCCATTACTGAAGATATTTGCCGCATGCCTGGAAACAATGTTTGCTGCGACTGTCGGGCACCAGGTACATAAAAGTACTAAAGTAGTAGTGTTTTGGACAACTATTCATGAAAAAGCATCCCATTTTTTATAATTACCCTTGAAAAACCCTTGGGGGTATGTATTCAGTTGTTTAAGCAATTCTTAAACTTCCAAAATTTGTACCCAAATCCTTTATTTATTTTCATTTTTGCAATTGCTTATCAAAAATATATGTACAGTATTTATGTAATCAATGTAAACTTCAATATTAATTCCAATGGTTTTACAAATACCTTTATGAACCTGATTTTTTTGGCCTTGTTCTAGTAGGACTTAGCAGTGTTCAATTGGTTTCTATCTGCCAGATAATAAATAGAATACAACACATTACCAGCAGAGACTTATTATAACTATTAAATGCATAAGAACAGGGGTTTTTAACCTTTTTGACTCCAAGACCCCCCACTGTATATCTCTCCCGCTCATAAAAACTCAACATTTCTACCCAGTAAAATATTTCAGAGCTTGATATTAACTGGAAAAGTGTTTATTCAATATAAAAATGGACAAAAAATCCGAAATATCTTGGTTTTTAGTTTTTTTCATTTCAATAATAATTTTGTCTAATTTTACATTGTCAGTCATCCTGACCTGAGGCGCTCTAAGAATACACCCCCTCTTTCCCTATCCCCCAACCCCCCCAGTTAAGAAACACTGCATTTCAATTCCTGTGATGGTTTCTATTGTTTTTCTTCGTCAGTGTATCCTGCATGCTTTTTTGTCCCGTGCCTGTCCTTTCTCTTTAAGCAGCTGTCTTTAAATCTAATTTAATTCAATTAAAACCCACAGAGCCTTAATGATTTCAGTTCAGATTAACCCGAGCCGCAGCTTGTGTCTTCATTACATTCCTAAAGCATTCTGACTCATTCCATTAACTGAAAATCACAAAGGGCCGGGTTCAAACCGGTCTGATCGTACCATAACCTTCTAAAGGCCCTTAATTGGTCATTAGTTAGATATAGAAAATAATATTTTACACAAACTGGGTTTACAGGGCAAACTAATCATATTTAATCTAATAAGAGCACAAAAGCTTTCAATAGGTTTATTTAATAAAGCTCCATTTATTTATTGATAAATCATTGACTGATAACAGAATAATATATGTTTAGATCCGTCTTGGATCTCCATAAACCTGGGAATCCTGACATGCATCGAGTGCTCAGGGATCCACCGGGAGATGGGTGTGCATTATTCACGCATTCAGTCACTTGCTCTGGACAAACTGGGCACTTCGGAATTGCTGGTAATGTTTTACAATTAACAACAATATTGAGATTAGGAGAATTATATAATACATGCACTGTTTACTGAAAATATCTCATAATATCCTAAATTTGTCATAAATTATATTCGTAAATCAAAAATAGTTTTTTTTATTTTTAATATCACACCAACGGTTTCCTACGGTGTTAACCGTCAACCACAGATTTATGGCTGTATTTCTTTCATTTGCTCTTTAGTTGGCAAGATACGTGGGAAATTCAGGTTTTAATGATATTGCGGAGGCCAATCTTCCCAATCCTTCTGTAAAGCCGTCAGCAGACAGTGACATGTGAGTGATGATCTGCCATCTTGTTCTGTAAAGTGCCAGATAATGGTGGTTTGGTTATGCAAATGTAGTTACTTGTAGTAACTTGTGTTGTGTGTGTGTCTGTGTGTGCACGTGTCTGTGCAGGGCTGTACGTAAAGACTTCATACTCTCAAAGTATATGGAATGGCAGTTTGCTCAGCGTACTGGCGGCTCACCAGAAACGAAACGTAAATGTCTCCAGGATGCTGTGCGCTGTCGAGATGTTTTCAGGCTGTTACAACTGCACACTGAGAGAACAGACCTCAGTCAACCACTTCCATGCCCCCTACAGGTCAAAACAAACATACATGTCACGTTTTACATTTTGTCATTTAGCAGAAGCTTTTATCCAAAGTGACTAACAAATGAGGTAAACAATGGAACCAAATGGAACAACATAAGGACAACAACAAGCATAAGCATAAGTAAAACTGGTCTCATAGCCTACCACAGTATAGAAAGCTACGTTTTTTTAAGGATAGAAAGAGTAGAAAAGAGATATAAGTCTGAACTAATCGATCAGGTGTTGACGGAAGAGATCTGTTTTCAGCCGATTCGTAAAGATGGCTACAGAATCTGCTGATTTTGTAGTATCGGGCAGATCATTCCACAAATGTGGTACAGATCCAGAGAAGATGCTTCAGAGTGTTTTTTTCCGTTTTTGGGATGGCACTACAAGACATCCTTCGTTTGCAGAGCGTAGGGATCTGGCGGGTACATAAGTCTGTATTAGCGAGTGAAGATATGGGGTGTAGGTCAAGAGCAGAGCTTTGAATTTGATGCGAGCGACTATAGGTAGCCAATGTAACTTAATGAAGAGAGGAGTGAGAGCTTTTTTGGTTCATTGTAGAATAGTCTTGCCGCTGCAGTCTGGATCATCTTTAGAGGTTTGGTTGCGCAAGTCCAGCTAGTAACGTATTGCAATAGGATTTTCGTAGCATGCTTGGACAGGAATTTTCCTAATGTTGTAGAGGATGCCTGAGTGGTGCTGTCAACATGATCCGTGAAGTTTAGCTGAACATCTCCCAGGTTTCTGCCCATTCTGGAAGGTGTGATGGTTGATGAGCCCACTTGAATGGAGAGGTTGTGATGAATATGTGGATCGGCCAGGATTACAAGCAGTTCTGATCGACAGGAGGATGTGGTTGTTAACGGTGTCAAAGGCAGCAGATAGATACAGTAGGATGAGTACAGAGGAGTTAGAGGCTGCTCTTGCCAGTCTCAGGACTTCAATGACCGAGAGCAGCGCAGTCTTGTTGGAATGACCGCTCTAAAAACCAGACGGGTTGCTCTCCAGAAGTTCGGAGGAGAGCTGTTTAAACACAACACACTTAAGAGTTTTGGCAGTGAAGGAGAGATACCACTCTGTAGTTATCTAACAGTGCAGCATTAACATGGGTTTCTTCAGTAGCGGGGTAATATGGGCCTCTTTGAAGACTGTGGGGAATATACCAGTGGTGAGAGAGTAATTTTTGGTATGATGTATTGACAGAAATGCAATATAATAAATATATACATAAATATGTCATAAGTGTATAAAGACCTTACATAATGAAGCGTTATGTTTTATCATCTTACAGTGAGCTATTTCTATCTACATACACCGGGGATCCCCTTACATGGAATTCCCCATTGTGTTTCTACATATCCCTAAAAGGAATAAGTTGCTCTACAAAGCACATTTCGTAATACATTATCTCCTTCGGCAAAGAATGAAAACGTAGCCACGTCTTAGTTCTGGCTTTGAAGGCCGGGGGAGGGAGCCGTTGGTTGCAATTTCCAGCCTCACCACTAGATGCCGCTAAATGTACATAAACTTTTACATACACTGGACCTTTAATGACTGAATGGCCTCTTTCTAAAACAGGAAAAGGGGGAGTCTGCACTACACCTAGCCGTCCTGTTGGTTGACAGGACATCGCTGCACGTGGCTGACTTCCTGTTCCACAATTGGTAAGTTCAATTATAAGCATATCAGTATTCTGAAAACCTTGAAGCAATTGATTTTCGGTAAGTCTTATTAAATCAGTTTATTTAAAAATTTAGATTGTGTACTGAGGTAATACAAAGTCTGTGTCATGCATACAACCAACATACAATTTTAAAGTCGATGCTAAGGTCAGAATTCTTGATCGTGGGATGGAGGTGATGGAGAACATCCAACCATCATGGATGAACATTTAGCATCTGGAACCTTTCAGAGGCGGTTAAAATGCTACTCTGGGACATCAGACTCAGCTGGCTCCAGAGTTATAACTGCTTTCCTTAAGGTTTTGTGTGGCTTTGAGAGCCCGAAAGAGAGAATGAGAGCTGGAGAGCTATGAATCTAACTTTAGTAACAGACACAGATGTATATGATCTTCCTTTTCTTTTTCTCCTGTCTTCTGTTTCAGTAATAATCTGGATGCACAGACTGTGAAGGGAAATACGGCTTTACATTACTGCTGTCAGCACAATAAAACCGAGTGCCTTAAACTTCTGCTCCGAGCCAAGGCCAACACACATATCAGTGAGTCACGATCAACTCCAAAACTAAAAAATCAGTTATTAAAATATAGTTAACAAATATAAATCAATAACTGCCTAAACAACTTAACCAAGATACTGTAAGTAACCAAGACAATTAAAAAAAATTTTAAATCCATTAATAAATACATTTTTAACCTTCACAATATTTTGTCACAAGACAATTTAATGATTTGACGTTAATTACGTTACTCCATAAATGTTTTGGTTTTTATTGCTAAATAAGCTCAAAATATTTCTTGTTTTTGTACTTGTTTTTTAATTGATATATATAAATATTATACATTAATACAATAGATAATATGATGTCATTTATTATAAAACTATTTGTGTTCAGGTGAGAAAAAAGTCAGTCATCAGTGATGACGAGTGATATGATCATAATGATTATCATAATGTTATCAAATTATGATCATTTTCATCTTTCTGTGAACTAATCTCTAAACATAAGTGGTAATACTTAATATGTGTCATTATTAGTGTTTTATTTGTGATTGTTAAATGATCCTGTTCAGCCTTCTGACTGTCTGCTTGGCTGTAGATTAAACCGTCTTCAAGAGATGTTTATTACAAAGGAAAATGATGGTTGTGCTGATGATAATTGCTGTTCTGTGATAGAGAATGAGAATGGAGAGACGGGGCTGGACATGGCTCGCAGACTGAAGCACACACTGTGTGAGGAGCTGGTGAGTCCATTCAAAGCTCTTTCACTCTCAAAAAGGATGTGTTCATCATTAACACATTATTTTATGTGTCATTTTGTGTTGATTGTGTGGTAAATAAATTAAAAGGGACAACGCAAGGTTGAGTTAAAAATAACACAAAATGTGTTGTCCAGACATTTTTAAGACATTCTTATGGGTGTATTTAAATGTTTAAGTGTGTACGCTTTTTAACACACATTAAAATATCCATGCCCCAGTCATATGATGTGATGTGTGCAGATCCACCAATCACAGACCAACCAGTTCAACATGCACGTGCACGTGGAATATGAGTGGAGATTACGGCAGGATGACCTTTATGAGAGTGATGATGATCTTGATGAAAAGGTGACCACAGAACACTATACTTCTACTTTAATGGAAATTTAAAAATAATAATTCAGTCATCATTTATTCACTCTCATGTGGTTCAAAACCTGTATTTGACTCTTTCTTTTGTGAAACACAATAGAAGATATTTTGAGAAATGTGACATTTTGGTGTTGTGTCCATAGAATGGAAGTCAATAGGGGCTAAACAATATTCTTCAAAATATCTTCTTTTGTGTTCTACAGAATGAAGAAAATTATATGCACATCATACAATTTGTTTTGGGAGTTAAACAATGATGTTCCTTACGTTTTGTAGCTGGGTCCGGTGAAGAAGGAACGCTTAGGACGGCCGTTCAGCCTGTATCAGAGTAGCACCGCTTCTCAGGGACCTGGAGGAGGGGGGCTGTTTAATGTGGGTCGGAGGCTGGCAATGGCACGGGGAGACAATAGGCGCGAAGTGTACACCATTCCCAGCTCTCAAACCCGCAGCCTTGACAGTCCACCGCCACCGCCCCCTTCCTCACCCGCACCACCACTTCCACCCAGAGTCAGAGGTAAGTAATCTCTTCCCCATCTGTTCTCCTCACTTCTCATGATGGTTCTGTTTACTCTCCTCGTGTTTTTTCCAGCTCCAAATGTCCCCCCTCCTCCCCCTCCTTTGAGCTCACCTGACGACTGGTTGTCCCATGAAGTTAGCAGCAGTATGAAGCGAACCCCTCCTCCCCCCCTTATCATTCGACACAAGCGCACCTATTCTGAGCCTGCCCCTCAGGTGCCCCCCAGCCCCCACTCTACACGGCAAGGACCAACAGGTATGAACAAAGTCTGATGTGCCGTAGGGCGCTCTATGCCAGAGTCACAAACAAGATTCCCACAGTCATTGAAAACCTGATAAACAATATTTAGGACAGTTAGGGAAGTCATGGATATTTGATATGTTAGCATCATTTTCTAGTTCTGCAAAGCTTTAAAATGCAGAAACGAATGCAGACCTTCCGTGTGGAAACCCCAATTCTCCATTGGTCTCATAATGGTTTTAAGACAAGACGCAAGTGTTGTTATTGGGAAATAACTTACCTTGGAATATCTTGCCAATTGGAATCAAATATTGTACAGCGCTGTGCTATAAAATGGTTATAATAATCCAATACAAGCAGTCATGGGAAACCCTTAGTCAGATCATGAATGTAATGTTCTTTTATTTTCCTTATATAGATTACGGAGCACCTGCTCAGAGAAGCTTCGGTGGTCCAGATTCACCTTTCCAGAAGTGTGTGTAAGTGCTTGGGTTCCTTTTAGAGTCATAAATGCTGCCCCTTATTGGTTGTTTGCTAAAAACACACAAAACAACATGTTCGGTTCTAAAAAAAGCAATCATAAACGGATGCTTTTATCTAATAAGACGTTCAGGACACAAATTGTGTCATTACAAAATCTGTCATCACAAGTCCATCTGGAGCAGCCAAGCGGCAACATTCAGTTCTCTCTCGTGAAACCAACACGGAAGTGACTTAAACTGCAATTCATCCACTAGCTGCTAGTGACTGGCTACAAAACAATGCAAAATCTCATTGAGCCACATGTAAAAATTCCCGAATTTACAACAGAAATATGTTTACCGCCTGGTACATAAAATGATTTTGGTCTATATAGCTTTTTGCCCTTTATGACAAATGTGAAGGGTGATTTCTTTATAACACATCCGTTTAACTTAAATTAATCCTTTAAAATTTTTTCTAAATTAAGTGCATGGCCACTGCAGTGACAAGTGGTTTCAGCATGGGCTCCAACCACGTCCTACCTCTTTGTCCATTTTCAATTATCCGGGATCGACATGTGGTGACACGCTGCTAAAATGGCGACGGGATGCACCGCCCACTTTAGGCTTCAAAAAAGCTCCTCAGAAACCTCAGAGTGATGACAAGGACTCTATGTCAATGTTTTATAGCGTCTATCGGAGAAACCTGAGGTCAAGTGCATTACTTCATATGGCAAGGTCCCTTTAATGCATTAATTCACCCAAAATGTTTTATTCTGTCATCATTTAATCACCCTCTTGTCATTTCAATGACTTGCGTTCTTCCACAGAACACAAAAGAAGATATTTTTAAGAATGCAAGTAAATGGGGACCAGTTAACAACTTTATTAAAAATATTCTTTTGTGTTCTGCAGAATAAAGAAAGTTAAAATAGTGTAAAATGACAAACAGGCGTCAGTCAACTCAGCATCCGTATCCATAATGGCAGCATTTGTATATGTAAAGCTCCTATGTAGTCTACTTTAATGGGGAAAGATCCAAGTCTCCAGATTATGGCTAAAATAACGGTCATTCATAATTCTTGAACAATGACAATAAAGAATTGTTCTATTCATATAAGCAAAATATAACAATAAAAGAATACCAAAAACAACATAATTCATGCTAAACGCTGTATTTGTAGGCTAGTTTTGTTTATAAATTGTGCATTAGCATTTATCTGTAAAAATAAACCTGGGCGCAAGGTTAAGGGTTAAAGTTAATTTTATTATTTAAAGTATATACAATACCAGTACTATACAATACAGATTTATGGTTTATATTCTTGATTGCTTTATAATGATCATCATGACTTTTTCAGCTCAGGGTCTCCTAAATACTCCGCCTCTGCTCTCAACTCCTTATCTGAGCTGCCAGAACGAGGTTGTTGCTTTCTTTCTTTCTTAGATATCTTTTCATTTTGTTTATTTGGTTATGCTGTTTCGCCATAACTGCTGTAATCTCTCTCACCAGGCTTTCGAGCAGATGGGGAGAGCAGCTCCTCCCACTTCCTGTACCAAAGCCCACAGTATATAAGCAGCGCTGGGCGGCACACTCCAGCTCTCTCTCCCACATCCCCACACTCATTCAGTTTTGAGTCTAACGGAAGCTCTGCCACCTATGCTGTTCCTCATGCAAAGCCCAGGAAATCTCTGGTGAGAGTACCGTAGTCCACTCATGAGGATTACTAGGGTTGCTTCATTTAAGTAGAAAAGTAGAAGCTTCCTCTTACCGACTGCGAGTGGAGGTTTATTATTCTCCATTTTTTAGCTGAAGTCAGCGTCACCGGAAAACAACACCAATCAAGCAGTCATGTCAACAATATCCTGTGCTTGGCGGTCTTTAGACGTGGGGCCTGGCATTTAATATTTAAGGAGACATGACAAATTACCCCATAAACAGACAAAATCAATTATTCTAAAACTATTAATTCACGAAATTTACCATATCCATTGCATGAATTTAATCACATTGGTCATTATCATTGTTACTCAAATAAAAATATCTGAGAGACCCCCAAAGTCAATTTTTTTTTCTTCAGGGGGTCCTTAATGCCAACCCTCCTTCAATTCGAGCTCTGGTCTCATTACTCTCATGGGTCTGAGTGAAACAATTCTCACCTTTTGATTTAATAGATGGCTACAAAAAACAATACTTCCTTTGCTCAGCAGCTTCGCCAGCCAAGCTTTGAATATCTATGTGCATGCATACTCATGCTGGTGCAAACAAGAGAATGTGAAAGAATGTTATTTTGATCAAATTGCCGATGGCTGTTGGAAAGAGAGACTGTGATAAAGGCAATGTGTTTCTTGCGATTGGGGTTAAAAAAAAGTATGACAGTTAATCAAATGTAAAATTTCACAATGTCATGTTTTTTTTCTGTTTCTCGCCTGTGGCGTTTAGAAGTCGAAGCTTAGACGTGTGAAAGCCATGTACGACTGTGTGGCGGATCATCATGATGAACTCACCTTCAATGAGGGCGAGGTACTTGTGGTATTAGAAGAGGAAGATGCTGATTGGTGGGTGAGTAAAGTTTCTCGTACACAAAGTATAACTTAAAAACCTATTCTGACATTCATTTTAAGGGAGGGCCTTCTGTATTTTTTTTAACAATCGTAAGTTAATATACGATTCACATCATACAAATTAACCACCTTGTAAAATAGGCATAGGGCCATATCATCAGGTTGGAAAATTCGGAGTTGTGTAAATATGGGACTATATACTGTCAAAAAAGCTAATATACAGAAATATTGATTTAAATTAATCTATCATTTACTCACCTTAAATGTCATTACAAACCTATAGGACTTTCTCTCCTCTGCAGAACACAAAACTAAATATTTTGAAGAAAGTTGGAAACCAAACAACCCAACCCTGGAGACATTTCTCAAAATATTTAGTGGACATTACATACAAATATTTGCCCGCAAAATGACACAACTTACCAATCACATGTTTTATAGCCTAGATAACTTCATTTTATTACTGCAAGTACAGTAAATCCAACAATTTTTTTGGGTGAGGTTTTAGTTGTTGCAGTCCCTTAAGTTTCAAGTTACTTTCAAAACCCGCTGGCATAAATGATTTGAATGACCTGGGAAAGGTTCAAGTCGGTTTTAATGAGGTAGCAGCAAGGTTCCTGTTAGCCTTTGACAGAGCCGTACTGTGACTGCAGATGTGTTCAAAAATCTCATGAGAACGGATGGAAACAATTAGAGCAATGCATTCTCGGTCCATACATCTCCACTGTGCTTATCTGATATCCTACAGACACGTTTGTACAGGAAGCCTTAAAATGATCCACATATTCATAACTTAAGTTTTATTTTTGAAAAATCTGCCCTTTACTTCATTTGTGTTTTTACCATATTTTCTCAACCATGCAACAAGTCCTGCTTTTTATACACATTAGCATGTGCTGTCCATTCCCCTTTTAACCAATTTCATGTTCTCCTTCTGAAGGCTTTTGATTACTTTACCCAGAGGTTATATTATCTCCCTTTCAGCATGGCTACATCGAGGGACAGCCTGACAAATCAGGCTTATTTCCAGCATCGTTTGTCTCATTGCTCTCCAAATGAAACCTGCCAAAGGAACTGAAATCAGCAAGGTTGACTCTACTGCCAAAGCACCCTGGAAGAGGGGGTCTCGAATCTACACGCAGAACCATCAGTAATGAACCATCATCTTAACAAAGCAGAGTTCACAGGCCCTTCAAGCAGAACAGCTTCATTGTTTGACCAGGCCCATCGCCATCCACTGAGGCTAAAAAAGTCAGCCTAAACTGAACCCGCCCAAAGATTCTCATTCTGTACTACTCTCAAGAAACAGCATGAGGTGCATTGGATGAAAAGTGAATTATCATTTGTGACTGGTTTGTAATTATATTATTTTTTTAAAGCCTGATATAAAAAGCGTAATGTTTTTATTTTATATTAACTTTCCAGTTAAGAAAATTAAAAACAGGGTAGTGACCAGGAATGAATGAATTCTGAATGTAATATGGTTACATCTCTACATGTATATACCTGTACTTCACATGCAGAAACAGGTTTAGATGTTTATGTAAGTGGTTTATTGCAAGACAGACCACAGATTAATCACAAAACACAAACTGTGAACATAGATGCTAACAAACATGTGCACACCAGCAATTTGGCCATTACAAGGGAATAAAACAACCACATTCAGCTGAACAATTTTTTAAAATGTGTACTTCCCCAAAAAAGTGCTTTGAGAATTGAGAACAACTCTGATCATGTGGTGCCCATTTAACATATTATCAAATTTTGTTTTGTCAAATGTAACCATAACCATACAAGTCTTTTGAGTTACTGCTTAGATAACCTGGACTCCAGAACTAACAGAGTCTGTTTTAAGTGGTCATCTATTTTTCTACTTACATTAGAGGACATTATATATACCTACTGTATTCAAAAAGATTTCAACGTTTGCTTGGTCTCCTGTTGCTGTCACAGAACTTGAACGGAAATGGTTAACGTGAGATATTTATGTATCGTGTGTCTCAATTTAATATAGGCTTATATGATTTTCTGCATTTTTATTTATGCAATAAATATCAATTTAAATTTTTAATAATGGAGTACTGGATACCCTAAACTGTTACATTTACATGTTTTAAGCTTTGGTTCTATTCTATTTAAGTAGAGGATTAAAGACAATTCTTTGTGTTTCAGTTATTTTCTATTCGTCATTCAGTTTTCCACAAACCTAAATCATACTTCTTGAATTTGATCGTGTTTTTTCTGGTACTCCCCAAAAAAAGTGTGAGATGTTGATTGACACAAAACCAAAATACTCTGAAGAACATACAATAACAGCGCTGCGTGTGTACGGTAACTCTTGGCAACAGACATCATCAAGTTTCAGCCCTGTCACAGTCCTTATAAAAGTTTACAATAATGCAAACATAGATATAAAAGGGAAAAACCACAGGACATTTACAACCAGACATTTCAACTATAAAAATGCAACGATTAGTTGTAATTTAAAGTCACGGGACGAGAAACATGAAAATGAATAGAAGATAATACAGCATAGACTATTTTCAGAACTGTAAATCACAAGGCATAGAAATAAATCTGACAAAAGTGTGTTATTATATGGGCGCCAGGAGGTCATTACAAGGCCACAGAGACCAGATGCCTCACTTTACGGCTTTGGTCTGAAGATATATAATAAAGACAATTATCAAACACCGTTCTTAAAAAATCATAATATATGTGAACAATCTGACGCTTAAATCGATATCACAGTCTAAGGTGACAAAAAAGATTTATCCAGCATGTGTTTTGGATCTTTTTAAATGCCAATATGGCTAAATTAATCGATAACGTTAAAGTCTTTCAAAAAGTCTTTCAAAAAGTCTTTCAAATATTAAAATGTGTGACAATTTAATTTGAAACGCAATATATCTAAAATAACATTTGTGAATGTAATTACTTAAAACATTATGCAAACAAAGTGGTGATTAAAAATTATTGCTCTTTTGATATTTTAGACAATATAACTGCAGTCTGCTATAAAATTCAAGGCTTTAAATTAAGTTTAAAGTCAACATTAAATCAATTTAACATATTTATAACCCATTTCTTCAGGTTAAATATCCGGTTTTACTTATACAGGCCACAGAAGTAAACTGTGACAGCTGTTTCATGTTTGATCTAAATAACACTGTGTCTACATAGCAAGCAAGTGATGTAAATGACTACATTGCTTGCATCTTCTGTCACTCGCTTCAAGTTTAGACGGTTTCAGCGGTTATAATAAAAGTGATCTAGCTTTGCACATTGTGCACTTAAAGTGTAAACACAGCAGAAGGCAAGTCAGTTTGGTCCAAACGAAAAGATAATACATAAAGCGGCTCAGATTAAACCATTTTGCTTACTGTTTGTCAACGTTCAATTCCTGATTAGGGAGGAAGGCAACATCCGGCTTCGCTCCATTAAATGTTTCTTTCCGTTAGGCACATTGAGTTAATTTTGTCAGAGAACAGAAGTTCATTTGGTCTTTAGAATACAGCTTCACGTCTGTGGGTTTGGTTCAGTGTGGTTCACAGTGGTCAATTAAGGTGGATGATCTGCATCTCTTTGGCTTCCATACCGCTGCTGTATATCACATGACTTCAAGCACCCTTTAGTCAATAAAGGGTACAATTATAGTCTCATGTGTACAGTTTGATTTTGCCCTCTGCGTAGAGCCTTTGGATGACCTTTGTCTCGTAATCTGCGTTGTGGACGCCTGTCTTTCGGAAGGCGCCGGCGTTTCTGTTGTTTTCCCAATAGTGGTGCCAGTTTCCGTATTTGTCTGCTCCATATCCAAACACGGACACCTGGAGAGATTAAACATCACAGTGGTTATCTTAAAAAAAGAAAAGTCTTGAGGGTGTCTCTCATGACACTTTCCTTACACGCTCCTTTCAAAATTAATTAGAATACTATAAAGACAAATTTGCTTTACTTAAAATGTTGGCAGATTTTTATGAATTCGTAAGATCTCATTCGTACATTTTAGTACGATTTACTTTCATTGCAGTGATGTTAGGGGCAGGCTTCAGTATTGTTTTTTTGTAGCAATCTTACGTTTTCACAATGTACGAATTCATACGAATAAGCCACCTCGTGAAAAAGTTATGAATTCCCGCGAGATCAGGTTGGACATTATTCACAGAACAACAGTCCATAGTTTATGCATTGAAGCGTAGTTGGAATTTTTAATGTCCCCGTTTTATGTGCCATCTATCTTCCGTTGTAGTTTATGCCTGAATATTGCTAACAAAACAGATAATGTTATTCAAACGTAATAAAGCAAAAAAATATAGCAAGGCACAGAATTGTGAAAATTGTGTTTGCTTTATATTTATAACTAGTATGTGAATAATTATACGCACCTCATCACAGATATGCAAAGCAAATATAAGGGCAATTATCCCAGTCGACGGGTATCTCCCATGATGATTTGTCCACTTGTCATGAACGTATTTAAAGAAGCCTGGATTTACAACTATTGCCTGGAACACACATAGGTTTACCATATGCATTTCTTTATGGATTTACAAGCTTTAGCTAGTTTAAACCTCACCTTATCTTTATCAGCTCTTACAAGTCTTTTCACTCTCATGTATGTCCTGTGTGAAATAAACAAGAACATTTTGTTCAAGAGTGAACGAGTTTAAATGTACACCACCACACAATGAAAGTTCGGCAGAGACCTACATTGTGATTTCGCCGGTGGAGAGTGCACTGGACAGCCACTGCATGTCTAACAGTTTGAAGGGAAGAAGGACGAGACGGACACCGAGGGGAAGATCGATGGCACTCTCCGGGTACATGAAATGATGGGTGGTCTGGTTCCCAACATCCCTTTCATAACCCTGCACTACAGCTTTATTCATTCTGTGATAAAACGACATTTGACATAATATATGTGAATAAAGGAAATTCTATAAGTCATATGCTATAAAGCAATGGCAAAATATGCAACATACCGAATAACAGTTGAATGAGAATCGATCAAAACTCCATGTTTGGACCCCAACAGGTTTCCTGAGTTGCCGACAACTGCACATTTCCGGCACTGGTTTGGCCGGGGAGTTTCTTCCGTTGGTGGAGAGATTACCTTAAACATGCTTTCTGAGACTTCCATGAGTGTCCCAGAAGATGACTGCAAAGACTGTGCAACAAAATAACAGCCTCAGCAATTTAACACTATCAGATTCACTTGAGAACATTTGTAAGCACTGAAATAAAAATCTGACAAAGTAAGGCATGTATCCTCACAATGGCCTGTCTGCATCTGGCATTATTTTACTACACTGCTGCTGTTGGCAAGTTATGCAAAGCCTTAAAAATATAATCCAACGTGCCATGTGAATATAAATGTAATACATTTGAGGCATTCCAGTTTCAGGCTTATCTGAGGGCATGCTCTGTGTGCCATTGCCTGCAAAAGCCTTTAATTAGGCTAAATTAAACCTGACTGAAAAACGTCTGGGCCGAATGGAGGTATATTCAGCCTGTTGGCCTTTCTTTACCCTTGTTCCCAAGGGAGAATTACTTTTTTGTTTAGGGAAACCAGATAATAAGTGCAGCTTGGGCTATCCACCGTGGTGAGGTTTCATGATGTTTGGCAGGCCGATTGTAAGTGAACTTGAGAAGGCTTGGAATGAACACACCAGCTGTTGTCATTCCCTGATGTGTGCGTGGGCCAAAAAGGGGAAATTATATCTGCAGCTAAAATACCTCACAAGCATGACTGAGAGCGAGTGAGTGATGACTTGCAAACAAATCTATCAGCAAACACCTTTATAACTAAATAAATGTAAGCTGATAAGATCATGTTACAAAAAAAGATAACACGTTTTGTTTATTTAAATAATAAGCTAATCAATGTCCAGTAGTGTTTCCCTTAGCATTTACATTTCTTCACTTTTCGGCTTGTTAACATGCTGTTACTGAAAGCGTGAGGCTGACTGTATACACCACTGTGTCATAAGAAATAGAATGAACAATATAAGATACACATCTGAGATTCAAAATGTTATTCCCTGAAAAAAAACCTATAAAAGTTATTTGTGACAATGTTAACTTTGTTGAATAAGATGAGGTTACATTGTCTTCCTCTGAAGCAAACTGTTCTTTTGAACTTTTTTCTCCTGGTCTTCAGTCATATTTAAATTTACAACATTGAAAAGGCACCAAAGTTCACCAAAAATGAAAACACTCACCCTCGAGTTGTTCCATATCTGAATACATCTTCTTTGTTCTGATGAACACGGAGAAAGATATTTGGAAGAATGCTTTAACCAAACTGTTCTTGGCCACCATTGACTACCAAAGTTATGAAATTACAATGGTAGTGCCCCAGAACAGTTTGGTTTCCCACATTCCTCAAAATATCTTCTTTTATGTTCAACAAATACAGAACAAAAAATTATACAGATTTGGTGAAGGTGAATAAATAATAACAGAATTATTTTTTTTGGGTGAACGGTTCCTTTAAATTTCCATAAACTTCAATAGTGGTTTTAGAATTTTGTCTCTGCTGAATTTCTTAAATGAATTAAACTCACCAGCCACCACTTGAGTGACACCGGATCGATGTCATTTTCCCTGCCGGTGAAGTAAGGTTGCTGTTTGTGGTCATAGTGTTGATCAAACCATTCTGACGCACCTGTGTCCGCTATACAAGACTTACAGCTACACAACTGAACTTGTCTTGACTCCAGAACAGGTAGCGTCTGGTTCTTCATTTGTATCCTGCTAGTAGGTGCTATTAAAGGCATGACACTGGTCTTCTGAAAATTGTGAACGGCAATCATGAAAAAAAAAATGGCACCTAGCAAAGCGCCTATGTAAAGTTTTCTCCTCATCATGGTTAAGACAACGGTTGGCTGATGTTCGGCCAGGAGAAAAGAAGATGGTTTTGAAGAAACAGTGCTGTAGCAGGAGGTGTCTTTTGACTCCACCCAATAAATAATGGTTTTAGGGTCAATAACAAACTGTTTTACAATGTAACATGGCCTCAAATGACAGGATCTGCAAACACAAATCATCCATTATCTGTTTGTTAATTGCATGTCCATTCCAGTAGGATTTTCAAACCCAAAAAAGCATCAGGCCACCGGTGAAAAAAACATGGCACGAACTGGGTGGAGGAGTCGTAAGGAGACTGTCCGTAGGCGTTCCTTACTCGTGTTTTGTTTGTTTTGAAGCTGTATGCCTGATTCTGCTTTTCACTCCTGAAAAACACACATCACAACATCTTAATGCTGATTTGATGTTCATCAAGATGTTAGTTTCAGCATACACTCTTAAAAATAAATGTACTTCACGGTGCCATAGAAGAACCTTTTTTGTCTAAATGGTTCCATAAAGAACCTTTAACATCCAAAGTACCTTTCTGTTTCACAAAATGTTCTTTGTGGCAAAAAAGGTTCAGATTATAAAAATGTAAGAGAGAGAGTGCTTAAGCAAAGTTTATAATGGTTATTGTTATGTTTCCATGTGAGCCTGGTTTGACACAGAACGATTACAAACGGTTCTCGGCTCTGAATTTTCGGCACGGTTGTCTAACTGAATCGAGCTACTGAATGCGCGCAGAGTCTCTTGTTTAACTTAGTGTGACGCGTTTGTGTGTACATTCTAAAAAACTTCTGTTATCAACCCTGCGGCTGAAAATGAAACCATGTACAAAGCAACAGGAACGATTCGGCGCGAGGGTGGAAAAGCGCTCAGAGAAGGTTCTTTGAAGAATCATTGACTGAAAGTGGAACCAAAAATCGCTGTTGAGTGCCTTTAAGCACCTTTATTTTTAAGAGTGTACAGTTTCCAAAACAACCTTAAACTTTAAATAACAAAATAAATAACAAATTAGCACTATTTGAGAAACATACTTTTAATGTTTTAATTCATAGTTGTAACTGCAAAGGTAAATCTTTAATAACAACTATATGAAAAATCAAAGATCCAGATTTAAGTTTTAAGAACATTTAGTACGCAAAAAATAGATCAGACATGACAAAAATAATCTTTTAGATTTAGTGAGATAATTCGGTGAAGTGATTCTTCAAACTGAATCCAACCATAAAATTGTGGTTCTTTGAGTCCTCTGAAAGAACTAGCTTATAAGAGTCATTTTTTGTCAATAGGACTGCACTATCGCTAGGACTGCACTATCACACATTTCAAGCATCTCATAGAAAGCAGAAAATACAGACACAACACTTGTTCCTGCTGAGACTGCAAGAGCTCAACCTGCCTCCCCACTAAAGAACTTCATAAATAAAAGTGCTGCGTTAAACCAATCGCGCTGATGCGCCCGCATGCGAAGCAGCTACACACGTCAAGCCTGCAGTAAATCCATCTTTAGATTGATGGCTGTCAAACTCAGCTACTCACACAATCCCCATCCAGAGCTCTGAATGTGACGCGGGTACTCGAAACGGGCTGATTGACAACCTCAACAAGTATCCTTGGAAAAAACAACTTTAAAAAAGCTGCATTGTGTCTTGCCACGGCCAAATTTACAGCGAAACCGAGCTGCTTTTGTATCCTAAATAAGAAACAGGAAGTGTTGCCAAGGCCCAGGACTTTTCTCCTCTGTTAGGGAGCTGTGTCTAGCGGAGCAGGGAGAAGCTGGTAATGGGGTGGGGGATGTGCCATCAGCTGACGTTCAGCTGATTTGGAAGAACCGTCTCTGCCTGCCAGACAGCTGTCTCACTACAGACCAAACAGGCCAGCGTGGCCAAAACCCACTATGTCAGCAAAGCGGCGGTACAAGCAAGTCCTCCCATTCATTATTCAAAGTGAACTATGCTAAAAAATTAACGCAAGGGACTTTAAATAACAAATGGAGGGAGGCACAATGAAATTAATCTGAAACACTCTCGTGCACTTAAGACACGAAACAAGCCGTTCATTCAGAAAAGTAATCGTAGGAATTAGAACGGCTTTGGGACTGCACTAAAAAGGGGCTAGCATAGACTTTGAATATATTTGGTTAAAGTCATAGTTGTTGTTTCCAAAGATACCTGAAATTTTCAGTGATAAAAATAACAAAGAATAGCAAGAAATTGTCCTGATATTCTGCAAACTGTGGTTAAACTCCAATTCTCCTGATTGTTTTTTTTGCACTTTTATTGAAAGTACGCTATTCTTTCTCATCCCAATTTACCGCCATACAAGTAGCAGCAGCTGTTGGTAGAGTTATTTGGCTAATGGAGCTAACACCAATGAGAAATAGCCCTGCCTGAACAAATTCATTTACATACCAATATGTTAAAACCCGCAGCCAATAAGACTCTTTCTAATTACTGAAACTAGAGACTCCGTGATGCCTGCCAAACTATTCAGATTTGATTGCTCATTGAAATGTGCCCTTTACTCAGACGGGACCCCCTTTCACAGGACTTTCTGCCCAAACGTATTGTGCATTGAGAGTACACAGTTGGATTTAGTTGGAAAAGCATTACATAACCATTTAAAGGTGTCTGCGTGAAGTTTTTGAAGGATCTATTGAGAGAAATGCAATATAATATACATAACTATGTCTTCAGAGGTGTATAAAGACCTTACACGATGAAGTGTTATGTTTTTATTACCTTAGAACGAGCAATTTCTATCTGGAATTCAACATATTGTTTCTGCAGTAGTCCTAAACGGACAAACCGCACTACAGAGCGGCGTAAATACGTTCTCTACTTCGGCAAAGAAGCGAAAACATTACGACATCTACATCAGTCGCCATAGTGGAGTGAGCTGTTTGTTGCAATTTGCAACCTCATCGCTAGATGCTGAAAAAATGCAATTCACTGGACCTTTCAGAAAAGGTTGTAAAGATAATTTCAGGATGGGGGGGGCAAATCTAACTAGATTTGTTGGCTTTCCGAAGACAACGCAAACCCCATAAATTATATTTTTCTATCATTTCTTTGAGGATAACCTTTGTTAAAGGAATGATTCATAGTATTAGTGTTGGCTTAGCAGACACCACTACAAACAGACACACACATCATTAACTAAAATCAAACACTTACCACAGGGATGGAAAATACCCTATCAACATCTATTGTAATTAGGGATGCACCGATACCACTTTTTAAGGATCGAGTACGAGTACCGATACTTTTTCCCTGGTACTTGCCGAAACCGACGCCTCTTGTACAGGTTTTTTTGTTTGTGGCAATTTTCTAAGAACAACACAATGAGACTAATGAACATATCAGCATCTTTATTTTTAACAACTTCAACTCATATTATGAAAAAATAAATCAATCTTTTGTGCTTATCAAAACTTTTGTCCAATAACCTCCAAAGGGCAAAACCAAGGACATAAGCATGCAGATTGCCATGCGTGGGTCGTCATCATTGATTTAGAAATATTTCCACACTGCTAAGCGCGAATGAAGCGTTAAGAGAGAGTGATTTACATGTTAAGTCAATGCAAAGACGCGATAGACCTACTTGCGGTGCGATTCACGCAGCGCGAATTGAGCGATCGCGTTATTCGTGCGAGTTGAAAAATCTGAACTTTGGCGAACATTCGTGCCGCGTTAACCAATCAGGAGCCTGCCCTAGTAGTGATGTGATTATGACATAGCGAGCGATGGCAGAAATCTGAAACAACAATGAAGGGCTGCGCCTCTGAAGGATCTGATGGATTTCGAAATGATTAGCATACGAGTACATGAGCTTGGTATCGGGTCCGATACCGATACTGGTATCGGTGCATCCCTAATTGTAATAACAAATGAAACGGGGTAAATGGCATGTAAACATTCACATTTACATGTTGGCATTTAGCATATGCGAATGTCTGAACCGACTTACAACAGTGAGGAAAACAATAAAGTGATTCATTATAGGGAGGCAATAGTACAATAAATATTGTAATGCAATTCCAGCATTATGGATGTGACATTTCTTATCAAAACTTGAAATACAGACTCTCAGAAAAAGATGTCTTCACTGCCAATATATCAAATCATCGGTTTTTTTCTAAACCCCTGTTGAGTGTTGACAGACTTTCAGACATCAGGAAAATACCGGTCTATGCAGAAGTATTCTACTTTAAAATGGGAAATAAATAAACATATAAAAAATTTACTCTTTTTAAAAGAATTGACAATTAAGGTGAATTTAAGAGGTTGAGTAAATTATGATTTTTGGGTGAACTATCCCTTTAAAATTATTAAACAAAAATCAGTAATCATCATTGCTGAAAAAAACTTGTTCCGACAGACTTTACACTGGACTCCAGCCAAAGCCTTCAAACATGCACAGGTGTGAGTGGCTTGTTTTGCTCAAAGCATGTTAAAGAGTCGAGTCATGTTAACACTAAAGTGAGAGTTTCAAGTGATGTCTGGAGTGGACTGCTGAAGGCAGCAGGGATGGATTACTGACCGCCCCAATGGGGCCAGTCCTCAGGCCCTAGGGTGCCCTGGGCTTCAAGGTTGCACCATCCAGTTTGGTCAGGAAAACCCGACAACAATGAAAACAAAAGTTTATCTATCTTCCTCCCTGAACTCTTTGAAAGTCGCTTTGGATAAAAGCGTCTGCTAATTGACTAAATGTAAATGTTATGTAAATCTATGTTTACTATATGGGTCCCATAACCTATATAGAAGGCTTTCGGGGATACCCTGTAAAATCAATGGCAACGTGTGTTTAAGTTGCCTTAACTTAACTAATTAAATGAATATTATTAAAAATTATTTTATTTATTAAATTACAGCACATTTAAATAGCTTTTTCTGATTCCTTTGCTTGATGATTTGATGTTTACAGACATGTGTCACAGGGGCATTTTCTTTATGTGATGCATTAATAAATACCTGTATGTTTTTAGTTAATTAAAGACGTGTGTTTCATACGTGGGAGGAGGCCCTTGGAGGTTACTGGCCCGGGGCCCTTGAAGTCATTATCCATCCCTGGAAGGCAGGGGGCTTTCCTGCGAAGTCTGAAGGTACGTTTCTGGGGTTGTACTCCTGACAAAAGCAGGGGTTAGAAAAACACCAGTACCCCTTCCCCCACGGCATCACTCCAAGCATAGCATTCTTATCACCAACTCTGATAGCCTGAACATCTTTCAGAATGCAAAACAAGAGGGCCTCTTATTTCCTTTCCTCAAAGAAACCTCACATTCAGTATGTGAACTCTAGAACTATTGGCCTAACAAACCAGCACTACCTTACTTACATTGCTGTGCTAGTTACTGAATTGCTCTGGTCAGTCAATACAAATATTGATTTAGAGATTTATAATTCATGGTGTTGATGTATTTGTTTTGATAGAAACGAGCACACCAACAAAACTGTTATATAGATCATATTGCACATAGAATGATCTTTGTCTCAACCAACTAATATACCATACAGAGAGAATGCGGAATACGTGTTATTGCAATGACAAACGATTTGACTACACTATCTATAACTGACTGAAGTCACACGATGATTGTACACTCTTGTCTTTACTATAATACATTTAAAAGACAGTATGAGTAAGAGTTAACATTGAAAACAATCATGTAGGAATTGTCTTACCAAACTATATACATTTGTATGCTACATGTTCAGTATATAACTGAGTATATAACGTTAAATAAATAACGAGTTTGACTACACTATCTACAACGATCACAACTAAAGTCACACAAGCGCAACAACAAGAAATATGTTAAAAATAAAAACATCGTTACACGCAGAGTGAGAACCCCTGTTGCATTCAGACCTAGTGAACTACATAGCAAGCATCGAACGGTCTATGTAATGGTTGAACCCGGACGCGATACCCCAAAATGCTATTTAGGAAGGTAGCTCGTTGGGTTTTGAGCCCTAGCCGTCAAAATACAAGATGTTACAAGTATCCGTGTTTACTTTAAAACCACCCCACGAAAGTCAAAACTTCGCTTACCGGAACCCTAATGTAACATCTTACGTTTAGCGTTAAATTGTGAGTTTTGCTGTCTCCATAAAGTCCAGTTCAAGTTTAATCTTCGAACTGGAAACGTGTGTCACTTCGCGTAACTCTTAATACATCTATAGATGGCTTTGAAGCGGACTTGGTTGTCTTTTCGTTGGCAAAAAGTATGGCTTACAAAAGAAACAGAGCGAAAGGAAGAACATAACTTTGCGCAACTCCGTTAACTCATTCGAGGCTCATGAATTTCTCCCGAGCGCATGTTTTTTAAAATGACTTGACAAAATTAAAAAGATGTATATTTGCTTCACATGCAGTCGACAACAAAAATGGTGCGAGTTTAAGCCACTTACCACCTTGTTCTCGTTTCGACACTGGGTGACTAATAGACGAGCACGAGCAGACCTCCGGGCTGAGGAGAAATGATGTAAAGCTTTTACGTCCTGCATGTGTGTGTGCGTGCGTGCGTGCGTACGTGCGCGCGCGCGCTTGTGTACTGGTATTCATCACTGTGTGGGGATTGTAATTACAGTAGATTTTGACATTGTGGGGAGATTTTTAGGTGCTCATGAGGGAAAACAGCGTATAAATCATACAGAATGATATTTATTGAAAATTAAAAAGTGCAGAAAGGTTTGTATGATTATTAGGGTTAGGTGTTGGGGTAGGGTTAAGGGGATAGAATATACCATAAGCCTGATATAAAATCAATGGAAGTCCATGGAAACCAGTGTGTGCGTGTACTTACAGGGCAATAACGCTTGTTAAACGTTCAGTTATCTAATAAGTGTAAACCCTGATTTAAATAGTTAATTAATATGACACTATAAACACTTTTCTGAAGTGATTCAGATCAAATTCACATCTCTTGTTTTTTGAAGACCGGCTTTCAGTGCATATCGTTTTCAATTAGACATACTTGTATTCCCTGTAGGAATATTAACCATGGTTTTATTATAGTTTTTTCGAAATGATTAGCATTTCCGTTACCATAGTTTAACTACAAATGGGTGGTTGACGGGCCAATATGCATATTTGTCCTATTATATAATAAATAGAAATAGTGATATATAAAACGATGTTATACATTTTCATTTCTAAATTTTGCTATGTCACACTACACGTGTATGATTTATTCGTCAACTACCCATATACAGTGTATAAACTATTTTTATTGAGGAATGACAAAGGCACATGTGGTTGTTTAGCTACCAATGAATTAATAAAACGATTTTTCAAAACTATATTTACTTTATATATTACTAGCTAGATAAATAGCTAGATACATATATTAGACACGTATATGTGTATATTACATGCAGTCTTCAAAAAACTGTGTAAGGACTTGTTATTCTGTTTTATTGTCAATATATTTGCTATGGTATGTATCCATTTGTTTGCTTCACACACTGTTACATACTGCATGTGGGCTGCAAAAGGAGCTACGGGAAATGTTTAGATGGAAATAAAATATGAAGGATATATAAAAAATCTAATAGTGCTTATTTTCACATTTGGCATATCCATCCTGTGTCTGCTTGTGTGGTACTCTAATAACTGTCCATTGCTTAGTCAATGCAGAGCAGTGTTTACTCAAAACAAATTAGCTTGACATTAATTGACGTGATAAAGGAGCACACTGTCCATAAACGTAGACAGACCTTGTGACCATGTTTTCAGCACTATCTGTCTCACAGTCTTATTTATACAGAAGGGCATGGTGTTCTAGGATTTCAACCATAGACAAATATTTGGGCAAAGAGCTGAGAAAAGAGTTGAATCCCCAAAAAACACAATGTTAAAAACATTAGCCAAACAGACTCACGATTGTAGTATTACCATGATTATGATTGTATTATAAACACAATTAACACACATTAAACAAACTATGTAGGCCTACAGTATATGATTTGCAAATCAGTGTAAAGACATTATTTGCATAGAAGTAAAAAAAAAACTTTTACTGAGAGCTGCTGCTGAAAGTCCCAGATGTGTGTGTATAATAAAATAAATGAATACACTAATAATTCCAAGGGATGATAAACGTTTTTTTGGCCAAGGACATGACAAGGAAGGACAATATGATAAGCAGCTGGGAACTAGTCTGAGATTCTTTGCATAGTATTTAGAAAGAAAAGAAGGAGCTGTTTAAACTTAATTTTGCAAAATATAGTCTGTCTGTTTGTTTGTTTTAGTTAATCCCCATACTTTTTGACTCGGGACACAAGATGGTAATGAAGAACAATATTAGAAGAGGTAGTATTAAGTAGTTAAGTTGTTTTTCATTAGTCTTTATTTGTCAGCTCTTCATTTGTGCTATTTGCAAAACAGCAGTTGTAACTGGAATCATGTTTCCTCACCCCCGTCAGTCAGAGACAGCCCCAATTGGGCAATAGCTGGTGCCTAGTCACATTTGACAACAGACAGAGATTTAATCATAGTTTTAAATTGTGAATGTTGGCACGATGGCTTGTCTCTAAAAATATGAACACTGGCTAAAGATATACCAAACTTTTTTATATGTCAACATGAAAGAGCGACGTTGCTGTTTGATTTTTATTTAGTTCGTTTTGCAATGTGCAGAAAAAACAACTTGTGATGGTACACAAAGCTGCTTGAAAGGGTTTCCCCCTAAGGGAACGTATATCTCTGCTAAGATATACATTTGAGCTCAAATGCTTCACTGATGAGTCTGTTCTATGTAAATTCATAACTGCTATAAAAGAGTGGATGCCTTTGCAGGTTATTTGCATTGAAATGACATTTGATACATTACCTTAGCAACATGCACAGCACAGCCGCAGGCATGATATTTGGATTTCATATTGTATTTTGTCTTTTTACATTCTTTCTCCTTCATATTATTTGTACTGCAGAACTGCTTTAACAGCTTAAGAGACTCTTATAGCTTGGGCTAGAAAGGTATTTAAATTTTCACTTGTGGCTTTTTTAACTACTGTATTGCAAAAAAGAAACTATGAACACGTTGGTAATACAGATAAAAAGTTCATTATTTTTTTAATTCAGTTTTGTTGAATTGTTGCTGCTCCCTTTCCCTGTCTTTAAACTGTGGTATCTGCTTTAAATTCCCACCCAATGTGAGGCCCGGTGCACCCTTTCCTTTCAACTTCATACATGTTACTGCACACATGGAACACGTCAAAGTTTCCATGTGTAGGCTATAATGGTAGGGCTGACCAAGCAGCATTCATTAAGTGGAAAACCTGAAGCAAAGTTTGGAAGGATGTCAAATCTCATAAATCCAGAGTGTGTCTGCTCATGTCTCTCAGCTCTCATTAGCTGAACTAAACCATTTTTACAGTCAACAGAACTGTAAGATACCTACAACTTTCATTTGGTTAGTCAAATAATATTTTACAGACACATTTCTAAAAAGTATACATTTTTGGACATTGGAAAATAAATCTAGATAAGGGAGGTTCGGCAAATATTTAAAGTTCAAAGTTCAGATAAAACATGTGCAAGGACTGTTATTGGTATATTTACTTTTAGTGTCATTTTAAATGTATAAAACATATTAGTCTATGCATGCACATATTTCTTAATACATTGTTATTTGCTGAATTAAGTTGCAAAGTCTATTCGACTGGTAACCAAACAACCAACTTGGTTGTAGCAATGACAGAAACCTTAACCCAGAAACCCACAGCTAAATGTTCCAGCATGTGCAAAATCAAATTATTTGCAGATTTGGTACAACACTTGCTTTTTTAATAAAATAAAATCATAAATACAGGAGACTTTTTTTTGTAAGCCTGAAGGTTGATTCATAGATGTATTGCTTTATTACTTTAACAGATTGTTCACTTTTGGTGCCTATAAAATATAGTTTATACATTTGTAGTATTTTTAGGTTAAAATAGTCATTTACATAGTCATACAAATGTAATTTTATTAATTCTCAGGGATCTGTAACAGTGCCAATATTTTAAATTTTTCATTGCTATACGCAGTTATGGTAATGGTTTGGGAATTAATTACTAAAATATGTAAAATACCAGGCTGTATTTTACATATATATGTAGTAAACATACGCATCTTTGTGCTACAATAAGATCAAACGGACTGTATTCATCCAGCCCAGCAGATGGCAGTGAATGGAACCGACTGTTCAAATACTACATCAGTGATACGCAACAGCTCTTGTTTTTCTAGCTTGCTGCGAGTCATAGTAACGAAAACAACAACTTTCCATCACGATGGCGAGTACATTTCTCATTTAATCATTTAATACACCAAATTATATGTTTAAGCGAAAATATACGTTTGCTAGCTCGTCCTGTTTAAGCTTTTTTGAAATTATATTGACAGGACAGACAGGGCGTTGTCATGGATTGGTTTTGGCCTTTGTTAGCTTACTTAGCTAATACATCGAATAATCTAATAAATAAGAGCACAAGTTATGTGCCTTTAATAACTGATGCGTGTAGGTATCACATATTAAAACTAACGTAGTAGGATACGATAAAGATAGAGGTGCATGCTCAATATAACGTCACGGGATTTACAGATGTGTATTTACCTGCTTGTATTTTATTGATAAAAGGCTGAAGTGGAAGAGACACTCAAGAGAATTCAATCACAGAAAGGAGTGCAAGGAATCATCATTGTTAATGCAGAAGGTATCCGTCACTAACAAAATTATTTGAAGCTGTAATTTCATTTCTTGTGGTTGATAAGGATGTCATTTGATTTAACAGCAGCAAGAAATTGATAAAAAACAAAAAGGTCTTTCTTCTGTCTGTAGTATTTCCTGTGCTCTGTTTTTATAGGCATCCCTATCAAAAGCACCCTTGATAACTCCAGTACAGTTCAGTATGCCGGGCATATCCAGCAGCTGCTCATGAAAGCACGGAGCGTAGTGAGGGACATTGATCCTCAAAATGATCTCACCTTTCTCAGGATTCGATCAAAGAAGAATGAGATCATGATTGCGCCAGGTAAAAAGAAATGCTTTTATCACAATCATGTAATACTTATTTTCAATGTACTATTAAGTTAGTGGAGATGTCAGATCATATGGCTTTGAACAAATCTTCTATACAATGACAATATGATGATAACATTCATATATAAATATTTATAACAACTTTGATGTTTATAATTAATTTCATTCTGTTCTCTTCACAGACAATGACTACTTCCTGATTGTCATTCAGAATCCCTCAGACTAGTTTTAAAAAGTATTTTTTTCCAAATAACAGCCAAAAGTGTTTTCTTTTGATTTGTTTCAGAAGTGGCAATTTCATAGTAACTAAAGGTTACAATGCAGGAGTTTGGTTTACTTTATTAGTAAATTATCCTGTCATTATAAATTATTGGTTTGTACTTTTCTTATCATTCCAACAACATGCACATTTGTTCTAACTTATTGTTTCTGATATATTCCCTTAATATTCAAGCTGTACTTCATCTATAAATTTCAATCCGAGACTATGAAATGCAGTATCTCTTTGTTAGTGCGGGAAAGAACAATAAACCCACGATGCATATCTTTTGTTGATTGACATACATTCTTTTCAATGCAGAGAAAATGTAAAACCAGAGTTAAGTACACTATTAATGTATGGTAAATAAAGTTAAAAGGAGGCATGAAAGTTGCGTTTGTGTTTTCTTTCACCATTTCACCTTCCTTATATATATATATATATATATATATATATATATACATATATATATATACATATACATATCAGAAAAACTACTTTTGGAACTTAAAAAAAATGTATGGAATTATTTTTTGTCCCTCATGAAATCCTTGGTTTATTGATAGTTGTGAGCCAGGCCAAAACAAAAAGCTTGCATGAAATAAAGCATACATGGTTGGACCACAATTTATTTGTTACTAATATTTGTTCATCCTTTTGTATAGTAGTATTTCATAGGCATTCTCCTGTGCTTTGACTCCGTACGGTCTTCATAATCTATTGAACTTTTTGCCATGCCTTTGCAAAAAATGAGCATACTTTTTACTACATCTTTAATAATATATTTGAGTATATTTAACCAACCATTCGAATGCTTAGACTCACTTTTCAGGAGTGAACATCATGAAGAGATGAGATGTCATTTGGAGTGGAAAGGTATATTTACGTTTTTTATGACGTATTACATTCCACATTAACAAAATAATTTATTATAAAAACATTACTTCGTTAAAAATATGAATTTAAAGTTTTAATTTCATTGTGATTGTAAGCCTCATGCAAATTGCCATGTACAGAAACAATAACCACAATGCACAATTTTAAAAGCTTTTACTCATTTCTAGGATGTGGGTAAGTAATCGATTGCCACTTATTTAAACCTTTCAAAGCATTAACAAAAAATATGTCAAATAAATCAGTACATAATATACGTTCAGTTAGTCAAAATGTCATTAAATATATAGCATATGTTGTATTATCATTAAAGTTGTATGAAAGGTTGCTAATGGTAGAATGTGGTCCCATGTTGACAATGTATTATGTATGTTTGTGCATTGGCACGTGTAAAGGTGCACTGTCTCTTTAAATTCTGCTCTGACATCACGAAGTCGCTTAATACATTGTCTCGAGCTGTTTTGCTTACAGTGAGTCAGGAGCTCGAAAAGCAACTAAGTCGACCGTTAATTTAACGTAAAACAACATATAAAAACTCTCAGCGATTTTAAGATCACATTTAACGTCAGTTATGCCATCCGACAGACCCTTCAAACAGAGACGGAGCTTTGGTAAGAAGAGTTTATATTCGAGCTGTGTCAACACAAGTCTGTTTGTTTATCAGGTTTGTTTTTGTGACTAGCCTGCTAGCAGCTGACAGACGCACTCGTTAAACTTTTCTCAAATGCTGTTAATTCTTATGAAAAGTCTTATAGTCACATTATTTCGAGATGTTTTATGAGTCTAAGATTGCCTTTGACAAAACTGGCGACTCAATAGCTAGTCAGAGTTAGCCTGCTCTCTGGCCTGTTGTTTAAATAACCGTTATAGCTGTTTGTTTTCACTGTTGATTTTTAAATTCTTTATTACTATCATTCAGAAAGACATATTCAAGTGGCAATTGAAGGTCATGCTTAAATGTTTACATGCGTGGGTTTGTTGCCCGTATTTGGACGCAATAAATACATTTGGGAAGTAATTTGGGATACAGCTGCTAGCTTTTATTGTCTTCTCTTTAAAAATGTCGATTTTATGTTAATATGTGGTCTTCATAACACAAGAGTGGATGGACAGTAGATCTGTTAGTGAAATTATAAATTATAATACTGTATGTAATTTGACCCCTTACAGTCCAAATTGGGCACAGGGCGTGTGAAGGGAGGAGCGTAAGATCATGGCGTAATCTTCATAAACATAAGAAACATAGATTTGGTAACGTTAATTTTCGAGGTCAGTTAGTTCTAGATATAGTCTTATATTTCTACAACCTTTGGCATTATGCATTATTTAATGACCTATTACATAGTTTAAATTAAACACGATACACTGACAGAGTGGAAATATGGAACCAGGGACTGTTTTACATACCGTTTAGTTAACTTAATAGGAATGTCAGCTTGACATTGTGAAATATGAAATATACACGATGCTTTAAAACCACAACCAGACGTTCTGAGTGATCCTAGATTAAGGATACATCGTTATGTTTTGTTTATCTTCATTGTTTTTAGCTGATCGCTGCAAGGAAGTGCAGCAGATTCGGGAGCAGCATCCTAATAAAATTCCGGTGAGCATCTATTCCCTCTTATGAACGTACCATTTTGCAATAAATGAATTAGGACAAAGTAAAGAGGAATCTTTATGCCGTCAAGATATTGCCCGCATATCTACTTTAGATTTATAGCCCTATGTATCAAATCGCAGACCTTTATATCGTAAAGAATGTGCCCATTTTTCCTCCAAGGTTATCATTGAGCGGTATAAGGGGGAGAAGCAGCTTCCTGTCTTGGACAAGACCAAGTTCCTTGTTCCTGACCATGTTAACATGAGCGAGCTGGTGAAGATAATCAGGTAGATCATTTTTTGTGGTTGTTGAAAGGTGAATTACACGTGTTTCAGCTGGTTTGTTTACTGGTCTGCTGGGTGTTTAGCGATAAGTGGGGGAGGAGAAAGCAGGGGTGTGCTAGTTTTGAATGTGTCCTGAAACAGTAGCCCCAATAGGGTACTCCTGTGAATGTATTCACAAATTTACACAGCTTTAACTTGAAAACTGTTCTTTCACAACACTAACATTTCTTATTCTTAACAAACACAAAGTCTAAAGGAAAAGTTGGAGCTGTGTTGCATTCCAAGCTTTTTACCACAGACTTAGATGACCAGACCAGGCAGCAGTACACTTTGTTTGGGCCTATTCTGACTAAAATGGTTTCTATCTATGGTTTTGTGTCATGTCTGCTTTATCATTTATAGTTCTGGTGATGGTCAGGGTTTAAATTAACTTCATGTCGATCTAAACTTAAAAGTCTAACTTTACACACCTAATGTACTTCTGCATTGTGCTAAAGCTGGAGTTGTAGTTGTTAGTGCGATTTCCATAATTGTATCTTTCATGACATTACATGCATTTGGTCTCATCATGTTTATTTTTTCTTCCGTTATAATAATGTAAAAAAATGTTGTAGGCGTAGACTGCAGCTCAACCCCACCCAGGCCTTTTTCCTACTTGTGAATCAGCACAGCATGGTCAGTGTGTCTACTTCCATTTCTGAGATCTACGAACAAGAGCAAGATGAAGATGGCTTTCTGTACATGGTTTACGCCTCCCAGGAGACCTTCGGTTGCTAAGCTCGCTGCTAGACCCTTGAGGGAGTGACGGCAAAGTGAGATAAATGGCAAGAGGAAGCAGGCTGACCCAAATGAACCCCTATTTTAAAAAATAAAACGGTTAATTTTACTTTATGAAACACTAAAGTGCAAATAGAAGCACTACTGTAAACACTTTTTGACCGATTGAACCATTTTTTAAAAACTTGGTTCAGTTGTGCTAAGGTTTGCACAGGTTTTACTTTGACCCCATCTGGATTTTTCCTCTGCCTTTTATTTCTTTTATTAGGTGTTATGTAAAAATTAGTAACATATGTTGCTGTAAATAGGTGAGTGTGTTTTTTCCCCTTTGTTTTAGAAGATTAATTTGCGGTAAGCTTGTCTGTTTGCTTGTACTGTATTACCTGTTACCAGACCTCAGTGGTACTAGTGTAAGATTGTAAAATCTTACTTCAGACTTCAATGCAAGTGAAAAATCTAAATGCAGAACAATTCAATTCTTTTTCCACAGTCATACCATACAGAATGTTTTGTGGTTCCCAAAACAAAACTGTAATAAGTGGCAACACATGATGTTCTATAAATGACTATAATAACTTAAATATTGAGCAGTTTCTAAAGCCTTTCAGTAGGTTTATTTGTGGCCTCCTGTGTTAAAGAGTGTGTGCCTCATTTACTGTTAAATACGAATAGGAAAAGCTTCATGGTTGTAGTGAATAAACACAATTATTTGTACTGTAAACACTGGAGCCAGAAGAACATTTGAAAAGTCTTCCTGGCACACAGTATTCTGCAGTCTGTCTAAATAACTTTTTGATTTAAATATTTTTTTGCACAATTAAAACATCCAAGAGGACAACTCCTAATTATAATGTTAATTATAGCAAATAATTATATTCTCATTTCAGATTTTACTGTCACCATACAAGATGTAGGCCTTCTGTCAAAGCGCAGATGAAGGGATTGTAAGGCACTACTTGCATGGTCTTCTCTCAACCTTTTTTATATTGATTTATGTTATGGATTTGTAAAAATTTCGTTATTTAAAGCGAAAAAAACCTTTTGAGATGTTGAGAAACAAAAACTGAAATATGTATGTTCATGTATGTCTGAAATGTGTGAAAACAAGTGTGTATAAATCATTGTATGAAATGATTCGGATGTGTTGTGATTTGTTTTCCTTATTACAAACATCAGGTGAGAAAGTGATACGATACAAATGCTGGGTAATCTAAACATTTCATTTCTTTCAGAACAAAAAAAAAGTAAAAGCAACAAAGTTCTGTCTAATGTGAGAGAGTTTCACAATGACAAATAAGATATACACTGCTGTCGTTTGTTTCATTCTTTAAAATGCAACAAAAATGCTATAGGAATCTGAAACACTGAAAGCTGTAAAATCGAAACATATGTTTCAGTATTTTAAACAAGTAAAGATGCATACATTCAGTCTTTCACAGCTAGGCTTTGTATTTGAGATATAATTAAGGAAAAATATTTATTTTGTCATGTTACTCTCCTCTTGAACTATAATATTTTATGAGGATTACGTATATATATATATATATATACCTGATTGATCTTCATCCAGGTCCCCCACTTGAAACAGTTCAATACTGCACAACTGTAGTGTGTCATGTATGCATGTATTCCAGAATAATACCAACCCGCAACTTGTTTCTTACAATGAAAAACTAGCTTTGTCGAGAGGACAAAATGAAACATTTCATTAAAATGATAAAGAGCTTAATGACGAAGTAAATAAATTTAAACACAGAAATCTCATTTTCCAAAGGCCATTTACATGACTGGTATGAAGTTCCTTTAATAAGTGTCCATAGCATTTCAGAATGGTTAGCACATGACAGCATATACATGAGCTGTTGGCTCAAGGGGATGGGGTCGACTCCACACCCCATCTTTTACCCTCATGCTCCTGTCTGCCTCCACTGTCCTATGGATTAATGTAAAATAGCCCCCCAAAAAGTGTCCATAGCATCCTTTGACCACTAGGTGACAGTAATTCCTAACAGGAGATGAGCAGTGAATTGGTGAGAGACTGGTGACTCTGTGCACTTTCTATATTCTCACCACCAGAGAGGATCTCACATGCAGCTAGCTCATGACAAAGAGCGTTGAGCACTTCTAAGATATGGGCTTTCCCTGCAAATCATACATAAGAGGTATTTGTTAGACAATTGGGATCCAATTTCTGAGGTCAACAATCAACTTGAATATAAAAATTGTAAAAGATGATGTTAAAATAAGGAACAAAAATAAAAAGGAACGATATCTCACACGGATGACATTTCATTTAGGATGGTGCACATTCCTGAACATTTTATTTTTTAACATTTTAAAACATAATTTATGTGCTTAATTCTGTTTTTTGATTTCCAGTTTAATAAGAAGAGGCTAAAGTACTGCAATAACTGTGGCTCTTACCATGTTGCGGATCACTGCAGGACTCCAACGTGCTGAGTAAAATCTTTCCCAAAGATCTTCTGGAGACATTCTACAACAAAAACATTAAACATGTTTCAATAATAACAATGACTATATTTTCTTATTTTCATTTATTTTTCTTAAGTCTCCCCATGCAGAATTCACCAGCACAAGTGTTATGTTTTGTTGTTTAAGAGTTCAGAGTGAATTTAAATCCATAACTACTGAATTGCAAGTGTGTTGTAGTTATTTGCTGGCAGCATTTCTTTCCCAAGCCAAAGAGCTCAACTCCAAAATGATGTTATCTCTGCTGATCTGACAGCTTTCTTTAACTAGACTGACCAGTTCTCGTAGCTGCTGCAGAAGCTGAAGCACATCCATCAGTTTCTCCTCCACCAGAGACAGTCGCACACGCTCTGTTTCCAGCATCTGCAGCTCCATGTGGAGCAGCTCTGTCTCCTCTGCCTTCTGTTGAAGCTCCTGGACCAGCGCGTCCCTCATCTGGCAGACAACACACAGCACTTACTACTGACCCTGAGCATATTTAAACAACTAAGTTTCAAAGCCTTTTCCCAACACACAAAGAATTTCAGGTTAGGAGAATTTCTGCCAGATGTGCCGATAGCCTATAATTCAGCTGAGACGCATCATTTCTCAGACAGAAATAGTTCAGATATGCTTATGTTTTTGGCCTGTCTGACCATATGTCTGCTGCATTCAGTCGTCATAAGGCTACCTCTAAACTGGTTATGCCTAGAACGTGCAGAACTTGTCTACACAGTTTATGTGATGGATTGTAGCTACAACTGCTCTATTCTCTTTACATGTAATTGGACGTGTAGTTGTGTGAGGCATGCTGGTTAATTCCTTCGGTTATTTCAGGGGAAGAGAGCTCATTGGCTGTTCATACAGGCACACACACTAGCACACATGCTGACAGATGCTGCTTGCTCGGGTGGGAGAGTGAGAGCTTCAACTCGCTGTGGCTTCTCTTTGAAGCCCTTCATTCTCATAACAACCACTCAGAGGACATGTGCCTTGTAATCTAATTTTACACCCTTGCACCCATGAATGAAGACAACACTGGTCAAGTGACGTAATGGAGTTTAAAGAGAAGGAACAGATATAGTTGTTTATTTGGGTGAACTGCGTGTTAAAATGTCTTATTATAAAGGGCATATATATGTATGCATTTAATTTTTGTAGAAACTATATCGTCACTCTACATCTATCTATTTCCTGATTTGTATTTTTTTTACCCAAATCAAATATCATATAATATCTTTACAAAAATATATGTATTAAAATATCAATCATTTAAAAAATATATTTTAATAAAATATGTATAAATATGAAATTTTATTTTAAACAACCATTATGTCAAATATCAAATATTTCCTGAATTTTATTTAACAATTGAAAATATATAAATATTACATACATATTTTAAATTAAATATATTTATTCAGAACCATTGAAATCTTTCTCAGCGCATTTAATTATGAAAATGTATAGATTGGCAATGTCAGGTGGAAACCTCGTATTTCTTACAATATAAACATATCTCTTATTTATTAAAAAAAGCTATGTATTAAAATAGCAAACATTTGTATAAAATATATAATTACATACATATTTGATATATGCTAGGGAACTCATTTCTTGAATGCTATTTCTACTCTCTAATACCTGGTCTTCTGTGTTTATCTCTGTCCTCCTGGCCTGACTCTCCTTCAGTTCCAGCTGTTTGTTGAGTCTCGTGACCTTCTCCAGCAGATCCAGCACAGCCGACTGACTCTCCTCCGTCCGGGAGTCCCCAAAATGAGACAACAGCTTCTTCACTGCTTTCTCATCGCACCTGAGAGCACCCAAACACATATAAACAAGTGTATTAGTGAAGTTTGCTCTGTTTCTATTCCATTGACTTACATGGTACATAAGAGGGTGATGGTACCTGTCTCCACAGCAGGACAGTCTGGTAAGTATTCTCTTCACCTCATCTACTTGTCTCTGCTGTTCTCCGGTCCATCTTTCTTCTTCTTCATCAGAGGCCGCCTGACCCTCCACTGAGCGGAAGAGCTGCTCCTCCACTACAAGCGTGTATAATGTAAATACAGTGCGTGTACACATAGCATATGTGATTTATAGGTTGAAAATATACAACATCCCCTAATTAATATTGTGAAAGGAATGTTCCATGAAAATCATTTAGGTAATGCAAATGTTAACTGTTTACATGTTGTTCATGAAAAGGTAAAGAAAAGGCTGAGTAATGTCAATATTTAGCTTACTGGTGTCGGGAAGAGTCTCTGCACGTCCCGTCGGCGAACGCCGATCTTGTTCTGCATCTAAGCAACAGTGTGCCTCTGCCGGGACGGGCCCGTTATACTCCCTGTCCTGTTTGTTGATGAATGGAATAGATGTTTTAGACCCCTCAGATCTGCAAAGAATATACAGGTCAGAGTAGATCAATTCTTTATGGGTATGCTGATTACAATGTAGAAATGTAACTGCACATCAAAGAACATATTAAAAGATTAAGCGTGTTATTTTTTACTGGCGTCACCAAACAAAACTGTATAAAATGTATTATGATTTTCATCCACAGGCACCAGTGTGCTTTTCATTTAGCTCTTGTAGATGTAATTGAAGTCAGGCATGGCGACATTAGAGCAAGATCCAAGAGCAAGAAGAACTAGTTTAACTAACAAAAGATGATAAAAACTATATATAACAAAACGTATTATACAACAAGCATGATTCCGAACATTACTACCACATGGCCGATATATTACCCTCAGAATCCTCACAGGCATTAAAGCTACATAGTATACATTTAAAATAAACATATTTTGATAATCTCCGGTTGCGTAAGACAGCTGTAACTGTAAGCAATCGATTACATTCCTGTCATTTCAAAGCAACCATTTTTCTGAGCCTCGCGACAGAAGAAATGCACCGGGGGCCTTCATGAATCAAAGTATAAATGTTTCCAGATGACAATGTCCTGCCTGCAGAAAAAAAGTACAGGCTGCAGAAATCCATTTGCACCAGCATGGCTCCCACAAAGTGAAAAGAAAAAAATCAAGCCGGGTGAACTCATGCATGTAACCTGCTGCCATGAGGAACCATTCAGTACAGAGCAGCCATAAATACAGCTTGCAGAATCATCCCTCGGTGCACCGCGCTTGGGGTTCAGAGCAACACGCATGCGTATAGTCAATATTTGGATCAGCATTGTCGGTCTAGGGGTGGGGGGGATGTTTGAGTCGGTCGGTTAAATGTGGGTTTCAGGGGTCTCTGATGACCTACAGCTGTCGAAGGGAAGAACCAGGGAGACCCTTAACAGACCTGTCAGGATTGCTGAAACTGTTTGACATTGGTATAGTATTATGGTCTGGCCATTGCAATGAAGCTCTTCCAAAGAGTTTAACCGACAGAGATGTTTGGAGTGTGAAGTGTACTGTAAAAAAAAGATGGCCATGTGCCTTTGTCATTGATATTCTTGTATATGGGATTAAAAAAGGTGTTTGGGACTAATCCTGTTGACAGGATCTTTTTTCTGTCACATCTTTATTTATTAACCTCATTCATAAAGAGAGGCGCTAGAAACACTGTGAGCAGTTAATGGAGCTTTCTAGACACCTGAATTCACTCCAGACACTTGGAAGGAATCTCACTGTTAGATCCAGCCGACATGTGCTTGACTCCTTTAAACACACTGTGAAACCCTTTGTAGAGTGCAATAGTTGATAAAGTTATAAAAAGAGGTTATAAAAAGTGGAAAGTATTAGAAAGGGAAGACATTTTTTCTTAATAAAATAGTTTTGCATAATTATGTACACTAGCACAACATGGTAAATAGTAAATGTTGGATTCAAACCCACACGCCCCCATGAATGGCAAACCTCAACATGCCACTGTCTGTGAGAATATGTACGCGTAGCATCTTATTTACACTACAGATGCTGTAACTTGCACTTCTGAGACCTGAAACACACAAAACTGGCTGTATGAAAAGAATATGCTAAAATGTTTTCCTACTGTGTACAGTAACAGCATTCAAAACACACAAAACAGAGGATATGTCTGGATAACAACAAACACAGAGACCAAGTTTGACAGAACAGCCATCTGGCACATATGAGCCCTCCAAGTGACTGTTAATGCCAATCTCTTTGATTCCATCTGCTGTCTTCCTAACATCCACCTTATCTAAAAGGGATAGTTGTGGGAAAAAAACATGAATTCACCCTCATGTCGTTTATGGAACACCAAATAACATATTTTGAGAAATGTCTTAGGGTTTGGATACCAACCTTCTTTCGTGTTCTGCGGATGAAAGTTTGTCATACTCATTTGGAATCACTTGAGGGTGAGTAAATGATGAAAATATATATATTTATTTTGGCGAACTTTATTACTCATTGAAAATCAACACAAGACATGGGAATGCGGCAGTATTTGTGAAAGGACCTTTTGGACCAGTGTTGTTGATGGAAAATGGTCTATAGTTATGTTCGAAATATTTTGAATCTGCTTTTATTTTTATATTTTTAGTTTCCATGTCATTTTTAATAAATTAGTCTAATTTTAGCTAATCTCATTTTTGTTAGAAGCTTTTCCCATTTATTATGTATTTGTTATATTGCTACATAAGTATAATTTCAGTTTTAATCTTAAACTTTATTTCAGTTTACTGCTAAGCAATAGGGCTGTGTATTGGCAAGTGCCTCCTGATACGATACATATCACGATAGATGGGACACGATACAATATATTGCTATGTATTTCGATACGATATGGTTTGCGATATATTGCAATACTTTAAATAGAAAATGTTAAAAGTAGTGCTAGAAATACAACATGCTGTGCACCACCTGGGGTTTTCGGTAAGGATAAGTGTAAAAACATCCCTTTACTCTGCAGAGTGGCCATGATGTGCGATGCATGGACCTCTAGATCAGAGATTTGGGTAACCAAACTGTGGATTGCGCCCCTCACGTGGGTAGCACAGGGGAATAAAGTGGGTCACGCAAGACACTTGGCTGTGTTGGTGCATAACAGTTCAAAAGATATACATGGCGGTATAAAACCCCAAGTTCATCAATGCTATAAATGCGCTGGTGTCACATCCGTGAAAGCACAATTACTGTCATAGATACTTTTTGCAATAACATTTTCATATAATGCACTGCAGTAGCCAAGTGACTTGGTGGGTCATGACTTGCGAAGCTTACAAACAGAATTTACTCATTACTCCATGACTTATTTTTAAAACTAAATACACCCATACATCAGCTCAGAGAGCTCGACGATTTCTTATATTTGTTGCCATGCTCGCTTCCATTTACTTATGGCCATATGTGTATGACAAGATTTAAAAAAAATTACCGATAGTAAAGTTATCACTATTGATAAACTATCAGAAAAAAATATTGTGATTTTTGTAAAGCCCTAGTAAGCAACATTTCAAATTTTATAATATTTAGGCCAATATTTTATAAGATTGCAATTAACATAAATGTTTTGGTTTTACATTTAGTAAACTACAGTATAATAACCTTGCTTACAAGCAATCACTTGGAGGGCTCTTTTGACATGAACCATTAACCAACTGGCTACTGAAGCAACCAACAGTGCCCTAACAACCAACCAAAACACCTTAGCAACCACAAAGTGCTTCACTAAAAATCACTCATGAACATATTAAGAACCACAAATGTTTTTCCCGGGCAACCACCACAAGACCCTAGCATCATGAGTTTCTGTTTGGCTTGCAGTATTAAAATAATACTTCCTGTTTATTTGGTCAGATAGGTAAAATACAACACGTACTCGTCATGTTTTAAAAACATTCTTGCATGCTTTCTTACACTTTTGAATTTTTGTCAATTTTGAGCAAGTTACAAAACAAAACCAGATGCAGAACAGAATTTTGGCAAACTCTGTATCTCATTAGTCTGTGTATCACTTGAGGATTTTGGCTGCCCATCTCTCTAGGGCAAGAGGCCCCGAACAGCTCTCGGGACTGCAGCCATACTCTATTTTGGTGGTCAAGCTGCTAACAATAGGTTTCTGTATCTTGTGACTATATTTATACTGGACCGGAGTGATGTACTAACATGGGGCGAGCCCAGCTGTTTGTGGTTTAGACATGCACTTCCTGTGTTTATTACAGCAGGATCTGAACCCCCAGACCCTTGCTTCCACCCAGTTCCATTTAGGAGTATTTCAATGGAACGAAAGCTTGAAGAAAACTCAGAGGGATGAGTCAATAACACATGTAACACAACCACTAAAAGACAAACATAAAATCTTAAACTAAATAAGATTAAGTGTGCCACAGTGCTGTGAGGTACTTGATAAATGCTGATAAAGAAATCGTTTTATCTTGAGACTAGAAAGCAGATGTCCACAATTAAGATTCGGGGAACACAGTAACATGATATCTGGTTAAGTAAGAGTAGAAACTAAGCTGAGATGGAACATGTGTGCACGAATGGATGCGCAGACATTGCTGATTCTTTCATTTTGGTCTGAAGGCTCGGGTTTGGGAAATCACCTGAATTTAGGGGTGTCTGGGACCTTGAGATTCAGAACGAAACCAGACTGTAATTAATCAGAGCCGGAAATCTTTGTTATCATTAGAGCAGACCCTGTAAACAGAGCTTTGAAACTTGGGGCATGCGACGTGTTTACACTACTTCACAAGTCATAAACATGAAGTGCAGCAAGGCTGGAGAACATTTTTAATAGATTTATAGGATTAGATCTCATATATTTGATGGTTCTGTTATTATTTACTCACCCTTGATTACAATAAATAAAGACTAAAGCTTTCAAGACTTGCTTAGGATGAAAACGCCCTATTACCATTATATTGATTAAAGGTCTAACTGCTAAAATGTCATCACTCTATGGTGTATTTGCATCTAGAAAGGCTTAAAGGGATAGTTCACCCTGAATTGAAATTGATTTACTCTCATGTGCTTCCAAACTTGTATGACCTTTTTCTACAGAACACAAAAAAGATACATTAATTACCAAACCACATTAGACCTCATTGACTTCCGTTGTTTGGATGAAACCACTGGGACATTTCTCAAAATATCTTTGTGTTCCACAGAAGAAAGAGTCATATACAGCTTTTAAAATGACAGAATTTCTATTTGTGTCTTCACAATATTTTAATCTTTGCTTTCCACACAACAAATATGCCTAGTAAATGATCAAATAATGTTCCTAAATAAAGCCACATTTTTAATAAAACGTCTGACTTTCTCACACAAAATTCTATCTATTCACAAGAATTTATCCTTCGTGAAGCAAGAAGTTACACAAACTACATAAGGTTTTTGAAGACCGTTTCTCCCACAAGTTAGTAAGGTATGCGGTTTATTAGTGCTGAGGTCTGCAGAGCCTAAGTATCTGCTGCCCAAGGGTGGGAGGAGAAGGGAAATGCTCCAAACTGAAAAAGTACCGATGTGAGGCAGCTTTGAAGCCTTCAAGAGTAACAAAACACCAAAAAAGCGTTCAAGGTCTCTGGACTTTTTCGGGAGTTCCCGGAGAGAAAAGCTTACGATCTTGCAATCTTTCCGAGGTCTCATCACGTCGACATTTCTATACCCTCTTCAGACATAATAAAGAGAATGTTGAAGCAACCGCTCATTACATCTGTCCAGCCTTGTTATTATGTGCTGAAGTACAGCAGATTCCCAGGACACATTTCGCGCAGGCTGGCCACGTGGCAGCTGAAATAATAGTCATCAGAATAATAACTTATTTTTTAGCGGTTAAACGGGCTAACATTTAACATGTCAGTCTGTGTGATGTGAGCATTTGTGAATATATCAGCGCAGACTGATGATAAATGCGAAGCTTTACCTGGTGTGAATAGAGGGACATAAAGCACGTCTGAGCGATAAATAGAGTAGGATGGTGGAAATTCATCCCCGCTGAACAAACAGCTGAGTGTTTGCCTCTTCCTCCAGATGGCGGCTCCTTGGCCCCCCTTTCTTTTTTCCTCTTCCACCGTCTGTCTCTTTTGTCCTCTGGTCTGCCTCGATATGCTTCTCTGGGGTCTCTTGCTGAGGGCTCCAGTCCATCTTGGACATGGAGGGAGAGGAAAACGCCTCCAGGCAAGATAGAACACGTATGGTGTGTTTTTCATGGAAATGAACTGAACAGATCAGGTCTGTTCTCACCACATCCCCGTGAGACCTGAACCGCATATAAACCTCCCTGTGCTTTCTCTTTCTTTTTGAGGGCCTGCGAGAGGCCTTCAGGAAACCTTATGCAATATCTGTTAGATCTTCTCTTGAACCTTCTCCTTGGCTGACTGAGAGAGTCTAATATAACCGGAAATGGCTCATAAAAAGCTGTATCTCAAGGGCCTTGCATTTCACATAAATTATTTTCCTGAATGTTTGAAAAGGACGGATATGTATATGTAATCTCGAACACATAAAAAGCGCAGCTGAAATCCATAGTTCTGTGACAGGGGAAATTTGTCATGCTTCACTTCCTAGATCTTTTCCACAACATTAGTGAAGTCATTACAACAAAACCACACAATACTGTCTTGCATTGAATGAAAGGAAATTGTACAATAGGTCTTTAAGATTTGTGATGAAACAGATTTGGACATGATCAAAGAAAGAGACTTGAAATTCAACAGTAATACATTCGTTGAAGACCACCACTATACAAAAATGTATGAACTTAGTCTATATGTGTGTATATGGACATGTATATTTTTCCAATTTCACGATTACACTTTTTTAAGAAATAAAGAGAAGAATATGTTTCTTAACTTAAACATTTAACATACACGCTAGTTTATATTAACGTAATCAGGTGTGTGTCACATATTCAGAAAACAGTGCTTTTTATAGTATTTTTAATTAAGTTATAAATTATATGAAAAAACTAATTTTATAATATTTTGTTATATGTTGTATGGGTGCATGTATGTGACATTAGTGATTATCTGTGAAATTCATACATCAACATCTGATATGTTACATAAATGTCACTTAAATATATTTCCATACATACAAATTTACAGACTTATCAGTGGCAACAATTAAACAAATGTTAAGTAACTTCCGGTACACCTCTGCAAAGAATCATACAATGTTAAGTAGTTTTAATTTAATTTAAAACAATTAATATAGTATAAAATATTAATATAAATTAATGTTATTATAAATGTGTTAAAAAAATAATTTTTATATTATAGCCAAACACAGAATGGATGGCGTGTGCATCCAAATGTAAATAAAACCTTTAAAATTATTGATAATTTTCATGCTAGATGTCAGGTTGGGGAACTGGAAATGAGCTATAAATTGTGCAATTATTAGAAGTACTGCATTAAGACCCAAACAAAGAGCAGATGAAAAATCGCGAGCAGACACACCTCTCTCTTCAGATAAAAGGCATTGCTCTCAATGTGAAAGGGTCACTCCATGACCTGCGGAGCATGACCGCTGTCCTCTTCGCCCACCGGCAGCTGCATCAAAAGCCAACCTCCAATGTTTTTGTTTTAAGACAGCTGTGTGCCCATTGGACTCATTCTGGGGTCTTTTCAGCACTTGGCCATGGGCGTTCGGGCCTCAAAGGAACACCCTGTTCAGATCTGTCACAAACCAGCCGGGATCTGTCCACGTGGCTGGGGCACAATGCGTGTTTATTATTCTCCCCAAAAGGGGCAACCCAACCCCCAGTCTCCCCTGCACCCTAAGCCTGATCCCAATTCATAAATGTTTAATGAGGTATATACCCTTTCATTCTGTTATCAGAGAGTGACACACCAGGAAAGATTTGATTTTGCTTGACAACATCATCTGATCTCACTGCACGGCTGTTAGGATATACTCATTTTTCTACCAGATTCCTAATAGTGTAAAGAAAAGATAAAAACGTATGTCTAGTCGTAAGGCCTGTTACTAGTAAAACAGAACCACAGCCCGAGGAGTTTATTTACACCTTATAAAATCTACAAGAAAGGCAAAGTCTCAGTATCTTAACCCATTCTTAAGAATCACAAACATTTGGTACGGTAGTTTACCCTAAAAACAAACAGCAACTTGTTTTTAAACATTTTTAAGTAGCATGCCAGAGATCTTTGAACTTGAGGTGAGGGTGGCAAAAATTGTTGCTAGGAAACAGGCAGGGAGCATTCATCCATTATTCTGTAACGCGGGGAAACTGTTTGAAGATAGATGGGAACTTTCAATCCGTTTAGGTCAAGCCTTTTCGAGCTGAATGGAGCTCTACCCAAATGTGGCAGTTCTATTGTGATCTGGAATGAATTATTTGGCTTAAGAGCATCAATGGAGGGGCCATGGAAGGGCTTTCTGGTAAAGCCCACCACAGACATCTTATAGATTAGTACGGCATGAAGGGAAAAAATGAATGTTTATAAAAAGTGTCAATGTGCCTCTGTCAGTAAGGGACCACCTCTTGTGATGGACTGGATGCAAGGCCTGCAGCTACCTTCATTAATACATTATTTACGTTCAGTTCTGTCTTATTGTCTGTATTTCATTGTAAATTTCAAATTCCAACTTAATAGGCAACAGCATCGGATGCTTTGTGTTGTTTTTCTTCTAGACTTTTTATTGGAACTGTCTGACCCATTGTTGGAAAAAATGGCAGTAAAAAACGACTTATGTAAAACACTTTATTTTATGAGTCAGCTTTGAAATAAATGTAGGCCTAATAAAAGTAATGAATCTTCCACTAATGAGGAAAACATGTCCCTCACTTGTGTTTTAAACGTGCAAAATAACAACACAACACAAAAGTGTTGCTGATTTATAATCCTATTTATTAACAAACAAACCCAACATTCATCTGGATTTCCAATGCTAGCCCTAAATTACTGTTTAAAAAATATGTAAACAATGAGGATGTTAAGTTTAACAGCTTCTAAAAAGTAAATTAAACGGTTATGCACAAGGAAAGTTCAATGACAGCCTAGGAGAAAAACCCAAACTATCTCAAAATAAACGGCTTCCAGTAGTAGTTGTGCATAATTTCACCTAACCAAAATGTGAGCCCATTTGCCACACACGTTGACAACTAATGAACCCAAACAAAACAAGGTCTGCACTCAAAAAGCAGGACCACATCAAGCCAACTAAAATAAGATGCACGTTGGCACACTTCTGCACAAACGGGGCCAACAAGTAATGTGGGAGCCATTTTACCCCAGAGAAATCTAAAAGTACTATAAGACAGATTATTTAAAGATACATTATGTAATTAGAGACTGTTTAGTTCCAGAATCGAGTCTGAGATAGGTAAAAATAATACACTAGCCTCAGAATTAACACATTTCTCAAAGTTATAGCTGCAGAGACTGTGCTTTAATCTTATTAAGGCAATTGTATGATCCTGAAAAACCATACAAAGTGTCTTCCCAAATCGAAAATAGATATTTAGACGGACATTTAATTGATCATAGTGGAGAAATGTATCGCAAAATAGCAACAACACCAAACATATACGTGCAGTGCTTCTGGGTGATCTCTGTATAGCACATTTCAAACTGTAGGAAACAACAGCCACAGTCAATTTAAATACCTGCCAAATGCTTAAGTTTTGACCGAGTCTTACATACTTAAAACACCAAATCTCCCTAAAACAGGTGCCAAACTTTGGTAAATGAGAAGAAAGTCTTTTAAACGCTTCATGATTGCTGATGTAAGCATCAAAATGTAAAAACAGATTACCTCACCATGTCAAACATCTGTGGGAAAGATCCCCGAGTAGGCCTACTGCATGTAACAGTAAATTAATAAAAAACAAGCAAACACTTCTCTTCTTTGTGTTGCTTACAAAGCACCACTCAAAGTGTCAAACTCACCTGTAAAACAGAAGCTCCATCTCCAGCTGTTGAACATGTCTCTGAAGAACAGGTACATGACTGGCTTTGTTCTCCAGCTCTTTGACTTTCTTGAGACCGCTGAGCACGGCTTGCCGGGCCTCCTCCACCCTCTTCCTCATCTCCACCTGCTCTTTCTTTAGAGTCCTGTTACATTCCTCCAGCGCCAGCGCAGTTTTGCGTGACACATGCAGTTCTTGCTCCAGCTTCTGGTTGAAGAACATGGCCTCTTCGATCTGGCCGTCCCGGGAACTCCGGATGAAATCCATCTCTCTCAAGAAACTCTGGATGTCCTTTAGGTTCCCAGCAGCGTTGGGCTTCTGCGCCACTCGCCTTTGGTGGGCAATGAAACATCCACCCTCTGGTTTGTGTTTAGAGTGACTTTTCCACAACCCCACCTATGGTATATGGATAATATGCTTAGTAAAAAACGTTTTGATGCTTCAATCGTTGAATTGATCAAACCACATATAAAATCACACATAACATCAGCATTATAAACATACCTGTAAAGCCAAGGATCGAGCATCACTGCTTTGAAGTGCCGCGCGCATATCCTCCACCAGCTCCCTGAGACTTGCATTTTCCTCTTCAAGTTTGCTTATCCTATCCTCGGCCTCCTCAAGTGCCACGATGTCCTCATAACACGCTCTGGTGCACGATCCGAGCTGCTTACAGCCCGATGCGTGTCTGTCCTCAACGGGGGACGAACACTCTTCGCTTTCTCGCTTGTTATTGGTACCCAACGACAGCAGTTTCCCACGGCGTCTTAACGGGCTCCGGAGTCTTATCTGCGTCTCTATATGCTCGCTCTCCTTCCCAACTAACAACCTCCCGTTCTCATACTGGCACCCGGCTTTGGTGCTAAAATAGCCGCAAAGTTTTGCGTGAAATTGTCTGAAGGTGAATTCTTTGGGTAGGTTATCCAATATCCCCGCGCACTCTTCCAGATCGCGCTCCTTGCTCAGTCCCAAAATCTCGCAAAGGATGCTAAAATCCTCGGCGGGTATTTTTCCATCTCCCTGACAGTCCAGGTGATGGAAAATCTCTTGCAGGTATTGATCCAGCCCGGTTGCGAGGACTATAATTTCGTTTTCCACTCCACGGTCCAGTCCGTAGTGATACGCCAGAGTGCTCACTATCCATTGTGTCCTGCGCGCGGGTCGGCTGTATGGATCGCATGCGTCCGGCTTTTCCATGCTTTTTTCCTCACAAGAATTCCATTTATATAGTCTGAATGGATTAATGGATTCAACAGATCCGCCAAGCATACAAACAGTAAACCCAAGTTTATTTCATATGAACACCAGACCGCCCCGCTCTTGCAGTAGATTCTCTCACCGAGCGCTGTGGGGGAGTTGCTGTAGAGGGAGTACGGCCCACAAATCCTAACTGCAAAGGGGAAAAAAACTTTTGAAAAGTTAGCAATTTGGGGACTCAGAAAAGGGCTTGTCAAAAATGCAAGATTCAGACATATCGAAATATGGTATTATAGCCTAACCAAAACATAAATTGACCATTTCAAACTATTTTCTATTTCAAGGTACTTTATTGGCACGACTGAGTGTTCTTAAAATATAGCCAAAGCATTGAACATATAAAAAAAGACAAACATTAGAGAAAAATTTAAATAATGTGCTGAATAGGGATACATATAGAATGAAATATAGTATAAACAAATGAAATATGGAAAATAAAATATCTATATAACAGGATTCAGGCAGAAACATGAATGGAATAAAAGTAAACAGTTTATGTGCATTGATTGTAACAGATTGAGTAAAACAAGCACAATTTTCAAAACAAGTACAATTGAGATGAAAGGATGACTTTCTCTGTTCTCAAAGCTAAACGCGATATGGCAACTGCAAGAGGGAGAATTCATCCTTCGGTGGAAGTTTGACTTTATTAAGGAGCGTCGTATAGCAAGTTTAGTCAATAACGTCTCTCGACCCTAATGACATTTTCTTGAGTAAAAGCTTTGAAGAAACAGCGGAGTCGAGGCCATTGTGTGAGTGCTGCTCACTGTAGTTAGTGTTTCACGAGCCGCATGTCATTTCCTACTTCAGTGTGTTCACGCGACGTTGTCAAGGCGACGCAAGGCATTCCTTATAACAAAAGACAACACTAGCTAGAAAGCTAAGCGAGAAATTTGGCATTTTTTCAGTGTTATTGCGATCATTTGGAGAAAATTGAGTTGTAGGTAGAACTCTGAAAAAACTGCATTTCTGGTAAGTTTGATGTTTAACTTTCTAGAAGAGCAGAGTGAATCATTGTTTAAATAAAATGCTCGTGATTTGTGGTTTCCTCAAGCATCAGTGTACATTAAAAATATGTATACGACTACTTTATTTTGGTAATGCAAATATCATGCCAATATCTTCCAGGCCAAGCATATCTGGACCGCAATGGAGTGTTACGACTTATCCGAGATTCAGAATACTGATGGCAACTGCTTTCTCAATGATCTATCTACACCGCTTACAGACAGTGAACCTGAGAGTGACAACGAGGATCCTGATATGGGAATATCATTGACCAGCCCTCTGATGGAACAAAGTGACTCTAGTTATAGTGTAACCTGTACAGTCAACATCGCAGTGGCTCTACTTAAAGGTACAGTATAGCCTTTATTAGAGAGCACATTATTTTATCCTCATTATGTTTCACGTAAAACCTGAAATTACACGATTTTATTCTTTTATTAAGTAGGTGCGGAATCTTTAAGTGTGTCTGACAAAGAGAAAAAGGGGCAAGAGAAAGAACCATCCAATCAGGTGGTGGAGGATCCAAGAGCGGAGGGCTATTACTGTATTGAGTACAATATGCTTCCAGATGACCCCGAGCCTACCAAAGTGGATCTAGTGATGTTTGGCTTGGCTGCTAAAGTCTACATGACAAATGAAACCAAGGTAAATTATGTGTAGATTCGTTTGAATACAGTGTTTTGTATACTGAAAGTTTCTGTAAGTCTACTTTGTCCTTGATAACCAAACAGGTGTTGGTGTCAATCGATGGTAATGAATTATGCATAATGTTTTGCATTACTGATGCAATGAAAGCTGGTTAAGGGAATCAGGTAATAATGACCCTCCCCCCACAGATTCTATCATGTGCCTTGCTGTTCAAAGTGAACACTGTTTCTATCACTAACAAGGTATAAATAATTTGAGAATAATGTCCCATTTTAATATATTATGATGAAATCATTTGTTTTACATTCTGACAAGGTGCTGAAACCATGGCAGGAAGGAAACCAGGTGTGGGTGGGATGGTCTCAGACCTTCAAACGGAATGTGACCAAAGAGCTTCTAATCAAAATGGCCTCCCATAAAATCACAGTAAAAGTGTGGGACAACAAAGATAAAATATCCTTCAGAGCCAGGAATGACAGACCTAAAGGATTCAGATTACCACAAGAGAGGTCTGGAGAAGATCCAGATGAAATGGGTACGGTCTTCCTTTAGAAATCACAATTTGAATCAGTTTGTGTCAAATCTAGCATTGAAGTTTGAAATTTGTGATAAAAAAATTCTCACCAATACCTTTAAAGTTGGCATCGAGAAGATGGTTTGTAAGCTGAGAGCAATCTATGAGAAGGAGAACCGAAGGACATCTATGAAACACCACACATGTCCAGCTGCAAATGACTGTAAGAAACATTCTCTACCACTATGGACCTACCAGCCATGTTTTTTCTATCATCTAAAAGATTCATGATTTTATGCTAAATGTGTAAGATATAAGCTATACAATATGAATATCATTATTACCAAGTTTTACATCATTATGACACTTGATTAGCCCCTGAGGCTCACATTATATGTTTGTCTTAATTCAGTCCCTATTATGCATGGTTTGGATGAAGTAGCAAGGAAGATGCTCTTCCAAAAACCAACGATGGAGTTCCTAGACGTCACAAAACCAAAGGAGGCTGCTTCACTGGAGCTCAGTTTAGTTTCCCTCCTTGCAGGTATCAATGTATACATCCTCACATATAAATTTACATTACCTTTGAGATGTACTGTAGGGGGTTTGCAACAAGGCCCTATAATTGGCTTATAATGGTGGTTCTATCTGCACAAATAAATGTTATCCCCTAAAAACCCCATAAGCAACCAAACTACCAAGTAATCTTTCATAATAATTGTCCAAATCTATAAATTTTCTGAGTGAATGTTACGGTTATGTTATACATACGTACGTTTAGCAGCTATTTTGGGGCTATTTCCCTTGTCTGCGCGCTGTGGGGTGGAGCTGTGTATGGGGCTTCCCTGCAGGGTCTGTGTTACAAAGCCTCTAATTGGCTGTGGAATGGCACCAGCCAAAGCTGAGCGAACGCTACTTCAGCTTTTGATTTGTCTCGTTCAGACCCCCAGCAGGAGCACATGATGAAAGCCTTCGTCTGGGAAATATTTTAGCTTCCAAGCCAGACAGATCAAATGTAGCTACTTTTATTGCAGGATCAGCATTTACAGGGAGGTATTATGTATATGTATGCATAAAAATCCAGTGTGTCATTTATTGGAGGGCCTATTGACAGAAATGGAATATGATATACATAACTGTCATCAGAGGTGTATAAAGACCTTGCATAATGAAGCGTTAAGTTTTTATAACCTTAGAATGAGATTTTTTCTATGTACAGACACCATGGGTCCTCTTTCATGGAATGTGCCATTTTCTTTCGACAGTATCCCTAAACGAACAAACTGCTCTACGGAGCACGTACCACAAATACGCTATCCCGTTTGGCAAAGAAGTAAAAATGTGAGGACATCTCAGTTCAGTGTCAGCCACCGTAGTGCTTCGAAAGGGAGGGGTGGAGTGAACCATTTTTTGCAATTCACTCCGCTAGATTTTTTTAATTTCATTTTCACTTTAAAGGTCTGAAATTACTTTTCTGAAAAAAATAAATAAGAATTTAAAACACTTTTATATGGGTGACTAACCCTTACCTAACCCTAAAACCAAATAATGAAGAAAAAGCAGCCAATAACACCCAAGAATGGATTGGGAACCCCTTGAATCACACACACAGAACGCATAAACTGACCAATCAGAATCAGTGTTGTGAAAGAAATATAATATTGTGTCTTTTAACCGTAATGTACTTTGTATGTTAGGGTCTATGATACTCACTGACTGTCTGGAACATTGTTCTGGAGAAGTGAATGAGGGATTCTTCAACATCACTTTGGATCAGCCTCTCATGTCAAAAGAGCTGAAAGCTGAACTCAACCCTCTGGTCATCACTATCTTGTCTGCTTTATCTTTACCATCCTCCCCAGTTCCCTTTCATAAACTTAAGGTAGAAAGTTATTACAACCATGTGTGTTTTTAGTTTAGCTTTGTATCCCGTCATAAATGTCACAATAAGGGTCTCATTAAACATATTTTTTCTTTTATCAGGAGAAATGTCTTCCTGTGTACTGCCTGTACAAGTTCCACAACATGCCTCTTTACAGAACCAAAGGCCATGATCACAGTGCTGACATCTACTTCAAAGATATGAATGTTATTTTTACTGGCCTGTTGAGCTCTGGACAGCTGTGTGAGTTTCTTAGAGGTCCACCTCTGGAGATCGAAGTCCATGATCGGGATAGAAAATTTGAAAAACCCTACAGGCCTCCAGCTGTGTTTAACCCAAGTAATTTCAGACTAGACAGTGTGGATCTAGGTATCACTAAACGGACTGAGCACAAACTCCATGATCCATATGGCCTAGCAAAACTAGATCTTTCAGATCTCTTAGCAGGATGCAGATATTTGAAGATGAAATTGCCCATTGGGTATTCAAATTGTGCAATAGATGAACTGGAGACAACAACGTTTCAGAGAAGTTCTTTTGAAGTTCCTTTAGATACCCCTATGCCAATGGGTAATTATATACAAGCTGACTCTTATCTAAAAGTTCAGGTGGAGATAGCATATCCCATAAATCCTGGCAGTGCCAAGAGCGAAGATTGCCCTTTTGGTCGCATCATTTACATTTTTAAGTATAGCAATGCTCCGGTGTTAGCCCAACTGACATCTGCAATCCTACAAGTCAACTCAGAAGCTTTACAAGTAGACTGTTATCCAGAGGAAACAATTGAGCGAGTCCTTTCTGGTCATAAAATAAGTGCCAAAGACAGAGAGAACAAAACCCACAATGTTCTTACTGGATTTCATATGATGGATAAAGCTCGACACCTTTTTGTACTGGAAGGATTGCTGGATCAAGCAATCAAAATTCTGTGGACTCAAGTGCCAATGAAGTAAGAAAGTCATAATTTAAAATGCTTTCCACATGTGCACTAAAACTCACCAAACGTACAGCAGAATTTCCGAAAATCATACTCAGTGCTCTGATCTTTTCCAGGTTGGATGGAGATGAGGAGGAACAGGTGACTGTGCTGTATAACTCAGACCTGAGTTTCTCCGAGCGGCTCTATGACACGCTTGATCTGGGTCTTAGTCCGATTTACCTCCTGAAGCCACTTGAGATCCTCATGGGTGAACCTCTGCTGTTTATCAGAAATATGGTTCCCTATGGTTGCCTAGAAGCAATTAAACGGTAATTTCACATGGAATGCATCTAGTCTTTGGCGTCTGGTATGGTTCTTGCTCTGTAGGAGAAAGGCATAGTTCAAACAAATATATTTTGAAGATTGTTGATAATGGAACGGCAGTACCCATTCACTTCTATGGTACGAACACAAAACCAATGCAAGTAAAGGGGGAGTTTTTCGGTTACCAACATTCTTCAAAACATCAAAGTAATGACAGAATTGTCATTTTTGGGCGAACTATCCCTTTAAAAAACAGATTAGCAAAGTATTTTTTGACAACAATTACATCAGGGTAGCAAGTAGTTGTGTACTTCAATGAATAAAACAAAACACTAAGTTAAAATACTGTAAAAGCTTTTGTCGTATTTGCAAAATCTGGAGAATTAATAGAGAATCAAGTAGCTTTTTTAACATTTTAGAATAAGCCAACTCTGCCATGCCAAGAAGCTTTCAGAGGCAGTACACCACAACCTTTTCCCATCAGCCGACATGGTTATCAGTTTAAGCAAGCAGTTTGGATTGGTTCTCGGGAGAGGACAGTTAAAGCTGGTGATGGAGACTCCAAAACCTCAGGATATCCCTGAAGATCAAAATATCAAAAAGAGAACTCGCTCACCTCTTGATAACGTCAACAAGGAATATTTCCAGTGGAAAAAGCAACAGGGGAATAATGTGAAAGACATCATTCAGGTGAATCAACTTTAATGCTGGTAAAACATTAGGTCTTTTGAAAAGGATTCGAAAAGTCATTTACTGCATGTAATAATGTGTTTCAGGCAAATATTGAAGAAGTACATAGAGCGAGCACTGAGTTACAAAAATCAAAGCCTATTAGGCTTGTGGACAATGGTGATGATGGACAACCTGGACAACATTCACACAATGTTCAAAGCATGGACTCAGCCCAGCGTAACAAACAACTTCTCAGAGACATGGTAAATGTTACACAGAAATATAAAATGCCTGTTGTATAAGTGGGGAAATATATCATGCAATCATTGGCCGTCATACATACACTACTTAGTTGAGTACAACATATATACATGGCACTCTACATAAAAATATATAAACTATTTCTTCTCTCCTCAGTTTTCCATTTGCATTCCTTTCACTTACCCTGGCTTCAAGAGCAGTATTGAATCTAACCAGCACCCAAAACGCCCCGATGATGCTCGAATAGACGAACTCCGAAAGGTGCCGTTGCGGTCACATCATACCCGTTACCCCCATCTGTGTCATGTTTCCCTCTCACTGTAATGTCAACTCTATGGGCATTCCTAAGTGCTTAAGCAAGAAGATTGAGTTTTACTGATGTTTACCTATCGTGCCCACTTCTTTACAGACCCCCTGAGCTTAAGGGGGTATTTAGTTGCATGTATGGTGACAGGTCTAATGCTGATGGAGTCACGGCTTGCATTGTGTTATCTAAAAGCATGTGCTTGCCTGAAATTGATTGATCTGCTTTTCAAAATCCATAATTGATTGCGCAAAACATGAGCGTAGCCCCCAAAAATGCAAACCCCATGTGCATAACAGAAGATTGATGTTATCATTAGCCATTTAGCAACTGAATGTGGTATAAACAAGTTTTCAACAGCGCTAATTTGTTAAGATAAGTTGTCTTTAGTTTGTGTTGAATGTCCATTCTTTTGGTCCACTCCCACCGCAGCCCTGGAGAGAAAACATTCTCCATAGGAGCAAACTCAAGCCGACTCTTTCCAGATCCAGACTGCCGTGGATCCAGAGACATCAGGATTTTGAACTTTATTCCAAGTCACAGTTTGTGTTTGGACCAGAGTTCCCCTTGAGCATCCATTTGGCTGGTAATGTTGTCTTAGAATTTCAAGTAGGAGAAATCGGACCATGTTGACTTATGCTGTCATTATTTACTCACACTCTTGTCATTTCAAACCTGTATGACTTTCTTTTTTCTGCAGAAAAGAAGCTATGTTGAAACAAAATGTTGGTAATCGAACAGCGACAGTACCCATTGACTTGCATTGGTTTTGCGTCCATACGATAGAAAGAAATGGGTATGGCCATTGTTTGGTTACCAACATCCTTTAAAATATCTTCTTGTGTTCTGCGGAAGTCAGTCATACTAGTTTGAAATGACAATAATGTGTGAGAATAATGACAGAATTCATTTTTGGGTGAACTATCCCTTTAAGAATTTGTTAACTGTGTTTATTTACCATCTATGTGCATTCTATTATTTGAATACTGAAAGAGAAAAAAATCTATCCTTATGATAAACCGTGTCACCATCCTTTATTTTTTAATATATTTATATATATATATATATTTCTTTAGGAGAGACTCTACACGAGGAGCTGCTACAGGCGGAACATGCTCAGTATAACAGGTGGATAAGCAAGTTGCTGCTAGATGAAACTGCTAAAGCAAGCGGAAGATTTCCCAAGTTTATTTGTCACACGAAAAGAGCAGACCTGGATAAACTAGAAGACATACTTAAGGACAAGCCCATGAAATATTCTCTGAGGAGACCAGGAATGATCTTAAAGGTATCTAATCCATGATAACCAAAATGGTTTAGAAATCCATAGACACTCGTGATACAAATCTGTATGCCCTCAAACCATTTAGGATTGTAATATGAGAGACTTAATCTCCTTTTTTTCCTCAGCCTATTCCAGTTACATCTGTGGTCCAGTGTACGGATCCAGCCGACTCAGTTGAGAGAGAAGCCAATATTCCATTTGCTGCTGGACCCTTTCAGAACCACAGTCTGTGTTGGGACAAAAACGCTATCCCAAGACACACATCCCACTTCAGCAAGTATCATTTCAGGTTGTATCATCTGTTTTTTCGATAGTCAATTCTAGGGTAAATTATTTTACCAGAACTTGCAAAGTCAAAGCAAACCACCCAGACTCTTAGGGCACAGATTCTATGCAAGTATTTGAAACTTGCAAAAAAAGCCTGCTAAATGAATATACATTATGTAAATATCTAAATGGCTAGTGGAATACAAGGTAATAACACAATGAAATACGTAGATCTGACATAAATTTTGGGTTTCAGAGGTTACTGGAGGCCACATTCCTTTCTGCACAAGCGAGGTGCTTTGCCACTTACAGATGAGGAAAGAACAAATTCCACCCAGAAACCTGCTGATACCCCAGAGACCCGTATGATAACAGCCCACTTCAAACACAACAAAAAAAACATCACAGAAATGAGGACCAACAAAGACTTCACTTTACACGTGCATTAAAACTTTGCTTTACAATTTCACTTTAATGTTGTTAAACAACACTAAGCAGCACTTAGGTGGCACAGTTTGAATGCATGGCATTGAAAGTGCATATTATTGCTATACAAAGAACAAAAAACACAGAGAAAAATGTCTACACATCAATGTTAGACTCAATATTTAAAAAAGTTTCAATAAAGCAATATGTGAAAAATACAGTTTTAAGCTAACCTTTCAACAGAGATAAGAGCAGGTTAAACTCAGACGCCCCAAGGTGAATGAACGAGACGGGAAGAAGTGTTTTGTCATCCGATCGTAATGCAAGACAACCAGGTGATGTCGCGATTCAATAAGTTCTGTCCAGAGGATGTGAGCAGATATACGCCCTATTTGCCAGCACCTCCTGGGCAATCTTCTTTATACTGGCATCGTTGTTCTCCGGGGAATCTGAAAAGCACCCCAAATCCATTCACTAAATGACATCTGAACACATGCTCTGATCTAATCCATACAATTGACTTGAGTTATTAGGTGGGGCGTAATTGAAACAGTATGAGGAGTGCATGCAAGTGTTGGTGACTGACTTATGGTTTGTTATGTTGCGGAGGAAATTCTTCGCCATGTGCAAGCGCTTTGTCCTGCTATGCAATAAAATGATGGGGGCTGGTGCCAATTATAGCTGTACGTTTTACTCACTTTTTTGAAGCTGAGTCATCAAGTAGTTGTTCTTGAAATAGGCGTCCTTGCAGAAAGTGTTGGCTAGCAGCACCTGAAAAGCCAGTGTGTTTTAAATGAGTTGCCCATTTACATGAACAATTAAGCAAAGAAAACTAACATGCAAGCACATTTTCTTCATGATAAAGGTTTTGCTGCCATATTTTACGCTGACCTAAGAGGTGGTATTTGACAAAAGGGGAATCGACAGAAATATTTACAAAATCAATAAAGGTACTTTTATTAGGATGTATAACCTCATATAACTTTGTTATGAGTTCCATTAAAGGCAAAGTGCAAGCAAGCAACACAGTCACAGCATGAGAAGTCATTAAATTGTTTCCGTCAATTGTTTCTCTCATGCGAAATCAAAACAGTGCAATTAAACACTAAGTGTTGGTGATATAAATGATTGAAATACTACCGCCTAGACATTAAAATCTGACTTGTCATTGCAACATCTACAAACACAAACAAATTGTTTACATTAAGCCAACGATTGGCGACTCACAACTGAGAATCTTCTTTGCTTTGGTTTGTTTTGAAAGGGACCTTGTGACATCAGTTAAGAATTAAAGGAACAGTTCACCTAAAAATGAAAGTTCCATATCCTTTACTCACTCTCAAGTTGTTCCAAATCTGTGTAAATTTCTTTGTTCTGACAGAGAAAGATATTTGGAAGAATGCTTGTAACCAAACCATTGACTACCACAGTAGGAAAATTTGCTTTATAAATGTCTTTGTTCTGTTGAACAAAAAATAAGATATTTTGAAGAATGTATGAAAGCAAATCGTTCTGGGGCACTATTGACTATCATTGTAATATCTTTCTTTTATGTTCATCAGATCAAATAAATGTATACAGATTGAAAACTCAAAGGAGTAAAGTAAAGGATTAAATGATGAGAATTTTTTATTTTGAGTGAACTGTTCCTTTATAAGCGAGTTGAGTCATCTTATCTACTATAGAGAGCTATTACCTCGTGGTCATGGTTGCGCAGCCCGATGCTGATGGAGCGAGTGGCGCGGGATAGGACAGCCGTCATGGCGTAGAGGTTAATCAGCACGTCTGCAACCTTTTTAAGAGCCAGCTGCTCGTCAACAATTGTCTGAAACAGATCAATTTACAACACACTGGTAACCCTTAACTGTTATTTAAAATGTTAAAATAATAAGAAATAAGTAAAAACTTTTTAGTCTAGCTGTGATGTGCATATACAATTTTTATAATGATAAACATCACGATTTTCCACTGTGTCCATATCTAAAACTTAACAACAATTCATCTATATAATAAAAAATAGGACAAAACAAGGCCGTCCTGACAGTTAAGTGCATAAAAACACAACCATATCCTGTGCCTGCCTTCATACAGTTCATATTACACACTGCATGCAGGCAAAACGCTGTGGCGGGGGGGATGGGGGTTATTCTCTTAAACGTTTCCTGCAAATGAGAATGAATGAAGATGAAATGTGGTGCACTGGAACAAAAAAGTAGTGCGTGGAAACCTGAAACGTTTCCAGCCGTCTCTCCAGTGACTACAGTCTGATTACAATAGCATGACCACACAGACGTTCATTGAGAAAAGGACAGCGAAGTCCAGCTGTCTCATATGAGCACTACCTCAGCCTGACAGGAAAGCGGGGACCTGAGAGAAGGTCCCAGCAGCGCTCAAGGGCCCACGCTAATTACCCCGCACGTTACTATAGCAACCAGGAAAAGATTTGAAAAAACAAGCGCCTTGCACTCCAGCATTTTAAACGCACAGTGATATTTCATGTTCTTGCAGCAAATAACTCAAACAAAACAAAAGTGAGAGCAAAAGTGAGATTGATGGGGATACAAATGAGGAAAATATAGAATTTTATTCAGACAAAAAGGGTGTAATTTGGTTTGGCGTCTCCAGGGACGGCAAGACCGATAGCCATATTTTCAGTATTTCATGTAATTTACAAAATTGCTTCGTGCAATTTATAAACTTGTTTCGTGCAATTGTTTTACCTTTCCGTATCGATATAGCAAGCTTTCCACAGTAGTTCCAAAAAGTATAGCGTTCCCCTCAAACATTTTGGCGCTCTCCTGCGGGACAGAGATGACATCATTACTGGGCTCAATTACCCGCCCACACAGTTTAAAGGCCGAGATCAGAGGGAAAGATTCTGCGTGATGAAATGTTACTGGCAGAAGAACCAGACGAGATGGGCTGTGATGTGAAACCTTTTATAAGACTTACTGTGTCGTGCCTGCAGTGCTGTATTATAACCCTGACATGCACTCGTTTTACAGCCAATGAGTTCTTTTTACTTTATATTATTATTTGATTACAATCAAAGTACAATCAGTTCTGTACCGCCAGACTGGGGTGAACTACACCGTCTTTGCCGGTCAGTCCAAAGTCCACCGTCTTCATCACGGAGTCCTTCAACTTCTTCCCCAGGATCTCAAACACCACGCCCACATTGCCCTTTTTCATTTCCCTAAATATGGTACATTTCCACAATGTGTTGTTAACCTTGAAGTTAAGGACCATGAGAAAGTACGGTGTATAAATAAATGTCTTACATACTTTATTTTTGCTGTTAATATTTTGCCAGCGTACTGCATTCCTGTGAGCGCGATGTACATCCTCAAAATCTCATTAGTCCCCTGAAGAAAGAAACAAGAGAGAATACGCAATAAGTCACATAGAACTCATTTTAAGAGATACCCAAAAACACAAATTCCGTCATCATTTATTCACCCTCATGTTGTTTAAAACCTGTTTATGACTCTTTCGTCTGTACGACACAAAAGAAGATATTTTGAGAAATGTCCCAGTGGTTTTGTGTTCATACAATAGAAGTCAATGTTGTTTGGTTATTAACATTCTGCAAAATTTCTTCTTTCGTGATCTGCAGAAGGAAGTCATACAAGTCTGAAATGACATCAGAAAAGGGTTTTTTTGAGTGGGCTATCCATCTAATAACCTTCTTTCTGGGATGCGGGAGCCCCCTGGTGGTCAAACATTTGCAATCGTTGTATTTTTTTCACCATCTTTAATAACTAAATACATTTACCTCAAATATCTGAAGGATGCGGGAGTCCCTGAGGTAGCGCTCATACGGGTAGTTCTTTGTAAAGCCCAGCCCTCCTAACACTTGCAGAGCTTCACTCACACAGATCCAGGTGCCCTCAGAACTGAAGATCTGGAAAATAACAGCTGAGGGTCATTTGATGTCTCCAAATATGATATTTCAGCCTTCAATAGCAGTTTCAAATGTGGTGACAACTTTGTGTGCAGAAAAGGTTTGATCACCTTGACTATGGCAGCCTCCACAGAACAGTCAGGAACTCCAGGTCGATCCATCATTCCAGCAGTGAGATAGGCCATACTCTCCATCACAAAGACATTGAGAGCCATGGTAGCAAACTTGTCCTGTATCACCGCAAAATATAACCATGTGCTAAATATTCATTATCAATTTACCCCAATTCCACCAACCCAACAATATTTAACATGTACCTGAATCATTCCAAACTCAGCAAGGCTCTTGTTAAATTGTTTCCTTGTGCCGGCATATTCTGAGGTCAACTCTGGAATAAAAAGCCAATGTTTATGTAAATATAAGATCAGTAATAATAATGGACTGTAGCACAGCATGAATCCCGTGTGTTCTCACCAATCAGTTTCTTGATCATTCCCGCACCAGCACTGCCCATGCTGAAGCGTCCATTATTAAGAATGTTCATTGCTACCTAAAGAGACCACACCCATGTCACACGTCATTGCGACAACATGTCAGTTCATGATAACACTGTGTGAGAATCACCTTAAAGCCGCCACCAACTTCACCAATCACATTCTCGATTGGCACCTTGGTGTCTTCAAATGAGATTTCACAGGCTGAGAAGAAAAAGCATACAATGAATTTATCTATAATAAGTACTTATTACAGCAGTAAATGTTATGAAAACTCAGTTGTGTTGTCCCACAAAGGAAGCATTGGGATTGAAGATTAAATGTCTAAGATTTAATTACATACACAGCATAGCAACAGAGCAGATTTAGTGCTAGATCGTTTTATTAAAACTCTTAATAATGCTATAGAAATGTTACCTTTAAATGTAAATAACTAAAAATATATACTTAAATGTTTGATATTTAAATAAAACTGGTCAATTTCGTTTTTGTATTGTTTCTTTTTACAATGTGTATGTGTATCCAACCTTTGTGCCAATGTACAAACTCACTATTTGAGCCTCTGATGCCGAGCTTGTCCTCAGGCTTGCCACTGGTGATGCCACCAAAATTTCTTTCCACAATAAAAGCGGTGATCTTATCTTTCTTTTGACCGTCTTTATCAATGACCTCATTTCTGGCAAACACGGTCATGATGTCAGCCCAACCTCCATTTGAAATCCAGAACTAGGGATGAACAAAAAATATTTATTTTAAGTACAAAGGTGTGTACTAAAGGCAAACACATTACAATCACTGATGGGGTCACCTTTGTGCCGTTGATCAGATAGTGTTTTCCATCTTCTGTCAGGGTGGCACGTGTCTGAATAGATGCAGCATCACTGCCACTAACACACAGATTAATAAATATACTTGAGATCTCGCCATAATTTTAGTCTGGTAGAACTGCTATACAGTACCTTCCCGGTTCCGTGAGGCAAAATGCTGCAATGTGTTCTCCTGTTGCTAGTTTGGGCAGGTATTTATTTTTCTGCTCGTCATTTCCAGCAATCAAAATACCCTAAAACAGAGACAATGTTGTTCAAGTAGTCCTTGCAATACATTTACAACAGTGAAAGACATGCTGGGTCACCTTAAGGCCAATGGCCTGATGTGCAGCGAGAGTGACTGCAATAGCTGCATCCAAAGATGTGATTTCTCCTAACCTGGCATACATTGTGTTGGACAGGCCCAGGCCGCCTGGAGAAAGGCAAGCGTATTAAACACACTGACTTGCTTGTATTACTGTACGTCATGTAAAGGGGTTGTCTAACCATATTCTTCAGGTATCTGGATGCCAAACAGTCCGAGTTCCTTTAGCCCGTTCAAAGTCTCAGGAGGAATGACAGCATCGTGGTCGATCTTCTTAGAATCAACTAGAGGAGAAGTTTGCATGAGGACATTTTAAGAAATAACAAAAAAAGACATTTTAACGGTGTTAATAAGAACCAGTAACATTCAAGTTTAAATGAGATAAAGTATTTAACAAAAAAAGTAGAGGCTTGCAAACTTTTGGAATTTAATATTATTATCAGCAAGAACACTTTAATTCAAAACATTAAAACAAGATTATAACACGGTCAAGTTTAATGGGCCAATGGAACTCACCTTCTTCATTGAAAAACTTCTCAACCGGCTGGACAAGCTGGTTAATCTCCTCTAGTTCTTCAATACTTATTTCTGGATAAGGAAACACTTCCGCCTACAGTGGAGCATTACAAAATAACATTGATAAAGCCACTCAATTCTCATAGATTTGCTTTAAAGTTTCATAGCGTTATCCTTAAAATAGCATAACAATCAACAACTGCAGTATTTTAAGGTTGGTTAAGATTGTATATATGCAAATAACACTCTAATTCATCAACAAAACCCTTTATTCTTTATCTTGTTGGCAGTACCTTGTTTACTTTGCCCAGAAACAGATCTTTGGCATATACCAAACTCCTCGCACTGGATCTAATGCAGCGCTTTTGTAGACATTCCGCACCAACGTGTCCTACTCGTGCAACGACCCAATTTCTTCCGAACTTGACTGATTTCGACAAAACAAATAGTTTATTCAGATTCATCTTCACTGTATAAACTCACCTTGACCACACGGAGACCAGCTGAACACCTTTCACCCGTTTTTGTCGCCTTTTGATGACGACAAAGTCTATTTGTGAGCGCGGTTCAACTTCTGTCCAGCAGGTGTCAGTGTTTTACGCTATGACATAAATTGCTCTTCGCGTCTGCATGAGGACCAGTTACTAAACTGATAAAAACTTCGGGACATTTTTATATTCACTCATATGATCAAATATTAGACGATAAGATATCAATTAATATTCAGACGGCCCTGATGTCCTTCCTGTCGACAATAAGAATGAAACTCAAGCTGTTCTATTTATAGATAGACAGTCTGTCTCATTACTTCGCATCGGCCTATCGACTGTAATAGATGTGATGCATACATAACAACAACTTTAAGAGTCAATAGATGACGTTATCATTACTAGGCTACGTTTTATTTTCAAAACATCATTATGAAACAATTCTGGTCCTTGATTCTCATTGTGCCTTGTTCTAAGCCACTGTAAATACCCAAAACATACAGCCGACCGCATATGGGCATAGACTGCACCACTGTATGTTGCTGCGTATGATTTGCATGGCAACCTCTTTGTTGTTTCAGTTTTTACATTGTTTGGCGGAGGAATACGGGCGTTTTCACACATGTGGATCGATGCCGGGGGTTAAAGCGCTAAAATATCGCAGTTTATTTTGTTTCGGTTCGCATTCACAAGGCAATCTTTCCAATGATGTAAGTCACGTGCGAGTAAACTCTCCTTCGATTGGTCGAGAGTGCATATGTTATTTTCAAAGGTGGGGTCATCCGACAGGACAGACAGCAGCCACTCTGCATTTTTCTGGCTTGTTTGGTTACTTCTGTTATATTACTTCATTATTTTGAGCAGGAATCAAAACGGTCCTTTAATTCCCCGTCTTACGAAGCGCATCTCCGTTTATATTGTTTACGGAGCTCCTTTGCCTTCGGGCGGCACTGTTCAAGCGACCGATTCAATCCCGTTTGTTTTAAACGCTCGCTAAACACTTAATAGATCAATAATAACATTTCAGTGTTTTTCTGAGATCTGGAGAGCTGTTCGGCAACGTGTTCGTCTAACCAAATTTCAATAAAACACCTTCTTGCCTTCTCCAAGTGGGCCCACGTTTCACACACGTAATTACCCATCATACATTGTGATACAGTCTGGTCCGTTGGGTCGGATGGCTTTAATACGTCTATCGAACCGCTCCAGAGTTCGTTTGCAAACAACCTTGTTCATTGTTTTCGGGGCAGATCCTAGCGCGATTGCCGTGTTCACATATGGCTAAACTAACCGAACCAAGAGAGAAAATGCATCAGGTTCCGAAACAAACCCGTTTTGGGCTCGTTTTCAGGGGTCCGAGCTTGAGTGCGGTTGTTCCCGGCGTCCCCCGCAGCGTTGGTTTGGTTTGGTTTCACACGCAACTTGATTCTGTCGAATACTGGTGCGTTTGCGTTCGTCTTACGTCCTCAAGAATGTGCATGACAGAAAACAGAACACGGATTAATAAACTGTGTTTTTATTCATTTGGTGCTATTATGGGCAGCAGAGTAAATTCATTTTGGTTTACTGTATGCGCATCCCGTGCTATTTTGAGGATTGCCATTGACCTGCTGCTCTCATTACGCTCGCAACGCAGAAATACGGCGCAGGCTCACTCTTGCTCGAATCCAATGTGTATCATCAACACTATCCTCTCTTACGTGTGTTTTACTAAAGGAAGTTCATCATAAGCAGCTTAAACCCATGCACAGGTCACTTTCCTCATTAAGTGCGCACCCGGGTCCGTTTTGCGCTCATATTAATGCGAAACGCGCCACAGTTCGACAGCAACCGCACTCAGACCACCAACACCTAGTCTCGGGTTCACTTTACCGCTTTCACATTAGCGAATTTTAATGCGAACCGTGCCCTGTTCCGAACTAAACCTCAAGTGTGAAAGCCCCCTACATTAGGCTACACTTCTTACTTTGCCCCTTAGCGGTTATAAATTCACTGTAAACCATGGCTTGGTTGGGCTCATTGCTTTATTTTGTGTGGTGATTTTTCTAACCACAGTAAATCTTGACAGTCAATAAACAGTCTATCCTTAAATAACGTAATGGTATACAGGTATCTCTTTGGTTTTCCAAAGTATTTATTTCTAGCAAGTATAATTATACTAAAAACTTTAGGCCATCAGAGCTTTAGGTTTAAACGTGTCCTGGGTCATTTTATAAGGCATACTGATGAGAAAATACAGAATGATTTCAGATAAAGCAGACTTAAAACTGATAAAACTGACATTATGTTTACGATTAAAGTACTGACAAACGCTTTTGCTGGCATTGCATCAACCTCTGATGTCTCTGAAAGTGCCAACGCTTTAAAAAAAACCTCAGTACAAGTTTGCAATAAATGCAGCATGATCTTGTTGCCAATAAAGCAGAGTGTGCGGGAAATCATTTTAAAAATCCACTGAACACGCTATTCAAATATCTGACAACTGTTCATCCAGACATATTCAAAACGAACTAAAGCAACTTTTAACTATTCTTTAAAGCAGAACAGTACAAGTTAAGAATATTACAGTATATCGCTTTATTTCATATTCCGAACATGGTCACAGTTAAACATCAATAGGGTCTCACCATCTACTTAGAAACAGAATGCATATTAAAACCATAGTGTCTCCTCTCCGTGTTTGGTAATTTTAAAAACATGAGATTGTATGCGTGGATGCACATGAATGATGCTGTGAGTCATGTAACAGTCGACTTAAGAAAATCTACATCTGGAAGCAGAAGCAGTGTCATCTGAATGGATGGAAAAACACTACACCAGCAATGTAATGGCAGACCACAAACTAAAGATATTTCTACAGATTATGTACAGGTCAATCCCAAAACCCCACCCTTATATGTTCCCTTTGTCATCCAGGTTAGATTTCTTTAGATATGCATTTTTTTCTATTATCTTTTTGATATATACAGCGACACAGAAACCAATAGGGTAATGATTTTTTAGGAGGGATAAACAAGTGATATACATGCTGAGGTGCAGTGGCACAGCATAAAGCGTAACAGCAAGCCAAAACAATAAAAATCAAACAAACAAAAGATGACAGAGAACAGAACATTAAAAGAAAGCACAGGTTTTCATTTTAAATAAGCACAGGTTTTCATTCTAAAATTAATTTCAACCAAAGGTGCTAAAGGTGGCAGCTGCATGCAAAGCTTTGACTGAACTGTCCTGTAATGTACAAAGCTGATGCGCCACAATACATTTACAATACACGGCATTGAATTGAAATCATTAAAATATTCAACAAAAGAGGACAAAGCATTTAAAAGACATGTTCTATGTTGCAGAATGGTTTATTTGAAGACGTTGAGTCTAAAATGGCTTTGAGTGATCGCGTTCATACACAGAGATGGGATAATCCATTTGGTTTAATGCTGTACTGTACAAATTACTGACCTTCATGCATTTTAAGAATGGGCCAGATGTACAGAGCTCTATTCTGATAATGATTTACACACATATTTATGTCATATAATCTCTTAGCATATGTTATATGGATGTCTTCCACTGGTATTTAGTTACAACTGGTCTAATGGCTAATATTTTGTTTGCTAAAATATCTGTCTAACTTAAACCCCAGATAAACAACATATGATAATACAAAGCCGAGGTTACCGGTTTAAAACTATTTGCGTACAAAACGGGATAAAGAATTTGAATTGGAACAGAGTTGAATGAAGAGAAGTCTACAGATTTTAATAGGTTTATCATCACTCATTTAACAACAGTCAACTGTAACACTGATAATATCTCTGGAAATATGCAATATCTAGAGAATATTTTTTTACAATATAACGTTACATGCAAGAGTACTTAAGTGACATTCCTGCCTGCAGGTTGCAGGTTTAGAGACCAGGGAGAACAAGGTGTAGGTGGGGGTGAGAAACAATACGGGGTAAGACGTGTAAGAAATATGATATAACAAAAACAAACAAACAAGCTAAAAAAAAAAAAGAACCGCTTGGTCGCATTTCTGAATTTACAAAACCGAAACATACATATTGCACATGATTAGTTAAAAAAGGAACAGATCAAAAACAAACATGAAAGAAATAACGCACAGCAAATGTCATAACCGCTGACATTGGTCTCATAATCGAGAGCGTTCATTTGAACCAGTTTTCTGTACATTAGGTCATTATTTACAAGGACAAGTGCTGTTCAGAGCTCTGTGCTTGAGTTAAAAGAGTGTCGACACAAAACTACATCGAATAACAGCTCCTTCGCCATTGATCTACTTACAGTATAAAACAAGTCAAAAATTCAACCGAGAAAGGGGATATGCGTGAAAAACAAGTCCAAATCTGTTCTGAATGAGAAAACATCCATCCAGCCCACTGCTACATATTATTTGCAGTACATTATATTAGATTACATTACATTAGCTGTGTTTCCAAGCATGTGAAAGGCATTCTCATACGAGAACAGAACAAACATGTATCAAATCGAATTCAGTTTGTGTTAACACTCCAGTTTCAAAAAGAATAGAACATAAAGTGAAATGAAGAGGGCACACTCAGTCTGCAGAGGAAAACACAACATCTTAACACAAACTTGAAACAAACCTTTGAAATATGGGGAATTAGATCAGCATTGAAGTGCAGCCTGCTATATCTCGCTATTCTGGAAAACAAAACACTACCCATATACTAAACGTGTTGTTTTTTTCCAAAATAGCCTTCTCGATCAAACCGGCTCTACCATAAACATCTTCAAATGTACATTAATATTGTTTATTCATCTCTAAAAAAATAGTTAAAAAAATAAAACCATGTTGCAGCAGTGGCCAGGACCGTCGAGTCGAAGCCATGGAGGATCCATGGGAAAGCTTACTAATTTCCCTTCGCTCCACCCGCCCCTTCCCTGTGATTGGTTTGCGCTACGTAGATCCCTTAGGAGGCGAAGAGAACACAGCTGTCCCGGACCTGGACATTCCACAGTTTCATTCCAGAATCTTTTCCTCAAAGGCAACCAATAAATTCCACTCAATGTATTGAGATCTATTGAGTTCATTATATGTGGAAACTAGCAACTCCTACTTCAAGAGTATATAGAGAATACTGAGATATTAGCTGAGCCTTGGGACCGTTTTTCTATAACGATAATAGTAATAATAATAATAATAATAGCTGATAAGTAGTATTATTATTATTTTAAAAATACTATATGCACAACATACACAATTAAAGCAAATCTTTTTTTGATAACTCAGTCACTGCTTTTTAATAATTGGCACATTATAGTCCCCTATAACTATATCACAGAAATGTGTGGTCTACAGCTACATTAAATACTGGAACACCACTTGTGACTGACCTCCATCGTGACTTGTCGCAAACCATGGCTTTTCTAGGCAAAAGAAAAACATTCTAGCAAAAACATCATTTCTGCGAAACTAATAAGCAGGCTATTTGATAATGCATTTTAGAAGTACAAGGAAACAGTTGCCACGGTCTTGCGTATGCTCTTGCTCGACTGCCGTCTCTTGTCCAAAGTGTCCAAAGAGGGCAGAAAATCTCTAGATCGAGCCTAAAATAAGCAGCAACTTTGGGAGTCTAGAGTTCGAGCGACTGTGATGATTGGAGTTCTAGCAGCCCCACGAGAGAAGGCCAGTGCTACACAGTGCGGCTTCCCCTTCCGAAAGAGAAATGGGGCCTTGACGAAATAAAAGAGAGTCCATTCTGGTTCCCGGCTTATGTCCTGGTAGGCAGCAAGAATCTGCAACTTACAATCTTCAGTACGCTAACTAAAAAAGGCCCACAGTCTGCCGCCAGGCGCCCTGCCAAAATAAAGTCCCAGAGGAGTTTTTGGAGAGATGCTCAAACCACAGTGCTGATGCCGCTGTGTTTGGGCTTGGTACCGCTGGGCGCCGGAGGTGGTGCCGTAGGCTGGCTGTGGTGGTGAGGGGCATGCTGGGAGTGAGAAGGGTGCGATGGGTGAGAAGGGTGCGGCCCGTGAGAGCCGTGCGAGTGGCTGTGAGATGAAGAGGAGCCGGATGGGGGGTGGTACTGGTGCGGTGGGTGTTGAAGGTGCGCCGGTGGGTGGTAGTGATGGTGGTGGTGATAGGGTGGGGGATTCTGCATTTGGCAAAACTGAGGGTGGTGCGGGTGCATCTGGGCCTGGGTCTCGGTGACTGAGACGCCATCACGGGCCGTGTGGTGCAGGTTGGAAGGGTGTGGGGTGTGAGAGATGAGTGTCGGGTGGGAGACGTGGGAAGATTGTTGAGCCAGAGAGGGGGATTTGCCCCGCTTGGTGCCGAAAATGGATCCTAGGAGAGAGGAGGAGTTGGGGATGGACTGCTGGCGAGAGGGGCAGTCACGGCTGGAAGTGGCTCGGTGCCGTATGTGAGGGCTGCTAATGATGGACCCCTGTGGAGGACGAGGGAGGGAGAAAAAACTGAAGTTAAACATGAGATGTGAACAGATCCCAGATGCTTTAATAAGACCTCCACATTTCCTGTTATATTAGACTGCAAACGCTATTATTTAAATGGTTCTCTTCATAAAAACATTTGATATAGGATGATTTTTATAACATTTGGCTCAGTTAATGATCCCTGAATGTTTGCATTTTTCAACCAGTTCTGTCTGTAAGTCATTACACAAAGTCCAGAGATGTTCTGTGATGTCACCTTTTAAAATGTAAAATGAAATGAGAATTAAAATTATGATGCGTTTAATTGAGAGTCATATCATAACTGGGTGGTTGTTCATGTACAGTAAATATATATTTTAAACAGAAAATGTATAGTTAATGCAAATTCAAAACATTGAAGCATAATTTGAAGCATTAAATATGCTATTAAAAAGAAGTTATATTTTTATATTGTACAATTGCTAAGACAATAGTTGGCCGAAATTATTTTTTTTATGCTTTTACTTTTAATACTTAAAGAATCAATAGCAAAAAATTATAACGTGGAAGGAATAATGGAACAAGAATGCTATATTTAGTTTTTTCTTTACAATTTCCATTATTATTAAAATATGTTTTACATCAGTAAGTACAGACCCGGTCAAAAGTGATGTCGAACTTTGGTTGATTGATATTTCTGCATTTTATTCAAATATGTTATTAAAAACCTATCCATGTTGCATAGTTGAACTTGGGATATAAACTGATGCATAGTTTTAATTCCAATTTTCATAACATATGTGCAAACTTTAAAAGTCAGCTCAGTAGAATGGCTACAAAATATAACAACAAGAAAGGATCAACAAATATTAAAACAGATAAAACTTTTTATGTTTGCTTTATTCTATGTGAGTGTTTCAATAAAACCCATATTCCCTGATATATTGTAGTCTGGTTTTTGTTGCCGCATGTTTGTCCAATAAATACCTTAAACGTTTAGTGTTTTGTCCATTTTGTACCATACACCTCGTATTTTAATGGTGTAATCGCACACGAGGGAGCAAAAATAAAGCTAAAATTGTACAAACGTAACCCCTAGGACATCACTTTTAGCCACTACTGCATACTGTTGTAAAGCAGCAAATAGCATTCACAATAAAAGTCACAAAAATGTATTGTCGCTGTTACAAAACAACATTACAAAATTAGTGTTTCAAAACAAGGACATTCCAATGAAGCAATGCATCATGACAACCCATAAGCAGCTAATGCAAATGAAAAAGGAAATCCCTGAAAGCCATGCATCACATGCAAAAGCTGAAACAGGCAAGATTGAGTTAGTGTTTAGTGAAGTGAGCATATGAGCCCCTCTGAGCGGACTGTCAGTCAAACTGGTGTACATGATAATCCGTAATGATTCGATTCAGTTATGAAAATGGAAGAAAATCCCATGTCTGTTCAGCCATCATCTTTGCTATCCTCCCTCATGTATACAATGCATATCAGCAAACAAACGGGGAATAATTCTGTAGCATTCCAGAAGTAATGGGGTTTGGGCTGGTCTCGCACACTTTTAAGTGCCCTAAAGCGACGCTCATTGTTTATCAGCATCAGCCAAGTAAAACCAAACGCCACTGGGATGAAGTTGAAAACAACTGACAAAATAAAAAGACAAGCAGCCCACAGGATGTGACATAAGATGTTTGGATTAGTTGAATCATGCTGGCTAAATTGAACGGTGGAGATGTTATGATATGTGATTTAAGCCATGGGGGTGGAATTCCCCATCATTCCACATAAGCTCCACAAGAACAAGCAGTCCATGCATGCAGGGTGGCCTTGCTTATTCCAAAAACAACACCACACACAAATATACAGCTGAAACGACCAAGCAAAGAAGCAACCGAAATGATGATAGAAAGACCAGAGAAATCAAAACAGCTTCATAACGTAAATAAAGAGTTTCAGTTTCAAAGTGCAACATTTGTCACTCAGAACAGCAGTCTGTTTGTTGGTCCTTGCGTTCTATACCACAGTACTTACTTCCATATTGCTGTCTAGAGATCCTGCGCTGCTTCGGCGCCCCCGTTTGCCTGAGCGAGACATTCAATATGATAGATTAGAGCACGCTCTAACAGTTTGATATATAGAGGCGTATAGATCCTGCCTGCCTACAGGGGGAGCTATGGAGACAAGTACGCAAGAAAGCAATACTACTGTTAAAATAAAGTGGGGGAGATCCAAGTGGGCAGCCAGGGAGCTTTTGAGGGCCGAAGGATGGGGTATGGATGGAGCTAAAAGCACAAGCTACGGTGTCTTGAATTGAATGGGTTCTGATGTCATAATCTTTAGACTTTAAAAGCAAAAAAGCAAACAATAAAAATAGTTTTGGTTTAATGGAGATATACAAATGCGACAGCTGAGACTGTCAGTGGTATATAAGTAATAAGTACGAATGAGAATGTTAGCAGTGCTGTTACATACTGTATTAGCATAAGAATAAATGGGACATGTAGTTTTAAAGCCACAAAAAACAGAATTTTTTTCCTCTACATCAACAACAAATATGAAACTGACTGTTTCAAAATCGTACCCGACAGCTCAACTTATAAATCATTATTTTAAGTTTATTGTTGCATATACGAATAAGGCAATGCTACAATTTTCAACTTTTATATGTTTGCCCAGAAATTTGCTTTCTGTACTGATTTCTGCTCATTTTTAACACCCCAAAAATACTGATATCAGCTTTAAGCCCTTATTGAAAGACACTGGCAGATGCCACACGTATTTTTAAGTCTCATCTCACAAGTTCACACACACAGTGTCTAGTGCACACAGGCTCAGCAGCCAGCTTCACTGAATTTAATTCACACTAACAGAGCGTGGATACACTGCCAACTGCTTGTTTAAACCAAGACGTCGTGTGAGGTCACGCTTCTCGCTAGGCATTTTGACTGTGTGGGCGACTAACATGTTTATGGCTCGAAACAACATGCTAAACAGGGCGAGAAATCACAGCTTGTAAATTGTGTGATGGTTCAATTACCATGTGGGGAAAACAGCTTAATGTTTGTCAGGGTGCGACTAGCTTCATAAACCAGGGTGAGGGACACTGATATATAATTGAAACTACAAACATCAATTTAAAGCTAGCGTTCAGCGCTCTACTGTGAAAAGTTAAGGATTGTCTGGACACAAAGCGCTCTGAAACAGCTCTCGTCTTATGTGGTCTGTAATCTCACCTGCATCTGAGAGATCACGTAAGGAGCTGCTAAGAGCGCTTCTCTTGAGACCCTCGCCCATGGCATAACTGTCATCCAGACTGGTGCGGCTTAGATTCCCATTTCCTGTTTCTTTCTTCAGACCTGAGCTCTGGGAAATGCTGGGCCGGACGACTCCTTTCTGTTTCTCAAGTTCAGCTGTATAAAATGATAGAAGACTTCACCGATAATGTAATTTCATTTAGTACACTCATGGCTTCATACTGCTTCAAAACGCATGCGACATGGTGTGTCGTACGAAGCGCTGTCACTCTATTCGCTAGGTCAAAGTGCCTTTGATCTTATTTGATGTTCCCAAAGACATTTTGACATTTTTTTGAGACACAAACTTTACATCAAATGCAAAAAACCCCAGTGCACCATAATTTTAAGTGCACCTTATTTTAAATAATTAAAAATTAAAAACATCAGCATTTGACCAAATATTAAAGGGACAGTTCAATAAAAAATAATAGAAATTCTTCATTGACTCACCCTCGAGTTGTTCGAAATCTGTATACAATATCTTGTTCGGAGGAACAAAGAGAAAGATATTTGGAAGAATAACGAACAGTTCTTGGCCACCGTCGACGTCCATAGTTGGAATAATTACAATGGTAGTCAAAAGTGTCCCAATTTGCTTGGGAAAAAAAACATTCTTCAAAATATCTTCTTTTGTGTTCAACAGAACAAAGAAACTATGGTAGTCATTGGTGGCCAAGAACTGTTTGGTTTCAAGCATCGTTCCAAATATCTTTCTCTTTTCTTCTGAATAAAGAAATTTATAAAGATATCAACTTGAGGGTGAATAAATGAAAACACTGTTTTGAGTGAACGGTTCCTTTAAGTCTTAAATTACAAGAGTTGCTGCTTTTACTTATTTTGAAAGACTGTAGGTGACTGTAGATGCTTACATTCTATCCTGTACTTTTCCATCTCCTGCACCTCTGCGATGGACTCCCGGAGGTCGTCTGTAAACTTTTTGCGGTCTTGTGGGTTAGGGGCGTTAAAGTTAACAAGAACCTTAATGTCTGCGCCCGGCAGAGCAGAAGTGAGACGCACTCCATTGGGGTAATCTGAAAAGCACCAGAGGAATATTTCAAGACCGGCTACAGACGTGCCCTTTTCAAAATGATGCGCAGATCAATATTCTCAGATTTCATAATTGCTCACGACAGATATTTTAATATTTTCATGTGAAAACGCGGCGTTATACACGACAGTTTGAGAATCAATTTGTTTTCAATCAAAAGCAAAAGCATTTTTGTATCCCTTGACACCTGTTTCATGCTGCATTTTCAAATGAGTTGCAAGCTTTTTGATGAAATGAAAACATGGGCCAGAAAGAGGGGTCTCAGTCTCATCATTAAGGTCACTTACATTGGTTTTCAAACAGAAGCACCTGCATTCCGTACAGAGAGAAGGACTGCCTGAAGCTGTACGTCACAGAGTTCTTCTTCTTCTGGAAAATCTTGGTGACCTGAACCAAAAGCGTGACACATTAGGCCCCATCTGTTCCTGATTATCCTTAGCTTTCCTCTTTAAGCCTTTGAAAAAGCCGAGTAACACTTTTACCAGTGGATACATGATGTACAGTTGACCTAGAACTGCACTGTATGTTTCCTTGTTGACCATAACATAACCATAACAACAAAAAGTGTGTAATGAAAGTTGGTTTCATCCTATTGTCTCTTATGTCTGTTCTTATGGTTACTGATAATCTGACAAAGCCAATTTTTAGAGGTGAAAATGTGTAGAATTCTGTTGAAGGCATTTACTTTAAATGGCAGCTGAAAGCATGATTACAATTTTACCAACAAATTCAATAAACAAACAGTCTTGGGACAATTTTTGTGTATGGTTGAAATGCTTTCTTACCACAAGGAGGTCATTGAAAAGAAAAATCTCTCTCTGGTGGAGACCCAGCTTCTGGGGTTTGTTGGGGTCCGGCACTTCAAACAGCCGGCAGTAACATACTAACCTGCGATGTGGCAGGGACAGTACCTGTATATGGGCCAATAAAAACTGATTAAATCTTTTACACAATGATGTTTAGCAGTTCTGCACAGTCATAAGAAAAACCCAAAAACCCAAACCTAGTCTATAAGTGATACTTTGGCTGTTTGAAGCACACTAGCATCCTACAATTGCTACATTATATAGTATATAGACAGTATGTAAATCTTTGGTATGCATATCATTTTTACTTATAGTCATTTCAGCAAACATTTTGAAGTAATAAGACCAAACAAGGTTGTGCTGTTGACAATAACATTTAATCAACACAACAATGTTGTTTTTGATGACATTAGTCAATGCTTTAGCTAACATAAACTAACAATGAACAATAGTTCTACATAATGTATTCATCTTGGTTCATGTCAATTTTAGCATTTACTAATACATTTTTACATGTGTAAATGTTAATATCAGTAAATGCACTGATATACATTTTTTATCACAAATAGAAAAAAACTATTGATTATTAGACAAAACCTACAGATCACATCTAAAAACCGTGAAACTGAAAGCAATCAAAAACGTAAATAGTGAACATGAAACTCACACATCCAAGGCCGTGGTGAAGAGACCCGATCTGAAAGACAGAAAAAATAAGAGAACAATAAGAATAGAATATAACAAGAAGACCGGAGGCTTTAAGGTCAATGAGTGGTCTCTTTCTCTCTCCCTGTCATCAAGACCCCCCAAACTGCCTGTCACGATGCAAGCTGTGAACTTGTGCTGTGTGTATTGGGTGAGAATGGAGGTTAATGAGGAGCCAACCTGCTGCTGCATGAAACTGTCATAGAAAGTCTCGGGCCATTTTGAAAAACATAATTACAGCACCCGGGACAGGGCATCTGCAGGCGGGCGGCTCAGACCCAGCGGCCTTCTATCTCAGCTCCACAGGAGATCTCTATTATGTCCTTTTCAAAGATGTGCCAGAGATACATCAGGGAGGTTTGTCTGGCACCAAGTCATGTGTGCCGTTTCCATTAGAGCTTAAATGTTAATTATTTCAGCTCAGAAAACCCACAGTACCTTTCAACAGCGAGACAGGAAAGGTTCATTACGAAAGGTGTTTAGTTAGTTTAGCCTTGAGGGAGACTAGCGTCTTTTATTTTAGACGGCTGCTGTTTGTTGTACTGGTTTGGGTGGATTATAAATCAAAATTTATTTGGTCAAAATACAGTCTATTTTGAGTACTGCGTCGAAACCTCTGGAAGACATCAAAATTGTCAACATCGAACATAATCTGCCAAAGATATTTCCTGCATGGTTTCATTGAATAAAACAAAGAACTCCCCCGTCTAACATAATTTTGCACTTTATAATATAGCGATAACGTTTCAGAGCAGGTGAAATCTTTGGGTAAATCTGAAGTCCTCTGTGAAAAAGATAATCTAATTCAACACTGCGGAGCATCACACAACCTTTCCCACGACTTATCATGAGGCCGCACACATGCACAGACAGCGCAGTCAGGTACCGTGAAGGCCTGGAGATAATAAGTATTAGATTTGTCATGAAGAATGAGAACATCTTGTAGATAAGGAGTCGTCTTGGATTCTAAATGTCATGATCCTCTTGAGATTTATAAAAGCGTAGCCTGCCCATACTGCAACTGACAGAGCGATACGGCCCTTAGATGTTCAATGCGTATTGTGGCAATAACTGTCTTGGTAAACAAACAATGGGTGAAGGTAAAAACATGGTTAAACAATGTCCTTCAATTATTTTAAGCCACCCGACCATGAAACATAATTTCCACAACTGCGGTCAATCTGAGGTCACAACAAGATGAATAGCAAAGCAAAGACAATGCAATGATAGTGATGCGGACTAATGGATAAAGATCTAAGATTTTGCCCTCGAAGTTCCTGACCCCATGTTTCTCCAGGAGGGTAACACACGTCATTTTAGATAGATCAATTTAAGTAGAGGGTGATAATCTGCATCAATGACACTTACCGGCTTTTTGCCAACGATGAGTTTCTCTACCTTCTGCACTTGGGAAACGTGGTCTTCGTTAGTCTTAAGCTCTCGTTTTCGGATTCGCTCGTAGATGCCCACAAGCATCTCACGTGGGATGTCTTCTCCATCATCAACCCCTGTGCAAAACAAGTTAGAGAAACATACAGAGGGTTATGTAAATTGTAATTGAATTATTATATGATATGCATGATATACATATTAATCACATATGACATGATATATGATATATTATACTGTATGATATGATAATATAACATTATTTATTATGAATCATTATATATACATCCATCTCATATCTCCTCATATCTCATATCTCCATATTTTGAGGTTTTAGTTTTTTGTCATAACGCATTATTTTTAGCAACCCTTTTGTGTTTGTCACTGGGTATTGCAAAAAAATCGAACCATTAAAAAGAATTTAAAAAATCATTGTCAACTTTGAAAATTTGGATATACAAGGTAACGAAAGGACTGCGACAATATATAAATATTCAAGAATTCAAGAGTGTGAGCTAAATATGTATCCAAAGTGGTAATTTATCACTTTGAAACACTAAGTTCATTTACATCAAATTCAAGCATCCGTCGTTTCTAATATGACAAATACCTCTGAATTCCTTTAAAAACAAGTTGAAAATGAAGTTTGTAAAGAATGAGACCATTCATCTAACTCACCACGAAGATTCTTTACAAAGTCTTCCAGCTTCATCTTCCTCTCTGGCTTGACGTTGGGGCTGTACATGTCTGTGTTGAGCAGTATAATGGCAAACGCCAGGATAAAGATGGTATCTGGATTCCTAAACTGACGTACCACCCCTGGGTTACAGATGCAGTAGCGCTGACTGAACCGAAAGAAATGACGAAAGACAGAAATGAACAAAGCTGCAGAGCGGTTCAGCAGAAGACAAAATCAATAGCTGCTCAAGTGAGTAATCGGTTTTAGATGCGCTACCTGTTCCACGGCAGAAACGGGTAAAAGCGCTACTGTGCTAAAGAGCTATGTTCTTTCAGATAACACTTCAATGAGCTTAAACTGTTCATTTGGAAAGAATATATCTGGCTAAAAGTTGAGCTATAACAATATTTTTTTTTAAACAGCTAACGGCAGCGAGCAGACAACTGTTGAAGCAATGTTCGTATGCATTAAAAACGCTTCTTGAGTGCCGATCGAACAATCAGTTCTCTACGGGCTGAGTAAGCGATTACGTTTGTGTTGTTTAGTCTAATGAAAGCCAAGCTTAGCTGCTCACTTGAAATAAACACAGGAAAAAATAACTGAACATCTATAAAAACGCAGCCATTGATCAAATTTCATTGTGTAACCCCCAAGCTTATCTCAACGCTGCTTCTCTTTTGTACGGAATCAAAGGAGGGAGGTACAAATGAATAGTTATATCACCTGAAGGCTTCAATGAGCCGTTCCACCTTCTGCGCTTCTCCTTGTACCCGGATATGAGCCTGGAATTTTCTCAAGGCTTCGTCAAGCTCCATTCCGGAGAAATCCATCTCGTCTACCACACAGCTGAAAAATGAAAGACAGATACAGTGGTTAGAGATTCAGATGACACGATATCACAAATATTTACCGTCCTTTTATTTATTGACCATATGTTTTTCTAAGACTGGATATATTTAGTACAAAAATAACTTAATTAAGTTGTTAAACATCTTATAGTCATCTTGTGTGTGTTTGGACTCTATCAGTTTATAAATCACAACCAAGAGGTATTCAGAGCTCTTTGATGGCTGTGTGCTCCAGGGCTGTTGAGAGAGCATTTGATCAAACTTGTCGAGATTTACTGATTTCTAGGAAGTGCCTTTGAAAAAGTGCTTGTCAGACAGAGATGAACACAGCCTGCATGACTTTATCTGACCCATTATCTTGACAGATTCAAAGGAAGGACGAGTTAAATTAACTTAACACTAAGAATAAATTAATTCACTCACAGGCACGTGAACCATACATATGATGCCCATGACAGCAAAATCTGATCCTGTATCAATCCCAGCACAAGAGTGTTGGAGAGAGACCAAAGGAGACTCTAACAACTAAAGTATATGCTCGTGGTTACAACTTAAAAGATTCAGTTTTCGACACAATGGACTTTGATGTTTTCCACCTTTGATCCTAAATGTATTCAAAGACAGAAAAGCTTGAAAGGTTTAGACATGCTGGTCAGTTTGTGTGGAACACAAGCTTCAGCAATATTGCCTGAGTTGCACTTAAAGGGATAGTTCACCCAAAAAGCACAAACTCTGTCATATTATATTCACTCTCATGTCATTCAAAACTTTTTTAAAAGTCAGCTCAATATAAAATCAATAAAATAAACATCTATAGGAGCCAATGTTGTTTGGTTGCCAATGTTCTTTAAAATATCTTCTTTTGTGTTCTGAAGAAGATAGAAGGGCAATAAAGAAGTTTGGAAATACACGAGGGTGAGTAAATGATGAAAGAATATTGATGAAAGTGTATTTTGTTATGTGCGCGTAGCAATATATCCAACGTGTTCAAATAAACATATAAACAAATACATATACATACTCAAGAACATCTCTGTTGAACTGCTTCTGTCTGTTTCCCAGGAACTCTCCAATCATCTGCCGGCTGAGCCCCTTCCTCTGTAACAGGAAATGAGCGACACCCACAGGTGTGTCTGGTACAAATCCTCGTTCAATTAGATACTGGATGCCTTTCTCTGGCTTCCTGGAGACAATACACAAAGAAAGACGTTTAAAAAGAGTATGAAGGAACAAAATATGACCAAGGAGTCATTCTTTCATTTGTGACTGGACAGTTACCACATAAGTTTAAACGAATTTAACAGTCCAGTTCAAATCCACAGTCATCCAAGATTAGAGGGTCCCAGTTTAAGCAAAACTTTATATTAATAAACACGTTCAACCACACACGTATTAGCAAAGCAATATGCTCTTATTGTTCCCGGAACAAGCACCTTAATCCATTCGAGAAATCAAATCTGATTTGAAGGACTTCATAAAAATGCATGCTCACGGATAATCTCTCCACTATTGCAAGGCGCTAATAAATGAATTGACGTTGTTTGTTTAAAGTATATAGAGGTACATCGATGACGATTGTTGTGGCTTTACAGGGACGCTTTTATTCCTTTTCTCGGTCCTCAATGAAATGATCAGCAACCCAACACAACTAATGACGCTCTCATCACGCTCGTAATTGTCTGATCACTTATCAAATTTGGCGCGCCGAGTGACAATCAAACAAACAGCATCAAATGCACGCACACAGGCACTCAATGAATACATCTTAGATCCAAATTTATAATGAATGTTTGGAAGTGGAAAACACACAGCTATTGAACAATGCGTGCTTGGGTTGAGATGATAATTGAAAAAGCATTAGCTCCCAGCATTGTTCGCACGCTGTGATCTTTTGCAGCTATTAGCACTGCTCTGATTGGTGCTAATGAAAATCATCACTCGAAGCAACTCAAACACTTCAAATATGTCAGTGATGCGGTGTGAAAGCGAATTGGGTAGCATGGATGAGTGATTTTGAAAAAAGGTGTGACATTGTTCCCTTTTAGATCAAAATATGGCTGCATTATTGCTAATGCTAATTCATAATGTTGTTGCAAACAAAAACGATTCATCTATGTTCCAAACCCACTTGTCCTTATGCACGGCAAGATTTAAGGTAATAAGAATGTTATGTGTTTGGAGTATTTAATATACATTTAAAATGATATGGACAACAGTTGAAAAGACAAATGTTTTATGAAAAGGGTGAATGTGAGCGTAAGGATTCATCATAAATGGAAATAAAATCAAAAAGTGGGTTATACATCACTGTCACACATAGATGTGCTGTCTTCAAAATCTGGAACAATGATCTTCATACTAATGTTTTGAAATCGGGCAAATATCAATTATTTAATACATCTTGTGTTATTTCAAATGTGAAAATGAAGATAGATAAGAGCAGGAAATGGAAAACATGAAGTTGAAGGGACTGGATCTAATGACAAAAATTTTACATTTATAAGTTTCACCTACTTGTTAAAAAGGTTCAGGCCAATGCGGTAGTGCCTCTTCCTAATGATGTCATTGCTGAACGCCGGCGAGTCCCAGCTGTTGCGTGTCTCCTTGTGATACGTTTGCTTGCTAAGCGTCTGTTCTCTAAGACTATCCCTGGATGATTCTGAACTACAGTTAATTGTGTCATTGGAATTGGAAGTACTGTTTACGCTGTCATTATCCCCATCTGAGAAATCAGACTCGGACTTGCTTTGTCGGTTTGCAGTGCCGTTGATTGCCAGGTGGCTCTCCAGTTGCCGCGGCCGATGCCGAGGGGCGTCATCATCTCTTGAGGGTCCTCGTGGTGGGAGCGCGTGAGAAGGTAAGTGTTTGGGGCTGCCCTGCTGACTGGCGATATTCCGATCGTAGGCGTTCTGCCTCTTGAGCGAGCTTCGGTCAGAGCGGTCGCTGAGTTCAACTGAGCTATCGCTGGGAGGTTCAATAGTCAGGAGGGGTAGGTGGTCTATCCTCAGTCTCTGCTCTTGACACTCTAGAGACGGGGTACTGCGGCAGCTAGTGTCTGTGTCGCCTTTTTCGTCTTTGTGACTTGGAGGCCAATAGTCCTGCGGGGAGGTCAATGAACGTAGACGGAGGTCGGATTCTGTGCTAGAAGGTCTGTCGACTGATTGTGACAAAGGAAGAGGAGGAGAAAGCTCTTCTTCATCTATATAAAGCGTCACATCACTGTAGGAGGCGGTCATCTCATCTCGCTTACGATGATCGCTGCTGTGGGAAGGTTTGACCTGGTACGTAACCTCTTGCTCTAAGTCCGCATGACCCATGCTTGACTCGGGCTGACTCTCATCTCCATGTAGGCTGCGACAGTTTAAAGCGTCATCTATGGACTCTGCCAGTGACTTTACTTGCCGAGAAAAAACGTCTTCCAGCTCTGTGATGGCGTCTGTGAAATCACTCTGGACTGTAGAAGACTTCATGTTGGCGGGGACTATTTCTCCCCGCTCTGACTGCACCAAAGCCCCTCGTTTGGAACCGTCATCGGTAAGAGACACCTGCTTCCCCTCAAAGTACGAACTGTGGACTTTTTCAGGTCCTTCAAAGGAAAACTGCATTCTCATATTGGACAAAACTATGCGTCTGGACATACGGTTCTCTGACATAGAACTCCTGAGGCGCTCAAAGTTCTTGTTCATCTGATATTGGCGGAAGGCAGTCTGGATTGTGCGTGCAGCATGTCGGGTTATAAAACGCCCTCCATACTTGCGCTCCAGCATCTCCACCTGTGGAAATACACAAAGATAATGCACCACTTTTAGTGACAACAGCAAACTGTAGCCAAACATGTCAATGGTTCCCTCCTTTTGGCTTACAGAATTAATTGGCTAGACTTGGATAGCATTTTGGATAGCACTCTTCCAAGATACAATATACAAAAAAAGGAAAGGCACATTAATAAAAAACAGAACTTGTTTTTTGCCAGGTAGGACAATTGAAGCTCACCATTACCATTTCATACCTTATAAAGGCATTGTGGACAGAATGTCTTCAGCATGGTACCAAAGTCATCAGTCGTAACCTACTGCCATGCAAAAGCAAACTCAAGTCCTTTTGTCCTAAAGAAGGCAGAACTAATCACATTTCTCAGCTCTGTAGGAACTCTTGAACATTGTTTGGTGAGCAGCACGCCTCTGGATACAACCACAGCCAGAGCTCTGAATATGAACTACTGTCCCAGATTGAGTTATGAATCCCATTTTCCAAATCCTACAAGGCTCTCATTGATCTCAGATAAGCCTTTGAGTGTATTGATTTGCAGCATATGATTGCAGTAACTTATGAACGCAAGCAACTTTAGGGAATTACCGTTCACCCAGCTAAAACAAACAAGATTTATTTACAAAGACGTTTGAGTTAAACCATAGTCTAGCTAAATTATGGATAAAAAAGCTAATGGACATATCAATACACAATAAACTCCCAGGCAAAATGCTTCACATTTGGATCAAATTGGAAGGGATTTGATGATTTCTTAGTATTACAAAGATCCTAAGGAACTCTACCTGTTTGTCTTGGAGGTCGGTGGAGAGCTCATAGCTCTCAGATAGTGAGCGGGAGCGTTTGATGGCTTCCTCCTCTGCCTGTTTACGAAGGATGGACTGGGAATGCTGGAGTTTGGGTCGCCGTGGACGCTGCCGTACCTCGTGAGCATACAACGGTGGACCGTCAAAGTGCTCACCACTAATGATGGCACTGCGGGTCACCGGCCCTCGTATGTACCCACCACTGTTCTCCAGAGAGTGTCCCACCTCACCACCCGGAGTCTCACCTTCCACACTGTACAGAGAAAGACAAAGCAAGTTTAAGTAAGCATTTCAGAGAATAAACAAATACATATTGACAACCAAACAGAGCAATACACCTACACAGTCTAGGCTATGGGGAAAATTTGTAATAGTAACTATTTCCAGGTGATGGTAGAGGCAGTCAAATTTGTTTGTACACCAAGGAAGAGATACTGATAAATAAATAGAAGAAAATACACATATCAAAGTTCACGTTAGTTCTTATCGTCCACTCCCACAATTCTGTGCGTGTGGTTACAAGCTGCACTTTGAACCGGGCAAGGTATAAAAGCAAAACACTCCGTTTATAGTAACACACGGTGGTATGATGCATCTTGTTCAAGACAGAAATGTAAATGAACAAATACGTAGACGTAAACAATATTTTCTACAGACAAAATGCAATGGATACATTTATCACAAAGTCTAAAGCACCATTATATTACCACTACAAAGAAAACCCCAGAGGAAATAAATGAAACCAGGCCAAACCAAAGAGAATAAAAAGCATAACTCCTACCTGAGGTTTCCCTGCTACCACAAATTACTTTTGTTGCTTAAGGCAATGGCATAAAGAAAAGCGTTTCACTTTAGTAAACAGAACAAAACACAATCACACTTCCTCCACGCCTCTGTCCAATGTGATTGCTTGGAAAGATCAAAGTACATTATAAGGTTTTTGATTAGAATGCATTATCAGTTGCATCTGTGAGAAAAATGATGAGGAAAGAAATGTTCCTGGGAATGCAAGGTCTGAAATGAAAATGATTGGGTGTCGTTCAAGCCTAAATGTCTAGCTAAGCCCTAGATTCAGATTGGTTGATAGGAATTGTTCCAAAGATGCTGATTTTAGGATACAAATCATGGTTAGCGTCAGGACAATCCTGAAGAAAAACGTGTTTGTAACTTTCTACCTCTGCCTCTATCTTTTCTACCGCTACCTAAGAACTTCCTTCTTTTAATAAAATGAAATAGATTACAGTATAAGTGTGCAGTATTGGAGAGATGAAAACACTGATTGTTCTTTGAATATGTTCTGTATGGGGAAGTAAGATATAACTACGCCAGAGCACTTGATACTTTGCAGGTGTATCAAATCTCAGAAAAAAAACAATAAGAGAGCTCGGTGTAGTTTGACTTTAGAGCCACGAGCAATATCCTCAGGGGTATGCTCTATTGAACTGATGAAACCCCAATACAGTGCTGGAGATAATGCTGTGATGTCAACATCAAAAGACATACAGACAACATTCCTGAGAGATGTCAGGTTGACGGTGCACAAGACTGTTCTCACACCTCTTGACAGGTCTGCATTCATCTGTTGCTTTTGTAAAAAATGCTTTGAAATGAGGTTACAGAATCCTCAGAGTCACAGATCGTGGTTTTATAATCATGACCCCCAACCTGATGAAAAAGGATAGTTTGCTGGTTCTAATGGTCTCCTAGCCTAGTCAGGCCCAACTGTTGACTGGTTTTGGCTAGGCCAGCTTAAAGGGACATTTCACTATAATTTTGTTAGTTTACGCACCCTCATGTCACTCCAAAGCTGTATGCCTTTCATCAAACATTGATGCCCATTTAATGGATACAACACCACTGAGACATTTCTCAAAATGTATTCTTTCAGTAGAAGGAGATTTTGAACTACATGATGGCAAATAAATGACAGAATTTTGGGGTGAACTGCCCCTCAGTTAAGACCAGTTAGGACAAATTAATTTGTCCTAACTGTGATATTTTCGTGTTATTAGGTCCAGCAGTCATTGTGTGGGAGTTTGGAGGGACTGTGAAAACTATTCACACACGTTTCATACTCCAGTCCCGCCTGTTTTATGATCACGCTAAGCACACTGGAAAGTCTCCGAGTGGCAACCTCAAGACCCGACCCATACAAATAAAGTACAACTGCTGCTCTGAAGCTAGTACTAATAAAGCAATAAGAGAAATAAGTTATATATAGATACAAAGGTTAATACAGTGGCCTCGTATCATGAGCACGCACATATAAACACATACCGCCCATCAAACCACAGTGTTGGGTATTAAAGATTAACATCTCTAGTGATATTTGATTGTATTATATGATAACATAAAGCAAGGCAAATTGTAATTCAAGTTATGAATTTGGCAGGTAATTTTCTCATTTCAGCACTGAGGCCATCAGATTCAAATAACGTCTGTCGTCTGATGCCTGTTGTCTCGTGAAAGAGGTCTCAGAAGGTCCATCGAAAGGGCCAGCAAAAAAATTTTTCATTTCGCCGCTTTATGCCTCTAGAGAAACCCACAAAATTCTGACACTCTCAAAACCATGATAGATGAAAGTGTCTGAACAAAAGTAGCCATTACTGTAACAACGAGCAATGTGAAGTCTGGTAAAGGTGCTGGATGACTTGCTTATGAATGGTTTCAATGAAAAATACAAGAAAACTATTTGTAAATGTTCAGAGATCATTAAAGCTATGTGGAAAGCTGAACAATCGGGACACATTGCTCCATTTCACAACCTAAACACGGTGGACAAAATGCTCAGGGTTGTTTCATTAAGTTCAAACTACAAGGAGGGATAAAGCTGAATGACTGGCAGTGAAGCTCTTATTTTAATTTTCTGCCTCATGTTATTTTATAAGACCATGAACGTAGCAGCAAATTGAATTTAATGAGGAAGAAAGCCTGCTTTAACTGAGGCAAGATCTGCACGCTGGTGTTGAAAACACTAATTAGAATTGGGTTCATTGAAATAAAGGACACATGATGGCTTCTGTTTTAGTGTCTCATGATTCAACACTATTTTATGTTGTTGCGTTCAATGAGTTAGGATCAATACATACATCTTACATAAATGGTGCCATCAATTGGGGAAGGCCCTATAAACACAACCTTAATAATTCACAGAAGTTACGTTTTGTTTTAGATATAAAGCCCAATAACATGAATTCTGTAACCGCACAATTGGCATGCATTGAAATTGGTTGAGAAATGTTGCAATTTTCAGAAAAACACAATACCCTGCTCAATTGTATATGTTTATAGGGCAGTCTTGCACCTTGCAGCAACAGGCCAAAGCACCCAATGCGAAGTGTACAGTAGGTATGTCTATGCCAGTCCATTTATAAAAAAAGTCACCTAAATATAAACAGGCCATACAGGGTTGAAATAACATAAGCAAACAATCACAAAATTTCCCCTATCTGGGTGGATTTTCCCTTAACAAAAGTTCAGTATCTAACAAACACCACAAATGTATTAAACCGTACATATATAAATGACTGATCTGAATCATTCAAGCAATATGTGGAGGCAACTAAGGATCCGTAATTTTTGAATTCATAACTCAACACAGCTAGAAAAGTAACAGTGCTGACGCTTGCTAGAAGTAAAATTATGGCAAATGCTCAAGTTTTTATATACGATTTACCAGCACAGTCTCAGTCCGTCAGCAGGTAATTTAGCTTTTTGGATGACTTTACGTTGTGTGTGTCGTCTTCTTCAACGTCCCTCCGTGCTTTTACTACTCTAAGGTTCCACTGATGCTTCTTGACATAGTTGATTTGGTGAACGTTTTCAATTCAAGTCAAACGTCACACGTAAAGGTGGATTGTGGGATTGACAAAGGCACTGGAAAGACGTGCTCACACAGCCAGCTGTCTTGTGGGAAGTACTGGGTGGACTTTTCCCACTGCATCAGAAATGCACATTTGTTATGTTTGACTCCACACACCAGAATTATAACGAATGGTAGTATTGTATATTGTATATATTGTATATTCCTTATTTATTATCAAACTTCAAAATCACTTGGGTACATCATGCAGGCGATTTTCTGAGCAATTTATTATTAAATGCGTTAACAACATGGCAGTGAGATAAATCAGTCTCCAGACCACCGGGACGCCCCCGAGACGTCCAGTCCAAGCCTGCCCTCACATGACTTGTTTAGCAGTTTCTCTATGCTGGTGATTAATTCCCAGTTTGAGAGCATTTAAGGACCAGTCTCCATTTACAAGTGTGGCACGCTGCATGAATGCAGCCCTGTTGATGACTGGGAACATAGAGCACTCATTGTTTCAATAAAACTTGATTTACTTACATCAAGCTTTTTCTGGTATTAGATTAATTTCATTGTCGATATTATACATAATGTTAACACTGGGCTCTGTCTGAATGATTTTGAAGATCAAATGATGTTGTTGGCTGTGCCACATTGGCTCCTTTCCATGACCGAGCTGAGGACCACAGACAAAGTTCAAAAGAAAAATGCAGATGACACACTGTTGCAAACGCACATCGAATCATTCATTCATTTACATTTACGAGAGACAAATGAGATAGCGTTATGTCAAGGAGCTAAACGATTATTGTAGAATACAGAGCCATGTGGGTATTCATTCATAGGCAATAAAACTCTAAAAACTCTAAATACTGACATAAAGGGGTTTATTTATGTAAAAGCTTAAATAATTAAATAATAATTAAAATAACTAGATGCTTAAACTTTGATGAAAGAATAAAACAATATAAAATATGAAAGCAACATAAAAACACTAAAATGTGATTAAAACGCGCACGGAACACTTTTATATCAAATAAATGGACTTTGAAAAATTGAATAAAAATGACGTAAAGCATACAATGAACAAAGATGTCACAGCTGGAAGCAAAAGTGTGTGGAGAGTCACAATGGAAGGGTTTACGCAATACTGGAAGATCCCCCATAATTCAAAGCAGGTAAAAGAAACAAAGAACCCCTGAGTTGGAACTCACTGCTTCTCTCTCAAAACATTTGTGATCTTAAAAAAACACCCAGATACAACGCTACACCCTATCCCAATTCATAGCAGAACACACTAGGGAAACATTCAAAGCAGTTTCTATACATTCTTAAATGCACATACACACAAAGCTTACCAGCTCCCCAGTTCCAGCAAAGACTGGCTCCTGTCCGAAGCGCAGTGCAAACACCACATGTTGATCTCTGATCCCTCCAAACATCAACATCTCCTTGGCCTGCGGCTGGCCATCTCCTTGCCAGGCAAAGCCTTCTCATAGGAAAAAAAAGAGCCTTGCCTTAACTCCGTCTACAGACCACTAAATCCTCACCCTGTCTCTTGCGCGCGCCTCTGCGCTCTCTTCCTCTTTCCCTACTCGCTTAGACTTTCTGGATGGGGTGCTCTGAGGGGTGTACGGCATGCAGCGGCGGAGTGGGGAAGGGGAGGGAATTCCACAGTCCGGAAAACGAATTACATGATGTGATGGCGGGAATATAAACGACAAGCCTGACCCAAAGAGGAGGGAATGGGCCGGCCCGCAGTGTCTGGATTGGAGCTCTGGGATGAGGTGGAAAAATGAACATCCAGGGAGTAGCACAGTCTGGGACAAATAAGCATAGGCTGGAAAGCCATGAAAAGCAAGAGAATGGGAAGCCCCTTTGGAATGATAAAGGATGTGGGTCTAAAAATAGCCAGATTTTAAGATGAACTAATACCGAGGAAGTTCTCCTCTCTCTCTCTCTCTCTCGCTCTCTCTAGGGTTTCAATGGCTGCAGTAACATGAGCTCATAGTGTAACAGACATGCTCCAGACGAAACGTAAAAGTGCAGCCAGAAAGCGGTTTGTTACTTTATTCTGTCAACGGGTGCACATCAACCCTGCCAGTTTACACACCCATGATGTCCGTCTTTAAAACACATCTTCAGTAAATCACAGCTCAGCCTTCTAATTTGCGAGTCTTAATGATGCGGTAGCAGATTCCGTATGACTTCAATGTAAAAAGCCTCATTGTGAAACACCTAAAACCTTCCGAAGCTCTGGAAAATGGCAAACACGCTGTCCAGTTGACGCCTTTTCACAGACAGGGCTCTGTTGCTAGCAAAAAGGTCTACAAAAACACACACTCACGTCCTTATTTATAACTAACACTACATCTTTCCCTCGTTTTTTCTACTCTCCTGTCCTTACATAAAGAGGGCGGCCTGGCTTACGCATTTCCTCTCTGACATCATTACCTAAACAATGGGCGTCGCTCAGGCAAAGCCCAGATGCTATCACCCGCCTAAAAATGTATTGCAGGGTTTGCATACAAGTTTGTGCCCATTTCAAAAATAACCTTTGAGGTGGACACGGGAGTATTTTAGGAGTCAACAACACGAGAAAAACAACACGAATAGCTCACAGATGCTGCTGATGATGCTTGTGACATTTTGGAAGTTGGTGTCTAACAGTTGAAAGGTGATGCTGTTCACTCATTAAAGTAAAAGCTCAAAGCTTTTTTCCTCTGTTCCTGATTCTCTTCCTGAACTAAGACTCCCTGCAGGAACACTAAAACAGGTTTCAAATTGGACCAAAGGGGTCCAGACAGCCAGATCAACATCTGTTCTTGTGTGGTTCTGTAGCCTCAAGATGTACATGTGCTCTTTGTCAAAGATCTTCAGCTTTGGTTTTGAAGTGCAAAGCAGGAGTGAAAGAACAACTGAACAGGAAGCTGAAATGCTAATCTCTGTGCTTACATTTAACACGGTAAAATGGCCTAATGTAAGCTTAAATTTATTTTTATACATTCAGTTTTCTATCGAATACCTTAAATGTGCTGTGTGTAATTTTTGGATGGGTCTATTGACAGAAATGCAAGATGAAGTGTTAATATAAAGACCTTACATAATGAAGCGTTATGTTTTTATTACTTTAGAATGAGCTATATACAACGTGGGCCCCCTTACATGGAATTCACCATGTTGTTTCTACAGTAGCCCTAAACGGACAAACTGCTCTACAGAGCGTGTTTTGAATATAAGTTATCTCCTCTGGCCAAGAAGCGAAAATGTGAAGACATCTTTGTTCTGTGTCAGCCGCCTTAGTGCTTCCACAGGGAGGGGGAGCGGTGCATTGAGCCATTAGCAATTTGCAACCTTACTGTGAGATGGTAAATTTCATACACTGAACCTTTAATTGAAGTAAATGTTCAATCCTAAAAAATAATTGCAAACGTTACTAGTATTAAATAAATTCTGTTTATGACAATTTCTCTACCCCCCATCTTCATTTATCACTTTCAGCTGCCTTTTAAAACGGCTAATTGTTGACCTTGTTCAGCACAAATGGTTAAAATGATGCTATTGGAGAAAAGGGACATCAAGTGAGTCAGATGAGTCATGTATTCAATAACCATGAATCATAGTGGCTCACTTCCAATATTCAGATCCTCCTCGGCTTCAATTGAGCTGTGACCATGATGAACCCATGCTCAAACAGCACAAAATAAAATCACAAAACTGTTTGGTAAGATTTAAAAATGTCCATTTCACAATTTTGTGACTTATACAAAGCGGGAGATCACAGAAACGTTGTGCTTTCAGAGCAACCTGACAGGGTTCATTACAGAGGTCCTTAAATCTTTTAATGCTAAAAGGCTCTAGGAGCAATAAAATCTTTCCTGCTTGTCAGAGTGAAGCTTCAAGGAAAGTAGTGAGACAAATTTATTCTCTCGGTTCACATATCTATAGGGCTGTTAGCGGCTAAGACACCACACTGGCCATGTATAAAGTCTATATTTATAAGTCATTATATACATGTACTGTATATATAAACACACACATAGATATTTTAAAGTATTTTAGTAGACCTACCAAAATACAAGTTTACATACACACAGTTCAGGCCTCAAGACTTAACCCGCACCAACTATCGATCTGTTTGACTGTTTTCTATACCTGTTTTAAAGCCCTGAGGAAGGATTCGCTATTTACTCTCGCCACTTCCAACAAGCTGTCGCTTATTCTTTCATTGCTATTCTCGGCGTGCGGTTTGAGCCGACACACAACTGAGCATTTGGTGAACTCGAGAGACAGGCGACAGAGCCAGTGTGTCTGGTGTCACTCCAGGTCTGATTTCATTCTCATCTCAATAGCACTCCTGTGAACAAATCCAGATGAATATGGAAATGACACATAAGGGAGCTTGGCTGCATTTCGTTCCTGTAAGGTCTCCATTTATTCCTAGGAAACAAAACCTTGTGAATCTGCGGCTCAAGTGTGAATTCAATTATGATTATACTGAGGTCACCAAAAGGTAAACTGGGATGGTAATTGCGTCTGTCTGGAAAAACCTCATTGTTGGAATCTGCAGTCACACTTATCCGCAGTGTGTAATGCTGAATGGATTTGGTCTTTTATGGGGTAAAATTACAGTTATTCACAGTATGGATAAAATCAGCAGAGGAAAAATGCTTAAAGAATTTCTTTTTGTTTCAAAGAGTTTTTTTCATAAAGTTTCTTAATGTTAAGAGAGAGAGACATAAAGAGACTATGAACAGAGACTAGTGTTTGCAGGTTAAAGCCACACTGTAATCTATACAGCAACAAAACAATAATAACAATGACAAAATACTCCAGAATTATTTGAATTACCATCCTAAGGCACTTATCGTGGGTTTACAATCCACTTCACCACTATTTTACGTACACATAATTATATGCCAACCCAGCTCTGAGACAAAGACACATACATCATTTGAGCATGTTTGCCTGGAGGTCCGATGTAATTTAGTCACCATTAAATCACTAAGGTAAGTGCTTCTTGTTTTCGAACCCGATCAAACAATCTGAAAAACAACTAGTCTTCCCGTCTGAGTGCTGGACCAGTAAAATTACAGGCTCAGTTTATCAGTAAACGGTTTGTGCTCTCACAGCAAATGTGTTGAATACACTTTAAAGATCCCATTGTACATTTTTTTAGGATCTATTGGAGAAATGCAATATAATATACATAAATATGTCTTCAGAGGTGTATAAAGACCATTTATAATGAAGCGTTGTGTTATTATATCCTTAGAATGAGCAATTTCTATCTACATACACCGCGGGTCCCCTTGTTTCTACAGTAGATCTAAATGGACAAACTGCTCTACAGAGCGCGTCTCGTAAATACATTATCTGGTTCGACAAAGAAGTGAAAACGTGACGACATTTTAGTTCTGTGTCAGCCACCGTAGTGCTTCGAAGGGAGGGGGGAGTGGAGTGAGCCGTTGGTTGCGATTCGGAACCATACCACTAGATGCTGCAAAATCTCATACACTGGACCTTTAATTAGACTTCTAAGTGTGCAGACTGTGCACGTTTGTTTAACAGAGTCATAAATAAGATTTCCCATCAAGCAAAATCTTTGCCCAGATAAAGGCGGTACAAGTGCTTCCTGATTGACGGATAATCATTTCCTGTTTAGTCTGTAAAATTCACAAATTTTATGATCTTTGAGTGTATTGGGACAATCAAACACGAAAGTGCCTGAAGAGATGGCTTTGGTTGGGGGTACATTGACCTCTGTTTATACATCCTGTCCCCACCCCCAACATATAGGAACTGCACCACCATGGGCTTATAGAAAACCCAGCGTTTGGCTTCTCTCATCGCTCTTTAATCCCTCATGTGAGGGATCCTGCCCACGTGTGACCCTCCAGCACGGCTGTCCCGCTTTGCAAAAGATTAAGTGAGCCACAGTCAGTTATAAACAGTGTTTCGGCCGATGCAAAGTGACCACTGCTGCTTCACTAAAACAGCTTCCCTATGGAGGAAATGGGTTGTTTTTATAGGTCAGTCATGGTCAGATGGTTTTTACGGGCTGTGCTCTTCTACTTACTCCTCTACTGAAATAGTCTCATTTACTTCTCCGCGTATTCCAGTGGCGATAATGGAGCAAAAGCGGCCTGCGTCAATTGCGATGACGTTGGAGGTTACATTAACTCGTGGCGGGACGTTGAGCACCATACTGTCGCAGCGCATGAAAATATCAAAACAACTTTCTATGATTTCAGCTTATCTCTATTGAGCTCTGGCGAGTAATGCCGCACATATCCTATTTTGTGTTTTTTAAGCTCCTGGCACCAATAGAGCTTGGGGGGATGGCTGCTAGTGCGTTCAATGCAGTGTTTTGTTTTTCTTGTTTGATTAGGAAATACAATGCTGTATAAATATTGCTGTGTTAAAAACTGCATTACCTTTACGCAGTGTCATTCAGGAAAAGGTTATATATATATATACACAATATATATATGCTTCAATATATGCATTATTTGCTTAGTTTTGTAATATCTCAGAGGAAGTATTTGGAAACCATGCATGCACAAAAAGCTCATTTCTAATTAAGAAACTGTTATTAAACAAAAATAATTGCGCAAGCCATTTCATTATATGGTGGTGGTGTAACTAAGAACCATTTACGGTTAATTCTACTCTGTTACTTGTTTAGAAAGCAACAGGAAATTGGAGTGTTTAATCTTCCTAAACTGTGTCCTTTCAACGTAGCTTGAGGCAAATGTGAATCAAAACACAAAGCTGTTCTGCAAGTCGAACACAAACACACAAACAAATAAGCCAGGCAGTCTGGTAGACGCGCTTAGACATTATCAGCCCCCAGACGTTCCCTCACATCCAAAATGACCGCTGAGACCGAGTCTAAATAAACAGTTTGGCAGATGTGTCATGTGTCATAAAGAAGCGCCATCTAGAGCTGAAGATCTGAAATGCAGCTGTCAAAACTCACTGCTACAGATTGCCTCAGGGCTGACAGGCATCTGACAATGGGCGGTGTGAGACTTCATTCAGCTGTCTGATAAATGACCCTCACACTGCCGTCTTGTGAGCAGATAAAAGGAGACGACAGTGAGAAGACGTTGTCTGTGTAGAGTGCCATGCAGTTCGAGTTTCACGCATGGACAGAGATGGTTCATGTTAATGTTAAAACAAACCGAATTTGTATAATAATATACAGTAGCAGCCATTTCTTACAATACTGGTTTTATACAGTAACATTCAATAAATGTGCAAATGTAAAGAAGTCTACAGTGTAAAGTCTACTGCAAAAATTTGAGTGACTGCTTTTTGAGCTGTATAACCTTTAAGTACTACAAAAGTGCAGTTCAACTGTGAAAGCACATAAAATAAATCGCAATTGATTGGATCATTTCATTAAAGGTTTTTGTTTTGTTGACAGAAAAGTTATTAAAATCACTGATATTTATTAATTATTGATTACTCATTATTAAGTATGTGGGAAGTTGACTTTTGTACTCTACATGTGTCCTATGGTGTGAAATGGCACAATTTAGAAAACAAACTGTTAATAACATATTATTTTATATTATTAATTATAAATTAGCCTTATAATAAGCCTTTGACACATAAAACCCCCAAATGATGACATGAACAATCACAGTGTTTCCAACATTTCAGTCATTTCCATGTAATTTGCAACTACATGTCAACATTCCCTAAACCCTTAAACTAAAAAAAGTAAAAATTTCAATGCCTTTTTTAATGAAAAATTGCAGCGTTTATCGTAAAAAGTTTATCAATGTAGGTCACGATCGAACCTTCCAGTTCACTAAATCTAATGAGAGTTAACTGACATGTAGATGAAATTGAAAATGAGTTAACATGTAGTTGCAGTATAATGTCCAAAGTGGACTTTCAAAATAGAGGCACTGTAAATTCACATTTTAGTTTCATTACAGCGTGTGTTTTTGTCTTTTATGGCGCAGACATTGATAAGCAGTGTCCCATCTCATCACCGTGAAAGACAAGTTGGCTGTACAAGAACATCTGACATATTCAGATCACAGGCTTCATCCTTTCCCCATCCAAGATTCAATGTCGTTTTATTAACTCACGGGCTACAAAACAGCACCTACTCAAACACAATATGATACTGTGAACTTTATACAGAAAATATTTCAAAAAGTGAGAATTACTTCCAATTTGCATAATGTTTCATTGCCATATAAAGGATTTAACTAAAAGGACCACTTGCATAATGGTCAATTTAAAGGAGAATGCACTGTAATGTAAGGTAATGGACACAGAGGGCACACAAATCATGTGGCAAAAACTGTCAAATCTCAGAATATTAAAGGTGTTTAACATACCATCTCAAGGTAAACACTTCCAAGAAGCTGTTAGCCGCTCAGAATAATGAGATAGTGTCAGCTGTCAAAACACAACTGAACACTTCCGTTCCTCGCTTCTGGTCTCATAATGGAGGTCATCATGAAAGTATAAGAATCACTTCAGTACTTTTGCATTATAAAATCCTTTCCCTTCGGCGTAAGATACACACGCAGGCTATTAAAAGAAGACCTCCCAATGCTGCGTCTGCTTTAGTCACGCTGTTAACATCACACCAGGTATGAAGGCGGTGTCTCTACTGACTGTCCTTTTATGTGGTAAAGGGGAAGTACAGAGAATAAGTCGAGGTTTAGGGTAAAGGAAGGGAGTGGTGCGTGTGACATGCTGACTGCTATCTCTGAATTCTCAAAAACAGAGTGAATGTAAAAGAAGTGTTATGACAAATCACATGATAAATGATTTTCATGCGTTGTTTTCTATGATACTTAATGTTATTAGACAAGTACATACTAGCTTAAAGATTCCAAAGAGGCAAATAGGATTTATGATAAATGTGTTTAGCAAAATTATATGAAAAATAATTATATGAAGAAATATTTTTATTTATTTGATTAATTTTATCAGTGACAATAAGTAAAAAAAAAATGAGTTTTTAATACATATTTTATGGGGATTGTTCAATTAATCTGAGCTCTTTTCAAAACCCATTTTAATTTGATCTAAATCATGTTTTTAAATACAAAAAAAGAAGACAAGCGACTAGTAAATCACTCTACGTTCATACAAAGGAGACGACACCACATATATCCTTAAATAATGCCTTACGTCAGAACAGGAGAAATTCATACGGCCATCCATTCCAGAACAATCCCGGGATTCATAATATGTGGCGGATCAAGTGATGGATTTCACTCGCAAAAGTGGGATGTTTTACACAAGGACCTTTGTGAAAACTTCAAGGCAGATGTCAAAGCCATTTTCTCTCAGTGCATAAGAATGCTGTATGAAATTCGATAAGAGCTGGAATGTTTTCAATACGAGCGCTTGGAAAGATTTGGCTTTTGAGGTGTGTATTTGCAAAGCTAACAGTCTACTTGCACATTGTGTGCTAAAATGCCTCATGAAACTTCCTTTTTTTTGTTAAGCAAGGGTTTCCACATGCTGTATGATACCATCTTTACACAATGTTTCCATGGTGATCAAACACCCCATCAAAATACTTCCTAATGATTACTACAGTAACATTATAATACATCCCATTCAAATAACGGACACTTATAACTAAAAGAACAATTTATCATTATGTATTACGTTATTTAAAAAATTTTCAATAGTGGGACCGTTCAACCTTTGTTGAATGTTATTTTAGCAACGTAGAGGAAAGCTGGCAAAGGCACTATTAAAACCCAATCTTGAAATCAGAAAAAGGCCCAGTATGGAGATGACCATTAGGTTTTATTTGTCTCCAGCAGACAAGTTAATCTGCAATTTCAAGGTCAAGGCACAACAAAACAACAATTTGTGTCAGCTATTTAGATCATGAATACAAATGAAATTCCATTACATCCAGTGAAGCTTTCCACTATAACCATAAGACTGAAGAGGTTAGGATAAATCAAGCGATGCACTTGAATGCAAATACACAGTCAAGGAATGACTGAATTATACATCAGAATCGCGGAAATAGCTAGTCAGAATAACGTTGTGCATAATACAGTATTTAGGCAGCTTCCCAAAACTATCAAAACTGGTGAACAAACAGGGTACGAGTTCAGCTGGAAAAATCTGTAAATGGAAAAATGCTGGCGATGAGAACATCAATGTTTTAAACTATATGTTGGTATTACTGGCAAAACGGTTTGTTTTGTGTGCCAGTAGTACATTCTTGTAAACTATAATAGCCTTATAAATAAAAACGTTGAGCACGGCAACATGCAATAAAAATGGTTCACAAATGCCATAAATTCAATCCTAGTTGACTTCAGTATCCTGCTGTGGTGGTCTCGGGCAACAATCTGCAATTACACAAATATTGCAGCACATCTGGGAGCTGTGGAGAGTAACCTATACAAGAGGCATTCAGCAGACATGAACAACCTTCAATGCATACCAAATACAGACATTTGACAGAACACAGCTGCTCTGATGGTTTCATCATAAACAAACAGTACTGTGCATGCGCACTTTTGTGACCCCCACCTTAACTTCCGCTACACATTCACAAACAATAGAGTGCCTGTAGTTTATTTCTGATAACAATCAAAAGAAACCGAGAAGAACAGTTACTTGGCTAAACTTGTATCTCCAATATTTTGAATTTAGACTGCGATACCAAGCTCAAACGCTAGATGTCAATGTACCATACGGTTTGTTTAAATGCGACCAAACTGCAGGACCCATTCAACAAATGGTTTATTTAATAAAATGAACATACAACAAAATTCTTATACAATAAAACATATATAAATTAATATGAACATAAAATAAAATAAAACTAATTATTAGACACTTGCCAAACACAAATCTGAAGTTAACTAGAGGTCAGGCTCGCGCGAATGAAACGGTCTATAAACTACCCCATAAAAGTCAATAAAACCACTACATACCTATTTATAAAATCATACCAAAACCATCTAGTCCATAACCTTACAAATGTAAATGTACTTCTTACACAATTTAGGTGACACTTCTGTAATTTACTTTTGATTCAATAATGTTTCTAATCAGTTAGGGATAGCCGAATCACTATTACTTGCTAATAGTCAGCAAATACTGAACGGAAATACTGAATGGTTCTGTTCATATCTTTCGTGATTATTACATAAATCCTGTAAATAAATCTCAAGAGCAAAGTCAGGCTTGATATCCCCCCCCCATGTTGACAGTACATTATCACACCACAGAACCAGCTGCCAAATAAGACTACATTTACATAAATCGGTGTGACACGCCTATGATGATAACCGTGCAAGGACGGAAGGAGAAAAAGGCAAACAGAAAAATGCATTTCAAAATAATGTCAATGAGATGGAACAATTATACGCTGTACCTATAAAGTATTAATCTTATGAGATTTATTTGATAGAAATCACATTGAAAAACCCTGCGAACACAAAGTATAAAATTTGTTTTTACCTAGTGTGAAATTTGTTTCATAGTGATCATCAAATCATACAAAATGTACAAGAATTGAAAAGAAAAAAACGTTTAATTCCCGCACATAACCCTGCCCCTAACAGTCAATGGCGTGAAAGCAACCACCTTCAAACATGCACAAATGAGATCGTACAAATTCATTGGAATTAGTCACACCACAAAATAATTACTAACTGCCGTGAGATTGTGTTGAAAAAGCAGTTCAAAAGATTTTAAGAGAAGATGACACGCTGAGATGATGTGTCCTATCAGAGCTGACGTAACTGGCAAGCCGCAACACTGCTTCTGTTTGACCCTCCCTTCCCTCAAGCTGTCAGATCTATCTCCTTATCTTCATACGTAAGGTCATGCATGCTGGCACATGAACACCCCTTCACACACACCCTACAGTCAAACATCTGCAGTTCTTACTGTACAAAAAAATTGAGCTTCATGCACTTAAAGGGACAGTTCACCAAATTTTTTTTATTCTGTCATCATTTACTCAAGTTGTTCCAAAACTGTATATATTCCTTTGTTTTGATGTACACGGAGTAAGATATTTGGAAGAACCATGGTAGGAAAAATGACAATGGTAGTCATAAGTGCCCAGAGAACTGTTTGCTTTCCTACATTCTTCAAAATATGTTCTTTTGTGTTCAACAGAACAAAGAAATGTATCAAGTAATTCTTTCCTACTATGGTAGTCAATGGGGTCCAAGAACTGTTGCGTTACAAGCATTCTTTAATAAATCTTTTATAAAGATTTGGAACAACTCGAAGGTGAGTAAATGAAGACAAAATGGTTTTCCCTTTAAAATCACCTGGCTGTGAATTATCAGATGCATTTGTTAAACATATCTATAAAAAGTTATATTTGCAGGGAGGAAGTGAGGTCACATCTAAACGTCGCTTCAGCCCACTTCATTCCATTCTCCTGTTCACAAACAGCCCACCAATGAGATGTTTCCACTGGAATGTTGCTTTCCGGTAAATAAATAAGAAAAACAAGACTAATTTTTATTTCCATATGCCTTTATTTTGACTTTGTTGAAAGACGGCCAGATAGCGATTAACAATTCCTGCTTACCCCAAATCCAAACACGTCTAAATCAACCTACACCTTGTTTTTATGACAAACACTGGCAATGGTTGCATTCCTCTCTCCCTCAGATTCCTGAGAACTTCAACTGCCAGACAACAACCAAGCAGCTATTACCACAGAGCACGCTGCAAACTTACTGAACATACCACAACGAATTTGACTGAACTTTACACATCTCCTTACACAGTGTTTCGGTAAATGCTAAAAGTTCAACGACTGTTTGCTTGGGATTGCAGATGTTATTCTACTGCAACATCCCAACAGTGTGGTATTGTTGAGATGATAAAGATAACAAGCTTTGCTCTTCTAAAACAGGGTGAGCTGCATAACATTGCTGCTGTACAGTTATATAAACAAACAATTTTCCAGCAGGACTCATAGAGCTTGTGATTATTATGGAATGTTTGACATGGGCATGGAAAATGAATCAGTTTTGACCAGACAGGTGGCTCAAATAACCACTAAGGGAGGAAAATATGTTTTCCACTGAGACAAATGTACGTCGTCTACTTTAGGAACGAATCTGGTGAATTCAAACAAATCAACATTTTTCATTTTGTACATCTTGGATTGAATTAAGTGGTTCTTGACTCAAACAAGCGTATGATATATATATATATATATATATATATATATACACACACACACGCCATACAGGGATAGTTCACTCACCCTTGTGTCTTTTTAAACCTGTATGGGTTTGTTTCTTCTGCAGAACACAAAATGTTGGTCTCCGAACAACGACGGTACCCATTGACTTGCATTGGTTTTGTGTCCAAACAGTAGAAGTGAATACGAGCCGCCTTAGGTTGGTAACAGATGATTTATTGATAACAAACTATTAATTTTTGGGTCAACTATCCCTTTAAATCTTCCATGTAATACGTGGTAAATATCATATCCCTGTTTTCTCTTTGCTCCATCTTTAGAAGCTCCCCATATGATACAATGACACAGCACATTTGAAAAAGAACGAACAAGATTTAGCTTCTAACGGAACCAGACCAGCGTTGCAATATTTCATGGCCAATGACTCGAATGTATGTTCAGAATACTAATTCAGGGACAAGTTCTGCTGCAATGGCAGGGCTGTTCAAATTTGGATGCTTCAAACAGACCCAAGGCTCCTTTTAGCTCCAATTATTTTGACCGGAGAAGAAAGACATGGGTTGATTACCTCAATCTTCAAAGTTTTATTAATTTATTAAATTAGATATTTAAGGCACCAAGGCAGCTGCGTTGTGAGCAGAATGCCAACAAATCTATCCATTCAAACATTTGCACATTTGGCAACAGCTGTAGAATATATAAAGCTTTGAAAAATCCCTCTGACATGACATGCACTTCAAGTCAAGCATTGCAACATCCGTCTTTAAGTTATTATTTGGCTATATGATAGAAGTCAACGGTACTAGGATTATTGGCAGCTTTCCATATGATGCTCAACACCGTAATGACTGGTGACATATTTGATACGGTTTTATCTCTGGATCAGTGATCATAATACGGAATAATAGTGATTTGAACCAGATGTCACCGTACCTGGAAACCATCAACAACCTCAATCTGTGGGTAACCATCTCTGTCACATATCCAAACGGCCACCATAGACAAATCAACATCCCGTCTCCCTAGCCGCCGCTGGAGATGTTTGACAGAAATAGGCTTGTTTTGTTTTGGTCCTGTTAATCCCTCTAGGACACCAACTATAATACCAGAAAGATCTCGAAAGGGAGGCTAGTCAATGTCAAAACCACCAGCACATCAGGGCCCGGAGAGACGATTCAGACCAAACAACTGTCAAGATCCGTTCTGATGGCAACAGCCCAAAAAAACAGCGAGGCCTGTGGTCATTCGTATCACACCATCATAACGCTATGAGTAATCTTCATGTTTTCTTGTGTTGTTTGTAGTGAAGACAAGTGCAATCTTGAGAAATGGTCTGAAATAGAGTTGATGAGTCATGCAGGGCTGGAAGACTAAACAAATGAGAAGCATAACAGCAGAATTGCTTTGAGGTTGCAGTTTAGAGTAACAGTCAGATACCGACAAAACATTATTGTGTGCAATTCATGAATAATATACTAACAAACCAAAAGACTCAATAAAACAGCTATATAGTTTTACTGCATCATTACTTTATATAGTCTATACCCACACGTTCACATATTCCACGTCCATGACGTCTCTATAACATCTGTAAATCCAAATATAGTTTAGCTGATGAAGCGCAAATACACAATCAGCTCACCACAAAAAACATTGCTGCATTATCTGATACCAAGCAGCTTAATGCTGCATTATCTTCCCCTAAACAAAAAAGCCACGTCCCAAGGACACCACAGGAGCCAAAACACTTACAGGACATCCCCAGAAGAAACCGGGGACAAAAGGACAAAACAACACGCTGAGACATATCCACAAAACAAACGCCTTGCTATATATAACTCCTGATGGTGAACAGGACGTAAACAGTGAGAAATGCTGTTAGTATAGGAACGTAATGCTTCCATTCATTCCCGCATTTAATTTCTGTAATGGGACAGAGGACTGCAATGTGTTTGCATCAGGCGTTTCACTGTCATGAACCTAATGGACGTAACAATCGAGCAGCGATCAATGATCACCGCTCTACACAGGAATCATGATTCTCCTGCTCCATCAGCAAAGCGGCAAAGTTACGGCAAGAATATCAAGTGCGTCAAAAAGTGTGGGTTTTTGGTCCCTCCAAAGTTTGATAAAGTAAGCAAACAACCCTGTATCCTCAAGCTGGTCTGCATGAGTCAGGGTGACATCAGACTACAGAAGCGAGAGAGAGAAATAGCTGCATGCCTTCACAGCTGCTGCAGTCATTTCTGCTAGACACCTGCGTACTGCTCAAACACACACACACACACACACACACACACACCTACCTCTCACTCCATCCTCAGACCGGCTTAACACAAAACGTGCAGACAGCAGCATCCAGAACTTCAAATCTGCAGAGAATGGACTCAGCCGTCCCTGACCACGTTAAAGCTTGCTGCGGCTGCTGGTGACACTACAGACCTGAATCCTCTGCCCTCCACTTAGCATGACGATGCACTCCAATGGGCCGTCAACCTCCCTTCCCCAGTCTCCTCTCCGTCGCACGCCCTCTCATTTTTCTCTCTCCACGTCACTCTCTCTCTCTCGGTTCCTCTGAACCCCTCCCCCTGCACTCAACTGTTTCTCATCTGCGTGTGTCCATCCCTCCCTCTCTCACCCTCTCCGTCTTTCACCCTCAGCGTGTTGTGTGTTGAAGGTGGTGTGTCTGTGCTTCAGCCCTGTGCTTCCTGTTTCTCTGTTTTTTACTGTGCTGCAAGGTCACTGCTTTTTCCACAGTTTAAAAAGGTCATTTGGGCAGATAGAAAACCAGAAATATAAAAAAAGAATAGAGAGAGAGGGTCAATGACTCTTTTATAGTTTTTATTATTGTGTTCATTGCGTTTCATCATTTATTCACCCTCATGTTGATAAAATCTGTAAGAAAAAAATAAATTTTGAAAAATGTTTTCAAAAATTCTTCAAAATTTAAGAAACGATCCCTTTATTTTCTTTGCATTTGAAATATTTCACATATATTTCAACCCATTTTGTATTTAACCTTAGTTTATATTTTTCTGTGTCACCCAAAAAATTTAAACTCCTCTTATCTGCTCTTGGTCAAACCCCAGACACATGCACAAGATTAAATAACTACAAAATTAAACCATTCAGCTTTAAATTTGGTTGTCATGACAATCACCCATAGATTAAAAGATTAAAAAATCAGCTTAAACTTGGACCTTTGACAAAACATAACAGATATTGCACGGGAACCCAGTTCTATGATATTAACCTGATCTACTTTTAATTTAATATTGAATATGTGCTCCTGACTTACTGTCTCGCCTTTAGACGGCAGCTGGCATGTAGCGGCATCAATATCCCAAAAGCGTCCCAGAAAAACAAACGTGTCTTTAGAGACTGACCTCGACAAGAGGTCCGAACCGCAGAGCGTTCCTGGAATCTGTAGCAAGCAAGTTTCGTGTGCTTGTTAATCAACGTCCAATGCAAACTCTCTTTCACTGTATAGAAGGGGATTTAACCTTAATGGGATTCTGGCAGGTGGTGTCCATGTTTAGCTCATGTTCAGCTTTTGCTTTTAAAAAAGGCACAGCACCACCACACCCACTTGACCCAATTTACGGGACTTCCGTGTCAAGCAGAATGACACCTGGCCTTTGATCTGCCAATGCCAACTGACTCCAGAACTGTCTTCTGATAATGATTTAAAGATGCTCGATAAACCAGAGCTGGAGTCTTGAGTAAGCAGACTTGCCATTCTGCCAATCTCACAAAATGTATGGTCTGATGGGGACTCCATCTTAAATGCAAGCATCTGATTCACTCAGTATACACTGAAGAAGTGTAATGGAAGCAAAGTACTTTTTATAATCCGAGAACTATTTAAAGTGACTTCTTGGAGAAAATAAAATGTAAAAAAACAGTATTCAATTATATCTTCAACCCTGAATTCCACTGTATTTCACTGCAACTTTGAAAAACCCATGTCAGCCAACTGCCCCATGATTTTATGTCTAAATATAGCGTTTGACATAGCTTTGCATTATCAATCATCATACAAGTGGTTTTAGGCAAAGGTCTCCCCTGGGACATTCATACACAATTAGAAATAGGTAACAGCTGGAAGGGTGTAGACTAGAGGATTTGGGAATTGTAGGACCCCTCAACACACAGAAGAAATTTGTTATTGGTTGAGAGGAATTTGCAGTTGTAAAAAAGGTTTGCAATAATTTAAAAACTGTCATGGCCCAAACTTACACCACTGATCAAGACAAATGGTGTTATTATGTCTGGTCCAGTCCGGGGAGCTCATACAAACAGACTGCAATTCCGTTTGTTGCCACTTCACTTCAAAGCACTCCACAGAGAGTGTGAACACTGCTGAGAGGAGCTTGTCTCACATCCAGTCTGTTGCCTCATTGTTATTATTCAGAAAATAGAGTGTGTATAAATGCATTAACAACCATAAATATTTGTTTTTTACATTTCTGCATTTTACAATATAACTTTAAAATAACGTTATTATTGAGTTATAGGGGTTCATTGTAATCGATTGTTAACAAACAATAAACAAAAGTAATGGCAGAAAAGTATGTTACCTCTCTTCAGGTTGAGAGTCTGGGAGTCATCTACGAGAGTACTCTCTCTTTCACCTACCATGTTAATAATGTTACCCGGTCTGCTTACTTTCACCTTCGAAACATTAACCGTTTACGTTCTTTCCTTCACTCCACAGCCATTCTCGTTCATAGTCTAGTCACTTCTCGCTTAGACTATTGTAATTCCCTTTTGTTTCGTCCTTCCGCATTAAACCCACCATAAGTTACAACTGGTTCAAAACTTAGATGCCCGTATCACCACTCGCAACCCCTCTATCCATCACATCACACATATTTTACGACAGCCTCATTGGCTACCCATCACTTATCGTATCAACTACAAAATACTTCTTCTTACTTTTAAAGCTATCCATAAACTAAAAAATGCATATCTTCTCCTCCATATTGACACACATGCTTGCACTCTCAGATCCTCTTCCTCTATCCATCCCTCTCTTCCTCCTGTATATCTTGTTACTAGGGAGAGCAGAGCTTTCAGTCGCTCTGCTCCCAAGCTTTGGAATTCTCTCCCTTCTGAGCAATGTGATATTGACCCTCTATCACATTTTAAATCTAAACTTAAAACCCATTTGTTAAGCATAGCATACTCCCTTATGTACAAATACAATTATAATTGTATTGTGTTTTTAACTGTATTGTATTTGACTGTCTAAATTGTTGTTGTTTTGTAGTGTACGGTGACCGTGAGTGTTAAGGAAGGCTACCATAAATAAAATGTAGTATTATAATTATTAAATACACATACATGTTCTCCTGGAGAACATTTCTAATGATGACCATAAGTAAGAGATTTTCGAACTGATGGAAGTTATTTTTAAAAATTAACATTTAGTTTGAATAATATAAAGAAATATCATCATTGTATGTATAATATATTTGTGATGAGAATATATATTACACTATATATTCTCATCACAAAGGTACTCCTTAGCAGGATAAGTAAAAAAACCTTTTATTAGTGAGCTATAACATCAGTTAAATGCGTGAAAAATGTGTATTTATTTTGACTGACCGAAACAACGCCAACCCCACCCAATCCTGTGTTTTATTCTGCGATATGTCACAACCCCAGGGAGGAGATAATGTGTGTTTGCTTTTAATAGGAGCAGTTAGTATGTGTCCTAAATTTCTCAGAGGTCAGAAAGCAGTGTGTGCAAGCGTTGTGTGGCTGAGCAGCTTCACAATGTTTAGACATTGTTTTTACATTTCTCAGCATCTGTTTGGCAACCAACTGCAGACGCAGCCAACTGAACAGACATAACAGTCTATTTTTGCACTGTTGAACATAGAACACGCTCACTTCCGTTACAGCCAGAAGGGGGCACCACAGTACACTCTACATGCCTGATCAACAATTGCAATGCAATCAAATCATTACTGTCCATGTTTAGGCCTGAGTAACACAGAAATCATTCTGGAAACTGAAAATCATGACAGATTTTCATTGTTTGATCTCTAATGAACATTGGAGCAAATCTAAAATATTTAAGTATGATATGATCATTGTACAGCAAAGGAATTTTTCAAAAAGAAGCTGTAACTGCATGTGAACGTCACTGCTCTGTTGAGAACCCAGTGTGTGGCAGCGCATCACCCCTGCAGCCAATTAACATGGACTAAGAGAACCCATACTCGCGCCTGATTGGCTGAGATCACTCAGGGGATCTCATTACAGCAAGCTATGGTATCGCAACTCTTCACTGGCACAACCTCTGACGGCAGTTTGATCACTGACTCAATTTTGAGCGCGGACGACCACAACTTCAGCATTCTTTTTCATCCAAAATGTCATAGTACTTCATGCTGATCCATCTCTCTTTATATGCTGTAACTTAGTACAGTTACCTACAGTATAAAGCTATAGTGATGTGCTATTCTGATTATTAACAGTAGATAACAAGCAATGGTAGAGGCTAAAGCCAGGATCCCTATTTAAATTGACCATACTAGAGTAATAGCTTAAAGTACTAGCTTTGTATGTGTCATTTTAATGTGAAATTTAGCAGCTGCTTGTGGCTACCAGATTATAATACGAATGGGATCCCTAATATTTTGACTGAAAGTCATATAAATGGACGAAATCATATATTCAAGGGTGGACTTTGTTTTTTACTTGGGCCGGAAAACAGCCCCCTAGATCACCCAGAAAACCCATTTTAGAAGTAGTAATTTTTTATTATAGTAGATTGTATTATAGTGAAAGTACAGTTAATCTTATTAAGAGTGAAAGAACAGTTCATTCCATTTGTATTACCACAGTTTAACTACAAATATTATGATAAAACTGTAGTAAGTTTGCAGGTACTTTGGTCTTACTAAACGGATAAATAAAACTATGGTTACATGGTTAATTTATGCAAGAACAGCTTACAATGGACTTATAAATTGCACAGCAACACATGAATTACAGTATTAATATCTTTTTATGTAGATAGAAATCACATATATCAACTCTCCTATTTTCTATAAACTTTAGTAATAACTTATTTTTAGGTAGATAGAAATATCTAATTCTGAGGTATTAAAAAAGCTTCATTATGAAAGGTTTTTATACACCTCTGAACGCATAGCTATGCATATTATATTGCATTCTGTCGATAGATCCTTTGAAAAAATTACCCACTGGACCACTTTTAAGCACTGTGCAGTTTAACCACATCTTTCATGAATGACTGGTTCCCATCAGTTCGGAGATCAAAGTTGAAACAGAACTTGTGCATACCGTTAACAGCACCTCCCCCCGACCCTGTCAGAATATATCCAGCGGTTCTACAAGTTTTATCATTGCCAGACCCGACACAGAAAACATGCACGTTGTGCAGAGTGATGTCATGGTTGTGACATTTCAACGAGTGGTGGGGGCCGGTGCTGTTTAAGGGTCCTGGGCAGATTTACATGCCGGCTGAGAAATGTGGTCTGTAAAAATTACAGCACACGTAAGAATATACTGAAAAAATGCTCACAAGACAGCAAAGATGGACAGACGGTCAAATGCACCAAAACAACCGTAAAATCGCCGACAGCATTATCACGCAGCTGAATGAGCACCTGAATAATCCATGCAGATATATAAAGCTATATAATACAAACACAATGAGGCTCAGTGAATAGAGTTTTTTTCCTAAACTCCAGGCTAGGGTCTAAAATCTGAAAATAATCCAATGCCTGTCACTACAGAGAGTGTGTGCATGCGTTTACACCGTGTCTCGTGCCTTAATGATGTTTACATGCTGCATTGACGTGTGCTCCACAAAAACACACACACAGCTGTTGGTGCGGTGTTCATGCCACGACTAATTTAAACGGACGATGGGACTGGTGTGCATCCTGCTGGGATCATTTCCATGGTGAGAAGGGGGAAGGGTGAAGGGCCGTATGTCAGGATACATCTCGATGCCATATGGGAATGATGCCCGAGGATTCAGTGTGTTTTTATTTAACAAAGGCCTTTATCTACAGTTAAAGGAACAGTTCACCCAAAATGAGCATTGCAACATACAATAGAAAATAAAAGGATGTTTAGGCTGATATAACACTCATTTAATGTTGTACGCAAATACAATCACAAAAGACAAATCCAAAGCTTCTAGAAAATGTTTTTTATGTTTACCCTACGCTGAGGACAAGCATTTAAATGCAGGAAAGGCAGGCAGCGGTGACAGAATATCTTATGCTGTTCATGCTGATGTGCATTCACAGTCAAGTGTATTCTGTGGTTTTGTAGTGTTTCACCAAATCACGTAACAGCATATCAGACGCCTCCAGGTTCCCTAACTCTTGGATTAGGGGATCTTTGCAATGACAGCAGAATTAAAAAAGAACCTTCAAAGGGAAACTTAAACTCAATTTTTCATTGTGTTCTCACAAAAAAGCCGAATTTACAGCTTCCGTTTCAGGCATTTACAAAAAGCTTGCGAGACAAAACTTGTGTGTATGGCTGGTTAATTTGGTTAGAACATCTCTGGGACTCTTACACCTTGTGATATCGCCCTACGCCTGCCTTATCCATTACAGACAATTATCAGTCCACATGAATGAATAATCTGCAATGAATTTCTAATGCCCCCTTACTTTGCGGCCGCGTTGCGTCATTTATCATTCAGTGTCTAGAGAAGCTGGCACGGACTGCTAGGTGATACAGTTCTATGGAAATGAGCGGACATAAATGGACATGCAGTCGATGGATGGGTCAGTAAACAATGCATGAGAACACACCCGCATAACACCTCCCACCCCCCTCTGTAGTCCTATTAAAAAGAGCTCAGATGCACAAACTGCTTTGCATTATGGCACAGAGGAAGACAGATTGACATGGGACCACTTATCGGGAAAACACTGCCATTTCATTACCAAAATTAGCAGAAAGATAGAAAATGGCCACCTGCCGCCATTACTAATAAATTTGCGGTCAACAGATATGGCTTTTCGATAGACTACACCAATGGCAATTTTTAGAAATAACAGCATATAGAAAATAGTGGTCGCTATGCAAAAAACCTCACTTCCAATTCTGTATAATTCTGTACATTTTAAAGAACCAAGCAGGCGATTGGCCAGTGCTGAACATCTCAACATGCCCCAATATTTATCAAGGCCTTTTATCTAAACTTTGCCTCTAAACTTGGGAACAACCAGCAACATCAAAATCTTTTTTATCCAGACCTTCAGAGATTCATCATTCCCCTAACACATCCAAGCGAGATCTTAATGCAGACCATCTGAGTGTGCTGTGAATAGCCTGGATTACAAAGAGACAGCGGCTGAAAGCAAAAGAGAAGCATGCATCAGCAAATCGAGAGAAAGCTCACTAATTACAGTTTATACTTCAACCTCTGGCCCGGCTTTAACTCAGCAGAAGAGATGTACGATTCACTGCGCATTGCCTTGATGACGTTATCTCAGATGTTAGCAGTTGAAAAGCATCTTCGAAATGAATAATTTTGTTTCAACTCCAAAAAAGCTTAGATTGTACACTCTGTTCCAGATTCTATCATCGTCATTTTTTTTGCAGGCGAAAATCCTGGCCCATCGTGCATAATTTTTTCCTACTGAAGGGATTACAGTTTTTTCCCCAGGCTGTCTTTCTTTTTTCCCTATAGATTAAAATCCTCTCCTTCCACTTTCTCGTGCATAATTATACTCCTCACAAAAGGATGAGCCGTTTTACACAGGCAGGAATTGCAGATAAGGGTGGATTGATTGGGCGCCTGGATGAGGTAATTGAGCCGGAGTTCCTCGCAAGTTAGTCCTGCGTCATTTGCTATATTTCAGGTCTCGAGTAGGAAAAAACCCGTACATGACGCTAAACTGCACTAACTGCTTGCATTTATCACTTCAAGGGCTTGTATCGTGCATCATTTTTTGTAATTATTTTTTTCTGGCGGGTCTTCAGCCTGTTTTATATATCCTGTGCAACAAATAATGTGGTGCATTACATAATGTGATTTCTGCGATATTAAATGCAGTTTTCCATCAATAACAGACATAAATGATTGTCTGCCAAGACAATAAGATTTATTTGGAGTGAAACCTCATTTATTCACAGTAAAGCAGCAAACTGTACTCTCATTTTTGGAAAAAGAGATAAAATAAACATACTCTTTAAAATAAAGGTGCTTCACAATGCCATAGAAGAACCTTTTTTGTCTAAATGGTTCCATAAATAACCTTTAACATCCGAAGACCTTTCTGTTTCACAAAAGGTTTTTGTGTCAAAAAGAGGTTCTTCATATTATAAAAATGTAAGAAAGAGATGGTTCTTTGACTGAATGGTTCTTTGTGGAACCAAAAATGGTTCTCCTATGGCATCGCTGTGAAGAACCTTTTAAGCACCTTTATTTGTGTATATAGTGTATGCATTTTAGTTTAAATTATGTGAATAATTCAGTCAATGGTCAGTTCAAATATGGTGGGCCACATTTCTAAAACACACAGCACAGATTTCCGTCTTCATGTATTGGTAAGTACCAGTGGTTGTGTTCAAAATGATTTGTCAAAAGCAATCTACAGTATGTTAAGAATTTGCTGAAGTTAAAAAATGTTTAAAGTCACAATAAGTTTTGAGGACACATTTTAGAGGCACTCTCATGATTTAAGCTCCTAAAATTGATACAACAAATTTAGAGTAATCCTTCCCATGTAAAACGCCTTAAAATGAAACTAACTCAATTTTATTGGCTTGAGAGCAAAAAATCTATAAAATGACTGAAAAGCCCTATAAAAAGAGACAAGCTACAGTTTGTCTGAAGAGAGACAATCTAATTGTAAAACATGCTTGGTCACGCCACATCCATCTTTGAAAAGGAACTAAAGTTAAAGTCTGTTTTCCAAGTTCGATAACATCTCATTCACACAGCGTGATTCTTGGAGATGTGCTCATGTCCACTTCTTGAGTCCCTTCTATAAAAGTATCCTAAACGCGAGGCAAAAGAGCCATGCAGTAGAGTAAAAGAGCATCAAAAAGCTCCCAAAGACCTAAATCAATACTTCACAGTAGAGGATCCACAGAGAAATACAACAACATAAGTAAATGGACTTTACTCTGCTTTTGGTAAAAGAAACAACCCCCAACAACCTGTGGTCACATACTTATGACTTTTAACACATATGCCCTACATACGTGGACAGAAAATCTGTGGAAATGTTCTTGTGTTTGGGTTGATCACTGAACGACCAAAGATGTCGCTTAGCCTGTCATTTCCTCCACTTTATTACAGGAAAAAAAGATTTGTCTTGCCTCTCTGAAAGCGTCCGCTTAAGTCAATGTTGTGCTGCCCCTGGCTGTTTTACAAGGGTAATAATACTTACACGATTTACATAACAGCACGTGATCTTACTGCTGTCAACACACCAGAGTTCTGTCATTGGAGCTTAGATCCACCGATGCTCCGCTGTCTCCACGGTAAAAAAATCTTTTGAGAAGTCCTTCACACCAAGTTCTTGAAATGTTAGGAAAATAAAGCAGAAAACAGGGAAACAAAAACTCCCATTGATATGACATTGAGTTTCTCTCATGGTGGAATAAAAAATACTTTCAATGGCACACTGCGAGACAGCGATCCATAGGGATGATGTACTGAAGTACAAAATCTGGTTATCTGAAGAGAGAAAACGGCTATTGCAGCAATGGGGTAAATGGGGTCCGATATACAAACGAAGATCTTCGATTTTTCAGGTCTCCATCATTAATAGTACACAAGCTTATGAACTAGTGTGACAATATTGGTTTCAAATTGGTGACCGGAGGCAAGCGGAGGTGAAATTTGTGTGCATTGAGGTTATAAAGTCAAGCAACATTAAACAGAAGATGAAGTGACCTATTCCCAAAGAGGTCACGACCAGCATCAATTTTAGATGTGTAACAGAGAGGGCGAGAGCAATGCATAAAATATAGAGTTCTAGGTGATGGAACAGGCCAATATCTAACCATTAGTCTGGCCTTGAGATGACAGACTATTGGCTAAAGGTTAGATCATAGAGAGGTACAGCATTCAAAGCCATTAGTTAAACTAAGTTGAGACCAAAAAACAGTGATTTGTATTTGCTTGAAAAATTCAGATGTCAGATTAGTCTTTAACAGAATCTAGTCATGTACTGGAATAAAAAATCCAAGAACATAATTTCCATTTAAACTGTCTAATAAATGTCAAGCATAGCAAGAGCTATAATATTTTAAAGCATTCATTACCCGACAGAAAAAACTTTATGAGCCGAAAGGTAAGCTTCAAGGTGGTTGGATAAGCCGGGAGATGGATTATATTCCAAACGCATTTGAAAGCCAAGGCGATTCACGTTGTATTGTTTAGGCACAGCTGATATAATTTTAATGAGGACTGTGGAGCTCATTCAGATCAAATAACAAGGAGAGCAAGATGTATAAACCCATTAAATAAAGCTCCAAAGCATTTACTTTTGATCTAGACCGTACCACCGTATTTTACATACAACATCAAGTAACTCTAGTACTCTTATTGCATCACGAATTAAAAGAACAATCCATCAAACCTGAGATTGTGTCATAGGATAATACAGTGGAATGAAACCTAATTACTCCGTGTCAGCTGCAACCCTCGCACTGAAATATTAATAGATGCTAATAAGAATATTGGCACTGTGTCAGAGGGAAGCGGGAACTGCACCTTCAGTCGTGTTAATGTGCTTGTCAATGAGGAAAACATTATTGAGATCAAACACCGGAATTTGGAAATATGGAAATGTGGAATGGCAATTACACAGCAGCTGACACAACCAAAAAAGTATGTATAAATCATGTCAAAGAGAGAGAAGGAGAGAGAGCGAGAGAGGGAATAATGCATTAAAATGCCTGTAATGGTATTATGAATGGCTCATTCCATTCAATGCGTTCTAGGTGGATACCCGTTTCATCTGGAGAAAAGCAAAAAGGCATCGTTCTCATTTCTCAAACATGCCAAACAAACAAGCATTCATATGACAGATCAAACGACTGTTCTTGTATAAAAATATCTCAGGGTTCCCCACAGTGCAGTTCCCCTCCACACAATGGGCTGTGAATCAGACAGAATCGCTTACTCACCCACGGACAACTCACTGATCCGATCTGAGGACAGCGGTGTCTTTTGGCTGTAGTTGGCTTGTCTCCACTCAACGGTCGAACGATTCTCAAAAGTCCAGTTGTAGATCAGTTTCTTGTAAAGTAAATTGCCACGTTTAAGCTTCTTTAGAAGCAAGGTCTCAGCCACGATCAACTATGTGAGGTTTGTGTATGATTCCTCGAGCCTAAGATAGCCTGGCCCCTGACGGCCCTCAGACAAAGACTAGAAAAGTCTGCGAGATTCCTTTACGTAAAACAGACTCCAGCAGACAGGTCGGCCCCAAGAGCCCTCTCCAAAAGCTCGGAAAACATCTGCAAAGGTCTGGTGACGCACCGGAGATGACCTCACGGAAGCAGACGGCCAGTTAGGCCTGCCATAGGAAACACAACATATCTGGGAGAATCGTTAAATTTTCCAGTGATAGCACGACATGAGCACAAAAATACTTCCTTTACGGTAGCACACAAGTGTGAGAGACGGCAAGCAGGAGAGGATGAGGCGTGCACTTTTAGACACAACTATGGACCGCACAAAATAAATAAATGATATCCTGTGCTTCCTCTGTGTGCTAGGTTAAACCTCTGGATCAGGTTGCATGACATCTAAAGTTTCATGGAACATTTTTAAGGCAAAAATGCTTCCAAAAGCCACTATGTGTTTAACCGCTACGAAGGACTGCCGATCTTTTTAATAATGACAAATTCCTTACAAGAAATTATTTCAAATACCTTTGAAGTCAGATACTTGATTCCAGATTCCCAGGTAGACATGAGTTTTTCCCTAGGGGTCATCGAGAACACATTTTTGCTTGTGAAGTTAGATACTGTACAGAGAATGAGCCCACACTAAATATGACAGCCGATGTAAACAGGTGGAAATTAATCTTTGAAGAACCTGAGAACTCCGTCATGTGACCCAAACAAAAGCGCTTAAAAGTGGAGACTGCTTACTGGAACACTTTAAGCGAAATGCCACTAAACCTTCTGCAGGACAGATAACTAAGACAAAACTGCTTTGGTTTAAACCGCAATGATGCCATGTCTTATTACTTAATGTATTTAAGGAAGAAATGATAAGGATGTCAACATCATGACATTACAGGGGTAATTCACCCAAAAATAAAATTATTTGATCATTATAGCATATCGTTTCAAACTTGTATGACAAACTTGTTCTTCCGCAAAACTCAAAAAAAGATACATGAAGAAAATTGGTAAACAAACAACACTGACCCAACTGACTGAATTTTATGAAGACATAGTCTTGGTTAAATCAACCAAATGCTGAAAATTTCCCCATCTCAAATTTGAAATTACTTAAAATATTTTTACAGAAGCGAGACAAACACCTGAAGTGACGAAAGCCTAAATATTAAAGGTCAGGGATACACAGATACCAAGTTATCCACTAAAAGCATGGTTGAGTTGACACCGAATGACCCCTGATACATTTCTCAAAATATCTTCTTTTGTGTTCCACAGAAGAAAGTATCAAGTGAAGGTTTTATATGACATAAGGGTAAAAAAGGATGACAGAATGTACATTTTTGTGTACACTGTCCCTTTAATGTACTGAATTAATCATGTATCACACAAATCAGATAAAAAAAAGTGAACACTGTTATTGAATTGTGTCTTATATTACATTAAAGGGGTCAAATGGCGCAAATATGTGTTTTTCCGTGTCTTTGGCGTGTTATAAGTAGCCCATGCATGTATTAGACATACCTTGCAAAAATGTATTAATTAATAAGTGTCGGAACAAAAGACGCATTCTAATCTAAAAGCGAATGCTCACCCAGACCTGCCTGAAACGGCTCGTGTGACCACACCCCACAAATCTAATGTATGACAAATGTTTACGCATGTAAGGTGGACGTACCTGTCAGTGCAATTGCTTTGGAACCTGATGTTCCGTCACACGCTTGCAGTATTCGACCAATCACTACGCACTGGTTAACTGGCCAATCATACCACACCTCGCTTTTCAGAGTGATGAGCTTCATAAAAAATCTGCGCGTTTCAGAGAGACGGGGCAAAGAGGAGCTACAAACATCCAGCTACGTGGATATACAACGTTTTTGAACCTTCAATTGTGTATACACATTGCATTACATCTAAAACAAATGTCAATATTCGTTTTAGCCGTGTCATATGACCCCATTTAAAGATACAAAGAGGAAACTTGTTACAAAACAAAGCACACAAATTACTTAAAAAAAGAGTAGATTTTGTGTCTTAATAAATGCTGGGGACCAAATTACAGAGCCCAGGAAAATTCACTGGCTACTTTAATGAATGTGGTGGCTTTAGTCAGAGCTTCTAGTCACTAATTTTAGTCTCACTGGGTGGAAGCAGGCAGGGTAGTTTTGCGATGAATGAAACGACTACAATATGTCCGTACAAAATTTAAGAGTGCGCAGCTTCGAGGATGCATTTCATTGTTATTTAATACTTCCTAAACTTTAAACATTTCTGGATGGAAGCTTTTTACAGTGCATTACTGACTATAAGGACTTTATTACTTATAGACTTCATACGAGTCTAATTAACTCTGTATTTCATAGGAAGGCTACAATACATTTCCATAAAAAACTCAAATTCTTTTGACTTCGTCTCACACCAACGAAAATGTATCTTACACTTTTATAGAAGCAAACCAACAGCTACAAATAGACAGAACAGGTGTGGAGCTAGAGAAACAAAGGTCTTCAACATTTCTCCAACTAGTGCACTGATTTAAAGATCTCCTACCTTATGGTACGGATCGAAATGCAGTATTTCCACATCAGATTCAACATAACCAGGGCATATCCTGCCCGGCTGTCTTCAAAAGATGGTTCCAAGAGAAGCGAAACACTGAAATGTCAGACAACAGTCAGTTGTGCTCAGCATGTGCTGGGCAGTCGACTCAACTCCAAACATCTAGACCAGCCGCTCCTTCCTCTTTCCCTTCACTCAACCACAAACCGCGTGCAATGCATGAATCGTTCCAGAGAGAAGAGAGGAAAAAAAATCACCAATTCATTCATCCCCCAGTTCAGGTTACCGCAGTTGTTGCTTGAGATGCATGGGCGTCTCTAGCTTTGTTTATGCAGCCATACCCAAATGTTCCCCTGTGGGAAAAAGTGTCTATCTGAAGTTGCCATGAAAGGCGATGACGGAGCAGACTTCAGTTGCTGTAGTCAGATGGAGTACAGTATGCTACAGTCTCTCTGTACATCAGACATACAGCCGGATGTACTAATTCTCCTCATGCAGACGTTTCCTTGAAGCACTCCTTCTGTTAGCCTCTCACATTCTTAGAGCGTCGCTCATCTTGTTTGGAAGTTGTTAAACTCCCAATTGTTAAACTCCAAAGGCGTTTGGCAGGCCCGTTCTCCAACACTTACGCTAAGTGCGAGACATCTCCCCAAGGAGTTTCAAGCCAGGGAAGCTACGGCCAGAGTTTACAATCTGAAACGTGACTTGTGGATGTACTCAATTAGTATCAATGATCAAAAAATGAGTGTCGTAATGGAATTTGAATGCAAAAATGTTGATGCTGTCAAGATTGAGAGGGGCCAGACCTGCTCTGGAGATTTAGTGCTGCAGGAGGCTATGAGATCATATTCGAAGTGGGAGTAAGACTTGGCACGCTCCATGGAAATGGATTACCCTCAAAACTGTAACCTAAAGTATGACACGCCACACTGAAACACACATGGGAGAGGTAAAAAACGAAAAGGCTGAAGAAAAAAAAGAGGGTGGTGACCTTTCTTCAACTCTGAGGAGGAAAAGTTGGATGGGGTTAGCGAAAGAATTGCGCTGAAATGGGAAAATGAAACTAGTCAGGAAACCTTTAAAATCAACTTTATGTTGGCTTAACAAAGTTCTGCCAGGACAGAATAAGTTTAGAATATAGCAAACTCGATTTTTGATTGCAATACTTGCTTTTGTTGAACTTGCCGTGTTTGGCCTTAGAAATGATTTTGTGACCTTTAAGATAAATTGCTGCCTATTCGATCGAATGTTAAGGTGGATTTTAAACCATTTTCCTTTGTAGGATGTAAGAGAATTGTGAAGCCAACAGTAGAAGAAAATGTTTCTTGCAACCCCTTTTACTTTTGTAATGTGACAAATATTAAAAGTGCAACTCTAAACCCTTAACATTTATGTGTTTTGGGCAATTTAGCAGGGATGTAAAAAATGCCTGACTTGCCTGACTTTCATTGCCATCACTTTTATAAAACCTTTAAACCCCCATAATCCAATTCCTGTACATCACCAACCAAACACAAAGTACACATATCTGGACACCAAGAGACAAACCTACATACATTTGTTTTGCACCCTTACTTTACCCTCCAGCCATACTGACAATAATAGGTTACACAAACCCAAATTTGTAAAGGAAAGTTTTGCGATTCCAAGCAGACAGCACACCGGAAGTCCATCATAAGTAAATGGCTACACTCTTGCAGTTAAAGCTGACAGCTTAATGCTGGCTAATAATCTCAACAGAAGTGCTCCACAACGCATTATGAGCCAAAGATGAGATAAATTCATTATGACAGGCATTATTTATGGCTGTGGGTGTTTGCCTGCTTGCATGCCTTCACTCTGATGAGAAATAGATGGCACTGTGATATAATCTCACTCATTTCCTATCCCATTTTGAGCAGTTATGCTGAAGTATGGGTTCAACCCACGCCTGATTCATAGCGTACTTTTAATTCTGCAAAAATGTCGAGAGGGTGTATAAGAAGGGTTGTGCATCATAAACATGGTAATCGAATACAGATGCAGACTAGAGGTGGCTAAACAAAACCAAAGTATGATTTAACAAGCCAAATATCTCCATATATGGTGAGCTTGCTTTCAAAATGACCATTGTAGGGAAGTATGAATCTCGTTCATTTTGGAAAGACAAAAAAACTGTTTTGGGATGTCTATGCCCAGCGCCATATTATAGAGAGGAATATCATTTTCCTCCTTTATTTGCATTTGGAAGTAATGTTACATTTTTTCTATCAAAGAGTGAAATGACATACAACTCCTCGTGCTAGAAAATCTTGAAATAAACTAAGAATACACATGATATTCAAACAAGGTCCAAAATGAACCCAGTAAACATAAAATGAAAAAACAGATCACGGTTTCAAATTATATCCATTGCAATTTGGAGAAGATAGGAAACTAAAAGTAATATTAAAAGACATCAAGTAACAATGGATTTACGGTGTAATTGTTTTGAGATTCTATCGACAGAAATGTCTGCAGATGTGTATAAATACCTTACATGATGACATTATTTTTTTATTACCTTAAAATTAGCTATTTCTTTCTACAAACACCGCGGGTCCCCTTACATGGAATTCGCCAAGTTGTTTCTACAGTAGCCCTATGAAGATAAACTGCTCTACAGAGCGTGTTTCGTATATAAGTAATCTCTTTCAACAAAAGAGCACAAATTTGTCAAATTTGTCGACATCTTACTCCCGTGTCATCCACCATAGTGCTTTGAAAGAGAGGAGGCAGTGAGCCATTGGTTGCCATTCGCAACCTCATCACTAGATGCCGCTAAATGTCATACATCTGGACCTTCAAGATCAGTGATATCAGAGTACGAGAATAATATTAATAATACAATAAATAATTTAATCAGAAGTTTAAAAACATCTTCAGAGTTGATTGTTTTATATAAATCTGGGAAGCCCCTGTATATTGCACCACATTAGTTTTTCATGCAGCCTGAAAGGGACGGCACATTCCAACTTTATACTGTATATTAATGTAGCCATTAGAAACACCTTGAACTACAAGGGAGTAATTTCTTCATTAAATCTTCTTTGAAACTGAAAAATAGGGTAAAGGCCAATTTCTGATTAACACGGGCAATTGAATAAATTCTAGACGCGATTGTTTGCCTGACAAAAATGTAAAATGTCAAAGCTTATGAATCTTTTTAATGTGCTTTTAAAAAATTTAGGTGGGCCAGTTACCGCTGTATAATTCTATTCTGAAACACCAACACTAATGTCTACCACACGGCATGCTAGAAAAAAGGACAAAGGGACCATTTTTCCATCCATTTCTTCCTTTTTTGAAGTTGGAAGTCACAAATGACACTGTCCATTGTCTTTAGATTGAAGTTATTGCACTGCACATAAAAAACTCTGATTACGATGGTCAAAAGAAGGACACTGTTAGGCGAGAAGGTTACAGACCGGAACAGTTGACGGGGGATTTCCTGAATCGCTGCCTGAGTCAGAGTCACCCGCATGCCTGAGTCAGCAAAGGTTACATGCAAAAATGACAATGTGTCACTGTTGTAAAGTATTGCAGTTGATGTAATTAGTTACTGTACTTACGTATCTTTTTGGCTACTTTGTAGTTGTATTAAAGATTTTAGTCTCTACTTCACTACTTTTTTTGCAGCACTTTATTTTTGCTACAGAAGAGTTAATATTGCCATTTACAGGACATTGAAGGTACTATATCTTGTGGAGTTTGCCCTTACTTACTAAAACTTGTCAACATGGCTTCCTTATGTGAATCGAGTGCATTATCATCAGATAGTTGTCAATCATTGGCGCTTTATACAGTATGTGAAATGAGGACATGACTGCAGCTGGCGATGAGGCCAAAACCAGCATGTCCAGTGCGAAAAGGCTTTGACTTTTTAATTTTACTTAACATTATTTTATTTATCCGTTATTTTGAAGAGACATTTTTGAAGGATTGTGGTTTATGAGCTTAAATGAGACTTGGGTGTTTGTAAGAGACGTAGGTTATGGTGTTGACCATGATTCCTTGCTATTTTTAGGTGTTCAATCTGATTATCATTTAAGAAAATATATGCACGAATCAACTGTTTCTTGTTTTTCACTGACATGTCTCTTAAGTGTTGAGGACTAGTGTTTCTTTGAGCCTACATTCAGTATGAGTAAAATACTCAAGTACTGTGAAAATTAGATACTCTAAGACTTTAATTGAAGTGGTGACTTGTAACTTGTAATGGAGTTATTTTCACTTCAAGATATCTGTACTTTTTCTTAAGTATGGTTTACATACACATCGTGACTTCAGTTACATTAGCTCATATAAATGGCATTATTATAATCATACATTTAAATTTTAAAATAAAATACAGCATCACACTATATAAAGGACACTGCAGTCTCGGCTTGCAATTTCAACTTTTCATATAAAAATAATAAACACACAGATCTTATATGAATCTCAATGTTACATTAAAACTAACTTGCATCGACACATATATTTGGAGACATGGAAAGCAGATATCAATAAAGGCTGAATAAAGATATTACGCTGTAAAGAAGAACCACACGCAGTGGACATCCCAGGATGAAGCCCAGGGACCTGCTAGGTGCCATGCTTCACAATAGAAAGGATAAGATCTGTGATGGAAACGGTTGTCGGGTCACAGACACACACAATAGAGCTCACGTTAAATCAGCCTGGCTCTCTGCAACCTCGGCTTTACACCCCCTTACTCACAATCACACAAAGACATGCTGATCTGAGGTCAGTCATGGTACTTTTCAGCCTGAATAAAAGCCTGTAAAGCTTCAATGAGCTGATCTTAAACATGCTGCAAGTAAATGAGAACAATACTGTGTGTTACCTTGACATGGCGATTGTATGTGTGTTTAAACAATAAAAACATTTATAATGATTATTTATATGCATTATGATAATGGAAAGTAATGGAAGTAAAAATCTATCATTTATAATTATTCCTATTTAATTACCTAATATGATGCCCCCATTTTGGCATTAAACAAAGACTCTTACCTTTTATAGAAGCCATTGAGAGGCTGCAGGCAAAGAAACTGCCAATAATCCATACAGTACGTCTTAAGCTTCAACATTGTCTTGCGCATACATCCAAGAGTTCAGTGATTTCGCCTACCACATCCCTGCTGGCCTGTGTAAACAAGCGAGATGCACGTGGTTTGCTTTAACACCTGATCCAGAGGTGCCCGAGTGACAGCAAACTAGACCAAGCATCCCATAGACGAAGATCCTTGATAGCAACAAAAGAGAATAAAACAAGGCCCTGGTGGCAGCTGTAAATCCTTCCAACACAAAGAGTAACACCCCGCTTGATGTCTCTCGCACCCCCAATGAAGATATCACACGCTCCCCTTCACACACACACACCACGTGCACGACCCTCCGGTGCTTCAGGGACGTAACACAAAGTGTGTTTTGTCTGAGTGAAGGTGGAAGATTTCAAGGAGAATCTAGCCAGATCTCTTCTCCAAATGTTCCAAAATGATATTGAAAGTGCTCAAATATCCTCTCCAAATCTCTGCGACTCAGGTTTGAATTACAGCTGCTCCCATTGTCTGTCACTGGTGATGACAGAGTCCAGCTACAGCTTGCTTGCCCCCCAATGCCCCTCCCCTGCGTGGGCCTGTATTAATTATGCTTTATCTGATGGTTCGATCCTTTGGCAGTCATGTGTGTGCTGAGCAGTGCTAATCATGAGAAGCACATGGTGATCAGCAGGGACCGACTTTCAACAAACACAGGCTGGCTGATTTACAACCCCACTCAGATATGCTGATGCCCGTTGCCGGGATACGGAATCATTACCGATAAAATGCTAAGCGGAAGCCTTAACGTGACTGCTGATTGGCTGCTGAATAGATGAGTGGGCATGACCTAGTGAAGGGTACTATACTTCCTATAATAGGATGTAATGGATATAAAAAAAAGATAAAATGTAAAGCAAGATTGTTTGTAGGGAGTGAACTGTAAATCAATACAAGCAGTGAACTGGAATTAGACTGTAAATTTTATTTCATTTAATTAAACCAAACATAGATACCTGTTGAGTTTTATTGGATATATATATAAATATACATAGTTACAAAAGAAAATGTTTATATCGTCGGCAGTACGGCACCCATTGACTTCTATTGTATGGACACAAAACCAATGGGTGCCAGTTATCATCATTCTTCCAAATATCTTCTTTTGTGTTTCTTTCTTCTGTGCCGAAGAAAGAAAGTCATAAATGATGACAAAATTTTCCTTTTTAGGTGTACTACCACTATATGTAAGAAATTATTAATAAGTGGCAAACAATACTTAGAAAATATATATATATATATATCTGAAATGTTTAAAAACACCTTAAACATAATTTAAAATTTAAAAATTACTGATGTTGAAAAAATATTTAATGTACTGTGCAGACTAGAAAATACAAAAAAGTATTTGACTTCATATTTTATACATCATAGAGTTATATATATTCATTTAGAGATGACATTGAGTACTTAATAATTTATTAAAACTTTAAAGAAAGTCCCACTCTGTAACCAAAATATTATATAAAAAATAATCACAGAGTGCAAACAATATATTTGCAATCTAATGTTATCCCTGAACTGATAAAAACATCTTAAATATATATTTTGCATCATACAAAATTCTTGATGTTGAAAAATATTTCATGTACTGTGCAGAAGAAAAACACTAAATGAAAAAAGCGAAGTATTTGACTATCTGCATCTTTTATACAATCCCACGAATACATTATTATTCAGGACGCGAGTCCAAACCTGAATATGCAAGAAATAAATAGCGTGACCACATTGTTGGAGAAACTGAATGGTCTGAATACGTTTATTTAAACACATGATAGCACATTCAAGCAATCTATTTTAAGGTAGCGTGACTAGTAATTACCAAACCCTATTGGCGCTTATTTCTCCGGAGAATATCTGTACTTATACATGTGCATGTGATGCTTGTCATTATGCAAGCCACTCTAGCTCCTATCTGCATCCAGAGCAGATCTTACTGCTCCCTCTCACGGCCCCTAAACCCTCTAAAACCCATACACAGCCCGGCACACAAACACACATTCTTTGTTTTAGTTGCGTCCTGGCTCAAAAAACTCAAAAGAGCCCAACCCCAAGTCCCTATGACATTGTGCTTTGCTATATTGTATGTAAAATTGGGTCTGTTCAAATCTCTTATCTTATATATGAACAACCGCAACGCTTGCCTTATCCAAAATCTTCAACGTTAATCATTAAAAATAACTTAACAGACTTTTCTAAAAAGGTTTAAACTCATTAAATCAGATTACTGTCGGTAAGTAAAGGATCCAAATGTTTTACGGCAAACACAATTCTGTTCACTTAAAAACCGTTCACACTCAGCCTTACTGCAATATAACTCTAAATTGCTTTTAATTTGATGTCCTTTAACTTGTTTAAAGCCCATAAACATGATGGCATAAGTAAGACCACACATGTCCCATCCTTCTCATTAATGAGTCCCAGAAAACAGCTCTTTTGTCTTGTGGGTAGTTTAGGAGACCATTTTGTCTAGGAGGGGGGCTGGGGGGTTGACTACTGAACAGACCAGGCAACATCCATCATCCGGTTGGCTGAGAAGACTGTTTTCTTCTTCCAGCCAGAACCAGGACGATTTGAATGATGGGTGATTGCGGCTTTATGCATTTCCAGAAATGTCAAGATACGACTTTGAAAGAATTGAATAGTCCCATTTATATAAAATATCTATATATTACATTTGAAGAAAGCAGAAGGAAAATAACAAAGGCACGGCAGACAAAGATATCTCTTGGAAAAGATCCAAGCGAGTCTCAGCAATAAAGAGCTTATTTGTGGAAAAACCTACTCATTCTTTAAAAGACAATCAATATCATATCCCATTCTTTAAAAGAAACTCACTCCGCTTCTCCTGATAAACTAAAACAAAGCTTTAAAACAGGAAGCCGTAAGTGATCTTGAGATGGCAGACCAGACCAGAGCCACCCATTAGTCCCTCTTGTACACCAGGTGTTGGCCTTTCAGGACCCAGCTGTGCACCGCGTCCGCAGTAAATGAGCCATTCGGATCTCTGGTGCTAATGACAGCGGTCAATACCCAAGGAAGCACACGCCACGCTGCCATTAATGAATGTTCAGCACCAGTTAATGGCCCACCGGCATATGAATGCCAGTCTTACCATACAGGACTTCATAATCATGAATGTCACTCATGGGAAATCTCAAACGCATAGATTTGCACGTTTGTGGTAATTAAAGGCTATACGTTGAATTTGTGGTTTCTGCAATACTTTGCGGTTTAATGTTATCTCGAGGGTTCACTAGAGAACAATATGTTTGCAGATAAAACAGATGCAAGATGTAAAGGTTTTATTCCACTGTAGCTTGGTAGATATTTGCAAACATAAATATTTAACACCAAACCAACCGAATTTAAGAAATATTGATTATATCTTTGTTAAAAATACATCAGCTGTTGGCTTTATGCTCTGCTTCACTACTTTAAAATGAATTCATTATAAATGCCCTTATTGTGACAACTGTCATTGAACGAGCATAAAAGCCACCTGCATCTATATCTAATCTGCCCTGGTATAAATCACTATTTACATTTATGAATTAAAAACATTCAGAAAGTGTTATTGATTTATAATCATAATCTTCAGAATATGACAATACAGTAAGCATTTTAATACACAACTTGAACTTCATACCTGTGTCCAACACAAACGGCCACATTGATCATCTACAGTAAAATAAAAAAAGCCAGAATCATTGTAAAATGTAAAAAAAATGATCAATGGAGCATTAACAACAACTGTAGACCTTAGACTGTGACAAGTATACGCCCCACTCCCGTCTAAAGAGTCATATTACATTTATTTGTGGTTTGTTGGATAACCACATCACCCCATCATATGGCACAGTAAAATAAAAAGCATTTCACACAGAGTCACCAGCTGTGTAAATACAGGTTGGTTTTAAAGTCCCAGGGACTGTTTTGAAATACATAAGAACTGATTATATAACTATGTTTGCTCTTTTATAATGTTTTATCCCCCGGGCCTGATGTCTCCCCATAGACGGGTTTCTTGTGAAATGGAGAACATTGTTATTGAATGTACCAGGGAAAATATAAAAGCCTAGGGTGGTATTATATTAGTAAGGAAACACTTGTGATAAGATTACAATATTTTTTTATTACTAGTATTTTCCTTTGTTCTCTATCCAAAAAAGCTAACCTGACGGGATTGAGAAACACACACACACACACACACACACACACACACACACACACACACACACACACACACACACACACACACACACACACACACACACACACACACACACACACACACAGGATCACATAGTGACGTTACAGAAAGATTTCTACCATCATAGACTCCATCTTGTCTCCACTCAGCCTGCTAACTTCATTATTACCCTCTTCTCTCCTCAGCAAAGCGTAATGTCTGTCAGAAAGCACAATGTTAACATCTTTCAGGACAGAGCAGTATGGCCTCTTTTAATTCCCTCAGGTGATTAAATACCCAAAGTGCCGTTATCTTTACCTATCCGCTTTGATTGGCAGAAACCAATAAGTGCTAAATATGGCAAGGCTTTACTCGTGACTTCCAGGCTTAAAGACCCCCGAGAGGCCTTGGCTGCCTGAAACTGGTAGGTGGGTGTGTAATTGGAGTTATTGTCATGGCACGTGGGTCCAGATGGGATCTAGGCTGAAATGATGACGGCAGGCTGTATTTTTTGTGGCCTCAATATTGGTTCTCTGAAAGATGGCTATCAGTGAAGAGCACTGCTCGACCAGATAGACTAATTTATCTCGATATATATTTTCCCATGATGTGACACTGTCGATGGTGTCCAGCACCTCAGGGCAAAGGATTATGACACCCAACTACCCAAAAGGCACGAGCCAATATGTGTATGGCTGATATTGATATGGCCCCTTTTGATAATAATAAGCCATTGGCTTTTGATATCTATCTATAAAAAAGAACATACACAAACAAAATACATTTAAGAAGAATGAGAAAAGCACACTGGTGCTTCTAGTTTATTTTACTTTATTGCAGTTCTTTCCTACTGGCTTCCAATACGTTCTTTGCCATGGAGAAATGGTACAAGGAAATCATTTTCAGTTGGTGGCCTGCTCAGGGCACGGTTAAATGGGGGTTTGGGGCGTATATTTACGACCACTGTCATGTTTCTGGTGAGAGAGGGAGACGGAAAGAAAGAATAGCAGAATATCTTTGTCTTGTATTTTTAGGCCAAAATCATGATCACTCCCTTTTAAACGTCTTCAGAAAGTCCCTTTTCCCCCACACAAGGTTTGAACAATAGCTGCCTGTGGACAGTCCCTGTGAGAATCATACGAGCACAAAAAACACTGGAGTGCGAAACTCACACCATATCGGGATGACATGAAATGGCATCCAAATATAGTTCCAAACGCCCTAAAGTGGATCAGTAATGACACTTCTTGACGCGTCTCATTTCTTACAGAGTCCAAATGATTCTCTTCCTTGTGGGTTTCGGTGCTGTGTGAGGAATAGTGATTTATCGGCATTCCTTCTGTTCAGGGAAACAATTTTGTGAAAAGTGAAATGCTTTATTATCATTCACAGAATGATTTTCAAGCATTTACAAAACAATGCTGTTTAAAGAGTACCTTATTGAAGATGAGTTTACTTTAAATATAGAAAGAATGGTTATTAAACGGAGAAAAGGTTCAGCTGTTATTCAAAAGCGAAGCAAATATTATATATCCATATAATTTTATTTGAAAATAATAAAAAATATATATTACATATTTTTGATATAATTATATATATTTTTTAATAAAATTGTATTTTTAAATATTACGTAGGTTTTTAAAATAACAGTCAAACCTTTTTGCTTGGTTTGTTTAAGAACTATTAAGAATTATAATACAAATATTATATGTATTTATTTATTTTTAATAAAAAAAATATGAAATAAACAAATATAAATTATTATTTCTTAATTTTCATCTGTTAATGTATTTCTTTTATATAAATAAATATGATCTAATAGCCAAACCCTTTTTGCTTTGTATGGTGTGTTTAATAACGGTTCTTTAGTAATAAATAATGTGACAAATATTATATTATATTTATTTTACAATAAACAAATATAAATAAAATATAATATATTAAATATAAATATTATACATTCAATATGTGTTTCTTGTTTTTAATAACGGCCTTTTCTCCTTGGTAGATAACCATCTATTTTTCTATTAGTTTCAATACGTTTACGTTCTATATAAAAATTAAGGTATTGTTTATTTTGTTTTTTGTAGTCAAATATAATTGTATTATTTTAATAACGCATATTGTAATGTTCTGAACATATGGACACACTTGCCTTCTCAATTCATAAATCTACCTCAGATGTTCCCTTTTAACTAGTGCTGTACACCCTTCAGGCACCTCTTAAACATATTCCTGCATCACGGACAACTAAAGATCAGTGCTCCCTCTAGTGGACAAAGACATCACCCCGTAGTCCATCACCTCATTCATATTCCACACACTCATTTGCATTACCTGCTGGCCTGAGGCAAACCACATTCATAGTGATCCTTCTATGAACATATGAATGAATCACAAGGTTCAAGTACGCAGACATACAAATTACACACAGACAAATGGCTGCATATGCAAATGAGGACAGCTGGGTGCAGAACAGGGTCAGATGTGGGTTTAGCATATTAAATGACTCAAAGCAAACACGCCACTCGCCAACCAAACACGGGCAGCTAAATGGCGAGCGCATAAAACCCCATATTGTAAACAAAATGCAGCATGTATTTATTCCATCTGAGAGACGGGAGCCATATGAGCTTGTTTGAATGAGGCCAGACCACTTAAACACGTTTAACCGAGGTCTAATGGCCTAAGTATTTAATGACCGCATGAGAATACAACAAAATTAATTCAATCACAAAGAATTGTAATTTCAGATCCATTGGCCAGGATGGAGACTGATTACATCAGAACTCATCAACTTTATCCATTATGAGGCTCATAATACATGATCTGAACCAAAAAATGCCTTTTCTTGTTAAAGGGATATCTTATGTGGCCCTCAACACTGATGAGACAATTACACGGCCACTGTGGGCTCCTGGCTTCATTACACTCCGATCACAGATGACTCTTTATTAAGAATAATATGCATTTCTTTAATATCCAATGATAATGTCTTGTGTGTAGGAGCAGTTTTCTTCTATTCCCCAACCAAATTATGAACTTGGAGACTTGGGGGATATTAAAAAACGAAGTGGAAAAGCAGAAATATGAAGCAATTTTTTAAGGCTGACGAGACAGTTTCCAGACAGAAATGCTCTTTACACAGAGATGAAACGGGGCAGCCACGGTGGGTTCAACCTTTGCTTTGAAGTCGCTGTTTGTTGTCAGCAAATTAAATAAGTCCATATGAAGATAAAAGGTGAATAAAATGTCACCCGAGGCGCTCTGGTTTGTCCCGTTAAGCTGTTGACGCCAGCGAGAGTTGTGAGTGGAAGTTAACAATCGACAAATAAAACAGACTCTCCAAATGTGTTGCGCAGTAAATGGGCACGGCATAACCAAATCAACATGACGGGAAAACCTGATTATCTTTTTTATAGAAAAGCAAACAGTGCCTGTCTCTGCAAGACTCTTGTTACGAGAGGCTTGCCAGGGAGATGTGTGCGGTTTCCAGGGCGTTGCTATGTGGTCACAAGGGTGATTGACACAGTGCTCATCTTTTAGACAAAAGACAAAAAAGTCGTAATTTGAACAAGCACATCCTAAAGGACATCCTAAAGGTTTAGTTGAATAGAGGAAATCCCATCTGTTATGTTTGGGGATTGAGGCACGGCCCTAAAAGCAGAGCTCTGATGGAACCAACAGGCTTTCACCATTCACCTTTAAAGACCAGCGTGAAAAACATGAATTTGTCATTGGTCTCACCTTCTGCTCCTGGAGATAGCAGTCACAGGGTTTTCTACTTCAAGGTTTTGTGTAAAATGTATGCTTTAACACAAATTTGATGGATTTTGGCTCAGCATTTCTGCAACCATGTTTAATGTTCCGTAATACTAAATCAAATACAAATTTAACAGTTTTGCAGTGTACGTATTAAGGGCCATATTAAGGGCCCTGTAATACACTTGGCACAATGCGAAGCAAAGACTGCAAGTTTCAGTCTGACGCAGATTTCATTTTCATGTACTGCACCATGTTGTTTAAATAGGAAATGCATTTGCACCCCTTTGTGCGACCATGGAAACGAGGTGTGTTCAGGCACATTGTTCATACGCATCATTTAAATTAAAAACAAGTTTTTGAAAGTTACCGCATGTTTTCGTAGTACATCAAGCTTTCATCTGTAAAGATCAAGAAAATCTTCATTCCTCATGATATAACCTTTTTAAATATTCTACCTGAACTACCAAGTGTCAGTCCTGATATTAAAAACTGCACTCAGTTGCTACATTTTTAATATGTTCAGTCTGATGTACAACGGATAAGACATGTAGAGTGTCACGCTGTGAGCATTCCAATTCCAGTGTCGTCTATGTTATGATGGTCTGTAGATTTACTCATTGTGCCCCAACCAAGATAAAGTCTTCATAATTAAATCCAGTGAGATAAAGCAGAAGGTCTGGGGAGATAACACTGATCATGAGTTTATACTAAGACAGGTATCTTTTCCATGTATGCAACAAATTATTTGCCTGTGTCAGCATTGGCTGACAGGTGCTACAGTACCGGAGAATGTAACTATACATCATATTTCAAATAAACAAAGATAACTCGCTCACGTACAGTTGCCACAGCAAGAATATAAGCATCATTATTTAGATCAGAAAGCAAACAAACACAGAAAGTAGATAAACAAAGTACATAACTGCAACAAAATCAGTTGAGCTACTTGATTTCTGTACTAAAAAAGAAAAAAAGGGTTGCATAATTAAAACTGTCAAAAAACATATATTAAAATGATGAAATAATCTACTTATATGAACTATTTAAAGCATCTGCATCTAGGCCTATTTGCTGACATCTTGGTCTGAATATTTTAAACTCCAAAAGATTTTCACTTTTTTACATAAAACTACAACTACATAAAAAACTATCTCAAAACTTTAACTCACATAAAACTGTAGGTTACATGACTGATCTATAAACAAAAATTGAGATAGAGAGGCAAAGGTTACAGATTGCAGCGTTCATCGACCGTGGAATTAAAAATGATAATACAAATTTTCTTACTCAGTGTTGCAGTGATTATTATAAATGATGCATTCATGTACATCATAATCTTTTTAAAATGTATGTGCAGTCGTAATCTTTATTTCAAAACATAAAGCTCAACTCCCCCTCTAAACAACAACTCTTCTCTTCATGACGTAATGCCTGAAAAAGAGGTCAGGCTATATTGACGGTGGTGTATCAAGCCAATTTACAATGATCCAATTAATTAAGGGAGGGCGACATGAAGTCCCGCCCTTCTTATTTCAAATTTCAGAAGCCATTTCACACAGTATGTACGTCACGAAATGGAAAAGAAGAAAATCACAACTTCCGTTTCATGGTGACTTTAAATAAAACCGAGGGTAATAGAACGCACAGTTTCAACTCTGAATTCTGAATATTTGTCTACTAATTTGAACATAACTCAAGTTCAAACCTGATACAATTACACCTGTGACAGCACAACAGTTCAATTCTATATTAAAGTCCCAGTGAAATAAAAAATGACAATGTCAATTCGTGAAATATTGCAGCGTTTATTGTTAATAGCTTATCAATGTGGGTCATTTTCTTTTTAAAAGGCATGTGCCCTCATAATCCTCAGTCAACATCTGAAAAAACAATTCCGTCCTGAAAGGACTGTCCATCTTAAAGAGCGTTTACACCAAAGGCGGTAAATTGCGCTATTCGTGCGTAGTTTTGAACATAAGCCAAGACGCTTGAACATTTTGAGTTTACTCGCTTCATTCGTGCGTGAAATTCGCTTCATTAGCATGCGAAATTCACTTCACAAAAGACATAAATTCACGTCATGGGAGGGGCTTTTGCCAGGCGGCTCCAGTCTCGTTGCAAAATGGCTGACATGGATTATGTTGAGAGGGTAGCTGTGCTTTGTGTGCTTTGGAAGGCTAAAAGGCATGGCTTTTATACACGCAATCAAATCGCAGAGAAAGACAAAAGCCACGTCCACTATTGTTTTAATACCAAATTCTATTTCACTAAGAAATGCGTCAAAATACGGAAGTAAAAACGATCGCAATTCCCAACTTGATTTTCACCACAGGTCTTTAACAAATCACAGAATTACTATATTATTCCTTTAAAAGTTTTACATAAACATATCCAATTTTAAAGTACTTGCAACACTATTGTCTGGTGAAGAAAAATGAGTCCAATCAAAAAGCAACCACGTTTATTCACCAAATCTGGCAGATCTATACTATATAGGGTGTGAATCACACACACAACTAGGTTAGAAGCATAAATCCCATCAGCACACTGAGTGACAGATTAATGCTGTGCCACCAAGCTGAGTTCTTCTCCTCTGACCCCTGAGGTGGAGTCTGACTCTCGCTCACGGTCTAATGTGAATGCCTCCCTCCAGGAGGACACAACGTCACTAGCCATTACTGTCACTGACACGACCACTACCAAGCTCACTCTAAAAACACATCTAAACACAAACCACAGGTGAAAAATTGCTGGGATGGTGATACGTTTGTTTCTACTGCACTTTTCTGGAGAGCGTGGTCTGTAATAGTAATTGAAAGAACGAAATGAAATCAGCATAAATCAAATCACAAACGGTAGAAATAATGCAGATTACGACCAGTGGGGAATGGAAAGTAAAAACCAAAGCAAACTGGCATTGCATTGGACCGTAAAAAGAAAGTATGATCTGGAAGAATGTAGCTTTACTGTTCAAAGAAGAGATGAATCTAACAAATACAGATTCAGTGATCACAATCTAGTCAAAGAATAAAGCGGACACAGACAAATGTGGCTTCTAAAGAAAAAAGGAACATGTGAATACTGAGACAATGGCAAGGCTGTGGAGACACACTCTTGCTCCCAAATATTTTATAAAAGAAGAGTTTTGATTCGGAAGTTTAGAAAAACATTCAAACTCATTTCACAATGTGGAAAAATGAAAGCGATTAAACGCAGGTGCCACTGGAGTAGGGCACTAGTACATCTGTTAGCAAAGCTGCAAAGACTCGAAAACCAACCGCTGCTTTGATCAGCACATTCACTGAGAGTGCTCTGTGCATGGCTGTAATCAGGGTGCAAAATCAACACTTGCCAAGCACAAAATGGGCTAAAGATGGGCTTTGAATTGGCTTATTTTGTAAATACAAGGTTTTGTAACAGGTGCATTTGCAAGATCGAGACAATCTTAGCACTGAAGAACAGCCAAATAACTAAATAGGTAAGCTATGGATATGTGAATGCTACTTTTCTATTGCTTTTATTTTTAGAACAACTTTTTATTGTGCGTATTCATACCAATAATATAATGTATGGTGAGTACACTGAATATGAAATAGGACCAGAAAGAGACAAAGAGAAATGAAGAGAGAAAAGGTGTGATTAGTCATGGACCGCTCTGGAAGTAACGCGTGACCATTGTGACCTTGAGGGAGCGTCACATGACTTGAAAGGCTGTCCCAATTCCCTTTTCTCCCTCCCCCCGGGAAGAGGCTCAGTGGGCAGCAGTGGAAGATGTGCAGGAGGACAGAGCTAAGAGCAGATGGAAACACGGGTCATCGCCTTATGCAACCCCCCAGCTGAAAACAAGCAACGTTGACTGCCATTTTTAAGGTTTAAGGTCAAGGTTTACCATAATGCTTCTGAATGACGCCTACATGAAATTCTTGGCATTCAACTGCCGAGGAAAATGATACAGTTCAGTAAATAAACATCAACCTTTTATTATGACTGTGATAAGGCTGGTATCTGCAGACAAATAACATAATACAGGCCTTTAAACAAAATGTAAACATAAACAAATAATGTTAACAAACAGGAGTTGCTATCTGTCAATATGATGTAAATTATAATGTAGATTTTAAAATAAATGTAGATGTAGACAAAAATGTAAGAAGCTAACATACAAACTTTACACTGTGATTAATAAAATTCACAAAATATAGAACACGTAGCAGCCCTAATAAATATATTTTTAAGGAATGAAACTCAATCAAAGTCAATTAAACTTTTCAAATAGTATTCATTCAATATATAAATTAGAACACGTCCTGAATAAATGCTAGTGTGGATTTATTGCTTGGTTTTCTAATACTGTAATTTGATTTGAAGCATACAATTTACGAAAAAAGGGTTAAAAAAATTGGCCATTGAAACCAACATACTAAACCACTGCTAGTAAAAACACGCGTAATGAGACTTCCGTCTCAAAACTTTATAGTTACTGAGCCCAAATTACCTCCACGTCCTACATGTGCCACAGAAAGACCATAAAATATAAGTGGATGTTAAATCTGAGAGAGAGAACGTTCATTCACTCTGACAAACAGCACTGCTCCCAATACGGTCTAAAAGTGCTGCCTTATACTGCTTCTAAAAATAGTCTTGCGTGACATCATCAGAGCTACGTAAACACTGTCCACTTTGTTTTCAGTCTGCGTGCGTGAGATATCTCGACGCACAGAGCCAACCTGATCCCTGTGCCTTCGGCTTAAAGAGATACAGCCTGCGGCAAACTCACAGAATGTGCTGAATGCGTCTGCTTTCCACAGTCCGTCAACATAAAAATGATCAAATATCTTGCCGTGTAAACATCTGTGTTATGATAGCAAGTTCAAAATTAATAAAAAACGCATCAAGCTACCGTAGCAGAAAGGCTGTCACATATGACAGTGAAATGTGGTCTTAAGCCAAAGACATGCGTAGAATAACAAGATGTGCACGTCGCCACGCTGTCATAAATGCTCCTGTTCATCATCGCTATAGAATACAATGCCTGAGGTTAACTGCATCTGTTGTTCCTCTGAAAACAACAGCAAAGCTCAAAATTCTTATCTCAAATGACTCCAAGCACAACTACACACAAACACACACACAATTCAAACATGTACTCACAAGTGGTACCGATGGCAAGCCATGAAGAAGCTGTGTTATGAATCTCCTGAGCGTGCGAAACTAAGCGTCAGTCTCACACACACACTTCTATCCTCTCAAACACTCGCAGGCGTGCGCGACTTAGCGGGGCGGCAAACAGCGCAGAGTGTGTGATGTAATGTGCAAATCTCCATCTTGCACGCAACATATGAGTTGCTTGCACCCAAGGGCACTCGGGTATCCCTTGAGATTAAGAGTTTTGAAGAGAAAAAGTGATACTTTTGTTTAAATTTATAGTTTATTTTGATCCTTTTTTATTCATGCTTTAGGCTGCAAGTCACTTCTATACCCATCCCGCCCTTGGTTTGTTTTTGTTTACGTGCTCCATCACTCAAAACCTCGACTGTAGTATCGTCTAGGGAGCCAAAGACTCAGTTGGCATGGTGGTTGCTATGGAAACAGATTCTGTTTGCAAAGCCGGACCAATCGGCACGAGCGCGGAGCATCCCTCATGATACACATGGATCCATTAAGAAATAACAAATGATTCAGGCAAATGGAAGACTTAATTAAGGCCGGAGGCAAGGCAGATGCTTTTTAATTCAGAAGAAAGGTTACATTTAATGCACCTAAGGTATTACGACAACGCCTGCGAAATTTGTTAACAAATAATGCATTAACGGAGTTAACAAAACTTCTGATACGGTAAAAAACGGTATGCAAATTCATAATAAAGCTGCATGTAGCACAAATAAGTAGCAGTTTAAAGGTCCAATGTGTAGTTTTTTGGAGAATCTATTGACAGAAATGCAATATAATATGCATAACTTTGTCTTCAGAGGTGTAAAGACATAACGATGTTATGTTTTTATTACACTTTAAGGAGCTATTTCTATCTACATACACCGCGGGTCCCCGTACATGGAATTCGCCATCTTATTTTCTACAGTGGCCCTAAACGGATAAACTGCTCTACAGAGCACGTTTCTTAAATAAGTTACATTTACATTACATTTATGCATTGGCAGATGGTTTTATCCCAAAGCGATTTACATTGCTTTGTCCTATACATTTGTTTCTAAGTATGTGCAATCCCCTGAGATCGAACCTACGACCTTGGCATTGCCAACGCCACGCTGTAACCACTGAGCTACAGGAAAGCGAAAACATTACGACATCTTGGTTCTGTGCAGTCACCGTAATGCTTCAAAAGAGAGGGGTCGAGAGAGCCATTGGTTGCAATTCTCAATCTCACCAGATTAGATTTAGATTCCGCTAAATTCATTCTTTCCACAATATAAATTAAAGTGAATTAATACTTCGATGTACGCAAAAATCGTAAAATATTTTTTCAAAACACAACCTTATGTCACAGGAATTCTGAAGTATTTTACTAGATGGCTAACTTGTATAAAAACATTCAATTTATAAGAAAAAGCGATTCTGAAGCCACTCCCCTAACCCCACCCCAAAACCTTACATCACTGCGAAAAGCAAACCGTACGAAAACATACAAATAAGAATCTAGAAATTCATACGAATTAGCTACCTCGTAAAATACTTTTGTATTTGATTGTGTTTGATCTTCTTGAGACATATATCTACTGTAAAAGTTGAACTATTATTTCATATGTCTTTGCAAAAGCAAAAGACATCAGTCTGACACAAATCTACATAGACCAATGAGTTTAAAATATAACATGAATGCAAAGTAATTAGAACAACAATGGTTAAAATGAACAAAATCACTGGTCTCAAATATAAATCAACCGTCGCCAATAGTGTTACATGTTGTGTGTGGACATCTTAGTCAGGCCGTCTCACCAAACCCTCCAGCATGTACTTTATCTGTAAACCTGCTAACAACAGAGCTGTTGAACATGCACATATCTGCTTACTATAACAATACCTGTCAGACAGAAAACGTCTCATACATGCGCCTCGTACATTAGACTTAACCTGCTCCTACGCTCCTTAATACCTTTACAAGCTGACATAGCACTGAACACGGTGAGGAGCTTTGGAAACATCTCCACCCCTGATAACAAGGTCGGGGCCTTTGTAATGCTGATTTAAGCTCCCGCAGGAGCAATGCATTGTGGGATCAGATCTTTTTCAGTGCAAGGAAAAAGCACGGTAATGAGATTGCGCATCCCACCGCAAACATCCTCATTACTGAGCCTGGGTGACGGGCATTAATGCAGAGCCTCAGGGAATGGAGACGGACGGGGCAGGGGCGGAGTCAAAATCCATTGGATGTAATGGATGTAGCTTTCAGAGAGATGTTGACATATTGATACATCAAAAGGATGCACAGGAATGTAGCATAAAGGACACCACAACTAAAAACTTTTTAATAGAGGGAATTGTATATTGATTTGTTTTGTTTGCATACTGAGCTACTGACCTTCGAACCCTGCCCTCAACCCTTACACATACCCTTTTACTCCTTTTGCTTTTCATGAACACAATATCTTCTTTCTTTTGGGAACCGTTGACTGATCAATCATGAATTTTACTATTGATGTAGGCAATGGCACACACATCCTGAGGTGAAATAAAGAGGTGGAAAAACATCACACAAGAGCTCTGCTTCTGATCCCACTTCGATCCTGGTAATAGCACTCATGCACTCCCCTAGAGAAGATGTCTGGAAATCGTGTCTGTGCGTACGTGTGTGCGCAGAAACATGCCGGCTTTAAAGTGGACTGCCCCCAGTCTTACTCGCTCGACTACTTGTGATCAGAAATTAGCTTTGGCTGAGATGGTCATGCTGAGATTCTCTTTATGCGATGTGCAGCCTCAAATTCTGCTTCTGCTCTCTGACTCAGACATAGACTATGAGGCTCTTGCCTGAGGAGGTAAGGCAGGATAATCTCTGCTAGCCCTCAGCTAACAATAATGCAACAAGGGAAAAAGATTACTTACAAGTGAACGTCCATTTGGGAAAAAATGTTTAATTGATTTGCTGGGGGGGAAATACCAAGAGGAGGAAAAATCTGATGCTTTTGAGAGATTTACAGAGGTGTCTGTGTGGTGGACTTGAATCAGAAGTGTTCAGAGGGCAGAAATGAGGAAGAAGTGTTCAAGAGGGGAAATTCAGCTAACACTTGAACGAATGTATGATTATTTACATGACCTTATTTTGTCAAATTTGATTTACATTGCATTTCAGTATGTATGTATGTATGTATGTATGTATGCATGTATGTTATTTAGATTGAGCTACAGCCGCACTTTTTAAACAAGCTTATATAAATCCTTGCAGGTTAAAGGCCTGTTCACCATAAGGATATGACAAACCATAGGATAACAAAAAGATAAAAATTTTAATTAGTTTTTTTATTTAATGGAAAGTTGAATACAAATCTATAGACGGATTTGTCGAAGGCACACGCCTGGCCCAAAGTTAACTTCTGGTTGATATAACTTTGGTTATAATAAGATCTTATTTTATATTTAATTTATAATTATGTGAATTTATATTCATATTTTATTGTACATGAATTGCATTCAATTGAATTAAAACAACATAACAGTTATTGATTCTACCTGAAGTTAAGCTTGGGCAGCATAACGTTGGTTTATTTGGCCGCCGAAACCTTTGATAAAACATTGAGGGCTCACAGATTTAAAATGGGAAATGGGAACAAGCAGGCTTGGAATACATATTTTATCTTCCATTGGTGTCAACACTAATACATTTCTTGTTATAGTTATCTTTATTGTTATTACTCCTGAAGTGAATGGACCTTTAAGCGATAGTTCACCCAAAAATATAAAATCTGTTATCATTCACCCTCGTATACTGTAAGAGATTTTGATTTGCAGTGATTTTATGTTCATATAGTGAAAGTCAATGGGTCCAACAGTGGGTTGTTTTGGTGACCATCTTTCTTGAAAATATCTTCTTTTGTGTTATGAAAGTTTGGAACGACACGGGGATGAGTAAATGATAAAATGATAAAATAATTTTCATTTTTTGGTGAACTATCTCTTTGAATTAGCAAACGATAGTTTATTGTGGTTAATATATACACGATACACAATATATACATCATGAGGAAGACAATGTGAACACATATGTGTAAACACAGACATCCATGAGTGTTGTCTGCTTCAAAGAGAACAAGACACTTGACACCTCATCATGACACAAAGAAAAGGTGAGAGAGGAAACAGTGCAACATATGGGAGATCGATTTGCATGCCTCACATCGCCCTGACTTACTTAAGAGTCACGCTCAGTCTTCAGCGCTGCTCTCCGCTCAGAGGATCAGTCAAGACTGTGTGTATGAATAATGGACACACATTAAATCCCATGTGCCGAGCGAGAGAAAGAGAGGAAGATAAGGAGTGCAAAAGAGAACTGAGGGCCCTGCAGGGGACAGACAATCAAAACATAGGGGAGACAGAAATGAAATGTAAGTTGCGTGATCGGGGGCTCATTTTAGAAGCACGAAAGCTGAGGTTCAGGTAGACACTCACCGCCCATGTCACATATCTGTTTCTTGGATCAGCGTGATAATATATAATAATAACAACATGTCTGTGAATTGAATGCACTGTCTGGGCTGCTCGCTTCTTTCAATACACTGTCTCCCTCCTCTGGAAGCAAGCCATGCATGCTCACTTTACAGTGCAAACAAGCTACAACTAATTTTTTTAAATATATCGCCCACTACGACATATATAATACAATGCCACTGTCCAATTATTTACATCTGGTGTAACAACATTGAAAGTATCGTACATACTGATACAAACACTTTGCTCTTGTTGTCCTCACAAGCACACTCTTGGTAACCTATAAAACAATATAAAGGTAAAGAACGTGTACAAGAATGTGACTGGTTTGTTTTTATGTCAATATGATATTCTGCCAGATCATAAATATGCTGAACGAATGTTTATCTAGCTAAAATGAAAAAAGAATAGTGTAAATACAATATGATCAATAAATCACGGCAGAATAAATATGTTTATTGTTTTAATCCATCAAAATAATGAATAAGTAATAATAATGTCATGTACAGCCAATTTAAATAACCTTAAACTTTTTTTTACAAATGTAATAATTTATGCTGAAAATCTATGTAAATCCTCAACTAATTAATTTCTAGTCTAACCAGTGTAATGTGACCAGTAGGTGGCAGTATTTTCACACATCCATCACACCGTATTCTCCTCTGAATATAGATTTCTTAGAATTGATGAGCCAACCATAAATATGCTCAGATCATCAGTTCAGACAACGCTTCGCTGGAATTTATGACACCAGAAAAAAACACACCGGTTCTTGGCTGCACCAGACCCAAAGTGCCCAGAAACAGAGTGCAGCTGGGGTGACAGGCATGAAATGAGTATGCAACAAAAACAGCTTTTTTCCCCCATAAATTTCACTTGCTCTCGGTGTAGTCCGGAACTGACAACGCACTCTCTGGGGACATCTTCAGATGTTGTCTACAAAAGGCGCACGGCGGGGAAAGTTTGAGCCAATTCTGCTCGCGAAAAGAGAGCCTGTCGGGGCGTTGCACATCTCTTGGTGCTTCAATCACAGCCAGACAACGACATAATGATTATTACAATAACGCTACTCTGAAGGCACGATTGCTTCCATTATCTTTACAGTTCATCATGTGACTTGGAGGCAGGCTGACAAATGCAGACAAATGAAATCTGGGCATCATATTGTACAATTCACTACAACCGCGACCTTCTGCAGAACACAAATGTATGCCTCTGACAGCAGTAACATGAGCACCAACAGAGAGCTTCGAAGGTCAGCGCTATCCTCATGTACAGAAGGGGAGTTGTATGACAAGACTAAATTCTGTCTTTGAAGATGATCCGGATCAACAGTACGCCTCACGTGTGCTGAACGACACTTTGATATGAAAATGACTTTCTCCTTAAAGAATCCAATCTTTCAAATACTTTCAATAGCAATTACGCCTCACCTTGATATACATCAACGTTTGAGAACATTGATTGTTAAAAGTGACTGCAAGGCTTTCAGCGTTAAATAACAATTGATCAATTCGAAAGGTCACCAGAAAGATCGACAGGAGTAAATGAATCATTATTTTAATTTGCTCTGTGCCTTTGCACATACGTGCTTAAAGACCTCCAAACACACACAAAGACAGAGGTGCTTTAGGTCGTGTATGTGCCAGGATTGCTTTACTGTATATCGCTCTCTTCCCATCTCTTTCTCTCTCTGGGAGTGTTATGATTCTCTGTGATGGCCGCAATCTCTCAAATCAAACCCCCAGGCTCAAGCAATAATTTCAGATAGCAGAATCTGCTGAAAATAACCTCGATAAGAGCGTCCTTGCACCACTGGGCTATTACAGACTTGACAGTAGCTATTAGGCATACGTAAAACTTTACTTGTAGAATTGACTACCCTCAAAAAACACATTATGCAACGGATATAAACATCACTATGAATGTGTATGCCTGAAGAATCAATGCTGTAAAGAGGACAAATGTGCATTTACCATGAAAACTGTACCTACTGCTATACTACCAACGCACCCACTAATTCCTTCAAAAAACCCATAGACAAGGGGTGATGGAACTGGAAGTGCTAAAATGCTAACTCGCTTCCAGGTTATGCAAACAAAATACTGCTGAGACTCTTTTCTTGTGAGACATACATTTACAATCGAGGACTATGATGTCCAATGAGGGAAAATTGAAAAAAATGAAATAAAAAATGAAATATGACACGCATCATTTGTAATCTCTAGTGAAATACATTGTAAAAGTTACCTTCCCAGCCCCCCAGATAATTGAGTCATCGCCGTTCCAGTGTTTAGCGGATCGAGGCCTTGCTAGTGCCCACATTGGCGCTCATATCACGATATGCTGATTCACACCATAGGGAAACTAAGGCATGGAATAACACCCAGCTCACGCTGCCTTGTAAACACATTAACTTCAAAAAGTCCCAGATGTCAGAGCAAGCCACCGCGACGTAATTAGACACTGACAAATTCAAACACATACTGCCACAACAACAATAAAACATTATGAAGGGAGGATGGGCAAATGCTGCAAATCCCGATTCTAATTTGTGTCAAATTCTCGCACTACAGCTCTGTTAGCGTGCGGCTCCGGCCCAATAAGGCATTTTAAAACCAAGACAGAAAGTTTAAGAGCTTTCTCCTTTTCCCCTCGTCCCCACGGAAGGAGGTGCCTTGTTATTATGCCATCCATCGTCTGCTCGACTCGAGCTGGGACAATTAAAATGAAACTGAACTCGGTTTAGCTGTACACCTGATGCTCTCATTTAATTGGAGGCAGACAGAGGCCGAGTCTCCGGCTCCATGCAGGTCTCTGACGCTTTCGTAGATCTTCACCCCTATAAGACTGTGTCTCCGCTATTTACTACAGCATCTCGCCTCCTGGCAAGACCCGTGTCTCCTTGGAAACAGAGATTTGACGATTTGTGTATGTGTGTGTGTGTTGTTTGATATAGTAGGATGCTGCGTGTCCCTTCAACGCTGGCTGGTAAGAGTAGTCAAGCAGCTGTAGTGTGTCCACAGGAGCTGACAGAACACATATGCCAGAGTCTTGTGTTGTACATAAAAGAAGCTGCATCCTCACATACTTTACACAGGCAGGCACGCACGCACACACACTTGACTTGCCCTCATACATATGCTTTCCTCTTTACTGGCAGAGAGAAGGAAGTTAATAAGGAGGCTGTTAAAAATGGGTACCATTTTAAAGGACCGATTGCATGGCGGATGGATGCATGGCATTAGACTGGTTATATTAACACTGAAAACAGAAGCGTTAGTTTTACCTTTTTATATTGGACACAAGTTGGATAATAAAACAAGCAGACTGACCAGGAAACACTCGCAAGAAGGACTTCAAAGGACGTTTCATAGAAGTATTTAAGAGGTATGCACACACACACACACACACACACACACACACACACACATGGAAGCTGTTATTTACCGTTGGTGTAGCTGAATTCTTATTACCAGTTGTAAAACTATGATTAAAGTGAAAGTCATTAAGCTCGTAGCTCAGTAAAATGTTTACAATGGTGAGCATACATTACTCCAGTCCAGTGGCTCTTCCTCTTCTCTAAGGAAGGCCTCGCCCCTTTCTGCGGATTCCTGTGGGCAGAGGTTATCCAAAAACTCTGAATAGTGTACCCGGGAAGAAAAGGGCTGTAGTCCGATTCCAGCCGTTCTCTGTAGTCCAAGACATTATCTCGCGTGGCATTGAACTTTGAGCTTTATCATTTTGCAGATATTATTTATGCTCTAACAGCAACACTACACACTAACTAAAGTTTCAGAATTGGCATCACGGGGAATGGCACCTTTAATAGGTAAGAGAAGTACCAGTGAGGTTATAACGCCTAAATTCTATTTAGGACACAGAAATGTGCAATGCCAACTAATACTGTATGATATACAGCCGTGGACAAAATTAAAACACCGCTCCTGTTTTACCTTAAAAATGGCATTACTGCGCATATTGTGGAAATTCCAGTTAAGTGTGTGTCAGGAGTGACAAAGTCATCCAACAGCAATGTGAAAGACTGACAGCATGACAAGACACATGAAACTGTGATGCAAATCTAGGTTATCAGATTAAATAAATACTACATTTCCTAAATACAAAAAGGTTTTTTCTGTTTGCTGTATTAGAGGTCTGAAAAAATACAGAGCATCTTTTCTGTTATTTTGACCTGTTTCTCCAGAAATATTGTTCACAGAATGAAATGAAAATTATAATTTTACCTAAACACGTTCAATATAAATCCTATAATTCCCAAGAAATGATTTAAAAAATATCAACAATAAGTAGCGATGAAATAAAGCCGTGAGTGATTTTCTCTTTTTCCTTGCTGTTTAGTTAATATTAAGGACATTATAGGTCTAATTCTTTTCCCAAAACCACCTGGAAACACTGAGCTAAGACAAGATGTAGATTTTGAATCGATATTCTCACGCACACATATGACAAGCAGCTCCCTGTATAACAACTGTTATCAGTATTGTATTTTTTCCTTTTTGAAAAAGAAATCTGCGATTGGATGTCCAATGTACAATCCATCTGACATCGCAAGTTGTCAGCAGTTTACGGGGAACTTCAAACCAGTGCGGCCCTCTCGAGCCCACTGACTTTCTCTGACAGACTGGTTATGATGTTTATGCCATTTCCCTTCTCCTCTACCTCTCTCACTTTCATCCCCATCTTTCCTGTCATCTACGGTCCACTGAATGCCATGCCCTGCACCTCCACAGGCCTGTCAGGAGATCTTTAAACAACTTGCAATTTGCTTCTCAGCCTGATGTGAGGAAAGGTCGGTCCGAGCCGTAGAATTTTATCATCCACTCACAATTCTGAGCTTCCTGACGAATTTCACCACTGACCTTTTGGGGACAACGCAAAGTAATGAGGTAAATGTTTTGAAAAACTCATATTTCTTTCCCTTTCGGCCCAAAAGGCACTGCTTCGTTTGACGTGCACTAATGACACTGCCTTTAACCTCATTGTTCATTCTCACTTCGTTCTTTTATACTTCATTATGTGCCTTCTTATTCATTCCTTCCTGGAAAACACTCTTCAATTCTGCTTTCTTAATTATTAGAGACTACAGAATGATATAGACATTTTAATATTTCAACAAATATAATGGGAGAGAATAAAGAGTCCTTGGAGGGGGGGGGGGGGGGGGAGAAAGACAGAAGGAGAGAGAGAGGTTGAGAGGCTACAGTGAATGTCAGCGCAGGCGGTGCGGGCTCTACGTGTTCAGACTTATGATAAGAACAGAAGCAGACAGACAGCAGAATTGAAATGATTAATGAGAGAAAGTCTTAGTGGTCTTAACAAGATTTGTCACAATCACAAATTATAACGGAAGCCTTTCAAAGCAAAAAATAAAAACGTAACAGCATCAATAGCTTCATAGGATGTAGAGCAGCTGTGCTCCCATTCAAATAACCAAGTAAACCCCCAAATCTAAATAGTGCAGGATGAGTCATCAATGTGTTTGTTGTGAATCTGTTTTGAACCAGCAAAACTTCTACAGCAAAGCAGTTTTCCCCTGAAGAGTAAGCTGGAGGATCCCCATTTCCGACTTTTGCTTTCATTATTGTCTAAGTTTCTTCTGAAGAGTTTCAAATTATAGATTCTCACCCGTCACCTTTGCCACACAGAGAGAAAACAGGATTTCTCATCCAAGCAGTCAATAAGCCTGAGGAGAGCCTACTGTACCAGCAAACTCCTGAAGTGATAAAGCCAACGTCACAGAGATTGAATCTTCACTAGTTTTCAAGCACAAGAAAAGGCAATGCTTATTAGATACTGGCCAAGACTCAGAGAACGACAGTGACCCCGCAACCTTATCGGAACTGCGCACCATCTGAATGTGTTTTCCATCAATGAGAAAAGCCAGAGCTCTGAAAATGTGACCCTCACACAATACTGGAATTGTGCAAATTGGCTGAATAAATTTGGCAGTGCGTGAAGCTGGTGCCATTTTCATAATGCATTATATTACTTATTTAATTTCACTTCCCTACTGCTTTTGTAAAGTTTCGATCAGTTTCGTTCGGCCTCATAGGAATTAGCTTACTGAATACAGTTTTACAGCACAACCACCGACACACGTGAAAAAAGAAGGAAGAGGAAGGTATTGTTCGGGAAGGACATTTATCTCACTCTGAAGGAAATTCAAGAACCTTTCCACTTCTCTTTGTGGTAAAAGTGGGCAAATAAAACTTTTTAAAAGTTCAGCTATACCTAGATTTATGGTGGAAGACTCCAAGGATACACAGGAAGCGATTTAACACGATTTAAAAAAAGTTGTGGTGAATGATCTTATAGCACCTGTTGCAAAAAAAACGATAACTGTTGTGAGGAATCTAGACATGTAATATATACAAAAGTGAACACTTTTGAATGTGTATCTGATAGTTTTGACGAACAATTGCAACTCAAACGAAATGCTGACTAAAAATGTGTTCATCATTTACAAAAAAGAATATTTGAAGGGCAAATAAAATAACAATCGTTCATTAACAAATGAAAAGTAATCTTCAGAGTGTTTTTTGGAAGGCCTCTCTCAGTTTTTTGAGAATAGCGAAGCTACAATCTGAAGCTAGAAACATTTGGTTGTCTATTTTATCTGTTACATACTGACCAAACACCTTTATATTCAAAAAGCTGCCACAGATGAGAACAGAGCAATGTGGTTTCTCAAAACTGTCCATTAAAGACAAATCTTTCATTACAATTACCTAACCTCCCCCAAAATTGTATTTGGAAAATTTGTAAAGACACATGAGTGGTGCTTCGCGATGATCACTAAGGTATCGTGATGATTTAACAATTAAATGTATCAATCATGCGCAAATGTTTTAGGACAAGTAGCATCAATGTTTCCCTAACCAAGCAATAGGCTGTTGTGCTGTCCTTCTAAAACCTTGTATCTCCATCTTTCATGATTTGTATCATTTCCCATGTAACTGGGTTTCGCAAATATCGAACCAATGAAAAGCATTAAAAAGTGCTTGTCAACGTAAAGTTAAAAGGTAAAGTGAAGGTTTTTTCCTGAAAAAAATGAATTTTGGCATCCGAGGTTTCAGAAGAACACAGTTGAAAGTAAGTGCATGTTTTACCTAGAACAAATAATGACTTCACGTGCAAATTACGACAAACTCCCAACTGCTATTTATGAGTGACAAGTTCAACGCTATTGATTTATCAGTGTTTGTTTTGCACGAAGTCTCAAAGCTATCAGCACAGATGTGCATGATTGTGTTGAGAAGAAGGGCGGAGGATGGAAACGTCGCAATAAACACCTGAAAGCAGCGAGGGGGGCTACGTGCGTGCTCCGAGGAGGCGGTATGGCTATACAACAGATTGAAGAAACATCAATCTGTCATTACATCCACTCACATGCCTTACATCTCTCACATGGCAGCAGAGCACACACTGATAGCGATTAACACTCGTGCTGAGTTAACAAGCATCCAACGTGGGCGGAGCAAATAGCAAACTGTTTCAAAAACTAAGACAGTACAGCATACAGTACAATTACATGCTTCACAGCTACGTTCGTTTTCACATCTGCTGAAAAACTCAATGAGAGGAAGTTTCCTTACATAGAATCTGTCAATTTCCATTCGATAGAATCAGTAAGGCATAATCTCATTTGCTACGCCAGAACAACAAACTATAGTTGAGTACAGTTACAAGAAAGACACAGAATGGGGGCGCTATGCTACAAGTGCTGCCCTCAAGAGATTCTGACAGAATGGCTTGGAAAACCACTACACGTACATGAGCCGCACAATTCGACCTGCCGTGTCGAGCACCAGCTTGCTGCCCCGGGTCACCTATGGAGGCTTAGGCGACTGCACGTGCCCAGCGTGGTGACGGGAAGCGTAAAGCTGTACTGTTTTACATCCGCTGTCTGATCCGTCGCTCTGCTGAGAGCACATCTGTCAGAGAAACGGCGTGCCATGCAACAAACCCATGAACTCTGTGCTGCCCTGTCTTTACAAGCCGCATATCACAATGAATCTCTTCAAGAGCAAGCCAGCGGCACATTGTGACAGGCAGAAAGAGCCGTAAAAGAGAGGCTTGGCCCGTTATATAAGGCGGCCACTATAGCGCAACGTGGTAGTAAATCCGAGCATGCGGTAAAAGTAGGTAACAGTGACCAGGGTTCCTCTGGCACGAAAATGAATTCTTCTGCAGGCTCGCGAGGGTCAGCTGGCGAACAGGAGCACCGTAAAGGTATGAAACACAATTACTGCTGAAGCTGCAGCTGCCAAATATGCTGTCTTTATAATGACACATTAGGAAGAGTAGCGATCTGACAGGAAGAAACAAATAGATATAAATAGAAGAATGCAAAACAGGTGGGATAAAAGCAGCATTGTTACCTTTTTGATGTGTACAGTAAGTGTTAAGCACCTCTCGCGTTCCTTTGAAATCAATACGCTAGATTTGCATTCAAGTGATAGTTCACCCCAAAATGAACATTTTTGAACCAACCAATGGCAGCACCTATCGTATAGAGACTAAACCAATGCAAGTCAATGGGTACCACCATTGTTCGGTTACCAACATATCCTCCTTTGTGTGTTTGCAGAAGAAAGCCATACAGGTTTGAAATGACAAGAGGGTGAGAAAATGATGACAGAACATTTTTGGAAAACCATCCCTTTAACTTTTATAGCTTTGCTGTCCTTCCGAAACATCAGATGTTTGCAGATGTAATGCATTATTGACATTATTCTTCAAGTTTTGACAGTCATAACATTTTTTTAAGTAGCAATTGTAATAAAGCTGCACTGAAATCTTTCCAAATATGAAAGAGGCCCAGCAAGTACATTTGCAAGAATGACAGCAAGAAATGAAAATGAGGAATAATGCTTTGAAAGTATTTCAAAAGAAAGAAGGGCGACCCTTTTCCAAACAAGCACCCCAGAGGAGTTATTCTAAGAACAGTGTGCGTAAACAAAACACCCTGGATGCATAAAGAGGGCTCCTTCTAAAGGAGGAGGTCATTAAGTAGATGTCTGGTGTCAGGGTGGGCTTTATTCGCTCACAAAGCCCTGTTTTGCTTTAATCCACCAAGAGCTGTGATGTGTTAAATTACAATGGTGTCAGAAAATAACAGGCCTTCATACAAAAACACACACCTTCTTCATTAAAAACTGGCGTCTCAAAGTAGGGGGCGGGGTGTGGGGTTCAAATCATGACAAGGCTTTCACAGTAATGACTCGTAATTTGCCTTTCGTTACAGGACAACGTGTCACAGCAATTGTATTAGTCAAAGCGGCACAATTAAGACAACACAGTGAAGATGAATTTATATTCCATCTGCTAGATTGACAGGTTTGGTGAAAGAGCAGAGTTAAGCTTTTCTCACCAATTGAATAAATAAGGCTCAGAGGGAGTATGGGTGGGTTTATTTTTGTGATTGTTTTATTTATAAAATAAACCAACAAACAAAATTGTGACTTAAACAGAGCCGTGATAGACTACTATGAGCACTTTTCCACCATCGCGCCGAACCGTTCTGAAACGGTTACAGTTATGTTTCCACGTGAGCCTGGTTCGACACGGCACAACTGTTCTCGGCTCAGAATTTTCGGCACTGTTGTCTGACTGGCACTGAATCAGGCTAATGAATACGCGCAGAGGCGTTATAGCTCAGTCTCTTGTGTTACCAAGGCGGTCTTGCTGTGGAAAATGAAACCATTACGTACCGGCTGGCATGGATCGGCACGGAGTGGAACGATTAAGTAACAAGAACGATTTAGCGCGATAGTGGAAAAGCACTCTATATCAGTGTGGCCAATTATTTGTCTGCCATTTTAAGATCATCTGTGCCCACTTGGGCGATTAAATCTGAATGTATTTACATATTGTTTTATAAATACTTTTGAGTAAATAAACGTTTGCTTAATTTCAGAACTTACTGTGAATGTCATTACTGCCAAAGGACGTACTGACTTTGCACAGCGGAGGGCCTGCAACCCCTTTAGCAATGACTACATTTCACTAAACAGTATGGTGTGTGTCTTACTGCTTTAATATATCGTTGCTGTCCTTCCAAAACCTTGTATGTCCAATTTCGCTGTTTTTCAGGAAATGGAAAAAATAACGTCCTGTTTAAATAATAATACAATACTGTTCTATCAAAGTTGACAGTCACTTTTGATACTGCTTGTATATTTACAAAACCCAGTTAAAAACATTAAGAGAGACTAACAATAATGATTTAAGGCAAAAAAAAGAAAACATGAAATATGAATATACCTTTTTACAGGAGGACAGTTGCAATAAGCAGTATATATAACATCAGATATTACCACATATCTTTATAGAAATTGGAGTAAATACACGTTGCAAAACTGTGAGAACATTCCAGACTGTAGGGAAGGGGAAGATGACTGGATGCATCTTCACATAACTCCCAATAACATTCGAGTGGTTTTGGGAACAGATGGCGGGGTCTGCCCTCCTCTCCCAGCTCCTCTGCATGGGGTGCGAGCACAGACCCATTAGTATTGGCATTCCTTTCTAAACTTGCTAATGAACATCTCTCTTACAGCTAACACCGGGCTCTGGTGATTCTCTGTGCCCCAGTCATCTGAAGTACCTATGACTAAAAATAAAATGGAAATCTAATAGTTTCATTATTGGCTGGTCTCTGTAGGAGGGGCCTAGAGGACACATGCATACTCGTATTACAGTGAATAAATAAGACTGAATTCAAAACTGACGAGATTTGTCATAACCATTCATGTTATATGAAAAGAGCTTGGATGTGTATAAATCACATGCTTCGAAATCAAGCAGAAGCACGATTTGCTGTACACGCTATTAAATGATAACTGTAGACTGTATTGATCACTTAACTGAAGAGTATTTTAACGTAGGGGCATTTGAGTTTATTTCTACAGATAAAGAGGAGGCTAAAAATACTGTATGAGCCTTCAGGGCATTGCACATTGAGTCGGAAATTTGCGTCAGAATTCTCTGCATGTTAAAAAAATTATGTTGTGTCAATCACATTTACATACTTCCTCCGATATTTTCTTTTACATAAAATTCGGACTGGGTTTGATTTTGTGCGTTTTTTGCATCAGTAACAAGCATTTTGAGAGGCGTATTGACAATTCAGAGACACGGTACAAACAAGAGGCAAATACGAAAAAACGCATACGAAACCTTCGGACAATATGTGCTTAGCATGATGAATCTAACATTGAAGGTTGAGGTAAGGGCAATTGTTTGTAACAGATAACAGACTGCAATACATCATATAAACAACAACAACAAAATTATTACACTTCAATATAAAATCTCAAGAATATTTTATGTAAAACACTTTAAACTTCTGCACACACACATAAACATTTAAAATAAGCATGCGTATGAGTTGTGTTTTTAATTGTGCAAGAAATATCAATCCAACTGCAGTTGGGTTGTTTTGATTACCCATTAATAACTTACAGAAACACAGCTAACTAACAATTATACACAATATATACAAATAAAAAACATGATTTATGTAAATAAATGTATATGTTTATGCAAATTACCTCTTCATTTAAAAGTATATATTTCGATAGAAAATATAAATATATATATATATTTGTTTTCGAGGGCGTTTGTAAAACAAAACGGAAAGATGGTGATGTTTCTCACAATATCTCACCATCATCGGCTCACATTATTCATTTTCAGAAGTCATCTGAAAACCATCATGCAAAAAAATTGACACCAGATCGTGCTAACAGGGGAAAAATACAAAGATAACAAAAACTAAAGAGACACAATACATTACAGCTGTCACCACCAGGCAGACTTACTTAAGTAACACCCCTGAACTACAGTATGAGCTTGATAACGCTGATAAACAATTAGTTATAACCAAAGCTGTAATTGATGATGTCAGCACCAAAGTTTCACCCACTAAAGTGACACATGGTGAGATAGACCTGGCCCTGTGTGAGGCCTTTGTAAGTGGGTCAATTCATTTTGGGGAGAGCTTGTGAACCTCGCCAGCACTCAGGGTCCGAATTACAGGGTAGCGGGTGCTTCATCTTTGGCCAAAAAGGAGGAGAGAGACATGCAGCACAGTGTGTGACTACAGCAAGCAGTTCATCAAGAACAATTAAAGGATTGTTTAATCAGGGCAGAATGAACATATGCTTTATCTAAAGGGGGAACACAGAATCTATTCCCACAGTCATTATATATAAAGGCTTCATTGAACCTGTTTGCAAAAATTTTGCAATTCTATTGAAAAGCTTTGTTTATACTCAACATAAAATAAGGAAATTGCATGTATCTGTGGTACTGGCCGTGACTATAAATAAACAATATCACTTGCTGTAAGATGAGAGGCTAGTTCCTGTTAGCCACAAGAGTTTAGATTACATTCTCCTTCAGATGAAGGGTTTCAAACCCCTGGACATCTCCTACCATTTGTACTTTATGAATAGCGGCAGGCGAATGTACAACACAAAACACCATAACTTTGTGAGTTACAAGGTGAAAATAAAGCAATAAAGCAATCTTCCTAAAGTGCCCACACGAGCACAAATCATCTTTGAAAAACACTGCTGGCTTCCTCCAGGCGTGCACAGGCATATTATGATTATACAGTGTGACTAAGATTAATTCCACAAAAATTGTGTAAAGATGATCTTTATGATAGGCCAAACAGCTTTCATTTCAAAGAAAGAGTGTCATGTAAAAGTCATTAAATGCCATTAAATGTGTAAACTAAACGACAAGTGCACAGTACAAACCACATAGTAAAATCTTCTTGTGCTTATAGTATACAAGTACATGATCCTAGATTTTGGCCTCTTTAACCACAATTCAGACAATTATTGAAGGAAATAAAATAGGTGGATGAGTGTACCTATAATTGCATTTGCTGTTTAATTATATGACGATTAGAAAAGAGGATCGGGCTAGAATGTCATCAGTAGTTGATAATAAAGAAAGCCTAATAAACCAAGTACAACATTTCTTACATTTACATCAGCTCATTATTTTCAAGGTCCATCTATTTAAATCTAACTAATGATCCAGTGAAATTAAAATATTGAAGTTTAGCTTTTAGTCGGATGAATAAGCTTTATCTGGAATATGGTTACGTTAAACATTTTAAAATGTACTTTCCACCCAAATAAGTTTTTCTCCTTTCTCCTAAATAGCATTAGCAAGTTGCAAATGATGGCATAAGGCCATTGCTGCATCCCAATCCTCCTACTCATACTATGCACTAAAAGTATGTACTGTTTTTGTTATGGAAAAGTATATCAACTTTTGTGTGTAGCAAAACAATATGCAAGCACTGGCACATACTAACAGGAAACGGAAGTGGACGACACACATCAAAATACAGCTCTTCTTTCAATTTATGTATTTATTCAATCATTGTTTCATATGCAATGCTAATTCTCTGTACTTATATTTATAAATTTAGAGACACATTAGTTATTTGATTGTATTAATGCAGAGGAGCGTCACTAAACTCCGCCTACTCACGGTTTATATTAGCCGTTAGAGTGTGCATCATTCTGCACTTTGAATTTCTACGGGAAATAGTAGACCGTCCAGAAATCTTTGGAATGCTGTTTTCAACCTACTATGTTTTGGGACGTACTAATTCTATTTGTGAATACCACTCAGGACGGATAGCAGGTGAATTGGAACGTGGCACATGACTTATTCCAATATTAAAAATAAATGAAATACAAATATCCCACCCCAACATTCTTGCCAGAAAAACAAACGAAAAGAAACTCCATTCTTATTGCCCAATCTTTAGGGGATTTTGTAACACTTTACAATAAGGTTGTATTTGTTAACAATTACAGTACGTTAATTTGGTAGCTAACATGAAATAAAAATACTTATATACAGAATACAGAATTTATTCCTCTTAGTTCATATACATTATAAAACTAAATTGTCACTGTTAACAATCCACCATGTAGGCTACTATCATGAATAATGGTATTGGCATTAACTTACATCAACAAGGATTAACACAAATTTACATTGCTTAATGTTAGTAAACGCATTTAATTAAATATGATTTATTTTAAAGTGTAACCAAGTATATTTTCTAGCTACCACAGACCTACATCTAAGAACAAGTAGAGAAATTACATTTCTAGTATGTGTTCCAGTTGGTTGCAGGTTTTGAGTAAATTGTTCTTTCCTTTAAAAATCAAATTGGATTTCATGTCTCGGTGGCCTCCCAGGTTAGGGTGCAATATACCATCGCTGTCACCACAGAATTACAAATGTGTAACTCCATTCGTAATATAAAAAGTTATAAAAACAAAGACTACGCATCCCCACCAAAAGTTTCACAGTTTTTTGCAAAATCACATTAGCCGTGAAGAGATAAACTACACGGCTGACTCAGTTTAATCTAATGGGAGTACATCAGAACACTCAATCTACAATCAACACACACACATTCCATTGCTTTTAGGGGCTGCTACCTGTGTGACTTATTCCTCTTCTCAGTGTGGACGGGAAGTTAATTAACTGCCTGTAGGACCGCCGGGTCTTTTGACAAGCAGAGTTGGACATAGTACTCCACAAGTGATAAATTTGATTTGCAGCAGTCCACCCAACATCATCAACTTTGTCCTTCCTTCAATTTAAGCCACAGCAGTGCCCACAGAAGATCTTTCGTTCTCCACAGCCACTTAGTCATGTTACTTGCCACGCCATCAACCCACCAGATCTTTAAAAGCCTGTGCAATCATTTTTGCTTGTTTTACCCACAGCGTGTCTGTGTGTAATTGTTTTCATGGCACTTAATTATAACTGTGGGATAGAAGGTCACGTCTACAGTAGTCAGTCTTATTTCAAAGCCCTGCTTGACAAAAAGGGCGGGTGATGAGCGAACACGAGGTAGGTTCGGGCCGGTTAAAGGAACTGTTGCTCAACCAGTCAATGCCATGTCAATTTAGTTTGCACACAGAGCTGGGCACACAAGAACGCATACACATCGACAGCTAGATGAAACAATTCTTAAAAGATGATCTAACACAGTATACCACACCTCATACCACACATTATGTGTATAAAACTATTTTTATTTATGTTTCAAAATTATTCATTTTCGCCTCAAGGCCAGTGAAAATGCCACCAGGGCAAGTCGAAATCAGAACTATTTAGTTGGCTTAGCAGAAAATCCTTATTGTTTAGCCCTGCAAAGGTTATTCGATATAACATTAAACACAAACAGACAAGAAGTCAATGACAGGGGATTTACAATAAATTTCAGTCACCCATGTAACCTCAATTTTTTCAATAGCGCCTCGAAAGGCCATTGTGGTATTCTGTAACGTTCGCCATTCCACCACACATTACTGTTCTTCTGAAGTCTGCTATCTAATGATGAGAAGACGACCACATTGCGAACCAGAGGAGGTCTGTGTCTAAATGCTGAAAGAGACCTGAAGGGTTGCCGAACTACAGAGCTCTCTCTCTCTCCCTAGGTTTTTTGAGAACCTGAAGCATTGCTCTATTGCAAACTGTCATTTCCTTCAAGTAGCAATCAGTCAAGTGTGGGCAGACGTACACACACACATCTGACAGGAGTTAAGCCTCAATATCCAACCCTTGCAGGACCAAGGCCAAATAAATAGTCTGTGTCCGACACTCCTGGACTCTTAGTAGCAGATTACTTTGCCATTGGGTTGAAGACATGAATTATAATATCTGGATTTATAGTGTGTGGCAAAAAACAACAACCAGACGTCCCACATAGATTCCTAGAGTACGGATTGCCGTGTACGTGATGAAAGCAATTGTACATTTTTATTTCCTGGGTGTCAGGTAAACTGTACAAAAAACTGTATTTTTTATACTGTGATAAATAGTTTCCCCCATTTTTCTTGTAAATGTTTTGTATTGTTCTGTTATTTAAGTTTTTGACCGTATTTAAAAATAAACCTAAAAAATAAATCTTGTTAAAAAAATAAAATTTTGAAAACAAGAAAACAACTGGGATTCCAGAAGTAAACTGTTAAATAACGGGTTTTCCTGTAAAATTACACATTCCTCCTGTTTTTCTTGTAAATTTACAGCCTTTTTCTATAATTTTTCTGTTTTTTGTAAACTGTAAAACTTTGTGACATTTTGCGTGAAACTTCCGGTTCAATGTTAACAATTTGTATTTCAAGTCATTCGTTTCCTTGCAGAATGTGAACTTACACACTGACAATTAGAATAGATGACAATTTTGATACTTGACGACGGATATTTAATAATTTTACTGATTCTTTTCTTTCTTATTCTATTCGTTTCGTTTCGTTGCGTCTCTATTTGTATACTGCTGTATACTATACACTAATTTATTTAATATTTAGATAACATTTAAGTGTCATGTGGTGAATCAGTCAGATGGCTCCTTTCTGTCAAAGTGAGCATTTCTTGTCCAAGACAACCTAAAGACATGTGTACCATATTTAGCCAAAATGCAGGAATTTGATGCGTGTAAAATACAAAGACTGACTTGGAATCAGAGTAGCATTTTTTCAGAAGCTCTTGTTGTATGTAGAAAGAATGGTTAGCATCAATCTGCAATGTTGTAGTCCATTAGCAGCTTCCACTGAAGCATATACTTGCCTGACCGTTGCTGAAATTCTTCCTCCTGTAGTGACAAGTTAAGACATTATTCAGACAAACCGCACAGACTGGGCCGGTACACACGCTGTCATGGTTGACAACAGACCCACAGCAGAGCCGGAAAGCCATGCTCCACTGCTCAAAATGTCAAACTTCTAAAAACTTCTAAATGACAGCCAAGATCCGCCTTTATACTATAGCAGATGACAGGTATTATGCACCTTACACAAAGAGCACAAAGAGAAAAAGCAACATACTTGATGAAATTGGACTGATTGTACAGCACTAATATGCCCCTTTGAGTGAAGAGCCACTTCTCTTCCAGAAACGCGCATGGCACGGCGGAGAAGTAAAATATGGCGAGTGAACGGAAACTTAAGGTCCGGATGTATAAGGGCTGGATGTGTAAGCCGAGGAGTTAAGATCAAAGCAGCTTGGATACGAATGTAGGCCCAGTGGATTTAAAAGGGGCTACTTTCTGCTCTACCCAGTACGCATACAGATGAGATCCACGCTCAGCCACTCCCTTGTATGACTAGGCAAAGATCCCTTATGCTGAGAACCTAAAGGGTAAAGACTGACTTAAGTGTTAAACAATTCAGACAGCATATTAGTAAAGATCTATGCTTTAGCGTCCCCGAGATTATGATTGGAAAGGAATGGCAAGAGCGGTATGGCAGTATGCAATTCCAATTTTCTGTAATGCAAACCTGAAATATAACGCAACTATACAACTTGGCAGCTGCTGAATTAGCTTCTTTGGTGCGCGTTTGCCTAATTTACATTCGTCTAAATCTCAGAGCATTTACAGAGGCCAAACACCTCTATCGATCTCATGGTCTCTGAGTGGAGTCCTTGCTTACTAATATGAGGCGGCTGCAATTAAGAACCGCCGGTTGAAGTTCAGAGGTGGCAATTTGCATGCTAATACCAGGAGAGCCTAGAATTAGCTCTTGCTGTGTCTAAAATCAACAATGGCCTTTACATGTACTTGCATTCTTTATACACAATGTGTTTATTACCTTGTTAGCTAGTAATAAGGCATTGAAGAGCAGCAAAACAATACGATTTGAACCCCGGTTATGAGACACGACTAGCCAGATGGTCGTAACCTGTGTAAATTGCACTAGGGTTTCTGATCAATACTCATTTCCTTAGTGCTCCATCAATTTCCAGAGCCATGTCGGTTTCACTGGTGCTCTGTCTTTCACGCGTCTTTAAAATGGCTACGGGGATCCTCGAAAACACCTCCTGGCTTTAAGAGACCTGTTAAACCCTATAAAACTAGAAAGTTGGTATTCATGATGTTTTTTTCCCCCATCAAACTTGTTTTAGGAAGGAACTAGTCATGCAATTCAAGGCGTCAAAATGCTATTTATTTTATGGAATGTTTCAAATCTGATAGATTTCAAAAAATGCGTTATCCAACAAGGTTTTTATACCTCACACCACATAAAGTGCCTCAAAAAGCACATTTGGATATAGAACAGTTGCACTGACTTGAATAAAAGCCGTATGCTGAACGTTTCTGTATGTTTATTTCATCCCTCTCACGCTGAAAATGTTCATTAAGAGGCGTCACACTACACTTTACATTTCATTGATTTCCATTCATACGAATGCAAATGCTAAGAGTGCAGGCTCCTGCAAAAAAGTTCTTATTTCGTCACGTTCCAAAGTTCAAGGTGAACTCTGAACTCGTATAACATGAAACCGTGTAACTAATAAAAGATCGATACGTCACTGTGACCATTTCAGAAGCTAGAAAACAAAGTGGCATTGCTCAATCCAATTTTGTACAGTACAGCTTTTGAAGATTCTAAAATACTTTTAAAAGAGAGACAGTGCAACCACATCTGACTGAATGAAAAACTCTGCTGTGTGATATCACCAATAATTGCAAGAGATGTGGTAGGTGTTTTGCATGCTGAAAGGCTTTTAAGATTACTGAACTAAAAAAATATATATTTACTCAATAGTCATGGTGTGCAAATATCCAAATTATTGACTCACTGAAGCAAGGTCTTGCATATATTGTAAAATAATTGTTTGAAATTTTGCCGCTTTCTCATCACTAAACATAGCACATAACAATTGACTATAAAAAAGTCGGTGATAAACAGCTGCCAGATTATTAAATTTAAAATATTATCATACCTTAATTGTTTAAAAATTTAAAAAGATGTCCGCAGCCAATATGCGTAACATTACCCAAAAAATAGTAAAAATAAAAGCTTTTAACAATTTCGCTTCAACGAGACTCCGAACTAAAGACAATTTGGGGCCCACATGCTGCTCACATTGGAGTCAAAATGAAAAGAATATTTGCTTGAAAACATTGGCTAAGCCTTGCTAGCCTTAACGTTGTTTTCATTTACATGCCTACACACTTTAATGTTCTTTCATATTATCCTTTTATCACTGTCTCTCCTGCAGAGCTCAAACAAAGCCTAATCTCATGAAGCTGAGATTGAGACATCCTCAAACGCTCCAGCTAGACGTTTAAACCCAAGATCCCATGAGATGACCAACGATATTTGTAGTTACGCTCTAAGCCTGCCGTGTTATCTCGATCCGTGGTCACCGGCAGTTAATGCGCATGGACGTGTTGAGCCCTCGCAGTAATCACTAATGTTTATCAGAAGCTGTCATCTCCAAAGCTAATTAAAAATCATCAAACAAGGCTAAACAACAGAGCTAATTAACGGGACACTGAATAATAATCCTCAACGGACGAGATGCTAGCATGAATTTTCATACAAACGAGTGGAGGCTTCTGATCATAGGCTTTTTCTGGACAGCCTATTGGCTACACTAGTTTATTAGCACTGTAAAAAATCTCTGGAGACTTTTATTAAATGTCTTAAGCCTCTGTGCCACTGTTGTGGATTTGGAGCTTGGGATCTTTGCTTCAAACTATAACTGTGTAATTGTGTTTGCATAATTTATAACATTATAATCCTGAATAGAATACTGATTGGTTGAGTCACATTCTATAAACGCACACCTAGCATAGCACATTTAGCATAGTATGTATTATTTTGCCTATGTTGCCTAGCAATTACAAAGGTTTAGAGTAATAAATTATTTATTTATTCTTTTTTAGCCGACTGAAGAGGCATTCATATTATGATGATAACTATAACGCTAACCATAACTATATCTATATTTGGGTCAATTTACATATGGTAATTTAGCAGATGCTTTTATCCAAAGTGACTTACAAATGAGATAAACAATAGAAGCAATAAATATTGGACAATAACAACAACTTTCACTCTGGATGGAACCTTGCTAAAACTGAACTGCTCGTGATCCCGGCCGACCCGAAGACTCAGCAAGACCTTTCCATCAACCACTACTGCTTCCAGAACGGCCAGAAACCTGGGAGTGGTAATTGATGATCAGCTGAACTTAACAGACTATGTTGTCAGCACCACCATGTCCTGTAGATTCATCCTCTACAATATTAGGAGAATAAAACCTTGCTTTCTTAGCATACTACGCAAGTTCTTGTCCAGGCTCTTGTCCTCTCCAGACTGGACTATTGCAATGCTCTACTGTCAAGTCTTCCAGCTTGTACAACCAGACCTCTTCTGATGATCCAGAATGCAGAGTGGTATTCAACGAGCTGAAGAGAGTGCACGTCACACTTCTCTTTGTTAGGTTGCACTGGCTCCCTATAGTCGCTCGCATCCAATTCAAATCTCTGCTCTTGCACTACACCACTGCTGGTTCGGCACCTTTATATCTTCACTTGCTAATTCAGATTTATGTACCCGCCCGATGCCTGTGCTCAGCTTTCGAACAACGTCTTGTGGTGCCGTCCCACAAAGGAAAAAAACATCTGACCCATTAGTAGTGTCTTCTGTACTTGCCATCCCCCCCCCTAAAAATCGTAGCTTCGTATACTGTGGTAGGCTAACTGAGACCAGTTTTACTGCGCCTATGCATTGTTGTTCTTTGCTTCTATTGTAAGTCGCACTGGATAAAAGTGTCTGCTACAGTAATTGACTAAATGTAAATGTTACTCTGAGCTAATGTGATGAAGTATTACAGTCACAAAAATTTATGTAAAAATTAAACGTAAATAAACGTTATTGTGGCCCAAACCTAACTTTTGGTACACATCCCCAAAAACTAGAATCCCTGTAGATTATTTCTGAAATATGTTTAGCCAGTATTATTTTGGGTTACCATTAGAAGAACCGTTTCTTGGTTTAACAAAGTTACACGACACATCTAACGAATTGTTATACAATAAAATATTCATATTAATTAATATTCATGTAAATTAAAATATAAAGTCTTATATTATTAGCCACTAGCCAGACTGATAAGCAAACATAGACCGGAAGTTAACTTCGGGCCATGTGCGTGCATTTGATGATACAGTCTATGGATGTGATATGAACCTTGCTATTCTTTTAAATTAATTATCGTAATCGATATTGTACATTGTGTAAACGGCCCTTAACACTGAAATCATTCATCATATTGCTGTCACTACAATACCATCATGTCTAGACCTTACCATGATAAAATCACTGTAACGTACAACCTAGTAGCCTGTCGGTTTACTTTAATACCTCCTGTTCAACCTAATAAAAGAACCTTTGCAATACGACCCGTCACACACTCAAAGACAACGCAGCGGGACAAATCTGTTTCTCTTCATTTTCCATCCGAGCATGCTCTTAGACACAGGAGGTCCATTTTCAATTCTTCCATAAAGCAGAGGATCAGTGAAACCACAAAGAGCAAGTGTTGAGGCCCAGTAAAGACAATTAAATGAACAGGAATGTGTATTTTTTAGAAGTCATCCTTATAGCCTACCGCTATTGTGAGAGTACCACGATTTGCATAACACAGGTCTCAAAAAATGTGGAAAATAAGACAGTTAGGACACAAAGCAGCTTTGAGTTATTAGAATTTTAAGCAAGCGAAAATGAAACCCTTCCAATTACCCAAGAGATGCAGACTTCCATTTGCGACAGGGGTAACTTCTTCGACACAGCGGAGCAATAAAGCTGCCAGGGTTATTTGTGACATCGAGGGGCAAAGAATCGTGCCGTCTTCATAAGGAAAGAAAGAAAAGACACATGTTCAGAGGAGTCTTTGCAGATATCCAGCCAGAGATCAGAATCAAATGGAAAACAAACCAAAATGAAGTGGAGAAATGCACTAAAAAATGGATTCCATGCCGAAATTGACAGATAGATAACGGATGCATTTAGTAAAGAAAACTCTTAGACAATGACATGCTTCTTTAGGAACCTATAAACTTCAAATACATTGCAAATTATTGATATCATAAATTTGATAAAAGACAATTGTTCTACTACATCCATTTTATTTCCATTATTTCATTTGCTTTCTAGCAAGACTTTAACCACACATTTGTACCTTTGCTTTTTTCTCTTGTTCTTTCATTTCCCCAAATCAACATTATGTTTAACGTTAAACTGTTTTACTGTTTTCTTTTTGTTCCTAGGCCTTTTCACTTCTGATTCTTTTGTTGATCCCATTGAGTATGAAGGGGGAATACTTCGGAACCAAAGCTGCTTGAACGCAGTAACTGCTGTTGCTCTCTATGGGATGATGAATTGAATCGAGGATCAAGTGATTATGCACCCCTGAGGTGTGGCCATGCAAACCAATACAAGCCTTTGAACGTGTTTCAAACCCTCAGCCGACTGAAACGCAGGTGTCTGTATCTCACTATGAAAACGTGGGAAGCCCATTAGCGCTTACGGGCCAGGAAAGCTGACCTAGAAGCTGCCAGAGGCCTGGAAATTCTCATTAAGATCAAGGTCAGGAACTTTCAATTTCACAACAGGCTGAATCAGCTCTCATCTGACTGGCTAAAATAACAGGTGAGTGGGCAGAGAAAACAAGGAGTGACAACATGCACGGTAAAGCGGGATGAAATGAAAAAGACAAACGTGCTCATGTAATTAACTGGAGTGTTAAATTCAAGACAGCCTTTCATCACTCTGACACAGCTAAAACAACATCTCATGAAATAATAATTTTGCAAGAGGATCTGCCATGAATACTGCTCGCCATTCTGTAAATAAATGGGTATAATTAAATGCAACTGAGCAAATAATTGTGTGTATAGTTACGGCAAAACAAATAGGTTTATCACACCCGTAGTTAAGTGTGGCTTTCAATCCTAAACACTGATCTCTTCTTACATTTCTTTGAGCTTCTGTGCCACTCTTACTCTTGAAACTTCACTGCGGTACTGCCAGTATCTTACTGAATGTGATAAATTGCTTGTGATGTACCTCATTTGTAGGTCGCTTTGGATAAAAGCCTCTACTTATTAATAAAATGTAAATGTTAACTGCTGGTCTAGTTATAGTAGAAAGCTGGTATCAATCTATTACTCAGTTCCCAAGGGGGTCAATACTGAGCAAGACCATTAGAAGCAATACTGCTGAGAAAACCAGACCGTAGGTAGAGAGGACATGCTGTGCGTGTCATTGGAATTCTGCAACTAGTTTTAAATCCCGTCATGCTTTTCGATATCACCGTAATTCTTTTCGATGGATTTATCGGTTAAGATTACGATAATTCTCTCTCGCAATTCAGTTTTCATAAAGTATGACATTGGATTTGTTTTCCAAGAAATTGCCTAAATATCTCTGCAGCATGACGTGTCTCACTGAAATAGTTTCTGGAGATGTCACACTTGTTTCTGTGAGGTTTCCTTAAGCCTCTAAAACAGCAAACAAGTCAATGCAGACTGTCCTATTTTTAGAACCAGAAACTCATCAGAAACATTCTCTGCCTGTCAATCATTTTCCATGTTAGGGTTTACAGACTTTAAAGGAGGAAAGCAAATCAGCTGAATCACTTGCAGCACTTTAGCAACAAGCTTCAGCAACACATTAGCTTCATCACTCAAAAACATACATCATCGTTCAAAAGTTTAGGGTAAATGTATGATGTCAAAAATCATTTTAAAAAGCTGACCTTGCCCATCATGTTACTATTTACGGGGTGATACATCATGAAGTAAAAAAATAGAAAAAAATCTATTCTAAGCAAAGGGTGCCTCAAGATGCATCTTGAGGCACCCTTTACTTAGAATAGATTTTTTTATTATAATTCCCATAATAACATTTGTGTTATTCTATAATTTACGATTAAATATAACAGTATATTAAATTGTTAATCTGGCCGTTTACATTATTTTGAGTCTGCAGAGCAACAGAGGCCATTAAAATCTTTTCATTACACAATAAAAATGCAAAAAGCTGAAAAATTTCTTATAAATAATGTACCAAACTGCTTTCTCTAAACTTTTAAGCCATTTTAGACTACATGATTAATTAAAAGGGAAGATTTTATCTCTTCCTGTTGAGTTCTATAATCCTCATATCACTTCACAAGATAAACTAAAGCACTAAAGCGCTAAGAACACAATCGAGTGATAAGCAGGCAGCATCCAAATGGAAAATAACATCTGCCGTTTTTTGCCATACTGCCAGTCAGGTGACATTTAGATAATATATGCACAAAATCTAGAAATCTTCATATTCTGTCCCAGAAGAAAGCTGGTGTAGTCCATTACATGAGAATTTCTCAGCCTAATCATTACCGGTCAAGGGTTAAATTGCATTTGCGATGAGTAATAATCTTCACCAGGATATTAATGAAATCTAATGAAGGCGAACGAGAGGCTTAGTGTTCGAAGAATTAGATGTCATGTCCGCTACAACTGGTCATGAGAAATCAGAGTTTTGAAGAAAATCAGTAAAGCGTTTAAACAGCATCTGTGCAATCCTGGACACCTGGTTTGTTTCAGTTTGCAAGAGAATGTTTTGTTTTTCTAAGCCAGCAACTGGATCTGACGTCTCATGCTTATAACCAACATAATCAGACCTATTTTAGTCCAAATATATTTTTAGTAATTATGCAATGTAGCACGTCAAGCTTAAATGTGTTAGCATTCATAGAAAGCACCATACCCGCCTAAATCTGTGTGATGTAATGTATTCTTTATTTTGCTTAAATGGATTCTGTCAACTGAACAGAATTTCAATTGAATTTCAATCAGTTGGCACGAAGGTTCCTCGCACAGTCTTAATCAACACTGTAAATTTACTGAATTTTAACAGTAAATTTACCCAAAATTCCCTTTTAATTTGTTGCCCTGGCAACCAGCCTTTGACAGCCACTGATCAAAATCCCAACATGTTCCCATCACTTCCATTTCTGACAACTGAAATATTAATTTCTGAAATGGCAATCCTATTTTGTTTGCTCCCTTTATTCCGTGGAACACTATAAATGTCTTTGATTATTAATAATTTAGCTTTTATGTACCGTGCCACTCTGGTACCACCGGCCGATGTTGCAAGTCAGCCCTTTTCCGACAATCTAACCCCATATCTAGCCTGCTGATATTTGTAGCTGCGCATCTCCTGTGCAAAATCTTGCAATGTCAAAACCGTCTGGTTTCCAGGGTGGAACCAAGACAAAGGAGCCGTTTTAGTCAGTGACCCTGCTACCCAGCGATAATCTGCAATGCCGTAGGATTAAACCCCTTTGAGTTTCCAGCCTGGCTGCCATAAGCTTTCTGTTATCGCCTGCAAGCAGGTTCTTGAGTTACGTAACTTCTACAACCCAAGCTTGCACCAAAAACCTGGGAGGAGTCTATGCTAGCCTAAGATTAGCGTCAAGGATTAATTGAGATGTGTAACAGTGGAGTTTTTAGAAGCACGCAACCTGATGGATCTCAAACGCTATTTAAAGACCTCTCATTCACCCCCATACTTTATTGATCAGCTTAGATTATAAATAGTATAACATTTCAGGGATTTCATTTCATTTTCAGGTTTGGAAAACAGTACATTTGTAGGTGCTTTGTTGTCCGTGTTTATGTTTTTGCTCTTTTTTAGAAAGTCAATTATGTTTTGTTTACTTATAGTCAATTATCTTATTTAAGTGAAATAAAAGAACGTATTTAATAACAAAATATGTCATTAATCAGATAACAACATTGCTATTAAATGAATCTTCTTGGTAACGATACCAGCAAGTCTTTGTGTTGACCCTGTCCTCAAAGTGATAGTTTGCTCAGAAATAAAAATGGTGTCATTATTTACTAACCCTCTTGTCATTTCAAACCTGCAGGATTTTCTGCAGAACACACAAAAAGATAACTTGAAGAATCTTGTTAACCAACAATGGCGGTACCCATTTACTTCTGTTGTATGGACATAAAACCAATTCAAGTAAATGGGTACCACCATTGTTTGGTTAACACTCTTTAAGATGTCTTCTTTTGTGTTCTGCAGAAGTCATACATGTTTGAAATGACAAAAGGGTAAATGACGACAGAATTTCCATTTTTGTGTGAACTATCCCTTAAAAGAACATAATTGACATAAGGTAACTGCTTACGATTCTCCTCTTAAGCCTCCCCGAGAACTTTATGTATCTTACCTACAACCTGCCCTCATCGCAGTTAACTGACCCTGAAAACTGAGGTTAGGTTTTCATTAGTTCTAGGTCCATGGTTTCACCTGACAGGATCGATTTATGTGCCATTTTACCAATGATGATGGTGATTCCGGGGAAATAGAAATGTCCCACTAATGCTGACTACAACACCTGGACAAAAGCAAATAAAAAACTATTTCATTTATCCACTACTGTAATCGGCCTCATTGAGCATATGTTCCAAGCATCGGTACTGGCCGCCACCCAAACTACCAAACCAAGTATTCATTGTAAATGATGCAGACAGATTACTGCTGTGATCCCAGATCTGCTCATTACATCCAAGTCATTTCCTCAGATCCAACAAAGAAACATCCATGTTACATCAGTAGTGCGTGAAAGTAAAGCATTGAACCATTGAGCTGGTGGTTTTATGTCACCCATTCTCCTGTTTAGCCCTGGGTGCTGTGGAACAGACCAAATCCAAATGGCTACGCAGTTCAGCTTCGCTGCACAACAATCCATCACAGAGCTGCCAGTTGGAGAGTCAACGGACTACTAACACATTGGTGCTGAAACGCAAAGACAGTTCCCAGAGAACAAGATCAATGCAAAAGACCTCCAGTTATGTAATATGCTGGAAAAATGTACAACACACGAACTTCTGTACAAGAATTATACTGAGGAAAAAGGTAAAATGTTGTTCCTAATTTGAGCTAAATAATCCCATAACCTTAATGCATAAATTTGAAAAAATATTGTCGGTTCTGACAGTCCATCACCGCAATGTCCTGTTGCTACTGAAATAACAAACTGAAAATTATTCATTATATTTATCTGAAAATAAAAGGAAAATGTTTCTGATTTATTTTTACATCTCTTAACCAAAATGAAACCGTGGTACCTCAATGCTAGTGTTACTATTGAAAACATTTCTGCATAGTCTTCACAATAATTATAGATTTACAATAGTGACTGATCACTGCAGGATCTAGTATTATGGCAGATATTGAAACTTCCTCATTTGTCGCCGAATGGATTTCCCGCAGCATGCACCTCGAGCTCATACAGAGGTCATTTACTGTATTGCAAAGTGTAATACATCATGACAGAGACACAGTGCTTAAAACGGTACACCTCCATAACTCATTTGTAATAGTCTAAAATTAATAAAGTGTTTAACCGCAATCACAGAAACTTTAACTAATGTACTGCAATAAAACTGTCAGGTTTTATTGTATTTTATTGAGTCGAGGTGATCATATGGGCCAGAAGGGTTTCATCCCGATCCATCCCTCTCTCCTTAATTTCACTCTCTATTTCCTGTCACTCTCTATGATTTGAACTCAATGTAAAAAATGGCCCAGTGTTTAAAAAAGAAATCAAAGGTGAATACATAATGACAGAATTTTTATATTCGGGTGATCTATCTATTTATCGAACCAGAAATATTTGACACATTGCATTTTCAGACACTGTTCTCTGCATACATGTATCTGCATTATGGTTGCATGCTATAATGACCATAGCCCATAGCCCATCTCTTAAAGTGGCCGTAACTCAGTTTCTGCATATCTCATGTTAATCTTGAGTATTTACAGACAGAGCTGGGTAGTAACGGATTACATGTAATCTGGATTACGTAATCAGATTCCAATCAAAAATCAAGTACTTGTAAATAGAGTAAATACTTTTTTATGGATGACAAAATCACAGTAAGATGTTTACAGTTCAATGATTCTCTTACATTTTCTAGTTTTTTTCCAAATATTTTTTTTCCTGCTTAAAACTTTTTCTTATACACTGCTAAAGGTCTGCGTTTTCCATTTAACGCTCGCTCCTCACAGTCTGTGACCCCCTCACTGGAGACAGATCATTCCATGGACAGGTAGATGCAGGTAGAGACAGGTAGAGTCTACATTACAGCTAGTGCTTGATATGCAGAAGTAATATTTTCATATTTATTAAAGTATGTCTGTCAGTAATGTAGGCCTATTGTTCTTGCTCTTGGTCTACTGTAACCGCATTTTTGGAAGACTGCATAATGGATATCAACTTTTAACACCACATTAGTTGTTGTTGAAAAAATGTATGGTGATCTGCAGACATCTCTGAATTTAACAGGCAATATAGAGTTTATTTCTTATATTTCCCGTACTGTGATCATAAGAAGTTCTAAATAATGACTGCATTATCCAAACACTGCTAAATCCATACATCCGGGAAAATAAAAGATAAAAACATTGATTGAAGAACAAGATTGAAAAATATTTACAACAGAAGGGTGCCCTATTTGCCCTGCACAACACCCGAAGCAACCCTCACCCCAGTTGCCGGTCTCCCGGAATTTGGTATAAAAATTTTGACAGGTATGCACTAGGGGTGTGACGAGACACTTATCGAAAAATACAATATTTTTTGACTATTTTTAAGTGATACTCAATGATGAAATATATGAAAAATACTATAGTCTTTTCAACTGAAAATCACAAAATGCTAAATAGGTACATTTTGAAAATGTGGCTTTAATGAATGTAATTTATGACTTTCTGCTTTGGAAAAGAGGAACTTGTTGACAGTTTCCTCTTAATCTTGATTGTAAGAGGGTCTTTCCAATCGCTCGTCGGTTGACGCGTGGGTGGGCTATCTCTTTCGCCTTGCTGTGGGCGTGCTTTTCTGGGAGGACTGCCCAATAAGGAACTAAGAAAAGTTGTTACGGAACAGTTTTTCATGTTATAAAAAACTTTCCGAAACCTATATGAACTTAGGGGGAGTGTATCGAGCACAGAAATACTAGGTAATACGTCCAACTCATTTTTTGACAAGCTGACCAATGTCAAGCATGAGAAGACAGCACGATTAACATTGTAAAGAAGTCAGAATGAATGACGCACCGTGGCACCACCCCTTTAAGTCTACCTCAGATATTTTAAAACCCCACTGGAATGCTTCTTTTACAGTAGGCATTAGCAGATTCAATGGCCTTCACTAATGAATAATTTGTATATGCATATATGTATGGCCAATTTCACCAAACTAGTACAGTCACCATATATACTGTATTACTGCAGCTTTACCTTCACTTTAACAGGGCTTGAGAGCTCAGAAAATCTTTTGTATCTGTCAATCTTCCAGACATAACAGCAGGTAGAAAGCAAGAAGGTGTCTAGTGCTTAGCTGAGCAGCGGGTCCCTAGAGCTGCTGTCTATGCACTAGCCACTTGCTGTTTTCGTGAACCCCCCATAAGAGAGATTTCAGTGTGTGGCTGCTCCACATTCCCCACTTCTCATTGTAGCAGATCAGATGAAGAATGAGGGAGAGAGAAAACAGATGCTGTGCCACAACAACTAGAAGGATGTGTGCCGGCACGAAAACTTCAGAGACAAAGATGGAGGGAACTTAGCATTATTGCCATCCCACACTTGTAAGCCCTGTTCTGCCAAGCTGTGGTGGATAAACAAGGGTGGATTAGGAGGAAACTGTAAACAATTAGGGAAAAGAGAGGAATTATGGGAAAATCTCAAGTTCAAAACTGAAGGCAATTGCCTTGTTGGCCACTCAGTCAATGACTTAATCGGCAGCATTTTTGTATGAAGGAACATCTAGAAAACGAGTTTGAGATGAGCTGCCAAGGCACGTCACGTCTAATGATCTAGAACACATTAAGTGAGCTCTAGAGAAACTAAACGAATATTAGAATGCTGATTAAGACAATAAGGTATGAAAGACCACACAACAAGTAAGCAGTCAGTTGAGATTACTATAAAAGTAACATAATAATAAATAATCACATCCTTAAAGCTGCAATCTGTAGCTTTTTTGGTAAAAATGAACAAATAATAACTCACATACATGAAGATAAGGGTATGTGTGTAGGACAACTGATCAAACCAATATATTTATAAAATGAAAGAAAATCTTGCACAATATCTATACTTGCAAAATATTAAAAATATCTTTATTCGCGATGTTTCAATCCCATGGCCTTAATCAGGCATATACACCCTAAAAATGATCAAAATTGTGTTATTTGTCCTTATTTTATTCAGATTCTTTGTTCTTTTTTTGTTGAAACATTGGTAAAAAAAATTTGTAGGAAATCTTATGAAAACTTGGTATTCCCAGAAACCTTATAACCACTTAGCAACACCCTAGTAACCGCTTAGAACATGACATGTGTACCACCCCCAACGCCCTATTATCGTGATAGTGACTTAAATCACTTAAATTTTGCTAAAAATCTCCCTCCCTTCTCTAAACTCCTTCGACAGATTCTATTTTTATTCTGTCAACTGCACAGGATTGTGGGATATCAAAGGCAGCGAAGGAAACATTTATGTCGCTTTAAAAAACCGACCAGATGGTGCGATCTTAGTAGACAGAATGTTATACAAACAGTGGATTCGGATTTGCCTTGATGTGTTTTCCCTGGATACTGCCTGAGAAGTTTGTATTGTTCACGATTCAGACTCAACCTCCCTCTACCTATCACACAGACACATTGTAGTGTTCATCTAGTATATGCTTGCGACCAGTGTGTTCGGTTCTGCCCGCTTAACCTTGGCAAGGCCATGGGCCGAATACAGAACAGCATGTCAACAGAACACACCCGTCTTACTCGACACTGTTAGTATGAGCATCAGAGCGCTCGAACAGGGGCTGTCGACAGCTGTGTGACACACACACAGCACACACAGAGGATAGGCTTCAACAGAGCAGCCCATTGCAGCCACCAAATCAATGAGCAGACACATATAGAGAGAGAGAGAGACAGAGAGAGAGTGAGTGTAAAGTAAGGTGAAAATGAGAGACGGTAAATGCTGAAGGGGATCAGGCCGTGAAGTCTCCCTGCGGCAATACACACTCCCATACACAACCTTGTGTAGAAGAACAAGAAGAAGCTGTGTGTATTACAGTGGAAAGTATTTGACTCAAAATCTGACTGCAAGGACATGTTTCAGTTTGAGGTAATGTGAATAGTAAATGTTAGATTTCATTTAAAACCATGTGATGTGACATTTCACACTGTTGTGATGATGGTCTGAATCGTCACATTCGTGTCGCTGTTCTGTTCTTTTTGCATAACACATTATATTCTGTTTTCTCATTTTGTACATAAATGGAGGAGTTCTTCAATTTACATTTACACATTTGGCAGACGCTTTTATCCAAAGCGACTTACATTGCATAATACTATACATGTTTCTAAGTATGTGCAATCCTCTGGGATGGAACCCATGACCTTTGCATTGCTAGTGCCATGCTCTAACCACTGAGCTTACATACATTTTATTTACGGAAATATACGTTTATGAGTCACTGTAAACCATCGTTTGGTTGCAAACTTACTAGAACTTCTACTACTTTTTTGAACAATTGTTGTTCATTTAAAATTCTGTGTGTTAAGTATTTATGGTTTTATAAACTGTGAAAGGTAAATTAAAAGTGTTAAACAGTACGCAAATCCCTTCAATGAACCATAGATTAATTCAAATTCAACCTGCAGAAAACAAATTATCCAGCGGTTCCTGTATATAGCCTAAATATTTTTTTATAAACAAACACGTATCTACCTGAATTATCCACCAGAAAAAAGGTTATAAAGTCACTGAAACTGTAAAACTGCCCTAGAACGGTACAATGTGTCGTCAAACAAATGACACTGATATCTGCGGCATCTGCCAACATCCATTTATAAGTTTCAACATCAAAGTCTGACTGAAGGGAACTTCCAGAAAATCCAGATAAGAGAGTTATTGGTTTCATATCAGAGAACTTCCCTCTGTGTAAAACAGTTTGTCCCCATTTGATTTCCAGACATTTGCTTAAAACCCCAACAGCGGTTAATGTGAAATATTCTGGAGATCAACATTTCTCATGATGACCTGAAAGTAAAACCAAATAACCACATCTACAAACAACATGTGAATTTTAGTGGTTTTAAAGCGCAGTTTAGCTTAGATAATGCTGATATGACATATTTATTTAATGATTTGTAAATACAGACAAAGTTGGTGTAAATAACAAAAAGAGTTTATTAAGAAATTCACAGGGAAATCTATTGATATTAGTAGCAACACCAAATAACATTTCTTGGCAACTACCGAATCCCGGCCTTCATCTTTATACTGCAAGATTACACATCTGGCATATTCACACCATCACTTGAAAAAATTAAAATAGACCCGTATCTCACCTGCTTTTGCAGTTCAACAATCTTATCAAGTTTTACATGTTAATATTAGATCTCCAGGGGAAAACACTGAGCCAAGACACCATCAACCCGAAGTAAACACGGCTTTCCACCGTCTGTAAAACTGCACAGTCAACTCGCCTAGCAGAAAACGCAATGATTTTCCTACTATGAATGTTCATTCTCTATCCCCACAGCACTGCACCCTGAAACTAATAAGCATCATCAATCTGCAGCCAGATAATTTGCAAATTACTGGCAACTGTTGTGTATTATCGTGTTTAATGTTGTTGCACAAGTCCAATGTTTCTCCAGGAAAACTCCTTAGGGGAGCTACTCGCTTTGATAAGCAGCCCGCGCTCCTTTTGCAACAATTTCCCCTCTAACTTTCGATTCGAATTTCACCGGCTGATGAAATCTGGGATCAACAGCAAAACCCCGGAAACAACACAATTCCAGTGGCTCACAACAAAAGCTGTGTATTTTTTCCTCAGTGTACCGTAGGCAAAAGACCTCTAGGAATTTGTCGCTTCATCTAAACTGAGGCCACAAGGAATTACATAGGTACATCGATTCACATACAATATTTATTCAATACTATACAATTGTGAAGCAAGTAGCATGGATTTAATTAAATCGGTTAATAACTCTGTGTTTAATGTCTAAGCAAAACAGAAACAAGACACTAAAACATCCATCCTAGCTTGAGGTGCAATACAACAGTGTCTACAAATGCAACGCAAGAAAAGATCCGCTTCACAGCTGCTCTGATGACCCGACCTGTAGAAGAATCCATCAAGATGATGTAGAGGCACTTGATGGTAAAAAATGTCTAGTAGACAGATGATAAAAACACATCTTATTTTTTGCCACTTGGCACCTGAGCGCTTGAGCAATAAGTCAGTTATCTCAAGATGATGAAAAGGTCTCTCAAAAGTTTCACATTCAAGTGCAATATTCCTTCAAAACGTTGTCTTCAGCAGTTTATAGATAAGCTTGCGATTCAAGGCTTGAAATTTAAATTGGAAAAACAATAAAGCTAAATCTCAAAAGTACACAACGCCCTTGAATGAAGTTTGGGAATAATCCAAATAATCTGAAGCTCTGAACCAAATGCAAATGCAGTTTTATTTTAGCTGTGTATTTGGCTGTTGTGTGGCATCCGTGTTGATAGATATGCAAAAATCGGGTTTGAAGCAGATAATTGCAAGTACACAATGTACCAGGATGTTTGCCAGACTACCACTTTTGTTGCACTCCAGTCACTTTTTTAAATGACGCAAAAGTGTGGTTTAGCGTGTCAGTCAGACAGTTCCTTCATAGCTAAACAGACGATTCTTGGCCAAATACACTACGAAACACTCTGCTTTTAACGCCAATAGTCGAAACGTTGACTTCAGAGACTAACAATAGAAAATATGAATGTAGAATTGAGCCCATCTCCAATGACAGAAACACACTACAAGGCTGTGACCAAAGCTCTGTGCCTGATACAAAATGCGACAAACATGCATGACATGGAAATGACATGTCTGCTAAATAACATGCATCTGCTAGTTTGACATGGTGATGAGAAATGCAGCTGCCCAATGCTGGTAAGGAGGAAGACAGCAGCTGATTCACAGAAAAGGACGTCCTCCCCTTAACCTACCTGACATTTGAGATACGCAAGCCTTCACTTTCACTCCTGTGGGGGGAAGAGAAAGACACAGAGTTAGAACAGGGAGCAGAAATGTAAGACAGATGAGAATATGAGCAGTTTTCCACATATCAAAATTTATTCAAAATGCTAACTATGCTCAGACCAAACAAAAGTCATTGGAGGTATGCATGTACTGTATATCATATATACAAACCTTGAATTACATGATCCTTTTAATTGTATTGTTTCTATTTGCATTCATTTGCAGAAAATGAACACTGGAGAAACAGGTGAAAATAACAGAGAAGATGCTCTGTATTTTTTAAGACCTCAAATGCTGCAAGTTCATATTTACTTTTCAGCAATTGTATTCAGGAAAAGTCACAAATGTGATAACTTTGTAAATTTATGTGATTTTGTTCAAATTCAACAGACACTGGACTGGAATGGCCACAATACATCTTGAAACGTGAATTAATAAAACTTCTGAATGATCTCTTATTCTTTTCCACGGCTGTAAGTTATTAAGTAACTGCTGATATATGAAATGCATACAAAATGTGAAATGTAAGTTAGGAACGGACATGTATGGCTTCCTATCTCATTCATGTAATGAAACTCTTTTTCAACAGTGCATTCTCCATTCTGAAAATACCCAGTGGCCATTATTACATTCTATATCGGTACCAGTCTCGCCGGCATATGTGCAGTGTTCAGTATGTGATGGAGAGCTCTAATATTCACAATGGTGACTTACAGCTGATTACCTCAGGCATCCCCAACCTCAAACCCTGGTTTAATAATTCACAAGCTCACCCTCGTGGAAAAGCTTTGTTAGAAATACTACAGTACTTATCTAAAGGTGCCAACAGCCTAGTTCTCTCTAAAAAGATGTCAAAAACCTTTACAAATCGGTTATGATCCCATCCCATTACACTGCAAAATTGCCCTACAAAACAGCCTTGGGCTGGAGGACTGTTGTCGATTGTGTAGATGTCGGTACTGTGTACATCCATTTGACTTTACTGTAGGTACATATTTGAGGGTAGACATAAAAATGTTGATGACATGGGTCTACCAGATTCTTTTTTCGCAAATCCAGAGCACCCAGAAAAGAGCACCCTGGACCCCACCCCGGTACCAATATAAGCAAGCCTAATAAAATGTAGGGACTTTCAATGTTTTTTCCATGGGTGACCTCTTTAAATTGCAAAAGAGGGTTAACAGCTCCCCTACTGCTCTGCTTTGACTAAATGTGACTCAATTTGTCACATTATATACAAGCTTGTACCAGATTCAAATGTCAATGAGTCCAGCAAAATGCTGACAGGTCAGTAATTGCACAAGCCTGCCGTGTCTGGCCGCAGATGATAGACTTCTGTCAGGCTGCACCCAATAATATTTGGTGGTAAACCGATAGCATTACACAGATATTATAGTCATTTTCATAGAATTTCCCCTGATGTAAATATATTCGCTAACCCTATTAGAAAAACAGCTTAAGGTCAGCTGGTCTCCCTCTGTGGTTTGCTGACTGAAGACATCATTTGCACACCTTTTACCCAATAAACAGCAGCATTTAAATGCAAGGCGCTACAAAGAGAAAAACTAATTAAGCAGTTATCCAAACACATGCACTTCCAAACAAAGTACACTTCATTTATGAGTACAGTAAGATAATAAAGCAATGGTGCAGATGGCCCATGAGGGTCATAGGTGCTTCATTATAATGGTTTAGTGAGTGTTAGTTTTGAGATGATGTTGTGTGTGCAAACAGAACGGAATAAAAGGCTAAATAAGCAATTACGTAAAGGAAGCGATGCAAGAGGGAACAAGCAGATATTTGGCCCAGAACCATTGCGTCAACCAATTACAATTGTCTATTAGTGTATATTAGGTAAAAAGGGACCTTACTGAGTTGTATTAATGTACATCCATGCATTTTTACCTAAAAAATAAATAATGGACCACACACTTTTTTACAGTAGCCTATGTAAAACAGTTATTAAACACACCATAAACCAATTCTGACATGAATTAAAACACTGTGAACTTAAAACTATTATAGGCACTGATATAAAACACTTGAATGTCATATTAAACATCATGCTATTAGTTGTTTTTACTTGAAGGTCTAAAAAATTGCAGAATATTGCATTCGAGGCATCAACAACAAAACAATCATTCTTATCAATATTCAAACCTATTTCGCTATGTGTGATTGAAATAACTCAAAAGTAACATCAGGGGAATAAAACGGACAGAAAACTATCTAGAAGACATGACCTTTGGATGCTTTCTTTAGACAGTAATGCAGATATAATTGGATGCTTTCTTTAGACAGTAATGCAGATATGATTTCTGTTTAGCTTTAGATTAGAGATTTCAAATCTAGCTCTGGTCAACCACTAACCATATGTAATGCTACTTAAAGACACATATAATGTGTCTGGAAAACTGAAACCAGGGCAGACACTTTAAAATAACAAACTACACACGAAAAATATAATCTGACATCAATTGAAAACAAGAATGATGTGGATCTTTAAAATGCTATTTCCTGAACAGAAATAACTCTCTCCAGATTCAAACCTCATCTTAATAGACCTCAAGTAATTCAATAGAACTTTTTAAACAAATAAACATAAAACAAAGCGTGTGTAAAGATTGATTGTTTGCTAAATTTCCATATAAATTGGATACAAATGTGGGTAGTGCAAGATAAGTCATCTATATTAGTTTTGATCCATTAAATCTCCTTTGGATTTCATAGGTTCTATCATTTTTGACCCTGCCTGTAGCTGTACCACTGTTACACCGCAGTGCCCCCACTGATTTACCTGATTCTGAATTTCAAGCTCCAAACGTGTAAAGCGAAACTAATAAACATAACCTTCGCTGCATACAATGCTATTTTCGTATTAAAGGACGAGAAACACGCATTACACTGATAAATCTGAATACTCATGAGATCATCAAAAGAAAATCAGATCGGTTCAGCGTACTGGGGCTTTTTAAGTGAGCAGAGTTTGGCTACTCTTCCCTCTGTAAAATGTTAGACGAGCACAAATCTAACATCACAGCTCCAGCACTTCAAAGCTGTGGCCGTGCCTCCCCTCCGGAGTGGCCGTAGAGCAGATGTCTGAGAAAAGTCCTGCACGGCAATCGTTTTGTGGCCTTCAGTGACGTACGTTTAAGGAGAAAAAACATCAGAGAAACAGACCACACGGTGATGGACGCAAAGACAGCAAGGTGTGACGGTCTTAAAGTGCAGCCGGTGGCAAAATACAAAGTTGAATATGAATTTTTGCATATATCCATACTTATTCTTTATACTATATTACAGTATATTACAACAATTAAATATATTAGACTGGCCAGTTAATTTCTTTGCTCTGTTGAACACAAAAGTAGATATTTGGAAGAATGTAGGAATGCAAACTGTTCGGTGACAATCAAATATTTTCTCTGTGTTCATCAAAACAAAAACATTTAAAAAGATTCTGAACAACTGGAGCGTGAATAAATGATGAGAATTTTAATTTTGGGGTGAACTGTCCCTTTAACATTTGTTCCTTTTTGTTTTGCCATCATTTGTATGGTAAATATGGTAATACAAGACGTGATTCACTCAAACCATCCATCTGGCTTTTAAGGTCTAAACACAGGGCCCTGGTATTATGCTTTATGCACTGCAGCTCATTCACCACAACACAAGGTTATAATGACCCTAATCGTTATTTCTCTAATGAGGTCCTATCAAAATCAATCATCATTTCCAAGCATGTTTTCATGGCATGCTTATGAACACAATTAAATCAAAGCATTCAATTTGAATAACAAATCATATCTACTCATACACTGGAACAGGTTACATTCAGATTGCTTACTGAACTTCATTGTGTTAAATTGCTATGTGTGGGTTAAAAGGAGGCGGGCATCTAACCAGACACCAGGAATTCTTATAAGCCCTGTTGAAGAGCATGCAAACCAAACAAAGCATCAATAGTCTGGCTGTCTGCTTTAGGCTAATGTGGGCCTTCCCACTCCAGACAGTGATATATTTATTAAACACTCACCTTTTTAATGCAATGCCCCTTTATACCAAAACATATTACAGTAAATGGCATATTACAGTAATGACTGCTACAACATTTAGTATGAAGGGCAAATATGAGCTTTTACAAACAACATGTGTTATGTGTGGTATGACCTACAACAGCGGTTCTCATCTGGTTTTACTTCAGAACCTAATATTTATCCAACACGGCACCAAAAGTGTTTATCAAAGTAAATTGAAGGTTGTTTTTTGACTTCCTGTTTATTCATTACTGTAGTTGGTGTTTGGCTCGGGTAAACTTATTACTGCTTCCAGTTAGGAGGACATTCAAAACTGTTTGCACTGATGTTTATCATTTTTAATCATTTACATTTTCAGGACACAGGCCTCTATGGGATATTGTGTTGAATTCTTTTTGACCCTTAAAAAACTACTCACTGCAGGACACCCCTGTCAAGGACAGAAACCAACAGGGTGAGACGACAGCAGCGCAGCTATGAATTATTACAAAGCAAACTTCTGTGTTGTTTGACGGATAGGAATATAAATAAGTCAAAACCATGCCTGACTTTTCAGATCTGTATCATAAAGCATCATTTTATATCTCCCACTGTTAGACTGAACTTAATCTCATCCTAAACAAAATAGATGAGAAAAAAAACATTCTGGCGTGCAGTAAATCACAGCAAGAGACAGTTCTTCTTCTTTCATCATATTAGATCCTGTGATCTATAAAACACTGAAGCAGCAAAGATAACCCATAAGCAATACATTTCATACTTTTTGTATGAACTCTCACTTTGTGGGAACTTCTTACAGCGTCTGTTCCATAAATTAAAGTCTGTCCAGTGTTGCTTTAGGAATGACACACTGACAGTAAATTTATCAGAGGTAAATGAACAAAAATGACAAACTTTTGAAAACAACCCATATTTCACAAGATCCATCAGACCCTTTGTACAGATTTCAACCAATAAATGACGCACGGACAGACAACATGCAAACGTGTCTTGGGTAAACAATCTGTACGTCTACTTCAAAGAATATGACAAAGTCAATTGCTAAATTGACTGCTGTGGAATACAGATCACTGCTCGAGCTATTAGCAAATAAAGCAATACATTGACTTTTAAAGAAATGTTTAGCTCAAACAAAGCATAATAATAAAAACCATATTATCCAAAATTATATTTATTGATTAGTTTATTGAATTAATAATAATAATGATTATTACCTTATCCGGGGACCCGGCCCCGGATAAGCGGTAGAAAATGAATGAATGAATGAATGAATTATTATTATAATTGTTATTATTTTTCTATAATATTAATAATAAATGACTCCAGTTTAGGGTCAAAAAGTGACAAACCCAAATTAATCAAACCTAAGTTGTTTCAAGACAAAAATGCTGGGATGTTTAACCCATTGCTGGTGAAATAAAAAGATTCTGGGTTAATGTTAACCCAATGGCTGGATTTGTCACTTTTGACCCAACATGGGCTAAACATAAGCCAGCATTTTTTGGTGTATTATATATGTGATTAGTCGCAGTTAATTTGATTAATTTAACAGGACTGTTGTAAAATAGATTGACAGTCCTATTAATTATACATGTAAAAAGCAGTTTATACTCCTGGGTGCCATCCTAAGGTGTTGGCCCATTCATGAGGCAGCCTGAAGCTCCCACAGCTATTAAAGGTCACCAAGACTCAAGCATTCATTCTCTTCTCTTTCTCCTCTCTCTCCATTAAATCCGAAAATTGTTTAATCCAGCAGGGCAATGGAATTAACCTTTTCACCCACCAGCCCGTTCCAGCAGTTCCTGGAAGGCAAATCACATTTTTAAAATGTATAAAGAGAGCACGCCGCAGACCTGCGACCTCACACATTCAAAACTTTTAGCATTCATTAATGCTAAAGATAAGCCATGGATACATCCTTCCGAAATGACAATCGATGACAAATTAATTTTAGAATTGAAAGACTCTTGGAGGACCTGGTTGGGAAACCGTCTTAAATAGAAAAGACAAGGAATATTGGCAAAAGACAAAGTGTCAGTCTGAACTATACAATCAATATGTGATTGATACTTTTCTACATGCATGAATTCATAAACGTGTTTTACGTTCTGAATACAAATGTTTCCCACTCAGCAGTTCTCTCCCACTCAGTGACAGCAAGTGTAAGCCTTTGCAATTTCAAATAAGAGATTCACAGCCCCAAGTTCCCAATTCGATTGCTATTGATTCTGCTGTCTTTGGTATGTAGCAAAACGCCTTGGCAAAAAAGCAGTCGATTGAACAAAAAAACCCTATTTTATCATCATGTTCAATTCCAGTTGAAATGACACTTAGCTAGGCGGATACATAACCTGGTTATTCGCGTTTGAGTGAGCTTGTCCATATAAGGGGGTCTTTTCTTCACCTACCAAAGAAACTGGTAACAATTTATCGCTGCTCTGGACTGTACATCCATTTGCTGTGGAGCTCGGTTCTAATGAAACACATTGCAATGCGAGCAGTCAAGCCTGGCCTCTTCACATGTGGCACACGCTTCGTCTCCTTTAATAACAAAGTGATGAGGAACAGGCCTTCAAGTTGACACATGCTGCAAGATTGCAGGAGAAGAAATAAAGTTTCATGAAACCTGATGATGGATGTACAGCAAGCTTCTGACAGATAATCTATGGCTATTGGATTTGACTTCTGATTAATTTTCCAAATGGGCCATCACGCTACAGCACTGCCAGCAGTTTGGGTCATATGTAAATGGCCATTTGAAGAGCTGCTCTCATTAGATTCCCTCCCATAAACTGGGCTCTGCCTTGGTTGCATTTCAAAACCTCACCGCTAAATTTCCTACCCTATATAAAAAATACAGTAAAATTTCCAGAACGCTCAAGTCTTCAAGAGGTCAAATATCATTCAGGCTATTGGTTACGCCAATCCGACAAACATTGGTTTACAGATATTTTTTAACTAAATGTTTTAAAAGCACCAGAAAGCCTTAATATTGACACTTTCTGGAACAATGCTTCCTAATAGCTGACTCTATAAATCTGAGATACACAAAAACGTAAAAATGATACACTTCACCTTTAAGCTGCCATGATGAAATGTGCTGCATGTGCATTTCACACTAAAAATAAACAAAAAATCAGGTCACTGTGTATCCTGATTTCCAGTAACATCCCTGACCCAGGCATCTTTCATCGATTCATTCTCATCTACTGGCTGTACTGTAATCTGTTTAAAGGCATTTAGTCATGGCCACTGAGTCAGCACTTCCTTTAAAAGGTTTTCCTTTCTAAGACTGATGATTCAGGGTTCATAAACATGCTTAGGCCAAAGATCGTGTTTTACTGCAATATATTATGATGAATGGGAAAACGAGTAATGAAATACACACATGAGCAAATCAGCTGTCGGAGCATTGAATTATATAACTCTCTTTTGTAAAAGCAAACTGCAGACAAGTCAACACAAACCGTTAACTTAATCATGTCTAGGAATCTTAGGAATAATCTTAGAAAAGTAGACATTTTCCTTCTTTTCCAGGCAGGACTAATCGCTCCATCATCATGACAATAGGAATATAAGGGCCGTTTTCAGTGAGACTAAGTTTACAGAAAAGGTCTGACTAATACAGCAAGAAATAAGATTTTGTACAACAGAAGCAAAGCTGTCTTGGTCTTTTTCCCAGGTGAATGAAGTCATGCTCCAGGGCCTTTTGGGGTTCTGTTTATTACAGATATGCCAGGGTTTCTCAGCGAAATTATTCATCACAAAGTTTTCTCTGCAGCTTTGTACACATGAAAGAAAAGTGCCGGGACTGTGGTGCATTCAAATCAGCCAAACTGTAAAATGACACATTAAAGCAGGAGTGCTGGTATGCTGAATATCCAAGCGAGAACGAATGCAACGATATACAGTGATGCCATGGACAAATGCCATGAGTGACCAATCAGAATCAAGTATTCCAGAGAAATACATTATAATAAAACATGTCACTTCTACATTAATGACATTTTGACCAAGTCACTGTATACTTAAAGCAGGATTCCCATTTGAATGCATACTGTAGCTTTGTATCGTTGACTTAAATGGCAAAATGTTAAATGCTTTCGCTATGGATAAATGCATAAGCTATAGTGAATACATGTAAAAGTCCAATGAGCAACTTTACAATTACTTGAAAAATTAGCCCTTTCCTGTGAGACACGATATCATTTTAATCTCATTTTCACTAATAAGATCACATCAAAAGTATGAAGTTGGTAAAGGCAAGCAGGCCGGCACACATCAGACCCAGAGCAGTGCTGACTTTGGACTTCTGCATTTTCACATCGCTCATTACTGGTTCATAAAGCTGCCCCTGGCATCCGCCGAGGCTCTTTGAGGACTAGAGAGATTTACTGTCACTTAGCAGGTTCAACACTCACTCCAGTAAGGGTAAAAGAAAATTTACAGCACAAAAACATACAGTAACGTGCTGACCAGCGGTACGTCTGCGGAAATGCCTTGATGATATCAGAAGATGGGATTGTATTGAAGCAGCGATGGACAGGATGGATGGCTGAGCTGATAAAATTATTCTGGCTTGTCTATCAGGCTGTGCTGGTTTCACATACCGGTTCAGTTGTTTTTGCGGAAATATTGCTGTGTTCCAAATGATATCACAGCCTGGAGCGAGACTGAATAATGCATCATGAAGATGAGAAGTGTGTTGCTAAGTGGATTTGTTTAATGCAGGAAAGGGAGGAGGTTGGCTAATGTATAATGTGAGGAGAATTCACTAAGAAGAATTTACGTGTTCATTTGCAGGCGTCTTCCTTGAAGGTTTTCTGTGCAGTTTTAGCGCCAGATTCGCTAAAAGGATTATCCAAATTCACACCAGTTATTGATTTTGCAGGTTGGTTTAGATCACATGCTGTATATAAACATATTTCACTAATATTGTATGTATAATTCTGGCTATAATTTACATTTATTGGTTTAGCAGATGCTGCTAAAGCGACATACATTGAGAGAGCATCAAATTTGATCAAAGAGCTAACAGCAATTGAAGTTTACCAAGCCATGTTTACAAGTAGGAGGAAATCTAACAATTAAGGCTAATTGCGATTAATCGCATCCTAAATAAAACTTTTGTTTACATAATAAACAGTCTGTGGACTGTGCATATACATTTTGTATTTGTAAACACATACATATACATGCATATATTTAAGAAAAATATAAAATATAAACATTAATAAACATTTATATATAATTTCAATTGTTGGTAAATAAAAATAAATACATATAAATATTTCCCAAATATATATATACACACACACACACACACACACACACACACACACACACACACACACACACACACACACACACACACACACATGTATGTGTTTTTGTGTTTATAAATACAAAATTAATATTCACAGTACACAGACTGTTTATTATGTAAACACAAACTTTTATTCTGGATACGATTAACTGTGATTAATCATTTGACCGCACAACAAACGTGTGTATTTCAATGTATTTCTAAATTAAATACTACAAACAGCTGCTGCATGACAATAAAAATTACTAAAGAATGTCAATGACTACATTACAATATTCTGCAGTGATAAAATGCTTCACAAAAGTGTCTGTTTAGTGTTTACCCATTGTTTTTCCACAGACCATAATGTCAAACATAAGTGTTGAGGTGAATTTATTGAGATTACAAAACAGAAATCGCACATGGCTCTGTTTATTCAGCTTTTTCTTGCTGTTTCAATTTGCTATTATTATTCAAATGCAGAAGGCATATTTGTATAAAACATGATCCGCACTCCTACGGTTTCATATGATATAATGCATCTATATGTCAAATCCCTTTGTTAGGAGAGACTTTCATACGTTTTCTGAACGCTGTCTCTTTCCAAAAAAACAGAATGAAGAAGTAGAAATGAATAGCTAGGGGGGGGACGGTGCAGTTCACATTTAAATCCTGCCGTTTCCTGTCACCTTATCTTCTAGCTTCTCTTTGTTCCTGTCATTTATACACTTCCCACAGGCACGCTGTGACCTCGACCTCACTTCCCGTGCTGCTTCCTATAGGCCAACAGGCAGATTGTCCCTGAAGCAGGTGAGAAAAGATGGCAGTGTTTGGAATGGTATGAAGGATACTACATAGTAAATACTATCCTGTGTACTGTACTATAAAAATAGTAAGTAAAACTGCAAAGATTAACATTAATGACTGCCTGATAATGTTTTGCACAACAAGAGTCAGGTTCTCCAGCGATTAGAAAAGATTGTCGTTCGCACCAGCTGGTAAATTAACGTGGCTGGCGTTGCACTTCCTGAATTTGCTTTGAAATTGTGCCGTGCGTGGAGATGTGCTTTTCGCAGATTCATTAGCAGGTGCTCCAAGCATACAGACTGTCTCCGCATGAGGTTTCCCCAGGAAGTCAAAGATGAAATGGCACAAATAATGAGGGGCATTATCAATCACTGGCAGGAGGCTGCTTACTCACATCCACACGAGAAAAAGAGAGAGAGAGAGAGAGAGAGAGAGAGAAAGAGAGAGAGAGAGAAGAGAGAGAGAGAGAGAGAGAGAGAGAGAGAGAGAGAGAGAGAGAGAGAGAGAGAGAGAGAGGCACTTCACTCAACCATTTATGAAAACTGCATTGGGGACCGCAGAACTGTATACCAGCAGAAGTTGTATAGGAATAAACCATATTACGAAGTCGCTCTTACTGGTAGGTAGACAGATTAAATGGCCTATGCAGACATATTGAAATACTAATGCAAGCAAATTCATTAACATTAGACCCGGATCTGGTTGCAAAACGAACTGAGAAGGCCAATTCCACAACTTCATAAACATCCTTTTCTGGTCAACCTGCTTGTACAGAGAGCAGACGAAATCACTGCCAAACACTCAAAGCGTGCAAACCGCTTTTCTGGTTTGTTTGTGGATTAGATTATAGACAGCGAGTGGGTTTATGTGCACAATCATACACCATTTACTGTATCTATAATAACCCATCATTGTCCAATGTCACACAATAGACTGTAATCTTTATTCAGGTAAAGGTTGTAAACCATTTAATCGAAACGCAGTCATCATTCATACTGTAGCCTACATGTTTTTTTGCTCTGCATTCTGATGTCTTATTCAATGTCTTTGAAATCATACACACACTGAGCTGATTTTTAAGAGTTGTGTGTATTTATCCAATATAAATCTCCAAATAAAAAAATGGAAAAATAATCGGTGGGAAACTTGGGATAGCATGCACCAATAAACCATACCCATTAAACCCGTAAGGTGCATTCATAAAGTGAGAAAAGTCTACAGATTTCACCATTTAGTATGGAGAAACAAAAACCTTTATATTTAAGTATGTTATTTCTTAAAATATTATCTGTGGTTGGCGTTGAAACAACATTTTTGGGTCCTGATCTGTGGTCTGCTACCTATGAGCATGAGGCTGCTCTTTTTCAGGAGATGCTCTCAACATCCAATTTTCCATCTGAAGTGATGAAAAAACACAAATGAAGAGTCTCTTTCCAACACTAGTAAATACCCAAATAAATAAAGCAAAAAACATCAGAACATCAGTCATATCACTATGACGGAAATGATGCTACAGCAGCAACATCCACAACATATTCACCCGCCTGCAGAAACAAGTTTCTAAGCAGATACGACTTAAGGGTTCATTGCAGTTCAGGCCTAATAAAAGTAGCCCATCTGACGCGATCAACAGATGACACGGGATTAAAAAACAGAAGCGGGCAGGACAATGCGCACGCTCACAAAAACAAACCTAACATTTTAATATTGAGAAAGGGATGAAGCAAAATGTCAGTGATTACCATAGGGCTTAAGCTATTTACATTCTTTTTCTTTTCTGTGAGCTAAATATTCTTCAGGAAACCGGTAGAGGCAAATACAGCCACTACAGCATTCAAAATAATGGAATCCCTCAACAACTCACTGTCTTAATGAAGCAGGATGACACAAATGACATGTTGTGCCTCATATGATTCCCTAAACAGGATGTGTGAACTTCCCAACCATAACAATTTGAGCGGACATCCTGTTGTCCTATGAAACAAAACTATTTTAGTTAGATATAAGGCGATTTCCAGAGCCACTTCACACTCCTGGACTCGATTTGTATGTTTTAGGTAGTATTCAAAACGAGTTAGTCACGCCGTTCGTCCGGCAGGTCCAGGTGCACAGACCACAAGAGAGGAGATATTCAATTTAAAATATTCAGGTGCCAGGATGTTGCCAAGTATTCTTTATTAAGCTGCTATAAGGTCTTTGGGGTGATTTCTAGCAGAACCATTGAGAGAGATTCCTAGGCTGTTCTGTGTGGTTTCTTATTGGCCCAATTCAAAAGAACCCAGCCCCAAATCTCTATGCTACTGAATTCGGTTAAGTAGGTTTATATCTGTAAGGTTTGTACCTTTATTTCAATGCTTCTGTGTTGGGGTTGGGAGTTTTTGCTCAGTTTGTCTGCTACATCAAAACTGCTTAAAGTAATTGCACAGTTGTCCTCAACATGCCACACAGCTTGAAGTATCATGTTTGTAGCACAAAGAAAGCAAGTTTAATTTAGGGTTAGTGATTTCAGTACAAGCATCAGCAATAATAGGTGTGGTTTGTCAATCCCTATTATTTCTGTTACAATGGCGTTCCTGTAGCTCATTTTGTTAGATTGTGGGATCGATTGCTAGGAAACACATACAGGCACCTTTATACCTTTAAATAAAAGTGTCTGCCTACACACTGCACACATTTTTGATGTTCACAAGTTATCCGAACAATTATGAACGCCTACCATATTTACATTCGAACAGCGTCTAGGACGTTTACTATGAGGAAACCTCTGGCCATTGAGCTTGCTATTAAACTGATTCAGATAATTGGGGCTGTTTCACAACCTGTGATCACTGTAAAGAGATCCCTTAAGGAGCCAAAATCACAGCTTTCAAACCCTGTTCCTAAAATATCTATCTGTCTCCTGATTGGCTCAAGCCAGCTGGCGAACCGTGAGTCAGAATATGACACAGCCTTGATTTATTATCATTTCAAATAGACGTAAATTCTCACAAGTGCATCTTACCAATTCATGACATGTATCTCTAACCGGCTCACCGGGCCCTGCCAGTCTGTGCAACTCTCTGTTGTACCGAATGTCTGCTTAACCTGTTATATAAATCCAAATTATCCTCATTAATCTCCGTCTAATTATTGAAAAGCTTGGGCTGAATAAGAGAAGTAATGCTTTATCGCCGGATGGTGGTGCCAAGGGGTGAGATGATTTCATGTTACAGCCTTATTAAAATTCCCCTGGAGAGCTTCTCTTCATCTACGTGACCTTTGACTTTTTGGCAAACAGCACTTCTCACCTGCAGCTCTGCTCTTGCTCTCCAATGCCCTACAGGTGGTTGAAATGACATAAGGTTATATGTTCAGCTACAGCCGGGTGACGTCAATTAGGATAAAACGTCAAAACACAAAACGGACCTGACAAATCCCTACAGAGTTACTATGATTCTGTTTTATACATTTATTTTTATTTTCAGATTAATTTGAGTTTAAATTTGATCTTTTTTTTTAACAAGTTTTCGTCATTTAATTATTTAGTTGTTTATTTTTATGCTGTTTGTATTTGTTTATTTTCCATTTAAAAAATGTGTGACTCAACGTAAACTTCAGTTTATTTGCTGAGACAACATTTCTAATTTACTGTAGTTAAAATGAATAACATTTAGGCTAATATTTTATTTATTTTTATTTCAATTAACAGAACAAAAGGCTATTAAGTGGTTTTAAACCATAAAACGATCGACCCTTTTGATGCCAACTATAAAACCACCAACCCTGTTACAGTCAACCTCCGAAAACACACAGTGACTCTTTCTCAGTACGTATTACAGACGCCACAAATGCACTTTACAAAAATTACATTTTGTAACAATGTTAAAGGAAAACAACACCGTGTTGGTAAAGCCACCGGATCTCCGTGCACGCCTGTAGTAAGTGCTAAAGCTGCTCTTTAAGGCTTAAACGTATATTGAACATTATGTACTGTAAACAGACTCACACAGTGAGATTACTCATCGCTGCTGTGGGAGTCTGCGGTTAAAGCCGGGATTAGTGACGTAGGAAGTTATTGTGAATTTTCAAGTTAGGAACTTGACTTTAACGGAAGTGCCTGAGCCAAATGCAGAACTCATAATTCAACAATGAAATTTCTGGGTTTTGAAACCCCGTGGCTCTGAAAGCAGAACTTTTGTATCTGCTAAGCCTCAGGCAATCGTTATTAAATGCAAATATAACAGGAACACATTACCAGTGTGGTTCCCATTTTCATTAGAGACGCAATAAGAACAAAATAAAGGAAACCCATTACAGATGAAGGCTTATGCTGTGACGTTCCGTGTAGCGGTGACGTTAATTGGGAACTGGCTGAAAAGCGAGCAGACCGGGAGGGGCGAGTGAGTCGCAGCCAGCGCTGCTTTGACAGTGGGTGAATGAGCTAAGCGCTGCCTTTAACATTAATGCCAAATTGCTCTGTTTGCCTCTCATGCTGGATGGTGGCAAATTCCCACACTTTCAACCGCACAATACTCTTAGAAAATGCTTAGAAAAGAACCAGCTGCAGTTCCCTTTGGATTTTCAATAAAAACGGAGTGTGCAGCAGACGCTTGGGTAGTAAATGGACGTTATAGCTGGTGCCGCTTTTGGAGAGAAATTTATAACCAAATATGGATCTAAACATAGCTATTGTTTACACCATTGGCAAAGACTTCTAATCAAAGCATTTGGCCAACATTTCAACACTGGAAGCAATTGGGAGAAATGCTCAATTCATTCAGAGCTCTACTACACAAACTAATAATAATATTCTGTAGATTCTGAAATAAATACATTTTAAGCTCTATAACCAGCATTATTGGCCACATGCATTTTTATTAAGTGTATGAATGCAAGGTAGGGATTTATAGGTGATTTCTCCTGTATACAGTAAGTGAAAAGCAACAAATGCCCAAACATAGAAAACAAAAAGCTAATAAATGCAACGCATAGTCCACATGCAGAATGAGACATTTATTAAAAAACATGTATTGTGCACATTTTGTATATTCGATTACATGTTTAACTGAAACACAGTTAGAGTGATCCGCTTGGAAAAAGTGCCATTGATGATTTACAGCTTAAAGACTATAGACACATTTTATAAAGAATCCCTAAGGGTGGAGTGTGATTTTTTTTGGGAAACATTTTATGGCATGTCACAGCTGCTGTAAACAGACCGTAACTTGTTTTAAAGACCATTCCTTTTAGTATTTGAATTATTTGGAAAAAGACGAATTTGCAATGCTAATATACTAACATTCTTAGCTATGCTACGAATCAACTGGCGGTGACAACACATCCTTAAGTTAACATGCCTTTCAATTTGCACAGTACTTTATTGTATCATCTGACCATGTTACCACAGACCGCGGCCCTGAATTAAAAATATAAATCAATAACAAGACACCCTCTCGGAATAAACTGCTGATGGCCACATAATATATCAGTTCATAAGACAGACTTTGGATGAACCAGAGGCGAGAATGAACACAACAATACATTTGAGGAAATATCCACAGAGAACATAAACAAGTCATAAGGCCTTCTCAATTCCGGCTGGGGTCACAAATGCTTCATAAATTCAGAATCCGTCTCTCCTACCACTACAGTAATAACACAGAATTGATTTATAGGTGGCTGGGGATGAGTCAGAGGCTGGTTGTGGTTTCCAGAATGAATGAGAAAAAACGTTATACTCAAAACTATAGGAAAAAATGTAGATAAAGATAATATTTAGCGTCTTGCCAATATACAGATGTATGCTTGATAAGCGCAATGAACAAAATGTCCCAATGACTGTGGTTCAACATTCTGATAAGCCTGTAATGCTTCAAATAGGGGCGACTTCAGACTGACAACGCTGAACATGAACCAAGACAGTACATATAATACACCATCCAACACCATCAGCTTCAGTGAACCATAGGCAGGACACTCCGAAATCTACAAGAGGGCTTTCGGTGTAGCTGTAAAGCCCTGCCCTAAGGGTGAACAGAGCCAAGCAAATCTTCATCATCCATTCCAGCCTCTTCAAGACAGATTCATTCCCACCTTCCCCGAGCCGAGGCCCTCGGGGGCCGCATTTGTTCTGCTGCATACACCGACGTGCCAGAGCATAGAATACCAACACGAATTAAAACATCAACGAGACAACAAAAAACGGTAAACAACACTAAGGAATGTTTTTTTATGCATTTAACCTCGGAGGAGAATGCAAATATGGTATATTAAATAATATCATTCAGATCTATGGTATCTGATACCATCACTGTACCATGGTACCATGTTGGGGGAATAATTAAAAACACACATCTCCAACTGCAACTCGATGAATTCCCAAAGGTTCAAAACAAATCCCACCCTACATTTTTCCCCCATTCCTTTACCACTCCGACAAAGACCACACTGCACTAATAAAACGGGTTGTAAATGACAGTTCACATTGCGTTTAAAAGCAATTCTTAGGCATATAGTAAAACAAAAATCTCAGAAATCTTGCGTGGCCTTCGTGGCTTATTGCTTCGGAGAAATAAGGTAGCATTAGGGAGCGAGAACTAGAAGGCTGGAGTCTTCCAACATGACACAGCCACTCACCTGAGAGAGAGCAAGAGCACGCTGTGCATCGGGCGACTAATCTACCCTCCCTCAGGCCGTGATTTAGAGAACGTTCCCCGGCGCTGGATTAAATCTCTCCTCTCACGCACCCTGCCCCCTCCTGTCAGCCACTTCAAGGAGTAATGGGGCCAAATTGAATGCAGAGATTAGAAGCGCACCGTGGCCTGTGTTCCGGACAATTTTGACGCTGCGCTCGCCGGACAGATGCTGCTCTCAAATCAAACTGTCATTGAAAACTTAGTGCTGTGGGAGTTTGGCCTGCTACTTTACTTGGCTGAAAGCAAGTAACCATTTATCAAAGAATGTGAGAGTGGACCAGAGCACTTTGACCAATCTGTGCACTGAAGAACACTACAGTGCACTCACACCCTGGGTGGTGAATTAATCAAACTTTTACACTCTGCGAAAGCATACTTCATGGTTGCCTTCATGGACACTAAAACTAACGGAAAGTTTGTATAGGATTAATGTCAAAATGCAATAATGATACTAGTTAGAATACCGATTAGACAGATAGACAGTTGTGTGTGTCTTTGCCATATTTATTTTTAATTTTTTGCGTGGCATGTGAAATGAAAGTGCATTTATTCACTTTGTTCTTCTTACTTTTCCTTTTATAAATGTAATGTTTTGGTTATAGTTATTGTTTCATGAACAGCTGCTTTGTAACAATGAAAATGATAAAAGCGTTATGTCAATGCATTTGAGTTGAGACAGATAAGTTGATAAATGGAAAGACAGACAGTCAGAAAGATAGATAGATATATAGATAGAGAGACAAATGGCTAAATGGATGGATAGCTGGATAGATAGATGGACTGATAAGTTGGTAAACGGATAGACAGATAGATAGACAGATAGGAAGATACACAGAAAGTTAAACAGATAGGTAGATAGATAGACAGATAGACGGAGAGATTAATAGACAATACAGGCTCATAAATGGATGGATAGGGCAGATGGTTGTACATACATGAAAGGACAGACAGACAGATAAATGATAAATAGACAGACACAAAAAAGGTTCATAAAAGCATAACAAGCGGACATCAGACAGGCTGTTGATGAATAATCTGTCTCCTGAAATGAAATATAAATGGATCTGGTCTCTCCACACTTTTTTTGGTATTTATTAAATGTCTTCCCCATCATACATGATGGATCGCTTGCTTCACAAACCCCGCGAACGAGGGTGAGACTGATCATTCATGAGCTAGACGAAGACAGTCCATTTCCAACACAGCGGGTGTTTCAACAAACCCTAAAACCCCCAAAGGGAAAGGCTATTAACAGCAGAAGCCTGTCGGCTATCTCTGTGGCGCACCATGCTTATCACAAAGTGACTCCAGTTGAAGCGAAGCTCGACTAGACTGTATTTATACAGCTAAGTGCTAGAGGAGAGTAAATTTTCAACCTCAGCTGGGGAATTAATGCTTCATGCAATTCCCTAGAAGCACAAAGAATTGGTTACGTGTCTTTTCGATACGTTCCTGCTAATATTCATCTTTCATGTGGCATTCACTTTGTACTAGTGCCTGACTAAATCACAAGAGTGCTGCCAAGATGAACACTGTCATTTAAGTCAAAAGTTGCAGCGAGCGGTAATCGCTTCAAAACACCAGCGTTCCTGAGCCAATGTTGCCTCCGCGAGGAATTTACTGATAGACGCTCACTTGAGAGATTGCACGGAAGAGAAAAATATATTATGCTCCTGAATGAGGAGGAAAACTCTTATAAATGAGTATTTGTGTAGTAATGGAGTTTATGCCTCATGACACCAGAACATTTTACAGGGATAGTTCATCCATTTTATTCCCTTTTATTCACCCTCATGTCATTCCGAATGTCTATGACTGTCTTTCTTCTGTAGAACAAAAAAATAAGAGATTTTAAAGAATGCTTGTAACCAAACAAAATTTGCCCACATTGACTTCCATTAAATGGACACAAAACCACCGAGACATTTCTCTAAATATATTCTTTTGTGTTTCACAGACGATGAGGTCATATACAGGTTTTAATGACATGAAGGTGAATAAATGACTAACCCTGCCCATATGCTTGTCGCTGTGTTAGAGCTGAAGGAACCATGTCATTTCTTTTCCACTTTTTCCTGCACTGTACCTGTTCGGCTTAAAGCAACATAATTCATACGATTCATACATTACATAAATGTAGGCTAATCCATTTGGCAAGAGACTGATCCTTAAGTTTAATCAAAAGGAAATGCGAACATTCATTTGAAAATTAGATAAGGTCGAAAATTTCAGCTTTTTCAACATCAGATTAAAACATGTGCATGGACCAATATGAAGCTCCAGTCGTATCTGCCTCTGGCATGTGCTTTACAGTGATAAGGGTTCGCGCACTGCAGGTAACATAACTGTTTTGGGAAAGAGGACTCATAATCGCGATAATGGATTGCCGATCAACTCTAACTTGAGGCGTAAACATAAAACTGCCTGATGGGCAAATATTTAATATCTATTCAAAGCCAGCTAGCATTTGAGCCTTTGGTGAAAATGGATTCTCACTAATGTTGGACCTACCTTTAGATTACGCTCTGTACGAAAACTTGGCAACGCATTTGGCGCAGAACTCTACAGCATGTTGTGACAGAACCTAACTTACTGCCAAACATGAAATATACAGTTAGTATAGAATTGAACTAGGCCAGGGTTGTCATTTACACTATTTATTTAAAAACAAATGTAGTGGTGCTGGGCCAACCTAGAAGAGATGAAACACAACCTAATAATTGTCGATCCCACATACAGTTTTTATTAGCAAACAAAGTTACAAAAATGTAACTGAAAAATACCAATTGTACGTTAATCATAATCCTCCCTTTTCAGAAAAAGCTGTACTGTTGACATTTACATTTAGTCATTAAGCAGATGCTTTTATCCAAATGGACTTACAAAGAATTCAGCAAGCAATACATATGTTGACATATAAGAATAAAGTCAAGTTTCAAGCTACATGGTGCCTGAGGTTAATTTTTCAATTTATTATTATTATATTTATAGTTTTATAATTTTTCCAGGCCAAACCCAAATTTTAGTAACATCCGCCGGTTTTTTGAAACTGATATTATAGATTGATATCTATGGATTTTTTAGATAATCAGTTAACCTAGCTAGTATTTATGTGTGCTTTTATGTAGCTTTTATTTGCGGGGTTTTATTCTATTGTTAAATTCAAACGTTGGTGAGAATTTTTTTTTTTTAAATAAAAACGATAGTCGATAGTGTGAAAAATGGCTTTTATAGACCAATACCGACCATTGGCCGATCTGGGCATGTCCACACACAACACACCTGAAGCGAATGCAATGAGACTTGTTTTCCATTAACTGCATGTGATGTTCAGCAAAAAGCCTATTGATCCGCAACTAAACAAAGACAAGTGGATGGACAAAATTACTGTCACAAAATTTCGGACAAAATGTGTTTATTACCCACAATAATGTTCCCCATTGGTTTGATTGGGCATGGAGCGTTAAACTAAGCCATAAAACCGAATGACTGCAAGTTCTCACTGACTGGATTTAATTTTCACAAATTGCTAATCAATTATTAAATTATGAAATATCTGTATCTTTCTCCTGCCACAAATGAAATGTAAGCTATTGCCTTTCATTCCCAGATTATCCAGTGATTCGCAGACTATCATTTAGCTCCCTTTCCTTAGTCGGTGTAGTCGGTCTCAACAAGACCATGTTCCCAAACCAGAATCACCATCAATCAGAGTGTCATGTAAGGCACCATGTTTTCACAGTGGACTCCCCTCAGACAGAATCCAATATAAGCTTCTTTTTGTCAGGTCTTGCTCATGCTGTAGACCCTCAGTGACTAATAGCTCAGAGGCCCTGCTTATCAACGGCAGAATCAATTGTCAATTAGAGTTGTAAGGGACGCTGCATTGACAGTTGGCAGAGAATGTATGATTGTCAAATCCAAGTGTGAGAATGTGCACTTTCGACGTGCCCGCGAATCAAGGGCACAAAACAAATGGTCGTGACAAACAAGGATAGATGTTAGAAACGACAACAAATCTCAGTTAAGACAGAATTCAACACAATTGCACTTTGAGTGTTGTTTATGTTGCTAATTGAGCGCAGCGCTAGCAACCCTAAAGTCATGAATTTCCAACAAATTCATAAATGTAAATGAAAGCTCACTCAGAAATGTACATGATATAATCGTTTACTCAGTCTCATGTCCTTCCAAACCTCTATGACTTTGTTTCTTTCGCAGAACACAAACGATATTTTGAAGAACGTTGGTAACCAATCAACAGTTTATTTCTATTGTATGGACACGAAACCACAGAGATATTTCACAAAATATAAAAAAGTCACAAGTATTGAACAACATGAGTTTGAATAAATTATGACATAATTGTGTATTTCGGGGGGGGGGGGGGGGGGGGGACTGTCCCTTTAAATGTTCACAATTCTAACACAGTTCCCCTTCATGCTTGGGTAAATACGTTATAAAATACAGCAGAAAAGATTTCTTACTCTCAAAAAGAAACACGTTCATTTAAAGATGCAGAGCTGAGTGTGTTCCATTGGCTGTATGATTTTCATTTAACCAGCTGGTATCCCTTGAGGATTCCCATCATCCTGTTACAGATGTAAAGCAGCGGTCACCACACAAAACATTCTCTTAACCTAAAACTATCATCTCGTCTCTATAAAAACATGTTCAAACTGAGCCAGTGAGTTAGTAATGAGCTATACGGAATTCACACGGAAAACATTTAGGATGTTAAGATTGTTTAGATGTTATGTAGAGTTCACCCATTAGTTTACAATAAAGGGAATATGTACAATAAGCCAAACGTCACAGCAAAATAATATTATAAAAACCATGGCACTGGAAAGCAAAGGGCGTTTTAGCAATAATGATGGGCTGACTGTACATTACCCAGGTTATTACTTGACAACTTGCCAAACTCTTAGTAAATGGAGTTGGACATTCAATTATTTTATTATGAGAGACAAAGGAGAACACAGTGTGATAAGGGAGGCATAAAGCTTGAACAGATAGTGCCTGGAACAACAGTCAATTACAGACAAGTAGTTATAAGTTAGTGGTCATTAAATAAAATGATACAACAGTCAGTTCTGGTGCTTGATTCTGATTGGACGAGAGGCGTCCCACAAGTGGAGCTGCACAACACTCCTCATTCATGCGATTCTCGTTCATGTGGCATATGAAAGGGTATTTTCAGGTTTTTGGCTAATTTAAAGCTATGTTGCACTTACCATCATGCATACGTTCAAATAACATTCGCACTGAAATGCAGCCATAACACTCATTCTCATTGCTTTAATAATCCACCGCAGAGTTTTAATAGGGGTAATATAATATACTACAATACTGTAACTAAAACACAGGCAAAACTGTATGCCTTTCAAAATACGATCATGAGCTCTACACAATCTACATTAAGCAGAAGTTAATTGAATATACAAATCAGGAGCCCAATTAAGACAAAAAAAGAAATTTACAGTTGTTTACAGAATTCATAAGTACAAGAATTATTCTGCAAAATCTGCATATTGTCAACAACACACGCAGACATGTAAAAAGGCTTCACAACGCCCAATAAACCAAGAGTCACTACCCTGCTGTGAATTAAAAACCATTATAACTCGAAGCCCTGTCATCTCGATAACGTATGCCATCTGCAGCACTCTTTTCTGTTCCTCGCTTTTCCAAACCTCCAAGGGTTTTTAATTCTGGGACGAAATATTGGAATGCAAAGCTCAGGCAGCGCAGATCTTATGACAGGAGTTATAATTTGTAACTACTTGCACCAGTAAACAATATTCCATGCCACTCGATGCATGTAACAAATCGATGGAATAAGCAATTGTAGCATAAAAAGCAATATTCCTCAAATATCCAGAGATCAGCAGCTATTAAGTCACGTTTATGGGGGACGAAAGCTTGCTGTTTTTCATTCAAATGTGTTTTACATTCTTTTGTTTTTCCTGATACAACCTTTTCTTGAGATATCATATTAAAGTCTCAATTAATAAAAGTTAAGGCAGGTTACCAGTAATGTGTCTACCGGGGCCTATTATTAAAAACAGTCGGTTCACAATCTAACTAATGCAACCAAATAAAATTCTCAATTAAGTCTACATGTGGTTCAACTACCTGTGGTCGCACAGCCTATGCAATCCTAATATAATCCCTTTCACAACCAACACAGTATTTTCAAGGGAGCAATATCACCAGTCGTACACAGGCCTTCAATATTTCAGTGGCATGTTTGTTTACTTCTTTCAACTTAGTATTCAAATGCCAGCGTTACATGGCCACCCAAGGGTTTCATCATAGTCTGTTCCTCAGTATCCGAGATGGATGTCACTCCCTCACGGACAAAAAAAAACAAAAATCCGCTTCCGCCCTGGGCTACTCTGCCATCCCATTCATACAAACAATTATCCATCATGCTGGACACGGCGATGTGCCATTCGCAGTCATATAAGCTGCAGGTGATGAACGTGAGCACGCAACCCATTGCTACGCCTCTCACAAAGCACTATGGCACAACGTCGCGGTATCTACAGAATTATTAGAATTACTGTCTTCAAAACACATACAGGTGACCTGTGGAATCTTACTTTTTCACTGCTTTGCAGACTAAACTTCTGGCAACTGGACGGGGAGCATTTTTCAGCCAAGGACATGCACCACCTCTGGCAAAGGTCTATTATACGTCTGCCAGCCATTGATTTTGAGTTAGAGATGTTAGTATACTGCATAGTGAACGGTATGAGATTCTTTGCAGTTCCCTCGAGCTGCGTCTCCCGTTATAATCTTGGCAACAGTGTGACATTTCCCTTAAGGAAAGCACGGCACGAAGAAATTGGTATCATTTTCTTTTTTACTATCACAAAGGGGACCGTAAACAAAATTTAAGCCTTAGTTGAGGAAACAAACATGCACAAGTACTGTACATAACAACCCTGGAATATTCACACCACAATGAAAAGTCTGCTTATTAAGACACCCTTGACTTTTAGCTAACCCTGTGAATATACACAAATATTTATTGAATAACTAAATTCTTTAGAAGGGAGATCATTCCTTGTTTGTATACAAAGATCACCAAGACCTTCTTTACTGACCAGTTCAGCAAAGGCTTCGATTTCCAGCTTGCTGCGGTCAGCACAAAGCCAGCAGCTGACATGGCAAATTGCTGCATGATACGAAGGCCAGCAGTTGGCCACAGAACAAAACAAGCTTTAACTACACACATAATTATACAGAAACAATGCATACCAAACACAGTCCCTCTCTGAATTCAACACACAAATTATTGAATGTTTATACTGTAGCCTGCACTAACACACTCTATTCAAAATAACTTGTATTGAATTTGTGCTCAAAGTCCATAAGAATAACGTTGTGACTATCTGTTGCTTTATTTAAACATTTGAAAATCTCTCAATGGTGTACTTGCACCCAGTAAAGAGGAAAAATATGGAAACGCTTGAGAACAGAATGCCCAGAGCTACAAGATTAAAAATGTCCTGTCACGACTTGACCCTTTTCTAGTCTAATCTACTGACTGGTGTAAAGAACCCCAGCCATGCTAAACACATGCTGCTGTGAGCTTTGATTTCACCAACATTCAAGTCGTCCTCCAGATCACTACAGACTTAAGTATGTATGTTTTTAAACCAAGAATTTTAAAAAATCTATCCTTTGTGTCAAGAAAAGCATAAGTGCTTTTATAAATTGTATTACCCATAACCATAAGGCAATATCTGCTGCAAGAACAATGTACTATTGATCATATTACTGATGTCTGAAGAGTGTGCTGTATGTATGCATTTATTTTGCCACAAAGCAATGCACAAATCTCAATGACCTTAGCTGTATATCAGAAAACTACATTTGAAAACCCAGGTTTTGACACTCCAGCAATTTTGAAGTAAAAAGCAGCAACCCAGAGTACTTTAAATTACAAGGATATAAAGGAACAGTTCACCCAAAAATGACAATTCAGTCTTCATTTACTCACCCTTAAGTTGTATAAATCTGTTTAAATTTCTTTGTTCTGATGAACACAGAGACAGATATTTAAAAGAATCCTTGTAACAAATGGGGTGTATGCACACAGGACAATGACATACTTCTGCTAAAATCTCAGCTAGGTCACTTATGCTCTTAAAGCACTTAGGGGATTTTTCGCCAAGATGTGTTTAGTAAGAAATCATTTAAATTTCGGCAAACCGAAATCACTACGGGTCAGCATTGTTAAGTGCCTCTGTGATCATGCCTCTAGTAAGTGCCAAAGTTCACTTTGCTTTTTTCATATTTGTTGATGTACCTTGAAACGGATAGCCTGGAGTGCTTCACCTCTTTGGTATTCGACGTATGGCGAAGTGTTCAAATAATTAGACTCACGTTGTTGATCGTAATCCTCTGTACATCCTGAAGCGAAATGACATTGTTCCCTATTCTTCCCTAAGATTTTAGCGAAAGGACGTCATCACTCCATATTCATATACCCCATTGACCACCATAGTAGTAGCCACCATTGACTACCATAGTAGGAAAAATTGCTTTGTACATTTTTTTAACACAAAAAAGATCGTTTGAAGAATTTAGGAACGCAAACAGATCCGAAGCACATATGACTACCATTGTAATGTAATGGTAGTCAGTAGTGGCCAATAAGCATTCTTCCAAATATAGATAGAGATTTGGAACAACTCAAGGGCGAGTAAATAAAGACATTATATTTAATTGTGGGTGAACTGTCCCTTTAAGATCCACTTTTAACACCGAAAAGAGAGTAAAAAAAGCACACATCAAACGGATGCTTGCAATTGAGACACAGTCTATTGCTAAGAATATCACAGACACAACTAATATAGTCTTGAAACGGTATGCGAATCATATTTAGAAAGACGCCCCAAAGAATGGTGTGAGTATTTCACCGACATACAAGCAGGCATAGAGAAGTCAAGCTTAAAGAGGAAACAAGCCAGGTCAGAAAATTGACAGGATTTAGGCTAAATGATGTATGACAGGACCTTAGTGGGTCAACACCCACCCAGACAACAGCCCCGTTCCTGGGACACATCTGATCAGCCAGTCCTTATGTGGGGGATAATGTTCCAAAATCCAGATCCAACTCTGTCTTAAAAATGTGTGGAGGTTATGAACCCGACTCATCCAGATTTCCATAAACACTTTGAACAAGCAAAAGTATGTATCTTGCTAAAAAATCCACTTTGGAAGCCTAATGCGCTATACTAACCGCTGAATCTTTAACCCGCCATAAATACTTGAGCATTGTCATGAAGGTTCACAAATAACATAAAAACACACTTGAATTCTTATAATGAGATTTTCCAAGCCATCGATGTGACGTCACCGCGTGTGACTTTTCAATTGCATCACATGACTTTACAAAGGGGATGTGTAAAAAGGCGCTGTTTAGGAATACTGTACAGGTATCAGAATTCAACCTGTACTGACAGACTGACCGCATTCCTAAGAAAGGTGAAGCGGGTATAAAGACACACACGATGACATACAAATCAATTATTGACGCCCTATGGGAAAGACTTCAAGAATTCAAACCTCGCAGTTCACATCGAAAGGCGATTGAGATGTGATCCTATTATAAAGGTCATATTCCAAACAAATCCCTATAGATCTGTCAAGATCATGTAATGGAACGAGCTCATATGTTTACAATTAACTCATCACACATGTCTTACGTTTGCACAACGACTGAAAACGCGAGCAAAACGTCCTTTGGCGTCAGTTTATTAAACCTCGCCTTCAAATATATATATATAAAGAGATGCCGCTGTACGACATGGGTGCTTTGATGTCATGAGAATCGATAGGCAGCTTAAAACGCAGAAATCAAAGATGCTCTATTCGGATCATGACTGAGAAAAAGAGCATAATTTCGCCATGTTTCAGGGTTGAACTCTTTTGGCACTGCCACAAATCGACAAGCATGGATTGTGTCTAAATGCCTACTGAGCTGCCAACGTGCTTTCGAGCAAGCTTACCTAGAAACTATGGATGCACACGCAGGCACCTCCCAAGATTTTTCAACAATACCGTAACATTCGGGTTACTTCTTAGTGAAAACTGAGCTCCCTAAGCATCACATGTATTCACTTGAGTATAGGCATGGCTTTTAGGTACACAACGCTCCCGGTTATGAATAACGGTGGCATCGAGCGCTCGTATTTACTCACATGGTGCGGCTCGCGCGCCCCAAAAGCCGTCCCACTAAACAAGTCTGTTTATTATAGTTACAAACAAATAACACTTCTGGTTCAAGCCCCGTATACATCTCACGTACTTATTCAAATCTTTAATATGTATCCAATTCCTATCACAGGCGAAACGAGCGGTGACAGCTCGGTGGAACTTACTTTTCTTGGATCACATTCTCCTTTATGGCACCCAGCGTGGAGTGACTGTTGCCCTGTTGTTGTACAAGTCTGCAGATGGCCAGGTGCCTCTGGTGTTGATCCTTCAAGCACGCGTTCTCCTGACACAGATCAGACACTTGCTGTTGCAGCTCCTCGATCCGAACCTTCTGCTTCTCCAACAACTCCTGCTGGGTCTCGATGATTTTATTCAGCTCTTTCAGGTACTCCGCCGCCTTGCTGGGATTTTCGGTCGGGTTTTCCATGTCGACGTACGCAAAATGCCCATCCATGGGTCAAACTGGATCCGCCGAGCTGGGTTCACAGCCGCTCCGCCATTGTTTACGTTCGCTCGTGCTTGCTGACGGCGTTCGGCGCGGAGTACTGAAGTTGCGCTCGAGCGCTCGTCCGCTGCAGCGCGCCGTCCAGAGGCTCTGCGCTGCGCCACAATAACTAACCCGCCGTAAACCGCTCCGTGGATGCTAAATCCATTTAACCCTTCAGTGGGAGGATGTCAAGGGCTTGTGTCGTATAATCCTCTGATAAATCGTGCATATTTATCACTGTTAAGTACTTCACATATAAAACACACAATTATTCTGGCGTAAACCCGTAATAAATGAATGCAAGTTCTCAATTAATTTGTGTAGAGTATTCCAGAATCGGTTTGTTAAATTTTGTGGGGGGTTTTTCATGACAGTGGTGGTCAACACCAACCCCGAGTGCCTGTCCATACAACAGGTACTCCATTAAGCCACGCCCTCGTTTGGATGCGTTGTCTCATCTGGGCATCCTCGCGTGCGTGCTGGCATACTGAGAGTTAGATTATATTGACTGCGCTCTGGGAAATCCACATCATTATAAATCCTTAATTCTTGATCTTCTTAAAGTAATTTTTATGGTAAAATTTGTGTTTGCTATCTATGTGATCTGCAGTTCAACGTTTTCAGCGTTTTGTAAATCAGTTTGATTAACTTTTAATTCAATTGCACCATAAATCCAAGGACTTATTACTCTGGTTATTACTCTGTTTTACTATCCTATTTCATATATTAATTCATGTAGCAAACCCCTCTAATTTGACCCTGAGCAAATGCGCGACCTCTGGTGGTTATATTTGGCAGTAACATCATTTGGCAGTTGTGGTTGTTGGTGATCTTCAATTATAGGTTTCTTTGATTGATCGTCGTGATGGTTGTGTTGTATTGCTCACTACAATTAAGCATAGTAAGCAAATCTTTGTTTTATTTATCTATAAATGTAGTCCGCGTGAGTCTTGCCTAGCGAACGGAAATGGTTAGATCCCAATGTCTACTCCAAATGACAATGAAATATGGCATGTCACATAAAAGTGAGAAATGACTAGTGATCTAAATATAGATCTAAATAAATATCCAGTAGAATGCATTCGCGCAAGCTGACAAAATGAGAGAAAACAACTGGTTTGAGGAACTATTAATCTTCCACATGCGTTGTTTTGAACAGCGGCCGTACCTGTGCATTGTGCCACTAATGAGGAAGAGACAGCAGATAATGTGCATAATTCACACTTCATCCGCTGTGATCAAAAAGCTTGTCTTCATCAAAGCACATGCAATGACGGTTTGAGTTCTACTGTAGTGTCTCTCAAAAACAAATGTATTTTTAATACAATTTCAACTTTTATCCTTCAATTAAAAAAAAGATTTTACTTCTGGCCTTTTTCAAGAGACGGCTTTTAAGAAGGAACATTAGAACTGGGACAGGAAAGGCCATGTGCTGTAAACAGTCAATATTTGACTTCCTCATTATGACTAATTAAATTTGAGAAGGTACATCTCTACCTTTTCCGAGTTAATATCTAAGTGCATCTGGCTATCCAATACGAGTCCCTCCGCATCCACTTATAACATTACATAAGTTCATAAAGTAGCACCACCCATAACAATGAGCTTAGGCTGCATTGATCGAGTCACGACTTATGGCCTTGAGGGAGAACCCATGCAGCCTGAATGTTTGACTGAATCGGGACTATGAGAACAAGCAGCTCACCTCATTCCAACTGTTGAGTCTAGCATTTTATTAGAACAGATTTATAGTGTCTCAAACTGAATGTACGCCATACAGAAAAACATTGCAAGCAAGAGATACGCTGCTGTCTGTAAAGAGCCTCTTTGATAAATGTTTTATGCAAAAGAATCTGTGTAAAAGTAAATGTTTTAGGTTTAGACAAAAGTGTTTGAATTACTCACAATAGTTGTTATTCACAATAAATAGGATTTTAGTAACATCCCATATTATCTGACAACCATAATTGACCTGCAGGTGGATGGAATGCCTAAAGAAGAAAAAAGCAAACCATGTTTTGTGCAGCCTCTTAAAAATGGAAATATATGTCAGCATCTTTCTAGCCGATAAACAAGACTATGTTTTTTTTTTTGTTATTTTCAGCGTAGCTGAGTGTAACCAACAGCTATGATAACATGCAGTGCGGTTCATTTTAGAATAAAACATTATTCGTCTACCTGGCTTGTTCTGCTACAGTGCTGTTTCAATAGAATGAGGCAACACTGACTTTTGCAGCTCCATGTCTGATGTTTGGACTGAACTTCCTGCCTGATTCAAAACAGACTGTAGCCTGGAGGGAGGCTGTCATCTACTCCCTTCCATCTCTCTCTCTCTCTCTCTCTCTCTCTCTCTCTCTCTCTCTCTCTCTCTCTCCTCTCTTCTTCTCAGTCTGTGCTTTTCTTCATCATCTTCAATTCCTCCTTGTGAGTCATTTTAACTCGGCAGAGTTCTTTTTATGCTTAAACATTTCATTCTGCTCAGTTGTATTTGGTGTAGCATCACATCTGCATTGGTTTTGGGGCCTTATTATAACCTGTCCTTCCTATATTAGGCTTTAGAAAAGGCTGGTTACATAAAATTTGTTTTCAAATGCAATTTAGCTTGAGCCTTTTTAATTGCAACACCAAGAAACCCAGCACTTTCTTTTTCGATTTATTCATATAAATGCCATTGTATCCGATCTTATAAAAGCTCCCACAGAACTGTCACGCATGAACATTTCTGTAGATTTGTGTGTGGCGATCAAGGGCACAGAAACAATCACCCTAAATGGCATATACGGTTTTCACACTGTCATTTTCTGAAAAGTGCATTGATTTTTTAAGAAATGGTGAGTATTTTTACATGCACACTGGCATTTCCAAAGCGTAATGTCTATAGGGCATATTAGTATGGAGTGAAAGAAGTGAAATGCAGCCTAGACGTCTTTGTGAATGACAAAGCACTTCTGAATATCCCCAATGATACCGCTTTGAAAAAAGTGCTTGTCTGTCAGTCGTGTTTCACTCTTATAGCACAATTCAAATCTTACATCCGTCCATTGTCTGACTGAAAATGAAAAGATTTTTAAATAGGCAATTTTCTTTCCGTAAGCCAGTACTGAAGCAGATGGTCCTGCCATGATCAACATCAGTTTAGCCGTTCCTGAACCGTCCAGATAATATACAGGTCTCTTATCGGGGGAACAAGATTTATTAAAGAGACGTAGAAAACCCTCTGTTACCCACAGTAAGGGCTGTTGACAACACAATTTGAAAGCATTCAAAATCAGTATAAAGAGCCCCAATATTGAATGAGTGCTTTTAACGTGCAATAGAATTCAGAGGGGCCAAAATTGACCCTTTTTAGACAATGTTCCTTGCCTTATCAGTGCATGTTATTAAATGATACTCTACAGTAAAATGAAAATTCTGTCATGAATTACTCGCCCTGTACTGATAACTCTAGGACCTCTGTTCATCTTCGGAAAACAAATTAAAAAGCTTTTAAGGAGCTTTCTGACCCCCCCCCCCCCCCCCCCATAGACAGCAGCCTAACCTGACATTCTGTGCCTTAAATATTGTTTCCGTTATGCCGTCATAACTGTTTATAGGGGGGTCTGAAAGTTCGCAGACCTCATCAAAACTTTATCAAATCTGAAAGACTGCTTTTAAGTTGATATCACCAATCCCCATAACCAAAGGTCTTACAGTATAGAAATCTACACTTAACTACTTTCCCTATTGTAAATGACTATGCTTTGTCTTCCTTTGAATGCCTTTGCAGTATCAATTATGAAAAAAAAGCTTTCTTGAATTTGAATCTTGAGATTACGCCCAGCTAGACGAGTCCATTGTGGTATTATAACTTTCATGATCGATTCCCATTAGATATAACCAACTCCTGCTCTACATTTTTCTCATTTAATATTCATTAAAAAAATGAACTGGCGCTGTTTTTGGTTTTACAAAACCCATCCTTGTTCACTGTAGATAAAGAATGCAAGTAACTACATTAGCGTAAGCTAACTATGTTTTTATACTAAAAAGTATAGGACTGTCGACTTTACTTAACAAGTGTTCGACCGGTCAACTCAACATTGTTGCAAAACCCTATAATATTAGACCTATTGTTGAATTTACTTTATATAAACAAGTTAATTCAACACGACTGGCTTAGGCGGATTTTCAGTTCCCAGCATGCTTTGTGTAAGACTGCATTTAGCCAGTAAATTTCAAAAATTTGAGTTATTAAAGTGTTTTTCAGTATATATAAAGACTTGTCTCATCTTAATGTTCATTTATCTATGAGCTTTAAAAGAGTTTGTTGTATTATAGAGTTGTAGTCTTTCCATTGTATAAAAGAGTGGTACGTGTGCTTAGGCTGTGAGAGGTTATAACACCCCATATGTCTAGTTATCATTCAATGAGCATCAATTGTGCTAATGCCAGTACTGAGATGCCTCTCATCTGATTTGCTCATTGTGTTTTGACTTACATCCGGTAATATAATTGATGTATGACAACAAAAAGGACCAATGTCAAGGTTAAATATTGAGTTCAATTAACTTTGATAATAAACATTTCTGGTACAATCTGAATGGTTTGGATATACTGAAAAAAGTTTTGTCAACTTTACTTAAATGTATTTGTTCATACAACTAAATTGTTAATTGTAGAATCTACTCAACATATTTGCGTTTTTTGAGAGTTCTCTTTCTCTTCGAAATGTTTAAATGTGAAAGAAAATGGACAGTGTATACTGTTTCATTTTGACTAAGTTTCTCTGCATTGTTTGTGGCCTAATTGAATGTTCACTTAGGCTATTAGTCTGCAGCAACCTGCCTAAACAGCTGCCACACACACATAACATACCCACATGAATCCTGTCGGCACATTAGCATGTAGCTGAAGTCTCAGCCTTTTATGTGCATTGAATGTCTTAACAGTATCTCAGTGGAAGACCCATTTGATGTGGAATCTAGAGAATTAGTCAGCGATGCCAATGAGACGTCTTATGATGGAATACCATTACTTCCTAAAACTGAAACATTTGGAGAGATTACGTTTGCTTCTTTATTTATCTATCCTTTTTAATATTTTTTATAATATGCCAAAACAGAACAAATTTGCAGCATGCAATGAACACCAACACTGGACTAGATGTATATCTGACCATAACAGACACAATCACAGATACACATACCGTATGTACAGTAGTCTATATATTAAATAAATACACGAATAAGCTATAGCATTAAAAAAAGGAAGAAGTAAATGAATAAGCAATAAGGTACATAACAATCACTAAAAGCAAATACAACGGGTTCCATGGAAACCAGCTATACAGGTATGTACCCACCACGAGGCCTTTGTGTGTCTGTGGCTCTATGATCTTTATACTGAAAAGGAAGAGAGATGTTGGTTAGATATCCATTCATTTTTATTCATGTCTTTGTCACTAGACAGGCCTGCATTGGTCTTGTATATACTGTATCTCTAGGCTTTTCACGCAGGCTTCTCTGGCTACTAGAGGCAGGGACATTGAAAAGAAGAACAGGGTTGTCATTGCAAGTCGGGTCTTGTTGTCACAAACATATCGAATTACTATATTTTTGTTCCAGCTGGTGGGTAAAAAAGTGAACATACATGGCATATATTTAGGCTAGTAAATTACATAATAAAGTGCTCATGGAAAAGGGAAATTTTAAATATAACATTTTCTGGTAGAAGACATCTAACATTTAAAGTAAAGATGTTATATGTCAAGCTTATAGATTCATACACTGTATCACAGATCTAATGCTGCATCCCAGTAAATGTCAAATTACTGTTTCACTTGGCCACCTGACAAAGAACTGAGATGCTGTGAAAGAATGCTTAGGCATTATGGCCTGTGACATTTTGTTCTATCCTTGGGGAAACCTGGACACATTTTACTTCTTATAGCTTCCAATCAGCAAAAGCAAAGTCTTATCTGTACAAGGTCAGAAGGGGGGCACTGATGCCACTCAACTCTAAAACCTGTTCAACTCCCACTGAAGGATGCTTCTACACTTTTGGTGCATCAGATGAAAATTTGTAAGTTCTTGTTACCATACCTTTCATCCTGCAAATCTCTAGATTTGACCTCCTAAGCACATGAAGTAGAACTGTATTGCATTTTGATCCGTTCCTAGTGCGCTTGAGATGAAATGCCATTTTTAACACTGAGCACAATTCCACCCTGATGCAATTACTGTAATCACAGTAAATTGCATCTTTTGAATATCTAAATCTCGGATACACAAAAGGCACAGATTTCACTAGCAAACTAGCAAATTATATTTCAATAAGACAAGATTTTAGGCACTTTTTCCATCAGGATTGGTCATTGGAGTCATGGCAATCTGACTTGACTGCGCTGCACTGGAAAGAAGCAAAATACGCTACGCTTTTGAAGGAATGCATCACAATTCCCACTAACAGGATAAACTGTGGGCAAAGTGCTAGCTAAGCCATACTTTCCATATCTTAGCATTGTATGTGAAACCTATTGGGTAATATAAGTTTATTTCATTTTCACATATTCTTGTAACTTACACCATCTGGCTGCGAAAAGCATCTTTCTCAATTGATGGCTATTCAAAAGTATCTGTATGACAAATACTGTACACAGGCAAAAATATGTCATTATTATTGATGTCTTTTTGGCCAGTCATTGAAAATAGTGAACAGGTTTGAGAAGCCAGAAATTGTCTTTTGCACTTTTAACTTCATGAGAGCACAACGGCCGAAGGTGTTTTGAAAGCTTGCTTTGTTAACACTCCTCTAACCTTGATCCTGAACTTTAACATGGCGATTTTGTTCTAGAACCGAGCATAATCCTTCATGTTTTAAGTCAATGGCAAGTGTGCAGCTATAAATCAGATCCAAGGAACTGAATCATTATACATTAAGACAGCAGTTGCAAAAAGTCAGCAGTCTCAGTTAATGGTTTCACAAGCTTCCATTTTTTTAATATGCCCACTACTGCATGCGTTATACAAACCCCATGAAGAGCCCATCCATCAGCATGACTATAAACAAAAAACGAGAAGCTAAAGGTTGGTACATTGTGGTAGGAAGGGGTTGAATCTGTGAAAGAAACTTTTTTAATGGAACATTACCTTTAACATCATTACACTCAGCAAGCAACAAAATAAAAACAGAGAAGGGATGGAACATACCCTAGGGAGCTGACTATCAAGGTCTCCATGGAAGAAAACACCAAATAAGAGGTTTGCGTGATAAAGTGTGAGGTCAAACACTAACTGTAAAGTAAACAGATGAGGGGATATATCAAATAACAGTTTAATTCAAAAGTAAGGTCACCCAAAGGTGAATTATTTTTTCATTATTTACTCAAACTTTTGTCATTTCCAACCTTGTGTATGACTTTCTTTCTTCTACAGAACACAAAGGCACATATTTTGAAGAATGTTGGTTACAGAACAATGGCGGTACCCATTCACTTTTATTGTATGGACACAAAACCAATGCAAGTCAATGGGTACCTGATTTCACTTTTACAGTAAGTGATGGACAGCTCTGTACTTTGGTTTTCAAGGTTGAAATCGGTGCCATAATTTACCCGTTGATGCGTTTTTTCACCTGCTGTGCTGCAACATCAAATTAAAGCCTATAGATGGGATTTTCCCCCGATGTCTGTCATTTTTATAATGTTAAATTAATTAACTTTTAGATTTTGATATAAGGTCACAATAATCAAATGCTATGAAAAATGCTAATCTTAAAATAAATTGGTGTCCGACTTCCTTTTGTTTTCACAACCCAAACTTGAGTGATGTCTTCAATTATCTTGAGATCACTTAAAACATGGGAAAGGTGCACCCAAGATTAATCTGCATTCATCTTTAAGTGCTTGACTGAGCAACAAATCTGCTATTTGCAGTTCCTGTCTTTATTGGAGGGCGGTTAAAAGCTACTTGTGACAAAATCTAATATTAAAGTAAGTCATGTGTAAAGTTAGCTAAAAACAAATTAAATATAGTCTTACACACAAGTAATACTATCGCTTCCTTCAAGTATGGAGATGGCGGCTGTTTGCTCTGAGGTTGCTTATAAAATACTGTAGTGCATGCAATCCAATTCTGTTATGGACATTGTCGGTGGCCATAACGTTTCCACCCCCTCCGGGTGGTAATAGCAAGATCACAGTCTTATGTACCTTTAAAGGAGCCACTACAGATATTTCAAAAATTGCTGCAAAAATTCAAATAAATTCAAACATTTTTTCCATAATGTGCATTGTTCCAAAGCAGCTTTAGAGGGGAAAATGACAAAAACCGAAAAACACAAAAAGGTAAAACACAGCACACTACATGGTGTTTATATAAATTAAATTATTCTAGAAAATAATATCTAATAAATCCAGTCTCCCGGTGGTTTATTTAGCATATTTTGCATTGAGTGAATGCTTGGCTGAAAAGATGTGTCTTTAATCTAGATTTAAATTGGGCGAGTGTGTTTGATCCTCGAATAGTGTCGGGAAGGCTATTCCAGAGTTTAGGTGCTACGTATGAGAACGCTCGACCCCCTTTGGTGGATTTAGTTATTCTAGGTGTTATCAAAAGTCCGGAGTTTTGAGATCTTAGAGAGCGTGACAGGTTTTAGTGGGATAGAAGCTCTGTTATGTAGGTAGGGGCTTAACCCTTTAAGGCTTTAGAATAACCTTAAAGTCAATACGATACTTAATGGGTAGCCAGTGAAGGGTTGATAACATTGGGGTTATGTGATCGTATTTTCTGGACCTGGTTAGAACTCTGGCAGCTGCATTCTGAACTAACTGTATTCTGAACTTTTGTTTATTGATGATGCAGGACAACCACTAAGAAGTGCATTACAGTAGTGAAGTCTTGAGGTCACAAAGGCATGAATAAGTTTCTCTGCGTCAGCAACACATAGTATATTTTGTAATTTGGCAACATTCCTAAGGTGGAAAAAGGCGGTTTTCGTGATCACAATAAAATAGCGTATTAAAGCCATCATCTTTGTTTCCTAGGCTTAAATTGCACAAAAACACACCCGACCCAAAGAGAGAACCCGACCCAAAGTATCATCATTCTTTATCAATTGACTATTGGTTATTTTTACTTCTACGGTCATATTAAGCGTTACACTCCCTCCCTCATAGTAGAAATGGTGGCAGTGTGGCACATTCTTTTTAATATCTATTATCTCGGATGCAATACACTAAATCATAAAGCACTGTAATAGAATAGCCTCTTCACTTTTGTAAATGACAACCACACAGTTAAAACACTCTGGAGGAACGAAAGTTCAAATACAATATCTAAAGCAAAATCATTTTTGAATGTGTTAAAGTTCTTTTTAAGTTTGGCAGGAACATTTTAAAAATGTAATTGAGAACGGTACCTTTTACAGCCTATAAGGTTCAAGCCATGAGCAGCTGGACTCTGGGTGTCTTGACCTCAGGCTGAGTTGTGGTTGAGGATGGATTAAACAGTATGATAACAGTATGAGAGGTGTGTTCTCAGGGTGAGGGGTGACTGTGAAATTCTAAAGGATTAGTCCCAGACTCCCCATTAAAATCAATTTGGACACTTTCTCTGTGGGTCTAGATGTTGATGATGCCTACATTTTTTAAATCTAGACCTCAAGCTCTCTCTAGGTCAGTCAATATTGCCAGCATGAGACAGGTTCTTCTTTGTTATCTGAAATATTTTCCAAACGCATCTAAAGGTTTTATACAGTAATACCTATATTGAACAGTCAGAAACTATGCTTGCTACTTTTAGTAAGCTTAGATATTTAGGGTTAGTCTTTACCAGATAGACTGAAATATTATTGCTCAACTTTTTTTGTTCTGGAAACGTAATAGAGTTCTAAGGAATATACATAATTTTATTTAAATATACAATAAAACCATGAATGCAACGAGTAAGAGCATAATGTTTGAATAAAATAATATTCTTTAGATAGCATTGCTAAATAATCTGATGTTGGGAAAGTATGAGGAATGTCTGAAGCAGTCACTTTCATTGCCTTCTAGAAGAACAACAAAGATTTTAATGAGATCTCATTTGGGATTTTTCCATACATTGATACTTTGTTACTCCACAAAACAATGATTTTCCTTAATCTAGACAAGAAGAGATACATATTTACTTGTACTGCTCACAGTGTCTCACAATTTATCAACCGTGTTTCCAAATCCTTTCCTTCCACGGTAGAGAAACGAGCCGTTGCACAGATGTTTTCTGGCAGTGTTTGGCTGACACACATTCTGGGATAGGCCAATTACAGCAAGAACGTTATTCAACCTTGCGATCCCTAGATCGCCACTCTCATTAAACTTGTATAGTGCTTCCCACCAGCTTCCCTACAGAGTCCAATGTGCCCAGCCGTTTTCTTTCCCTGTGTTCTAGAGGTTTAATAGGTCAACTTTTATCTAAAAAACTAAATCAAAATTGATTTTGGCATCCATTATATAAATATTATAAATCACCATCATCCAGAAGGTCTTTTTGATTTTGGTTGATGGTATTTTTAAAGGGATAGTTCACCCAAAATGTAAATGTGTTTATCATTTATTCACCCTTATGTCATTTTAAACCTGTATGTGTTATGACTCTGTCCTTCCTGTCTCGAGCTTTCTAGCTCCCTGGGCAGAGTCATGACATTGCCACGTTTTTCGGGTTTCTGTTGTGTTATGTGTGGAGACATGTGGCTTTATGTTGTTACTTGATGCCACGTGTCTTCCTGTTATGTCTCTCAGCCCCACCCTCGTATCTCCTGTAATTTCATGAGGGTTTCATTCCCATCGTCTGTTTTGTGTTTCACCTTCGTTGGGATTTTATTCCCATCACCTGGTAGTTGTTTCACTCGTTATGGTTTCATTCCAATCACCTGTCACCACTCTCCCCATGTAATCACTCCTCGTTAGTGTCTCCCTTTATATAGCCTCAGTTTCCCTCTGTTCAGTGTTGGTGCATTACCTTTTGTATGATGTTAGTGTTTGCTATCAACGCTCACGGTAGTATCCCCGGTTCTCGTCTTGTTGGACTACCCTGTTTCAGTTTTGTGAACATTTTGTTTCTAGTGTTTGTTTTCTAGTGTGTTTTTGTTCTTGTTTTTCCCCATTGTGGGTCTTTTATTTAATAAACATTTATACTTAACCCCTCGTCTGCCTGCATCTGGGTTCTGTCCAAAACCATTTCGACAGTATGAGTTTCTTCTGCAGATTCCTACGATATTGTTGAGAAGGAAACCAAGCAACTTTGGCCCCAATTACTTCTTCCATTGCATGCACACAAAACCACTAAGACATTTCTGAAAAATATATATTTTTTGTATTCCACAGAAATACTCCAATTAAGAGTCATATTCAGGACTTTGAATGACAACATGTTTGATTTTAGGTGAACATAAGATGCATAACCCCAAATTAACCATGTTTTATTATGGTAAAAATATTGTAACCATGTTTTTTGGCAGCTTATTATTTTATACAATTTTTATGGTTAAACTATAATCACTGTAGCAAAATCATTGCTCATTTTGTTCATGTTGTAATTTTCATAAAATAATGTAGAGGTGTCCTTCATATGTAATGCAAAAATGTGCAAGCTCTGTTCCAACCCATCATTGGGTCAAAAAGGGACGAACCCAACCATTGGGTTAAATTAACCCAGCGAATGGTTTATATCTGACCCTACAGTGGGTTAAAACGACCCAGCGAGCATAGGTTAATTTACGTTTGTTTGTCCCTTTTTGACCCAATGGGTTGAAAATAACCCAGCATTTGGGATTAGGATTTTGTTCAAATTCCCAAACATAAGTATGAGCAAACAAAAACTATTATAAAAAACAAGGACCTTATTGATGTTTATTTAAAGTTTGAATCATAAGAGAAAGCAGGTAGTTTATATATAAATAAACATATGTTATAGGATGTTCTCTGTTTACTCCTACTGCTGATTAGGATAAAACCCTTAAAAATGAATTTCAAGCAAATTGATACAGATTAACAAACCCCTCAGAGCAGAAGCAGAGAAAACCTGGATCTATACAGCTGTCGATAGCACCATTGTTGAAAGTTCTCAAAGCGAGCCTAATTAAGCCTGTTTCCAGGCTGTTCTTTCTGGAACCCAGTTCCAGAGGAGGTCAGAGATGAGCCGGCGATAGACAGAGTCACGTGCCTTGCTGCAGTGCGCATTGAAGGTTTTAACATCCATCCATACCATGTCTCTCTTCTGATCTCCAAATGAGGAGAGAAGTGATTTGAGCCGGTTCATCCCCACAGACACCACATCCAGCTATGATATTTTGGCTGATGTTCCCTCCAGATGTCATGAGGTAGATTTCTGCTAATCTCTTCTGTCAGGCATGCACAGCCCCTCGCCATCGGAAACAGCATCTTTTTACAATGTCCTTCATATAGCCTGATCGACTTTTCTCAAAAAAGTCTGTGAAACCCAGCTTTTTTATGATTTACTCTTTTCATTAAATCATTCTATGTAATGTAAAGTACATTCTGTGAAAATATGACCTTAATATCTTTAATATCGACTTGAGTGTGGCTATGTCAAAGATTGAAATCATAGTGAAATAACTGGTTGAAATCAAACTTCTGTCTCAAATCTATCTCTCAACTAGATATTGACTCTTTAGTCTGGTTTCCACTGACTGGGTCACAATTCTGGATTAAAAAAATAACAAGTTACCATTACAGCAAATTGTAAATCTTAAGGAACATACAAATGATTCATGAAAAGGGAGAGGGAGAGAGAACAGTTAAACTGAATTGCATTAAATTCATGTGATTGCCCACAGTTGATCTCCGTGCCCAAAAATGTTTACATTGTTTCAAGAAGGTTATCGTGTATATCATTACTGAGGTTGTGAAATCTGTGAAGGGCTTCAATTAACAATTCATGAGCTGCTTATTGCACGGACCTGAAGAGGCTGAGCACGAATATTAATGAAAAGGATGCTGAAGTCTTTGTAGCCGTTTTAAGATTAAATACATGGGCTGCTATAAAAGACCACCTACAGTGAGACCCCAAAACAGCTTGCCCTGTTTTTGTTTGCTTAGCTGCAATACGGCACCTGCTATAGCATATTTTCCCTAACACAACTGTTAGAAACCTTCTTACACAAACAGTATATAAAAACCTGTCAACACACTCATCTGGATAAATCTAGTGATCTGCATGCAATACATATACGCACAATACAATCAGTTATTGATGAAAACTATTTTACACACTACTTCACAACAGTTTTGCAGGCAAATCATATCATAATACTGTATAATATCATTTGCAAAGCAATTGCTTTTAATGTAGAGCTTACAATGACATATTGTTCTAAATTGGAATGAACAGCACTCATCTTTATTACTCTTTATAAAACGCTTCATAATGACACATACTGTAAATTGTATGCATAGTACTGTATCAACTATGCATTAAAATGTATTGCAGAGGCACATTTGTATCTTAACAGCACTGCGTTTGTTATCTTTACGACCTGATTGCTAAAGCGCAAACTCTCAAATAAATATAACCTACAAGCACAACCATTTCTTTCCTTAATAATCTCATCTTTAGTCTTTTCGCCAACAGGTAAGTAAAAGATAGTCAGAAAAGAAGAGGAAAAAGACTCACACTTGATGCCAGAAAAAAAGACCTCAAGCTATTGGAGAAGCTATGGAGATGTCTTTATATTTCTGACCTAAGTTCAAGATAATTGTTCGGTAACTAATGTATAGCAGCAGCCTATGAATTGGGTGAATAAAGTGCATGATGGGAGAACATGTCGGAGTAATTAGTCATTGAAATTCTGTTCTCGTAATTGAAAAGTCTCGCTGAATCCACGCTGTTTGACATCTTGAATACTATTTAAGACGCAATAATGCACTTCTAAGACAAAAGTTTCTCATTTTATCACCCTAAGGCTTGCTATTTTAAATCCACTCATGCAAATACAGTAAACAATAAAAATGACTTATGGCTCAATATAGTCAGCTGTCACTCCAGTCACTTCTTCAGTAAAACAAACCCGGCAAATCTGCCTGCCTCATTATTTCATGCCCCGCAAAACTGATAAACAGCCTCATAAATGAGACTGCATTCATCTGCTCCTTTAGAAAAAAAGTTCATTTTAGCTGCATAAAACACAGATCCTCTCTAAATTAGCCAGTATTTCAGTATAATGAGGGCAAGCAAGACATTTCAATATTGTCGCCCTTCACAGACACCGTGTACATGTATAACACATCTTATTTCTTCATAAAAAAAGATGTGGTTTGATGTGGCAAGCTGGCTGCAGAAACTTGTTTGCCTTTAAAGTACATACACATAATGCATTATTAAACAAGAAACATATTATATACACACATAATAAATTATTACAGTCCAGTTTTTTGTCTATAATCAAAATGAGAAAATGTACTTCTGCTGAGGAATGGCGATCCTTCTCTGATGACATCAATTTGACGGCTTGCAAGAATGTCTCCACTCCAACTATAGACAGTTTGAGCAACGGAGTGGCCCGACTTCCGGTAGACTTCTGCAAAAGAATCAATAATGTTGAATAGTTTAATTTAATTTAATACAATTAATAAACAATTAAATATATTTGGTATAAATTAATATTCATATGAATTAAATAAAAAATGAATTGTTATATATGACCAAAGATAGACCGGAAGTTATCTATAGGCCAGCACGTGCAATCGATGAAACCATCTATAAGTCTGCCGCAAACTCTTTCAGAAAGGCCTACTTTTCAAAATCTGTTAAATGTTCAGTGGAAAACTAACATTTAGCATTTCTGTATATATTCCATGAAGATATTTAGTAAAATTAAAAAAGCATCAAACTCAACCCCTGGTTTAAAGACCCAACAATGTATTGGAAATGAGTTGAATTTTGGGCCAATACCCAGCAATACCCTGTCAGTATAATATGTGTAAATTATAACCCAACAGTTGTATTCCTCCCTCTTGACCCAAGCATTAGTTGAAAACAACCCAGCGTTTTTTAGAATGTACATTTACATTTTACTTAGCTATTTAAACCACATGTAGGCTATACATTTTGGTTACATAACATTCTATTCTTCTTAATAGTTATTATTAACTTAATGCAAGTGATTTCAAAATCTGTTTCTAAATATAATAATTAATCAGAATCCCCTTCTTCCCTAAAGAGTGTTCTTCAATTAAATGTTCATTATGTGTGTAAAGAACAACACTGCTTTGAGAGCAAAGTCAATATCATTTACTAATGTGAAAATGTAAATGACATTATTACCATAATCAGGTGAAATATTCTGTTTCGACATTAAGTGACAGTAATCATCCATTGGGATGTTTTCTGTGCGGTGAGAAGCAGAGAACTGACAGCCTTCCTGAGACTGAGATCTGTAGAGGTTCCTACCATTCACCATTACCAACCCGTTTACATCTGTAATGTGAAACATTTCCCGCTAGAACTGAATATTCAGCAATGCAGGGTTGGACTTGATTCCGTCCACAGGTAATTGTTTGGAGTATGTAATTGTGTATCATATTTTTGTACGAAGAAATCAATTATCGATTTATAATTTAACTTTTTACTTGTGACATTACAATGGATGCAATAAGATCTGAAGAGGTATTGAGTTTGACACAGTGTGTGTATCAGTTTTTAAATACGGTTTTTAAACATTGGAACATCGGAATTATGGGTCATACCGAATTTGCGTTCTTATTCACGGAGGGATCATTATGGAGGTACACTAGTGTGTTTTTGAGGCCAAAATCCCTTTAACCAGTAAGTAGTAAACAACACTGTAAAGAATAAACGGTATCAGAGACATCTCACGTTGCCATGGAGATTGACATACTGTATGCAGTAAATCACTATACATAACCAATATTTTCTTTATGCCAATATATGATTCATTGTCATTATGGTCGCACATGAAATAAGCAATCATCACAAGCCAAAGCAAGCGCTCATTTGACCTTAACCCATTGCACATCACTCAAATAAATCACAGTGCAGATTTACGATCCACAGATCAATAAAATCTGTTTTGATTTTTGTAAAAACGTCAGACAGGAATCCCACCAGCTGTTATTTTGATTTTGGCCAATTTCCCTTTATTTTAACCGTCAAACCTCAGAGTGAATAATCTCACCTGCAGTACAATGCAACTGAGAGTTGTAAGAGACGGACAGATAACATTAGTATAATGCGTACATCAGACAATACACATGGGAAAAGGTTTGTTTGTTTTACTGACAAAGACACATAAGGAACTAAATGCACGGACAGCTCAGAATCAATCGTGAGGATGAAAACCAAAGAGGTGACAGGCTTAGGTGTCTATCAGCAATGAACTGCTCAGCCCTTCAAAAAGCTGTACGCAAAAAGCAGAAGTGCTCTCTTTCTCTCTCTCTCTCTCCCATCTCTTCTCATTTGTATCTTTCACAATCTCTTTCACTTATACTTTCTGCTTTTGCGCAAGCGATCAATCACAAAAGCAGCGTGTGATATATTTTATTGATGCACTTAGGCCTTATCTAAATGTAACGTGAGCCGAGCAGTTCTTTCTATTTAGGTTGGCAAGAAAAGACAAAATTGGTTTTCATGAGCTTTTCAATATAAACATGCTTTTGTGCAATCTATTTAGATTACGTTTTTATGAAGAAATAAAGACACTTTATTAAAAAAGAAATACACAAGAGGTATTATAAAAGTGGATATGAGGCATGAATCAAATATGTTTGTATGTAATTGTTTTGACACTGAAATACTTTTTACTTTCTCTGTAGGTTAATTTACCTGAAAACATACACTGTGGCCCTGTTATGCTATCAGAATGTTGATGTTTGTGATGACAGTCAAATGAACCAAGCAGCACATCACTGGCACATAACTTCCAATAATACAACAATGTTCCTCACCTAATAGAGTTGATCTATTACTTAGGCTGTTTTCCAATCAGGTGGACTATTTACACCATTCTTCTTTGAGTTGTGGCCATTACAGCTGAACTATATTACCACCAGTGTATAAAGTGCAGCCCTTAGTTCATCAGTCAAATGACTCCGGCGGAAAACAAACAGAATCCATCACGTCCCAGAGCGCTGAAGAATGCCAAATTTCAAAAAGCAGCGCTTTGATTTGTAACACAAATAAGTCATAAATTATGCAGTCTATGCCAGTGAAACGTCAGATAAACAAAGCTCTGCAGCAGGTGCGGAAGCAGCAATAGATTTACAGTATATAAAAAACACAAAAGCAACGATTCCTGACTTCACATAATAGACAGAATGCATCAAATAGATTTTTGAACAATGTGAATAAAAACTAGATCGATTATTTATAGTTAAGAAAAGGTCATAATGTCAAATACGGCGTTACAGCTGTGACAGATGTGGGGACAAAGAATGATAAAGGGCGCAGTAAAAAACTATATTCTGATCAAAATGTACACACTAGACTGTTGTAGAATACAATTTATACTCTAATTTCTATGAATATTCACATGCAATAGGTTTTTAATTCAATCAGTTTCTAACATGGCTTTTCATTTTCTATTTATGCAAATAATGAAAGAAATCTCTCAGGGTCCTGATTTGGCAAGAAAGCGCTTGCAGTAATCAGTGAATGAGGGAAGATTTTAGGTCTGAATGCTATACTGAGCTGTAATGATTTACACCTAGTGCTTTGCTCATGTAGTTTTTGTTCTGTAGATATTGTTTTCTTGTTATAACGAAACAGAACTCATTACAGTAACATTCATTTATTTCCGTTTATTGGTAGCATAAGGCTTTCCGAAAACATTGTTTCAAAGCAGCTTTTGTTTGAAGTCTTGGAGTATAGAAAATGATTGCTTAAACATCACGCTGCCCTTTCAGGAAAGACTACTGGCTGTTTGTAACATCACCTAATTCATATTCATATCTTAAACGGATAAGATTTATGATGGGTGTTGTCAGACAGACTGATGTGTGATAGATTACATTCAAAGGTAAAATGTGGCTCCCCTTCCTTTGCGCTGTCGTAGGTCAAATGTTCAAGTATCTCTCAGCATGGTTTTCAATGCATTTTCATTTGAATGCAGCTTATATTACCTGCATATTTTTTATATATCGTTGACGTCCTTCCAAAACCTCGGATGTCTAAATGTGCTGCTTTTCAGGAAATGGAAAATACTGTACTTTTTAAAACGATTAAATGTTGTCCTGTCAAATATGATAAACACTTTTAAAAACGTTTTATTGGTTGGGTATTTGCAAAACCCAGTGCCAAACACAAAGGGTGACTAATATTAATGATTTATTATGGCGAAAAATTAAAATCACAAAATATGGAAATACAAGGTTTAAGAAGGACAGCAGCCATATGCATTCATGTCCAATGTAGGCTACAGTATATCACATGGTTAAATGCATACCATAAAAACTAAGACTTGACCGATACAGACATATTTACTCACCCACTAGTGAGAAAACACAGATGTCCAAGATGACTAATGAGCTTTGTTACCATTCTATTTTCTAAATACACCTACAGTATATATTTACCATACAGTTCAGTACAGTACAGTACAGTCCAAAAGGCGATTGTAAGGCCACATAAATGAATCTTAGTTTCAATAAATCCACTAATAAAATCATGCACCTGAAACCCATGTGCTCATGAGAGCTATTTGTATTCTCATGGCAGTGTGACACTCATTAAATGTAAGTGGATGCACTTACTCCACAGTCCGGAGCTCATTAAAAGCCGTACCTCTTGTTTGTCTGATATATTGTGGAAAGGTGGACATTGTCCAGCGTTACATAAAAACATCACATTCTCGTGTAAGTTTTAAGTGTGTTTAAAACAACTTAAAATGACTCAGGGAGGATAAATGCAATTTTATGTCCTACCTGTGCGTGGATTTATGTATCGTTGAGGTGTTACAATGTCTATCCTCCCACCAACTAAATGAATACCCGCTTGTTTGGCAGAAGTTCTTAGACCCAGCTAGTGCTCATTTGGTTACAATCTGAGACCGCAGGTAGGCTGTGAAATTCAAATGGGCTGACGGCGAAGAAAAACAAACGTATTTTTCTCTTTCCCAATTTGTTTGAGTCCTTTCCTAAACTGACTGTTAGGTCAGTTTGGACCGTTTTTATTCTCTTTACCTGTTTCTTTCTCATTCACTCTGTAAACAGCAAACAAGTGATAAAATTGTCTCCATACTATATGTTTGTGGAGAATATTACAGACACGCTCTGTATTTCAGAAACTCATCAATTTCACAAAGAAAAAATACTAAAACAGCATAAAAGACTTTTGACTCCACAGCTGTGAACAATCATAAAAGGCAAATCATTAGGAGACTAGAACCATTGATTGCTGTACCAAGCACAAGCCCCCAGGGTCACTTCTCACAGCACCACACTAAAAATCAACAAGCCAAATCTATTCAATGAACACTGCACAAACAATTCATAACCAAGTGCTTCTAGATACTGTAGAACATTGCGGCTGAAATATTTAGTGTCAGTTCATGCATTGTAAGTGTGGGAAGGTCTCAGTGAGAGGACTCATTGTTCGAGAGAGATTTGGTTGTGTGTCATTTTGTTGTTGCAGGAGGCGAGTGGAGTTCAGGGATTGGTACAGAATGGGAGGACAGAAGCTTGCCTGACAAAACCTTGGATTTATCTCAGCTCCGGCTGCCAGCTTCAAAATGCTGTCTGTGACAGCCTGGGGCATTTGATATCAACAGCACTTTCAGATTCTTAGTTTGCTTTCGAGGTTGCTGCGATGTCTGTTTTATGAAACGGAAAGAACCGTCTCTGCTTTATTTTGCAGTGCTTTATTAGAAAAGTTAATGATGTCAGCAGGTTGCATGTATTCAAATGAGAAACATAATATTTATTTAGAGAAGAATGTTATAAAGTAATTCTCACATACAGTATGTACTCAGATTACAGTAGATACAATGGCCCTGAAATATAAGCTACATTTAAATGTATTATAAAGTAAGGTATGAAAGCAAACAAATGATGCAAGAGCTTTTCCCAGAACAATTACTCCCAACCAGCTGGGTAGAATATCTGTCTTGTCAACAATGTGCAATAAATCTTTTAAAAAACATTTAGTTAAATTTCGATTGCACAAACTTATGCAACACGAGAAGGTGCTGGTGTATATTGTACAGAATAATCAGGTGAATATGTCCACAGTGTTGTTTTTGTTATTGCAAATCTAACAAGCTTCATAACAGCCAAATAGCAAATGTCACCTGTTCTTTACTACGTTTAGTTAAAGATCACGTTGTCGCCGATGTAGACCTCAGAGAGGATTCGACTGCAGATGGCAGAGATTTTTCATTCGAAAAGTCCTGATCCCTTTAAGTTTTCTTTACATGAATTAAAGTGTTATTTCGCTCAACAGAGAAACTGTATTTTCTTACTTAAAGTTGAGGTCAAGCCCAGTGAGGATATCTTTCATGCTCCAGAATGTGATGCAAATGCAAATCGTTGCAGTTAATTATGAATGGTTAACATATTTACATCCAGTATACAGTATTTGACACGTTTTCCTCAGTGCATAAATCTCCAGATGAATCTTTGCCAAGCTTTTCATATATATAAATATATATATATATATATATTAATATATATACACAATAATATAGCAGATTCATTGCATAAAATAGAAATCAAGGTAAAGCTATCTTAAAATATAAAATATGATTATGTAAACAGTATCATCTAAGTATCATCTAATTATTTAAAAACAAAACCTCACAGGGTTTTTAAAGTTATAGTTAAAAAATATTTTATTATTTATTTGCCCTCATGCCATTCACCACATTGACTTCCAGTATGGGGACACAAAAACACTGAAACATTTCTCATCTTTCTCAACAGTTCTATACTAAGTTTTAAACATGAACATTAGGGTATATTAATAGAGAGTGAGCTGTCCTTTTAAAACACAAAGTATGCTGTTGTTAATTCTACATTGTCAAAAACTTGTGCCCAAAGTGAAATTTGTGTTTTTTAATGTTAACATAATTAAAAGTCAAATAAACTATTGCCATTCTGAGAAGCTACCAAGAACAGGATGGGTCAAAACCTTGTAATTTAATGTCACTGTTATCCTGACAGGCCCTGATAGACTGACAATCTGATACAGTGAGCTGGTCTTTGACTCTTTGAGCTGTCTGATAGCACAGTACAATGATGTAATCTGAAGCTTGAGTAATTGGATGATTCTCCTGTAATCTCACCACAGACTAGTGCCATCATATTCCTACACATATGATCCTTTATCTTCCTTGCAGTCCTGAAACATCCAAACCCAGAGCAATTTATCATACAACTCTGTCATATAGAGCTCCCATACGGAGCCTGGAGAACATAGGATTCATATTCCATACAATGCGTCGGTGACAACCTTTGCTGTTTGTGTCGCCTCATTGGGGATTTGCACCCGTCCTCAGTGTGAGAATTATTCTCTCTACCTTTCAGCCCAAATAGATATTAAGCTTGCAGATGAGGACCTCATTTTAAGATGCTTATACAGAAATGGATTTTAGAACAATGTGACGAAACCAGTGGATTCACAGAACTGTTTGTCAACACCTTTGGACTCAACCAAAGAGCACAAGTTCTAGTAAACCAAGCTGCTGATGATAACATGGACAATTGCTGTCATTTATCTTAACTGTTGTCATGGAAACTGATCAACCAACTACTGGAGGCCAGGGGAAGCGTCTGCTTGCCTTCAGCGAGTCGTATGAAAAAGGCAGATGTTGTCCAATTATCATTCTCTTGTGTCAAGAAATCATCCAAGGTCAACAAATGTATACTTTCCTCTACATGTATACAGTCAGTGTGCGCAGTATATCATATTTAAAGATGGATGTGATCTTAGATACAAATCCGAATTATTCTTGTCCTTTTGAACTTCTTATCTAATATTTAAGTGTGGACAGAGCAATTCAATTTTTTGGGAGACTAAACATGATGTCTCAATTGACCTACAGAGCAGGGCTCCAGTCCAAAAGAAATCAGTTAAGGAGAGCCATTGGCTCATATAGGGGGAAAAAGCAGGTGCCAAATTATTTTTTAAGAGCCAAATAACATAAACTTCAAAAATTGCATCACATACTTTTAGTTAACCCGACGTGTCTAAATCTTCCTTCTCATAGGTTTTGCTCACAAAAAGGATTTTTCCAATCAGTTTTCTCTCATAGGAATGGTCATACTGAATCTGCAGACTTTTTTTGTTAATTCCACCCTAAAATTTGGGAAAAATCTGCAGAAATCCACAGAATAGTTTAAAATGTGTTTACATTTGTACACAAATATAAATATGTGCAAATGTGTTCAAATAGTCTTTATACTGTAAAAAAAGTAGGCTTGGCTATATATTTTATTTTATTATTACGAAGGGGCTTGTTATGTTATTACGTTGATTGTAGTTTGTTACATTACATGCTAGCAGTGAGTGCCTTTACCAGAGCAGGAATTTGTGATTCTGATAAAACTGCAGGAAATGAGGACAGGGATGGAAACTGTTGTCTATTCCCTTTTATCAATTTTATTCTGTTATGTAACAGCTGGATGGCAGCTTTTTCTCATGGGCCACCCTGCTGAAAGAAAACAGCCAGTGAGCTTAACTCTGAAGCTGGAATGCTGACTGCATAATTTCAAGAGCTACACGCACTATTTCTAGTAACTACAGCGCAACTCTATTTAAAGGGGCATGAAAATAAATAAAGCGGAATAACAAGTTTCAGTTCTCAAAACTGCATAGTGACATAATGCTATTTGGGGGTTCTTTTTCATAACATCAATATTCACATAGGCTATAAGTGTCCTAAATAATTTGCGATTTTGTATTGTGATGAATAATCCTGATCTCTTTACTTTACACTTATAGAAACGAATTGTAAGAAACTCTCATGAGTTCATCTGTTGTGCCGTCATTATGACGCAGACGGAGAAGCGCTGCGTGTAGCGTAGCTGCGTTCAGACAGAGAGAGGAGGAAGTGTTCAAGGAGCTATTCAAGGGATTGAATGTGTGTAACTCTTCAGTCTTTAGACGTTTAAATAAACTACACTAATATATGCCAGGACGCTGGTTGAAAGTCTTTATTAAAAATCGCCTTGACTACGAATATAATTACGCCGTAGAAATAAGAGACTTATAAAATGGCTAGCAGGTGAGTCGTGCTGATTTCACATTACCAGCGATTTGTCTTGAAATCGATAATCTAAATGCTTTTGTGCCACCGTATCTTTAAATAACAGTCCACACGTTGCAGTTGGCTCGTTTAGTTTATCTGGAGACTTTGGGAAAGATATTCGAAAAAATATTTCCTGAACTGAAGTGCGTCTTCAAAAAACCCAGAGCGCCTGCGTAAGGCGCGCAATGCATTCTGGTCTTTGTAGTTTTTAACCTGTAAGTGGTTCTCCGCGTCTGTGATAACTGATTCACCAAAAAACAATAACATCCGAACACAGCTGAGAAAAGGAAATCAAACATGCAATTTCATTACTTTTCCATTCTAATTATATCCAAACGTGCCCAGTATACCAAGTTATTGTTGTGTACAAATGTTTTTATTTTCAGCTAACATTGGCATGCTTTGGCAACGATGTCAACAAAAGAAGATTCAGAAGAAAAGAAAGGGTAAATACAAATGTCTAAAATCCACATTTGATGTAGTCTAAATATTTGGAGGGGTAAAACAGAGACTCTGATTAAGACATATTTATTTATACACACCATCAGAATAAAATACATATACAATAACATTATAATCCTTCCACAGTTCTCACCAAACCCAGCTTTACGCAGAGGTTCCTGCATCATGCCTGCCTATTGTCTACTCTCCAACGTACAACATCACATTCATGGGTCTGGAAAAGCTGCACCCCTTCGATGCGGGCAAATGGGGCAAGGTCATTCACTTCTTAAAAGGTGAGCTGCACCACTGCACGTTCCGCCCGGACAGACAGCTGCTCTGCGTGATCAATGTAATGCAATACATGAGAAATGGGGAGTCAAAGAGCACAGAGTCAGCACAGGGATGGAGAGGGAGGGGGTGACAATCAGTGAGACAGAAATAATGAGGGAAGCTGAACTCCTCTTGGGAGCAGGTGCAAGAGGAGGTTGACTTCTCGGCTGTTACTGCAAGGTCGGGGGCAATATGTAACTGGCACACTTCCGATAACCTAGTCAGCATGCCGTATGCTCTACTCCTTTATTAAAAGCAGAGAGCATCATGGGCTAACACGGCTTATTGAGTATTTTATTATTATTTTTGTGTCGAGCGTCAAATATGTTCACATTAATTGTTGCTTTTGTACAATGATTTATTTTCAGAGGAGCAGTTTATTACAGATGAGACCATTGTTCCAGCCCGGGAGGCCAGTGAGGCTGATCTACTTGTGGTTCACACTGCACGTTATCTGAAAAGACTCAAGGTATACATGCAGTCTGTGTTGTGTCCGTGCCCTGGCTTGTCTTTTCCCACCTATCATGACTCCCTTATATACATACACTGATGGCAAAAGGTTTGAAAATGTTTTCAAACTGGTGTATCCTTTAGTTTATTTGTACTTACGATAGACTGCAAATGTCGGCCTTTTATAAGTTTAGTGTGAAAAGCTTAATCAATAATAATCTATTATAGCCCCATTATGACCGTGGACACTTCCTACTTATGAAAAAGACATCTAGACGTCCCTTTTTATCTCACCAGCAATGAGCTAGTGATGCACAGAGGAAGTCTACGAAAGAAAATTGCACTGGATTACTCATGAGCAGGCCTTTATTCCGATCAAATCAATCTCAGTCTTCTGCACAGATTGCAGTCTGTCATGTGCCTAATGCACCCATGAGTCAGCTGCTCGACCATGCAGTCTACACAAGCAACTTAAAGACTACTTAAAGGAACAGTTTCGCCACAAAGAAAACAAATTGTCATTATTTACTCACCCTTATGTCAATATGTGGGCAACCTGGCCCTTTGAAGCTAATGTCCAGCCCATATTTCATCCTTATGGAGCTTGACAGACATGATCACTGTGACCTATTGTTGCATGACAGGAGTTGTGTATCATTTTATCCAAACTATGTCTACTTTTGTGTTTCATGGAATAATAACAGTACAGGTTTAAATAAACACGAGGGTGAGTAAACAACTAAATTCTCTTTTTTCGGGTGAACGATTCAGTTAATGATTTCACAGTGATGCCTATATATATTTCCCATTTTATAGTAATCTATATTTGTTGATGCATGCATTGCTTCAGTGGTTGGATATTGCTGACTACTGCTGCTTTCTGATCACTCTTGAAGGCTGATCATACAGCTAGTTGATCGCCCTTTAAATTGGCTGTGTATGTATTTTCTCTTTTCCTTACTGCATGCAGAACGCTATCGTGGAGGGCCCCAGAGAGGTATCTGTGTGCTGCTGTGACCGAATCTTATGTTCTTGCTTCCCTTTTTAAAATTTTTGTAATATGCAGAAAAGTTTATCCAGCTTTTACATTTTGCCAACAGTTTGCCTTTTCACTAAATCACCACCTGTATCAAAGTGATTCCACTTCCAGATCTGGATTTGAAATCTGATTTACTGTACAATCCATCACAAAGCCCTCTATGAACTTGCTTTCTGTTTATTCATTTGGTTTCTTGTCTGAACTATCGATCTTATTTCTATTCCATTTTACTTCACAATATCTGCTGATTGAAATTCAAAAGAAATGCAATTGGCAACATTTTTGTATTAAATGAAGGAGTTTGTATTTGTAATTTAGACCCCATATATCAGATTTCTTATAAACCTGTGCATGTGATCTCTGCCCCTCTCAGTGGTCTCTGGTTGTTGCCACCATCACGGAAATCCCACCTCTACTGTTCCTGCCCAACTTTCTGGTACAGCGCAAAGTTCTGAAACCACTGCGTACACAAACGGGAGGAACCATCATGGTAGGTTTCAGTTTTGCCAAAAATTTTAAGTGCAGTATAGACAGTTTCACAGCAACAGCATAAACATTACCACACCTAGACGCTTTTGTGGCCTTAACTTCCGCTACACATCCGAAAAGAAAACAGTCCCTGTAGATTATTTCCGAAAACAAGCTAAATGAATAACAAGTAAATTACATTAGCTAGCAATTTAAGAGTATATCTAGCCCATTCATTTGGTTTACCAATATAAGAACTATTACTTGGCTAAACTTGCCTCTCCAATATTTTGGACACCAAGCTCAACTGCCAAATGTCAATGTACTATACTGTTTCTATAAATGTGTCACAGCTACAGGGCACATTTAATGCAATAGAATTCAATAAATCGTTTATTTAATTCAATTATTATACAGTAAAATAATAATACAAATGAATATGAACAAATTAAATACAATATAAATAGTTATATTAGTAATATGATTAGACACTAGCCAAACACAAAAACGGAAATTAACTGCTGGTCAGGCGCGCATGCGTCCGATGAAACGGTCTATAGGATGAAAAATACATAATCAAAAGGTTTGTGGTTTAAAATGTATTAAATGGTTTTACCACTATTATGCTCCTTGACAATTTCACAAAACCTCTTGCCCTCAGAATTTTTCGACTGGTGCCTTACTGCGCAGAGAATCTGATACAGTGAGTCATCCACATTGTTCAAAGTTTAAAATAGAAACATTTTGTTACAGAGTTTTTGTAAAGGCCCACTTTAGGTCATTTGAAATAACCTAGGTAGGAAAGGTCAGTATGCAAGGCTCTGAACATCTGTGATAGAGACGATCCAAGGAGTTTCTCGCAAGTCCACATTAACACATCCGCCTCTTTTGAAGCATCGTCTACCAATTTGGGAGTTAAACAGAGGATTTAAAAATACAAGCCGAGAGCACTACTTTAATTCCTAATGAGTTTTAAGTGAGTTTCATGTCTCGGCGGAAGGTCCCGTTTTTTGGATCTTAATAACTTGCTTGAATATGTGTGCACTTGGGCCCAGGGAAGTTCTCTCTGTAGTAAAGCATAGCTTATATAATTGTTGTGTTTAAAATTAGTAAATTGGTTAACAATGAGAACACTACTGAGAATGTTATTTACCAAGGGCATTTAACAAACAAAAAAGACAAAAATTTTGTATCACAGCAATTATGTATAATAGCAATAATATATTTTCTGCTACATGTGTTGCCATTATGTTATGTTGTGGGTGGCCTTGCGAATTTGCTATGGTGCGCATCTGTAACCTTGTCACCACGTGAGCTAAAAACTGTCAGATTTGTAAAGCTGAAAAATAACGGGCGGCTCTCATGAAGTCAAAAATGCAAGTCCAACAATTGTATTTATTTAACAAGGCCTGAGTAAACAATTTTTACCGTTATAAAAGTATGTAACAATTACGGACACCGAAAGCTGGCAACATCTACTGATAAAAGCGTAAATTTATTTATGACGAACCCCGTTTCGTACGACTGTCTTGCTAAAATCACGTGAGAACCAACAATTATTACTGAATCCAACTTTGTAAGACACTTGCTTGTCAGTTAAAGACGAGACATTTTCTTGTCAGGTAAACATGCGGGAACGTTAGCATCTCGAGGACGCATTTCTCTAGTGGGGCTTCCCACCCTCACTGTTTTCCCAGCAATGTAAAACACTGCGGTAAATTACCTAAGGGTATGCCAGGTGTACTCCACAGTAGTACTGCGCACAGACAGCCTGCACTGCGCGACAGATGAACTCGCAACGAGTGTGCTCCACTCGTCCCTCTCAGCCCGAGAACATAATTATACCTCCCATCGAGCCCTTCTCACGGCCTGCTAATTGACTGCCATTTCAGTCAGCAGTCGACTAGCTGGATGGAGGTGTCGTCGTCGTGGTTCGGGGAAAATGGGAGTATTACCGCACGTCTCCATGTTAGTGCGCGATGAAGTTCAAGGTTAGACAACAGCCAACCCTGTAATTGCGGCCGTTTGGGAGGAATTATCATAAGAGGCAAACTCCTGTTATTAATCTCTGCTCTGCTGTTCTGCATTTGTTTATTATCACGGTTTTAATGTGATGATTACAAATGAGATCAGATGCGAACACTTTTTTTGTTTTAATAGACTTCTCTGATAACAAATGGTTCGATCGAGCATAAAACTGCAAATGCCTTGTTGTGATACAAATTGAGGCCTTTTATCCACAGCAACTATCATTGTTTCATTTAAGCCGATTTGGGGGACTTCCTTTTCTTTTTATTGACAAATATTGTCAAGCTTTACCCTAAAAAAGTGGATCTTTTTTCAGATCACCCCCACACTTACAATTTCTACCCAATTAAATGAATGTTACATGTATATTTTTTATACAGATAGTCAAAACAAATATTTAGATTTTTTTTAATGCTTGAAGGGGTTTGATGCTATAGGGTGACTGCCCTAAATCACACTATGTGGTAAATTATGTAGTATGTATTCATTTTTAGTCCATGCATTGAAAGAAACTTATGACCCTGTAAGAATCTGGGTAAAAAAGCCTGTAAAATCTGAACCACCATCTCAAAGAAAAATCATTATCAAGGCAAGTCATCATTTACTACATACATATTCTGTTTAGTTGAAAGTATTGAACTATTTAAATAAAATATTAATCATAGGTAAACTTATGTGCACGCTGGTTCATGAATCGATTGAAAGTTATTACAGACTCAAACTTAGGATGCAGTTTTACTGACGGACCACCGATCAGTGAATGCCCTAAAGAGAGAGAGAGAGAGAGAGAGAGAGAGAGAGAGAGAAGGAGAAAGTTAAAAAGGAAAGATAGAGCTGAGTTGAGCTTCTCTATGCCTCCCAGGAACAGCTCGGGGCTTTGGGTTCACTGATATAGCCTTCTCCTTATGCAAAACCATGCACTGTCTTCAGCCAGGGGATTGAGCTCAAGAACAATGTTTGTTGTGTGTATGTGGTGCTACTCTCTTACTTTGCCGTTCTTCTTAACTGGAGACTGAAAGTAGATTTAAATGCACTAAAAAGAGCGTGTTGGTGTTTTTGATTGTGACTCTTGCTAAAAATATTTCAAGATGTGATGCCTCCCCCCAGGAAGGCATCATATCTGGAATTGGGTCCCTCCCAGTAAAAAAATATTATTTCTTAAAGCATATTGTATCCGAATTACCCTCCTTGGTAAAATCGTAAAAACTTTTGATTTATATGGTGAAATTTTGTTTGTCACATTCGGTGTTGAGTTTTTATAAATCAATATTCCAGATGAAGGAGGAAATGAAGCGATTGATTTCTTTCTGAAGTATCCACATCGAAATAGACATCCCAGTGTTAACTGCAGTAAAACATTAAAACAATTGTTGTTGACAAAAAACTTTTTAGATATAAAGGGGACGTTTTTTTCTTCAGATTTAGGGTCCTGCCATGGGTAGCACCATGGATCCAAACTATGCAAATTTGTACGTGGGTCTCTTTGAGCAGAAATGTATATTTGATGGTTTACATAATCCCATTTTTCAAATATTGTTGTTTGGCAAAAGTATATTGATGATATTCAACCTATTCAACCTTCATTGAACCTATACTCAAGAGTATTAGTATTGAGTTTTTAAAAGTAAGAGGCTAAAATCAATAGAAAGTTCCATTGCAACACCAGCGCCCTGCGATTTCCGCCACTTCGGGGTGAAAGCGACTCGACTTTTTGCTGTCGCGATTGCAATTTCAGCTGCTTTGTTAAAAAAGACACATAAAACTGAAATTCCTCCTTAATGATGATAATACATACCGACAAAAGCTTTGGCTTGCTAGAAACCATGTCAGTTGTAAAGCATTTTCACCCCAAAATGGTGGCCGCGCTGTTTCCAAAGAGGCAACAGAGTTTCGCCTCTTGGAATCTCTTTGCCTTTACTAACTGGGTTGTTGTCTTTGTGCATGTGTTTATGCCGGACGAAGATCTTCTGATCGAAACATTGCCTTTTTAAAAATGTAATTGGAAATAAAGGGAGAATAAAAATGTTCAGATCTTCTCTTTTATTATCGAATGTACTTTTTGGTCTAGCACCAGACTAAACCACTTTGGATGTGCGTACTTCATTCTCTTTAATTGACTCTGTATACCCACTAAAGTATAAAAACAGCGGAATTGCGGAAGATATCCTTAAAACCACCAAAACGTCATCCAATTTCAAGACAATCAGATTACATTTGACAAGAGGAACTGATAAAGAATAAGTGATCTGGTCTAGTTTGGGCTATTTTTGAAAGATGAGTGAAGAGCTAATAATTATTTCAACAAAGCAACCCACACAATTTCTTTTTATTGCATCTCTCATTGGAATTTCCCGCTCTTGGATAAGGGTCTTATCTGTCATACAAATGGGTAACCCTTGGTGTGATGGAAATGTCATTTTAAAGCCATTTCCTGTTATTCCTGTGCCATTAAACATGTGCGTTAAATTGGATTTTGCCCCATGTTCATTGGAGATAATATACATGAAACGCAGTGTCTTAGATACTAAGACAGATTTGTGAATAAAGGAAACACATAAAGAAAGCATTAACAGTATTGCATATTCATGCACATGGACTCAAAAACTCTTAAGTTTGCAGAGTATATAGACTTTAGTGTGAAGTTCAAAGTCTTTGTAATCAGATAACAGAAGCCGCCCCCGAAGGTGTGACTTTGGTTTGAGAAGTGTGGGGACACAAAACAGGGAGGGATGCCATTGCCTGCATTTACATACGTTTAGGCACTATGGCGATACAAAATCCATGAAATAATGGATTTTCTGCATGAAGTCAGCCAACTGTGGATGGAGGGCAGCAAGTGATTTTCTCCATAGGGAATTCCCTATCACAAACTCAGAATACCTATGTTTTGCATTGTTTTTGATTGTTTAAATTGATTAAACCACGAAACCACAATGGGTTTTTATTGTGTACTATGTTTATGAAGCGGAAAAATGAAACCTGTAACCTGAATCTCCTGGATTTTTTCCAAAGATGGATGACTTTCTAAAACGCTTAACGAGATGGCATGCAGTTAAAAATCATAAACAAATTTGAAAGTGCGGGGGACACTAACAGGATTTTGAAAAGTGGAGGGGACATGTCCCCCTTATCCCAAGTGGAAATTATGCCCCTGTCTGCCCCCAGTTTGGGTGCCAAGTTGCGCTTTGATTTTACCCGTCACATGAACAGATTTCGGTTTCTCTCTTTATTTATTGATGACTAGAAAATGGGAAAATGCCAACGGTGAAACGTGACTTTGAAAATAAAGTGTTCCCTCTTTTTATACCTAGGCTGGCAAGCTGGCGATGGAAAGAGGATGGGCAATTAATGTGGGTGAGTTCTTTTCACATTCACCACTTGAAAAAACAATTGCAGGGAGAATAAATACATCTTACCATGGCTTTTGCTACCACCTCAGACAAACTGTTAACTGTCTAAAGAAATCGAAAGAGAGCGTCTCTTTGTTGAAGAGTTGAGAGACAAAACCAAGTCACTGGCACCATTATTTAAAAAAGATAACCCTTGCTTGGTATGATATCAGTATTCTTTTCTCGTCCTGGTTTCTGAAGAAGTGGGAGAGACTTTCAGCTGTGCTTCAGCAAGCTCAGCCGATTTCCTTGTGTTGCTGATGGATAAACAGTGCTGTTCTTTGCAGCCACATTGACAAACATTAATGGACAATGGATGACTGTTCATTTGAATGCATGTGTTGTGAGGGTACTGCACGGTAATTGAAAGGTGTAAATCAGCAAGCAGGGTCGTGTGAATGAGTAATAACTGCTAATGAAAACCCTGCCCACCTCTGTAGAGGAGCTTCCGGGGTGCAGATTCATATAATGAGGATAACTGTGTGGGGGTCGCGGGAGGAGAGATTGCATCTATTACCTGAATTCGTAAATATGATCCTAATTAAAAGCTAGTCTCTCAGTCACCTATAGTGTGCAGGGGCAGTTCAGATGGAAACGTTCAGGGGACATTGGAAAACAGACAGCTCGCTGGTTTTTAAGTGCCCGGTTTTGTTTGTCTTGCAGGTGGAGGTTTCCATCATTGCTCCAGTGACAAAGGAGGAGGTTTTTGTGCCTATGCTGACATCACACTAGCTATCAAGGTGAGATTTTGCCCTAGATTCCCAAAACATGTCATCTGTATGAGTAGTCATCCAAATCAAGTGTTAAGAATTGAATGAATTATAAATATTAGTCAAACCACCATTACAGGTCCAGTGTATGAAATCTGGCGGCATCTAGCGGTGAGGTTGCAAATTGCAAACAATGGCTCACTCCACTGTTTGGCCCTCCCTTGCGAAGCACTACGGTGGCTGACACATAACAAAGATGTTGTCACGTTTCCTCTACTTGGCCGATGGAGATAACGTATTTAAGACACGCGCTCTGTAGAACAGTTTGTCTGTTTAGGGCTATTGTAGAAACAGCATGCCGAATTCCATATAAGGGACCCATGGTGCATAGCTCATTCAAAGGTAATAAAAACATAACGCTTTCAAAAACAAGGGGGAAATAAGATACACATCATTAAACCTTTAAAAATGTATTCAGCTTTTCACCTCAGAGGTTTCAGACTTCGACTTTATCTACTCGTTTAAAAAGTATGCATGGACTCATGGGTACAAACATAGCGGATATAATGGTATCTATGTATCAGCTTTTACGGAAACTCATTGATTTTTTGCTTCAGCCACACAGTCATCTCGCTCAGATTGTTGCTTTGTCATGAGATGCACAAAACCCTTTGTGATTTGTTCTGCTGTCAGGATAAAAACTCATTTCCCTCCTCTGTGTTTCTCTCTGAAGTTTCTCTTTGAGAGGGTGGAAGGAGTAGCAAGGGCCACCATCATCGATCTAGATGCCCATCAGGTGAGCAGTCCTTTTCAGCTCGCACCGTCAGTCAATGGTACCGCAGAGCAATTGACATGATAATATCCCCTATTTGGCAGAAAAGTCAATGATTCTGCAGTCTGATTGCTGATATGCAACAGTCTTGACTTTTCTGTGGAAACATGCTTGTTTGCTGTCATGCCACCTTTAGTGTAAGCTGTTAAGTGTTTGAGCACCGTTGTAATTGTTGGCCAGTGATGTCAATGCGGTTCTTTGTTGGTATGTTATGGTTTTGTTCATGCTCTTGTGTCTGTATTGAAGTTATACATTTTTTCTGTATTTCTTTTGACAGCTTGCAAGACTCTTAAATTGGTCATATTTTTACAATGTTTTCCCCCTTGAGTGCAACTTACAATGACCTCTAGAATTAAATGAAAGATTTTCTTGTCTGAAACGCAAGTTTTTATTTCGGTATCTCAAGGATCAGGAAAATTAAATAAAAAATGTAATTGCAAAACGAGAGAGGAAGCTGGATAGAGTGAAAGAGACAATGAAACGCTTGATGAGAATGAAAAAGACGTCTCAAGATGCATCTGACATAAAAATGAAAAGATCTTTAAATAAGAAATCAACTACAGGTAGCTGGAGATTGTTACTTCTGCACTTCACTTTTCTTTATGTGGTCAGATGTTTTGGGCCCTATTTTTTTTACGATTAAGCGCATGGTTTAAAGCACAGGTGCACTCAGAGCGTGTCCGAATCCCCTTTTGCTAGTTTAACGACAGGAAACCGGTCGGCGCGCCCGGGCGCATGGTCTTAATGGGTTGTTCCAATTCACTTAATGAGTAATGGGTGTTTTTTGGGCATTACATGCAGTAAACCAATCAGAGACTCTCACTATTTGCGTGCCAGAATTTGCAAGTGCAAATTTCCTCAGGAGAGGAAACGCATCTGCTCGTGCATGAGCTTAAAGCGCGCAAGCAGACCATCTACAGGACAAACCGGATTATATATTTATGTACACATTTTCTACTAACGCACTTTTATAAATAACAAAAAAATGTAGACAAGGTTTGAGTCAGTCTATGGTGCAATCTATTTTCAGTTCCTCAAAAAAGCAACGCGCCAACAATGCACCTGAAAACACCTCTTTTTTTTGTCCAGCACACCCAAAAATGAGCGCAAATGCATTTGCTATTTAAACGATACATAACCTATTTGTTTCATGATATCATAAATCATTATTAGTAGTCTCACTTTATGAGTGTGTGTTTTGCAAATGTTCATCACTGTAAATCAACACATTTCCCTTCAGTTTACAGTTTATTGCCCTCTACATCCCAATGAAAATCATTATTCATCTCAGCCTGAAGTTTACTTGGACCCAGGAGATGTTGTTCCTGATAATTCTCACGCTGGCACATAAAACTGGCATAAGCATTTTAAAGTATGGCTTGATTGTTATGATGGTCTTTTGCTCATCGACTAAGGCAACGAGGATCAGATCAATACCACCAACGGGGTGAATAATTCACAGAGGCCCACGAGCAGAACAAAGGTGGGAATTTTCATGCCGGCATATAAATGGATGCAAAAAAACGCTGTCTCAGTTGGGTTTACGGGGTGTGAAAAATATAGAGTATGGAAAAGTTGTCGTTAAGACTCCAGTTAAAGGCTTAAAATTATGATATGTAATAGCAGACGCTGGTCTCTGGTGGCTACATCGGTTGCATATATAAATTCATGAGTGCTTGTTAATAACCAGAAATATCTGAGACTCAAAGTATTAACAGTTGTTGCTAGCATCCCTCGAGTATTATTACAAACCCAATGATTACTTAAGAACAGTGGTTTTCAGGGGGGGGTTGTTGATGTGGGATGTGCGTTCTTACTATTTGTTAATTTTTAAATTCCAGTTAATATCAAGCTCTTAAATATTTTATTGGGTAAGAATTTTGAGTTTTTGTAAGCGGCTGGGGGGCCTTTGAATATTGTTGAATACAGTAGGGGGCCCCCGAAAATACCTTTAGAAGGAAGTGCTTCATATTTTTCCATGTTAAAATACTTTCTCCTATAATGCAGAAAACAAAGTGACAATTTTGGGGACAGGACAACAGGGCCTGTCAGATTATCCTACCAGCATAAATGAAACATGTAGGATTAGTTTACTGAGCAAAACCCAATCAAATTGTACTATTGGTATTCAATGATATAAATAAATAGCAATATAAAATAAACAGGTTCATATCGCAAAAAAATGACGTAAAATGTATGTGCGCATGCATTAATAAGGATAATCTGGCGGGTAGGATGAAATTTCAGGACACCTGCAACTTTTTTCTACTGCATAAAAGCCACGGTTTATCTACACGCTTTACCTGATGAAAGAAGCTCTGGTTTGTGCGCCTGTGTGTGCTCACACGTGCCTGCGTGCGTGTTTGTTTGGCACTTGACGAATTCCCTCCCGGTCTGTATCCGCAGATTGATCGTCTGCGCAACATTGCATGTAGTCAAACACACACGATATTATCGGATATCGCGATGATTTTGAAGTCGATTATCGTAAAAAAATGTCAACACATCGCCCATCCCTACAGGACAATCTACTTGCCTATCCATTACCTCTTAGAAAACAAGTACAACAAGACCTCAAGAATTTAGATAAGAGGCTTTTGCACAGCAGGTTTGAGATGTTGGCATACTGTACATTCTTTCCTCTGGTCATACAATAGCGTTGACACTGCAGATAATGTAACCATCTAATAACAATTTACCACTAGTTGTCTAGACAATCTGTAGAATTTGAGGGCCAACAAATGTTAGCATAATCACCTGGAATATTATTAATGTTCTTCCTGTTATTTCATAGGCCTTGCAATTGCTACATGGCGATCATTTCACCTTAAGCAAGGTTTTTGCTGCTTGAGTACAGATGCTACAGAGAGGGCAATGTGAACGAACCCCTAAAGTGTGGTCTCGTAATTGGCTGACAGCCTCTCCGAACAGCTGAGAAAGGAGCCGTTTTGGAATCGGAGGTTGTAGCCATCTTGCACATGAGTTGTGAGCATTGCAGCAGTCTTAAATTAAAAGTGACAGTGGCCAGACATCGTACGTGACAGCTGAATAAAGAGGGATGGAAATATTACGTCTTCCGAGGACAGATCTGATTAGTTAGTCTATCTGTGAGTCAGGAAAGGCTTGTGCTTGCATTTCTGTGTCAGTCATGCTTTACATCAAAAACAAATATCTACTTTGTTATGCACATAATAGGCAGTGAACATCCATTGTTGGTTAACGCTTTTGACGTGATGGGTGAATTATGGCAGAACTTCTATTCATTCTCTATACTACCTATCTACAACATCTATCCTTCCAGAATTTTGAAAATATTATCTGCAGAAGGTTCAACTCCTTTGAACCAGATTTAGATGCATTTTAGACAAACGGCTTATATTTATATCATTCATCGTTGAACTTAATTATTACGTATGTACAAATACATTTTTCCACTTAAAATCCACTAGATTTTTGGATTCCCTAAAGACCCATGACACAGTATGGCAACCCTTCCTGGATAAATCTATTGACTAACTATCTAGAACCCTAAGCTGGGCACATATTTATTATGACTATTTTGTTCTTATGTACCTTTTTTTAATGAATATTTTGTTTTCCCTTGTTTACTTTCCTTGTGTATGTACATAATTATATATTTATAGATTAATTTTATTTGTGTTGAAGTTGTGGAGAGTTTGATTAACGGAGCACTATGATGTAAAATTGTGGAAGTTTGATGGGATTTTAATGGGGGTAATAATATAGCAGCACATCGCCTCATGATCATTGTCTGTTTATTTGTTATTCTGCTGGGAAATTAATAAAGAAATAAAAATGTAATTAGAACGCAAAATGTAAAAAAATCCACTTCTTAAAGATTATGAGGGACCACGAGACTCGTTGCTCTAGTGTTGGATTATTAATATCCATATTTATATTGATAAATGTGAAAAACAGGAATCTCCAGCAATCTGAACTTTATGCACTTATATCTGCTCTTTTGATGCTTAATGTTGCAGGGAAATGGACACGAGCGGGATTTCCTGGAAGACAGACGCGTTTACATAATGGATGTGTATAATCGCCACATCTATCCAGGAGACGGATTTGCAAAGAGTGAGTTAATGCGCATTTGCGTGCGTATGTAAATGGGGATTTAAAGCGATTCCGATTATGTATAGATAGTGCATCGATGATATGAGGAACTAAAATGCTTCAAATCGCGGTAATCTGACAAATTTAGCATGGACTAGCTCTTCATTTGCATATATATTCAAATTCACACATACATATGGTCACAAATAATGACAGGCAGAGAAAGAGAGTGGTGAGATGAATTGATGCACATTAAGGAAGATACTGTGCACAATACTCTTGCTCTCCTACAGGGGGCAGTGTCCTGCTACCCTTATAGTATTTTGGTGGATCCCTGCCTTTTACAGATTGTTTTTTGGATCACCTTCTGTTTTCTAAGGCAAACACAACATTGACATCCTCATATTACTTCTATCTTGTAATTCTAATACTTTTTTTACTTCAATTATTAAATCAAAATGTAACGATGTCCTTCATCCACATAAACTACAGACTGTAGAGTGCTTGTTGACATTTAACCTGTGAAAACCTGATACAGCAGTCTTCCATTATTTTATGTTCATAGAATTTGCAGCATCAAGAATGTGATCGGTATTGGTATTCTTTGCTTATTGTGCAAGAAGCATATGTATCGTTGCTAATATTTTCAGTTTATGTGAAGCAAAGATGGCAGACGGCACCATATGCCACTCAAGGAGCTGCCATTTAGATGAATAGAAATGCAAACAGGTTGACAAGCCCTGGAATTTCTTTTAGGAAATGCAAATGGAGTGATTTGATTAATGTTTCGAATATCAAAGAAACTTATAAAATAACTGACAGAATGCTTCAATAAGGTCACGTTATAATCTTTGTCAATTAGAGTATACGTTATCTTTAATGTTCATTCTGTCATTTGCATTTGAGTGACAATGCCGTAAGCTTCACCTGGCATAGTGCGACAGCTTGTCAAAACTAAGATGATTTTTGTAAAGCATTTACTCGCTTGTAAGGTGTGTTGAACCTTTTTGATTTTCAGAACAAAACCTTCTATGTACATGACTAATCGCTCCACCTGCTTTATTGAAGGCGCATGCTGCCGTCCCAAGATTACTTTTGGGTTGCCTTGTTTTCTTTCAGTTTTCATTTGCTTTTATGGCGTTTTCCCTCGGTGACTTTTGTGTCCATTCAAAAGGCAGTGTCCTCCTCACATATGCAGTTAAAGACTAATTACTTTAGGTCTTAGAAGCCTGTGAAGGCGAGGTATTGTGCTCCGTTTGCCTTGAAACTCAGCTTAAAGAAGTATAAAGCTGCTCAACATTCGTTTTCTTCTAGACGTTCATTAGTTTTATTATTTGAATAAGACACGCGCTCCTTTTTAAAACCACCTTCAGAGGTTGTGCAGGTCATCAGCAGAGGATCATGTCTATGTCACTCACAGTTCGGAAACGTAACTTAACCCACAGATCCAACAATGTTTACATGAACCTTGTAAATGTACTAAAACGTTCGTTTTCAAAAAATCATAACAACCAATCAACACAGGTTCCTGTTGTCCTGAGAGGCACACAAAATGATTGACAGGCCGAACGTGCCTTGAATCATTAATGAGATTACACAACGAAAGTAATTTCTCAGATCAACCTCAAGTTAACTTGAAAACAAGACTTAGAAACATCGATACTGTCTCTGCACAGGTGCAGTAAGATTAGAAATTTCTTCACATGAACAAAAAGCTGAATATTGGATTACAGAGTCTAGTAATCTTACAGAGACTTACCTATTTTAGTGATATTTGTCAGGTAATAAGGCAATTTTCTTGATGCCATTTCATAAAATAAATCACTAAAAGCACTTTTAAACCAGCCATCAGTTGAAATGAAATGATATAATGTTTTTGACTTCAGGAGCGATTAAACGAAAAGTAGAGTTGGAATGGGGGACAGAAGACACGGAGTACCTCCAGAAGGTGGAGCTCCACACGGAAGGTGCGCTGAACGAAGAACGGCCAGACATCATCATCTACAACGCAGGCACGGACATCCTCGATGGAGACCCTCTCGGAGGTCTGGCTATATCCCCACAGGTGCGGTTGTATATCATTCCTACGTTCATCCTTCCACATCAGTTCTGATATTTGGCTCAATAAGCTTGCATATTAAATATTCAGGCCCGCTTTACAGCATAGAAACCTGACAGGAATGCTGAAGAACATTTTCGGGGTTTTTTTTTTATTTGGAGGGAGAGTAGAAAAGAAGATTTTAAATAAAATCTCATGTTGTACAATATAGGGGGTTGCCTCAGCATTGTAATATACCTACACGTGAGGGATACCTCATATGACTTGAAATTAATATTTCATGTGCATTTTAAGCTTTTGTTGTGTAAGTTTTATCCTCAGTTAGGAATGATCAGCCCTTTTTTAATTCACTGTTTTGGCATAGATTTGGCCCCATGAGTCCGAGCAAGGTTTGTCTCCGTTCCCTCTAACACTTTTTAAAGTGGTTAAAAATAGGCCAGTCAAGTCATTTAAAGGGGTCATATCTTACAGAATCAGTTTTCTGTCTCTTTTAAGAGATTATTGAGAAGTTTTTACATACTGTAACGTTCAGAACTTTACATTCACCCTCAGAAACATTAGCATGTGGACAACACATTTACTTACCATCATACAGTATCAGTGTTCAGGAAATGACAATCCAAACATGTACGACTTTCTTTCTTCAGCAGAACCCAAAAGCAGATATTTTGAAGAACATTGGTTACCAAACAACATTGGCCCCCATTGATTTGCATTGTATGGCCACTGAATATCTAAATCTTTTCTGTGTTTCAAGAAAGAGCACATATACAGGTTTTAAAAGACACAAGCATAAATAAATAATGACAGAATTCATCTTATTCTTACTAGCTCTTCACTGTCTTGTATACCAAACCATATTAAACATTGTAAAACTACTCTCTATTTTCCCTCAGGGTATAGTTCAGAGAGATGAAATTATCTTCAGGGCTGCTTACCGCAGAGGGATCCCCATCCTCATGCTGACCTCAGGGGGCTACCAGAAGAAGACCGCCCGCGTAATCGCCGACTCCATCCTGAATCTGCACAGGCAGGGTTTGATTGGTGGAGAAGCTTTAGAGGAGGCGGGACCTGTGTCACTCATGATGAGCAAGTCTATGTCATCAGAGGCCACATTCAGCGGCATTTAAATGTGCCTGATTTTGGGGCTCGTCGAGCTTCACCTGCAGCGACTGATGCAGACGTTTAGAACAAGTAAATAATGTTGATGAATCGAATGGATTAGATGGACTAAGATTGATTTAGGATCAAAATTTTACACACTAATGTATGGCTTGAAGTGAAGGATTAAGGGTTTTTTCCCAAAAACGAAAAATACTGTGTTTTATGCAATGCTTGTTTTGCACATTAGGTTTGAGAAACTCTTTATTAGTGTCATCGGTTGGACACTGAAAAGGGAATTGATTTCTTTCAAACTCCCCAGGTTGAGAAAACAGTCGATTTTATCAAGCGTTTTAAGGGCAGCTCTCTCCACCATTAGATAAGATTTATTTAATTCAATAAATGAAATGATGACATTATGAATACATTTCAGATTCATTACAGGTTTCTCATTGCTTTGACCTGCTCTGCTATCATGCCTTAAATTATTCAATGACATTAAATGAAGGCTGCTCTTAAGACGTGCTTCCGCGACCAATCGGTTGTAGCAGCACGCCAGAATTCTCATTTGTGTGCATCAGCAGGTGGACGCTGTCAGGCTGAGAACTCTCTGTCATATTACGGTTGGCAGGCTTTTGAGATGTCTTCAGGCAGGGGCCGGGACTTTCTCTATTAGAAAATGAAACTCTTTATTGGAGAGCATGATAGACAGTGGAGTTGGATGGCAATGGCAGTTCTTAAGATGAGATTTGGTCTGCCTTAATTTAGCAAAACAGCTCCTGTTGTTTAGAGAGTATACAGAAGATAATGACACATTTTCTTATTTTATTTTGTATTCTGATTTTCAATTTCCATTCTCTCTCTTCCCTAGTTAGTTTCTTTGCACATATTTATTATTGGGTTGATTGCCCTTTCATAGATCTGGCAAGTTTATTTAAATGGCCTTTATTGAATCAACTCATTTGGAGTCGGTTGGCTAGGTTAGGGGTAGAGTATATCACTGTGGAGTCTTTTTTCAGATCAACAAATAAGGTTGATGGGTTAAGGCTGCAATCCAAAACAAAAAAGGTCAAAGTTATGGATTGCAGCATTAAATAGTGTGTTGAAACTTATTTTGACAAACCAATTGATTTAAATACTTCATTATTGAAAGGTATTTTACATTGTTGAACGTAGTTCTGGGTTTGTAATGAGGGATTTGGAAGGTTACTGGTGTGATACTGGAGGGCATTACAGTATGTGTAGTACATTTTTGTTGAGCCTTTATCTTCATTGTCCCTTTAGTGCCTCTACTATTCTGTATGGATGTGAAAGCTTGTTTGTACCACATAATAATCTACAGGAAAGAGCAAGTAAAATGGCCATCCAGTACTTACATCAATCCATTGCTTTGAGATCATTGATGGGTGGCATATGTTTCCTGAATGGTTGTTGAACGTAGGTTTTCAAGTTCTTCCTTTGTCTGAAAGTACTGTACCCCTCTTAAATCAAGAACAAATGTGCACAAAGGCCAAGCGCAGCTGGATGAAGCTATAGTCTCTGCCAGCATTGAATCTTTCTCTTTCCCTACCTCTTTGTGTAATGTCTGAATTGATAATGTGAACAACAGTGGAATATAAACTACAGATTGATATTTCTCATAGGTCATGTTCCACTGTTGTAAGTAGTTATTGATTTGCAGCGGTTTCACAGAAGGAGGTACTTAAGGAGGTACAGTACTGTGATGTTAGTTGATGTCAACAGACGTGTGCACAGAACTTCTGGTTTTCACATAAGCTTCAAATTCCCTAAAAATGTAAATATGTTCAGGTATCAAACACCTGTCTGTTTTTCATCTAGAGATACAGTAGAAGAAGAGGTACGATGGGTTAGCGAAAGCTTGGAGATCAAATTCCTTTAAGAAAAGCACTGGTGTAAAGAGTTTCACATTTGAGAATATCTCATGCTTTATTATATCTTTGGTTTAGGTTTTAGTGGGTTTTCAATGGTATTGCACTCTTACTGGAGGGATCTTGGTAATGGACACTAATGAGAGTAGTAGGGCTCTTTTCCTCCCTTTCCTTCCTTACCTTTTTTTGTCTCTAATGAAAACCGTCAAAAGGATGCATGGGAAGGTCTCATGAAAGGCGTAAACCCTTTAGCTCTAGCCATCAGCTTAATGGAGTTGTACATGAAAGGTCCACAGTGGTCCTGGTTTCATGAGCTGGGAAAATAACTCTTTTGGCTGTTGATAAGAATTGCATTAACATTATTATATAAAAGTGTTTTATTTTTTTCTACGAACACTAAATGTCTTATGCACTTAATGTGAAACAAATGTTTAACAATGTGTATTTTATTCTTTCTTTTAAATTATTTTTGAAATAAATTGTGTACTTATTTAACTGGCTACACGTTAATACTTTTAAACCTGTGTTTTACATTATAAATATTCCGTGATGAGATGGCACTCAAACGTCTAACAAAAGTGCCAAATGTGATGTTTTTTTGTTGGATTTATGATGTTCTTTTGTACCTGGCACTTTTTGAATACCATTTCCATGTAAGGATTGGCAAAATAAATCAAATCTAAAATGCAATTACAGAAGACCTTGTGTTTATTGACTACTATATATGGTAATGCTTCATATGGTATATATGGCTTTTTCCCACATCAGCAAAGCATCTTCAAACACCTGCTGGTTTATTGTTTGAAAGCCTCTCCATCAGTAGATTAATGTTGAAAGCAAGTGTTCTGCTTAGCGGCGAGAGAAATGGGCTCAATTATTTATCAGCTCAGCTTTCAGTCTCTTTGTTAACTTGTTAGTATCAAAGTGCAGAAGCAGATATCATCTATTTATGCTGATGAGAATTAATTAAGGAGGCAGATGGATGTTATACTGCCGCAGTCTTGTGGGATCAGCAGATCTTGCTGGACTTTCTTGACGCTTTGTGTACGGTGAGAAGAGAACTTTAAACACTGAGATGCCTAAACAACTGACGTTGAATGCAAATTTCAGACCCATTTTAAACTTGGACGTCAAGATTCCGGTTGTATCTGGATCATCAGGGCACCAAAAGATGAATTATGGCCGTGCAAATATAGGCTTGTATTTTTATTAGATATGGTGTGAATGCTTGTTTCAATTATTTTACTTTATATTTTTTGGCATTTGCCTTCTAGGTAAATTGCTTTCTATAGACCACTTGGCAAAATGTAAACACTGATCCCGAAACACTTGCGGTTACATTTTTGTATTTACTTTTTAAAATCCTAAATATTGAATTCAAGCTTAAAGATATTTGTTTAACATTTTGCTTCGGTTAACCATGTTCTGTTAGATTTATTTTGTTGAAACTGTTACATGAAGTTCTTCCGGACCATCATTGTTTACATCTTGCAAAGCGGTGTATAGGCAGTTTCATCAGACGCACGCATCTAGCCCGAAGTTAACTTTCGGTCTGTTTTAGGTCAGAACATAACAAATGATTTTCCATTGAATTTCTATTAATATGTTATTGTGTATCAATAGTATTAAATTCAATTAAAACTACCCAACAGTTATTGATTCTTGTCAGAAGTGAAGTTTAGTCTGCTTTTGTTTTTCCCACTTGAACCGTCTATAAATAGAAAGTATAAAATATATTTTTCCCAATGGAATATGGACAGACATCGACCTGCTTTCCAATGTGCCAGCCATATGCAGGATGTGTACCACCCAACACCCCACCCTGAACTGATCTCATGGCCTTTTTAGGAGCTCCCTATGACTCAGCATCCAAGCGTTTAGGGCTCACGGACGTCATCCAAATTGTCCGTCTGGGAGCTACAAAAGCCGTCTTTATCCAGACACCCCACCAATGCTTTCCAGGGTCTCATTAACAGTACTGTTTCCACACAGTCTGAGGTAATGACTTACGCGTCTTGCTTTCTCACGCTTAAGCCTGATTATAGTTTAGATATAGATATAAGTTCTTTGAAGAAGAGACGCTGATGTTTCTTTTGTTGCTTACGCAAGCAAGGATATAGGAATGATGTGCCATTTTCACATTTCTTCCGGTGTTGAAAGAATAATGTGACCGACGCTGAATATTTCATATTAAGTGCTGCTGAATGAGACTGTTCTGACAGTTGTCTGTTAGGCCTGCATTGTTATTATTTTTGTATTTATATTAATACATTTTATTTATGAGAAAGGTTCACAGGTTTGCCATTCAGTCATCACAGGGTTGAGTTTATTGGATACAGTTGTTGAAATGAATTCGGGTCTGGAAGGCGGAGCTGAAGTCTGTCTGTGTGAAGTGCTTTAACCTTGTAAGGGGGCTCTTAGGAGACATGTTTACAATGTGAGCAAAAATGTTTGAGCTCAAATGTCTATTGGGGGCTATATTATATTCTGGGACTTAGTAAATAAATCTTTAAAGAAATAGGTCACCGAACAAATTGCCGTAATTTACTTGCTCTCATGTGGTTCATGCCCCATATTATTTTATTTCTTTTGAGATGTTGACAAAATTCAAAAGCTGCTCTTGTCCATACCACTAAAATGGATGATGATTTATCACGCCATAATTTATCATAAAAGTAGACTTTTACACTGTATTCCTGGTCTTCAGAAGCCATTTTTGCTTTGTGTGAGGGCAGAGATTTCAGATATTAGTATGCTGATGATGCCATCACTTACAATAAGGTTGTATTTGTTAACATTAGTAAATGCATTAACAACCATTAACTAACAATGAGCAATATAGTTTTTCAGCATGTAGTCTCAAAGCTATTAATATTAACAAGATGCATCACTGCCATTGAAATGAATTGGGAGGAACAATGAAGCCCTCAATATAGACACAGTGGTGTAGCTTTGCGCATGCTCAGTATCTAAAGCAACATGAAAAATAATGTTTTTAAGCGCAGTTTGATCATAGGAAACAAACGTTATGTTTTTATTTTTAAGTGTTGTTTTTAAATATGTTATTTAAATGGGATTTTAGCCGACGATTGTAGAAATATCAGTAGTCACATTCACATCTGAATTACGTAATAACTGCCCCGAAGGCGCATTGCAAAGATGGCCGCCGAGTGGCACGATTTACCTAAACAGACTTGGGAAGTATTCTTTGTTAAGGCTAGTTAATGTCAATACAGTTACTAATATTAGTGTATCACAAATAAACGAATCTTAACAGTAACGTTCAATTTAAATAATGTATTAGTAAATGCTGAAAATTCCAAGATGTAAGATTAATAAATGCTGTTGATGTGTTGTTAAGTGCTAGTCCGTGTCAGCTAATGCATAAGCTAAATGTTACCCTTATGTTCCATTTTTAAAAAGTTTTGATGTCATTGATCATTCAAATGACATTAAACTCAAAAAGTGAGTTTAAACCCGAAAAGAGAAAATGAGGTACAGCAAAACTACTAGGTTATAAGTGAACAACTTAAATTTTTTTCTCACACAAGCTTTCATAATACTATTGCGTTTGCTTTTTGAAATGGGGATGAGCCATTGCCTGTCCTTTTCACCAAACATATTCATTTAATATTCTAAATCCACCATTCGATTCCATGTTTCAAATTTCACTATCCACTGCACAATATCAAGAGGCAGGAAAAAAATGCAGCGAGACGGCCAAAGGTGCGCTCCCCGCTCGCCAAACGAACTGATTTTGGAGATCTCTTTCACCCAATTTAACACCTGATCGCCATCCATTTCCCACACAGAACCGGTCGACACAGTTAGTGAAGGCCACTCAACTCATCCACTAGTTTAATGGCTATCACCCAATGAGCTGTGCATATCGTAAAGGCAATTCAATATAGATGGAAATGAGATTAGCCTGTGTTATTAGATCGCACTTTTCCAGTTCGGCTTAGGCGGCCGTACCCTGTTGCTTTTTGCAGATTTATCTGTGGGGAGCAGGTGCATAAGTTCTTGTGTGCATTCATTCTTTTGTTGGGGTAAACACATTCTTGGGAAATATATATTTTGAGATGGAATACGTTTTTGATTGCTTTTTGAAATGTGCCTATTCATTAAAACACTGTCAGTCATTTGAAACAATATTTGAGATCTGGCGCCTCAAGACGATTTCAAGATTTGCCTGGAAAAAGGGGTCGGTGAATTTAAATTTAATCTATTATGAATTCTCAGATATGCTACCATTATGGATTCATGATGTATTAAGACCTTACATAATGAAGCATTATATCTTTATTACCTTAGAATGAGCTATTTCTATCTACATTGTTGTAGTAGCCCTAAACAGACAAAATTCTCTACAGAGTGCGTTTCGTAAATACGTTATGTCCTTCCACAAAGATGCGAAAACGTCATGACATCTTATTCCCGTGTCAGCCAGAGGAGAACGTTGGAGTAAGCCGTTGGTAGCAATTCACAACCTCACCGCTAAATGGCACTGAGTTTTATACACTGGACCTTAAAGCTACTCTAGTTTTTATTGAATAGTGCTGAATTTAGTGTTCTGAAATATCATACATTGTCACATTCCTCTGACAGTCCTAGAAGAGCCAATCAGAAGATCCGATTCACAGGATAGGCCATATAATTACAGTAATCTGGAAGCTGATATGCATAACAATGGATATCTTCTCTTGAATGCCTTATATGCTCACTTTTATCCCCTTTAAATATAATGCACTACTCAACCGTCATCAGTTACTGATCTAAACGTGTCCAAGCCTATATCTAACATTTGTTTAGATCCCCTCCTTGTCTCCTGCTGTTAACTGACATCTGTGTTGCTAGGGTGTGATCCCGGGTTGGTCATTGCTGATTGATGTCAAAATGATTGGAACAGCTGGGCCATCTCCAGGCTCAATGCCAGCTCTCGCAAGACAGTCCATCACCCTTGATAAGTGCTACCTGGATGACACCCAGAGTGCAGAAATACAATGAGAGCTGTTATTAAAATGCTGTCAAAAGGAATTTCCCGTCGGCCAACAATATGACATGTACCTTGTTATTGCTAAAGTTCCAGTTGTTTTTAGCATCAGCGGGATGCAGGATATATGATAGGCTTTAATAGAGTTGCTGATGTTACACTTGCTGTTTAAATGGAAAGGTAAGGTATAGTATAGTATCGGAGGATTTTTAACACTTTTCAAGATTTCTGGGTGTAACTTTCCAAGTTGTGCTTTCTATGTTGTCATGCTTTTGTAATGCTGACATCATTGTTATTTTTGTTATAGCAGTTACTTATAAGTCTTGTTCTCCCACATATCATGTGATAATTTTTTCACCATTGAAAAGACAAAAAAATTTAAGACAAACAACATTTGTCATTCTACAGAAAATCCCATGGACATTTACATTTATGCATTTGGTAGATGCTTTTATCCAAAGCGAACAGGACGCTTCACCATGAACACTACAGGACACCTACAGGACGAAACTAGACGTGCAAACTAAAATCAAAATCTTCGCCTCGCAGTGCAGACTTGAGGGCCTTTCAACAGCTGCTCATTTTAGACGGTGTAATCAAATGCCTTTAGTTGACAGTTTCTTCTCCTTACAATGTCTTATTGAAAGGCAAGTGCTGAATGCTGGAGATTTCAAGCACCCTAGATATGTGATATTATTCGAGCATGCAAACGTCCTCAATCTGTGCACTGTTTATTTTAAATACAGAACCCGTTATACAGCACAAGAGAGGTCTGATTCTGAAATAGCTACACCGTTGTTCCATAAAAAAGGCCTGAATGATACTCTCTGTAAGTATTTGAATGCGAACGCTTGTGTCACGCATCGGCGAGTTCCGAAATGCGTCAGAAAATTTGTGACGTAGGTCACATTCGTAGCATTTACCTCTATGGGCTATACGCATGCGTGACTTCAACACGCAATCCCCAACAGTTTCCGGTTGGGAGACATAAAGGAGAGAAATGGCAAATGAGAAAATCGTTCAATTTAGCAGATGCTGTACATTGTGACACACAGCAGTGACATAGAAGTGCTGTACCGTATTTAATTGTTATAACGAAATTTTAACTTATGAAAGTATCATTCACTGATGTGTGCCGCAATGTAAAGCATCTCCTAAATGTAACTATTTTCACATTTTTACATTTCTCTCTATTTTAAGTCTCCCCAGCTGGAAACTGCAGAGGGTTCTGACCGTGAAACGCGTCATGCATGCATAGAGCCCATTGCGGGTAAATGCAGTTGAATGTGCTGAGCCGGTGATGCTGTATTGGAATTATTAAATAAAAGTTTAAATGTTGAACGGCTTTCAGGGGAGACGGCTTAAGAATAGCTTACTGAAAAAATACAATCTTTTTTATGTACCTGGTCTGCTCAGGATTGTGACTGTCGTATTCTATATTCATTAGGCTTAAACAGCTATTGAAAAATAGCAAGGACTTGAAACTGAAATTTCAAAGTAGATGATATACTGTCAAGGGCTACAATTTATTTACCCTGTCATTATGGCATAAGTGTATGTACTGTATGTGTGCCTAAGTATTTTGATCAATCAATCGATGCCTTTATGTAAAATTTGACTTCAATTCTACTAAACATCAAGGTAACTTCTTATTCAGAGACATCGTGTGTCAAGGAGCTACTTGGAATGCGGCAAGCATTGAAAACAATATTATAAAGATGACATCACTGTCATTCTAAAAATAGTTGTGAATGACAGTGTACAGTATCACTTTACTTGTTTGCCTGTTTCTTCATTGTAGTTACTCTTCTCCAGATGGACATGAATTATTAATCAGGGCTGCAATATGAACAGTAGACCAGCAGATGGCTACAGGAGGCGGTTGTTTATGTGGACAATAGTCCCACGCATCACATGTTCTTGTGAGCAGAAGTTGCTCCATTTGGGCAGATCCAACACCAGTTTATCTCCATGGAGCACAGCAGAGCTAAGAGACGTTTCTGTGAACAGCAATTACAACGGTCACCGGCCTGAATGCCTTTATATGTTGTCGTGATAGAGACGTGTCCGTGTTGACAGATTTGGTTGTCAGTTGCAAAGCAATCCTGCTTATTTTATGCTGGAAGGTGCCGCCTATGTGGTCTCTTCCAAACCGTGACACATTGTGTTTGAATGATGAACTTACTTGAGGAAAACAACAACTAGGCTCGGTGTGTCCTGGACTACAATCCAAGTTATGACAGCAGTTTTTTCAATTGCTTTTGTATTTTTGCAGCCAATTTTTGGTTGCGTCAGGAAGGGTTGTTTAGCTGTCACATCACAGTGTAGAGCGTTCTGTTGTTATTTCAGCTCATGCTAGGAAACATTGACTTTGTTCAGACAAGCAGGAAAGCGCCTATAGAAATCTGATGTGCAGTTATATACGAACATGAAAAAGTGATGGAGGGCAAATTTATACAATCTTTGCTTTTAATGCTGCCTCAGGTTCGATTTTACCATTATGAGGTACAAAATGTATAGCACACTCTCTCAAAGGATGTGTTATCTTAAAAAATGGTATCACGGAAGTTTAACATGTGTTTTTTAACACACCATGAGTCATTTTGTGTTGATTCTGTGGTAAATAAATAAATGGGATGACACAAGGTTGAGTTAAAAGTAGCACAATATGTCTAGTCCCTTACACAGAGATGGGTCCAGTTAAGGACAGATTTACAGTGCACAAAATGGGCAAAATACTTTAATGTATTGGCAAAAGGTTACAGCTTTGAATATAGCTACTGTACAGAAATGGATAAACAAACAGAAAGCTCACATCAGGAAATAAAGCACACATTGAATTCCATTTTATTAGTTATGAATATTTTGTTGATCCTCTCGTGTAGTCATATTTTGTAACCATATTTCTTGGTTTTGACTCAAAAAGCTTTGTGCATGTGTTGTAATGTTGTTGCCACGTCTCCCTAAAAGTTTCTCACAGCTCAGCCCAAGCGACACACAGAAATATTTGTATCTGTAATGACAAAAGAATATGTTAGAAATTTGACAACGTTTGTCCGACATTTCCAAGATAATTTTCAGTTTTTCTGAATTTACCATTTATAGGGCAAGGGTTTAGGTTAAATGTTCATTTTTTTGTTCTGTAAACTACAAACAATATTTCTTCCTAAACTAAAAAAAAAGTATTTGCTTTTATTTGAGAACCAGGTCAAAATTAACAGAAACTATGCTCTGTTTCGGACCTCAAATACTGCAAAATAAATTCTATATTCACTTTTAAGCAATACAACAGTAATATTTGAACATGTCCTTAGGAAAAGTACATTCTTTTTTACAGTATTCATCTTGATTTTTATGTTTCTTGACATGCTGTCAGTTTTCACATTGTTGTTAGACTGGAATGGCTACAATACATCTAGAAATGCTGATTTAATGAAAAACATATTTGGAACGGTCTCGTCATTTTTCCCTGTTTTCTACAATAACTAATATATGTATGAAACATCTTTACTATTAGCAACCAATGTGTATGAGTAACACCGGAAAAGTCCTTCTAAAGAAATCGATTAGATTTTAATCAGTTTGTTTTGCAAATCATATCTGAAAAATCTAACAAAGAGCCAGCATGGCTCTTAACAAAGCCATGCTGTTTAGTTTAAATGCTTCTCTGCTTTTTGGAGTCCCAGAACTCATCTCAGAAGTAATATTGTCTGTCCCAACTTATCACTGTGTACTTATATCTGTCATTGTAACCACTATGTTCTCCTCCACAGCTGTACAAGGGGTGTTGGTCATGGACTGTTGATCTGAGAGCATGATTTCTTGGCAGAATCCCACTCATTTCCAAATATTTTGTGATCTCTTGTGATGCTTGGCTCTATGTGAGAGAGACGCCTTTACAGACCCACATTTACAATTTAGTACTGCCCAATCCCTATAAATTTGAGCTGAAATGTACATTAATAATGAAGGCGTTCGGTCTGTGGGCTCACACCATAGGGTTACATGCATCATGTTTTTGTTGCAGTCTGCATCGGTGGGTTTAGGCAGCTCCCAGCACCTCCTCCTGTGGCTAAAAAAGGCAATGAAGATATGACTCTGATGGAAAAAGCAACAGGAGGCTACAGCACCGCAGGCTCACAGACCTGTAGACACAGCTTTCATCATTAAAGAGCCATCTGAGCTTGAGAATGGCCCTCACCTCTGGATGAAACCCCAAAAATGATCAATCACAAGACTGACCAGCCACGACACACAAAGGCGTTGTTTTCTCGCTGAGACAAGTGAACTTGTGTTTTGTAGTTCTTTTGCTATACAACACGTTCTTAGAAAACTTTAAAAGTGTCAACTATGCCTTTGCTTTCTGACCCAATTTTGGGTATTTTTCTTGCTAGAATATTTAATCCCTTTTTAGAGCAACCGATGTGGTCAGTATCCTTAATGGAAAGTTGAGAGAGTATGAGGCTATGCATGTGGCCAGATGGATGATATTAAGCTGTGGGGTGGGGGAGAGGAAAGGTGGCATTCTGGGCCAAAGTGATACATCCATTTTTCAATCCAATGTAATGGTTCCACCTGCAAACACCTAGACATGGTCATCTAAACCAGTGGTACCCACATACAGTGCTTGTGATATTTACATTTATTAATTTGGCAGATATGTATTTACACTAATAAATAGTGCAAAACTTATGGAAGGAGGAACCAACATCATAAGTAATTTAACACTAATCTATATCCTCCCTTTCTTTGATTTAGTGTTGGCTGGAAATGAAAGAAAGTCGAATGCATCCAGGTGTTGATCTATGTGACATCTGTGTTTGGAGAGATCAAGGTTTAATCGTGAAATCGTTCAAGTCAGCTTGTGTTTCTTCAGCTCCTCCAGTCTTTGGGTGAACTCTTGGCAAGACAAGACACAAATCAAAACCTGCAGCTCAGTGAATTAAAGGTATGTAAGGAATTATATGGGTTGTACAGGGTTCGAGTATGTACTGTAGGGCTGCAACAGTGTTTTATGTTATCTTTGTCTATGAATGGTTTAGATTTATGTATAGATTTTTTTAATTGATTTATGTACAAAATACTGATTTTCTATTCTGTTTTGCGCTTATGTACGGATATTAAAATAGCTTGACATAAAGTGGCATAAGGCAAGATGTTTTGTCTTTATCGCTGTGATTGCTTGTTCAAAGTGCTAATACAACGTGTGCCAACCTTTTTGGTCCTATAACCCCAACAGCCTCCATCAGTAACACCAAACAAGGTTATGGTTTTAAAGGGATAGTTCACTCCAAAATCATGAAGGCACTCTCATGTTGTTCAAAAACACATAAGATAGTTTGAGAAATGTTTTTAAATTAGACACAGTAAATAAGTATGAAATTAATAGTGCATTGTTTTTAAATAGCTTTATGTAGTAAAAGTCATTGCGTTGATGCAGTGTTATGTAAATGCAAAACGTTTACCTGGAACTTGAACTTAAATTTTATAACTTGCGTGAGCTTTTTATTAGCTGCTTTAGAGGATGACGGTCCACAGGTCCCTTTTCCCAATATTTGGCAAAAGCAGACACCGTGAACACAGTCCTCCTATTCAATGAAGCCGAGAGAGAAAATGTCCAGATGGGAGCCAAAATCACTTTCATCAAGACGTTCATTCAAGTAAAAGTTAAATACAGAAAATGTTCCAACAGCTTGATTACCTCACGCAAATGCTGAACATATCTGGAATTTAATGAATCTGATTTTTTAAAATCAAATTGCTCTTCACTTTTAAAAGATTATTTCAGGTCACAGGGTGTTTAAAGTAATTTTAATATGAACTCAAACATTTTGTGAAGTACTCTAGTAAAATGCAAAATCCATTCTGTAGATGAGGATGAAATGAGATCAAGTAGATATTTTCCAGTGATTTGATTTTATAATGACCGAATGGACTTTTGTCTTGGACTTTGAATTATTATTCAGTCTCTGCTAGTGATTGATAGAGTCGTTTCAGAGACCACACCTGCCATCTGCCAGATGGACTGTTTTACTATTTTAGTATATTCAAATAAATCTAATTATTCAGGAGATTCCTGTGTTGGCCCTCTAAACATTAAAAAATTTAAATTATAATGTACTAGAGCATCCATTGGAAAACATTCTTAGCAATATGATAAGCACCATTCATTCATTCATTCAGCCATCCGTCCATCCATCCATCCATCCATCCATCCATTCATTCATTCATCTATTGAAAAAATGAAGACATGATTATGCATATTATGATGATTTGTGGAGAATGACAAGAGAAGGTGAGTACAGTAAACGATGACACAATTTTTAAGGCATTTTGCTTTATATAGGGTGTTTATCTATCATTTAATGGCTTATAAACAATATTGACCATTTACAGTAAGGTAGTTGGTTCAGTTGATGTGTTTGAGACACGGGGCAATACACATTGTAGTTAGACGTGTTTGAACACCTAAACTCTCACTTAAAACAAATTCGAAAAATATAGATTTTCTCTTGGACGTATGAATAACGGAAAAAAAATAAGATTTGGGAACTTTGGGATCTCTGCACACAATTACATGATTTATATCTAAAACTCAGACTAGAGCTTTTCCGAACTCCCAGATTTCATTTCCACAGAGATGTACATTGAAATAAACAAGAAGTCTTCATTTGTTGTTGTCCATATCAACAACTGTTCAAAACTGTCCTAGCACAAAATCCCGGTGGCACGTCACTGTTGGGGGGTGGGAGGTGAAAGTGGGAGGCAGAGCAACAGCCTCAAGCTGTGTTTTCTCCCTCTGCTGTTTTGTGATCCCTTAAGTTAGATAATAACTCATAAGGGAGGATGGATTTTACTTTAACCGATATTTTGAAACTTTTTTTGGGGGGGGTTCTCAGCTGTTTTAGCAGCGACTTTCTCAGGTCAGAATTGTTAGGTTGGTACAATACAAACAAAACTGCGAGAGCTTTATGTGTGAACTTTTCTTCATGGTTAAAAGTGAACATGACATTTAAAGGTCTTCCAGAACATACCATCTAAACCCTGCCTTTCACAATTGGTTTTGTAAACTGGGAGAACTTTGTTTTTATGAGCATCTTTTCACTCACAGTTTAGACTGGAAGAACTGGAGCGCAAAAATGACGTCATATAGTGGGCAGCTGGATTGTATAGGTCTCAGTGCTGACCGGAGCTGTTTCTTCGAGGAAAACATAAGCGCTTAGGACAAAATGACTACACAGGTGTTTCATTCAGGTTTATCAGTTTTAATGAATCCACCGTAATAGCAACACAGCATTCCCTTGGGTGCTTCATGCCATGTTTTTGAGAGCTTTATGACATCTAGCACAGCCATGATGAATTTCCTAAATCTGCTGATAACATCATTGTATGATTCTTTCAAATACAACATAAAGTCAGAAAGGCACAGTCTGTTCTTTGTGAGTGTGGTAATGAATTTCAAGTCTAGTGGATTTGGCTGTCGCTGGTTAGTGATGGTAGGTCATCCTGGGAATGAGGTTATCCTCTCAATTTTCTGCAACAATAGGGATGGACGCCACAATGCCAACGTTGCATCAAGAAACCACAGCGTAAAAAAGGAGCGGACCAAGGATCAGAGCTTTGTAGTTGTGATTTATGCTGGGATGTCAATTTTTGGAGATCCACACGTATCTAAATCTTTTTAGGTGAAACCATTCACACACTTTATTACTGGCAAACAGGTCTGATTAGAGTCATGGTGCTTTACGGTTTATTAAGTCAATTCCGTTTCTCTATTCTGTTCACGCACCGGAAGCCCAGACTGATTTGGTGTCGTGATTTGTACATGTCTTCATCTCACACACACCGACACACGCATGTCCAAACAAAACAAAACACATGCTGAGAGCCCACAGGTACAAACATGAATATTTCATGAAATCAGGAGTTGATTAAGTAAGGACCGCAACATTCCTACTGAAGGAATCATTCCTCACACGCACAAATGGAATCTCTCCACATGCATGAGACAAAACGCAGAGGGAGGACGTGACATTTACCTCAGGCCAAGGACTGATGGTACTTTCACAACTTTCTAGACTTTCTAACGTCATTCTTATTGTGACTGTGATCCTCATTTATTCAGAAAATAATCAAGCGACAGCCTCTGGATCTCCTATTCAAATGTGACTGCCACTGGATCTTGAGTCATAGCCTGATTTGTAGCTGCTACGCATTATTTGAAATAGTTGAGTGCAAAAGGTCAACGTAATTTTGAGGGAAATGAGTCCAGACCCAACCCCTGGGATGTTGATTCACTAAGTGTCCTACTTAGTGACATCACATTCACCAAATAGATTGATAGTGTGTTGTAAAACCAGACGAATGGGATAGAATAAATGAGCCGTCATCTCAAATCAAAATGGCCAAACATTTAAAAAAAAAGATCATATCTGTCAATGGCAATTGGCCTCCTTTGCTGCTAATTTATATTACATAATTTGTCTTCATTTAATGAGCACACATATGGCTTATCTTATGGTAAAAAATGTTCTTTTTCATTTTAGTAACAGGTGTAACAAATTCTATCAGATACAGTGACGAAGATGAGAAATTTGACCTGTACTGGCTGGAGGCAACAGCGTTTGCGTTTTGAGCACATTCCCGTAATTCAAGGTCAATGTTAGGACGAACATTCTTACGAATACGTCAGGACCCTGGATATTGTTCATTGAAGTGCATTCACTGCTGTAATGGTGGAATCACTACCTATTCAAATGGATCTCCTGAGATTCTGACCTTCAGCTTGTAATGCCATATGCTATTGCTGAACATGTTGTTTAATGAAGTTTTATTGCTAACTTGGGTTTACTAGCTAACTGATGTTATCCCAGGTAATTTTGCTCAGATGAGCTGGTAAGCACTTTAAAGCAACAAGAGGCTGAATGAACTTAACTTAACTTAACTTAACTTAACTTAACTTAACTTAACTTAACTTAACTTAACTTAACTTAACTTAACTTAACTTAACTTAACTTAACTTAACTTAACTTAACTTAACTTAACTTAACTTAACTTAACTTAACTTAACTTAACTTAACTTAACTTAACTTAACTTAACTTAACTTAACTTAACTTAACTTAACTTAACATAATTTTAAGAATGGTGCATTGACTTCCAATGTATGGACACAAAACCATTGACACATTTCTCAAGATGTCTTAGGTTGTATGTAAATGATGCAAGAATGTTAGTTTTTGGCTGAACTTTCCCATTAATTCTAGTTCTCTGGGCAAAAAAATAATTCTGCACTTGGTCTGGTACATTACTTAGCCCTTATCTTACAGACCCAACCCTTCCAACCATCTGGCTCCATTCTGGTACGTATTTTCACTTAGCTTATCAATTTAAGTTCACGCTCTTCATTATTTCTCAGTTTCCCAATACCAATACTTTAATCGAACCTGACAGACATGCAAAACTTATTCTGATTGGTTCAATTCATCATAATAGGCAAACACTGCACAAGATCAGAGGTCTGTTTGAAGTTAACATATAGCACACACACTGAAGGCCATTGTGGGCATTGCACACGAGAGAGTACAGCAGCAGGTCCTCTATAAGATATTTCCTTCTCTATTTAGCTCTATTTCTCTCTCTTTCATCACTTTTTGTCAAGCTGTGCTGCCCACCCTGGATCCCCCACCGCTGTTGACAGATGCCTGGCTGGAGCTAGAAATTGCCTTGAAACATATTTAGAAGGAGGTTAATAATGTCCTGCTTATTAGGTGTGTTGGGCTATTCAATTCAGCCCTGTTGAGCTCATATTACTCAACACACCTGAATAAAGCACAGTAAGCTGTGTAGGCCAATATCAGTATAAATGCACACAACCTTATCTTTTTAATAACCCCAAGCAAAGTGCAATGAGTTTTGAGGACAATGCTCAATTTGTAATTCTAATTTATGCAGAAAGGAAGCATGTGTGCTTTAAAAGAATTGCAATGTGTTAATTTATATGCTCTCTGTGTTTTAAGTTGTTAGTGAGTTAGACACGTTGAAATACTGAGTGTTTAATAATTTTGCACCTCTGTTTCGAAACAACATTATCAAAACAGAGAAACTTTCACAACATTCGCTTACTAATGTGTACTGTTTCACAGGATGTCACCACAGACTACGAAATATCCTCCGCAGTTATAATCGGTGAGGCGTGAACATTAATGGAGTGGAAAAAAATGACATGGAACGTTCCTGTATCCATGTGCACATCAAACACAGGATGCGTTTTAATAGTTTTTTACACTCACCCCCACTAGAGTACATTATGTTTTGTCATGGCCACTGTTACCTGTCACAGTGCTAAAAGAAACATGTCACTCCCGTAAAGCAGTGCTCGGTACACATGGAGGGGCGCTGATGAAGATTCCAGAACCTCCTGCTACACCCACTTCCACTTTTTCCTTTCTCTAGCTTGTGCATTCGTTTTCTCTTTGGGCTTTCTAGATTTGTCCCACGATTTACAAGTCCTCTAACAGCACTGTATCACACAGATAACTCAGTGGTTTGTAAGCCACGCCAAAACGTTCATCAGTGTGCTGGGTGGTCTCCCTGTGTTATGGGACCTTTACGTGACACTATTTCCCCCCTGAAGTTTTCATGGAAAAATGATAGAGGTCATCTGGGGATCGTGTTTTTCATGGAGGCAACAGAAAACTGGCTTCCTCTCGCATGTCTCATAAATGTATAGCATTTTATCTTGCATTGAGAAAGGGGATTAAAGAATCAACCAAGGTCAGTCTCTTATAACTTGAATCATTTATAATATGTACCGTGTATGCAGTATTGGTATCCGTGTATAGCGCCTCATTTTGTTTCAGAATCATTCATCTGAGAGTAACTTGGACATTCCAACTAAAACCTTTGACTGTGACCTAAACATGTTTTCTTTAAAACCATCTAACATTGACGTATTGATATCAAAGCTCTGTCAAATTGTATTTTATTCTTTTAATTTACAGGGTTTTATAATCTCTAAAATAAATGTATGAATCCAGTTTGAGCAATAGATGTTTACACGAGCCATATGCACACATCACAATGAAATTCTCTATGGCCGATCAAATTTTGAGATGGTATAAAAAATATCAACGTAAAACTAGAAAACATAAGAAGCGCACGATGACCATGATTTATGTAAAGGCTGACTAATAAAAATATAATGTGACTTGGATTTGCCCCTCCTTTACAGTATGTTACACATTGTGTTCTTATAAATGCTCACAATCCCTTCAGGGTCAGGCTGGGACAACTCCTTTGTTCACTCAAATGCTAGTCGTTGTGGTGATCATTTTTCTCTTTGAACACACAAATCTCTCTAAGATTTAGTTTTTTGCCGGTACAAATCGGTACATTTTTTACATACATTTTTATTAAGCAGCATCTTATCTCCATCAAAGAGATTGTAAAACTAATCTCAGTTCAGCGTTAAGTGACAAAATAAACTTGCACATTTGATCGTACTGTAAATATCATTGCACTACATGCTCGAATGAACTCGAACTGGATGAATTGCAGCCCAAACACAAGCACACCGAAGCTCATTACAAACAGGTTCTCATTTCAGAGCCGTTGCTTCAAGAATTAATCCTGCGTTAACGCACATTTAACAGAGGACCTTTCTTGCTCCAGTTGTGCAAATCATAACAGAGCATCTGAATGCATTTGAAGCACTTCAGCTGCCTGTTCAGTGCAATGCTAGAGATGTGTAGACCTGGAAAGAGAAGTATCAATTACAAGGATAAGATTAAAGCTCATTTATCTCTGCTAGTTCTGTTTTTCAAGTATTTACAGGCCTCTCGCGGGGTCAGAATTCTGATCAGGTCACAGTTTGAGATTGTTCAGCTCATTCAAAGCAGACTAAAATTCCAACCCTGACAAATTTATGATAGCCTACAGAAAAAAATATATGATGTTTGAGTAAAGTAACATTGTGGTTGGCTATGAAAAGTGAAAAAGTATTGTTTAAGCCTTTACATTTAGTTTTTTTCTATATTCATCATAAAAAGCAATTTTTTAGATTATCTGGTTAATGCTTACCACTCCATCTTGTATTTTGGGAAAATAAGTCCTTTGTTAAATAAATTGGGAGTGATGTTTTCTGGATGTCTTGCAGTTCACAGGGTATCTTGGTAAAAGTAAACAGTTTCTCAGATGTCAGATGTATTTATTGTACTGAATTGTGTGCTGGTCCAAACGCAAGTTTGGAGACAAGTTTGGTGAAGCCATGTGTGCTCTGTTTGCTTGGAACACTACTTCATTCTTTATCCTGCACTGATTCTCAGGGACTTAGGTCATGGCAAAACTGAGAATTAAATTTGAACTGCTATGATTTACGAAGGGGGCTTTGTTTAGCGAAACATACCGCCACATACATATTACAACATGAGGAATTTTTAATCAATGTGTACGATTTGATGTAATGCGTTTTCTGATGTTAAAATTGCATTGGTAATAACAGGTCTCAAGTATGAATCCCACTTGTGGTTACCCCTGATCAAAGGACTCTAAAATACAGAACAGGTAACATGCATAACTGTTTTAAATGCAAATGAATTCTCATTTTCTCGATTCTGAATCGGAGTATAATAAGCAGGTGATAGCGTGTTAAGTAAGGATGTAAGCACAGGGTCCTTGTTTAAACAGGCATGACCTCTGCTCCTGTGAGGTCTTTTAAAACAGAGTAGCGGACAGAATACTCATTTATCACGGTGTCAACTTCCAAAAAGCCTCAAAGCTGGGTTAAAGCTTTTTGAAGGGGTACCTGAGTAACAATTGAACAGGATAAACAAAACAAACTCCAAAGATGTTCTCAAGAGCTCTCTTGAGTTTGCTCTGTTTGTAGTGTAAAGGATTTCACACAGAGCTTGGAAAACCCAGCTGTGCCTTTTAATGTGTTAAATGTGTGTCTTTAATTCAGCATGAGCATCCCAGCAGCCTGTATTTACTGTATTTAGGTGTGACGACAAGATTGCTTTGTTTTGTTTGCTCTCTTTATATAGACCACTTCACAAGACAAAAAACTAGTTCAGAAGCGCTTCCGGTTTCAGTTTTTATTTATTTAGTATTGTTTTTTAAGAACACATATAATAAAATCTTAAAGATATTCGTTTAACATTGTAATTCCGTTATAAATGTACTATTAGTTGTATTTAGCTCACATGTTTGTGTAATGCTGAGTGTTGTTTAGGTCTTCTGGAATGGTCTATAGCTTGAAATAAACCAATGTTATAAATAAAAATAAAGTTTTGAAGAAGTTTAATTTGTTTTTCATGAATGTAAATATAGGTGATTGCTTTACTCTTAAGTATTACTTAAAAGAAAATGTGAAATGTTGCCTCTGCTTTGGATCTACTACATATATGTAATTCACCTAACTGTATTTATAAAGTAAGCTATTGAGAAAAGTGTATAATCTTATACCATGTCTGATCCGATGCTTTAGGAAGATATTCTATACTTTCGGGTTGTACGGATGCACTGCCGAAAGGTACGTATAGGCTAGAGGTCTCCAACTTTGTCCCTCCCCTTTACATTTCTCAGGGCAGTCCAAGCTGCTCTCTGTAAGCTTCATAAATCAAGTTAGACCGCTGGATCTTCCAATCTATGGACGGACGGAGGAATATAACTACATTGAGGTAAAACTACGTTTTTACTCTTTCGTGTTATTTTGCTTCCCGCATGCACTGACTTATTTAACATCGACACGATGAAAAATGACTAAAAGCAACTTTTAAACGATTGTTACGGACAGCATCGGCTGCAAGGTTTCAACTTTTTTAACTTTATGCAAGAGAACCGAGCTGCCTCTTGATGCTTGAGCGCGCGCTTGAGATCTCCCATCATTTCGTTATGCATAGACAGCTCTTATAAAACTACCACAGAAACCACAGTTTCCGCCAAGAAGTCACTTGGGTTATTTTAACGGGGTCTTAAAAAAGTACTAGCCTGATGACTTAATTCATTTGGTGAGTAATAGCGAGTTCCCACAGATTATTGTACAGCAACGTTGGATTCAATGACTCATTCAGGGAAACTGTTGTAACTATGGTCATTTTTCAAAAGAAAGACAAATGTCTCGAGAAACACCTGCTATGTTTTCTGCACTTTTTAATTTATAAGCGCATATTTAGTTCTTAGCCATAACTTTCTGATTAAAAGCATTAAGTGCTATATTTCGTTATTCATGTTGAAGTGATGTAGTTGATTCTCAGAAAACACATGAATCAAATTTGGATGAAAGTGTTTGTCAGATGACACGGATTTCAAAATAAAAATGTTAATTTAAAAAAAATATTGAGACCAGTTGTTTTAAATCCAGTGGCAGGCTTTGCAAATGGCAAGTTGGTTTATTGCCTAGTGGAGAGAAACATTTTACCCAGTCGTTAAGATATTAGGTCTAATGGTGTTTTTGGAAACAATTAAAGCAATTTCTTTCATCTGCCATGAAATCTGAACGTTCAGGGCCTCAGGACTCCGCAGTTTTCCAAATCAAACAGAACATGTTTCTCAGCTGTTTAGTATAAAGCAATTCAACATGAAACACAGCACAAAGCAACAGGACTAACTCTCTTTACTACAGAGAAACACAGCTTTGCTGAATTACAGTATTTTAAATACTCCAACGTTTAACCCACAAAACACCTCATCATCTACAAAAAGAATGGCTTTGGTTGTGCACTGAACGGCTCATACTGCTTTTTAATGTTAAAAGAAGGGGTTTAATGTTCTTTCTTGCTAATCCTGTGCTGGCTGAAATGCTGAGCAAACCAAATTACAGTCGTCCCATAAATGTCAAGCAAATCAGAAAAAGCCATAATAATAATTGAGAAATCAGATGGTGTTAAACAGATTTCAAGATCCGTTAAATGGAATACTTAATGGCAACTGCAGTTGAATTCTACACCACACAAGCGTCTGTCTTTATGTCACATAATAGTAACTGGGAGGAATGGAGCTTCATGATTAAGGAGAATCTTGCTTATGAGATCAGGCTTGGACAACCCTGTGATTTTAAAATGTGGGATGGTCTTAAGAGGGTGAGCTCAACTATGAAGCCAGATGTTCGCTTTTACACAGTGACTGAAAGAACTCCACAGGAAGTTTTCTGAGCTCTCTAATTCACCTCTCTCTCTTTCTCAAAGGTTTCAATGACTGCTTGAAGTGCATGAGAGGAACTCCGATTGTTGGTGTCTGGTGAGCATCAGTGTTTTTGGATACATTAGTCAGCTGTGATAACACCAGGTACCAAGTTAAAATGGCTAGTCGTCTCCTAAATTTGTTGCTTTTGCTGAGCACAAGTGGATGTCTTTCCCAGAAGGATTGTACGGGTGTGGATTGCCCCGTACTGGATAAATGCATTGAAGAAGTATTGGACACGGGAGCCTGTTGTGCCACGTGCATGAAAACGGGTTGCATGTGTGAGGGCTACCAATATTACGACTGCACCAGGGCAGGCTTTAGAAATGGTAAAGTTCCCGAAGGCGAGTCATATTTTGTGGATTTTGGAAGTACTGAGTGCTCCTGTCCGCAGGGAGGTGGAAGGATCAGTTGCCATTTTATTCCATGCCCTGAGATTCCTGCTAACTGCATTGAATTGACCGAACCGGCTGATGGGTGCATTCAGTGCGAGCGCGTTGGATGCGTTCACGGGGACCAGAAGTACGAAGCTGGTCACTCCGTCCAATTTGACCCGTGCAAGGTCTGCCACTGCCCAAGCGGTGGCGGTGACTTAATGTGCTATCCTATTCCAGATTGTGATCCGAATCGCGTTCCAAAGCCTGTGCACATGCCAGCGGCGGCGGATGGCACATCAGAGAGTCACTACAGAGACCATTTACTGCACGTTGATCAAGGTTCTAGAGGTCCAATTTCCAAACTCCTTCCATCTGCGCGCAGTGATAACAATGGTCCTTTAAACCTGTATCCAAGCCACATTGTTGATGAAGAAGAGGATGAGGAAGACTATGATTATCCCCCAACAGATTATTTAGATCCATCCCTGCATGATTTTGCCTCTCCCACCAAGTCGTCTATCATATCAGTGTCAAATCCGCATAATTTTACCCTCCGCCAGGCTTTCCACAGAGGCACCAAACAAGAACTGAGAGAGATGCTTGGCATTCATAAATCCACAAAAGACAAGCCTCAGTTTCCCTCCCATAAGGCCAGTACAGATCGCATGAAAATCAGCACCCATAAAGACAAACCAAAAGAAGAGAACTTCCTGAAATATAAAACAGACCAAGAACAATTTATCCTTCCTGTGGAAACCACAAACAGAGTGGGAATCTCCTCTCGCAAAGAAACCACCCAGAGCTTCAGTCTTTATAAAGAACCCTCCAATCAAGAGGACTTAACTGATGTGGACAGCAATACAGACCATGAACACCTTGCATTTCCTAAAGAAACCTCTGATGGGGATATTTATAACTTAGAGGATGACACCACAACCACAGAGTCCCCAACAACAATAGAGCAAACTACATCTCAGCTCTGGGAAACCACAGCTTCATGGCAAACCGCTTGGAACAGAGTATCAGAGAGTCAAATTTACTCAGTTCTTCCCAATACTGTGGAAGCAGACAGTTCTGAACGAGAAGAAAGCATCACGGCTGATTTGAATCAAACTACTATCCATGATGGCACTCAACCGGCCGTTGTTGATGGCAATAAAAATACTGATCCTGTTCAGCAAGGTGTGACAGCATCAGGCGTCGACTCGAACCAAACTTTACCAGAACATGGAATATCACCTTTAGAGCCGGAAAAGCCATCAGAGAAACACAATAGGCTTTCAGCAACCCACATAGTAGACCACGAAAAACTAATTGAAAACCACAAAAACCCCACAGAGGAGCTGGCAGGGTCCTCTGGAGACCACAAGACCAAGTCTGAGAGGAAACAGAAGTGGCAGTTGTTCTCTCCAGAGGAATTCACTCCAACCAGCCCATCTCCCAACACACAGTCTCACATTCTGTTTAACTTCAGGGAAGAGCAGGAAGAGGCAGACAACACCCTCAGCTCTCATTCTGGGATGAAGGAGGGTGAGTTTACAAATGATTGGTTGTCATTCATGTTTAGAGTGCTGGATTGTTAAAGAGAAGAGTTTTAGTGCATCATTAATGCAAAGTGATTTATTGTCAACATTTACCAGGTGCCATATACCCTGATTCTGAAAACCTGGCAAATTGTCAAAGACGATCACAGCTGTGTAAAGATGACTGTAGTATGTTGTTGAGCAATAGACAGGGCCCCCCACCTTACGACAAGACTAAACAAACGAAATGTTTACCGTAACTTGTTTTCCCAGCTCACATGGCAGGTTACCAATTAAAGTATTTGTGGTGTCACGCAGGGCTTAGGAAAACTGTTTGCTATCATGTTGGATTTAAGCATGTGAATGTAAAGACTGCAGGAATTGTGAGCTGGAGCATAAATATTCGACTCAGGGGGGCCGTCTGGGTCACGAAGCCAAGCACTGCTCCTGCTGGGTACATCCTCTCTGTTCAGTCATCATATTCACTCACACACCACACATCACCTTTGTGTCTATCAACACGTTCAAAGTTTCAATTAGCAAAAAAACATGGCTAGGTATAAACACACCATTGAGTGGAAAATGGCTTGGGACTTTGAACCGTAAGGTGTTTATGTGGGGTTTGTTTTGCGTACAGTAATTCGTCTTGACTGGTGCTGGAACTGTGAAATATTTGACTGGGCCTTTAAAAGAGGCACAATGGTAACTTGATGCGTTTACATGCCTGCTAAATAATGCTTGTTGAAATGTGCATTCAGATGTTTTATAAATTCAGAAGGAGGCAAGAAAAATCGGAAAGTAATTGTGTGCTGTGGGAGTGAACCCCATACAGTAACTTGTGTGATATAATTGTATGAAGAGCATTTTTCTGTCATATTTTACAACCCAAGATCATAAGAGATAAGAAACTGTTTTGTTCGAAGAAAATGAAGGTTGTTTTAGAATTTTACTATGATAGACGTTACCCTTTTCTAAGGGATCGGATAACTCAATCTGTTATCGTTTTTCATTGTTCGGTGCTCAAGTCACAATATTTTGTCTTGCCTGAGCATTCATCGTCTGGGCAGGGTCAGTATACAGTATCTCCAAATAAAAAATGCTTTTGCTGTTCCATTAACCGAAACAAAATAACAGTCCCAACCCCAACACTTTGCCCTAAACAGATTTGGCAAAGCTCACACTCTCACTTAAGCAAGTTCCCTGATAAATGATAATAGCAAGAGTAAAGTCTGGATAGGTCAGTACAGATTATTGTGACAAGGCTACTCAAACTAAAAGACAACCTAGAACAATTAGTTTGATAAGCAGGGGAATTAGTTATCTTGCAGGACGCCAGTTGGCCATTGCTCAAAATAAACAGCTCACACCGGATAGAGACACTTGGAGCTCTCAACATTTTGCCTCTCCGCATTGCACGAGTGCGATAATCAGGGAAAGTGAAAGGGTACAGTTCTGATAATATGTTTGGCAGGGAAGAAGTTAATACAGGCTTTACCAACATGTGCGTTGAATTTGAAGTCAGAGAGTCTAGCTGAAAATGTCTGTTTTGCATGATGCATCAAAACTATAAATGTCTGCTATGGTGATGAGAGATAAATTCTGTGGGAGACTGATAATCTGGAACTCAATGAAAATGCAGATTTTGCAATGGACAAAAGTGATGGAAAGTTTTGAATCAAATCACTTATTTCAAACCACGTTTATGCGCACATTTGAGCATTCCAATATTTCAATTTTGTTTTCATGTTACAATTTAATAGTTTCTGTAGAGGATATTGAAAAGGCCAAATCAAAAACAGAGAAGTCATATAAAGACAGCTGTATATTTCTTTACTTCACATTAATATTAAAGTGATAGTTCACCCAAAAATGAAAATTCGGCCATCATTTACTCACCCACGTGTCATTTTTAAACCTTTATGACTTTCTTTCTTCTGCAGAACACAAAGATATTTGGAAGAATGTTAACTGGCACCCATTCACTTGCATTAGTCCATACAATAGAAGTGAATGGTGCCAGCGCTGTCCAGTTACCAACTTTCTTCAAAATATCTTCTTTTGGGTTCTGCGTACGAAAGAAAATCATAAAGGATTGAAATGATAAGAGCGTGAGTAGATGATGACAGGTTTTCTTTATTTTTGTGGGTGAAATATCACTTTAAGCTATATACAAAAACAGCAAATAGATTTTTGTGATTTTGTTACATAGCTGAATTTAAACGAAATGGTTGGGAAACCTGATTTAAAGGTCCTATAAAATGCTTAACCATTTAAAAAATGAAGAACACGTGTTTGAGGAGATATTTCTGAGAGGTCATGCTGTGAAATTATATTTATCAGACAGATATTCTGAACCAAGGCATTTATTAAAGGTGAGCCCTTCATGTTGCCTGAACATGCCTGAACATGGATAACTTTAGTGTTGTTGGTGATATCCTCTTTTGCTTCAAAATGTTTACTGCCAGTAGAATGCAGTGATTTGTGATCCTTACTTCTCATTCAAATGCATCTAGCCTCACATTTAACAGTTAAGGGAGTCAAAGTCATACTGAGATAATGATAAGGGCACGACTCCTCAAGGATGACACTTACTTACTTCCATTGTATAGACATAAAACCACTAAGAGATTTGTCCAAAATATATTTTGTGTTCCACAGAAAAAAGTCTTTAAATGCCGGTTTTGAATGAAATGAGGGTAAATAAATGCATTTTGGGGTGATCTATCCCTTTCATGTCACGATTTGGTAAGGGAGAACCCAAGCGCAGGCAGCAGGGATGAAGGGGTTAACGAATAGACTTTAATAACTAATAAAACAGGAACAAAATATAAACACCCTCGATGGGGAAAACACTACTAAACAAGATACCAACTGAAAACTAAACACTCAACAAGACTAGCAAACACTCAATAGGATTGTCAGGAAACATGAACAGTCCAGACAGGGCCGGATACATGAACACGTACAACCAACGAGCACAAGACAATAGACAAGAGGGTATTGTATAGGGAGACTAACAAAGGAGATAACGATGGGCAGGTGTGGGTAATGCGACACAGGAGGAGAGCTATACTAGAAACGAGAGGGGCAGGGCCAAATGACGAGACAGGAGAGAACGCATATTATGTCCTGATTGACCATAATATGTTCCTCTCCACATAAAACATGTGGGTCTGTCATGATTCTGCCCCTAGACCAGAAAATCAAGACAAGAACAGGCAGAATCATGACATTTCATGCACACTCACTTAAGCACATACCCTTACTTACATAGCCTCACATGCCCATATATCACAATATAACAATTAAATGTAGTATTCAAATATTTCCTTTGGGCTTTTAACAAATGTTAGCACTAGAAAGACAGAAAGATCTTTCAATCACATTGGCTGCTTTCTTCGAGAGCTCACGCCAGAAAGATTTTATTCCATGTGGAGAAGCAGAGTATGTCTGAGACGTCAGTCGTTTTTTAGATGAATGGCCTTTGTGTTTAAGTCCAAGTCCAAAACATATGGAATTGGACAAACAGATCATTGTAGCTAATGGATGCTCTCTGCATCTTTAAAAATATGGGTCTCTGCGGTAAGATAAATGGCAGAGATCCTCATGCATGTCATATTCCTTCCGTCAACCTAAAAGCCTGTTTTCTTCCCAATGTAAATTTCTGGTGATGGTTTTTATAATCATCTGTGAATCAGATTACATCCTTCTGTCTGTGAGGATGTAATAAAAAAGGTTCAGGAATAGGGTATTTTTTTGCCTCGGTAGTTTGAAAACTGACAGTGTACCAGGTTTTAGAGATGCTAATAACAGGTTAGATTTTACTTTTACTGTATTTTGTTTGTTTCTTCACTCCTTTGTTTAATTGGAACAGAAGTATTTTAACATCCAAAAAAAACAATGTTTTCTGGTAGAGAAATGTCTGCCTGTCAACAAAAGCTGAATGATGTAGAGGTAAACACATCAGTATCCCACAGACACGAGCCATCAATCGTTTCTCATCAAAGATGGACCCAAGCCGCATACAGTTAGTGTTTTATTTCCAGAGGACTCAGACCTCAGAGATTGATTGTCCAACAAAGACTCCAGCACCATCAGCAACATATCAGCACATCACAATATTACACAAAAGACATCAGTGTGGTCAGAGTCGGTGGATGTCAGACATGAGTTCAATCCGTCTTGTATGTGATAAATATTACAGGACGTCAGAGGCCGTTTGTGGAACAACTATGTAGGGTTTGTGTTTTGTGAGAGAGAGAGAGATTGAAGTGATTATTCTATTCACATTGGACAGGGCCGGGACCTAGTCATCATGCTATTGTCTTGTGTCATCCGAGTTGGGAAATGTGGTTTGGTTAGGGGTGTGTCATGTAAAGGAAATGGCTAGATCATTAAGCTTGCAACACAAAGGTCATGGGGTCAGTATGTAAAGATCACACATTTTAAAGGTCCAGTGTATGAAATTTAGTAGCATCTAGCGGTGAGGTTGCAAATTGCAACCAACGGCTCACTCCACCCCCCCTTTTGCACTACGGTGGCTGACACAGAAATATGATGTCATCACATTTTTACTTCTTTGCCGAAGGAGATAATGTATTTACGAAATGCGCTCTGTTGAGCAGTTTGTCCGTTTTGGGCTACTGTAGAAACAACATGGTGAATTCTATGTAAGGGGACATGTGGTGTATGTAGATAGAAATAGCTCACTTTAAAGTAATAAAAATATAAACCTTCATTATGTAAGGTCTTTATACACCCCTGAAGACATAGTTATGTATATTATATTGCTGTCTTTTAGTAGATCTACCAAAAAATTTAACATTGGACCAAGTCACTTTAGGTAAAAAGATCAGTGTAATATACAAGCTGCATATTCTTTATATACTATATTTGTTGAAAAAAAGTCATGGCCTTTTAAAGTTAGGAAAAAATATAATAGACCCTTTATATTCCTTGCCTTTTTCCTAGTGTGCCAGGATAATTTGAAGTCACGGTGTGAATACTTTACATCATTACATAAAATGGGTGAAAAGTGACAGTTATTGCCTTAGAGCTTAGAGGCAAGCGACTGGGTGCTGCTTTCTCAGCAGGAGTGATTTCTCAATCCCTACGAGCCTACAATGCCGTCAAAACCTTGAGAATTTTTTTACAGCAATCCGTATATTCGCAACCTTCCAATGACGGTCTCCATCAAACGTGGACATCCATGGAACAACATACGAAAATTGACCAATCGTGTGCTTCTGCTCAGAAAAACAGCCTCCCATCCTATGAGGCAATGTTGTAGGAAATATGAGAATGTGTTTGGGTTCCTGCCACTGCTTTACTGTCCTTGAGAAATCACCCTTTTTTCTATCTTCACCTCTCTTTCTTTTTGTTCACCCTGATGCTCAATGAAATATGTGAGGTGGAGCAGCAATTCTCTATTCGGAGTTGAGCTGACAGTCTGGTGTAGAAAAGCAGCCATGACTCTTTCTAAAAGAGAACATATTCAAGAGTCTCTCAAGCAGGGAATTTAAAATACTATGAGATTTCTGAGGTGAATAATGTCACAGTCAAGGAGTGAGAATATGGCGAATGTTTGTTAAAGTGCCAATTTCACACACATTCATACCAAAGTTTGACTTGTTCTGTAGGAGTGTTGTATTGGAAAGTAAATGTCTGTTTTGGCAATCATACCTGGAAATCACTCAAGTGCTTTGAGCAGAGTTGTTTCAAAAGCAATTAAGATTTTAATCTTTACCATCGATGTGAAACAATGGCCCTCCCAGCAAACCTTTATCTACAACAATCCATAAACTAACAAAAGGTTTTGTTTACTATACAGTATAGAGGTTTAGAGAAAAGTAGATGACTTTATAACCTCAACATCTCGTAATGATGAAGTATCAGCATGTGAGAAGTTTTCAAGGAGCTCGCGTATCGAAGGTTTAACATATATTCACGTTAGAAGTGCATACACACACTCTCTTCGGTCTCGTCTGCTTTATTGATTGTTATTGATTTCATGCCCTACAACTGCTCCCTCTTGATTTGATCCCTTACTTAATGCCCCGTGTTTTCTGTCTTGTGCTGTTTCGTTTAGTTTCATGTGGTGAGTTCCTGTTTGAGTTTAGTGCAGTTTAGGCCAGTTATTTGTACCTAATGGCAATGTTTATCTTTAGTCTTGTCCAATCCAGTGTAGTCCGTGCTCCTGTCACTCTGCCATTTTTTACCTTGTCCTTTGTATTTTACCCCCTCGTGTGTTTTTGATTTGTCTTTTGTTAATAAATCGTTAACCCCCCACCCGCTGTCTGCGTCTAGGTCCTCTGTCCTTGAGTCACACCTCACACATAACAGATTTTAAGAAAATGGCCGCCAATGCTCTTGAATTTAAGTCAGTCAAGTTCTGCGTCACATGATCTAACCAAATTGTGCAAAATTTGTCAAATTGACTAATAACCAGATTCATGCGACTTTACTAAAAAAGACTGTGTTTACTCATTCCTTTAAGCAAACCGCAATCTCAACATATTTTGTAACATTTAGGCCTAAAGCAAGAAATTAATGAATGTGCAAAACTGAGTAAAATCAGCCTATTATATTGAGCCATATTTACTTTGGCCATGAATCATTTTGTACAATGTAGATTATTTCTGATAACACTCAAAAGAAAGTGAGAAGAACCGATACTTGGCTAAGTCTCTCTAATTTCGACTTCAGGCTCGATGTCAATGTACCATGCGGTTTCTTTAAATGTGACCGAACTATAGGACCCATTCAACAAATTGTTTATTTAAAAAAATGAACATACAACAAAATAAAAAAAATCACTATATTGTATTAAATCATAAAACATTATATATTATTAGACACTAGCCAAACAAACCGGAATTTAACTGGAGGTCAAGCTTGCGCACGTCCGATGAAACGGTCTTTACAGTACATAAGGTAGAATATCATATAGAAATGGGGGTGGCTAGAATGCTCTCCAGTTCTTGGATTCTTGCATTTACGTAGTTCAGTGTTACAGAGTGCGGTGTTATGGTGATATAAGTTAGCACAATAGGAAATGACTTGACCTGGAATGCAAGTGCTGGAATGCAGGAGTCCAAACTAATTCCTCTTTGTGCTACTTCATATAAGTAGAAAGGAGAGAGTCTCTGACACATCCCTGTTTACCTCCGCCTCCTTCCTGAATGTTTTTCTTTTGTACGCATGAGAATTGTTGACATGCGCCTGAGAGTGATAGATTACGAGACGCGAACAACTTGATGGAGTGTGTAGAACCGGATGGGGATGCAGGTCACTGCAAGAGATTAGACTTGTTAAACAAAGGACTTTATGTAGAGTTTAAACAACAAATTCTGGGAGTCCATTGTCTTTTGAAATGCATTATGCATCTGTTTTGTAGGCTTTTAGTGTGATTAGAAAAGGGCGTCTTGATGGAAGAATGACGGGAGTGGGTGATGCTGAGTTTGATATTGTTTTAGAGCTGCTAAATGTATTGTACTATAAGACGTTAGCGATTGAATTTTTTTCTCCGGGTTGCTTTTATCTGCTAAATTTAATTAGATCAAATTATTTTGGGTATAAGGTTTTTTTAATGATCACAGGAGGCTTTTTGGTCAGCCAGGAATAAAATTTTAGCTAGAATAACGAGAATATAACAAGGCATTAACAGCTGGACAGGAATTCACACTGTTAACATTAAGAGATGGCTCTAAAATAAAAGGCAAAACATGAACGTATCATTCCTATTGCCGATTATTATAATGATGGGAAAAGAGTTGATTTAGTTTTTTTAAATTAGGTTCAGGGCAAATTTTCACAGTAAAGTATTCCTTTTCGCTGTTATTTTTTTCTAACCTGTTTCAGTTTGAATAGTCCTTTTCCAATAGTTGACTTTAAAAAAAACTAAAATGGAGAGCGCTCAACAGGGGTAATGTGAGAATAAGCCTGCTAATTTTAAAGATTCGATTTTCATTCATGAGCCCAGAGCGTCTCTGCACGCTCGCTTAAAATTGAAAGGCTTCAGGCACTGTTCAAATCGCTGAGTTCATAGATATTGTTTATTAAAAAGTAAGTAGGGTTCAAGTGTGCTGCACATTTAGAAGAACATGGAAAATGTACATTTAGGGGCCTGGTTTTTAATGCAGCCAGAAATGAAAAGCAATGTTTGAAGCCCTCCAGTACTTTACGTCAAAGTGATATACTTTGTTAATGGGCCAATGTTGGGGATTGGGAATGTATTTGTCAATGGGTCTGATATGTTGCAAACGGGGTGTTCAGTTTCACTCCCGTGAAGTGACATTTATGTTTAGTCTCGGTGTATCATATTTTTAAACAATTTAAATAGCTGTCATTCTTAGTGTTTGAAGCAGGCCCAAGTGAAATGTTACTTGCAGAAAACAAAATTTGGCAACATCTGTCAAATGCTAAAATCTGTATATTCTCGCCCCTCTTTGTTAATACAATATTCTTGCCTGGCTTTCTAATGGTTTAGCTACTCGAAAGGGTTTTTACCATCTGTATATCAATTCCACAGATTTCCACCAAAATCCGGAAATTCAAAGAGTCTGCAGAATCCATCTGGGCCTAGCTAGAACCGACAGACTGTGTATAATTCCATAGTACCTTGGTTAAGGTCAGAGAAGAAATGTAAATTTTCTTGAAATACAGTTTTGCTGATGAACAGGATGTATAGCCTTTTTTGTATGATACAGAGTACAGTCAACCTTAAAGATAAATATGATGTTTCTTCATGTTTTGTCCTTTCTAACACACTCCCAGAAACATTGCACTTCCTCACTTAATCTGGAAAGGAAAGATCCAATTTGTACATAAATGTTCTGCTCATTTAACGTCCGTTGTTTCTGAACAATGCTTGCCGTGGGAATAAGGAATATGTGGATGACTTTGAGGGTTAAGGTCAAAGCTTCTCAGCTTAGCCCCCCAGAAAGTTCAGATAATTGTGCTTTAAGGTCAAAATGTGACCCTATGAGTAATTTAAGGGTCATATCATAACCGGAATTCAACTTCTGATCTCAAGTTCATGTCATTGTGCTCTAGTGAGCCATGAATGCTTTTAAGAAGATAAAAAAAATATTAGGGACCTTGAATGTGCAGTAACAGAATATAGGTTTAACCCAACTTAATGATTGTATCACCAAAAAAATTCCACATAACGTTGCTTTCTGATGTCATGAAACTACAAACTTGTTTTAAACAAAAGCTTTCAAAAAATTACCTTGATCCTGCAGATGTTTGTTGACCGTCTGCAGAAAAAAAGGCAGTTTTTGAAGATATTGAAGAGCTCTTTGTTTTGTAACCATCTGCTTTACAGATGACCTAATGCAGATCTAACAGAAGAATGGCAGTGAGTTTTGTTTGCGCACCACATATTCATTAGCATTTCTCAACATGTGTGACAAAACCTTGAGATTTACAGAACAGCATGATACATACCAAGAACGATCTGATCTTTTGAATACTCTTCTTAAAATTCAGGCTGTTGGAAGGAAAGTCCTTGAAAGAGATGTTGTAATTAAAAGCAAAGTTTTAGGCTTCATGCAAAACGTATTACATTTTCTGTAACGTGTCCTTGCACCTTTCACCATTCATTTGTAGCGTCAACGTTAAATGTTCCTAATATTTGTTATAGAGAAACTTGTACAAACATCTGACAGTCATTCAACTGCTCTGAATCATCACTCAAGCTCTCCTGCTTTTATAGTGTCATAAAATGACATCCATTGAATTCAGAGCGCAACCTATTACCCATGCACAAATAAACATTTCCAAATACATGATTTGAGAGTCATAAAAAAGGGCTTCAATCACATTTATCGCTTTGAAAGTTAAACAGGAAAGCAGGGAAGTTTTTCTAGTTGATTGCTGGGAGATCCTTTTGTTTTCTCTCTGGGTTGTTTTTGTTGTAATGCTGTACAGGCTGATTTGAGACCGTTTATAGTGTTTTTCTCTGAATTATACATCTAAAGCCATGAAGGGTTTTGGTGACCCATTGTTGATGCCTCATCTGACTTTGACATTAAAAATCTAGAATGTCTGATGCTCCATGCATCATTACTTTTGAGTTTACAGCCCAGACGGAATCTCCAGGTTTTTTGCACTGTGTAAGATAGTAAGTGAATTTAAACATGGTGTTAAAGAATGTTAAAATACTCTGGTTTTGCCAGCTGCAAGCATAATCAAATCAGCCAAAATATTGAATAATTGAACACACAAGAGATGGATGATTTGAAGAACGTTTTAATTGACAGGCGTCGTGATTTCTGAGGACATCTAAAGAACTTTCTTCTGAGTTCAGCAGGGACAGATTTCATGTGGATTTGATGTATTTGAACAACTTTGTTTGTATGTTGTAGTGGTTTTAATATTAAGGTATCAAGCAGGCGTTCCAATCTCCTTTCTCTGTTTACCGGTGTGTCTGTCCACTGATTAGCTACGTATAACTTAAGGCGCTATTGTGTGAGATGTTTAGAACAGATGGACATTTATCACAAAGTTCAGGAGTTCAGCTGGTACAGCAGCCGGTGACCTCAGTCAAGCGCTCCAGGAGGCCCGGAGCGCCCGAGAGCCTCTTGTGTCACTGCCGAAGTGATTTTATAATCAGATCTTTTCAGATGTTTGGTACTTCAAAGCACATTCATAGATTATGAGAGTGTCTGGTTGTATTTACTCGGTTTTAAGGGTCACATCTAAGCAAGCCCATTTTATGACATCCTCGCAGGCTGGCAGGAAATAACCGGCTTGAAAAGACGTTTGAGGAATTTAGGGAAAAGAGTTATCAAGCCCCCTTTACATTTCTTTACCCTCTGTGCTCATAAGTAATTGGTTATAATCATATAAAATGCATTTGGCTGATACACAGCATGTCGGTGCAAAGCTGAATTTTTGAGAATGTATTTCTATGGTGTTCATGCCACGCTGGTTTTGTAAGCTTAATTAGATTCAGTGCATCATTCTCGCTGAGGGATGAATTATTCAAAATTACAAGAGTTTCAAATGAGTCATTACTGAATTCTTGTTTTGTACTATATCATGAATCCTACAATTTGTTCAAAAGATCAGGCAGAAAGGCTCCTTGAATTTACTTTGAATTGCTTATCGAAATTGGTCCTGAATTTGGTACTTGTTAAAGATTTAAAGGCTGACTCGGTTCATAACGACACATGTGATGATGTACTGTACATACCAGGATTGTTTGTTTTATTGTCCCATTTCGCATCAGTTTTCTTTTTCTCTGTACAAAGTACTGCAGGCAAGGTCTTTTATGGCTTTTCTATAAATCCAAGTTGGGCTTCATCGCAGGCTTGCGTTCTATCAATGCTAATATTTCTGTCAGCCTGACTTTCTGGTTAGAAAAGCGTTTGCTGTAATCTCCCTTCCGTCTGGATTATAAAAACATTGTGTCAGATGTTTCACAGAATGCTTACTGTGTTGTTGGCTTCAGGTTCGATAGAAAGATGTTGTGCGGCTGGACAGAAATGGGCAGAGGAGAATCAGCATTGCAACTTTATGCCTGTGATATCAGAAGACATCAGCTCTGTGTGCAGGTAAGCTGGTTAACCTTTTCAATGCATTTGTATTTTGTAAACAATTCCTTTAAATACTTTAAATAAACAAACAGCATGAACTTCCCAGCGTTCAGTGAATGCAGTCTGTGATTTCTCGACCCTGTGTAATGCAATTGAGATGGGAAAGGTTTCTCCGATTGGTCAAATGCATCCAATCATTTAAAAGGCTTTGCAAACCGTTTATTCTAACTGAATTAGATTCAAGAAAGTGTGTTTTAGTATTGCATATGACATGTTTTAACATGTGTATTTCTTCTGTTTTATGCAAGTGTTCTCCAGAAGCAATGCTGTTCAGGTGCTCTGAGGGAGAGCAGGTGTCAGGCTGGCGTAAATGCAGCGAAAGCTGGACAGGTGTGTGAGGAAGGAAACAGCTCACCCTGCGGAGACGACTCTCATAAGGTACAACTCTTAGCCAAAAGAAAACTGAGACATTCATTATCTAAGTGACAAGTTATGAAGTACCAATACAGAAGAAAACAAGTTGCATTGACCAGTGGTGTGTTCTGATAGGGTTTGTGGATAGCAGAGGCTCAACAATGCTTAAATACAAATAAAGGCATGCAAATAACTTTATAACTGTGCAAAGTAAGGATTGAAACTAGGTTTTTCTTTTCAAAGGGATCTAAAGACATTTATGAAGTGATTAATTTGTATGAATTTTTATAGTCTTATAAGTTTCAGTACGATTTGTTTTGGAGTGTTACAGTGTCCGTTTTTTTACAGTGATTTACAATATTCCCAATATCTCAGTGGTGTTGTTATATAATGTAAACGTTAGTCTTTCGATACGGTTTATTTTGTTTACAATTCTTAACCATTTGAACCTTTTTGGAAGGTTAACGTGAAACCAATTATGTTCTCTTTTATTTATCGACCTATTTTATTAGTATTCTACCCAAAATACAATCTATGAAGAGTCAAACTCTAATAAATATAAAATGTTAAATAAATACAATAAAAATAGACTAATTCAAATGGACATCCTACATTTTTTTGACATATTATAATATATATAATTAATTATACAAATAAATATGTTATACAAATATTAACCAGAAGTGCTGCTAGCCCCGTGTTTACATCTTGCAAAGTGGTCTATATACTGCACATACTTTTATTAGATAAATATTTCAAATAGCAATGTTTGCTTTTTGTTTACATTCGTACAATAAACAATTTGGATTTTGGCACTGTGTTGAGTCACCATGCCTATGTAACATCTGAGAACCACTTCATCAGGCCTTTTACTCACAAGTGCAAGACATGTGCTTAATTAACTGAAATGATTTACTCTTGTGAACAATGTAATACAACACAGCTGCAAACTTCCGCACTGAATGTATTTCCATCTCCGTCTGGTTGTTTGACTTATAGGACTGCTGCAGCTGCTGCGCTTTGGGTCTGCGTTTGCACAGGGCAGGCAAAGATTGTAATGCGCATCGGTACCTTAGCTACCCGTGTGGACACGTGTTCCTCGCGTGCTGCGAGGATGGAGAGGAGGGACTTTCTCCCCCCACGTTGAAGAAAAAAGAGAGGCCGGAGCCGACTGCTACTCCTAAGAGAGGTAAAAGACATGTGCACACACAAACTCTCAAACATGCCACACATTCATATTTCTTGAATTTATTTGGAAAAAATTCACATTCTGTCACTGTTTACTCACTGTCATGTTCAAAGGGTGTTATTCATACAGCCTCATGTTCCCAGCCCGTATGCTGTTGTTTTTTTAGCCTTTTCCAAAAAATAAGCTATAAAAGATGTCCGTGTGATTCATAAGCTGTCTTCTGAAGCATTTTTAAAGTGAGAATTAGAGGTTTGAGGGTGTTTTCAGTTTTTTGAAGCTTGACCATCACTTCTGTTCAAAATCTTTGAAGCTATTCTCAAAAAAAGGTTGAGTAAACATTGAAAGAATTCTAGGTCTTTTATGCTACCAAGAATCTTGCTTTTACAGCAGTATGTACCCGTGGTATGCAATATTAAACTTGTAGTATATGGAAGATCTCCAGTGGTTGAGGTACGGGGTGAGTGAGAGTTCATATTTTATTTCGACGAGCAGATCTAGACCGGCCGTCATGCCAAATAAGTGTTGCGATGGAAACACACCATCGGATGTTAAACCACATTATGTCCTGGGTCGTCTCCAGTCAATTCGCTTTAAATTAATGTTCGAGTTATCCCTTCATCACACTGACATGAGTTTACATCTACCAATGAACATCAGAGCAGAAGTCACAACTCTTTGTCATTTGCTTGTTTGTTTTTGAAGCCTGGATCATTTTTGGAATCATCTGAAGTCCTTGGCTGTGCCTTGGCTTTCAGTTTCACATTCGAGTTCGTCACACTGCTGGCTGAGGCCTTGACATTGATGGATCAGAGGAAAGAAAGATGCCCAGAGCTGATTGGTCAGGTGTCACGTTACCGTGCGTAATAACGCACAAAGATGCTGGCAAGCTGGCCTGAATCAGAAGCAGATGGCAGTGCAGGCTGTTGCCTTATGACCATGCCAGCAAACTTTCCTTCTGTCTCAAAGGTTTCAGCTGACTAATTTAGCTAATTTTGCAGGGATTTGCATGGAAACATTGCTGTGTTGTTGGATTTCTGTTACGTCTGTGCATTATGTTATATTGTTTAAACTGGGAGGAGGCTTAGAAATGGATATTGTAGTGAATGCCAATTGGAGCAATTGTAACAATTTTTACATTTTGAGATTGTTTTGTTGTTTATTTATGCCCAGTGCTGCTGTCTGAATGCTGTTGTTTTAAATTCTATAAAGTGTATTTATGTTGTTGGTTAAAGGATGAAATTAAAGGGATAGTTCACCCAAAATTGAAAATTCTGTCATCATTTGTGATGCGATCTGGGAAAACCTGTCGGATGTCGCGCTGGGACGTTTTCGGGAACATACATTTTTTTATTGAAATGACATTTTTTGTCAAAATTTGGCTTTCACACAATTATTATTCTATAACCTTTTGTCTATCATGTCTTAAAATATCGTGATAAGGTACTTATTTATTGCTGAAAAATAGCGATTTATTGTGGCTAGCTTGCCAACAAAAATAACTCATAACTTTCCCTTTCCCCAGTTCATCTGTCAAAGTAAACCACATAATGAAGAATGAAGGCATATCAATGCACATTTCCCACCAGTCCTGTATAAACTACAGCATGCAAAGTTTCTTATACAACATTATCGTGAGATGGTGAAGCTCACCGTCTGGAGCACCGGGAGTTATCTTCGGTCCACTGCACATGCGAGCCGCCTCCGAAACACGATCGCAAAACATACAGGGGATGATCAAACGTTCAGACACTATGCCCAAGATAAACAAAGTAAAACTTGTTTCACTACTTAGTCCTTGTTCTTCGTAATGTTTGCTAGTGTCCTTGTGTAGTGATAGGGCTCATAGCGCTCCTGATTGAGCTCTCGTTCTTTAAGTGTGCCCAGCACCGTTTTCCTTACTTTCGTTTAATTCAAATGGTTTTATAAAGTATTTTTATGGACTTCAAGACTAGGAAATGTTTTTTTATTCAATTGTTATCAGTTATTACCACTGTAAAGTGACTTTTACTTGTGATACTTGACTGTTGTGCTTTGATTTGCATCACCTAACTTTAAACCAACTTTCTCCAAATTTCGTTCCTGAAATCATCATAGCGCCATAAAAAAAGAAAAAAGCTTTGGACAGGGTCTGAACCCAGCTTTCATATGGTGTCAAAATTGTGTTGGGTTTTCCCAGATGGCATCACATTTACTCAACCTCTTGTATGACTTACTTTCTTTCGCAATACACACAAATCTTGAAGAATATTGGTAACCGAACAATTGTGGTACCCATTCACTTCTACTGTGTAGACACAAAACCAATGCAAGTCAATAGGTACTGCCGTTGTTTGCTTACTAACGTTCTTTAAAATATATTATTTTGTTTTGTGCAGAAGAAAGAAAGTCATACAAGTTAGGGTCAGTAATTGACAGAAGTAAAATTTTTGGGTGAACTATCCCATTAATGAAGGATGCGAGTGTGTTACTGGTATACTATACAGGTCGTTGTTGTGATTACATTTTATCATGGCTGTAAGGTGAGGGGCAATAGTAACGATAGTTAGGAAATAAAAAAGAATTTACCTATTGAAAGACCATTCGATCATCAATTGATGAAAAATTGATGAAGAATCATTAACACATCTCTTGTGGTTTGTAGTGATTTGGCTTATTTCAGATAAGGTATAATTCCAAGTCGTCTGCTTTAAATATACATTATTCATGACAGCTGAAGCATTAAAACCAAAAAGGTCAAATCCTTTCAGTAATAATATGTTTTAAAGCAGTGATATTATATAGATAATATATTTTTTCCTAGTTGTACTCTTTTATTAAATTAAGTATTATGATCTTTTTATTATTAAGTCCACTAATGAGACAGTTATGTATGCTGGATATCGCCGCTGTCCTTCCGAAACCTCGGATGTCCAAATACGTTATTTTCAGGAAATAGAAAAAAAGCACTGTGCACAAGTTCACAAGCACTTTTTAATAACTTTTATTGATTAGATATTTGCAAAACCCAGTGACAAACATAAAGGGTGACCTAACATGATTTATAGCAACAAGCTAAAAATTCATGAAATAAGGAGCATAATATGCAGACACAGGGTTTTAGAAGGACAGCAGCAATGTTTCTTTTAGCAAACTTTTGAAGGTAGATCTGCACTGTATTAGTCTGTGAAAAAATATATATTATTTTACAATTGGTCCCAGTGTCCCCTGCGTAATAAAATGGAGGTTATGTTGATAATAGCTGAATAAACTTTTTAAGAGTTTGGCTTTCAATCTTTTACCCTGCCTGGCAGAGTGCCATATCGTTCTAATGGCAGACGTTCATTGCTCAGCTCCCACTGTTATTAGCCAAGCCCAAGTCAATGAACCGGGGTCCTTCGCCCTTTTAAATGAGACATACAACCCAGACTTTACCTCTTGCCATCTCTCAACAAGCACATCATTGGCCCGAAGCCTTGCTTCATCTAAAGTGCCTACCTGATATCCTGAGGCAAGGTGAGATTAGTTATAGCTGTGTCAATATATTAGGACTGGTCTCATATCCGTGCACAGACAGATTATAGCCCCCTTAAAATAGTTCCAATTAAATTGCCTCCATTTCAGGACACTATCCTTAACTGCGTGTGCTCTCTCTCTGTAGCATTAAATGTTTAAGCGATTGGAAAATGGTAATTATTTTCGTGAGGGATGCTTTCTCAAGCCCCCTGCCATCTCACACCCATACCGTGATTAATTATAACGGAAATGTTTAATCTCTCTCACCCCTTCATAGCATCTACATTCAGTTAATGACTGTGAGAAATATTTACTTTACGCCAGTTTGCGGTGTAAGGTGAAGCTGAGCCTGTTTATTTTGTTTAACCAGACGTTAATTGCCAAGTCATTGGAGCTTCTTGCCAAATTGGTGCGCGATGTTGGAAAGAGTGCTCATTTACTCTATCAGTTGCTTTCTGGGCGACTATGGGTTTGGGATTGATTAAATGTGATTGGCAGATGGAGAATATTGAGGGCGGGGCAGGGACAGCTGGTGGAGGTGGAATGGCAGGTGTTGTCTGCAATGTAGATTTAATAGATGTAAAGTTTATAAGGGAGCAGTTGTCGGTCTGGTTGACATCTGGATTACCCTTGAAGTAATGAGAACATTCATTAGAGACACTTTGATGTTCATAGAAGTAATATTGAGAAAAGCTAGATTAAAAAACAATAAATAGAATATTAACCCTATTAACTTGAAAACTTAGCAAAATGCACTTTTAAGCTCTAACGTTAACAAACAATTGGCATCTAATTTAATAATTATAATCTAATAACTTCATCTATTGTTCAATAATCATTGGTTTAGAAACCAATGTAAGAGATTAGATAATTAACATCTTTAATGTTTGGCAGGATATTTCTTATCATTTTATTATTATTATTATTATTTGCAGATATAGTTTAGTGTAAACAACAGTATTGTTGTCAGATATTACCAGTCTGTGAAAAACTCAAAGGTTAGTGTACTGCACCCGATATGCAGGAAGCCGTTTTAATGTTTGCCAAAATCTTCGCAGATTTAAATTTACAACATCTCTTTCACAGTGTCAGACAGTCAGTTCCCAAAGCAAGCGCTGTCTGTTGGAGAAGTGGATCCTGCTGCAAATTCACTGGAGGATTTAGAGCATGAAGACAGGTGCCAGAGGTTTGGGGCAAACTGCCATCATGCCTGCATCAATACTCACGAATCCTACCTGTGTGTCTGCCACCCTGGATACACGCTCCTGCAGGACGCACGCACCTGTGTGCCAGGTAATATCACACGGCTGTAATAACTCTTTGTATACAGAACAAAACTTGCGTGTTTGATTCATAAATTGGGAATAGATTATCTTTTTCATTCAGTCAGGTACACCCTAAATCTCTATTCTGTAGAAAGGCTGTTTTAAACCGGAAGGATTTTCCTATAGATGTAAGAAACTGTATGAAGATTCGTTTTAAGATTTTTTCTTAAATTAAAATCCATGCACAAGAAGGTTTATGTTATCCTGATTCTGCCGATGTCTCTGCATATGTAAGCCTCATCGTTATTCACAACAAAACACTCACTATCAGCCCTGCATTACTCAATGAAATTCATCTTCTTACTGCCTAACATCATATCTACATTATGTGCATGACCTGAATTTAAAATCACCTCATTCTTTATACTGGGAGTTTGTAATGCATTTAGGTACGTGCTTATACATAAAACTGAGGATGTTTTCACGATGAGTCAGTGAATCATCCCATTATAATAGCACAGAGCGCAGTCACAACTATCTAATATTAATCATAAATTAAAGAAATAGTCAAATGTATTCAAGCCTTACACGGCTCTTTCGCACACAAAGACAGTATATAGCACCTTACTTTAAAAATAATATAATGGTTTGCATTTATATTAATACATTTTGGGTTGATAATATTTGTATGCAGCTCTAGAGAGAACAATGGACATCATTTCTGACGTGGACAGACTATCATTGTTTTGTCCGATTCACTGCAAGTAGTACTTTATTGTGCTTGGTTTTATAACCAAAACCATTACGTCCTGGTGGTATTCATTGTCATAACGTGTCAGTACAATATTGTTTTTGTCTTCCATGTTAATATAGAAGCGTTGAGCGTAAATGTATTGTTTATGCTCCAGTCTCATGATTCAGACACTATAGTAACTTCTCTATCTGAATCCTCCGAATGAATTTGTCGACAAATTTATTGGTGAACTTGAATAGCCCTTACTATAATGATCATAATGAGATGTAACTAATTTTTCTTTCACAGAGAACCAGGAGGAAGACAACAGAGTTAGTGAGGAAGACCAGGTGGTGACTGTACCTCCGGCACAACAGGAAACCTCTACTGAGACCCCCGTCTTACATAATCCATGTGCAGGTATGTAATGTTAAACAAAGAACTGAATTTCTATTCCTTTTAACACACACAGTCATTGTATACATCATCAAGGCACAGCTATCCTAATATAACACAACACATTCTACATAACACAACCCTCAACATTCTTAGCATTTAAATAAAGACTATACTCTATTTCCCGAAACACTCCTATTCTTCCAAATATCCAACACAACTGCCAAATCACATCTCTACAACCGCACTCAACATCTCAACTTCAGCCAAAGCAGCAAAAATCCACACATCCCATATCATCTCTCCAATCCAGGTCTTCTGTCTCCAATCCAGATCCTACCTGTTCAGAGTTGGAGTGAATTTCTGGCTGGCCGGATATTGCTGTCTTAGCTTACATTCATAACAGTATAACGTGCACATGTTTTTGAGGTCGGAGAGACTCAAAGTCATTCCTGTAAAAGTCTATTGGTCATGTCTTGGCAACCTGAGATGTTTTGGAGTCCACATAATGTTATTAGATGACCTGTTAGACTTGTAGAACTAAATTCCAGATATTGTCACCTTGCAGTAATATTCAAGCGTGCTATAAGTATATTTATTTTAAATCAAATTGGAAAGTAAACATTCAGTCAACGTTAACTTATCAGAAATAAACTTGAAATTACATTGTAGTACATTGTAGTGCCTATACTTCATCTTTGGAGATATACTTAAGTATTGTGAGGTGTACTAAGTATACTTGGCTTGTAAAATACTTATTGCATAAAAACACATGTAAACAAATCTAGTGGTTTTGCAAGTACTCAATATTTCCAAGTTTACTTTCATAAATTAAAAAGTATTAAAATAGTAAACTATAAGAATTCCTATACGTTTATTTGTAGTATCGTAACCTAGTTGTGTACTCGAAGTTTACAACGTTTAGAAGTAAAGTTTACACATTTAAAGCATACAGGTGTACTTTTATAAACAAAAATGGAGGGCAATTTAGCCCCATGTATTCTTTAAAAAAGTACTTAGATGACACTACATAAAATATACTTTAAATATATACTTAAGCTTTACTTGAGAAATTGGGGATGAATGGGGATACTTTGTTACATTATGTTCTCAAGGTTTAATCTACATGTGGTGAGAATGGATGGATGTTTAAAGACTTAAAAATGTCCTGTCTGGGACACTGTCGCGTCTCTGGTGCCTCAGTTTAGGCTAAAGAGGGTTAAAATACTTCTGGGTAAGTCATCAAGTCATGCTGAAAATTTATTTTTATACTGCTTAGCTATGATGGTTTGGCTGAGCATTTATTTCTAGGCCATTTTATTTAAGCAAACCGTTTAGACAAGTAGCAGTTATTACAGTTTTTCTCAATTGTTCACACACATTTTCTGAAAGCATGCCTCATATTCTCAGAACTCTACACACAAATCAAAAAACACAAACACAATGGGCAAAACCCCTTAATTCTCCTGCAAAATGAAACTTCACATTCAAAACAATGTTCTTTCTTCTCAAAATGGTATTTTGTTTTCAAATGACACACACAAACCATCATATGAATAAACATTTATAAGAACCAGTTGAACACTGATGTGCTCTTTATAAAACACTATAATGAATGTAAAACACTTCTCCATTCATCATAATGACTTTGCTCTTTATATGGTTCAGTGTTACACTTACTACAGACAGTACATAAGTGTGTTGTAAAATATTTTTTATATATATATATATAATATTTTTTTATAGTCAGAACACACAAATACACGATAACAAATATATTTTATTTTTCCAACAAAAACAATGTACAGTGTACATCCCAACCAACGCAAAGTGGCACATACAGTGGTGTACATACAAAACAACAGAAGAATTGACTGTATACAGTTACAGTAAAAAACGATGCTGCATCTTCTCTTGGGTTTGGGTCTGACCACAGCACCTCATCCACATCACAAGCAATGTTTTTCAGTCCAGTCATGAAAAGCATCAGCTGTTATATCTCCACATGTGTCTTCCATAGCTTGGAGAAGGTGTATAGGCGTTTGTGACAGGTGTTTACACATGTGAGGAGTCAGTGTTCATATTTGAATGGCAGTGTGTTCCTTGTGAAAACAAGAGATTTTTCTGGCCGAAAATTGTGCCAAATGCAGAGAATTGTGTGTAGTGTTTTGAAAAAAGTGTGTTTTAGATCTGCAATGTGAGTGTAATGCAGGAATTGCGCTTGTAGTTTAGCAGAATTGGTTCAGGTGGTTGGTGCATGAGTTACATGTTGTGGTCATTGTGTCTCAAGTACCAATATTTGTGTGTAAACAATCGAGAAAAACTGTATTATAATGTTTATTATTAATATTATTTAAGTGTGTAAGTACCACCCAGGTGACACAGTTGCACATCTCCAATGTGCACTAACTGCTGTACCGCGCATCAGATTTATTTTGTTGACGCTGTGTTATTCAAAACTGTCTTCGTTTTCCGAATCATCTTGCCACTTGCTATTACATTTGTCACATTGTATTCTAGTCTTTCCATAAGCATCATTAAATAGCTGGTAGTCGTGCTAGCGCACTGAAATCTTATAACCAGAAAGTGTGGTAGATGCATTAACCGTTAAGCTGTGTTTTTCACGACAGGTAATGGACCCTGTGCTCAGCGCTGTTCTGCGGTCAGAGGTCTAGCGCATTGCTCCTGTTTCCCTGGATACTTCCTGATGGTTGACGGATACACCTGTGAAGGTAAAGTGAAACGTTTTTCCATCAACCCCATTGAGTTTTAAATAAGCAAAACACTAAACGTTTCCTTCTCAACATATTGCAAACTTACCAAATTAAGTCTTACCTTATTTCCTTCAGTTTCACTGATCCGCGACAAATTATTCTCCTTCAGCGCCAACTATAATACTAAACAGTGACCTTAGCTTTGAGTTCGACACCATCCTCTGTCTTGCAATTCATCTTCCTGTCCGATCTGACACTTTTACCATGTGTTTATTTACTATACTGATGGAGTTGCGTGCACATATATCTCAAGGTCTCTCCGTTCCACATCCTGAATTTACCATGAAGGCTGGCATTAAAATCTCAATGCACAGCTGTTATCGACTATAAACAGATCCAGAAACGCTGTATTTCACTGGTGCCAGCGTAACTGCGTGGATTTCTGTATGTAATTTATACCACCTGACTGAATAAGCTGTCTTTCCTTTAACAGGAAAGGTTGATGTCTACGTTGTTTAATAGCTGAAATTTTTACAACGATTCTCCATTATGACTGCGGCGACGGCAATCGCAAACTGCCTACTAGTCGACGTGAATGATAGGTTTTATGCCTGTTTTAGGTTTGCCTTGCGTCAGGAGACATGCACTGTAAATGTGTCTTTATCTCTGCATTTGAGGACAGTTTAAGGGAAGCTATCACCGAAATGGGTTCAGGCGAACTGCCGGCTTTAACTGTTGAATTATCTCTGAGTTTATTTCATTCTTTGTCTGTCCGTCTTCAAAGTGCTCCCATATGCTGAAATGCGGGTGGTCAAAGACCTTGATTTCATCTTGGCAGAAACAAAATAAAGCTTGTCTGACTTGGCTTGTGCAGCCAAGATTTTTAGTCACACTGTGAAGGAAACTGAATTGGGGATTTGTTTTAATGAAATATTTTAGTATTAACTTTCATTCAATGTATGCAACACATTACCCTTTCCGAGTGCACGTTCGAAACACGAGGCAGTTTGCGTACAGCATATACTTTAAACTGTATACAGCCTTTCGTCCTCCTCAGTTTTTCCAGCATCTGTTTCTCTTCATAGGCCATATTCACGTGGTAAACATTAAGTGTTATAGTTTCATAAAGCCGGGCCTGCGTGCAATTTCGCCAAGGAGAAAACCCACTTTGAAACAACAATAAAATGGTTGATTGATTGAGAGCAAACCAAACTATTAAAAACAAAACCTAATCTGATCTCGCACCTCGTAAAACGCTAATGTGGCTTTATGGCGGCTGCTGTGTTCGTCACAGGGGTGTGTGTGTTTGCGAAATGAGTGAATGAGAGAGAGACACTTTCTCCTTTAAAAGAGGTGTGTGTACACCAGGAGGGCTCATACCGGTGGTGGGCGCCGCTCGGAGGGATGTGTGATGAGGGCTTTATTCACAACCAGAATAGAGATTGTGTGGGTAATGTGGACATTACAGGGCAATTTCACATAAATGGAAAAATGGTCAATCGCCTCGTGCCACATGCAAATGAAAATTGCAGCGTTAATGAAGTTACTCAGCGCTGTGTAAGAATATGTATTACAAATATCACAGAAGTCTCTTAGTATTCACAAACATGTACTGTATATACAGTTATGTGTGTGTGTCTCAATAAACCAAAGCTTGATCATCATCCACTCGTCTCAATTTCACTGAACACAGCAGCAATACTTAACTTCCACAGACCATAATCCTCAGCGTTCCCGCACCCAGTCATGAAACATCACGATAGGGCTCTCTCACTCCCCATGGTCTCAAGTCTGCAAACATACATTATTCATAAGAATGCGTGTCCTCTAATGCATTTCAGAGTACCACATTTTGAAGGCAATTCACCATATTGTTTTGATAAAGCAAATGTTTTGAATAAGTGCCTCCGCTCGTGTATACTGATGAGGCGGCTTGTTGACGCTTTAGTGCCGTATCAGTGACAAAAAAGAGTATGCGATGCTTTCTGCATACCTCCTCGAGCAAAACAAAGTTTACACGAAGCTAAGAACTATAAAAAACGAGAGATACAAATATTTCCTTTAATCTCACTACATGAGGAACTGAACAAAAATGTAGCTTTAAGGGCAACTGGAAATGACCAGAAGCTCCACAACTGTCTGCTAAGGGAGGAAATTCAGATTTGAGAGAGAAATAATCTCACGACAGGCTCTTCAGACGAGTCTTGTCCTCCTGTGCAAAGCTGCTATGCAGGGAACAGATGCTGTTATTTCAGATGAACAAGCATTGGAAAGACTCATTAATTGAGTGTTTGTGTAGTCATTATGTTTATGCAGTATTTTATCGTAATACTTTCTCTGAATATAATAGTTTGCTTTTCAAGTTAAATACATGTTAAATACAGTCATGTGTTTAAGCCCAAAACCTAACGTCGCTGTCGTGAAAGCTATGAAGCATCGAATGTTCAGCAACCGAAAATATTCGGCAGAAAATAGCAAAATCCCTAATAACTTGTAATATGATCAAGCAGCAACCAGCACAGAGCGAGAGAGAGAGAAAGAGAGACTCGGGCCCGGTTTATACAGCAAACGCAGTGTGTGGAGTATTTTAAAGCATGGAACTTGCCGTTCCGGAGTAAATTTCTCAATGAAAGCGTCTTTAACGGTTGAAATGGTTGTCAGTCAGAATTGCCTGCATGGACGTTTTTCTCTTTAATCGTTTTGCAGTGTAGCCTATAATTATCCAGCAGTTTTCGTTTATTCATATTTTTAGCTTATAATGTTGAATGACACTTTTAAATGAAGTGTTTGTTGTAGGGCTACAGAGTAGCTACAGTACATTCTTTCAGCGGTCAGTTATTGGCCTAATAAAGGCTATTCGAGGGCTACATTTGTTGTTTTAATTTAGCCTACTTGTTTCGCTCAATTTTATTTGAAGTTATATTGTATTATATTGAAAAGCGAGACTAAATATAAAAAGCAAATTTTGACCATTACGTTTGTGCAATAGTGAAAAGATGGGCTAAATAAATAGAAGAAATGCGAAAAAAACATGTTCGGTATTCGCTCTTCGGCCAGGTGTTTCATTTTTTTCCCGCTTCGGCCAAGAATTTTCATTACGTTGCATCCCTAGCGAAAGCAAATTGTACTTAAAAGTAGGACTCGTTACAAATCTATACGAATTTGCCACCTTGTAAAATGTTTATGAATTCCTGTGAGATTGTGATTTCAGTTTCCTAATCCTCAGCACTATTATTTTGCGGCATTGGTGGAGTATTTTCTTCTTTAAATGCAAATCTTGTCTATGATTACCCAAACTGGCGTGTACTTTTAAACAACTTGCCCAGAATCATTGTTCTCTCTGTGGTGTCTCCAGCCGTTGTGAAGAACAAATAAGCCAACACATGGGCTTTTCTCTAGAGTTCTATATTATTTTGGCAGAAACATGACAGATTAAATCCTGTTTTTAGCCCACAAATCAACCGTTGTCTAAATTTGAAGTCATTATCCATTCTCTGGGCTTGTTTCTGTCCTGTTTACACTTTAACATCGTCCAGAGTTCTTGCTAATAATAAATCTGGCCATCTTGACTCTTCCCTGTAGTGACAGAACTTAAATAAACATCTGCCTCGTTTATCCTGCTTGCCATTAAAATGTGACTTGTATCTGCACTTGATGATGTCCAAATGCATTGTAACCAGCAACAAAGATGCTTCAGAAATGGAGATCACCACCATTACTTCATAATTACAGATGTTTGTGAATGCAACGATCTGTTCATGTACCTCATGTCACCTGCACATTTACTTTACAGATTTGAACGAGTGTGTGACGAACACACACACCTGCCAGGCGGATGAGCGGTGCGTGAACACAATCGGATCGTTTATGTGCGAGAGGCGGATCTTGTGTTCAAGAGGCTACCAGGAAAGAAACGGAGTGTGTGAAGGTGGGTGGACTTGTAACAAATATTTGTAAATAATATCTGCAAGTGCAACGTAATGTTTAGGAAATGTGAAGCTTATGAATATGAGTCGAAAGGGGAAGTCCTAAAGTGGGTTCTGTATACAAATGTGTTTATCCAGTGCGATCTCACATGAATGTGTGTAATTTACGACGCTGCTAATTTGTATGAATTTGTACAATCATATTCTTCCATTCTAGTACAGATTGCTTTTGCACCAGTGACGTTACGGTTGGGGAGGGGCTTCGGTATTGCTTTTTTTCTAATAATTGTACGGCTTTGTACAATTCACATGGTAACAAAAAAAAATACGAATCAGGTTGGCTGATCATGCAAGCAAAAAACCTTGAAACTCCATGGCAAGGAACTAAAATTGAATAAATGGAGAAAAAAACCTCGGGAGAAACCAGTCTCAACCATTCTTCTCTGGCGCATTACAGATGCCATCAGTGACTTCAGACTAAATGTTTCTGATTATCAAGCAGTAAATGTGCACATTTGTTATGGTTAACAGGGAGAACCTATTAGTAGTAATGTATTGAATTTATATTTGTTTGTATATATTTGTAAAACTGTTAAGGTATGATTTTGTTGTGAACAACAGAGAAATATTTAGGCAGGGATAATAATGTAACTGAGTGCTGCTTTATACCTTCAAACTGCTGCCATAGAAAAAAAGTGTAATACTGTTTAGCCCTAAAATCTTGACAAGCAGTCCAATTTTGCTCTTGGTTCAGTTCAAAGTCTTGTTTTAAATCTTGATCAGTCTTGATGTGAGTTGGCCTTTAGACGTTGCAAAACAATATGCCATTTACCTTGATTAGGGTCCTTAACACATGCTGTGCGGTGTCTGCGTGAACTTGCCTCAGTGTGCGAGCAAATCAGCAGAAACATGGCACAAATTCAACATCCCCCATCCTCAGTAACAGCTATCAGACATCTCAGTGATGCATGTAGTCAGAATCAATAACAAATAGCCTCCCACCCTTTTTAAAGTCTCACACACACACACACACACACACACACACACACACACACACACACACACACACACTACTCTGCTGACCTGAGATCATTGTCTTCATCATTTAAAAACATCACAGTCAGCAAAGAACCAGTAATGACATAAATCTGTGCGGCACAATGTAATTTTTTTCACAGGCCTTTGCAGGCCACAGCTGATGGCTTTAGGCTTTCACTTACTAACATCTAAAGCATCCAGCGTGCTGTTCTTACACAAAGCAGATGCGTAGACACATCTAGCCATTTCAAATCGCTTTTGAGCGCTGAGAAAACTCTCTGTCTCTGATTCTTGTCAGGACTCGGTCTAGTGCATGCTTCCCGCTCCGATGCTGGAGGATTTGGAACGGCTTCCGAAAACCTGACAACAAAATCCTAGAGTGGCTATGTTGTTAACTTGGGTTATGGTGTTAATCAGTTTGGGTTACACGCGGTTTTAACTTTATGTGAAATATGAAATCAGTTTGCTTTACCTGTGATTGCAAACATGCAGTTAGAAGTGAAGTTGACTGTGGAGGAAGACGCTGGGGTTGATGATGTGAGATCAGCTGCTTTAAATTGCGAGCATGTCTTCTCAGCCTGTTATTGAGCCACAGTGCCACCTGCTGTGAAGTTATAACCTGTAATTGAGGACTGTTGTGATCTCTGTCCAAACCCATTTCTCCCAACAAACATCTCAGATGAGGCTGATCTGCTCATTATACTTACACGCTTGCCAAATTTGGTGAATATAAAAGGAATGAAAATCATTTATTTGACATTTAGTGCGCTTCATATCAGCATCGATCTCAATAGCTAAAACAATCCTCTATGCAGGTACCAGTCAGGGTAGCTTCTGGCTGTCTGGTCTCTTGTCTTGTTTTGACATGGTGCGCTTTTCTCTTTTAGACATCGATGAGTGTGTAGTGCGTACTCATAACTGTGGGACGGGCTTCGAATGCCAGAATACCGATGGCTCCTTTATGTGCAACCCAAAGCAACGCTGTCTCACGGGCTTCACTCAGGACTCACATGGCAACTGCCTTGGTAAGACAGCAATCTTGAATCACTTAGTGCCCCCTAGTGGGGGGTCGCATTCAAATTACCTAAAAATTACAAATGACATTGCTATTATGAAATAGGCTTACAAGAGCAGAGTTGATTTCATGTTTCAGTTGGTTTTGGTTTGACTTCAAATTATTTTTCTCCTTTTTATTTTAGACATAGATGAATGCAGCAGTGTAAGTGAGCCTTGTACTTCTGGCTTTAACTGCATAAACACAGTGGGCTCTTATACCTGTCAGCGCAAGATTATTGTATGCAGTCGGGGGTATCATTCCAGCCCCGATGGGGCACGTTGCGTTGGTGAGGATGCACTTACACACTGTGTGGCTACTACGCATTGTGGGGACTTTCCATAGATATAATAGCTTGAATTATCCTGGCCATTCCTCACAATGTAGGTGGATCAGACTTTTACCATTATAGTTTTAATATCCTTGTGAGGACATTCATCACTAGATTGACAAATGAACAAAAACACAACACACACATGTTGGGTTTTATGGGGACTTTCCATAGACATCCGTTGATGATTGTATATATCTCCTAAGCCTCGCCATAACCCTCATACAAACCATGTTGCTTTTTACATTTTCAAATAAACATTCTTTAGTTTTCCTCGTGGCGTCCAAAATATGTCACCACAAGGTTCAAAATTACTGCTTTTACTATTTTTGTTTGGACACTTGGTCCCCACGATGTCGAGTTTACCAGCACCAAACTTACAATGACTTCCATACTGTACAAAATGTATATTTTGTCCCCTGACCCTAATCCAGTTTTAAATGTTTACATTAAAAAACTAATGGTGGTTTAATATTGTTGTGTCGACATTTGGTTGTTTTCTGTACCAAACCCTTAGGGAAATCGTTTAGATTTTAATGAAAACATTATTATATACAGTATGTGGATAGTTGACAAATAAACCGCACGTGTCCTATGGGGTAACATAGCAAAATATTATAAAAGAAAGAACAATGAATATACAGTAAACCTCTCTTATACTATTTGGTATTATAAATATAAAGGCAAATAATATAAAACATTTATATTATTAACAGTTTGTTTACTAAATGTTGCTGTTACACCATACAGGTAGGACACATGGAAGTCCTCATAAATAACAAACCTTACAGTTCTTTTATTTAACCAATTTCTTCATGCGTCTCTATGATATGTGTCTTCACACACACCACACAATTTCACTGGCTTAAAACAACACGCCTAAAACATGGTATTATCATGATAGCATCATGGTAGTGGCATGGGTCCTTCTTTTTGTTAGTATGCATAGGCAATTTATGCTTGCTTGTAAAAGCTGAAGGAATGTTGGGATGTGTATCTGCAGATGTGGATGAGTGTCAGACTAGCACCCACCGCTGTGGACAGGGCCAAATCTGTCACAACCTGCCCGGCAGCTTCCGCTGTGACTGCCAAACCGGCTACCAGTATGACTCCATTCGCCAGCTCTGTGTGGGTGCGTATTGACACACATACTGAAACACACACGAAATACAACGCAACGATGAAAACACATCCTTTGCCAGATTAGCATGTGCTTAAAATAGTCTTTTAAGATAGCAAGTTTAGATCTATTGTAAAATCTGGGGGCTTGAGTTGATCCAAAACATACAAATTATGTCCTCATTTATTCACCCTCATGCCATTTAAAACCTGTATATGACTCTTCTTTGGAAAACAAACAAAGATGCTGTGAGAAATCTCAGTGTTTTTTTGTCCAGTGGAAGTCAATAGGGTCCCACATAGTTTCTGCAAAATATCTTTTTCAGAAAGTCATACAGGTTTACAGAACATTTTTATATTGATGTGTGACTCAATTTCCCAAAGGACGCTGCCATCTCTTTGGTTACCCGGACTAGGAACATCAGACATGTTCACAAGTCTCGGAGGTCCAAGTCAAGTCTCAAGTCTTTGAGGTTGAGTCTAAGTCAAGTCACATCTCAAGGCTCTGTTTTATTTTTTAGCAATAGTTCTCTCAGATAGTTATTGTAATTCACAGTGTATAAAGCTAAATCAGTTTTGAAATATTACAACTAATAAAGTCTACAGAATGTCTTGGGTATTTTATACAGTTTTGAACCAGTGCTGATGCTGGTGTGATAGCCTGTGTTTTCTTCTTATTACTAGGTCTCTGCCACTCATGTACCGGTGCAAAATAAAAACGAATTTTATGCGCAATAATGATGTACTAATATAAACCATTTTGCTGTAATCTAGGCCAAATTAAGTAAAGTAATGAATTGCATGACATGCCCCTCGGTGCCGAGGGATCCAACCTGAAATTTCTTTGGCGCCAGAGCTGCAACAAAGCTTAATGAATTCCGTGATGTAAATGTTAATTTTGACGGCCAATTTTTATTTAATTTTAGTCATAGTCTTTTGACGAAAATGCAATTTAGTTCTAGTCATATTTTAAGTCATACCCATGATTTTAGTTTTAATGTCTAGTTTAAGTCGACAAAATATGAAAAACTATTTAGTCGACTAAATCTACATTGCATTTAGTCTACTAAAATCGAAATGGTTTAAATAATTTACTTGCTGTCATTAAACATTTTGACATAATTTACTTTACCTTAGAATAAAAATTAAACCAGGTTATTACCATTATTTATCAGAAAAGTTCAGTAACTACTAGATATGCATTGTTGGAACACAGAGAATATTAGACCATGAACGCATGTCCCAGTTCATTCAATCTCATTTGACTTAAATGATTTGTTCAACAAATGGGCGTGTTCATTAAGTACATTCAACCAATGAAACACTCTGACAGGCCTCACACTCAAGCGTTATTGGTTCATGGCATTTCTCTTTGTATAGCTTTCAAAAAGACACAAGTCGCAAGTCTCTGTTTTTGCGACTTAAGTGCGATCCGAGTTTCCATCTCTGAGGAACATGTATATAGATTACGCTGACAGTAGCTCGTGCTCCAGAGAGCATGCTGATTATCCTATTCTCTTATCTCTCACAGTTTCGGTGGTGTAGCAGTAAGAGAGATGCTCCCAGACTCCAGTATGTACATACACTAATAGTTCTTTTCACTTCTGGCGGCAGATGTAAATGAATGCTGGAGGTACCCAGGCCGCTTGTGCAGCCAGACCTGCGAGAACACGCCGGGTTCCTATCAGTGCTCCTGTACTACCGGCTTCTCCCTGGCTTTCGACGGCAAGAACTGTGAAGGTACACCCATTTGCACTGGTGAATTGGATCAAGAAACAGCGTGCCTGAGAAGAACGCGGCCGTGCTTTTGAAACGACTGGGCTATACGTTTTATTCTTCCAAGCCTGGAAGAGAGACATTGAGAGTGAAAAGCAAAATAGAGTGAAAGAATGTAAGCTGTCAGCAAGAGTGACTGCTGCAGATGTTTTAAAAATGAACGAAGTGCACTTTTGTTGCGAGTTCCACTTTGAGAAACTTCATTCATTTAGTCAGCGTTTATTTCAAGGACTTGGCTCGTGAGATAGCCAGAGGAACTGTGCATGAGGTGACTTTTAGTCTGGTTTCAGAGGAATATAGGACCAAAATAAAAAAGCATAAATCCATGTGTCATCTGACAGATGAAAATAGTTCTTGTATGTTCTTACATAAGGGTAAGGACATAACAGAAGTGACCAAAAGTCAAATTTAGGGAAAAGATATGCATTTTTGAATAAAAACATTTCTGGAAAAATAAATAGTGTACAATTTTATGCTGTAAAACAGTGTATGCTGTAAAATTCAATGGACATTTTTACCGTTCTTTACCTTTAATATATATATAAATATACATATATATATATATATATTTGTTTTATTTAAAAAAAAATATATATTTCTTTAATTTACAAATCATGCTCGGACAACATGTTATATAATAATAATAATAATAAAACATATTTAAATATAAATATTTTACAAAAAGATAAAAAATATATGTAATATATTCACATAATATAAAATAATGTACACCCATTGTGGGTACCCATTGTAATGTCCTTCTGAAACCTCGTATCTCCATATTTTGTGATTTTTATTTTGTGCCATAAATCATTATTATTATTATTATTATTATACATATATAATATGAGTCACCCTTTATGTTTGTCACTGGGTTTAGCAAATATCTAAGTACTAGAAAGGGCTTGTCAACTTTGACAGCACAGTATTAAATCATTTGGAAAGTGCAATGTTTTTCCATTTCCTGTGCCCCGATAACTGCACACAAAACTTGTAAATTGTTTTTGTGTGCTCTCTCAGATCTAAATGAATGTGACAGCAATCCCTGCGGTCAGGAATGCGCAAACATCTATGGCTCGTACCAGTGTTACTGCCGAATGGGCTACTACCTGAAAGAGGACGGTCACACATGTGATGGTAAAGTCCTCTAATTTCTTCAAGAGAGGAAATTGATTTGTTTTTCATCCTTCCCATTGTAGCTTAAACACAAAGACGCTCATTATATGTTGATGTAACCTCTGTGGAGATCAGATACAGTTAGATCCTGTCTTAAACCTTAAGTCAATAAAATTGATTTTTTGGGGGGTCTTAATCAACACATACTGAGAACAGTGGAGCAATTAGTGTGTTTTCCTGAACTTCCTTTACTTTCATGTTTGTTCTTTACACTATAAATAACTTGTTTTCTCAGAAATAAAGAAGAATGCTTTTATTTGTTCTTTAGATATCGACGAATGCTCACAGAGCATTGGGAATCTCTGTGCGTTTCAGTGTGTGAATGTGCCGGGAAGCTACAAATGTGCCTGTCCGCCGCACGGTTACACCATGTCACCTAATGGACACACCTGTGAAGGTAAATCTGATGTAATACTGTATCATATCGTTTTTATATGATGATAAAAACACTCTCTTCTGTGTAGCTGTCGTTTGGACACTATTCTCTAACATTTTCTGCGATTGTTTAAACTTTTTAGTTAAAGTTATCGCCCTCGGTGAGGACGAGCCCTCGAGGTTCATATTCTAACCAACACCTTTGTAAAGGCTAAATGACACAAACTTGTTTCTGAGCTTTAATTTCTATAATTGGCACATTGAGCTGCGAGAGGCTATCCACGGGTTCAACACAACGCTCCTCGCAGTCCACCGTCTCTCTCCGAAAGATCACAAAATTGACAAAACTCCCTCAGGCTCTCGAGATAGGAAAGTCAATGAGAGGTGAAGAAGAGAGGTTAGCGCAACCCCGCGCCAAATGAATTAGTGTGCGGATTGGAGCCGGCGAGCTGTAACGAGGACTTTGCTTTTGTAAAATGAGATGCATAATTAATTACTTCTGGAGGGGCCAAAATTGACTCCTTACAAAATGAAGCTTGGCGGTTAGTCACCGCAGACATCAGTCGCCCTGACAACCCCATCCTGCATGCATTGATTGTGACTGGTCAAATCCAACGTGCGATGTGTTTATTTATTTATTTATTATTTAGTTACCTTTTGCAAGTTTATATGTGTTTACTGAGAATGAAACAGAATGGAATCCGTTTTAAAGTGAATTGTTGTGTATAAAATAGGTATTAATATCTCAGGGATCACACGCACTGTACTACTAAGAATCTATACCTTAAATGCACTAGATAAAACCATCTGCCAAATGTCTAAATGTTAACACATCTGTTTAACTCAGATATTGATGAATGTGCCATTGGATCACACAACTGCTCCGCCTCTCAGACCTGTTTCAACATCCAGGGCGGGTTCCGCTGCCTGTCTTTTACATGTCCAGAGAACTACAAGAAAGTGTCAGACACGTGAGTATGCATTACTGCCATAGAGCGTTAAGCAATGATGGAAATGCATCCGATACGTTAAGTGTGTTTGCAAAACTTGCTTGAACTATGAGTATGTTAAATAGGGGCCTTTACTGCATATGTTGTTATCTTGCTAAATGTTCATCATTTTCTGAGATGATATGGAGGTTGAGACTGTGATAACCCCCGATTACATCCACATTTATCATGCAGAACATACACTGTATGGACAAAAGTAGTGGGCTTCTTTTCTATTCCAACATAATAAATCCACCATGCACGAAGCAAGATTTTAAAATAAAAGATTGATTCAGTCTAGTGTGGAAGAACTTGACTGGTCTGCATGAACCCCTGACCTAAACCAAGCTGAACACCTCGGAACCAAACACTCATCACCTAACCCCATCAATGACTTGTACACAGGGTTGTTTCAGGATTAAATTTCCTTACACGAATGTTGGAAACAAATTATGAAACTAAATTCTTTAATATGGTATTGTATGGTTTTGATTGATTTACTAAAATAGCTAAACATGCTTATTAGAAAGGTGCATCCCAATGCTTTTGTCCGGACCTGCTATTGGTCCTTGACCTTTATCTTACAAAGATTTCACACCCCTCTGTGTCGATATCCTGATGATGAAACTGTAAGTCGTATGTTAAGAAGTAATCGTACATCTGTTCTGTCTCAAGAACATACATTGTAGCAGCATCATGCCATCTTTATTAGGCCCGGCTTGTAGCAGAGCATGATTCCTTCTAGGCAGGGGAATTGCTTTGATAAGGCAGTAGTTCAAACACACACGTCTGGGCAGTGTCAGCAAGGTCTCTGATTGGTGGAAACTCCCAATGCTCGCCATCGGGCCTCCTGAGATTCACAGCTTAATCAGAAATGTAACATTTCAGATAGACGGTCAGCAGGGGGAAAACACCTACTGTGGAACGGTTGTTATGGGCCGTGGTCATTTTAGAAGGGACTGTCGTCTCACTCATACAGTATGGCGTGTATAATGTAATATTGTGTTGTACAAAATATTTGGTTCATCTATGGAAAAAAGATTCAGATCTGGTTGTTAGGGTGGTTTGAATGGTTGCTAGGTGGTCTCTGTGACATTAATGTCTATAGATTTGGCTCAGGTTCCTTCACCCAAAAATGTAAGTTTTTAGTTCACTGGCCAAACCTGTATGGGTTTCTTTCTTCTGCAGACACATGAAGAACGTTGGTAGCCAAACAACATTGACCCCTATTAACTTCCATTGGATAGACACAAAACCCACAAAATATTTTCTCAAAAATATCTTCTTTTTTCATACCATTTATTCCTTTAAATTGACCAAACCTCTGCCATCTTTTATTCAGACGCTGTGAGCGATTAAATTGCCCCAAGTTCCAGCAATGCCAGACCATGCCATTACGCATCACATACTACCAACTGAGCTTCCAGACCAACATCGTCATCCCCGCTCAGATCTTCCGTATCGGACCCTCGCCCGCCTACTCGGGCGACAACATCATCATCAACATCCCCCAAGGTAACGAAGAAGGCTACTTCAGCACACGGAAGCTCAACAGCTTCACGGGCGCCGTCTACCTGCACCGCCAGGTGCACGAGCCACGGGACTTCCTCATCGACGTGGAGATGAAGCTACTGCGTCAAGGAACTTTCACAACTTTCCTGGCTCGAATCTACGTCTTCATCACGGCAAACTCCATGTGATACTTCACAACACTTTTGATTTCATGTGGTGCTAAACTCTTCAAGCTTCGGCCTTGAAGTTGTTTGTCATCTGGCAGTTCTTTCGACTTCTGTTTGCCTAATGGATTTTGCTGAGCAAACTTAGATGGGACTCTCCCGCTTGTTTTGAGCAGAGCAAGAACAAACAGAACGGAGTGAAGAGACTGACAGAAACATTTGGTCTTGCTTTTTCCTCTTTAAAGTGTTGAAAGTGCTCTACTCCAGATGCTGTTTATGCAGTACCAATGTATCTTGATTGCCTGAAACTGCTTTTTATAGCACTTTGTTTCTTTTCTAACCACACAATGTTTCTCTGTGGGGGGTGGCGAGGTTGAGCTGAGGTAGCGGTAGACATTTAGACACAAATTTGTCACGATTCTCCCGCGGGCCCGTCAAGCATTGTCACCTCATTTAGACGTCTACAGATTTTACAGCTCTTTTAAAAATGGCTAATAATTGTGTATTAAAACCTATCTTTGATAACTCAAATAAACGCCTCGGTGCACACCATACTCCACCTGCACATGAGAACTGTGGGTGACTGTGTCTGTAATCACTTGCAATTAAAATAATGTATAATTTTTTCTAATATTTGTTTCAAAACGTATCTCTTCATAGTTTGTGGTGCAAGTATACCGTTTTGCAAACATTTGACATGCATACATGAAGAATGTGTGAGCACTGAAAATATTTCTCCATTTCGTTGTATGTTATTCTGTACGTCTTTATTTGTAATACTGGGCCTATTTTATGCATTACTGTCTTTAAAATTAATCTCAGGGTCACAAAAAAGCATCTCACTATAATCTCATGCACAGCATAACTGAAATTACAGAATTTGTATCATTACTGGTTAACGTATTAGGTATGTTTCTGTCATATCTGAGGATGTTGATCACGACAGCATTTCTTACTCCTTCCATCCATGAAACACCAAAATACATCAGTATATTAACAGAGCAATTCTTAGTTGTGAATCACTTCTATTGGTCTGTACAACTGAATCTCTGGTTCAATAAAACCACCAATTATTTTGGGTTTTCTTGTGGATTATTTCATTAAAGATAAAGATCGCCTCCTAGTGGAGAAAACAGGAAAGTATCAATTGTAGCCTAAGGCTTGCTTTGTTTACACAATTGTTCAGCTACTTTATTAAGTATCAAAATTCATAAAATTCTCAAATGCGCTTATATCCTATAGTAAATCCACTCCTTTTATGTGTTTCCATTTTATTGAGAGGGTAAAGTGTTTCAGCATTTGGTACAGTCTGGAGAAATGAGCTGCTTTCCATCGCAAACCTCATCAGACCTCCACGGTATCATTTGCTGTCGCACCCTGGAGGCCGCTCAACCCTGCCTCTCATTGTGTAGCTATCAGGAAAGGGCGTGCATTGCTCCAAGCCAGCAGCTCGGTGCTGTGTGTAGTACATCCCAACAGATAACCCCTGACTGCTATCAGCTAAGTGGGATGAATGATACGTCAGCTCAACAAGACGGCATAACTCACAGTTATATTAGCCAGTACTGGAGACTTCTATGACTGTAGAAGTCAGTCTGGGAACATACATATTAAATAATCCAGTCTGGGAGACCAAAAGTCACATGCTTAAATACTTAAAGTGGCCATAACTCAGACAGTTTGCTGCATATCTCATGTTAATCTCGAGTCCTTACAGAATAGTATCGCAACCTTTTAATATCCGTAGAGTCTTTAGTTTGATCGCATTAATAAAAAAACAGATACAGCTGAACGATTATTTCCGAAAACATACGACGCATGTGGGGAGGATGGAACTAAAGCAATCCCACAAAAGAAAAGTTGTTACGAAACGGATTTTCATGTCATAAAAATAAATTCTGAGACCTCTACATTTGACATTTATGCATTGGCAGAAGCCCTTTATCTAAAGCGACTTAGATTGCATTATAGTATTGATTTTTTAAGTATGTGCCATTGCTGGGGGAGTGTGTCGCGCACAGAAATACTACGTCATACGTCCAACTTTTTTGACAAGTTGACCCTGTCAAGCATGAGAAGTCAACCCGTTTAACATTGGAAATAAGTCAGAACGCATGAAACCCCGTTGCATGCCCCCTTTAAAAAGCCACATTGTTTAAATTCACAATAACTTTAAGACTGAACTCTACTGTAATGCTTTATTTAATTAAGAAAAATTCACTATAGATCATTTTGATATATGGCCTGGCTATATTAGCCAGAAGCAACAAGTCTGATAGTAACGCACGGGTGGCCTCTGTTCTCGCTGTCGACAGCTAGGCCCAAACACTTCCGCCCATTGAGACTGCATCCTACACACACTTGTAGGAGTGTGCTGCTTTTTACAGTTTATCGTCTTCCCTCTTCACGCTTATCTGTGTTGCTAAATATACATTATTGTGTTTTTGGAAAGCAAGTGTTCAACCCATGGAGGGGAAGACATGCGCGCAGAGATACATTGGTGATGTGATAAAGACGCTCAGGGGAAGTTAGGAACTTTGTGATAATATTCACAGGAAGTCTTTGGGATTCACGAAGGGTGTCTGTGATTTCATTTTGGTCTCTGTGTCTATAATCACAAAACTTTCACAGTTTCATTTGAGCTTTCTTTACAGTACAATCGGTCCCAGAATGTACTTTATTAACTTAAAATTGTAAGAATGTCTTTGCATCAGGTAACAAAATTTCGAAGTGGAGACAATGCCAGACCTTTTATTATAACTTCACTCTGTTGTCCCAGGGTCTTGTGACATGAGAGGGGCTAATAAATGTGTCTTTACGTTGCTGAGTGTATGGAGGCAGGGGTCTACCCTTAGAATTTTGTCCCAGACCCCATAAATTCCAGCAGCAGACTTGGGTGATGTAATCTCGGATGTAATCTTTACATTAACTGTGGACACGCTTCACAAGTTTGACAACCAGAAAGTTATCTAAGCATTTAAACATTCTTCTTATTTAAAATCTCTTCGTGAAATGCTTTGCTTAAAAGTGCTTTTGCAATTGTTGTTGACACGAATACAGATTTGTTTGAATACTTTCATAAGATCTAATAGTATGGTACATTGATTCACCTCTCCTAACTGGTTTAACTTTAATGTTTTGCTGTTGTGAAGAACTGTCAGTCCCCAGATTTGGTATAATTGGTTTTCATAGCCATTAGAAACGAATGTCAACCCCTCAAACTAAAAAAGGAAAACTGTGTACAGAATGCACTGCCGGGATGTGCCATATGCAAGCGCTGTCATGCTTATGACAAAATGCAAACTAATTACTGAAGAGGATCATTTGTGGCGCTATTCAAATGTCCTTCAGCAACATCTGTTTTCATTCTTTGATGCCAGTCATTGGATATTCACATCTTTAATCTGCATGCTTTCAGCTTCACAATTTTGTCTTTCACCCTTGAAGTTCTACTTTTTTCTCATCCTTTCCTTCGATCAATGGAACTAAGTCATCTGAGTTCAGTCAATAAGAGGTGGTAATTAAATGAAATTGTATTGCGCTTGCACAGACACATGGTGTCTGTGTGTGAGAAGCTGGTATTTGTGCGCTATTCAACACATTGGGCCAACCTTTGATCCATGATGGGCATCTAAAGATAAAAGGCGGAATTATTACCTGTGTATGGTGAGCTGGGTCAAATCGAATGCTTTCATCAGTGGTCAGCCACTCCAGATTGATAGTAAGTGTTGAACTTCAAACGCCTTTAAGTTAGAGAGCGGCTCACCTGAGCTGACCTTCTTGCTGTCTTTAGGTTATCATTAAAGCATGATTCTTAATTGTTGGGAGGTTGACATTGACGGTCCGTCTCACGGATTAGCATCGCAACAAGGGTTATCTGTCCATGCCCATTCGCATCAGTCAATTAAAGATGGCAGGTATGTGAGATTAAATGGAGAGCGAATTAAAGTTTGCTTAAAGTTCCATTGTATGAAATGTACCGGCTCCTAGGTGTGAGGGTGCGAATTGCAACTACCGTCTCAATCCACCTCTCCCCCTCCCTTTCGAAGCACTATGGAGACTGACAAAGGAATAAGATGTCGTCATGTTTTCGCTTCTTTACGAAAAGTGCTCTGTTGGACAGTTTGTCCGTTTGGGGCTACTGTAGAGACAACATGGCGAATTCCATTTAAGGGTGTATGTTGATAGAAATACATTTACATTTACATTTAGTCATTTAGCAGATGCTTTTATCCAAAGCGACTTACAAAGAGTTCGGGGAGCAATAAGCGATATGTCATACAGAGAGCAATAGTACAATAGGTGCTAATACAAAGTTACTAGTTTCAACAAAAGCTAGACCACTACCGGTTGAGAGAAGAGGGTTAATGTACGTTTTTAATTATTTATATATTTTTAATTTGTCTGTCAAGTATAGTTCATTCTAAGGTAAGAAAAACACAACTCTTCCTTATGACAGGTCTATACAGTTTTATGTATATTATATTGCATCTTTGTCAATAGATCCTCCAAAAAAATCCTTGATCAAAATTGTTGTCATTGCTGCGATCTCCTGACATTAGGACGTGTTGTGAACGTGCGTTTGTTTGTGTGTTTGTGCATGCTTGAATGTGTGCAAGCGTGCGCTCAGTATGTCACAGCGTAGTGCAACATGCAGTCTAGATGGTTATCAGCAAGTGTCTTTGATAACTCAAGTGGTCAGCACCTGAGGGGTTCATGTGGGCCGAGGGAGGGGCTCTGGGGTGATTAGAGGGGGGTAAGGGGCAAGTAGACACTTGTTTTGTTGTCTTGCTTAGAAACGGTACAAATGATGGTACAAGGAAAAAGAGTATTTGCCTTTACACTAGAATCCCAAATATATACATACAGTTTGAATTCTGTTTAGGTCACAGTCGGTGCCTTTTGTATCTAAGGGAAAGTTTAAATATGCAAAGATATCCTACACTTATCTTGGATGTTGATTTTTCTAAATCCCCTGTAAGACAGAATGATCACAATGCTCTGATCATAAAGAGAGGGGTTGGCTTTTAAAAGGCAGTGTGTTTTGTTAATTACTATCCTGTTGCAGGAATGTTCGCTTGCACAACACACTTGCGTAACCTGTTTTAGCCTCGGCCCGTCAAAAACTATACGCTCACATTTTCCGTTTCGGAATGGGGAAAAACACAGTGCTAACACGGTGAAAATATCAGAAAGCAGAGAGCACATGCGTACAGAATCTTTCCCTACTTCTGTGTAAGTCTTTTCTATTAAGCAACATAACCAAAGCACAGCTGGGATATGGGATCCAAGATAAATGTATTTTAGCCATAATGCTTTTCATACTTTCTAGACTCCAAAAAGTATGAGAACACATCCATAACACCATCAAATAGACCTGAGGATTTTGTATTTATGATCAAATGAATGAGTTTCAATTGAACGTATACATTTGTGTAATTTGCAATAACAAATTTTCCATATTAATGCAAATGCTATGTCATGTTGTGTCAGATGTGTCGGTATAGCTTCCAAAGGTATTGACAATCATTTGATTGTTGTCTCTTAGTAATACGTATTCATTAAAAACAGTTAATAATTTTTCTTCGAGAAAGTCATAAAGAAGGAAAAATACCCACATATTTTTTTCTGATTGTATAGAGAGATGATGAGACATAACACTGTCTGGAAGTTCCTATTACGCAATGAAAACTATTATCGGAAACATTATCAGTAAATAATTTGCAGCGTGCCGTATTAAACCATATTAAATAAAACGTCAAACTCAAGATACGACCTGTAGAACATCAAAGATGAAATAAGAGCCTTGAGCACCAGTCTACGCACTGAGTCGATCCTCTGATGGTGTAAGAGATAGCTACTTATTAAATTGTCTGTATTTGTGTTCACAAAATGTTGTGGTGAGATGTGAGGGACATTTAAGTGTCAGGTGGTTGCCTGCAGGAGAGGGAGGCCATTCTGGACTGTGAAGAATTTGCCCCCGGGGAAAACGCACGTAATAAATGGTACAGTTCTAAAAGCAGATCTCAGGCTTTTTCGTTTGTACAGTAGGACTAATTCAGAGCAACAGATCTAAGATCATTTGCAAATAAGAGATAGGTTGGATAGGTTCTTCCAGAGATTGTTATATCCAACTTGCATGCATGCTATTAAAGTTATTTTGTCATCAAAGCAAAGCAAGATAAATTTAGACAGATCTTCATCTATCCAAGCCATGTGTCACAAAGAAATTAAAACTATTGAAATGTATAAATGAAACTGTAATTTCCATCAAGGAACGATGGCTGAACCATAAAAGGACATTGTTGTTCTGATGCCATGTCTGGTTCATTACCAAAGTTTTCCATTTGACCAGGTCAACATCTGGTCATGGGACCTACTGTAGATATCTTAAGTTAAATGAAAGTACTGTTGGGCAAGGTTTTAACTATTTTTCATTTACGAAAGTGCACATATTGCTTACAAATTATAATAGAGGTAACAGACAAACATAAACAATAGTTCAATTCTGTTTGCATGTGATTTATATAATCGGATTCGATTTTTTATTGGAATCCATGTTATCGTTTCACTAACTGAATTTGGTATTAATCCAATTAGATGCATATCTGCCTCTATAACAGATTTGGCACAATCTTGGTGGTCTCCGCCTCTCACCTTGTAAACTACAGGTCAGTGCATCAGTTCACAAAGTGAGCGAGAGAGAAGACGCTTCAGTGAATCTTAACATCCAGCGGTGTACTGTAATCTTGTCACTTGATCTCAGCGGGAGGAATTTGATTAAGCGTTTCTGGGTCTTTGAGATCAAACATTTACCACTTAGTATTTTATCATATCCTCCTTTGATATGTATTTTGATGGATGGTTGCTCTGACTTTTAAGCACATGTATACTCTAATCTTATTCTAGAATCCGTTTTTATTTTTATGACAAAAATATAATCAATGAATAGGGGTTGAAATTATGATAACTTTACATTTGCCATCAGAAACACTGGGGAAATTAAAAAAAAATCCTACCCGAGTTAGGACACCTTAAAGGAAAATAATATGATATAAATTGGGACTACATTATTATTAAGGACATTGGTAATGTCTTATGTAAAATGTGTAATCTACAATCCTGTTTTTGGGTCAATCTGACCTTTATACATCACCCCTAATTTATTGCCCCATAACATATTTGATCTTGATGACATATCAATGTTATTAAAAATAATGTTTGCTCCTCTTTTCTTCCACTTTTTATCTAGAACAGCAATACAGGGGTTCATCCATAATTTTATAATACTTTGCATTAACGTAATGTATCTCCCAATCTTTTCCGAAAGCATGTCATTTTAATATTTACATTTTTTTCTAAATGTAATTGTTTTTCTGTCCACTCCTTCCATGTTTGACAGATCTTTATTATGCCCACATGTTCTTTCAACTATTCCGATTTAGAAAAAGTAATTTAACGTTTTATCTTAAGAGACTTTTGATGGAATCACAAAGGTATGTCGTGGTCCTTATTCTTGATCTTTGAACAATTATTTTACACGCTTATTTGTTCCATCCCACACACACTGAATTACTGTGTCTGTTCAACAAATGAATACAGTTCATACCACACAACATTTTATAACAGCTAGGCTAATATTCATGTTGCATTATCAAACTGTGGCACCAATCACACATTTTATTTAATAGCTTTGTTAAGAAAGCTTTCCTTTCACCTAGAGTGCTCCGATATCAATTCTCCCATATTTCTAACAAACCCTTGCGTAAAACAAGTGACCTCTGACTCCCTCCACATGCCTCTGCTTATTAAACACTGTGATTGTCTTATCAGAATGCATCGCATCCATCCATATTCTGCAATGCATCAGCGTCTGTTGTGAATCAGAGTAGTGATTTATCGGGCAACAAAGCAGCACCTTGTACACAAACTTAAAAAAGTGTACTTGTTTGTTTATTCAATGCTACAATGAAAATATTTCCAACCGTGAAGTGTCAGCTTGACTGATGGTGGGGTGGATATTTATATATCAAGCGCCCATCCGCCCCTTCTGTGCGATAATAGGTGTGTTTGTCTTTGTTAAGCTGATGGGTAGTAACATCTGAGAAGGCAAAAGCACACTGATGTCACCCTGTATGGAAGGAATGTTCCCAGTGACTTCATACTGCTCAATAACCATTGGCTCTCAAAGTTGAGAGGATCTCAAAATGTCGTGTCATACACAAACAGTCGAATGATTCAACACATGTATGTTTATTTAAAAAACGCAACCTTTAAAAACATTTTAAAATTCCCCGACCAAAATGTCTATAGATTTGCACACTCTTGGAACCACAACACAGACGCTAGTTTAATCTTGGCCGCTAGAGGGAGCTACACCTATGTTTACGGTTTAAATCAACATTCCTGCGTGAAGTTTCTGAGATTCAAGGCCACAGGAAGACAGGAAAGACGATCTCTCAACACCGTAGATTCATTGTTGTGTCAGGTAATCTATGTAGACCACCATCACTTGAATACTCTCAAACAGGAGAACATCTCGTGTGTTGTCACTTTCAAAGGGTGTAAAGGTTCGCACGCTGCAGAGGTTTTGGAGCCCGACGGGACATGATAACTTACTGTTATTTATCTGATACACCCCTAATGATAACCTCTGTTTTATTATAGTAGAAGTGTATGTTAAACATCATTCGGTTGTCTTTTATATTTAACTTAATTTATCAGTGTAATGTTTGGCTACTACAGCGAGACAATGGTACATTTGCGATTACGGTTTTACCACAATACCTACGATTATTTATGTTGGCTAGTGAAACCGCGGTTAAATTTGAGTCGGTAACAGCTAATTTTTTATCAAATATATATTATGTGCGTGTGTTTTAATTTTCATTTATTTTTTTCGTTGTTGTGGTCTCTTTTAAAAAAAAATTATTATGTGCGTGTGTGTTAATAATGAGCAAATGAATGTGACGTCATGACGCTGAAACTCGTGTATTTGGGCCTATATTCGGATGGTTTTACGTTCATAAAATGAAGAGTTTGGTTGCAAAATGAGATAACATTTTAAAACTTAAAGTTTTCAAAAATCTAATTGTTTTATTGTGCATTCCCAATAATATCAATACAACTGCAGTTGGTATTGAATTAGGCCATTATAACAAAAAATATAGCTAACTTACACAATAAAACACAATAAAAACAAAACACCATAATAAAAAAAATGTTTTAGTTTTATCTCATTTTGGAACCAAACTCTTCAAATATTGCCGCAATATCTTTTAAAGTTGAAAAGTTGCGCATGATCGTAGACTCACTCCTCTGGTTTTTGGTGGATTGGGTCGAAAGCATGAGGACGTCCCGTGAGAGCAGCGGTTTGTTATTTTCCGTAAATTGGGTTGTTCCCAGGAACTTGCCGTGTTGGTGTTCCAAAGCAGGCCATGGAAAACACGCCACCTGTTAGGAGTGGTACCACAGGACGATGTCCAGGCACTGAACTGCCATTGGTTATTTTTGGATATTGGGGCAGTGTTGACATGTTTTTCGGACTACAACAAAATTGACCGCAAATTGTTGAAATGATGTACAGCTAGACGCACAAAGATAGAACGCAGAGTTCATATTGGCCTCATTCTTTAAATCTGCAAATTCAAGACCACCGCCATGGGAGTCGAGTTTTACACTGTTTCTTCATTTAGTGTATTCTGCATATCCACGCTGTCTATATCCAGATGAATTGTGCTGGCGGGGCTTCTGTCTCACCTCAGAAAACGCAGGGAATTTGGCTACATGAGACCTCTTGCATTCAGTCTGCGCACTTTGTATCTTCTGAAATCTCTCGCATTGTGGAGCGTCAGGGCTGTGCACCTTCCTTATCTGTCCGATCTGTTCGCTTTGAGGGCTCTGATAAGGGAAAGGGTGAGCACGTCGGATTCTCATCTTGCCCAGTCAATGGCCTACCTTTGCCTGAGTACAAGCACTTTCATTCACAGTCTCTTATCTCCACTTAAAGCCCTGAGATGTTGTGAGACACAGGGCCTGTGTTCTTTGTTGGATGTGTGGGACAGTTTGGTTTTCTAAGTTATCAGTTCAGAACCGATGTAATGATGTCATTTGTCAGCTTTATGATCATAGAGATGTATTTCGTGGGGAAATGTCTACGTCAAAGTGTGTTGAATTGTTATTTCGCGATGAGCTCGTAATTAACCCTTGTTCTCTTGGATTTCCCCCAGAGGCCGGTTGTAAATGTCTCATCCATTGTGTTTGGAGAAGCAGCACTTGTGGATTAAGATCAGAGCAGACAGAATTCTGGCTTGCGCTGTTCATCAGTTCGCAAGCTCATTTATCCATCCTAGTGGTGCGAGATTCCATCACACCACAGAGTTGCTTTTGTTAGGTAAGCAATACCAACACAGGCTGTTTTCTCTGGGGTATTTTCGAGAAGATGGCGAAGTTTCAGTGATGCGTTGCTGTAGCAAAGAGCATATTCATGTTGTGACGTGTATGTTGTGGGGGTCAGATCAGAATAGGGAAAATCATTTCAAAACGGTTGAGAAGGAAGATCAAAGCAAACGCTATGGATCAAGATATATAAACTGGATTTAAACTGTTTTTTTTTTGTGCTTTTTTAACTGCCTTGCCTTTGAAAGATGAAATCTAGGTTTGCTACCAAACTGAGCTCTGTGTTTTGACATGTTATGGCAAAAGGGCATTCCTTACGTGCATAGTCCCAACAAAGCATAACACGCATTACATTCTATAAGACTTTTTCTTACGTATATTTTTGTGTTTGTGGCAATTAACGTGAGTCCATCCAAAAAGAGGAGGTTCCATCATGATTCACAGGCTTTTAAATAAACAGTCCAATAGTTTAACAATCTGAAAGCGTCTTTTATTCTTTGTGTCGCATTGTTGCAAGTTTATTTGCCGCTCGAAAATCAAGCTTCCGCTAACCTAACGCAAGGCCCAAATCATCTATACCTGAACTTTAGTAAATAAGTACTGATGAAAAGTTGAAATGTAATGTATGTGCTCAAAAAGTCTTTGAAGTTTAACGTCACCCTGTTTAGCGTGCCTTCGTTCGCAGGTGATATGTTAAAGAGTTCATCAAACCACTACGGGAATTTCCATCATGTAAACCTCGCTGATCGCTCATCTGTGTTTAGATTTTTCACATCTGTCTCATCCAGCGTCTTGTTTATTGTTCTGCAAAAGTTTTTGCGAAATGCTTGCCCAAGGCATGTTATGTGCTTTGAAGAAAAACTTTTTTGTGCTAGAAGGCTCAGCGATGAACAAGTTCCATCAGACAGAACATAATGTTTACCTAAATTGATTGTCGCTGCGATTGATAAATGTGAAATCGTAACAAAGAGTTACCAAAGGCTTGATGTAGAGCAGGTTATAATACAACCGTAGAAAATAATTTTAGACACCAAAAATTGTGTGGCCTTGTCAATCCTAATGCAACATAGTCTGTTGCGCTGCTTACATAAACTAATTCGCCAAGAAAGTTTGCTCCTGCTGAGCAGACCAAACTTTCTCAAAGTGAACGTGCCAGACATTCACGTAATCGTTCGTCTGCTACTTCAACCTAAATGTCAAGTTGAGAGTTAAAGGTTGTTACACAATAGTTGTTTTTCTCCGACGTTGTGCTGTTTGGATAATTTCATTAATCTCTTGTCGTGCATGGCTTCCTTGTCTCAGTATCTCTTCAGAGACAGTGCGTTTATCCAGTCAAACCCTGACATGATTTTATTCAACATTATCCAATTGAGATGCATTTACACCCTGTGCACAAACCATTGAGGTCTATCGTTCAGCTTATGCGAGCTCAAGTAACACAGCCACTTGCAAGCAAATTGTTTAATGAAACCTCAAAGATGTGAATGTATCGCAGTGCTGCACGCTCATTGTGCACGGATTGGAATGTATTTCGAAAGGCTTTTACTCGAAGGCTAATGGTTCAGATTGAATTTCTCTCCCCAATACAGGCTTGGTCCAGAGACCACTAATGGTAGCAGTTTAAACTTTAGACTGCTTAGTTGCTGCCCACCTCGAAATTACTAAGTTGGCCGTACCTGAAAGACTGCATTGTGTGTGTTAAAACTACCACGGTGATAGACAGCGGAACAGGCCTTCAATGGACCCACTTTGAGCATTTTTTGAGCAAGTTTTATGAATAAATGTTTTATATTTTAATGCAGCGTAATCCGCTGTTTTTATTAAAAATGAAAATTTCCAGTAATGTCAGAAAAAATTAACTTGGTCAGTTTTATTCACACAAGATTTAACCATAAGAGATTAGGTATTACAGTAATTCTGGTTAAAAAGTATTGCAATACAAATTGTATATATATTTTAAATGTAAATAAACATGTTATTTTGAATAATTAAAATGTTCAATGGGTTTAGTGTAAGTATTACAATTATTTTGACAAGTCTATATCAGTATAGAAGTGTGACATTTATTCAGTCTGTATAATACTTTTTTCGGAGATTAGCTGTTAAAAAACGCACACATATTTTAAAGCCTCACAGAAAAGATTTATTAGTCTGTCTGTGTATGCATGATTTTCTAATAAATATTTTGATTGGGGTCTTGGCATCCATCTTGTCTCCCAGGATGTAACTCCTCTCTCTCTGTGTTTAGTGTGCGTGAAGCACTGTGCCATCCACCTATTGCTCAGAGTTGGAAATCACCACGCGGCTCATTGAGCCAGCAGTCTCCATGGTTATGTGTGCTTTTGAACCCCAGCCAAATGTGGGAGATGAATATCAGCTGGGGATTGTCTCCAGAAACATTGCTTTTGTGCTGTAATTCGGGCAGAGCGGAGACCAGGTTGGAGTTCTCATTTCCTCCTTTACAATTTCATGCAGTTTTTCACACCAGATGAAGATTTATTTTCCATCATGTTAATGAAATAAAAAGCCTGTTTTCTGTAAATTTGGACAGTTTAGAAGACTAAACAGTTCTCACCTTGAATGTATCCATAGATTCAATTATTTGTTTGCAGTTTCTGCTTGATTTGATTTTTATTCAGTGCAAGTGTCGTTGCTGTTGTATAAAGGTGAATATTTTGCATCATAACTAGACCAAAAAAACAGACTAAGTCAAGGTTATTGCGCTCGGGGTCATAGCAGAGTGGAATGATGGAGTGCCACCTGACCAGCCAACAAAGCTTGCCAATGCTTCCGTTCCATCAGATGTCTTTCGACACGGCCTAAGACACTCCGCCTCTGCTCCCCTTGAAGAGAAGCTTGAGGATTTTTCTCTCTTTAAACCTGAGTGTTCGGCATCCGCACTCTTCTGTTTACCAAATACGCCACGGGAGCTCAAGAATCCATTTCATGTAATAGTCATCATCACATCAGGGGAAGACACTTTTTGTCTAGTGCGCGATGACTCATCTTTCACACGAATAACGAAAGAGCTAGTCAGCGCAGGTTTAATTGGGGAGGTTTGAATGATGAAGGGATTTTGTCTAGAACTAATAAAGCTTCAATTTGATGTGACCTTTGATAATAAAATTACAAGTGCTAAATCAAAACATTCCAGGGAGTTGAACCTCACTGTCCGGACCATAAAACTCCCAAAACTCTGTTGTCGAAGGGAGGTCACGGACCTCCCTCAACTGGGTGGACCTCTGTGGAACAAATCTAGTTTAAACGTGATTTAGGTGGACAAAGATATTCATATTCTTAAACAAAAGAGCAATGTTTGATCAAATCTTTACCACATCATAGTTCCCTAGTGACTGTACAGCCATTAGTCACATCAGACATAATGCCCAAATTACAAGGAGAATATATTAAAGAAAATGTTGACCAATTTCTTTGCACACTTGCACTATTTACCCTGGAGTTCTTGGGCAGGTGGAGAACTGTGTTATGAAAGACATATTTCTGGGTGGCCTTTTACATGTTCGTGGTTAATCTGCTTGCAGACGTCTTATGCCATTATGGTTGTTCAGCTAACTGTGTCCACGTGCAAGGGAAATTAATTTCAGACGCGATGAGCATAAACCTTCCGTGATTTAGGGAGATTATTCTTACAGTGCATTTCATTGTGGCGATTTGGTTTGTTTGATATTTGTACATTCATCCAGTTGCTTTTCATCCCTTTGTTTTTACTATATGTTTATATAAATTGTAAACAAGGAAGCGTGTCTTCTCATTGTACCTCCTAACCCTTAATAACAAGTTCTTTCTGGTCTTAACTTGTTTCATCCCGCTCTGTATGTTTCTTCATTGCTGTCATGTGTAAATAAAGTGAAGTCCTGCCTACTGATAAGCAATCTGAAAAAAATATATTATCTGGTTGACACATAGCGTATCTGCCATCGCACAGTAGGCTCTATATAGTACATCTGTACTATTATTTTTGTAATAGTTGTCAGTCAACTGCTGAGTGTCTTCTCGAGTCTTTAGACCTCTCCGGAAGCTCAGGGTATGTTTAGCAAATTGGGGTAAAGGGGTAAAAAACATCAACCCTCGTGAAATCCATCTCACTGCAGACCGACTTAGCGTAAGTCTTTTCCATCTCAAGGTCAATGCGCTGCGGTTGTTTAAGCAAAACACACTGCTTTGTAATTGATACAAAAATATCCTTTACCTTACAGAGCCTATAAAAGGGAATTAATTTGGGGATTAAGGAAATTGGAGAAGGGAAGAGAACTACCTCTGGTGAATGCTCTTTAACCAAAACTTTCAGCACCTGACTGCCTACAACAAAGGGTAATGACGGTGATGACGGATTCTGCTGCTGTCTTTCTGTGTGGCGCGCAGTCTTCACCTGTTTTAGTGTCACGGTTCTCAGGGGCTCAGACTGGCTGCCACATTACCCCCAACTTCTGCCCCTCGGCCAAACAAACAAAGTGTGTTTCATCTGTATGTTGGGATCTGAAACATAGGGTTATGATTACATGTGTCAGTCCAAAGAGGTTTGACAGTGAGACATCAGATTGTAAGTTATGTAGGGTTTGAAGAGTTTAGAGTTTCTTTTAATTTGTGGGTTTATCTGGCAAAATAAGGTAATACATGTAATAAAGTAAAATTCAGTATGTAGAGAGTATTTGAACTGCACAAATATATCAATATTTCAGTAAATCAGTACAAAAGCAAATATTTCTGTTTGATATGACAATAGTTTATTTCAGTGGAAACTTGAATGTAGATGTTTCTTAGATGTTTATATTAACAAAATCCTAGAAATCTTAAATATGTGTCCGCTAGATATTCAGAAAAGATCTCAATGATGTCATGGATTGGCCTCAGATTTGACAAAATACAAAACTTTGATGAAAAGACCGATTTCTTACAGAATTTATTATAAATGTAACATTTCACACATTCAAATCTAGATTTTTGTATCTGTACTATTTTACAGCTTCATACTCATATGTCAACAAATCTAGAAATGTATGTGTTTACACTTCTTTTAAGAAAGAAACATAACAGAAAACACTCCAAAATATAAAATCTCATAAGCCATGAAAGAGCGTTATAGCAAGAATTGTTTTTCCTGACTCTTGATCTTGGTCTGACATCACTTGGCAGTGTGGCTTCAATAATGCATCAATACTCTTTCAACTCTCTTATATAACCGTTGTTTTAAGACACGTTTTTGTGGCCCTGACGAGTCAAAGTTGGAATGTAGTGAAATAGATTTTGGATTCTGAAGCTGCATTGCAATCAAAGTTGGAGGTACCAAGCCAATTCTTAGCATTTGAATTATAAAAGGCATTTTTCTTCTTATAGATGGAATCTTCCTCGGGTTACAGCCTGTGCTGCAACACGTCCCAACGATAGGCCCAACTAGCGGCCAATTACCAGAGGAAGCCCTGTGCTCTGGCGGGTGATTTACACCAAACACTGGAAGCAGGAGAATGCAGAGTATTGGTCTGTTAAATCAACACTGCAGACTACTGCGTCCCAGGTGATAAATGTTCAATTTAATTGTCATTTTGACCAGTCATAATGCCCACAGCTAACCTCTGAACAACCACTAATAGTAATGAGGAGACTGCGGTAGGTGTTTGCATATGTAAACAAAGAGTTTTTCTGTGCTGGAGTTACTGTAAGAAATCAGGCCTGCCTGCGCGCTTGTGAGGTGGAACACAAAGCGCAGTGGTGGTAGCCGTCATCGACTGAGCAACCCTCTAAGCAGCTGGTGACAGATCTGTCGAGATGCATGACCACTTTACACCGTGTGCTGTGTGCGTATGCGTATGCATGCGTGGATCACACACACTGTGTTTTTACTGGAGACAATGCACCCGAGGAATTTCACCAGTGTCCAGCGGTAAAAAGCAGCCTCCAAGAATTTCTCCTAAATAACATGCCCAAGGCACCTGTATGTCGTAAACACGGTCTTCTCTTTAAAGTAGCCACGCTTCTATTCACGATTCATGAATGTGCATTATGATATTTCATCGTATAGAGGTGGGTCCGTGTGCCAAATGACCTTTATTGGAGTGAGGGATGCCTGTATTTAGAGATAAGGGTTTGGAATTGCTTTGGGGTGAAAAAATGTGTTTTCACATTAGCTCATCTCCAGGCTTCATTCCGATCCTCTGACCAGTTACGTGTACTCAGGTGCATTCTTTCGTCTAGCGTTGAGGCAGGGAACACAAAGATGTTCAGATATCGAAAACTGTTAGCCTTGTCACGCTTCACGTCAGGCTTACTTCCACGTAAGCGCGCTTTGTGCGATCCTCATTTGGAGATATCCGTATGGAGACTGATTTGATGTGGCTGATATGTTCACAGTGATTTGAAATGGGATTTGATGCGTCTTTCTAACTTTGGCATAATCAATCAAATTGTGACTTCTCTAACCTGATGTCACATACTATTTAAGGTATATGAAGCAAGTTTTTGGTACATGTGAACCTGGTTTACGTAGTTACCTTGTTGCTCCGTAAGAAAGATGTCACTATCACTTCCTCTGTTAGACAATGGATCTGGTTTGAGATTATTTTCTTTTTAGTATTTATTTAATTTTTTATCTTATTATCTTTGGTAGCATACTGTATAAAGAGTTCAATTCCAAAATGAGATGACTCCTCATCTTTCAAAAATCATGTTTTTTTTTGTTCATTCCAATTAATATAAATCAAAGGGCAGTTGGTTTGTTTTTATTTAACTAACACAATAAAAACATGATTTCTGAAACATTTTAAAAACGGATTTATCCAATTTTGGAAAAAAACTCATATTTCAAATCAGTAATATTTGGCAGGATTCGGCATGTTTTTTACAAACATGTAGGAATTCATTGCTTTAATGGAGAGCATTCCATAAACTTAATAATAAAAAAATGAAGTAACAAATAAATATGTCAGAATATTTGACTGAGAATGCTTTTTCTGTGTTCATCGAAGGTTTTTACATTACTTAATTCACATCAAAGCCTGAAAGAGGCAGAAGTCATCACCCAAAGGCAAATCCTAAGCCTGAGTCAGAGCATGTTTGAGAAATGCCTGCCATCAAGTGAAATAGTTTAAAAGCAATGAAATTTTGACATCTTAAAACTGCATGTGCATAGTTGAAAAAATGACTTTAAATTTCGTATAAATACATCTCTGTGGGATCTCTTATACAGTATATCTCTGTTTTCTTCCTGTTACAGCAGTATGGAAAAGATGAAATCATTCTGGTTCACGACTTCCCTATCAAACGTTCCACAGATAAGTCTCTTCATTCAGCAAAGGGACGTTTGCGTCAGTACAGTCTCCCACCTTGATTAAAAGCTTCATGTAAAAACATATTAGGCAGTGGAAGTATGACTGCCTGAGGGTGGAGAGGTAGAATTCACTGTTTGTTTTGTGAAGACAGGAAGAAAAAGAGAAGAAGAGGGGGAGAGGTAATGGAAAGTTCAGTGGCAGGTGAGACTCACCTGAGAAGGAGAGTTGACCGGTAGGCCTGTCTGACTTTGACTGCAGTCGGGCTGGGAAGGGAATCTGTTGACAGACACTCAGATATCCCAGGGACTATAGAAAAGATAAAGGCAACATTGTTATAGGAAAGGGGCTGGTCTGAATCTGGCTGAGCTAAAGATCATCTTATAGCTTGGGAAAGTATTAGTACTTGCTGTTGGCTATACAGTGCTCGAGAAAGTAAATGTCTGTGTGAAAAAAAGTCTTGTTTTTTCCACCAAGAATGTTTTTGTATCTGTGGATATTACGCTGTTTTACTCGTTGGATTTGTTTTTTAGAAGCCTTTTGTTCAGGCAGTGCACTGTCAGTATGTGGTGCATTTACATTGGTTGCTTTGGTAATGATATCAGAATGAAGCTAAAAGATTTGAGAAGTTATGAATGACTGTTACTTTCACTTTTGCTTTGTGTATCATAACATTTAAACTAAACAGATTTCAGGTCATATAGACCAAAGATGTTTGCTTTATGGCTGAACAACGTCAGAATGTCAACGATCACTTAGTTCTGTTTAATCTGTGATATTGTATTTGACTAAATGTCAATGTTTCAAAAAGTTTCACGTTGCTGTAAATTTCCCAACATATTTTCCAACACAATCTCACGCAAAATGTTAAGCTAAAAAGGTTACTAATTCTGGCTTTATTGTATCAATTTGTACAATCTCCTTTGTACATTTTAGTATGATTTGCATTCGCACCAGTGACGTCAGGATTAAAGGTTGGGCTTTGAGGATTGCTATTTTCTAGTAATAGTGCATTTGTACGATTCACAGCGTACAAATGTATAAAAAAAATTCATTATTATAAATTTATTCTCATAAAAAAGTTACGAATTCCTATGAGATCAGGTTGTACATTTCAAGCATATAAATCTTGTCTACATTGAGTTTGCACCATGATTAATTACAGTACTAAACCCAGGATGTAAATGGCTAGATGACCATCTGATAAGAGTATATAAATGAATGTGGTGTAGCCGTGCATCCCTAAGGCCAGAGCCTATAGACATGATCCATCCATCACATGATAGTGATCAAAGAGATGCATACTACCCTGTCATTACAGAGGTTATGATCTACAATTAAATTTACAATTAAATCTATTAAAATCTCTGAAAACATAGAAAGTTAATGGCGCAATGGCATGTGGAAGTGAGACAGTCACAGGGACCTGCGTGATGAAGACGTGGTAATTGGAAGACATGCACACAAGGATGGGCAGAACCAATGTGGACAGCGTGCTGAAAATGAATGACATAAACCAGGTGTTGAACTTCCTGAATATAGATATTAAGCAGAGCTGGTAAACGCTGTCATGCCCCCTCTCATTACACTTGAATACCTGCTACCTCACACACTCAATGACATTCAGTGTCTTGTTGGAAAAGATGAAGCTACTTCTCTCATTAAAGACAACAATAATCTGCATTTGTAAAGCATTTCATTTCTAAAATGTGATGTATTTGTGAAACGGATTATTGGGTGGAAAGATGTAGGTAATGTATCTACACTTTATTTATTAGGAGTTAATTGAAACCTTTTTTGCTTTCTATGCGGCTTTAATTATGTCTGCTGAGAAAGATATTACATTTTGATGATACATTATTATAAAACCACGTTTTCGTTAGAATAATATGCTTTAAAGGGGAAATAATGTGCAATGATTCATGGAGAATAAGGCTTTGTCTTTAATGATCGGGTTATACTTATTACAGGTACTTGCTTAGGCAAGCATCAATATTATTAACTCTTATACTCGGTCTTGGTCTGAGTTTGCTCAAATTTGTGGTTCGTAGTATAAACATTTTGCCCATACTTGTTGCACTGATACTACATATGTAAATGATAGCAAAAAATGCATATTCAGTAGACGGTTTCATCTTAACAACATAAAAAAAACTTTACTGCGCGTGCGCACTTTTGTTACCACAACTTAACTTCCGATACACAAGCTCATATCCAAGTCAATGTATACGGTTTAAATGCGACCAAACTACAAGACCCATTCAACAAATTGTTTATTAAATAAAATGAACAAAAATTCAACAAATTGTTTATTTAATACAATTATTAAACTGTCAAATAATAATACAAAAAATAATATAAATGAAAATAGTTGTATTATTAGACACTAGCCAAAAACAAATCGGAAGTGAACTTAGGGTAAGGATAGTTTGTTAAACAGAACAGTATTCTATTGACTTATTAGTTACCTGAGAAGTATCGGAGGTTTGTTTGTTTTTTTACTTGGGACAGTAAACAACCATACCGAATCCAGAAGGCATTGAAAACACAACTCGTTTTATTTCAGAAATTATATATAAATATAAATCATTTTTATAATAATATAAATATAAAACGATTTAAATAATTTATAATTTTCTGTATCAACCATGTTTTTAAAGTGAAACTTAACCCCAAAATGTTGTCATAATTTACTCGCCCTCAGATTGTTCTAAACCTGAATAAATGTTTTGGTCTTTGTTGCTGAACACACAGGAAGATATCTGGAAGATTGTCAAATCTCATCCCCGTTGACTGCCATATATTTATGTTCCCTACTATGGAAGTAAATGGAGGAGTCGATGAGATCTGACATTCTTCCAAATTTCCTCTTGTGTGTTCAGCAAAACCTTAAACATGTTGGGAACAATTTAAGGGTGTGTAGATGTTGACAGCATTTTCATTTTTTGGTGAAGTATCCCATTAAAACAATACTTTTAGTGCACTTTTTTGTCTGTTTTAGGATAAATATCATCTTTAAAATTAGACTTTATGAATCCATTAAGAGATCAAGTTTTAACACTGTTCTTTGCATAATATGACCTGTTTCTGCAATGAAACTTTGAGCCGCATTCAGAAATTGACAGTCCTTTCATCACTCCCTGCAGGAAATGAGTCCCGGTCTAACAGCAGTGCGATGAGCTACTGATCCTGCCTCGCTCTCGGCCGCCCTCGTGACTGCTCAGTAATTTTCCTGTTGTCTGGCCCCGTCACACCTGTGAAGGCATAATTAGCCTCATACTGAGGTTTCCTGCAGTTTTCACTGAGAAACCACAAAGACTTTGAGCTTGAAATTTCTCCCTTCGGCTCAATATTGTGGCGGAGGTACCTGTAGCCGGACTCGCTTGTCTCTTCAGATTTCCTTGAATTCCCCCAAATTCCTGATCCGAAGCTACCAGATACGTACCATAACAGAAGACGGGGCATGATGTGGCCTGGGCAGATCATGGAAATCAAAGGAACCCTGTTGGGGTTTTCCTTCACTAGAAACATTCAACCCTTCATAAGTGGAATAATGATGGAAGCCTGTTAGGCTGAGATACTGTCAGAAGCGGTGTTTGATCACACCCTTTGAAAGGCTGCATACAATACGCTTGTGTATTTTATAATATTCATGGGTGGTACCCGACCATTCCGGCTTTCTCAAATCTGATAAATGGTTTAGAAAGTGTGACTTGTGTCAATGCAAACGGTTGACTTGTCATGGAAGAGGGTGGAAAGTAAAACTACCTGACTATTTATACGCAGCCAACAAAATCCTGGTGGAAAATGTGTGACTAAATATTTTTCTTCAAGGTGTGTTGAGCTAACATCACAACAAAACCTAACCTCCCATTTTCCCCTATGCCTCTGTTAAAAGAGGATATCTAGAGATCATTGTTCCTTCCATGACTTCACACTTTTTTTTTTAGCAGTGTGCAAATATGTTTTGAAGAGATCGCCAGCCCTCTGTGGAGCAATTTAGTGCAATGATTTAATCAGTTTTGTCTCCATAATGACATAAGAAGCGTTTGATATACGGTATAATCACATATTCAGACTCCATGTTTCAGCAGGTTCGCGATAGCCTAAGGTAGCTCATAAAACACACAGCCAGACCGAAGGTGTGAATCATGCCGTCACATGGATAATTCACACTTGATGTGTGCTTTGTCACCCCCATTACAAACACCCACCTACGGTCTTTAATGTCCTCTTGGAGTAGTAGGTAAAGTGTAGATCTCAGGTTCAGGCTTTTACCTCTGCCGTTGACGGACAAACTTTACCCGCTGGGAAGTTCAAGCTGGTGTCATTAGTCTTTCAGCATTGGGGAGTATGGCTTCAGAGTCTGCTAGCTAAATGTAATGTGTCGCGCAGGCTGCCATGCTTAATTGAGATATCCGTGTCTGTTAGCAAACATTCCATTGTCCGCGTAATGTCTCTATCACTTTTTCACAACACTGTCGACTAGACAGCCGTGCGAGCCTTTGATTTTATCTGAATGATGAATTGGGGCTCTAGAGGAAAAGAATATTATTAATGTGTACTTCAAGCCTGCAATTCACAGGTCTTGTGTTTCAAGTAACAACGACTAGTTGGAACGCAAAACGGCAAAGCTAGCTGAAAAACAAGCAATAGTCGCGTTCATGTCCACAAGGCAGAAATATTTTTACTGGCAGCGCAAACATATGTCAACCCTCAGACCAATATAACTGTAGTCTTCAAGAAAACGTCTAAAAAAGAATTGCCCTCAGGTTAGAAGGCTTTCAGTTGTAAACTTAGCAGTAGCATTTTGAAACAAAAAGAGCTATGCTAGAGATTTTTGTAGCATTGACTTATTTATTTTTTGTTGGCATCAATGTGAAAAATAAACCTTTAATAAAATAATTAGAACGACAATTAAAAAAATTGTACAATTGCTGCTTAGTATTATGTGGTGTTAAATAACCTTTGATATGGACTCCAAAGAGATGTAACCACTCATCTAAGAAGTATAGTTGTTTGTTGCGTTTGGTGGTGTGTGAAGCAGGCAGGTGACGGCCGAGTGATGACAGGTGTATACGCAGCTGAGACAGGTGAACGTTGGACTCTGCACCCGGAGGAAAGCTATGACAACAACTTCAGACCACCAAGCCTAACTCAAAGACCCCAAAAGTCCTGTTGTTGTTTCATAAACGAGAATTTGTCTGGTGACAGCGTGAACTGCTAGTAGAGTTAATGACTGAGTGCAAATGAGTGAGAATAGTTGAAAGAATATGTTAACTGATGAACTTGATAGTAACTTTTATTTCTCTTAAACCTCGGATTAATACAAAGAAAGAATTATTAGATGTTCCTTAAAAGCAGATTATCAAAATATTATAATATCATAGTCATTTATATAATATACAACCGAGGAAAAAATTAAGAGACCGTATTGTGGCCGTTAGTGTCTGTCGAATTTCAACTAAATCAAACCTCAGGAGCGACAAAGTCATCCAACAGCAATGTGCAAGACTGACAGCATGACAAGACACATGAAAACTGTGATAAAAATCAAAGTGATCTATTTTTTCTGCTTTTCCAAAATACATATACAGTATTAAACAGTACTGCTGTTTTCCTTAAAGTTAACTTGTTTTCTTTCTAGTAGTTGAGGTCTGAAAAAATTGCGCGCGTCTTTTCTGTTATTTTAACCTGTTTCTCCAGTTTTCATTTTCAGCCAATAAATGCAAATTTAACCAATATTTTAAATTTGGTAGGAATATTGTCAGTAGTTTACAGATTACCTTGATTTAAAGTGGTATAAGGAAAATTAGGAAAAAGTGATGGCGATACTGTCTGTCAGTGTGTTGGAAATGACCAGGTACAGCACAGCTGTACAGTAACCAGGCAAAGCTTTCGTTTCGTTTGGAGGCAAGTTTGAGCATCTGCCAAAAAAGTACTTGTATCAAAGTGGAATAACTGTTTGTTAATAAACCATGTACTTTAATAGATAATACTTGTTGTGTACAGTGCTTAACGTATGTCCTGAATGCTACACAAGACTGGAATCAGTTTGCAAAAGCAAATATTCAAGCAGCCAAGCAACACTGTTAAACAATCTCAATGCAGTTCATTGCAATAAAAGCTAAAATATACATCAGTGGTATTTAATTCGACTGTATAATATAATCCACAGAGCAATTTTACTTGACCCTTTATTTAGTTTTGTCAGGTGCGTGCCTAATAACAATTATGGGTGCGTACCCTCAGAAGCAGACTGCATCCGTCGACACTCAGGACACAGGTATGGCTTGTACATTAATTATGTTTACGCCTCTAAAGATCTTTCTATACGGCGTGTATCAAACTTCAGCCGATGCCTTTTGATGTCCTAACATGTCTTTCACTTGCTGTCTTGATTCCCTGCCTGACTGCATGCTTCCACCTGTTCAACACAAATCCTCCGCATTTTTCAAATCCTCGGCGCATTTAAAGATTCATAATAGTATTTTCACTTCACACCTTTGAGAGCAGTGCCGCTGTATGAAATTAACAAACGTGCGCAATAGTGAATTGATTTGTACAGTTGTAGGAAAACGTGTCTGGGACATTTTCAGATGTGCAGTTGAGGTTGCCTGCAGGTGGCACTCTTGTTACTGGACCTCTTGAGGGCTTTGGGGAGATGTGAAAGCAGATCATTGGGACATTAAGACGTTCAGAAGTGACGGTACGATTTTTCTAGATGCATTGATATTGTTCTGTTTCACTTGAACTGCGCCGCTATGCACATATGAAACTACAAAAGAAAAAAAGAAAATTCCTCACTGTCAAAGCTACTGAAAATCATGTCGTAAAACTGAACTCTTTAACAGGTAAATACATTAATCCAAGTAAATGATAAAAAGTAAGGATACATGACACAATTTGGTTTGTGTTAAAATAATAATAATTTATAATAAAATTCTGATAATTATTTCTCCTGTTTCTAAGCGTGTATCAAGTACAACTAAGTCTCAAGATCTTCGTTTCTTGAGACTTCATTTCTTAATTTTTACGATAAACACTTTGTTTTTTGGTGGGGGGGGCGTTGTGTTGTTTTCCAATCGCTAAACATCCGATTATTTTTCTGAAACAAATCTGCATGGTATTAGACGCAAAGTCATACAGTTGTTTTATTCACAAAGTGGAAATGATATTGACATTTAAGTGTTTGCTAAGAAAAGAAGTTGTTTTTTAAATGTGGGTAAAGTATAAGGTGGATAAATAGGATCAACTTCATTATAGATTCTACAGTGATGACGAACCTTTACACAGCGTGTCACCGTCATTGGCTGCCAGCTATTGGAAACGATGGGAGTCCAACTCGCATAGCAAGCCTTCACTATTTAGCAGCAAACCCTTAAGTTTAAAGGGGCCTTTTTCTCTCTTTACCTCTTTCTCCCACACCCACAGCCAACACATACTCTCACACTCCTCCTCTCACCCATCTCATTGGCAAGCACACTTGGACGCTTTGACCTGATCTGTTTTCCGGCCAGCTGTGTGGGAAAGTCACCTTTTGATTTGATCACATTTAAATGCGGAGAAGGCCGGAAAGAGGTGGATGTGTCAGTCCTGGAGATGCTTGACGTAGTGCTTGAATGGGAGCCGTTGTTGTTGGGGACAAAAATGCGACAGGCGGCTTTATCACTGTTACCAAGACTGACCATCTCAAAAATTATTGTCTCCTTTGAGCTGGGATCCGCACATTAAAGGGGCCCAACCCAACCGAAACACACTCGCATAGACATTCAACAGACGTTGCTTTGCTGTTCAACATCTTGACAGTGATGGGATGTCTTTCTGTATCATTGTATTTTGTCATTGCTTTTGGACCGCAGATTCAATTTGAATGCATATTTAAACAAGGCTTTAAACGCCATGTCATTGGACAATAAACCCATTTGAAAATTGTTCAAGAAATTTGTTTATAAAAATGAAATTCTGTTTAAAGTTCACAATATTTGGTGTGAAAGAAAACTGAAATCATTTAACTAGAATTGCCTTCTTATACATCCCAACAACAGCTTTTCTGACTGTTGAGAATTCTATAGACGTGTCATTCAAACAGTAAAGGATATAGCTATACAATAGTTTCTAAAGAAAGCATTACGTCATTTGAAAGCATGTTGTGTGTCTGCCAAGTAAGGTAATTGTGTCAGCAAAGTGATGAGATCATTAGTGAATTAACACTTTGTTGAATTGCACATGGTCTGTCAGATAAATATGGCATATGTTAGTTTTGGAACACATATTGTAGTCTTGGAGACAGAATCTTCACTGTTATAAAATAGGCACAGCGTAACAGATTACATGTACTTTCTGTATGAATGCTGTTCATTTTCAGTTACTGAAGCTGTTAGTTAGAGTTCAGTTTTGCGTGTTTGCATAGTATCTTGTACACTGCATAACAATATTTAGTATTTACAAAAGACTTGTACAGTATATTGAATTTTTTAAATAAATGAAAGCTACCAACAATGTTATGTAGACGGTATTCTACTAGGTAAATAGAAGCTCTTTCTTCTAAAACTGAAAAATATTTTTATTTAAAATACTTTTTCAAAGAATTGCTTTAAAAATGAATATAAGCAGGGTCAATCTGAAGTAAAACTCACTTTATATTACACCGTATAGGTAAAATGTAAAATATCGTTGCTGTCCTTCTGAAATCTTGTATGTCCAAACTTGCAGTTTTTCAGGAAATGGAAAAAACACTGAACTTGATTAAATACTGTGTAGTCAAAGTTAACAAAAAAGTTTTAATAACTTTTTATTGGTTCGATATTTGTGAAAACCAGTGACAAACATAAAGGGTGATTAATAATAATGATGGCATGAATAAACTACAAAATATGGAGATACAAGGTTTCAGAAGGAAGGCAGGTGAAATGTTGTTCAGAAATTTACTTTCAGATTGAATGAATAAGATGTCTTTAGTAAGAATTTTCATTCACTGTAATCTTTTCTCAGCACACCACACATTATCTTTAATTCATCAAACGAAACTAAACAATAACATCATATTCAAGGGTAGTCACAAAACTGCCAGCGCCATCATCAATGAATGTTTGAGGTTTAATAAGTCTATAGTTTTAGGATACCCTGAAATGAAAGCTAAACAATTTAGTGTATATTTTTCCTTGTTTACCAAAAATACAAATTGTGTTTTAATCAACAGACTAGTCACTAGCCCAACTGCTTTGTGACAGATGGTATAAAGTGCGGGGCTGAGCTTTTTCTTGTAAATGTTTGTGCCATGAAAGTCATTCTCATAAAATAACAGCAGTAGATAATTTGTAAATTTTATTTATAGCAGCTCTTATAATGTATTATTTTAATCACTGTCTGCAAGTAATTAATGAAATTTTACCCACATCCGCTTATAATAATAGTCCAGTGTTTTCCCCAGAAACAGTGACAGCTCACCTGCTGTCCAAAGGCCTATTTAAACCAACAGTGATAACCGTAAAGATAAATAGAATAATAACTTAAGTAGAACGTCACACAGGAGTGAATATAGACCGGTTTCTTTTATATACAGTTACGATGATGGGGCTGATGACTGGCAGGTGAAGGGGATTGCAAACGAGGAACTGGTGCGGGAAGGTGGGGAAAGGATTCCTAGGGGGAAACGGAGTGGGACTGTGACATTCTCTGTATGTTTATTTACATTTATGCATTTCGCATATGCTTTTATACAAAGCGACTTGCATTGCATTATACTATACGTTTTGTTTCTAAGTATGTGCAATCCCCTGTGATGGAACCCATGCCCTTGCATTGCTGGTGCCATGCTCTAACCACTGAGCAACAGGAAAGCGTATAGTTATCATTCTTGTAGGTAACTGATTAAAAAGCGGCTTTTGCTTCTGTGCACTTAAGACATCTATATGTATACAGCCTTGGTAATGACTGGCTAAATTATTGGCTAATTATATACATTATAATGCCCCCCCAAGATGTTAAATTCACAAAAGTCATTGATATATAAATATGGGCTTTCATATTTTATTGTGCAGAGAGATCTGACAGCTTCTGAATGACCTGTTTTTGCTGTTTACTTTCCATATATGGTGTAGGAGAGAGCTTTGAGTCGTAAACGTTGGAGTGTGTCAACATAGTAGGTCAAATCCTTTTTTGTTTATGATCCGTCCTCTATCAAGAGTTCAAGGTGTTTATATACGAGTTAATATGAGAACATAATAAGGATTTATTGTTTGTTGTGCATAACACTGGATAGCTTCTTCAATGATGAGAATAATGTATTCACTGTATCATCCTGTACGTGAAAACGCTCCTCTCTCACCTCACACACAGTCATACTGTGAATGGCTGACAGCTTTGTTACCGTCCCTGCAGTAACTCTAGATCAATGTACCTGAGGAGCTGCGAATTATTGTGGGTTTTGATCGCACAAGTATCGGCTGACAGTGCCATGCCACATTTTATTTCAAAGAGCTCGCTGTGACAATGGCTTCTGGTAATAATAGTATATGTTTCCCCTCCTGGAGAGGTTGTGAATGCTATCTCGCCACACCATCTCATTCCATCTGAGCCTCACACAAACCACTGACATATCACACAAATACCTCCTTTATTAGCTGGCAGTGATTGTTTGCTGCATGGGAGAGTGGCCCCTAGGACCCCAGCACACATTCCAGCACAGCGTTACACTTAAATGACATAAAGATGGAGGTATATCTCTGCGGAACAGGTCTGTACTGGCTGCTTTATATCTGCAGTAGCTTATCCCTGTTGTTGCAGTATGTGTTTTGTAGTGTAATACAACAGTCTACAGTGCGTTAAAACTAGTTTAACACTGAAAGTGATGGTTCACCCCTCAGAAATGTTCTTTCATCACCTTCATGTCATTGAAAACATGTTTGTCTTTCTTTCCATAGCAGAACACTAAAGACATTTTAAAGAACCAAACAAAATTGTCCCCCCCATTGATGCTCATTGTATGGACACAACAAAACCACTGAGACATTTCTCAAAATATCTTCTTTTGTGTCCCACAGAACAAAGTGTTCTGAACCACATGGGGGTGAACAATGACAGAATTTTAATTTTTGGGTGAACTATCCCTCGGGAAAACCTTTGCATTCGCCCCTCAAGTTGGGCTTTTTGACACATTTGGTTCCACTTTGCACTTCTGATCAGAAACCGTGAGTTGAATGTTGTCCACCTCCATGACTTAATTCCATATTTGTTTGCCAAAGCGAGATATTTAATTATAGTCTTTCCTCGTGTCTTCATCTGACATCAGCACGAGCTGCCCAGCTGTGTTTTTCTGAAGACAGAAGGACATGTACACAGTCTCCTCTGACCCAGCGGTGAACTGCAGAGGCAGACGGTGGAGTGACATGACACTCGGATACTCGACTAACCTGAGCATGCATGACAGACAAGAAAAGTTCCAACATCATCACTGTGCAACCGCATTTGCATCTGTTCATTCCTTTTCAAGTTACTAGAAATAATTTATAGATATAGGAATCATAAAAACAATTCCAGACTTGAAACAACAAGTGGACGATGCGAAAGCTTTAAATATCAACTTTCCTTTCTTGAAGAAGCTTCAAGCTGTCCAAACAATGATAGTGGGGGACATCAACAAGCAACATGAGGCAACCCTGGGAACGGGGAATGCGGCATTTGGAATAGGGGTAGAGGGAAAAAGTCTTATTTTCCTTTGCCTCAGAAATATGAACTTGCTTCCCACATCTGTTTGCACCATTGCCAGGTGCGTAGTCCTGCCAGTCCAGGGCCATCATGATGACTTCATGCTGTACACAACGTATCTTAAAATATCAATCAAGATTTAGTTTATATCTTTGAAGGACCTTCTCATTTATGGGATATCCACTAAATGTTGCGATTTAATGCATCATATACTGTTTACTTACTTTCATTGTTTGGATAGCTTAAATATATACATAAATATAAGTATATGTTTATTGCATAATGCGAAATGTTGCCACTCCTTGAAGACTCTCTTGGCATGCAGCTGAGCCGAAGTCTTTTTCAGTGAAGAATCTGCATCTTGTTGCTTGTTCGAACTTGTTTTCTGGAGAGAGCCTGACAGATCTGAGTTCACTGAAACAGTTCTCAGCTGGTGTTGCCAGGTGAAATGACTAAGCCACGTAGTCAGAGTCATTATGGTATTTACCTCACTTCCAGAGCTCATGCATGCGGTGTCATAAAGGCGACCTTTTATTGAACTGGTTGATCGAAGGCGACGACTAATTCCACTTGCCTCGACTTTTGCTTGACAATCAATAAATAATCCTACATAAAATGGAAACATAGTTTTGGAAAAATAACCATATTTTTCCACTAATGGAAAGAACAGCCAAACTGTTTGAGAAGTCACAGAAGAATTATGCAATGTTGGAGTTTGTCATGTGTACTTGTTCTTCTGTAGACATGCATGATGAAACACATTTCAAGCCGGTCTGAATTGGTGATGCGTTAAATTCTGAATAAGCCCCACTCCGAGGTTCCATTCATCTTGGTGAGCAAACAATGCAATTATAAGCATTTTAAGGGATTAAAGGTAGAGGAATGATTTTGGATAATGTAATTGACGTCCATAGATTCTGAATGATTCGATATAATACAATCACTGTCCTTATCTAATTTACCTTATGTACACTAGTCTCAAAAGTCTTGTTTAACTGAATTAGGTACTGTACGTTTTGAAATATGACTAGTTGAAGTTCAGACATATAGGCCCTAGAGCCAGATAGGTCACATAACTGAAAGTGGAAAACATTGCTCAAGTTTCCTAAATGTTCTTATATATCAGGGGTGTGGTGGTGGGGGTTGTGGTGGGTGCACCAAAAACAGGGCAACAAAAGTCCCATAAAGCCTTGTGGGCTAAAGTTTTGTCTTACTGTACTTATCATGTAGGACTCGGGTTAGTCTGGTGCCTTCAGTCGAAATCAAACACTTGGATTCTAGGGTGATTTTAATTATATGAATAATCTTATTTTTGCATGAATTTGTCATAAGTGGCACATGTTTATTTGTGGCAATAGCCAACAATACATTGCATAAATGAAAATTAAAGATTCATTTTCTACTGTAAATATAACAGCTTTTTGTGAGTGGATGCAGCAAAATCCTGAACAAAAAATGGCCTACAAACTTAGCTCACTAAAGTTTTTTGCACCCTCAGATTCCAGATTTTCATCTAGGTATCTCAACCATATAGTTTCCTATCCTAACAAACCATACATCAACGGAAAGCTAATTTATTCAGCTGTAAGATGACGTATAACTCAGAATTTCAGGGTCACATATAGCTTTTGCTTTGAAGCACCTCTAAAAATCTGTTAGAAAATCCTTTTATAAGAGTGTCCCATCCACCAAACCTGCTTTTATTAAATACTTTAACATTTCATTCAAGTTTGAATTCTTTTATTTTGTAGAATACCTGTTAGAACAGCCTGCCACGTGGATGTAAATAATGAAGTCATTTCTGTTGCATTTGTCATTCAATGTATTTTGCAGCTGACTCGATTGTCCTAATTTAAGTGATGCAGAGTTCGTCTGTCATCAAACGGTTAAAAACACAGACTTGCTATGGTTTGCTCTGTCACTACAATCCTACTGTTTTTATTTCTTCTTTCAAGGAGACCATCAGTGATGATGCACCGCCACATTCCTTGCTAACTGTACTCTGAAAGAGGTGATGAAAAAGAAGAGTGAATTAATAAATGTAATGTCGTGAAAGCTGTCATCTTGAACCATTTCTTATGCTTCACTGTATGGTTTTTCACGCATTCTTTTTTACCACATGCACAAATGCTTGTGATATCATTGTAGTACTCTTAAGATTAACTGACTATAGTTTAGTATATCGACATGAGTATGTTAAGATGTGTGTGCGATTGTGCGATAATGGTGATAATATAGCTTTTCAAGATGGTGATGGGAATGAAATTTATTTTCACATTATCTCAAATCTCATTCCAAGAAGAAACATCACACGAGCCCATGCGTCTATTCGTTTCATATACTACAAGTAGCAATCAAAAACGTTTAGATCACACAAACATGCAGATGAAAGTGATTCGCAAAAACCCCAATAAAAGCCAGCAACATCCTCCTGTGTTTAGAACTGGAGGCACGGAAAGAGCAAATGTACACTTATCCCTGTGCTTTAGGCCACGGGCATGGCTGCTTTAACGCCATAATCCTGCTATTATTTCTGTTCCTTTCTCTGAAAATTACAGTTTTCACCGCATTAAGTTGGAACGGCTCCCGTGCTGATGTATTCACAGCCTTCCTGATCATTTGGCCTCCAGTCCTCAGGTCGTCTTTGACTGGAGTCATTAACACATTCTTTACACGTCTGAAGGGATGGGGCGAGGGTGCGCACCCCAGCCTTTTAATGTACCTGCAACTCCACCGGGGCCGTGTGCTTTAAATATCCCGCAATATTGTTCTTCTATATTCCACAAATTGGGTTGAGTTGCATGCTGGCACAGGTCTGGGAAGACATTATACATAAAGTGTAATTCTAGACACATGCCACACATGATGAGGAGAGGCCAGCAGGGAGGGAGATCTGTAATTAAGAGCAGTTTGATGGTATTTCCTATGGCAACATGAGAGATCGGCTTCATTGTACGAGGCTGCGCGAGACCTCCTGTGTCGTGCACTTCATTCGGCTATACAACTGTCAGCAACTAAACTCACAACCCGTGGAATGTGTCTTAAGTGATACTTCAAATCCCCGCTGCCACCCAGCCTATATCCTCCAAATAAACAAAGCAACACTCGCACACACATTTCAGGATTAGGAACTGAAAATGAGCTCAACTGTGATTCTGTTATTATACAAAACATCTCCTGTTGTGGTTCTGCACATACACAGATCATCTTTGTCACATGTGCAGAGTGTATTTTGTGTAAGGGACCATGATACTCCACGACATACAGCTGGAGGAAAATATGTGTTCGAATTATTTTGATCTCTGAAAGAAAACTGTATACAGTTTGATCTCCAAAGGGTTGACATGCTGTCTCCTGTGCAAATATATTTTCACAGTTACACTTAAAGTAAGGCAGTTCATGACATGACAGCACCCGAGTAGATTTGATTTTGTATCAGTATTTTGTTGTCTCTTCATCACTCAGCTTTGTGGGCCTGTGCAAATTCAAAGAAAACATCAAAGAATGTAATTGCACAATGTCAGATCTGCTATAACCACTTCAATGGGATAACCGTCTATGTAGGATTAGTTGTATGGTCAAGCGTAGTAGACTAGTAAAAGAGCCATGAGACTCTAATTATAGCCGATCAACTAGTAAATAGAAATTAACTACTTCTGAGAATAGTTCCAGATTACGTCCACCCTTTACAAACTAGAAACTTTCGTTGAAAATAAAATATATATAATATAATAGTGGTACAATATTAGTCAGATGTTTCTCATGATGCTAAGAAACCTTCAGACTTTATAAAATAATCCTAAATGAAATGAGAAAACAAACTACATAGTTGTGCCAACATTTTCGTTTATTACATTAAGGTACAAATGTTACTTTGAAGAAAAACTTTTTATTTAAAAATAAATAACTTTTCTTACATAAAGAAAAAGCCTAAAAGAGCATGATAATACGGTTTGAAGACATCTAAGGGTGAGGTTTCAAGGATCTGGTGGATTGTGGATTTTTAGTTGCAACATAATTCCCATAGTTATTTGTGTTGGTTTGGATGAGTTTAATGTGGAAAATATAATGAAGAACAAGTGACCCTGAACCTTTGACCAGTACTGAACACTAAAGAAATTTCCCAAGACCTTGTTTGCCAAATGATACTTGCATGCACATCAAGAGTTATTTCTACATGCTAACAGTATTATAAATGATGAAATTGACAAATGGTAGGTGTGACAGTGTAATATCTTAAACTGACTCTTTTCTCTGTAATGAGCATTGTTGGTCTGATTTTTGGTTGATATCTGATGTGTGGAATAGGGTCTAATGTCCCATTTGCCCTTTAAGTAGATGCATATAGTATTCTCAACAATACCTAAAGTGCATGCTTGAGCAATAAAACAATTTAAAAGAGGAGCCAGCACTAAGCATTTTAATAAGATAGTGGGTTTATTAGTGGTTTTTAGACATGTTTCATCTTGGGGCGGTTGTTTAAGCCCACTGCAGGAAGGACTCCCACCATACTGGAATGACATCTCTCCCAATAAAGACAATCAGTAAACCGCAATGAAATCATCACCAAAGCTTCCCTGTTTGCTGGGCACACACTGTAAAAAGGTTCAATCAGATTAGATAGCATAACATTCACCAAGACATTTGAAGTTGACAGTTTCTGAAAGAGAATCCAGGTGTGCCCAGCGTAGCTCATAAACTCCACAGGTGGCTCTCACATTTATCAGTATCAGAAATGGGCTACAAGAAAGCGATTCGATATAAACTTAGCAGGCACGATAAAATAACTGAGGGGGGGTGGCACACTGGCACGCCGACAAGAAAACTCAACTCCTAGACGAGTGTTTCACAGAGAGTCTCTGTTAACTAAATGGCCTCATTGTGAAAGGAAGGCAAAGACATAACGAAAGGAGGCAGCTAGATGTGGAATTTGTCTCCCCTTAATTGTTCTCCTAGCACTTCTTGTCTCCTCCATCTACATGTGTTAAGCTCTCCACCGTCATGCCATTCAGGCTATGGAAAAGAAGCAAGAGCCTTAGCCAAAGAGAGTAACATCCAAAAGCTTTTTCAAAACCACACAATATTGTGATTCAGCTCATGGTGACTGGGTGTCCGTGTTACTTTAACCGAGGCTGTTTGGCCAGCTGCCTTTTCACGCTGTTGCCTATTGATGAGTTTTCATCCGATTCTCAATGGGACGTTTTGTGACGATTATTCAAGGGGGTGACGCTCAGATCTTTTCGAACTTTTGGATTCAAATTCCTCTTGACATCATCCTTCACAATGGCAAAGCCCCTCTTTTGCCGTCCCTTTCGCCTTTTGGGGAGGGGGGACAAAATAAATAGCATCCAAAAGTTAGCTGGATTTTGCATAGTTAACATTTCGCTAATGGGCAGGCCCGCTTCTCAGGGAGACTGGACAGCATTTTTGGGGGCCACGGTGGCGTTGTTGTGGTGACGGCGCTGGGAAGTGAATGAAGCAGATGTCAGCGTAATCCATCACCCCTCCTCTCCCCCTCTATCTGCCTATTGCTGAGACACCCTCCTTAACACCACTCATCAATTAAAGCTTTACACCAGCCCTACCATTAACATGCAAGAGCTTTCTTAAGCTTACTTCTTGCCCCGCGGCGGTCATCCACGCTAAAAAGTGCCCCGAATCGCTAGTCAACCATAACTTAGCAATGTGTGTTTTGCGGATGATACTACTCCGTTAAGGCATCGCCCAATTGGTGATGTCTCTTTTTGTGATCTAGAAAGCTGTATGATGATGAAGACCATGTGACTCAACAGCGGGTCATTTATTTGAGATTAGGAGCGTTGTAAAACTATTGGGAGTTCACCCTATAAAATGAATAAACATAAAGAACAAACATGAAACATTCTTAATAAACAGCACAAACGGTGCAAGCCAAGGAAATATTTATTAACACTGTTCAAAACATAATGCACAACATTTTTCAACCATTTTTGATGACACAACCATGTACGATCAATTTGGCAAGACATCTATTGAAATCACAGACTGTTGCGAAATATCAGTTACATCAAGGCCGGCATGTTTTTAAACTCCTGACAGAGTCACGCTTCATTTCAGTTGTTCTTTGGTTAAACCCCTCCAACAGTCATGCATTTTACTCCGTACCATAGAGTTTTGTCCCAGGATTAGTTTACTATAGTTTCCCTTATTGATCCCACATCGGGGACTGTTGTCATGACGATGCTACGCTTAACTGTTTACTGATTGGCTTTCATGCTGAAATAAGACATTGTGTACTAGGCCAACTACACCATTATGAGCGTAACTTCACAAACACAATGTAGTGGCAGTTTACACGATGTAGATTAAATAAACACAAGTGATCAAGCTGGTACCATGACACAATAATGCTCACACGGTTTTTAGCTTATCTCCCTAATTTCTGTCCGTCTAAAGGACATCGGTAGTGGGATTTTCCTTTACACAAAATAAATAAAATACTCATATAAAAATAATCTCTTAGAAAATATACGACAACATAGGGACGATCTGTCTGGACAACCGCATTTGCTCACAACGCGCAAAACACTAGCATTAACTACTGTTGCAAAACAGAACAGGACTAGCAGCAAAAGTGTTATATTACCTATAATGTATAGCATTAACAGTATCAGGTATCTGATCTCAACATTCGATATCGGTAGCAGGTGGAAGCATCTCCTGAATGTTGGCGATTTCATTCCAAAGTGAATTTTTTACTGATTCGGTTTCTCTGCCCACACAGCAAATATTTGCAAAAGAGAGGGGAGCCTGGGGTCACATTAGCATAAACCTTTGTGTCAGCTGAGGTCATAAAGTTAAATATAAGTGGGAAATTCGATTGTTCTAAGGAACTCTGAATGAATATCCTATGTAAATTGGCTTATTGTCTTTTCTGAAAAAAGTGGGTCTGTTCACTTTGAAATGAATTAGCCTTCACACGATGCTCAATCCCAGTGTGTATTTGTACAAAGAATATATGTGCAAGGGTAGACACTGACATAGAGGGTTAAAATGTCAGCACAGAAACACAAAGACAGTGGTGTCTCCGCGTACAGAGACTAGCAATTATCTTGAGTGCAGCGCACTGCTGTTTTTGTATCATGCGTTGTCGTAGGTCCATCCCTACAGCACATGAAAATACAGTGTAAAACTTGGTCAGTTGATTTTATGCAAAAACAATATCAATAAAGTCTAATCTAGTAAACACGAGACGAAAATCAGTAGTTTTCTTATTAAATAAATTAGCTGTTTTTCTAAATAAACCGTTAAATATAGCCATTGTTGTGTCCATGCAATTTTTGTGTTGGAAAATTTATAACAGCAATCCCTCAGCCCATGTCTTTTAGCCAAAAGTTCCTCGAGAAGTAATTTCACACTACCGGCGGGGCAGAACACCCCGCGCCTACGTCCTTCTCATGGTCCACAGATCAAGCTTTTCGCAGGCTACTTCGCTCTGTTGCTCAGTACTGGAACAAACAGGTGTCTACCGGTACCAATACCAAAGCCCTCAGCGTAGCTCTTGAGCTGCATGCATTCCATGCAAATTTCTCCATCTGGGTGGGGTAACACAACCAGATCCGAGCATTCTGTGCAAATGGCTCTATTTTCTACCTTGAATCCATAACGGTGGTCATCATCAGTGTTGTGACTGTTTCAGACCCTCTACCAGTCAAAAACGGCTGTGCATAAATACCGCAATAAATATATCACTTGCACGTGTACACTTCTGTCCGCTCACTGCAGGTGTTGCACTTGACGTAGCAGCACCAAAGAAACTTGCAGTTGCACTGCCACACGCGGGAATACTGGTGCGTGTTATATCCTCGGCCGCAGCACATGAGGTCGCAGCCGTTGGCCTGCTGAGAAGTCTTGTTGCAGATTCTGCCGTGGGTTCCCATGCTGCCCGTCACGGGATCTGCCTCGCAGTAGTTGGGTGACTTGTCGATGTACACCAAATCCGTGTCCATGGGTTTCCGGTACGAGTATGGTTTTTTAATCTTGAGGAAGGTGGGTCTCTTGTTTCGACTGGCTCGGACCGGTTCCACGTGCACGGCATGATTGTACTTTTCCTTGAGGATGTACCCAAGCTGGCGGAACTTTGGGAGAGTGGTCCAGCAGGTCTTGGTGGTGCAGGACCCAGATACGCCGTGACATTTACACTCTAAACGCATGTTCTTTTCCAATATCTGAAAAAGAAACAAGTCAATACTTTAAGGTTGCTTAGGAATACACAATCATAGCCGGAGGTAATTCTGAAAGTTGATTCGGTGACACATTTTCAGTGTGCAGTCACCCATTACAAAAGATGGGAATGTCTGAGGAAGGAAATGACCCTTGCTAATGACCCTTGCTTTAGCATATTTATAAAAAGTATTTTGATATAAACTGTGGTTTAAACATTTTGCAAATATTGACGTCAAACAAAAGGCACATTTCAGCAAACCACGATCTGACTGGCCTAACAAAACAGCAGAGATTAGTGCAGTCACCCTCGGCAAAATTTGTGCATACAGTCGTGTATTTCAGAACATATTTCCGGCAATGGTTTTAACAGGTTGAGACAAAGGATGTTAACATTCCGATTTAAAGAATGCAAAGATTGTTAAACCTGCAGTGCTATACTACCTCATTCCTTCTGGCCTGCGAAACGCAGTCCGTGTGTTAACCAGCTTTCCGACTCCATGTAGCAAGGCTACTTGTTTTGTGTACACAACAAGCGCCACAAATTGTTTCGAGGGGCAAACTATCAAAAGTCTCTTGTCTTGTATAAGCAATGGAGCGGAATCTGCACAGGATATGATATAAACAATGACTGAATGATGATCGCAGAGTTCCTACAACAATCGGCCTGTGTGTAGTGTACACAGATAAAGCTCGGGAGTCCAGTTTCAGGTGCCTACACAACAAGTCAAACTCCGCAGGTGAAAACAAGACATTTCGAGCACTACTTTGTTATTTTTTAATCCACAACACGTGCCAATCATTTGTTTATAGCCTCGCTATAGTTTCGACAGTTCAAAAAGCAAGCACAGGTTTGCACAGAATGTATGAATGAACAGGCAAATGAAAGCAGAACTCACTGAAGCAGAGTGCCTGTTTAGATATGAAAGATATCTGAATGGTGTGATTGGCATCAGTGAATTGTCTTTCCAGGCGGTGTGATTGGTTAATGTGTCCTTTCTCTCTTTCCCTGTTTTGCTCTGTCTCTCACGTTCGGCTCTTGGTGTGGGTGGGAAAGCGTTCACGTTGCTTTTTAATTATTTTGTTCTCCCTTTCTTACTCTCAGACATGCTGGAGTCTTCGTTGCAATTGTCTGCAAGCTGGGATGCATATCAGGCTTAGTGTGGTCATGCCGCTGATTCCTGTATAACAGTAAGTCTCGGGAAAAGCTTACACAGGAAAAATCCATGTTCCCTAACAGAGGCCATGCCCCCTCACTAAGGTGCTTTAATGTAACCCATTAATCAATCAAAATCGTGGGTGCGGTACAATGATACGTTCAGTTACAACCAGAACACAATGACTTGTGTGGATTGCGATAGAACTGAATTCAACTTCTATGGACAAAGGTTTGGTGAATGTGAATCATTACTGAAGGGTACTGGTCAGGCTTCGGGTTTAAAAGCCCTGGAGGAAGCTCTGTCCAGAGTGCTGAAACACCACACTTCAGATTGGCAGTGAATGATGAACAGCTCATGAAGGTGAGTCAAAGTGCTCAAAGTATGGGTATGAACGTTGATGCTGCTTTAAAAAAAATATATATATATATATATAAAAGAATATATATGCAATGTAGGATAGCACTATGTACCTTCCGTCCCACTTCATTGTTATGAAGGTTCATGAGCGTCCTTGCATTCTGCTTGATCTCTCGTGCGTCCACAAACACCTTCGAGAAGCTCAGTCCGTACCGGATATCGGCCGAGCATCCGCCCCACTTCCATCCCTCCTCTTGGTTGTAGAAGCCTTGCTTTTCTTTGTCGCATCCACAGCCACTCAGGGTACCCTGAGTGCAGGCCGCGGTGATGGCGTGGGCGACCCCGGCGGCGATGATGGCGTAAGTGAAGGCCGCCTCCTTACTGCCTGGAAGCAAAAGAACATTCTTAGTCAGACTGTTCTCAGACAGCATCACCCCACCCCCAAACATACCTGACATAGCTTCACACTCATAGTAATAATAAAATGCGTTGGTCGGGTGAAGCGTCGTTCATTTATCTTACACTAAAAGTAAAAGTGTGAGAGCGGTCTAATAGATAGTTATGTAGAACCCAACGCAGGTTAACAGGACCGTGAAAACAAAACGATCACAAACCTGCGATTACTAAACACACAAATAATTGTCCTTCAGTTGTCATAAAGAGGAAACATAAAGACAAATAGCTGTTTGCACACAGATTGGCGAAGGAAGGGCCCATCTTTTTAATAAGCACAAAGAACAAGAGTTTATTTCAGACAATTGAACGGTGGAGATAGAGGGTATGTGTTAAGGCTCCAGTCTGGCCACTGTCCCAGCTTCCGTCAGAAGGGTGGATCCACCCTGTGGAGATGAACTCCTCAGGCATGCGGTGCCTCCCTGGCCAGAGCACGGCTGTAATTGATTACCACTGTTGAACAGGGCACTTCCAGGTTAACTGAGTACTTCATTTATATGGACGGCGATAGATCAGAAAATCCTAACAAGGGAAGGCTTTTTCAAGCATTTGTGACAAGGTGACATGAAACAACGGAGAACTCTTTAAGTGAAATATTTAACAGGCTCCAACTTTGAGAACGACTTTTCCAAGATTCTTTTCTAATGCAATATTTAAGTGATTATTCAAAAGAGGATGATTGCTCCAATCTTTGTCTGATTACAAATCTTTGGCTTGTGCAGAAAAAGTAAAGTCTGGAGCTGAATAAAATTCCATTTGGCTAAGTCAAATCTGGTGATTTTAAGATACATTATATTGATTGTTGCTTAGTTATGTTAACATTCCCGGAAATGTACATGTCATTTACTGGATTAATAAGTCATCATTTATTGACTGTCCTAAGAATCATTTACACATCTGGAACTGAAGAAATGCTTTTTTCTTTTTTTAAAGTTAACCTTTTCAACTCTTAGGCCTCATAAAGTGTGATGTCATTCGTATCTTCAATTAATGTCTTTAAAAACAGAAGTGGAAAATGCACAGATATGTAAAAGTATCAACAGACCAGCTCAGCAATTTTGGAGTTTTCACCTTCAAAAGGATCAAGAGTCTTCAGTGGTTTCCTGAAACTCACTTATGTTGGTATGTGTTGATCTTCTGATGATAAACATCTTGGATCTCTGCCCATGCAATTTAACAAAGGCTAGTTTGGGGCATCAATTATGTTGAGATTTTTATGAGTTGTTTGGGCTTGTCGCCAGGGAAGAAGGGATGTATCTCAAAAGAAGGAAAATAGACTGTAGGCTATATTCAAAGCAAATCTTAAAAAGTTCCTCAGTGCTACACAGCTTCTTGTTTGTATTATATCACGGCTGTTACGTTTACTTAAATCAAGATATTCCGAACACAAACACAGCTGATAAGATGCCCATAAAACATGTGTGTTATGACAAGAGTGTCATTTATTTTCGAAAGAAATCTGAATCAGTGGCATAGCATAATTCTGTGCGAGACATCTCTTGCCAAAACTGTAAATGCAAGAGGTTAATTTATAAACCTCATACAATGTACTTGTCTGGACTTGAGGCATTAATGCTGTTGGAGGAAAACTATTTTTGAGCATACCAGAGGGTGGTTAAGTCAGAGAAGATTTAGGAGGGTTGCTCTCAAGCAATGTAAAGTAACGCAATGATATGCCTTTCGCATATCTCTCCAACTGCAACTGATTTCGAGCAAGACACACTGCAGGCGATATTTCAATCACATCTTCATTCTGGTAAGCGGGTACTGAGAAAAGCTGTGCTTAAAGCTACGTATTTAACATGCAAAAAGTGCGTCTCAAAGAGGAGTCAAGTGTGCCAATTGTGGACCTTGGTACCAGGCCCTGAAAATTATTGCACATTACTCACACACAAGCCCCTCCTCGCAGCATTAACCATCTCTTCTTCATCTCTCAGGCTTTGGCTACTGTGAGCATGAATGGTCATACAGCCACTGAAACCAATCCTGTTTGAACGGTTGTCCGCTTTCTTTAACCCCCCCTAGACCGACCAAACACAACAGCCGTCTGGCTAAATACAACAGTTGGGCTTTTGGAGGGCTGGCCTCCCGGCCGCTTCAGAAACAGAGACCACGGTCTGTCACGCTAGGTCAGCGTCAGCTCTCCGGTTTTTGGATGGAGAGGGCACAACGTGAGACCTAGAGCAGCTGTCCGAGCACTAAACAATATAATCAGTACCCGCAACAGATCCAGGCAGCCATTCAATGACCTTGTGCAGATCAAGAATGAAATGGAAAAAAGAAATCCTTCTTTTTTTAAGGAGGCCCTTGCCTTTGATGCAGAAGGATAAAATACAACTTCACCTTCAGCGATAGATACAAGTCTCTACAGATCTAAGCTGTTCCCCTGGGCCTCAACCACACTATCGCAACACTGGCTGGATCCTACAGTAAAAGGAGGGTGAAGAAAACCTTGTATTGGGGTTTATTTCCAGTAGAGTTCAGACATTTGAGCGTCAAAACTCCCTGCAGCCATCTTCCATGAGGAAAACACCTCGATAATCCTACTTTCTCAGCGCAAGAGGGTCGGAAACTCAAGCAAAGTCCTTTACACCACCATTCATCAGTGTCGTCGGCTCAATAGAGCTGAAGGACCCCTTAACACGCCAAAGTTTGCCTTAGGAAAATGGATAACATTACCCTTAGTAAAAAACTGGCTTAATTAGTTTTGCTTTGTCTCTCTGTGGCTTATAAGGTGACAAACTGTTACATTTCTTTACAATACTGTACTTTCTTCTGGTCCTGCCATTCAGCCACTGTAACTTATACCCGTGGTAAAGTGTAAACCCCGACTGCCAAATCATTAAAATCTACAGATAAGACTGGGACAACTAGAAAAAGAATTCTTTTGAGAGGGTGGACAGTTAAGAGGGCTATAAATCCAGCCACGCTGGCACTTGCTCCATGAATGCGGCTGAAACTTACCTGACAGTGTTACTGTGGCGTGAGAGACACTAAACATTAACCTTACATTCAATGACAAATCAATTCAAATGAGATGTCAAAGTAAGTAGCAGGACGCAATGTTTGTTCGGTCTCTTTTTACAAAGAAATTCTTCTTAGAGTGCTAGCAGGTGTATGAGTGCAAGCTTATCACATCGTTGCATCTGCAAAGTGGAAAACTGGACGCCTGCTTATTATGGGCAAGCTGAACATTTCTTGTCTAAGGGCTTGAAAGAAAAATCACTTCTCTTTTCAGTTTGCTTTCCCTCTTTGGAACTTTTGAATAGGAGGCCACAAAACATGCAAAAAAAATCTACTTTAATAGTGTAAATGTAATAATTTGGTAACATACCCACTTTCAACTCTTTTCCAAAGACAGTTCTCTCCCCGAGGGCTGAGCAGTTCCACCTTCCATTTTTGAATTGAAACTGACACTCATTGATTCCCATTTGCGCTCCTTCTCCAATGACAATGATAGCGTCAGGTCGGCTTTGACAGATAGTCCTTTGACGAGGGGCCAAACCAGGAATTTTGTTACAGATTATGCTCGCTCCCAACGCAACCACGGAGGAAAAGCCGCTGTAGAGTTTAAAAATATGCGATGTTTATATTTACAAAGACAAAATGCACACTTGACAGCCTACAGTTGAATCATACTCTTTCCGAGGACTTTATCGAAAGTAACAGCCAATTCCAAAAATAAAACCACACAAATGTACATTTGGATCGCTATTATAAAATAAATCAAATCATTGCGAAGGCGATGTATGTATGTTTCTTGAGACTAACGATCAACGATTTGAAAAAACATTTCTAAAACGCAAGTGTTAACAGATAAACAATAAATATAAATAAAACATGAACTAAGCAATTTTGGTTCTAAAATAACGCATCAAGTGTCAAAATACCACAATGCATTTAAACACCAGCACACTCGCGTAAAATGCGTAATTGTGAACCCGATAATTGTTACAGGCTATAAGAAATAACAAGAGAGTAGCACATATTTCCAACGTTCCGTTTTCCCTTACTTACCCAATCTTCAAATATATAATCCCCAAGCAGAGGAATATGTGAAAAATCCAGCGACGTGTTTTCCTACTCATGTTCAGTCTTTTATTAGTTAATAGACTGTGAAAAAGAAATAGTTTCCTGATGGGTCTAACCCGCCGACGAGAGGTTTTATCACAAGCAAACCAAGTCCTTTGAGGGATGCAAAACTCCGTGAGAAGTCGAGGTGAACACCTGGGCTGATATCCTTGTGGACTTGTGGAGATGAATGTTATTCTGCATATGTACCGCGTCTGGGTCACTTTTACGCGTATCGCTTTCCTAAAAAGTACGTAGAATTGTAACTTTAAATGTGGACCTTTCGATCTTACAGCACCCTTTCTCCAGTAACGTTAGATCCTGTATCTGTTAAATCTACCGGGGGGTGTTCTGGAGTAAGTTAGACCCTCCGATACTCCTTTTATACGTCTGCGCGCTCCTTGAAGGCAAGTGGACTACCAGCAGGTTGATAACGCGACTAATTGCGCAGAAACACGCAGCGAACACACGCGCCTTCCCGCGTTCAACAAAACAAGTCTGCATCAAGTAACCTACAATACGCAGAGCGATATAACCCTGATTTGAGGTACGACAATTGAAAACTTTCAGTATTAAGCGACAGATGATGCCGATAACACGCTATCGCTGTAAAAGCATAATAAGCAGTCTAAGCAACAAAAGAATAATCACTATGCTCTTTGACGAAAATCATATCGCAGTAACTCTAGCTTCTTAAACAGAGCTTTTATCTATTTTCCTGCACCCGTTTGCTCCTCCCATGAGAAAAGAAAACTTGTTCGACTTTAGTTTTCCCCTCACCCACCTCAAGTTAATTACGAGGTGAGATGTGGGCTCATCTAAACACCTTCCAAAATATACATGTCATGGACTGTGCTGACTCGGTGGTCAAGAGCATCGCTCAAATATGAAAATAAAAATATTAAAGGTCCTTTGATGACAAGGTGGTTGTTTTTCCACTTAAACTATTGTAACGTTATATCTGCAGCTAGAATCCCTGACAGTACATGACGACTTTGTGCAGAAAATAATATATACTTCTGTTCCTATTTTAAATCTCAATCCAAAGTTTCAGGCTTTTCGGATATGACTACACTATTTCATCAATAGACTTACCTGATGGGGTTTTTGGTTAACTTTCGCCTGTAATATTGCATCTTAACGTTAACACCTGTCCGAATCATTGGCAATTTGTTCCCGGAAAATGGTTTGATACAAACTATGTAAACCTTTACTGACGACACCAATGACATCATAAGTTCAATTGTTTATTCAAGTTCAAGTTTATTGTATTCTTTGGTCAATAAGTTTATTATTTTGTGTTTAGATGCATACAGGTTTGAAGCGCCTTAATTCATTGACCTTTTTATCGTGCTTTTGATTAAGAACTATGATTGGACACTGCAACCATCACTCATCGTAAGCGAAGTCCTTGTCTTAAAGGAACAGCCCCACATTAACGTTATATTGGTCTCTATTGATTCATATTCAAGACATTACAATTTATTTTAAAGTCCAAAAAACAAAATTAAAACAGAGTTAAATGACGTATTTGTTATAGCGTATGATATGCACAAAAATAAATAAATGGCTTAATTCATGACTTTTGGATTTGTTCCCCTATGAGGAAAAGGCAGTCGCCCGTGCTACCTCGAACGGGACAGCAGGGGTGACGTTTGAAATGTTGTGCAACATTCAGTTGCTAGGCAACCCTCATCCCAAAATTACAAAACGCAACTAGCCTTCAGGCAGTTCTCCAAACGGAGAGAATTTATAGCTTTAAGGAATATTACTAATAATAGGAAGCCAGAGGAGCAGGCATCCAGCATGCGATAATAACTCCAACACAGGCTGAATTCCTTAATTACTAATAATTCAATAAATCCTCATTTAAAAAAAAAACAGCAATACTTTATGTCATTATATTTTACATAGCCAGTAGACAACACAGACATATTAGATTGCCGAGTAAAAACTGCCAGCGACATCTGAAGCTTTATCATGCTTGACAAAGGGAAATATTTTATAGACGATGCAAGGGCGCCATCTTCAGGATCAATGCATAGGGGAATAAATATATTTAATATTTTTTCTTTTCATCTCATTAAGTCTCAGATGTACAAGATGTAGTGTACATATTTAATTTATGTGCCTTTCAAACAGTCATGCATAGACTAGAACATTCTTGATAGAAACAAAACAACTACAACACCTTTATTCTATTTGTAATAAAAACAAGGTTCCACAAAAAACAGTTTTCAGACAAAATATTTATTTTTAGATAATGAAAAAATGTTACAAAAACATGTATAGTCCAATATAATATGGTGTGCATTTCTGCCCCTCAGGGAAGGCAATAGATTGTATAGTTATCTTCTACACAGGATAAAATCACTACCCCACAACTATACAATCTACTACCTCACACTGTGCAAGCACTTTAGTCTAAATAAAGCAACATAACCAAGACTAGTATGTACAAATCATTTCTATTGTAATGGAAAGCAAAATATTGCAATATGTCATAAAACACAATGAAAACTGTATCGCTTTAGCTGATATTAAATTTCAGGTAATGTAGACTAAAATGCGGTAGCTTCGTTTTCACTTTGAGAAAGACAGTAGGCTGTATAGTTATCTCCCAGTGTGGGTGTGACCCTAAAACTATACAACCTACTACCTCATCCCACGGTGTTAATGTCACCTGGATGCGATACAAATACCAGGATTGGTGTTTTCCAAAGTCCTTTATGTCCGCCATTTTAGGATAGTCTTCTCTGCAACAACCATGTCCCCAAAAGCACGGTCTGTGAAAAGGAAAATGTTCTGAATTGAGTTTTGTCATGTCCACAATCCACTGACAAAAATAAGCCATGTGTTTAAATTTGAAATAAAATTAAGTTTTACAGTATATCACTTCTAGCTACCGTTAAACACCTCATATTAAAAATAAGATAAAAAGAGACCCAACCAGAAATCTACAGGACTACAAAATGCTCCCTCGAACCGCACTAGACACCCTGGGTAATGCAGCAAAATGGAGGGGCTGGCAAAGTTACTGGCACCCTCTCGGCACCAGGAAGCCATGTTGACATCGTGTGTGACTTGGCTACGTACGAACATCTCAAGCGAGATTAAAATCCGCCACATTCGGAATTGGGCCCAGTTTTGCTCTGGGGTGGAAGTTGTCAGTAAGAGAAAGCAAAATATAAAGCTTGTTGTCAAGTCTGCAGCTATCTTGGTAGATAAGCATTTATAAATGCAAGTTCATATTTTAATTCAAAATAACAGTTAAACATGGACTTCTTTAATGTAATGAAGTTTGCAAAAAGACTCAGGAAGACAAGACGAACCATTCTCGAACTCACAGCACATGTTTGTAATGTTACAGTGATGACAATCCATAAACGTCCGAGGGGAACCGATTATTGCAAAGAAAGAAAAAAAATAAAGGCTCTTCCTCAACATTGACAGAAAACAGGACCATTTTCCAAAACACTCGGTCAAAGTACTACGACAGTGGCAAAAATATCATTTTGAAAAGCTGGCAGTGAAACTATACATTTGCTCACTTGGCATATGGAAAGACAAGCCTAACTCGCATTCTGGCAGTTCTGCATGTTTTCCAATCATGCTGCACAGTTCTGGAATCACCACAGATAAACCTGCCAGTAAATGTTACAAAAAGGTGATAATGATTATGTAAAATGCACTTGGTGGGGGGATTTTTCAATAAATTAGATCAAGAAATTTATTATAAACTCTGTATTAAGTCTACACAGATTTAATAGCAACCCTATTTTCAATGCGTAATCTTTTCTGCCTGCCCATCCGACGTTCATGACATGACAGAAAAGAAGCAGACACAGTGCTTGAATTCGTCATATTCATGCTCGCATTATCTACCCGCATATACGATCATGAAAAATTCAATTGATCGTAATTTTGAATCCACACCAGATTTGCATTTAAATGCATCTTGCATTTGCAACAGAAATGCCACTGACGGCTAAAGCTCCCTTGTACGAGCTGTCTGTCAAAACAGATTAACTAGAGAAAACATCATCATCATCTTCAACCTGCTTCGTTGCTTAACAAGCCCAGATATATTCAAGTAAAGTTCTCAACATCGTACAGTCCATTAATAGCTGAACTCACGACTGATAGCAAGATTCCTCATCCCCATGTGACGTTAACTTAGCGTTTTAAGATTTATGTTTCGACGTTGTTTAACACCAATAATAGAATAAATACAGCCACTCATTTAGCATGCTTGGGGTTTCTATATAATGGTTGAGTACTCTGGCGTCTAAGTTTGACTTCATAAACTCTTTATAGGTTTCTTAAATTTCCCTCGCTTAATTCGTAAAAAATGGCGGTCTCCTCCTCCACCTTTAGGGCTAGTCTGCTAAACATTTTCCGTTATAAAATAATTCTCGAGACACGTAAAAACGAAACTGCGATTTTCGTTATAAAGGACACAAAAACCTTTTCGTGGACAACATATCAAATATACCAACTCTATAAAGATGGCACGCTAAGATAAAGTCCCTCACAGACTAGCCAGTAAGCTAGTTTAGATATCGTTGATAAATAATGCAACAAGCACCAGAAACTTGTTAGAAAGTTTACTCGACGTAATAAAAACGATCAAATGTGCGATAAAACCTAACGCGGTTTTTTGGAAAATAGCAGGGGAACGTTTGGATAACAAAATGTCTCTCATACCTTCACTGTGTCCTCAATGGAGGCTGAAGGCTAGCCGGCTAATAGCTAAATCTGATGAACACCCGTGGTCAGCGCGAGGAGTCTGTGCTATGGCTAAAATACCCGGATGTTTGCTCTCCGCCCGCGCCCTGAAATCCCATTGTTTAACCCTAAATGCGTGACATTTCCATAACATTATCTTTAACGTGATGAGCTGGTTATATTTGATCTAAAATGTTGTTTCTGTAATTCCGTAGTTCGTATGATGTCTTAATGCGTAATTACAAATATACAATTTTTAAAAAAAATACACATTAAATATGATACTAAATATCATACTTACATATGCTTAGAAAGAAGATAAATAGTAAGCTGCATATCCTTTGGAAGTTGGTTTAAAGAAGAGAAGTGATTATAAAAAATATAAAAACAACTAACTAAATACTTACCGTAAAATAGTGTTCAAATAAAATGTTTTGATGCTCGTTGGAGTATTTCTGTAATGTTGCTTTATTCCCCAACACCAGGTGTCACTGTTTATCTGGATAAGTGAAGCGAGAGAAACTTTGATGTCTAAACGTGCACGTCAGAAATGAGCATGCCAAACTAACCAACATGTTGCAATTATTCAAAAATATGATACAAAATACTAAGAAAAAGCATGTCTTTAAAAATAAAAAATAGGCCTATATAAAATCATAACGCATTTGTTCATATTTCTGCATTAACAAATATTTACCCTATTTCTCATTTAAAAATTGAAAAGAGGTTTTGCTTTATTCTTCGTGAATTTTGGAAGAACGATTATATTCCACTCAAAATCCTAATTTTGGGCGGGGAAATAAAAGCGATCTGATAATATTTTGGTCAAAATAAAACTTAACCTTAGAAAATCAGAACAAAGCTAGAAAAATACGATGATGGTAAACAATTAATTTTTTGGTGTGTGTTGTGATAAAGGTTTTCCAACTTTTTTGCCAAACATGGTCTCTTTAAGACAGACATGTATACGTGTTTGGAACAACTACAGGGTGAGTAATTCATGACCGAATTTACATTTTTGGGTGGAGTGTCCCTTTAAAGTATATAGGCTACTGAAAATGAGAAATCTCAATTCAGATTAATTTGCTACGGTCTATCTATGGCATACATTTATACATTCAGCTTATAAACACACGCTTGATTTATGTGTGGAAAATTACTTCCTGGCCTATATGGCATATGATGCAAGGACAACTGCCCCCTTCTGTGCAACTTGACTTTGTTTGATGCACTTCTGGCAATAATTATAGCTGCAAGGCAGCTCCAGAACAGGCAAACTGAAAAAAATCCAGACACACAAGACAAGACAGTTTCTTACAAAGAGTCACCATTTCTACATTTCAAACATGCAATGAGTTTCAACAGATGATGTGTTCTGTCTTGATCCAAAGCTGCAGTTAGTTCACAGTGAAGTTTTATTGCATGACATGATCATTCTAATCAGAAACACAAATAAACAAGCTAAAAGTAATAGTATAAGATAATCAACCTTGTTTAATGCAAGCAAATGTGAATTACAAGTTAATAAGAAAATGAAAAAGGTAACATTTCAAATTTCTACACGTTTGAATGAAAATGCAATAAATAAAAAATATAGTGCTTTTAACAATACATAGCAATCTTTCTTTATAATCAGACAAGAAAGCATCTTACAATTCTTCTACAGACATAAAGAATAAACATGTTCTGTTGGTTACACAACATTTACTTAAAAAGACAATGTTAGCATTTTAGTTGACAAATGAGGTCAGATACATTTCTAAACACTAGTGTTATCTTACATGAAACACCACATAAATTACAAACATACTTATCTTTTGTAAGTCCGTTAGAAAAGCAGCTTAGTTACATATAATAGATGGTTGAAGGTACATAGCATTCTGCAAAAGCCAGTCTACAGGGCAGTATTATGCTTTATAGCAATGTTGCTATAAAATGATCTCAGTTTCATTTTTAGAATTGTCGTCAAGATCTTGCTGAGCTATCTCTAATGTAAACTGCATTGCATTATGAATGAAAGCATTCAGTTGTCATCTATTGCACCAACACTACAAACTCTTATATTGCAAAGGCAATATTTAGAAAATCTGGCAATTTGCTAAATTCATTAAATCAATTAAAGATTGTTTCATAAAATGAGACACACGTTGCACAGTGATATCATTTGGTTTAGTTAATAGAGAGGTACTTTTTTCTATGCTAACTGTATTCTACATCAAAATAGCCAAATAATCAAAATAAAAAAATAACACTTTCCAATAAATATTTTCATCAGTTAGCTAAAAAATAAATAGCACATGTAAAAATATAAAGTATTAATAATAAATTAGAAAAATAGCCTAACAAAACATTGTGTGGCACAAGTATGGCAGTTATTATTTTGTGCTCTCTCAGAAAAACATGTTAAATACCTTTTTCAAATTAATAATAATGACAAAGGCTGAATTAAATTAAAATAAATTAATTCACTAATTATTTTTATTTTTTTAGATTTAAATATTTGTTCCAGATTTCTGATTCAAAGTCTTGGTGAATTGATCAAGGTGTGTGGGGACAGTGACAGGTCACCTCCAGATCTTCCAGTGCTTTTGCCCTCATATCATTAAGGACTGGGATCACAACTTCTTTAAGTGTCTTATAGATTAACTGCCCATTCTCTGAATCAGATGAAATCTGGATAAGATAAAAAAAGAACAGAATCACACAATTTGGATACAACATGCAGAAACATTAATACCTTATTCAGATTTTTAAACATTAAATTGCAGCTTACATCTGTACACCTTTAGTCTGTCAATAAAAACACTTACCCAAGTAAATGCTTTGATTGTACGTTCAACAAAGGCATTCTCAACATCCTCTGGAATCTTCAGCAAATGAGCAGCGCAGTCAAGAACACACAGAAGGGTTTGTTTTTGTGCCTAAATAAAAAACGCAGACAGATATGTAGTGTATACATAAAACATCTAATAATAAAATACACAAATCATAATGAAAGAGCTTTTTCTCTAGGTTGATACCTTGTCCAGTGAATTGAGGGCATGGGGATTACATCTCTTTTCAGCCAAAGTCTCGACGTCCTCTTTTGTAATGATTGGCTCCTTCAGCTGCTCTAGCCAGGACCACATGAGAGTGGACAGCACCACGGGATCTCTCTCGCCACACAACCTCTCCCACGCACCATCACGGGAGTTCAGCTCCATCTAAGGACCAAAGCCAATTGTTTTTATTACAGAAAATCAGAAGGTTACTGAGTCACTAAGCTTAAGCTATTTCTGTAGAGCATTTTGTTAGCAGGTATAATGTAAAACTGCTCCTACCTGCCACTTTAGGACTGTGTTCCCGAGTTCCTCTTCTTCTATGTCTATTGTAAGTGCTTTGGCCACAAACATATGGCGAGTCTCTGGCGAGAGTTCATTTTGCAGCGATAAAATAGGAACATCATTAAATTCTTCATTTTTGCCATCACAGGTCATTTCATTTCGACTGTGATTTGTGCTGTCTTGACACATTTGAACATTTCTAACATCTTCTGCGATCCATTTAGAAATCACTGTGCTGCAGTCCACATTGGTCCTCCCTAAAAATCCATAAGATCTGCTGCGCTTTGCCTCCTTTAGAGAAGCCCGCTTTATGGGTTTTTCATCATGATCTTTCTTCGGTCTCCTGGAACTGGTTAAGGAGACATGTTTGGGACTGCTTTTGCTCTTACTTGTCAGTGGAGGTATAGACGGTTGAATATCAGGGGTTTGTAAAGCTAGTCTGCTCTGCAATGTGTAGTGTTCAGAAAGGTCCAAACCAGATTTGCTGCCAAGAGCATTCTGGGTACTTGGCAGGCCTTGAATTCTTGTGTCCAGTTTGTGCAAAGCGGAGTCACTGTAGCTTATACACTTCCTTAAGACGAGTTGAGACTTGTATGTATTGTCCACAGTTGGCCATCTCCAAACAACATCAAACTCCTGGTCACTACACAGCGGGCGGTCATGAAGTTGAGCACAGGGTTTTTGAAAAGGAAAGCTGGGTTGGTCAGGAGAACGAGGTGAGGATATTGGAATTCCCTTGCCCCTCATCTCCTTCCCTAACTGCTGGATGGCTTGCAAGGAAACAGTCTTCTCCACTTCCTCTGTGAGGTCTGGGATTTCCAACACCTCCTCTTCCACAGTTTGACGGTTCTCTGCTATGTCCAGTAAGAGCCTGCAGACCAGTTGGACCATCTTTGGCATGTTTTTCATTTGCCGCGCTTCGTAACCGTGCAGCATGTGGCGTTGACGGGTCAAGTACTGCGACAACGTGACCGAGTGAGCTTTGGGCTCGGCGCACGAGAACACGCTTCGCAGTGGCACAAGGAACTGGGCAAATTCTCGTACGCACAACAGTTGGCCACGGGTCTGGATCGAATTTCGCCGTTTGGCTCTGACAAACAAAATGGCCTGATCTGCGCTCATCCGGGATGTGAATACTAAGAAGCATGCTATTAAGACACCTGAAGAGAAATGAATAAGCTATAAGGGCAATTGTTGTGTTGCCTCAAGGAGGCAAATTATACAGATTTGGAACAACTTGAGGGTGAGAAAATAATGAAACAATTTTCATTCTTGGGTGAACTGTTCCTTTAAGAGCATGAAGTACTGACCTGTCCTGCCAAGTCCGGCATGGCAGTGAATAGCCATTTTTCCTTCTTGCATGGCAAATGACATAACCTTCACCATGTCAAGGATATTAGTCAAGGAAGCCACACCATAATCTTTCCAGCCAAAGTTGTAAAAATAGACTGGAAAAAGTGGAAATACATGATGTAAACCAAAGACGCAGAATAAAACATGTAATTGAATTCAGCTCGCATGATTCTCTGTTTGGTTTAATCACAGAAACATGTGCATTGTTTATTCTCTTGTATGCAAAAACCAAACTCTTTCTCCGGTATCTCAATTATCCTGAACGACTGTCGTTGCGTGTTACAACATGCTGCACTCTGCAGAAAATTGCATCTTACTCTACATAGTTTCCCAGAAGGCGCTGACTATAAGCAAAGCACCATCTCAGGAGAGCTTGTTAAGGGCTGCCAATCCCCTAAGCCTCAGAACCAACATAGAAGCTCAACCCTAACCCTAACTCCTGCATGTTTAGAAGGCAAATGTTTTTTCAAATGTTCTTTAGCTTGTCAAACGCTCTGACAGTTGATGTGATAATAGCAACAATAGATTTAGCTTAGCTTGATACCACAGACTACTGAAAGGGGAATAGGTGTGTGTTTGTGTGGGATACTCACTCCCAGCCTCCATGAAAACCTCCGGGCGATAAGTGAAACCGCTCTCTGACTCAAGAGTGCCGCCACAGCTGGCGTGTTCCCCTGGTCGCTGCAGGTTGATGACTGTCTTTAAGCCACACCTAGAAAGAAACAAAATGTCAGCAAAGCCAGCCCTGGGCCATATTGAGAATCACTTATTTGCCTTTTATAAAAATGTACATACGCCTGGAATTGTTCGATAATGTTGAATTTTTCAATGATTTCAGTTGAAGGCCTCGCCATGGCTAATAGATTATCAGTTATCCTGTGAAGAGAATGCAGATTAGTTAACAAAAGAAACACAGTCTAAAGTTCAGGATTACTAATGCGAATGATTTATTGACACCTACTGTTTGACACATCTGGACATGTGAAGATAATCCCTTTCACACAATCTTTTTTGGGTCTCTCGCACGAAAATGACAAACTATTCACGCAAGAAACGCAATGCTTTCCTTTTGGTGTCAACACAGCATTTCTCATTCTTTATGTACAGTATATATTTTTCTACATTTTTGAATAAAATTAAAACATGGAATAGCTCAATTGTAACCGTGGGAATTATTTTGTGACTAAAAGCATCCAAAATAAATTAATTTGTCACTGTTTACCTACAATTTGCTAAATCGTACACTTGCCGTTTTATCATTCCGCTTCTTGAAGTCTTAACCTTGGATGTTTTTTTAACAGTATTGAAGGAATTACCATCTGTGCTGGACTCTTATTGACTGCTTTTTATTTATTATTTGGTCCAAGTAATCAATATCAAAACAACATTTTTATAAAAATTCTAATAAAATAAATAAATTGTTGGCACAATTATATTTTTTTGTCAACAAAAGCAATTTCAAACATACACATTCAGATAAAAAAGATTTTTTATAAACATTTTGTCAAGTGATATAAACTAAAAAATAAATAATATTGATCTTTTCATTACAAGCAACACTGAATTTACTCTTATCTGACAAGAAAGAAGGTATCATACCAGGACGAGTACAGTCCCTTGATGGCTTGTTCTTTATCGCTCCAGCGAGAGGGATTTTCGTATTTGCACGCCCGACCACCGCATGCCATGGAACACTGCATATGTCCGGGGATGACATGCCTTAAAGTCTCGCCGACCTTGGTGTACTTTGCAGTAGGGACTCGAACATTACCTGATGAGACATAAAAAAAAAATAAGTAAGAATTGGTCTTCAGGTTTTACAAATTCACCATAGTAACCCAAAACTTAACATGACTTATTACATCTGCTTCCTCTGATGTCAGTCTGAGCATCGGACATGCAAATAGCCACCACCACCTTCTGCGAAAAGAAAGTCAAATCTTCCACAGCCAAGCTACACCTCCTTCTCAGGATCATCAGCGAGATCCGAGTGTCCCGCTTATTTGCCAAAGCTCCACTGATCTCTTCCACCCGGGAAAGGTTAATGTCTCTGTATGTCTGTCATTTAAAGCATCAATGATCCCACACGGCGCACAGCCTCCAACTGCCTGAACAAACCAAGCACTGACTCTAGTGCAGTGAATCATCGCTACACAATCACCCAGTTGCACAAGAGACCATTACAACCCAACCGCTTCATCGGTTGTATTCAAAGAGGGTCTCCATGGTGACCAAGTTCAAAGTAAGTGGGAGGTTGGACGAACGCTTGTGTGCCGTCTCAGGTAAACGGTAGACAGGATAATGTGTTTAATGGAGAGAAAAAAGCTTTGCGCGCACATCAAGAATGTTAGGCTAGAATTACAAGCTTTATATAGAATGACTACAAGGATTGATGTAACACAGAGCATACAGTACAGAATTATACACGAAGGGAAAGTTGTCCCCTCAAGAGCCATTCATCTAAAGAAGCTTATGAAATACTGGAATAAATATGCTTTTAGTTCTCAACCACATGGCCATTACATGTGCCCTTTCTCAGAAATTCCTTAAATTTGGGAAAACATTTAAATACATAATCATAGAATATTAATGAGGCAAAAGTATTACTTCTCAATATTAAACCGATTAATCGTTTAAAAATTATCTGAAATCACATTAATTGCAAATAACGTCAAATTAAAATATATTATGCTAAAGTCAATTATGCTAAATGTAATGGTGTATTATGAGTCTATATGCAAACCTGTAGTATATCATGCTTTTTTACTTTACTTTTACTATTGATTACCATTAACATGCTTAATAAAACTACAAATGTATTAATGACTATTAAATTACTTAAAACAGACAACCTTTTTTACAGTAACAATATTTGTCGAATGTAGCTGCAGTGATTTACCACAGAATAGGCGATCACACAGCATAAGGAATCTTTTATAAAAACATCTTGAACTTTTCGGTTTATTCAGCCCTTCCATATAAAAAAAATCAATACTTATTAGTTTTAGGAAAAATAGAAATCACAGGTAGAGAAAGAGCACTACAATACCTGGTTCCATCCTGTCAGTGGTTGGATCAATGCTGTTGGCTGAGCTGCCGCTGGTGTATGGCAGGTCACTCAACAAACTGACACCTGCTGCCATGGCCGACACTGCAAGGTGGTGGTAAACATGGTGTTAGACATGGTGCTAAAGTAAATGATCACAATAGGACAACAGAAATGAGGAAGCTGTATCTCTGGTTGCCTGGGAGTTTTTTTCTCTTGAGGTCACACATTAGATCTAGTGTCACTGGCTTACCCCAAAGGTATACAACCTCCTCATTTTATATGCTCTAGGATTTAACTATGGTTGACATGGTGTCTTTCAGGGAGATCTTAATTTTTTTTCATTTAGGCAATAAACTAAATTCTCAGGATAAACGTCTTAAGACTGGACAGCAGGATCTTGTATAAAGAGAGGACGTAGAAAATGCAATAGGTCAATTTAACCTTACACTCCACAACATATCAACTGTCAACAGTTGACTACTCACATTACCATTGTGACTGTAAAGGTCATGTCTTTAATCACAGGTAGGAGAATAATGACTAACATTGGGTAATATTTTGCATGCTTAAATTATGATAAAGCTATAACATACTGTTTTTGTTTTTTTTAACTCCTCCAATACCAAACCTGTTCTGATATTGTTACTAAGCCTGTCAAACCTTTCTAGTTTTATAATGTTCTCTAAAATATATCAAACTAGAAAGTGAATGAAAAAATAATGCAATGCCTATTAGTGCAAGGTTGGTGTAATGAGCTTGGGCTCATGTAAAATGTTTTTTAACATTCATTTGATACATCATGATTAATTCATAGAGGAAATTGAGAGGATACGGGAAAGAGGAGTGGAATTGTAAGACTCATTTGCATTGTAATGTACACTACTTCTTACACACCGATCCAACAAAGTGAAACCCCAATTGAGCCGTCCATAAACTCAACCTGAGGCCGGTGAATCAGTGTGCACTAGTCATCTGATTGGAAACGGATTTTTCCAGATCTTAATAGAAATTACATTGGCAAAACAAGCCTTATGTCATTTTAGCCCAGCTTCTATTTTATCTTAAGGTCCTTTTTGTTATTAGTTCACAGCTAATTCTATCTTGCTAAACTGGTGCTTAGAGTTTTTAATCGCTGATGATCTGCAGTTTCAAACAATAAATAATGTAATGACTCAAAAACTGCTTAGTGAAAAAACTTCATATGCAGATAAATGGGTGTTCAAGTAGAATGATCACAATTTCGCCAATTCTATTAAAACTGGTAATAAGTCAAACTCACCCACTTTAAAAAAAACAAACCTCACTCAATTTGAATAATAATATGCACCAGTAAATAACAAAACTATGCACTATAAAAATGCTGGGTAATTTGAATCCATTGTCATCAATTGCGTAAAAATAACATGTGCTGTTGCAATATCTTGAAAATTTGTACACCGGAGTTAAATTTGGCGTGCATACAATACGCCTATTTTTGCATCACATGATACTACATTTTTAGCATTCGTGCATATTAAACGGCAATCTGTCCCTCACCTAAACCTAACATTCTTATTTATTTATTTCAGAGTTTCCTCTTCATGTACGTTTAAAAATGGCTGCTCTCCACCGAGGTGCACGCAAGCATTGGCGTATCATATGAATGCAAAAATTAACTTTGCCGTACGTATTACGATATTGCAACAGCTAGTTATTTATACCCAGAATGATGAGAACGGGTAGGTAATTTCGACCCATGGTTGGGTCAAATAGGCAAATTTTCTAGGTTTATTTAAGCCACCATATAGGGTTTATCCTTTTTTTACCCAAGCACTTTTCAGAATCTGACAATTATTCATCATCGCAGCATGAAATTTACATACTGAACATGCTTGCAAACAATATTCCAGCTGTAACTCTTACAGAAGCTGCGAGTCTGAGCTTTGGGTGAATCTTTAAATGCCGCCCACTGGATTAAATCAAAGAGTAGATACCGCTTTCATCTAAACTTTGAACTGATTTTTCAAAGCATTTGCAAAGCAAACAGAATTATTAAAAGCATTCAATACATAGTTTATATCAAATCTGTCTTATTTCTATATTCTACAAAAACACTGCTACTGAATACTTTCAATTACTACTACAAAGACAATACTATTTTCTTTATAGTTATTCATATTACAGCAACGGGTCTGAACAAATGATCAAATAGAATGTTTCAAACCCACACAGTAACGTTCTGTAAATGACATTTTGAAGATGTTTAGTTAGCTTTACATGGCCTTTCGGATATTACCACAAAGTATGAGTTCAAAAATCTTAGCCAATCATAGCACTCAACAAACCGTTAACAGAAATCGTACTGTTGCTTCTGGCTCTCTCCCTGACCCTTCACATGCCCTCATCTTAAGGAACTGACATTTCTCACTCCGCTACTCATCTATAAAGAGATCTATGGGAAACATTTTGCGAGAATTCAAGTTTATTTACACGAATATAGCATTAAAGTGCAGCTTGAACTCCGGCCTGGTTCAAAAGGAGGACATTCTTTGTTATGTTTCAGGGCTGTAACCATAATAGACACGGACACATCCCAACCAATATTAGCCAAATTATTTGTATTTGTCAATGGTTGACTCTTAAATTGTTACATTTGGTCCCGTTCCTGAATCTGTGGTTACATCACTGCCCGTGGCTTCCCGAATTGCTTTTTTAAGTCTTTAAGCTTTTAATTTGATTTTAAGTCTTGAAGCTTTTCAAAGGGAGCCATTAGGACAGTATTAGTTTTAGTGCTTAAGTTGTTGAATAATATACAGACACTATGGAATTGGACACAGGAAGAAACTTTTTTGCATTTTATACGAGAAATTTGAATGGTCCACGAAAACACTAAGAGACCAATTCAGCTTCTTCTCTCCATTATTTTAAATGACCTAAGTTATGTTTCTTTGACACACTTGAACTTATTATGTTAGAAATGGATGATTGACACACTGCATGGAACCTCCAGTCAAACACACTTACAGCATCCACACAGTAGTTAATATGACCCCAATAAAAGGCTAAACCTCTTGTATTATTTTAGATTGAAACATAGCCTCTACATTACACGTGCACTTACACTAAACGACAATGAAAAGCGTATTTTCTCCTTTAAGCGCTACGATTTTCGCTAAGCCGTTATATCAAAGCAAAGAAGCAAAACGCACAAAAGTTGAAGAGTTTAAAAGATCAGACCACAAACTGTACATAAACAGAGTAAACAGACTGTGTGAGGTTAATCGCGTGTTCATCTCTAAGCTAGCTAACCTATAATGCTATGTGCTAAAAGCAAAAGCTAACATCAAGGTTTGTGTTAACGGACGTTACTTACCTCTGTCCTTGGAGTGGATTTTATTAGCTAGCTACAGATAATGTTTTCATTGAAATCATGGTGAATTGTGAAAGCATGAATCATCGGCTGACAGGGCGGTGTGCATTTGTATCAGTTTCTCAGCGCAATGGGATGTTGCCATTGTAACAGGTTGGAGGAAACCGATAAGGATTTTCATTGGTCGATCCACGGTCATGTGACCCAATCAATGCTACTATGGACGGATGGGAACGAGACCACACCGTGTTATTGAATCGGTGCACTCGAGCGTGCAGTGAATTGAAACAGTTATAGATTATTATTATTATTTATTAGAAAAAAAGATCGTGGATATCAAGAATGCTTACGACTATTATCAAATATTTTCAATAACATTGCTGTTATTATATATGGTGCTTATTATTATAAATCAGCTTTTTATGGTTTGATGTCACAACATGACAGTACCACTTCCATTGATAAATTGGGTTGTACATTTTTGTATAAACTGCCTTTTTAAACTATAGCCTATTTTATGTTAACAAAATCAATATTGTATTTAGGCTACTATAACATGACTATTTTTATTACTGGAAGTATTCCTTTAAAATAAAATAAAATAAATGAACAGGGCTCAATCGTGAACACTTTTTCGTTTTGCAATCCGGTATTCCCAATTCGCATGATGTCGCCTAGTGGCTGAAAACGGAGGTGCGCCCAACAGGCGCATTGTTCCTCGATAAACCTTGCCTACTATAAAGAGCCCTGTTTCTATAACCCTATGGATTTAGCCTAATCGGAGATATAAACTGACTCTGTCTCCTTCTTTCCCATTTCGCCCTCAAAGGGGGGAAAAGAAAACGAACTTTAAAATGTTATAATAACGAAATGACGTGACCGTAATCCGTCACAGGTAAGACATTATCACAAACAATAACAGAATGTTACAAATACGAACAGTAGTAGTCCTACTAATATTTAGTAACAATAAGGTATAAATATATAGCCTAAATCATTTCTTCGTATAACAAGATTTAGAAGTAGATTTATTCAATTTATGATGACGGTGGTAATTTAGGTGCATGATGGACAAATACCTAGAGGAAAAATAAATAATACCTTCACTTGTGACCAACTTAGAACAACGAAGAAAAAATGGTTTTAAAGAACCTTAACGTGTTTAAGTCGATGCATGTAATAATTCTACCCAAAATGTTATATTAACGATCAAAATGTTATATTTCGATCGACTTTCAGCATTTCACTAATGTCTCATTTTGCAATAAGAATATATTTTGTACACTAGTTGTATACATTTTCATAAGATTCGAGGCAATGTGCTATGAATAAAGAAAATGGATTTAATTAATAAGAAAATTAAGCAAAGTTTAAGCAGTAAAATATGTTGTCGTCTTAAACTTAAAGCACAATTTAATTATTTTCTCAAAATGTAAAATAATGTTAAAATGTGAAAACAAGGTTAAGATGAAACAGTTTTTTCCCAGTCGCAACAACACCCGCGTGATGACGTTTTTATTCAATCTTAAATTTAAGTTACATTTTTTATTGAAAGTACAACAAAAAAATATAAACGTAACAATTACGTATAGATTTGACGGTTTTACGTTTCTTCAGTCTTATGATTTAAAGGTTTTAGGACCTTAGATCCACAGGTTTGAATAAGATATATATATAAATATATATGAATTTCCTATTAAATTAAAAGGTTAAGTTTTCTTTAGAAAAGACGGTGCTGTGTCATGTTTAAACTACAATATCTTATTGACCGAGAACCCTTTAAATGGTAATAAAGAACACAAAATATTGTAGTATGAGTATGTATGATAACTTCGTATCTTACTTATTTATGCAGCTGATAAATTGGACAAAGCTGATCAGCATACCAATATATATAGGATGGGCAATTTGTCTAAGAGTTATTCAAATGATCGGTCAGAAAAAAGCCGTGGTGACCCAAGCTGAATGTTTTGACTATGTGTTTTAAATTTATTTACAGAGGGTGTCCAAGCATGCTAAAGAGGAGGTGTGGCGTTGTGTTAGACCTCCTTAAACGCAGATGTCTGTGTTCCGGATACAGAGCTCAGTCAGTGGAGTGAGAACAGAAATAGGCTGTCCTTACTGGGCGGAACAGACTGCTCGTACCAGCTGCGTGGACCGGACCACACATTTCGGAACTCCCAAAAAGAAAAGAAACTAAAGTCGTATTTTGAGCTTTAAAAGATCTGCCGTTCAGACAAAGACTTCTCTGCGTATTTCAACAGTTCTCGAAGCATGATTTTCATCTCATCTAAAAGACTGAATGGACCTTTATGCCCCGGTGGTTCCTGAGAACATCTGAATCTTCAATGTGACTTTCACGCATCTTCGGAAAACACGTTTCTATAGCAGGGGGTTCGGAGAACATCTGCTACATTCAAACTTTAATAATGCAACATCCTTTGGAGTTTGGGGCGCACTATTATCCCCCGGATGCCCATCCAGACCAAAGGTCTCACAGGTACCGGAGTTTCATGATTGAAGAGATTCTTACAGACCATCCGGATCACAAAGTATCAAGTCCAGCTGGAGACCTTCTAAAATTTGGAGTACATGCCCTTTTGTCGGCCAGACCATATCACAACCACTTAGGTATGTACAGAGATATGTCTGTCGGATACTATTGTGAAATCGAGCATTGGCAATCTCTCAATCGCTGACAGGGACATTCAAATTGCAGAAGCTCTCCATTTGCCTACTCAAAAAGCACAGTCCACTCTGTCTCTGCGGACTAGAACAAAACAAATTAAAGAGCTCCTAAAATATTTTCAATGCAATAGACCTTCACGAGGTGAATAAGACATAATCGATGACATTTACACACAGCATTCAAATGCACTTATTGCGCAGGCCCGCGGCATGCAATTGATGTTTTCTCTTACTGAGGAAAAATATTTGATGAAAAACGTTAAATATTATCGTCAAATATTATCGCAATTTCGAGATGTTGAAAGATGGAGGTTACATGTAAATGTGTCTTTTTTAAATGGTACCATCTGTTAGTCAAGGGGATATTTTAGGCAAATTAAATAAGATTGTGATTTAAATAATCATTCATCTGTTTCAAGACACTCCTACGATCTTTCAAATATTATCGTAGTTTCAAAGTTATTTCATTTGTGGCCTATTAGACAAGACAAATCAGAAAAATATTAGGCAATGTATTTGCGTAGTGTTTGTATTATATCATATTATGATAGAATTATATGAATTAGCACATGTTTTATCGACCATGATGAGCACGGAAACGTCCATTTTGTCACCATTTTTATAACTGACACGTTGAATACTTAAATCAACAAATTTAAATTCAAACTAAGTAATCTTTTATGGCTACAAACCGTTGTTTCATTTTCAGTCCTGAAAGCAGACCAGACAAGCATCCTGAAATTTCCAGTATCTCCTCTGTCCTGCTCACTCGGTTCGCCGCTTGGCTCTGCTCTTTTTTCCGGAGCTGCGGGTCTGCAAGTTGGCTCATCATCCCATCATCTCCCGCTAGACCTCCATCTCCGTGGTAAACTCGATCCTGGGGGTGATGCAGTAAGCAAGAGCAAGAAAGGAAGAAGAAGCAGAACCGTGTTTACCGAACTACAGCTAATGGGTCTGGAAAAAAGATTTGAGAAACAGAAGTATCTCTCAACCCCTGACAGGTACAAACGCTTTAAACTGTAAATTACCTGTAATGCAATTGATAATATTTTGGGCATGATGGGGAAACGACATAAGTACAAATTATTAACGTTTTCTATAGCCTAGCCTAGTATTGTTATGCACGTGCGATGTATCAAATGCATAATTATTTGACTTATGTTTTTAACTCGTTTCATTTAGAAATCATTTCGTTATGCATAATTGACCTACGGTTAACATGCAATGATCATGTTTGGTTTTGTCTAAGAAATGGCTCAGTCGACATTTTCCTGTTTACAGAATAGACCTGGCAGAGTCTTTAGGCCTTAGTCAACTTCAAGTCAAAACATGGTATCAAAACAGAAGAATGAAATGGAAAAAAATCGTAAGTTCGTTTTGTTTTATAAAATAAGCTAACAAATAATAACTTATTTATCAGGTTGAAAAAGCTAATTGTTGTTTGCAGGTCTTGCAAGGAGGGGGTCTAGAATCTCCAACCAAACCTAAAGGCCGTCCAAAGAAAAACTCCATACCCACCAGTGAGCAGCTCTCGGAGCAGGAGAGGACACGAGATGCGGACCGCTTATCCGACGGTGCTTCTTCACTTTCTGATGCAAACCAAGAGGAATAAACGAGACCATAATGACCAAATGTGAATTTTTACGTCTTCAGGACTCAAACAGACCCTCTGCCTCTTTGGATCATTGCTCACCGATGCCTTTGTTTTGGCACTTACACATTTAAAAGACCTAACCACTTGGCCCGAATTTATTCTACCTATGTTTTGTTTGTTTTGTTTGATTACGCCAACTTTTGCGGTCCTCGAAGTCTTTATGAACTTGTTTCCATGGACCAGACTCCGAGAAGTGGTTAGTAAGGAATGGTCTTTCTCTCTGCATTGAAGGCTGTGGTATCATAGACTTTTTAATCAGCATATATTGTGCTTTTTGCTTTATTTTTATGTCAACAATATTCTTAAAAAAATAATTAAATGGCAGTTTGTCAAAGACAAGTTCATTGCCATGTAACGTTGTGACGTTATTTCTTTAAACATGACAACACAGACGTCATCGAATACAGCATAAACGTTTTGATTATTATTATTCTAATAATATTCATGTATTTTGCTGATTTAAATTCGTACACTTTTAGGCGCTACACATTAAAGCCTGACTTCTTTTGACGTGTTCACGCTGTTTAGCTAAACCCAATATTTTCGAATTGGGGTTATTTATTTTCATAAAAATGCGTGCACAAAACATAAAAGAAAATCTTTTGATTAAAGATATTGGTTTTGCTGCCAAGAAGAAGCTTAAATAAGCACTTGCATTGTGATGGATGTGTATTATTTATTTGGCACCACAGCATTTCCAAAATGCTACATGCTTAATGCTGCAATGTATTTTCAGAACAAAAACGTCAAGAACAAATAACTAACATATTACTAACACTAGAGCTTCGGTAGCTTAATTGGTGGAGCATTGCTTTGACAGCATAAAGACCGTGGATGTCACACTGACAGAAAACGTTTATATTGAAGCACTGCACATCGATTTGAATAAAAGCGTCTGGCAAATGCATGCAAGTAAATTACATTTTGATTCATAGTTTTTTTAAAGACCATATAATCTACATCATGGTAATGATGTAGATTCATATATTGTCGCAAATAATTTTAAAATATGTTTTAATTACTTGTCGCAAAGAAAGATTATCTTTAAAGTATTAATTCTATATCACAATAAGCCAAATGTGCAAAAACTATGCTAATACAACATTATTTATCCCTGAAATACAGTTAGGAGGCCTGTGATCCAAATACATCACATTTTGCTCCCACTTATCTGTCGTTAACATGCTATAAAGTAAATCCATTTATATTCCATGATTGATTATTAGTCAACATTTATTTCCAAGACACTTCCTGTCCCGTCTGAAAAAACTCACCAACTCGCATTTGGAGATAAGTCTTAAGTCATTTTGAAATGTTCGGCGAAATTAAAAACTTTGACTTCCAACGAGACTGAACTGTATGACTACATTGTCCAACATGAACAAAATAAAATATTTCAATTGGCAATTGGCAAACAACAAAGAAATAAATGCATTATAACATCTGTAGGCAACCAGCCCTACATAAGGCATACAGTGACCCTGTACTGCCGTTGACTCTGTTATCTATATAACCAGGAACCTTTAGTGACTTGAAAACCTTTTTATTAAAAACCTTCCTTGTTATAATGTGCTGCTCCTGATTGTAAGAAGACCAAGATGTTGCTACACATTTATCATACGTTACATGTTATTCCAAAATTCTAATTGAAATATTAATTGAGCAAATAAATAAATGAAACAGATTAGTCAGGGTCAGTGTGTATAACAGTTTAGTTTGTAAAATATTTTCCTGACTGGTCCTAACATACAGACTTGGCAGACCTTGGAATAAACACTGTACCATTAATTTGCTTCAATTAATTTGTACATTATTTTATTTGACAAAACTGAAATCTGAGACGATTCACCAAAAGCACCAGCAAATAATAAACTGTAACATCAATATACGATATATAGGATGTCCTGCGGCGCATTGTTGTAGCCTATATGGTAAAGCACTGCATGGGATGGATCTTAGTTTCTTGTTTATTTGAAATAGGGAGCGCAACCTATTCAATTTTAAAATTAATAAATGTCTGTCAAAACGTTATTTAAACGCCAAAACAGTTAGTTTTGCTCCAACAGAACTTTTTGGGTAAATCTAGTTGCATTTATATATTCAAAGCCCTGTCTGCTTATGGCCTACATGCATAACTTTATTCTGCGAGAACGAATTCTTTAAAAGTGAACAATTGCTAACAAACGCATTTGTCAAATAAATAAACTTTGTTTTCTTACGTTGTTAGTTTAGACCTTATTATCCCACAACATAAATGACAGTCTTAAAAGTCGTTTTATTTGCAATGTCAATCATTTTACGCAGATGCATCCCTCGTCTCCTAAAGCACGTATAGCTTTACAACTACAGAGTAGATCCAAAGTTCGATGAGAGCTGTCAAAGGTACTGAATAAATGCTAAACTTAAAAGTAACTCTATGGGGCTTTATCTCAATACACGAAAATTGTGAAATGATACTACAATTTAATTTTTTTTAAATAATTGCATGTTCTGTTTTTGAGGCGCAAAAATATGAAAAAGCATGGCTCTGGAGACACAGGGTTCCAGATATTGCGCTCAGTGTGAGCAAATAAACAACAATGCAATGCATTAAAATTAAAATTCTTAGCCTATAAACCTGGAAATATTCAAAACATTTAAGGTTTAAAAATGTATTTTTTATTCCAAAGTACGAATAGCATAATACATATTTAAGATTCTCTGCAAGTCTCTGACATTAGAATGAACTTTTGTAAAAGCAGTTCAGATGCTTACAATAGCCTACATTTATCGTCCAGACGCTTTTATCCAAAACTTACTATTTCATTTGTTTTATTACTGTATAGATGGCCACAGACTCCTAGATGGAACCGTTAACATTTGCGTTGCCAGCGCTGTATATTGCTCTACGCTGAAGCACAACTTCGTTTGTCAAATAAAATCAGACAGGGAATGCACTGACAGTGTCGTATCGTTTTATGTCTAGGCCTATTTACAATTTATTTAGCTACCAGCAGTTTAAATGATCCAAAACATGATTGTATTGACTGTATTAATATCGTTAATTGTGTATCTTTATGTGCAGTAAAAATAATAGGCTAATAATAAATCCGATGGGAAGTCGGACGACAATTATGCCAACAACTCACGTAAAACTTGTTCCACTATCTTAAAAACATAAAAAAAACTATCCTTAAAACATAATGTCCATTTAGTATAAACAAGCTGACATCTAATATGAACCATTGAACATAATTCTAAATTACGCCAATTTAACGAAATGCAATCACATAACAAAACAGCAGTATAACAAACCGCTGTCCTCAATTGATCCTGTTTGCTCAATTAAGCATTATATGCCTGCAACCTGCCTGGCCCTTATGGAGATCTTTCCACACAGTATAATAACACACAATTATTTCCCTGTTATGTTTAAGAGACTATAACAAGAAAACAAGCAAATAACGATGACAGAACCAGCACTCTTGAATTCCTGGGCCAACGTAATCCCTGTTCACAGACAGATATGTTTTCTGGAAAAACAAAAAAGGAAATCCCTAAAAGCATCAGTATATTTACTATTGAGCACATGTTTAAGTGTGCATATGACAAGTAGCTCAGTTACGTTTCAGGGGTTTAAGAGATTTATTAAGTTTAATGGCATGCAAGTTCAAGTGTAAAACTTGTTTGTTAATGGATATTGTTGTCTTTCAACAGAGCGCCCCCGATCTGGCATACAGTGGGATTCTGCCGATCATTTAGGCGGTAGAGCTGGGGGTCTTGCCGAGATGTAAAACCACAGTTTAAGTGTTAGTTCTACACAACACTTTATAGTTAATACCCTTAAGCGCACAGTGACAACAGTGCAAGTTTTAGGAAACAAACCCTGCACAATTGCTTTGCATTTCCACACAGCTCTTTTTAACTTATGCCTCATTTAGTGTTCTTACCCATGTTCTTAGTATTCCATCGATAAAAGAGATTTGCTGTGCAGGTGCTGAAATTTCACTTTGGTCGAGAGCCTGTGGAAAATAAACTCATGCATTGTCCTCTGGATTGAAAGGAATCTGTTGCAGATGAAGTCATGGGCAGGAATGCCTAATGCACTCAAGTGAACAAAACCTCATTCCAGAAACACAGACCATCAGTGCGTGATACATTCCAGGTCTCTCGGATAAACTATTTTTTTAAATGATCCAGCAGAGCCCAAAATATATTATGTGCTTTTGTGCTTGCACAGCCACTTTGATAAAGATTAAAAATGCTTGAAATAATTGCACACCACAGAATACTACACTCTTCATCCACGCGTGTTAGTTTGATTGTTCACAATTTCTGTTTTGGGGTTTGGAGAATGACTAAACAAGCTTATCTACAGCCCCCCCCCCCAACCTCTGCCTCATTCAAAAAGTTTATTCATCCATCAGTGTTCACCCGTGTCGTACTCAGGTGTTTTTGTAGTAACCATGCAGATTAAGAACAGGTGCATCCACACTTTAAACTTTAAAGTCAACCAGTGACGACAACAGCAACTTTCATTAAACTTTTCTACAGCAATAATGTGTTGTGAAGGATAGCGTCTTAACATAGCGTAATACGTCGTTCACCAAACAGCAACACGTAAATGCTCTACAAACCCACATGTCTTCTCCTTCCTGTCTGGGCGAGTGTTGGACACCGATGATTTCCGACATAAATTACAATCAGCAGGATGGACCCCCACTACGTGGAATCTCGTGATTTGGACTTCCACGTGATATGCAATTTAATCATTAAGTGGACCCTGTTGTGGTGGCATGCTCGTGCACTGATGCAAGAAGAGGGTGTGGGGTAAAAGACCTCAATTTCTGAGGCGGGTGTTTGTGGAGTCAAAAGGTGCACACTTAAACAGAACTCAACGTAGGGGCCCACACTTGAGCGTCTGCCCAGCCACACACAGGAGAATTGTCCACGATTAAAGCCCCTCTGATTAATCGAATGTATGTGCCAAAACTGCACATGCTACGTATGATCCCAATTACGCTGAAACTCGATTCAGGCATTCAGTACCTCTACGGTTGTCTGGCCTTCCCCCTTCCCGTTTTCATTGGATTGCGGTTGACAGCATGTTTTAATGTCACTCTGCTTTCATTGAACATTCAAGCGATAACGTCAACAGCATGTGGCGTGCCTGACGACGCTATCGTAGCCGTTGGGTGTCGTCATGGCAACACAGTTTTAGCATTCTAAAACACAAAAGTCCTCTTTATTGAAAATGCATTGTGAAGTTTGGTAAAACATCCAATTTCAACTATGTTATGCCATCTACGACTATTAGCATGCCACATCCATCACAGCCCATATTAAAAGACCATTTCTGAAGAATGGCGAGGCGACGACATTTTTATGAGAGAGGAAAATTATAATATTGAGTGTATATGGTGTAAGGGTCTCTATGCCTCATTACTATACATATAGACTTATGAGCCATTCATTAGGCTGAGCACCCAGCTCCCGGGCGGTGCTGTGCAGATCTTACTTGTCGAGCTCAGAGAGGGAGGTGTGAATAAGGTCTCCACTGTTTCAGCGCTCATACGTGCCCGTGCCAGCGCGAGGGCACTCGCCCGGAGCAAAGCTGTAAAATAAACACAATTTGTATGTGTCTCGAAGTTTAACAGCCATAGTTTGTAATTTCTAATGACTCAAATGCGAATGCTACTTGCCGTGAGGTTCAAAAGCGAGCTGACATTACATCACTGTACAAACACGTGTCGTCTTGGCCTCCTTTTGATGTGAGTCACATATTATGCCTTCATTTTCATCTTGACCTGTTCCGTCCAACAGAGTCTACAACAAGAAATGTGTTTTGACATATAATGAGTGAGAAGGCAACATTTGGAAAGGAATAAGAGGAATTCTCAAATTCATTAAGGAAGAAAACGTACTTCATTTCTCAGCCCTAATGAAGCCCTATCAAAAGTAATATTTCTCCGGGTAAGTGCTGAGACTTTCCTAAAATGCTGCAAATGACTTCTCAAAGACATCAGACTAATGGGAAAAGGCATTAGTGCACATAAACAAGAACATCATTCCAGCTGTTCATCTGCCAATTTGATGTTCCTTTTTTAGCCCCGACCCCTCCCCCCCACGCCAACCCTTCCATTTATCCTATGAGCAGAGTTTGCAGGAAATGTCAGCCCCCATGTGATTGATTTGAGATGGGCGATTCTCTAACTTCATGGTAGTATAAAGCAAGACAGCTGTTGGAAGAAATCAAATTCCAGCAGGAGCTGGAAAGACTTATTTTTCCATCTCTTTAACGGAGCTATTGGCTCTGACCAGACAAGTAAATAAAAAACACGGCCACAATATGGCAGGAGGTGACCGAAAGCCCTCATTATAGAGCAATTATTGCACAAAAAACCTTTGCTTTTAAAATCCAGCTCAAAAGTCAATCCCACGGTTTAAAGAGTTTTCAGAAGGAAGACATGACGGGTACTTTCACTGTATTTGAAAAGCATTTGACGGCATGTCGTACTATATATGGTTGTGTATGTGACAAATACACTTTGAACTTGAACTGTGAGGATGTGCTTTTCTCTGGACCCACTTTAGGGGATTTTTTGTATCAAGTTCAAGACGTGCATATACTATATGGCTGAAGCATCTGACATGTAATGCTTGTTTACTGTATCTCCATATTTAAGTGTTTATTTTGTTATTTAGTGGCGCTTACAGAACATTGTATATATGTTGCCAAAGAGTTTTTTTTAAATAAAATGTTTTAAAGTAATGTGTTGGACAAAAGCTCAACTGCCACCCACACAACATACGAGCAGACTACCACATTGTACATCCCACAAAATTAATTTCCAACATGTACAAAATGGAAAAATGAGCCTAGTCAAATTTGTTACGTCTTTTTGAAATTTATTATAAGAAGATTTTTTGTTTGACTGATCGTAATGAAGATTTGAATTAAACTGAGAATTCATTTCATCTTTCGTGTAAGAGTGACATTGAGAAACACATTAAATGTTTTCCCATTTCCTATTTGGAAACCAATCTGGGAGAAACCTAAAATGTTGAGCAGATCAAACAAAACACTATTATCCATTTACCTGTAACTGAATTTGTAGCTCCCCCAAAAAGTGTGTTTTGAAACAGTTATGTTTTTCTTCTCTGTAGGAACTTGCCCTTTAACAGTCGACGGTGGAGATTAGAGGAATGCAACTGCTATATTAAGAGCTATCAAATCAATCATTTTATCCCAAAGTCACGTAATGACAGAGCAACTGTCTACAAACTCTAAAACAATACAGTTCCACATAAGAGTATCCAAAGCAAGTCGCTCAGCACGCAGGACTGAGTGGTCTGTACCACACTTCTATTCACTTTCATCAATTTATAGCCCGAGTATATTAGCAATGATCTATGCATTTTTTCTGCTTTTAAAAGGTCTGGATCTCATAATCCATTATTTAGCTTGCTCTGTTTCTGCTGGTTTCTTTAACCACATAAACATTTTGCAGTAAGAAACGGTCATTCAGCAAGTGTTGTTTTAGTTTTCAGTGTTCTATATAAAGTACTCAAGGGCTGCATGCAGCTGCGTCGGTACAGAATGCTGTGGGTCAGTATGGAACTGCGTGCTTGTGGTTAACAAAACACTGACTAAAGAGGGAAATAATGCATTATTGTTTCTTTCTTTCTGCAGCATATTATCTGAGATTTTATCTCACGTCTTTGAATGACTTCGGAACTTCCGGTCATTTTCTTGTAGTGAATGCTACATTACAGTAATGGTCTGGAAAATTGTGTGGCGCTGGTCAAACTGTCTTTTTGCTTTATAGTTCCGTTGTTTTGTCTCTGTTTATGTTTTTAAATATTTAAGATGATAAGTAGCCTGTTATCTTCTTAAACCAGCTGGTTTCTAGTCTTGGTTGAACCAGCTAATTTCAAGCCAGCCTGGTTAAGGACGATAGTTTAGAAACAGTAGTTTGAAGAGATAGTAATGTAATGTTGGTAACCAAACAATGGCGGTACCCTTCACTTTGATTGTACAGACACAAAACCAATGCAAGCCAATGAGTACCACCGCTGTTCAGTTACAAACTTTCATCAAAATATCGCCTTTGGTGTTCTGTAGAAGAAATCCATACAGGTTTGAAATGAAATGACAAGAGGGTTAGTAAATGATGACAGAATTTTCGTTTTTGGGTAAACTATCCCTTTAAGTTACACTTTAATATTGTGAAAGGGATACTTCACCCAAAAAAATGTATTCTGTAATGAATTACTCACCCTCAAATGATTTTAAAACTATATAAAAGTCTTTGTTTTGATGAACACGGAGAAAGATTAAAAAATATATGTTAGCTGACATTACTTGGGTAGTCAAGAAATGGTAGACAAAGGAGGTTTGTTTTCCTTAATTCTTCAAAATATACAAAAACAATATATACAATATTTTTTACTATTATGGTTGGTGCTCCAGAAATCTCAGTTACTAACATTCTTCTAAATATCTTTCAGAACAAGGACATTTATACAGGTTTGGAACAACTTATGGATGAGTCATTCATGACAGAATTGTCATTTTTCGGTTGAGTATCATATTCTGCAAACTCAACAGTATGAGCCACAGGTTGGTGTGTTTGACTCCCAGGGGAAAACTGAAATAGAGATGAAAGATGAAAACCTCAAATGCATTGTAAGTTTCTATGGATAAAAGGCCCAGCCAAATGTCTTTCTTTTTTAATTTTACAGTAATGATCATTGTGAAATCCATGTATAAAAATGGTTATTGCAGTAGCTTTAGCAAAGAAATATATTTTGGTAGATTCCAGATGGGCAATATTTGAAAACAGTACAATGAGACTGACCAACTCAGATTTAATTAGCATCAGGGAGAACTTTGGTCGCTATTTAGCCATCCTTTCAGTAAACATTGCACTTTCTGGTCAGTCACTTTCGTTTTGAAACCTGTAATAGCAGTAGTTTATGCAGTCCATGTTCAGTCACTTTTAATCCGTTTGGAGATCTTGGAAATAAAAAACTATTGGGGAGCCAAGCCAACATCGGACATTTTCTGTGAAATATTATAACCTTCACATATAGCTAAGTAATTTACAATAGTTTTCCTGCAGTTCAGTGGATAGAGCATTGTGCTAGCAACGCCAAGGTCATGGGTTCGATCCCAGGGGATTGCACATGCTGAGATACAATGTATAGTACGATACAATATAAGTCGCTTTGGATAAAACCATCTGTAAATGTAATTTGCAGTAATATCAATGTTTACAAAATTATCAGCAAAGCCAAATGTTACACGCTGAAAGTGCTAATGTTTTTTTCTCTTATTAATGCTACTCAAAGCAGCACAATAGAATTCCAAGCGGCTTTGCCAATCAACCTTAACATTCAAATGATCAACACTGTTTACATGACAGCGCAACCGACACATATACACCCATAAACAGCTGTTTTGCATCAGATATATGGTTTAGATGGCTTTGTTTAGCTTAACTGACACCAATAAGCAAATGTCAGAATATCCTCTGAAAATAAGCCACTTTTAGTTATTGAAACCTCAGGTTCAATTCTTAATGTAAACTTGACAGTCAGAGCAACGTTTTGAGAAAAAAACAAAAGTGATTCCAAGGAAAATACCAAACAACCTTTCAAGTGTGAGTCAAAAATGGAAATTCAAACGATTTTAAAAGCCCACCCAATCGTGCTCCTACATTCACGTTTTAAAGTTTCTTTCAGACCTCATTCGGTTATGTCTAATTGGGCATTAATATGCCAAAAATATCTAAACGAAATAACACAGAATTTGCCAAAGACATCTTAAAGGGAACGCGCCTTGCGATTCAGCTCGGCGAGCCGTGCCGAAACTGGCAAGAGATTTATGACGTTAACACGGTCGACGACAGGGAAGTCTGCGCCAAGGCATCCCGCTGAAGTACGAGAGAGTGTGCATTAAGGAGCCGAGTCTCTTAAACACGCTGATCAAAATATTAATGGTAAGTGTAAACATGCGCTCTTTATCTGACAGTGATTTACATTACAAAGACCTTAATCCAAGAGCGAGCCAGTGCTTCGCTCATTAGCCCGGGTCTTTACCTCACACTTTGCAGCGATGCACACAGGTGGATGCACTACTCCGAGCGTCTGTTGTGTTTATGTTATCGTTTCATAAGCTCCGCTTGAAATTTGTCAAACTGCATCATTGTTTAACTATGTGCCAATCAAACGCAGCCGTTCCAGATGGTTGCCTCTCCCTTAACCTTGCCCTTGGCAGTTTTAGTCATACCAAATTTCAGAGTGAAGTTGGGTCCTTTTGACTTTCTTTTCACACCCTTTTTTAATTTGCTCTGCCAGGGTCTGCCCAGGGAGAGGTGTAACTGCGTTCACCAACGCTGACAGAGGCTAATTTAAAATGGACAGCTGGAAAAAGTGGGAATAAAACTGTGCCCGGTGTGTCATGTGCCAAGTAGATGCACATAACTTTTTTAAATAGCATAACCGTTGAATTGTATAACACAGTGTTTTGTCATACGGGTCAAAGTTTTGGAACCTGTTAATGACATATTGGACAGAAACCAGGACCATGGAAAAGTCTGAGATATTTGTCACCATTAGGAAACATGGAGGACCTACCACAGATACGAGATATGTGCCAAGAAAAGTGTTAACTTTTAAAAACCCGAAATTTGATTTCAGAAAGTTTCTAGGAATAAAAAAGGCAAATCCATTTGAGGAAATGCGTATAAAATCTGCACCTGGGATGGATATGCATATACCAAAAGGCATTTTTCCAGATGAGAGTGGGAGTCAAGAATGTGTTGATGTGTTTAAGACAATCAACCAAAGATTAAGGAGCCTAATAGCAATTGCAGATCCATGTTTTGACAAGCGGAAAAAAGTCCACAAAATAATATTTACAGCAGATGCTGATCTTTTTGCTATGGTGGACGAGTTCCATCAAAGCTTTGCATCAGTTTAGCAAGCTAATGTTTGATTCTGCTTTTCTGAGATGGACTTCAAATGTTACAAATGGGGTCTTCCCTCATCCATTTTCAGCCGAACTGGCCGTGAACACGGTCTTGGATGTCATGACTCAACGACTGTGCTTTGAATCTAAACAGGTTGACATTTCACAGGTGCTGGATGTGTCTCCTTGCACCATTTGGAAAACACTGGGATCAAGCACAGCTTCCTCCGGGGTTTATAAAAGGAGACAAAGGTCAAGGCTTCCTAACGCTATCCCTGATCAATAACATCATTCTCTGTAGGTTCTCAGAGTGTGAAACTGATTCTGCAGAGAGAAACTCTAATTGATTAACCTTAAAGAGCGTTTTGGCTGTTTGCACGTAACAAAAGTGTAATTCTATTCCCCGCTGCAGCAGGCCGGCTCGCTCCGGGTGCGTGTAGCCCCTCCTTCTCTCTCAAGCTAAAGAGGTGAAGTAACAGCAATCGCATGCACCGTTGTGCTGAAAGGCTCAACCTCTATGCCCTTCTTCTGTCACGCTGAAATTAATAACCGTTGATTTGTATTTAATGCTCAATTTCCTCTCTATTATTTCAGGCAGGGTAGCGATGGGCTCGGTTTGAAACAGAGTTCACATGACAGCCTCTCTTTTTCTCTCCTTTTCTTTCTACGGCTTTTTTTTCGGTATACCAAATGGCTTGCACAAATGTTGCACGCATGTCAAACAACATCTCATTACAGAGTCGCGCATTTGAGACGGTAAGAGCGTGCATGGAAAAATGGGTAACTTTTTTTGTGGGGGTTTGAGTTCAGACTTTAAAAAGGGAATGAAAGATGTTGCGCAAACCGTTCACAATACACTTACTTGTGGTGTGATGTTCGGTTGAAAGAAGTGTGAACATTTGGGATGATATCATTGGCTTTGTGCCAGCAATAGCCTCCATGGGAGGTGACATGTATTGTCTCTTCTGGGGCTGCCAAAGAAAGGGAATCATTATAAGAGTTTAAATGCAAACTGAAATACAGTGCAATGTTGTTTTATGCAGATGTGCCATGTTCAAACACCACAGCTCAAACTGTTAAAGGTCATTCAAGTTTTGTTCAGCGTCATCTACTTTAGATGTATTTTTCAGGTGTCATTTGTCAAACTTCTTACCTTTCAGTAACACATTTGTCAAAATTTATCAAAGTCAAGGATAAAATATTCCACACACATGCAGTTCATCAAAAGGAAAACAGGGTAGAATGATATGGTCTTTAAACCAGGCGTAACATCTAAAGGGATTATAAATCATACAAATTATGCTATTTATGTGCACAGGCAATTTTGGAACAACCTGCATTTATGTACTTTAGGATAAGTTTTTTTAGCCATCTTTGAATTATTTAGCATTCATATGAACATAAATTTACCTTATTTTCTGACCAGTTAGTAATCTGACTCCTGTTCAATAAAAAGCAAAATATCACTTTGGATATTGAAGATGATAATGTAATGTGCTGTCATCATACGATTTTAAAAGCATAGGAGTGACATTCAAAATTCCTTTGTTAAACCTCCAGTTTAACACACATCCCTTGAATTGTTTACTTAAATATGACAATTACACATCTGTTACAACAAAAAACGGATAGCAAAAAAAGCATTTTATTATTAAAGCTTTATTTCAACGGGACGGTACTTTTGTGATTTACATTTACACATTTGGCAGACGCTTTTATCCTTAGTACTTAGTAATTATACTATACATTTGTATCTGAGGATTTAAATCACTTTTAGACCTGTAAATAATACCGTGTTATGTCTGCATTATAGTAAATAATAATCTCATAAATAAAGCAACAGTATAAATAAAATTAATACTCAAGCTAAATTGTTTAATAAAACAGACAAAAAAAGTTGTTACTGTCAATAAACAGCAACAATTACACTGTAAGCATAGTGTCACTATTGATGACTTCAAAAGCATCATTTAAACAGAACCCAGCATAAGAAAGTCCCCACTGATATATGATTTGAGTAGCACATTTGGGTATTTCATTCTCATAAATGTTATTTCAAAATTATAAAAACAATTCTAATAGTCTAGAAGATTCCATTGCACATCGCACAAAAAAAAATCCTGTAAATAACAGTGTAGTTTTTACAGTGTAGTTATTTTGACATCATTTCTGCAGATTATTAGTTATATGAATTGGTAACTATGCTGTCTGTTTTGAGGCTATATGACAAAAGTCTCAAATAGAGAGGGAGATTCCACTGAGCGAGATGAGCTTTTTACCCTGTAACTAGAAAAAGTCCGTTTTCAGGTTTGATTGACAGCATGGCGGGTTGCATCAATAACGTTAAAATATCCCTTTAAATCCGAGGCTTCACAAATTTGTTAAATTCTCAATACACGGGCACTTGTTTGGATTAAATCATTCTGACAGGGTGTACTATTATTGTCTCTTGGTTTTATTGGATATTTACACTAAATGAGCCATACCATGTCAAAACTCTGACGTTGAGACTAGTTCTTACTGATTAAACAAATATCTTTGCACTCAGAGCACACCCTACATTTCATTCTATTGTGAGTAATCCACGTGTGAAAAGACATACTTTATGCCTCAGTCATCTTCTTGAGGCACACTGCAAGCACTGATAGGCGTTTATGAATACTATGAACCGACGTGGCCAATGATATTAAAACTGCCATTCACAGGCATCAATGCCTGAGGCGTTTTTTCTCTCGGCCTGTAAAGCTCTTGCCCTTGTCCTCAACTTCTGTTCGCACTTTAACAGCCTAATTAAGTTCTCTCAAGCGCATGTTCCAAAGTTTTTTACTCTTTCCTATCCTTGTGAGGAATGTAGATCCTACAATTGCTGTTTGGGATACATTTTTTACGGTTAAAAAATAAAGAAGTTTCAAATTAAAAAAAACATTTTTTTTAACAGCAAGACATTAAAGAATTGCAACACTTGCAAACATTTTAAAAAATACAATGAGAACCATAACAAATAATTCAATAATATAGCCTAACATAATGAATTACATAGATTAGTTCTAAATGTAATAAAATGTCTCCATATTGAAGTCTTGCACACAGGATAATTAAAACATAATGTTTTGTTTATGATGGCACGACTTCCACTTCCCTGAACATGTCTACACCAAGCTCACACATATTAGAGCCATTCACACCTGTCACAATTATCCTCTCATCTCGTAACGCGACCGTTTCGGAGCCAATTACACCACAAACAAATGGATTGTTTGTCTTTCATTAAATTCAAATCAGTCTTTTGCCCATGCGCTGTCTATACACAGAAAAACATGTTCGGTCTTATTCTTTCCTGTTTGAGGAAACTTCTCCGTGGCATTCCAGACTGACAGGCCCCGGGATGCAGATTGGAACGTTTCATTATTCCTCTTGTCAGGTTCCCCACCTGTGGCAGTCACAACAAGGTCTACTCTCCCTCGAGCACCCTGACAAAATGTTCCCTCTTGTTTTGACAGATGATCCTCAAAACAGCTGCTGCGAGCGTACCAGTTAACATCAGCGAGGGGAAAAAAGACAAGCCAAAGCCGTCTCATAAAGGCTGTTGAAAAACTGACTGGCACAATTATAACACAATCCATTAAGAGCTCCAAAATAAAAGGTGATGCGAGTCAGTTTGTCAACAAGTGTCTAAATGGCTTTTGGTGAAGGGAACGGTGATCTAATTGTATAATCTGCCGTGTATGTGTGTGTGTGTGTGAGAGGTATGCCTTGACTTGTAGTCTGTAAAAGCTATGTGTATTGAGAAACACGTACACATAGAAAATAGAAATCTATGACAATATAATAGTAATGGTGTTGTCCTTGGACGGAAAAACAATTTAGTTGCATTCGCAATAAAAACGGTCAGCTAGAAAATGTACAGTTACAACATTTCAGGCATTACTGCATGGCATTATTGTCTCTGTATATTTAACACTATGAAAATGAATTTAATGAACGGTTAATGTTTAAGTAAAAATTATAATGAGAATATTCATAATGCCAAGGCCACAAATGGTTTCCATGAAGATTCATGGTAACAAAATGCAATCAGGATACCATAGAAAATAAACTAATATGATAACACAACTACCCCAAAATAATATTGCATTCTCTCATAAAATCTCACTTTCACAAATTTTATTTACATCACACCCTTTGGATTAACCCTTTAAACCTACATCTATGTAACTCTTTGGGACAGCGCAGGACCTGTTTTTGGTTGTGTTGCCGGTGTGGGTGGATTGCACTGTAAACTTTATGATGGTTCTAATTGTAGTTGCTTTGCAGGGATATTGAAACAGTACGAGACATCTGGTGAGGGCATTATACAACAACTCCGCTTCCTGCCCATGAGGACAGAAGCTTTGCACAAACCGAAGCATATACTTGACAGGATATCTAGCGGGAAATGACAGTACTTTCCGAAATGATGTATTCCATTACATAGTGATGGGTCTAAATGCTTCTTGGCAAATATCTTAAAGTGTCTTGCGAGAGATATTTTAGAAACGGCACTAATAGCTGTTCTCGATTTAGCTTTTGGGTGAACGCCACGTCAGCTCAAGTGTCTCCAGTCTCTAAGATTTGATGATTAGCTTTTCGGTTTTAAATCATAACCTGCTTGTATCAGATTAAGGTTAACCTGCGAATGCAATAAATATAACGCGCTTAAAGGGAAAAATGTGTAATTTTTCATGTCATTCAAAACCTGTATATGACTCTTTCTTCTATGAAACACAAAATATACATTTTGTCCATACAGTGGAAGTCAATTGGAGCCAATGTTGTTTGGTTACCAACGTTCTTCCAAATATCTTCGTGTTCTGAAGAAGAAAGAAATTCACAGGTGAGTAACTAACTCAACATTATTGGTTGAACTATCCCTTTAAACTTTGCTTTAGCTGCTTTGATGGCTCAACTGCTCATTGGCTCTGCGTTGCCATTTTCCATAAACACCTTGAGCTAGTATGTCCAACTGGTAGCTGATCCAAATTGGTCTACCATCTAAAGTCCAGCTTGGATGAGCTAGAAACCAAGTTTCCTCATCTCGAGCTGGATTTTCAGCAGGGATGTCCAAGAGCATTTCCCTGCATGTGGGCTTCTTTGTCATATCAGAGCATCTCTGAGGTCCTTAAATCCCTAAGAGCCACTTCATGTTTGTTTAGTCGCACATTCACAATGTAGAGATTTGCAGGGGCTCATCAAGAGCTTTGACTGCAGAGGCATGAAGAGCAACTTTTGAAGGTCATCAGTCACATCCAAAAGCCTACGATCCCTAAGAGGAAGCCAAAGAGCAACCATCCATGCCAGCCAAATACGAACCGCGGGCATGTTTTAGAAACGTTCCCTGTCGAGATGAGCCGAGCTATCAAAACAATCTGAACCACTCCTTCATTAGGTGAGGTCTTTGGCATCGTGTGGTTCGAGCGGAGTGGTTACGAGGGTACATTGAGCTTTGTCGGTTGAGTGACGTGACCTTTCGTTGGCCCCTCTCGCAGAGGACACACTGATTAAGTAATCACCTGTGTACACAACCTTTCCTCACCTCTCCTTCTAGGCACTCTGTCAGAAGTGAAGGGATGACACACAGCCTGCTCTCACACCCCCCTCCGGCCCGCTTCATAGGAAACGGATTAACACCGGCGCGAAACACCGATGGCAAAAACGTCTTTAGTGCTTTCAGGCGGAGCGCAAGACTGATCATTTCACAATAGTGCGTGCAGGAAACGGTGACGAGTTAAGCTTTTAATGCACCCTGGTAAATCATTCCGATTAAAATAAATGCGTTACTGTACTTTAGGCCCTGCACTGTTTGTCTTGTGCTTGCTGTGGATAATGAGATATTCACTAGGCCCCATTTAACCCCTGAAAGACCGGTTTTGACATAAAAACAAGTTGTGTTTTATGTATAAATGTATTGATCGTGCCAGAAATAAGCATGTCAGCTCTTTCATATGGGGCAGTTTTAAATATACCGTCATTTGAATTATAAAAAGGAATACTTCATTTTGGGAAAAATGGTACTGAGGACGTATTTTCCAATTATTAGGTCATTTACTGTGCCCAGGTTATTTTTTACGCCGTGTCCATTTGGCAAGAAAAACAATCATTAGGGTGACGGTAAGTAACGTATCCTTGTGGAGGCTACAAACATTATTTCAACAGCGGTGTCTAGGGAGGTCATTACCGTCATGCTCATTTAATTGTGGGTCCTGTATGTCATTTTTGCACACTGTAAATCCAACGTTCTTGAATTTAAATAAAACCGAATTTAAAACCATTGATGTCAATTTTTCAGTGTGCCACAGACCGCTGGACAGATCCAGATCCAGTGTTACTGGCTTCATCTACTGTTCATGTCACCATGGCTATTTTCTCTATATTTTTTCTGGGTTTGTAAAATGTCTTAGTCATTTGTGCTGACTAAAAACTATTTGATGGATGTTAGTTTAAATTTCTTTAACACAGGAAATTAATTTTCATTCTCATTACGTCAGACCTTGTTGGCGTGACTCTCTAACAGAGAAAACATTATCGGCCCACCATCACCACAACTCCACCCGCCCGACGAGCTGCCAAACTAACACAAAGAACGCTGCGGTTCGACAGGTCTGCCTCTGTATCCTGATACGGCACAGACATGTCTCCGCTCTCCCAATTGATTCAGTGGCACGCTCCTTGTTTAAAAAGGAGAGAGAAGTTGGGGGGTAAGAAGACTTTTAGTTCATTCATTAATCACAGAAGTAAACAGCCCATCCAGTGACACCTGGCGAGGTTAATGCTCGGGAAACCCGGAGCAATCACCGCCTCCCCCACGCGCGCACTCGGCGAGCCACTCACATGAAAGCTTGTGATTATAGAGGAAATGGGAATTAGCAGAAACATTTTGGAAAGGCGGTCTCCAGTTCGTTTGGTAGCGAAGGATGGATCGGCGGGAAAAAACGGAGAGGCTGTGGGCTGATTGGAGCGTTCCCTTGAGGGAACCGAGTGGGGAGAGGTAGGGGGTCAAAGGTCGAGCCTACACCAAATTAGTAGTGTCTGTTATTCGAAACCAAAATAAAGCAGGAGCAGAAGTAAGCGATTTCCCCCCGATGCTGGAGCGCTTTCTGCTCTCTTTCTTGAAATTACCGAGAGGCCACATCGCAATTAGTGGTTTGTTTCTTTTAGACTGAAATATGGCCATAATTCATAGCTTTCAAATCATTTCATTGGAAAGATGTATTGGCTGGCCAGACTGAAGAAGTAATTGTAACACACGATATGGCAATTGGTTAGCCGGGCAGTAAGTACACAAGGTATTTGCATACCGTCGCATTAAAACGTGGCAGAAAATATCATTTGTTTCCAGCATGCCTGTAACAGAAAACTGCCTGTTAAAGTTATTACACTTCTTTCATTAAGGAAGTATGTAGCGTTCAACTTTGGTACACAGTTCTGCTTGTAATGGCTCCAGTTAGTGTCTCGTGTATCAAAATAGTACTCGCGATTGCCTCAGCTTACAGCGCCTTTCCAGGCTTTTCCCCGCGCTTAATGCAATGTGACTGTCGGCCAGCTGAAAACCCAAGGACGAAAACTGTTTTTTATTTGGTCGGATATACAAACACAAATCCACTGTTTAGAGCCTATTTAGGACATCATCCGTGAAAAATTACTCTCATGTGCAACAGCTAAATGTTCAGATGTTAAGCAAGCCAAGCTTTGTTTAAATGAGATTATCCTTTTGACATGAATCATTAAGTTCACTATGCAATAATTACATCGCCCGTGTAACGTTCCAAATGCGTGTTTCGGTTCGTAATAGCCTTGCCTTTTCCAGAATGTTGCCTTGAGAAGGTACAGCAACAGCAGGCATCTGCCAGCGAGAAACCGGAGCGTCCGCTTTCCAAAGCATGAATCTTGCTCCAACACTGTCTGTTCCTGATTACTGATGTCGTAGTGTGACTTGGATATCAAATATGGATCATGTCTTCCTCTCAGTTACATAATAACCTGCACACTAAAAGAACATTTTAGGTTTCAAATCTCATTGCAAATGAAAAGGCGTAGTCTTATGAGCTTTTTTGCTTCAATTGTTTATATGATGTAACAATACTGTGAGTGATTAAACCTCATTTTTAACTGCTTCCAAGTTTGGTATTTATGAACATCGAAAATGTATATGTATAAACAATACTATTACTAATATTAATCCTTATTATAAAATTGAATTTGAAGTTCCTCTTGATTGAATAAGTTCTTCTGACCTTTAAAAAGCACAGGAGAAGCAGATTAAATATAAGCACTCCAAAACATACTGTACAATAATAAAATATAATCAAAGTACACACAAACATTAAATACATTATAACATTAAATACAACATATACAACGTATCTGTTCAGTGTGTAAATAAGTTGAGCGAATGAATTCATATTTGGGGCGTCAGAGTGAATTATTACACAAACATGTAAGTTAAATAAACTTAATTAAATAAATTATTAAAGGAACAGTTTAGCCCAAAATGTAAAAAATATTTCTTTTTATTAAATGAACTGATACCTTTAATATTTTGTTTAAACGATTACAATTGGTTTTAAATAATGTCTTAGTAATGTCTCAAAATGCTTTTTGTTTCATTAAACAAAATATTTATTTTATAAAAAAATGTATTAAATTATTTGATTTACTTTCATATTTATTACAACGATTTTAAATTATTTTAAATATGGTCTCAATATGATTTGTTTGTACAATGGACCCCACAGACATTCAATGAACAAAACCATTTTAAATATGTTTGTATTGAGCAGAGTAAATCAGTTTTGTGTGAGTAAATGAGGACATTTTATTTCCTGGATGCAGGCCATATAGTGTTTCTTAACTGATTTTGTTTATAAACACTAGCAGTACAGTTTCAACCTGTTGGTCCAATTTTTTTACATTTTTCAAGTTATTACAATTGGCTTTCGGGTCTCTGAAACCCCAAACAGAATCTAAAAAAAAGAGAGTTAAAATGACAAGCAGATTAACAAGGAATAGCGTCATTGAGTATCATGAAGATGACTGTACTTTGAGCTATGCAGATAATGCCTCTTGAAAGATTTGGCAACGTTGCTCACACTGCACATCTGCCCGGCTGCATCGCGACTGGTGATAAATAGCAAACTACACTTAGCGTCCTCAACAGGGGTTCACTCAGGGTTTTTTATGGGAAAGTTTACAAGTGCTCTGCAATAAATGAAGCCGCAGGAGCACTTTAAATAACAGAAGAAGTGGATTTAAACATCTGCTCCGCAATACAGATTCCTAAATGCGTCGGAATGAGGGCTGCGTGCTCATCCAACACCATCCTTTTGGCATTTCTGGATCTGGCCCAGTCAATGAAGACTACACTTTCATAAGAGTTACATTACAGGAATTACATTAGCGGCGTGTCATAAGAACTCATTTACACTTTAAACCTGTGTTGAGTCTGGCAGCTGCACGTGAGATGTTTGGAAAAGAAACGCATTGCCAAGGATTCCTGGCGAAAACTGCTGCGCTGCGGAATCATTTGAAACATAAATGGCGCGCAAATATACCGGCTGTAAATAAACCTGAGGGCTGCTGTGAATGGATACAGGAGAAATTAGGACATAATGAACTGAATCTAAAACATAAACAATGATTTTTAGGATTTGTGGGCTGATTAACATTACCCTGTTGTGCACATTAGTGTGCTTATCCTGAAGGGAACTGGAAAAGACCCCTTGTAATAAACTGCTTGGGATAAATTGCATTGCTTGACGTGATGGTTCCCATTCACAAAATCATTTACAGTTACAAAACAAATTGATATGTAATGTAAGGTTTCTTTGTATATGAATTATTACCTGCTATAAAAACCTTTCTTTCTTCTGTAAAACACAACGGAAGATATTTCGAGAAATGTTTTGCGTCCATACCATTAAAGTCAATGGGGGACAATGTTTTTTGGTTACCAACACTCTTTAAAATACGGTATCTTCATTTATGTTGTGCAGAAGAAAGAAAGTCATACAGGTTTGGAATGACATAAGAGCAAGTACATGTTGACATAATTCTCCTTTTTGGGTTTCAACTATTCCTTTAACCTGACTTTTAGTAATGCACAAGAAAATGCCTCAAATCAATTTAGATAAATAACACTTGCTTATAAAAACGGCTTTTAAAATGTGTTGAGATGAGAAAACACAGGTACCTTGATGATTTATACACTATAAACAAAAGCAACCACCTTGTTCCACATCGATCTCTGTGGAGCAATTTTCCACAATGTTGTTAATCTATACGATCATTGTTTTTTTCATTCCATTACATTGAGAAAAATTCATAACAGGTGATTTATTTCCACTAAAACAGGATTCTGAAGGTTATTTTCCACCCGAACCGACGAGACTGTTAGATGTGCTTTATTCAAGTGGGTTACAATATTTGAATCATCGAGCATCTAACCTTCTGTGACTCCAGAGGCCGTAACCTCTCCACGTCCTCCAGTATTTTTCTCTGCTCGAGAAAATCACTGATGACATCACCACTCACAGATGAGGTTAAAACAGTTAGCCAGCTATCTGCCTGGCTCATTGAAGAAAGCATACTAACCTCGTACGCTGAATTAGCAAAGGGTTTCTGCATCGATAATCATCAATCTTCCATGGCAGCGCTGCCTTCAGTGCAGGTCAGAGGCTGCCATGTGCAATCAGGAGTGATCTGGAAGTGTTCGGAGTGCCTGAAGAGAGTCTTACCAATCCCAGATGAGAGCTTTAGTTTGCCTCGAATTAGCTCATGAACGCGCACCCAGGGCTCGGCACGCACCTGTGGGGACGAAGAATGGAAGCATGTTTTGAAGCTTTAGCATGAAACAGAGCAGAACTTGGTTTTTGAGATGCAACTCTTTTTCACGGAAACCCATTTTCTCAGCAACCTTGAATGTGGAGCGATGCTCAATCAACATCACAGATGACATGTTCTTGTCTAAACCAAAGGCGCAGGTTAAACAAACCTTTGAGGTTACAAATAAAGTGTACGGTAGGGTGATGTTTCCAGAAAGGACCAAATGTAACTAATGAGGTGGATAAAATAAAGCAAAAACCATAATGCACCTACTTGATAAAAAAAAGTTATTGACATTTAAAAACAACAATTTCCCAGAACAGACACAAAACATTTTTTGGACCAAAAAAGTTATTGCCCTCAAATGGCCTAAAAATGCTATGGAACTGTTATCAGTCACGGTAGATTATGCAGAATATCATGAAAGACTTTAAACATCGCATGCTCTTAAGTTGAAGTTCTTCCGTGTTATAAAAAGGTTTGCCAGTAATAAGTCAGAACATGTTGGATGTTTAAAAGCACAAGAAATACATTTTGTTGCTGTACCTTCTGCACAGCAAGTAATTTGTTGTTGACTAGGCCTAATTGTTTATTTTCTTTTGATGTAATGTTATTGATGTAGTCTGCCAGAAAGCCTTGACTTGATTTTGTTTTGTTAGCTAAACTCTTTCCAGCACTTCGGCATGCGACTTGTTGACCTGGACGTATTTTCCGCAAATTTTTATATATAAATACATAATTAATAATTGACTGAATATGGTCATTCATTTAGTCTATTATTAGATTATTTACAAGCAAAAACATTTACATGTATTTGACCTTAAAAAGAAGCCTTAGCCATCAAACAATAAAATGAAAACGCTAACAACTATTGTGTTTTGTATTCCTCTTATTTCAGTATCACTGACCTCTGCAGTCATGAATAGTTTAAAATAGACGTCTGCTGGGACGACAAGATCAACATAAATGAATTTGTGACCCTTAACCTCAACAACACGGTACAATAAAGTCATTTTGCTAGGTAACATGGAGCTGAAATGCAATTAGATGCTTATACATCATCTCCAGGGTAGGTTTGTCTAAGGGGAGGACAGCGCTTTTGAAAGAGCGCTCTTGCTGTGGAAACGTCTTCTAAGTCTTGACACGGCGTAGTCAGATGAAGAAAGATGGTGCTTGTGTGAAGCAAATGGCCCGTGACCAAGCTTAAACACCAACTGTGGCATAAAACCAGTTGATAAATGCATCATAAATCTCCCCGACAGAAAACCCAAAGATGTTTCGTTCATATTTGACACTTTTTCACTTCCAAACAGAGCAAATAGCCGGTTGTTAACAGACCTGCGCCCCAATTAAAGTGGTTATGGGACGTGTTTGCAAAAGCTTTTGTGTGCAGTAGTTCCTTGAGAAAGAGTAATTACTCTAGTTAAAGTGTGATCTGGAAAGAATTTGATTAACAAGCTCGCTCCCATCCACTAGAAATGAGTTACCTTTAAATTCTGTGTTTTTCTTGTTGTTGGAAAGGTTCTTCTGTGGCATGTAGTGGAGGGCGCCCCCGAAGGGAATCGAATGCAAACATGCAATTAGAGAGGGAACGAAAGAACGAACAACACAGAAAACCCACATTAGAAACTAAACTAAACGGTTGTAGCATTTAGCAGTGCCAGAGGTTATGGCGTTCCCATGCAATACATCCTGACAAACGGTCGACGTTGATTTTCAATGGAAAGCCTTTTGATGTGTATTGCATATGAGGTTTTATCACGACTACTACGGAATCCACTAGATAATTCAACAAGATCAAAATGCTCTTATGGCCACATGCATGGCTAAAATGCTTCCTGGACCTCTTATAAAAGCTAAATCGCATTCAGAGAAATCGGCCTAAATACACACACGCCATGTCCCACTTTCTTAGTGGGTGGTCCCTCCCCTGCTTGATGTGGAAACCGAATTAGCACGGAGCCAATTTCGCCCTCGATCTGGAAACATTTTCCACCTTCCAAAATGGGCTTAATATAGCGACGTAATAAAACACCTATACGGCCTGTGGCGTGTTGTTTTACCAAATAACATCTAACTGGCCATTACTCCCCATTAAGGCTAATGGTTCGACTAATTATGATAATTCCATAAAAGGTGCTGTGTTTAGCCCACACTGTGGACGAGCATTAAGATAATGACTAAGGCTGACCTCTCGCGTACGCTGCCGGCGTGCAAGTCTCCTATAGGCTATTAGTCACTAGCATTTTGCATGATCCTGTTTACGTAAAAGTCATAACAGTCATAATGGTCTAGAGAGCTATTAGATCTTTGCCAATATCTGTTACAAAATACAAATTATATGGATTGTCCTCTGAGCCACAGATCCAGCGTTTTCAAGAGATCCTTGAGGAAAAACAGAAAGGAATATTTACCATGTGTCAACTTGTGTCAATGTAAATGGCAGACTTAATAGGTACTAGATAAGAAGTTCCAACGTACCTCTTTCACTAGCGATTACAGCGGAAATCCCCTCCACACCCACTCAGTGGAATCAATACTGGAATGTCAAACACAAAGAAATCCGTCCCCCAAATAGGCTCCGGTCATGGATACCTTCATATGAAATAACGGAGAGATTCCACCCGCTATGTTTTGTCTCAATGAACACACCGCGCGGTTCTTGAAAGAATGCATTAGGGCCCCTTAAATATTTTTCTTTGCCACTTCGCCTGCGGATTCTTTGAAATCCTTTCGTCAATCAGGAAGATTTTCGTACAATGTTGTCATTCTGCCTCCGCTAAACGCTGGAGTCGTGGCACTTTGTGGCGTGCTGTTTTCATAAGGCCAGAGGAATCGGCTGTTAAAAGTCAGGGTATTAATTGTATATAAGGGGTCCTGGCAGGCATGCATTGCTGCTGATTAACACACAGTCTGGAACCAAAGCTGTTGTCCCAGGTGCGCTGTGTTTAGAAAGGGACCGTATCCAAAATGAAATACTTTGCAGAGGAAGTCCATCACAGCCCCGGCGCTGGTGAGCCAGACCACATTTAACCACTTTAGGTGCTCCTCCGCTTCCTCAATTGCAAACGAGTGTAGTTTTTTGTAAGAACCATCAAGGACAAGATCATGCAAAGGCCAGACATTCAACCTAGGGCTGTTGTTGGGTCAGTGGCCATTCAGGGCTTATTGGATGCATATAAAGCCTTTCTTTGATTATAAGATACATATCGTTGTTGTCACATCTCCATATTTCATGATTTTTCTGTCATAAATCCGTAGTTACCCTTTATGTTGTCACATGGTTTTGCAAATATCTAACCCAAAAAAGTATGAAAAGGTGCTTGTCAAGCCAGTATTTAATCATTTAAAAGGAACAGTAATGTCCATTTCCTAAAATACAGTGGATTTGGACATCCGAGGTTTCGGATGGACAGCGACGATACGCAGGTCAATGTCAGTCTTTTGTTAATTTGAGGGCACATGCAACCGTACCAGGCGACCCACCAAGAACGCCAATAAAGTACATGCTATTGCTAATGACTCAGTCTGAAAGCAGCGGGCCACACCAGAACTGGCCTGTAGAAGAGCTGCCAGTGTTGCAGTAAATGGTGTTGATTAGAGGAACACGTATTGAGTGCCAAAGCAGCTGCTTTGGTTCTACTTGATTGCTGGATGGAGGGAATTAAATGAAGTATTCACCTGTCAGAGATTCTTTGGCTGTCTACATATGTACCACATTATTACTTTTTTCTGTTTCACTTCGTATCCTTACGGATGTCAAATGCAATTTTGACCGTCTAGGTCATGGGTGACAAAAAATAAGGGGTTCTGCTGCCTCTCGCTTTTTTGATAATTAAACATACCGACGAGAGCGCTGTATTAAATATGCATAACACAGGTGTGATTCAGTCACAAGAACCTGCAGCTATATTGCTTTATAATACCTTTTAAAACATACAGAAATCATTTTTCGGAAGGATCTATTGAGAGAAATGCATTTTCATATACATAACTGTCCTCAGATGTGTATAAAGACCTTACATAATAAAGCGTTATGTTTTTTTACTATGGAATTCGTCATGTTGTTTCTACAGTAGCCCTAAACGGACAAACTGTTCCACACAGTGCGTTTTTTAAATATATGCTAATTCCTTCACCAAAGAAGTGACAATGTGACGCCATCTTAGTTCTGTGTCAGTTTCCGCAGTGCTTCGAAAGGGAGGGGTGGAGTGAGCCATTGGTTGCAATTCACAACCTTCCAGCTAGATGCCGCTAAATTTCATACACTGGACCTTTAGACGAAACCAAACCGAAAGCACCAAAACTTATTTGTAAGTGCTGTCCAACCAAACATCAACTCTTTTGAAACATCACTCCACAATTCAAACTACAGAATCAGGAGTTTAAGGTATTATTATATCATACTCCCTCGGAAACTAGAGTCAGATTATCCAACAGCTATCTGACATTACAGCTTGGTTTGGAAAACATTCTTCTATAATTTCAGCGCCGAAATATATTACATTCACAGAACGACTCTGATCTTAGATGGAAAAGGAGTACAAATATTTGGACATGTGGTCCAGATAGAAATCCACCAACCATAACAGCTCATAAGGGCGAGTTTTCGTTTCAACTTTCCTTTTTCACTACAATTCTCACACGCTCGCCCTCACTGAAGGACAATGCTGGTTTTTCATTTTTAACCTTTCCACGTAGGCCTACGTTATACCAACGTTCTGAAATATGTGGTTTCAGACGACCGTAACAACCACAACCGTCTGTTAATGAATTTACATGCTTATATGTGACTTCATTAGTCCATAAACGAGGGCATGTGCAGCTCTTTACAATCAAATGGACTGTATATTCAGTGTCAGATTGCATGATGAAGTGCCGGGAGGTTCTGGCTGTCAGTCTAGGAACTGCAACACATTATTACTTCAGCAGTACCGCACATAGAGTAATTAATGTCTGTACATGCTCCTGTTTCCTCCCGTCTCCTGGCCCCACGCTCCACTGTTGAAACATGAATGACTCTCTAAGGGGTCACGGAGCGTGTTTTTACAAACTACCCTTCCTCTCCTTTAATTATATCAAATAGGACATCACCAACATGTACATTTATGTTAGAAGTGGTCATGAGCCAGTGATGATTACTGATATGATATGAACCTGACATACTGTAGGAGGACAAACATAGATGTACACAAACTAGTTGTTTGGCAGAAATGCTGCCACGTCTGAAGTCATAATTTGGGTAGAAAGTGAACTGTGAACATTTTCACATAATAACTATTAAATTGGTTAGTTTCACTCTTTCTTTAGATTAGAATATTGTAATATTGTATAGACCCGAAGTAAACTTCCAGTCTGTGCTTGGTTATAATATAACCTTTTTATATGTAATTGATATGAATTAATATTCATATTTTATTCTATATTAATTGTACTACTGTACTACTTAACAGTTAATTATGTTTTTGCAGAGGTCAACCGGAAGTTAAGTTTGGGTCACATAATGTTTGTTTATGTTGTTGCCATTGAAACTGTATATAATGACTTAAAGATACTTTAGGACTGACAGTCGATAAGACGGCAGACTCAAAATCAAATATAAATGATGGAGGCATGGCAAAATAGTATATCATCTTCATATAACAAGGAAAAATGACACATACACTTGTATGTGTATAATATGCACGCACGCACGCATGCACACAAAAGTCTTTATAATATAAATATTGAAAAATTGAATAATTTTAATGGATGAGGAACCGAGAGTAATTATAATGTAATGTAATGTTATATAATAAAGTAATTATTTTAAACTTATTTTATAGTCATACTCGCTAATTGATTTATATACTGTATATCTATAGAATTTGTTATATACATAAAATCCAAATTTCTTTGTCTTGAAATGACAAAGAAAATCTGACGAATAGTTAACCCTGTCTTCTGTCCAGTATTAAACCCCTCAAAGAGCATGCAAAGGATGAGCTCCATCATGTACAGTATCAATGATAAATGTGGCTTTGAGAGTGCAGAAAAGACTTTTCCGTAAGGGTCAGACTAGGCTGAGGTTTTACATTGTGTGTGTGTGCAGTAACTTGAGTATAGATGTGCATTAACATGTGTGTGTGGCTGTGTGCTTGGGCTAGGGGCACATCTGAGAGCAATCCCCTCATGTGACAAAACACAGACATAACAGTCTGCATGGACACTTGTTACCAGCACATAAACACTTGCCTTAGTGAGATCGGGTCGAGAGAGGGCCCGCAGCAGCTGAATGAGGCTTGAGCAGATCTGCTATTTATCAAACCCTAATTAACTGTTAATTTGCCAACCTTTAGGTTCAAGCATGTGACCAATTTATCACACCCAACTAACAGACTCCCCTGAGAGGGTGGTCCACAAGACACCCCCTCGATCTTACTGACCCCATTGGATCATCTACATCAAATTATAAGTCTTTATTTTAAATGGTAGTTACTTTTAGCAAAATGTTGGGAAATAACATCAACAAAAAATGAAGATATTTTGAAGAATATCTTCCATTCTTGGTTTTGTATCTATAGAAGTGAATGGGTGAATAAAGTGAATGGGAATCGCCGTCGTTCGGTGCTTCAAAATATATTATTTTGTGCAGAAGAAAAAAGTCATACATGTTGGAAATGACAAGAGGGTGAGTGAACAATGACAGAATTTTCATTTTTGGGTGAACTCTCCTTTTAAGCAAACAACAAATCCTGTCAAAAAAATATAGGATTTTATGCTTTCCTTTTAACATTATGGTAAGTGCAATTATTATAATTACAATAATCTCAGGATACACCAAACTTTCCTGCTGAAACATGAATAGATTCTGCACTGATACGCTTGCCAACTCTAAGGTTAAACTATGCAGTCAAAAAGCATCACACCCAACAAATGCACTCTCCACCTTTCCCTAGGGATAGCTGAGCTGCCCATGAGTTCAAATGCGTGAAAGAAGACATCATATGCCATACGCTAGCGTATGGAGTTCTTTATAACACCCTGGCGACAGCAGCTGTCATTGGAAAGGTGGAAGTGCTCAGGAAAAAACATATCTGCTGACAGATGAGTTAGTAAATCCCTCTGTTTGAGCGGGCAGCGTCTTTCAAACCCAACGTCACTCACACCTAGCAGACTAATCACGCTATTAATTTGTCACTTGGGCCGGAATAAAAAGCAGTTTTCATCGAGTACCGTTTGTGCACATAAACCAATCTGCCGAGGCTAATGAGGAGGAACGTGTACCGTATGACTCAAAGGGCAGTTTGGTGAAGATAAATCATATTTGGATAATCAGTTATTGGGCAGGTTTTTTGCACAACATTACTTCAGATCCAGAATTTGGGGTTATTTTTCATTTTTACGTTTTGGGGTATAGAACACTGTAAATAAACAGCTTCGCCTTGACTGGAACAGGATGTTAGGGTATATTGAGTGGCCCCTCCCCTTAATAAATTGACCAATAGAGGGTATTTTACCTCATAGCCTAGAATTTATTGTACACTACAGAGTGGAAGTACACTTTTTAGATTTTGATTAAAGATTACAAAACCCTTTTGTCTGTGTATTTACAGACTGATCTGTTCACCAAAAAAACAGTAGCATCCAGTAAACTTTTTTTATTATAGATTTTATAGGGCAATATTTTAAAAAGAGGACAAACAAACTAAGATATTCACATTGCAATTGGATAAGATAATAAAAATGAAATTTTATTTTAAAACGAAAGATAATAAAGCTCATTATTTTAACCTTAGTCCCCTTCCTGGGGATAGATCGACTATATACTGTATATACACGGACCTCTTTGTTCTGATTGGTTGGATTAGATGACCATTTAATAAACTAATAATAATACATATGAAGAGACGAATGCAATATAATACATAATATAATTATTTAAGTGCATCTATTTCTTAACACATGAAAAGTGTCAATTCTTTATGTATTATTTAACATATTGTAAATATTATTTTAACTAATATACCACTTTATGTATTTCCAAATCTATATTCAATGATGTAATATATTATTGATAGTTAATCTAGAGGAAAATACATTTGTTTAAGAGTATTGTCAGTCTTTGCACCCTGAAATTGAACTGTAAGTTCTTCACTTTAAACGATGCTACCTGTATGCCAAAATGGCAAGAGGAGTGTTCAACTGCGCAGACTACACCAATGTATCGCAAGAGCCATTTGAAGCATATGGAGCAGTCTATTCTCATAGTAGTTTGTGACATACACGGATCTGTCTGGGCAGCTAAGTCAGTTCATGGGTCCAGTTCTCGCACCCACGTTTTGTTGAGGGGTCCAATGAAAGTGGGTCACAAATGTTTTGCCTTGTCGACGGAGCATACGTCGAGTCTGAAAGTCTTGTTTCGGGGACTGGGGTGTTTCCGTGAGCCAAGCTCCCGACCGCACGCAGATGCTGATTACAATATTAGAAATGATTGGCATTTGAAAAATGTAAAGCTCCTGTACGTTTTCGCCAAAATGGCGAACATCTCAAAAAGAGGACGAGGGTACATCTCATAACTGATAGTGTCTTCCTATAGAATCGTGCAACTGATTAATAGATCTCGTCATTGCCTCTGACCCTGCCCCATGGAACACGGATAGAGTAATGGGTGGGACATCTCACACATACTCTATGCAGTAGACCAATCACAAAAGACTGGCTCAGCTTGACCAATCAGAGCGTTTAGGAAGGAGGGACTTTATAGGAACAGGAACTCAACAGACTGTTTTCCGATCGTCGAAATGACGGTGCAAAACACAGGTGAAATATGTAATATATAAAACCTTTTTTAATATCGAAACACGAACACCTATTGCTTACCACATTATAAAGACTTTGAAAAAAAACAGGACCACTTTAAAAATCTAAAAGATTTTATCGACAAAGTCAAAAAGAAAATTCCAATTCCAAGGCGATGCAAGGTCCTCCGCCATTACATTTTCTATGATTATGTCACTTTTGTCTGCCTAGAGTGGGTTTTGCATTACTGTCATACTAACAAAATGAGCTATCAATTTAATCTAAAAACTCAATTGTATAGCACCGCAATTAAAAAAAAAACATTTGAATGTCTTGAACAGTAATATAACCAAATACTGTGGTTTAGTTTCGCCAGCAGTTGTTATTGGGGGAGGGTATGACTACAGATAAGAAATCAGTGCTCGTGGTCCCACAGCAATTTGGGATCAGTCAAGCATATAGCTAAAGGCTCATGCCAAATTGGCCCGTTTTGCTGCGATTTCACTTCCTATTGCAATTATCATAGGCACGTTTGAGAAAAGACAGACTGTTTACAAACAGTTAATGCTTAGTTTGTGGGGGCATCGGCACTCTGAATGCACATATTCAATCTTGCCAAAGGATGTCAGATGTTTGGCAATTCAAGAAATTTATTTTTAAAGCCAACAAGGTGTGACTTCATCTACTTGGCAACAAACTTGCTAATAAGCGTGTTTTACGTTCTATAATATAGCACCCGCCACGTGTTACGAGCTCAACGACAATTCCCTTATTTATGTGAATTTGACGCATTAACGCTGCATGTCTTTGACGGCAATTAAACTTGTAAACATAAATAGGCAACCGGCAGTTCCTCCTCTGTGTGGTTTGCATACGGTTGTATTAAAGAGGAGTCTTTAAGCGGAGTGAAATACTGCTGCAGTGTGTTCTCCGGGCAGCTGCTTTTTCCTCTCGGTCAGTAATGCGCACTGATGGTCCCGCCAGAGTATTTCCTTACACACTCAACCGGCCAAGCAGTACTTGATCAGAAGCAGAGCTCTGTGTCCATTCATCCACCCCCAACCGGGCGCACGCGCGTCGGTGTGTGGGGCTCCGCGTGTGAGAGCATTACCTTAATGACATCCCGCTGAGGAGAAACCTGCGAAGCTCCCGGGACCCGTGCTTTGCACTATGCGCGTGTACGGGGAAACGTTACCATTTTCTGCTGTTATGTCTGCCTTTGTGTATAACGCTGTGAACATTCTGTCACAGGTAGTTCCGATTAGCGTTGGACGTACACAGACGGCGTTTTGATTGGTTGCTGCGATGGATCAGCAACTCCGCCATATTGGACAGGGCAAAACTGCCCTTTTCCTGGATAAAGATCAAAACACCGCTTACATTTCTTTTTCGTTTGCAATGCGTTGTTATTCATGTGACGTATAAAATATCCCATACATTTTTTGATTGTCATATCGAATTGTGGAATCTAACACGTCAAGCATTGACATTGGTTGTTTTGCTTTTTATCTAGAAGAAACGCAGCTTCTCGTTCGCTTGTTTGTGTTTGTAGGCGGTCGTGACCTCCCCAATATGGCGGCGACGTTGACGTATTATTTATGAAATTAATATAACAATATAACTGTTTGTCATAATCTGATTTTCCACTTGCTATTGTTAATCTGTTGTAAAGGTACGGGCAAAAACAGAACATTCAATTTAATATGTTTATATTTTACATATGTTTATGTATACTTTTCAATTAAATATGTATGTTCCAGTATTGTGTCACATTATGATGTTGTATAGTATATCTTCTGTATATATCAGAGTGTATATTAGATATTGTTTAATCTCTGTTCAATGTTGTTATTGTTTCACAGTATATCTTCTATTTCGTATATATAAAAATAAGAAATGGAGGTCTCGCTTAAAGTTTGAGAGAGACCAAAGAGGTTTGAGAGAGACCAATAAGGGTTCAAAGAGCCCAGCCCTATTGTCACAGCAAGTTTTAAGGGTTTGTGCCACGTGCAAGAAAAACACCATTCAATCAAAGCACTTTCATTTGAATAATTCTGGTTGCTTCTACACTCTATAACCCCCACTTTAAAACCAATCAAAATAAACATGCTTCGCAGGTAGAAAAACATGGCACTTAGTTTTGCCTCTTTGTCTTTCTTGACACCTCACCCACTCACACACATACATACACACACACACAGATGCACACTAATGGTTCTGGGGAGGTGTTGTGTTATGAACCAGACCACTGGGCTGTATGAGTGCATCAAGGTGCTGGGTTCTAGTCTGGACACTGTGCAGGCTCCAGACCGGTGCAGGTTTTAAACAGGCCTTTGGTGTTATCACAGCTGCGAGTTTGCCAGGGAGATTTGTCTGCAATTCACCTGAATTAGAATCACCCGGGCGGCTTGCTGCACTAGGTCCCTTATGAACAGCCTAATGGTTTGTTTATTTTAAAGGTCTTGCTTCTAGCAAATCATTCCTTATCTGTCTTCGGCTTATTGTCCCAGTGGGTCACCTAAAGAAAAAGAAAAAGAGGTGGGGTGAGAGATTCACAGAAAGACAGAAATACCTGTCGCTTCATTATTTGGAGTTAATCCCAAATCCAAGTGAACTTTGTTAATATAACATAACATTGTTAACAACTCTGTTTTTCTGAATGCATATAGTTTTAAATTGACATTTCAACAGATGATATTGTTAACCTTAAACAGGTCTTATGGTAAATAGGGAAAATCCCTGTTACCAAAGTTGGGACGCTTACACCATCAAATATTTAAATTATTTCTAAACACTCAAATGTTATGTTAGCTTTCATTTAGCTTTGCAGTGGGATATTCGATACTCCTAGTTCAGTGCATTCCCATAAACAATTCTAAACAACGCAATACAATTTCAACAGAACTAGTATTTATGTCAGACACAATGATTTAGTGGTTACAATGGCCTACAAAATAGTATATTTTGAAAGTGACCCGTCTGTATAACAGCTTAGCAAATGGTCCTTGACATCATAATTGTCATGTGTAATGGCCTCTGCAGATGTCTGTCATCTCGCTCTCTGGTGTAAAATGGTCAGGAATTCATGTGGAGAGGCTGTTTTGTTCTACTGATGTTTCTAAGAGTCATGACCACACAAAAAGACCCATAAGACCACTGAATCTGTCCGTTACGGCCGGTTGCTTCTGTGTCTTAATCTGCTACCATTTACTCAAACATGCAACAAATTTACGTTTAATTGCAGGGATTCTGCTCCGCTTGTAAATAGTTTTGCTTTGACAGTTCATTTATTTTGTTTCATTACTGCATCTATTTATAGTTATAATTTAGGGGGAATGCCTTGCATATGAATTCCTTGTGTCATCTACACCCAACACAGAGACAAAAACGCCATGAATCATCATTGACTGGTGGGGAAGTGTTTATTTATTCATAGACCCCAAAATTACGCTTCATCCACGCATGGCAAAGCAGATGGCATTTCCTAAAGAGCGCATGGGTTTCACTAACAAATGAAGTGATGGAGCATAATCACAACTGCAACATTGAGCCCTCTTTGAGTTTTGTAGATTTTAGTAAACCAAAACAAAAGCACATTTTTTAATCCAAAGAACTTTTAAAGTTTTGCTAGTCTTACTTTTTCAACATTAAACGGTTTGGTTTTCTTTTTAGCTCAAAGCATAGTGTATAGTGCAATAAATAATATCATAGAAATATAGGAAACATGTCATTAGTGCTCACTTTGCAATAGCACATTAAAACCACATTTAGGCAATGTGAAACGGAGGTATTTCTTTGTAAAAAGGATAAACCACAGGGCATGTTTCAGACAGGTTAAAGTCCAAGGTCACATGTTTTAAAAAAAAATTGTCCGTTTATTTTTGTACTTAAAATTAAATACAATTTCTTATTTTTAATTTCTGGATATTTCATATAGTTACATACTGTACCCTACATATTTTATGTTATTGCATATATCTTATTGTTAAACTTGAATTGATTTAATTTCAGTTTTCAGGAATATTTTATGCTCTATGGTTTACATTGTGCTCAAAAGCATACAGAACAGCTGGTTGGAACTCAAACAGCCTATAGTCAAATATAAATTGTGTGTGGGAGAGTCCTAGCCTATATCACAAAACACCGTGTTTTCTCATAAGCAATAATGAATATTATGTGTAAATCAAATATTTTCTAAAGGTTGTTATGAGTGATGCACAGCCACTTACAACGTCAGGGTGAAGCATCGTGTGTTTACTCGGCACTAGAGGGCAGATGCTCCGCGGGTCTGTGTGTGCGTTCATCGGGTGTTCGAGCACCGCAGACGGTCATTATCGGCTCAGCCGTTCACGCTGGGTGTGATAACATCGGCGGGTGACGATGCGCCCTTATCCATCTTCCCGCCATCAGCGGTCACGGTCCATTTCCGCAGCACAAACGCCCGCGGATGTTTTCATGATTAAAGCGGCAGATAGTCAGCGCGTGTGGGCGGGATGAGCGAGAGTCAAGTGCAGCCTGTCACTGTGGGTAAGTGTTGAAATCATATTTACCTTGCATGCGTGTTCAAGATGTAATCGTTATACAGCTGGAATTCTGTTTAACAACAGTTGTTTCAGTAACGTGTGCACTTTTATTCATTATTAGATGACGTTTGACCATCTAAAATAAAAATAAATGCCCAATAAAAATGATAAAAACGTAAATGCGACGTATTGTCGTAGCCTATTCCATTCAGACACTGTGAAATGATATTGGATTAATTTATTGATTCATTTAGGCTATTTATTTTTGGTATATAAAGACCTCAACTTTAAGATGCTAGATATTTAAATACATCATTTATATCATTTAAATTGCGTTCAGCATGTATTTCCCTTTTCTTTTCTGAAATAGGACCATGACCATTTTATTATAGTAAAATTGTGGTAATCGTGTTTTTTGGGGGGAAACGGTATTTGACCGCATATCTTGATTTAATATGGTTTCTGTAGTGAAACATGTGGTTTCTATATGGTTTTACTATAGTTAAACCGTGGTAAATTTCCATTAGGGAACCTTACATTTTTTTTGTTTTGTTTTTGTAGTTTTATTTTGATCTCACGCTGAATAGGACATTATCATTGACATTTTTAATACAAATAATATGTGAATCCCTGTATTGAGAATTGAACCTACATTAAACTATATCATAAGTTATTAAAAGTAGAGAGTTCGAATGCGATAATCTATTTCTCAAAGGTGAATCATTGCAATGTCAAAGCCAATGAGAGCACGCAGGAGGCTAAAGCAGCTGCTGTTTCACTCCAATTTTGTTTAAAGAAAAGGCCTAACAATTATTTACACTTCAGAAAGTCAAAGGTCAGGCTACAGAGTTTGGAGAATGGGCACCTTGCATCTGCCGCATGCTCTTAGGTGGAGAATGTGACATGAGTGATTTTTGCCATACACCCCTTTGGTGTTAGGTGGGATCTGACCTGGCTGATGGCGTGCTATTAGCACCATCAGATGAAGATATGTGAATGAACACACACACACACAGTCTTTCTCTGTTCTCCCAGATCGCTGCTTTTTGTTTTTGGCAGATGCTTAACTACATTAGACTGCAAAAATGCAGATGGAAGTGTAGATACGCAATTTTCAGTTCATATTTGCTTTTTGGAGTTTTGCTTGTTCTGCTCCGGCATTGTTTCAATCACTGCAATTTCAGCACTGGAATAAAAACGACATTCGCAAACTGAAGTCCATCTAAAAATAGATGCCTGCCTTCTTGTCAGAACTTCAAAACTCATCTGAAACAGAGCGTCTGTCAGATCTCTGATAATTATTTAGATGTGCTGCATATTTGTGGCGAGCGGAATGAAATGCTCCCTTTTAAACGTTCCCCTTTAAACCGACCAAAATTGAGCACAGAATAATTCCTGTCAGTTGTAGTGGTCTGCCTCACGTCAGCCTGGAAAGCCTTTAATACGACTGTGCCACATTTGTTTCTGTAACGTAAACGAATTCGATTCTTTCTCTTGTAGACTAAATGTCCAACCTAGTCGAATTTAAGTTACCGGCAGACCACATCATTTTTCCTCAAAATGCCTCACACGTCCTCTGTGTGTTATCATTATGCTTCTCAATGAGATACTTGAAAGCCCCGGCCGTTCGGAGGTCGCGGCGCTGAACTCCGAAGCTGTTTGCACTGATTGGGCGTTTTGGAAATTAGGCCATGGTCTATATCAGGACGTCTGACGACATAACAAGCCTGTTAATATTCGAAGGAAATGCTGGGGGTCGAGAAGGTCGCAGTCATTTGACCCTCTGGGTTCAGAGGGCAGAGAACCTAGGGGTGGCACATGGTGGAGCGAGAGCCGTAATGATTTAGATATCTGTTACACACTCAGCAGAAAGCCAATCTTCTCTTATTAAGCGTCTGCTCTGAATGAGTTGAGCGTCTGTCCGACGAATAATAAACCAACTTTGTGGAGAGCAGGCCAATTTGAAAGTACATTCGAATCGGCATCACAGAAATGTCCTCTCAAATAACATATAATGAAAGACAGTTGATCGCCATCAGTGCATATCAGTGCATCATTGCGATTTAGCAGTATCCATATGGGCTTATAGGTGGTATACATGTGGCCGTTCCTAATATAATGGACGATTACAGAATCACATTTGTTTATTGCGAAATGCTCAACGCACCCTTGCATTTAAAGGGATAGTTTACCCAAACATTTTTAATTCGGTCACCTTTTACTCACTCCTGTACCCTCTTGTTATGTCAAACCTGTGAGACTTTATTTCTTCTGCAGAACACATAAGAAGAATGTAGGTAACCGAACAACGTATCCATTCACTTCTATTGTAGAACACAAAACCAAAGTCAATGGGTACCGCTATTGTTCGGTTACCAAAGTATATTATTTTGTGTTTTTTTCAAAGTATATACATTTTTGGGTGAACTATCCATGTAATAGTTAAAGAGCATCATCAGTCGTTGTGGGATATTTGCAGTCCGGCTGTCACTTACTTAATTTTCCCCTAAATAATACAGCACACATGAGGCGTATGCACAGCAACACAATCTCATCCTTTAAAACACTTTCAAAAGCAATTTCCGTCTCATACTACTGCATGTAAACAGAGTAATTGCATTGGGGAAACTCCCATAGCCATCTGAACAAAATTCTCACAAATTTGTTTGTTTGGCAGGGGGGTCGAATGGGATTACAATTTTAACTTCGTGTATGATTACGATTAAGAAAATGATACACTGTATAAGCAGCGTGGGTGTATCAATAGATCCGGCCGTGTGTCATGGCGTGGAAAATCTGCAATGGAGATTTCAATAGAAATACCATCTGAGGGAAGCATCTTTGCTCTTGCCATCTCATATTTAGGTCCTCAAAATAAACTTGCAGGTTGTTTTTTGATAAGTGGAAATACATGATTTACTAAATACTAGTTTTATAAATTAACTCGCAGGTCAACACGTTGTTATATGGGGATATGAGCTCTGCTCTTAAGTTACAGCCCAAGTGTTTCCTTATGGTCATTGGGGTTGCTTACACAGAAAATGGCTGGTTTCATATGTATGGTAAAGGACCAGATGTTTGCATTTGCGAGCCTCAACCTTAAATTTGTTGCATCTGGCGCTGGGCTTCTCTGTTTATGCCTATCTGAAAGGTTGCGATTATGGATGTTTATTCACGTCACCAGGATTTGATCACACTACAGTGTGAAACACTTCACAACCGCTCATGTGAATGGGGGGTCAAATAGAGTTTAAAGACCTGATGGAAAAAGCTTATTGGCTAATGGGAGAATAGATATGCCCATTCATAAAGTCCTGGCACAATGTCAACAACATTTTTCTTCCCAAAAATATTTTGCAGGTGGTATACTGCACTTTTATGCACCCCTCTTATTACATCACCAGTGGTACCCCTGCTTATGACATAAGCCTAAAACATACTCTGTATTTGCATCATAATACACAAATCTATACAATCTATAAACAAAGATTGTGGTTCTACAATATAGGTTTGCATTATGTTGCCATGTATTCATCCAATTTAAAGCTGACAAACCGGTAGCAGTAATCTATTTGTATTCAGAGTACCATTCCCAAATAGCTGTACCTTTTAGCTCTATATTTTAATTGAATTAATATATTATTATTAATATTAATAAATTAAAGTCCCCCTCTGTTTGTCACTGGGTTTGCAAATATCTAATCAATAAAAAGTGCTTGTCAACTTTGACAACACCATATGTAATCATTTCAAAAGTACAGTGTTTTTTCCAACGAATTTGAACATACAAGGTTTTAGCACTGATATATTATTTGCATTTTATAAATATAAAACCTGAAAATAATACTGTTATAGACACACATGCAACACCAAATTGAGTCCCTGGTGGATGTTTTTAGGAGTATCACCGAGGCTTTCCTCCAGCCTGATCCATGAGGAATTCAGCTTTGAAGAATCTCGCGCAAGGCCGAGGACCACCAGTAATCCACAGCAATGCCTGCATCACTGTTAGGCCACACAAAGACATGAACTCAAACATTCCTATGCAATTAAAGCGTCTTCTGCCTGGCACGTTTCACCGAATCACTGGGGGCTTGTTAATAAGACCGCAGGGCTTTAGCTAAAATCGTGGGGAGAGGCATGCGGTCCGTTCACATCTGTGACCGCTACACCGCATATGATCACCATGAGATAAGCTCAGATTTGACACTCGGCAGATCCCACCTGGACTCCACAGACACTGCAATTATGAAAGCACTTGCCCTCCTAAAGGAACCTATAATTAATTCCTAATGGACTCACAAGTGATATAAGACTCAGTGACTGTTAAACAGAGATGTAGACCTACAGTAAAGATCTGCTCGGTACTACTGAACACAGCGCTACAAAACAAAACTTCCTCTTTTTTTTCCCTAAAGGAACAAGAAAGAAGTGGTAAAACAAATCAAAACCCTGTTTAAGGTCTTAATATTTTTTTAGTATGGTTCCTTTTTTCCAATACTAAAGTCATAGAAATTCAAATGTAACAGAAACTTGGTTAACAATATTTTTAAAAAGATTATCTGGACAGATTTTCACATGCTGTTAGCGCTACAGGAGTTGCCACGCAAACTCACACATTTCTGCAATATATTCACACAATTCAGCTCACTGGGTAATTTTCTTTCACCTCATATTTTGTCAGAAGCAATACAGTTAAAATATTTCCGAAAATTGAGTATTTACATTTATACATTTGGAAGACGCTTTTATCCAAGGCGACTTACATTGAATTATAGCTCCTATACATTTTGAAAATATATATCAATAAGTATTGATTACTGAACCGGATAAAGTAGCAATTTTTACATTTCCCCCCATTTCTATGGAGTTTACATTTCTATGTAGTTTACATGTTAGGTTAAGCAGATGTTTTGGAGAAGAGGATTTCCTGTATTTCTTTTAACCATCTGCAGATTTAGTCAGAAACCAGAAAACACAACACACACCACGAACATCAGAAATGCACATGGAAGTATTATCTTATTTTTCAATAAAGTTGTATTTGTTAACATTAGATAACAAAGAACAATACTTCTAAAGCATTTATTAATATTAGTTCATGTTAGTTTCAGCATTTACTACATTGTTAGTTTATGTTAGCTGAAGCATTTACTAATGTTAACAAATACTACGGATTGTAAAGTGTTACTACTTTTTATATTTACAAATATACAAAATAATATATATTAATAAATACAACATTTTCAGGAAATGTCACACATTGTTAAACAGGCCTATTTATTTGTTAGCTTTTTATTGATATTTGCCCAGATATGCCATGAACAAAATATTTTTGAGTTCTCTCTAAACATCTAATTTCTCTATTGTTGTCAATCAAACGAAAAAGAAATGTGATCAAAAAGCGTATAGCCTCTCCCAATAACCCTTGCTCGCCGTATCTCCCATTTCTTCCAAATCAGTCATACTCAATCTTTCTAAAATGGCGGTGCTTTTTTCAAAATGTTAACTAACTGCTAAAACAATGTTTGCTAAACACTGCTATGCACAGACAAACAAACTAGTGGCAGGAACAAGTTAGGCCTGATATACAGACTACTTCTGCAAGTCCTCTCGGGACGGCACTTTGAGATAAACATCATTAATACACTCCAAAGTACTTAGGGGGACATGGGTGCTACTTTGCTGGGCCGTTTGGTTTACCGTAAGGCAATGAGCTGTGCCGTTCTCCGCGCTGTGTCTGATACATGGCAGATGTTGATGACAAAACCAGCGTTTTCATGTCGAGAGCGGAACCCCGCCACATACTCCAACAATAACAAATTCGTACTCAAAGATGGTTTTATCTTAAATTATTTGAAATGTATGTCATGCCGTTGAGATTTATGCGGGATCACGTGCGACGCCAAGACCAAAGGGAAGAAACTGAGGCGAAAGTAAACATAAAAAATATGAAATTGGTTGAGGCCACATTTTTACAGTAATTGTTCACTTATGGACGATTGTTTTTGAACGTGGCGTAGATTTCATCTAAGGTTTTTTGCAAATTAGATCGTAATCGATGATAGTTGAAGCACTTAATGTGTGATAGGTTGTGATATGGGGAATCACATTCATCTGATGCTTCATCTGTGAAACTTCATGTCTTTTCCAAAGAGAGAAAGCCCCGTTTGCTGAGATGTCTATCTCCACCTGGTGGTATCGTCCAAGTTGTACCACCTCGGTTTTCTTATTGCCCTCGTTTACAAGTTAAAAACCGACAGAAAAATCACAGAGAAACAAGAGGTCTATCTCTAGTGGACATAAATCACAATAGAGTATGCGAGTCTCCAACAGAGCCCCACAACACAAAGAGCATTAACAGTGTTGACCTTGGCTTTGCTCTTGTTAATGATTTGGCCGCGGCTGCCGAATTGATTCGCTTGTGTTTTTGCTTTAGATGTGTATTAATGAACAAAAGCAGAAAGTGCAGCTTGGCTCCCAGCTGACAATGTGGTTCTAAATGGGGGGATTGTATTTGAGTCCAGAGTTTCTCCAGGGCATCAGACCCGAATGGTACAGTAGCATGAGCCCATTTAAAAGTAATTACCACAGCATGTTCCAGGGAACGTGTGTAGTCCTGCCATTTCATATGAATGGTGGAAGAACATGTTAGCAATGCTGACTTTTCCACCGGCGCGCGCCACGGGACCAGACTTCACATGCGTAACGACAAAAAGTTAAACAAAAGTGAAAAAGGTCACATTAGTGCATGGCTGATTGTAGAGCTGGCCATTTGTGCAAACACATGACACAAGGCATAATTCAAAACATCTTGGTGAGTCAGATAATCAGTGGCCACCACTACAAAAGTATCATTCACTGTCATGAAACAGTGGATGCATTTAATTGTTTGAACATATAAAAATAAACCACAACAAAGTAACACACATTTTGTACAAATAAAAACCTGAAATAGTTCCATTGACAAAGATTAATCTGTGTTTTGTATCGAACAGGTGGATACAAGATTTACAGAAACGAAAACACTGCAACTGATGAGCACAGTAAACCTTGTAAAGAATGTACATACTAGTATCTATTATCAAAAAAAAATTCATGGCATGATGGTCCGAATATTTCAAATAGCTGCTTAATAATAACAAAACAATAATAATGTAACATTTCATATCGATGAGCAGTTGCACTTGATTTAATGATAACAGTAAAGACAAATGTTTTCCTAAGGCAAAAAAAAGGAACTATTGCCCAAAACTCGATGAGACATTAATGACAGAATCGTCCTAGGGGGCTCACAGACTGATAAAATATTTAAAACAAAACCTCTTAAGAATTATACAAGTATAAAAGGCTACAAACATTAATAAATTACATCACTGACACAGAAAACACTTCACAAGGTGCTAGTAAAATAACTTTGAAAACCATCACGGGTGTTTTAGCTTAAATGTCAAGGCTGGTCGTAGAAATGTTGTCGATATTTTTTTCTCCTCCCCCGTCAGAACTGAATCATAATACACATGGTTTTATGCATGTAAGGCCATATAAGAAGTTATGTTATTTTGTTCTCCAGGCAACACCTTTTGTCTAATGTAACAACAGAACGGAAAACAAAATGATGGTTAAAAAAGTTAAGCTATAGTGTCTATACTAACTGTTGATGACTATGTCTATATCTTTATATATATTTTTTGTCTGTAATTAGCAAAAACTAGTAAAAATGTATAAGGAAATATAAAGGAAAAAAGGATACAAAAAGTAGTCATTTAAAAAGCTATGTACAGGCTACATTCTACATACTGTGAAGCGATATAAATGCATATTTCATTCTAGAGGAACGGGTGCTGCCTGTGAAACAAACAGAGGAGAGAAAGTATCCCCATGTCGTGAAATGGATGAGGCTTATCATCAGTGCTGTTGATTCCTTTCATGTAGTGTGTTTCCTAGATTTTGGCGAGTGTTTTGTAACAGAGCAGAACCGTAATAAGATCTACATTGTCGAACAATAAAGAAATGAGAAAATCAAGATGACTGTAGAAAAAACTAAATGAAAATGACAGAAATTAAATCAAACAGAAAAGTAATGCATTGCAAATATGGGTGTCACAATATAACAGTACTGACAATAGTTGTGATGTTAAACGTGATTATTAGTATTGTTTTTAATACTATACATATAATATTATCGTACATAATTTAGCACCAGTATCTGGCCAAAATGTTAGGTGGTGATTTTGAAGCCGTTTTTGTTTTGAGACCTTCTATAGTTACGAACTCTCTCTGTCTCCATACACTCGCATTTTGAGTGTGATTCATTAGCCCCCCAAAAAGAGAAAACACAAAATCAAAAGATCAATAACAAAAATGTTGATATCATAATAAACTTGTAATAAAAATATTGTGACAGCCCCAATTGCAAACAATACAGAAAGTTATGACATTGTTATTTATGCACTAAATGTTCCAACCGCTTCATTTTGTAGAAGTGTTTTGTTATCGATATGTAAAGATTCGTCAAAATAAGCAATAACAGTTTTTTCCTACAAACTCACTATAACATAAAATCTTCCTATGTTTGTAAAAACCTTATAATTCAATAATAATAATAATAATAAAAACAGCCATCCAATCAAGAGCTAAAGTTGTTTTTATAGTCGCTGTTTTTATATGATAATACTTACAGTATCATATAATGTTTGTGCTTCACTGATGTTTTGTAAGTGCCTGGCTTTCCTCAAACTACCTATGACATGTACAATTATATTAAATCAATAAATATTATTTGTGATAGTGCTCAGCAAACCGAAACATACTTGTTTTGTCCTGTGTAAGTACTGCATACAGCTTTTTTTTTGCAAATCCCCCCGCAGTTATTGTGAGTCGTCGTTTTAGTAATACTTCTTCGACAATGATAAGCCACATCCAAAAGCAGTAATGAACTTCTTGTTTTCAACCCCCCCAGCCCTCAACAACGCATGCATCTGGACACATGCAAGGGATACTTTCATCACCTTGGAATGACTGCTATGTATTGTATCTTATTTAATTATTCTAGCAACCCCTGATAAACTGATAGCCGTAGTAAAACAGAGACAGATTCTTCTTACAAAATATTAATAGCAGGTATTCTGTACATTTCTCATATCTGAAAGTTATAAAGTAAAAGAAGAGGCAAAAACCTATCTGAGCTATGTTCTTCTTAGAAATCGAAAACCTCTGTTTGCGTTCCTGGCTTTGTCAGTTTATACTGCTCTCATCCCGGCTCACCATGTGTGGGAATAGGTCAGGCTGCTCCGCGGGCACATAAACATCAGGAGATCGTCTGAGTCTCTCACTGTCCGTGTTACAGCAGGAGTTTGCCGTTACGATGAATCTTTAAGATTTTTCCTAGTCTCTGTTTGGCCGTCGCCATTCCCTTCTTTAGTCGCTTGGCTATGGACGAGAGAACCGATCGAAATGGTTAGCATGTGCAACAACATTGTAGCACACTAAAATCATCGTCTGCGTGATGCATTATAGAAGCTTCAGCTGTGTCAATAAATGATTAAATGCGATTCAAATAAACACTCATTAAAGATGATTCCTCATTTAAGTTCACGCCACAAAATTGTTTCATTATTTACTTACATTCCAAACTCCAAACATGAGGGAGAATTTTCTCTTTGATGAAAATTCCTCCCCACTCATTACAGTAAATATTATCAGTATATAACCACTTAAAAAGTAAAAATGCGCAAATGCAGTTGCATAAAAAAAATATTAGGCAGATTGAAAATATTCTATAATATCAAGCAAGACACATTATCTTCAGCTGAATTTTCATACGTTCAAATATTTATAATTTTTATGTAATAAAAAAATTTGGGATGCACCGAATATTTGGCCACGAATAGCACAATAAAAAGTGACTTGTGTTATGATCAAGCAACAACCAGCTCAGAGAGAGAGGCCGTGCCGGAGTCAATTTCTGAATGAAAGAGTCCTGGTAATTTGTGTTCATCAGACAGGAGCGGACAGTCTGACAGTAGCCCTGCCGCTCGCAACATACTTTGACATCATACAGTCGCGTGCACACAGGTCCCTGTACTTAACTTGTCAAAGTGTGTTCGGTACATCCCGGCCACGGCTGCATCTTCTGAGAGAACAGTGACGGAGAATCTGCTTTTTTGGGGCGGAGTTTGGAGGAGACTAACCTGAAATGCTAGTGAGTCAGAATTGCCTGCATGGATGTTTTTATTTCTTTAAATCATTTTGCAGTGTAGCCTATAGTAATCCAATAGTTTTCCTTCATTCATATTTGTAGCTTTTTATGTAGAATGAAGAAGTGTTTGTTGTAGGGGTACCGAGAAGCTAAGGTACATTCTTTCAGCAGTCAGTTATTGGCCTAACAAAGGCTTTCCAAGAAGGGAGAGGACCACATTTTTTTTTTTTTTTTTAGCCTACCTGTTTTGTTCAATTTTATTTCATTTATTCTGTATTATATTAAAGAAGCAACACAAAATATAAAAAGCACATTTTGACCATTCAGTTTGTTCAATAGTGAAAAAATGTGTTAACTAAATAGAAGAAATACGAAAAGCCATGTTCGGTATTCACCCTTCGGCCAAGTGTTTCATTTTTATTCAGCTTCAGCCAAGAATTCTCATTTCGGTGCATCCCTAAAAATGTTTTAAGCTATACTTTTTATCCTCACAACTGCATTGGGAAAAGCAAACCAGACGTGTCTTATGTTCCACACAAGAATGTAAAACGGCTTTGTAAAATCATGACATTGAGTAAATGATGACAGACTTTATTCAAGTTCAACCATTCCTTTAAGCTTTCCAACATGGCTGCTCACCTTTGGCGTCTGTCGAGTTCACACGTTCGACTTTTGCTGGCGGGACAGATGAGGTGTTCTGAGACGATGATGACGAAGAAGGCCGCCGCTGGTTGAGGAAGACTCCGGGGGCCATGGGTTGCGAAATGCCAGCCGTCTTGCCCGTCCCCGTGTTGTACTCGTGGTCGGCCGGGTTGGTCTCCGAGTCCGGTGTGGGTTCTGGAGAGCTGCTGTCCTGAGAGAGTCTGTGTGGCTCCTCCACAGTCATGGGCTTCTTTTTGGTAATCTTCTTCTTCTTCTTGATCTTCTGTTCTTCCTGCAGCAGGAACTTAAGAGTTAGTTTCATACAGGCAAATCACGTCTGAACACACATCTTTAAAAATGTAAGAACTACCTTAAGTACATACACAGGATTTTAATATTTATGTCAGATGTATAAGCTTAGAGGTTTTAAATGGCTGTTATGTTTTATATGGAATATAAATCAAATGTACAGTTACTGATATGCATTTTACTCACTTGTTTCTTTTTTATTCTGCATTGGTCTTCTGTATAAAAATTGTATTATGTTTTTCAGAATTTGGATTTTGTTCGGGGAAAAGTACACCATACTGTGTGTGCGTATGAGATGACAACGTTAAAAAAGCTCCCCCTTATCTACTTGCTCTTAATGGTCTCTCATTTCCCAAAAATATTTCCATGTGAAACAAATAAAACGAATATATTCCTATTGCAAGAATCATGAGGTACAGATTCACAATAATTTAAAGTATTATTTTTTCGCTCCACCACGATATGTATATATATATATATATATATATATATATATATATATATATATATATATATATATATATAGGGTAGAAACAACTAGCCTCTCAAAAATATTTTAAAGTATAAAATGTACATTATTCTTATTTATGGAATGAATGCAAAGCATTAACCTGATGAGAGAGTTTGGCTGCTGCAGCTGCCAGCCCCGTCTCTATGGACGCCACTCGCGCTCCCTCTCGTGCTGGTCTTTCCTGGCGCGGTACAGTCGGCCCGACTCGCGCTGCAACACACAACCATATGTGATTATATTTACAGTTCCATTACAGACTGATGAATAAAAATCACTTTCCGTTACCTGTCGGGCTGTATGGAGTGTCATCTGTATTTTTCCTTTTTTTCGATCTGGATTTGAAAATGGGGTTGTCTTCCTCAGACTCTAGCGATGGATAAACTGAAATGAATTGACACAATGAGGAAAAATACAGTTATATTCCTGTGTGCCGTTACGATAAAATGAGATCAAAAGTATAACATTTCGTAGTCTTACAACATGACTATGTTCTTTTAGAACTTAAAGGTACAGTTCACCCAAAATAAAAAGTCTGTCATCATTTACTCACTCTCAAATCTGTATACATTTCTTTGTTTCGATAAACACAGAGAAAGATATTTGGAAGAATGCTTGTAACCAAACCGTTCTTGGCCACCACTGACTACCATAGTTGGAAAAATTACAACGTCAATAAACAGTCAAAAGCGCCCCAGAACCGTTTGTTTTCATACATTATTCAAAATATCTTGTGTTCAACAGAACAAAGACAATTAAAAAGCAATATTTCCTACTATGGTAGTCAATGGTGGCGAAGAACATTTTTGGTTTGGTTACAAGCATTCTTCCAAATATCCTCTTTGTGTTCATCAGAACTAAGGACTGTATATAGCTTTGAACAACTTGGGTGACTGTTCCTTTAAGAAAGCCTTTGTGCATTAGTTTTAAATACACAGACGTTACACGAGAAACCATCTTGTTTTTGCACTTCATAAACTTCAGTGTTAAGCATTTTCCCATTAGACAGGATGCTAGCGTGACACAGATGCCTGGCAGCTGTTCTTTGCCCTGCATTAGCCTGCATGCACCTAGCTTTTTTTTAACTCAAGAATCACGCAATTTCCAACAATTCAAAGACGCAAAAAAATGTTTACAGATAGATGGAATGCTCGTGCGTTTGATACGATGCTCTCTTAATGCGAGTCCAAAGGGGAATGTGCGTGCTAATAATGACGAATTATGCTATTGGATCAAAAAGCATTTAAAACAACAGTTTAAAACTCACGCTAATGGATTATTAACAGGCGACTAATGGTCTTGCTGTTGTTGGAAGGGGTTCACAAAAAGCTTGCAGCTAAAACGGGACTCGCTGGAACCGCCGGGATTTAACGTTTCCTCAACGGAGAATAAACATGCCTTGAATAAGAACCCCCCACAAGTCAAAATCAAACTCTAATCAGAAAATTGATTTACATTGTTTTTCCTCACTCTGAGGGCACCTGGGCACTTGCGAGTCATGAAACATCACTGACAAATCGTCTCGGAGGAACTAATTGGTCTTGATAATAGCGTAAACAAGCTATCAGAGATCAAGGTATGAAAGAACCGCAATCTGTTCTCCAAATGACTTTTTAAGCACGGTGGAAGAATCTACTGTACCGTTCCCATGACCGAAAAACATACCATAATCAGAATCCCTAAAGCAAGCCTCAAGGTGGTCCTGGTCATCATCGAACATGTCCGAACTGTCCACGCTGCTGCTCTTTTGCGTTTTCTTAGGCAGACGTTTGGCCGGCCGCTTGCTGTTTCCACCGCCGCTCGCGACCTTTGGCTTCTTGCTGGCGGCGCCGCTGTGGGAGTTGTTCTTAGCCTGGCTGTTGCTCCAGGTATGTTGCAGACAAGAGTCTGCAGACTGCAGGTTAGCCATGGACAGCATGCCCTGAATGGCTTCCTGTGTGCTGGGGGATGCAGGTGGCTGACTGTAAGTCCATCAATAAGAAATACACAACACACACATTACTCCAAGTGTCAATGAGAATGAGAAGCGAATCGAATTTTAGGGAATGGCTCGTGCTGGTGTGGAGCAAACAGAAGCTTTGAGGGTTGAGACGGACACTTGTGTATTACAAGATGCTGATTTTGAATAGACAGGCGTGTTAAAGAGATAGTTCAACCGTACGATGAAAATCTTGTCATTTCAAACCTGTATGACTTTCTTCTGCAGAACACAAAGGAGATATTGTTTAATTATGTTGATAACCGAACAACGGTGGTACCCATTCACTTCTATAGTATGGACACAAAAACCAATGCAAGTCAATGGGTATCGTCTTTATTCGGTTAGCAACACTCTTCAAAATATCTGCTTTTGTGTTCTGCAGAAAAAAGAAAGTCTAGTTGTTTGAAGTGACAAGAGGGCAAGTAAATGATGACAGAATTTTCATTTTCAGCTGAACTATCCTTTTAAACCAACAATTAGGTTGATGTCACTCATGCCGAAATGGATTTTCTATCCCTGCTGATGACATTGAGGGGACTTTTCGTAATTCTTAAGCAAAAGCTTTGTTTGTACTCGTGTTTTCTTTATTAATAAGACTAAACTGAACACAAAGCCAACAGGTGGGCCCACCAACCAATCTAAAAAACCAAAGATTAGATTATAATGCACAGGGTTGCCAAATCTGCAGATTTCAGGCAGAACTGGGTAACTTTCAAACTTTTGCAACAGGTTGTTTTTTAGAAATGTTAAGTAAAATTTTTAAAGTCTTTGTTAATGTCTTAATTTTACCTCTAGAACTATAGCGTTTATGGTTAATACTAAAGAGTGTTTTTTTTCAGGAATACATAATAGTGACCGTAAAATATCGTTGCTGTCCTTCAGAAAACGTATATGTCCAAATTAACTGTTTTCCAGGAGGTGGAAAAATAGTTTTCAAAACTATAAAATACTGTGTTATCAAAGTTGACAAGCACTTTTTTATATTTTGTATTGGTTATCTGCAAAACCCAGTGACAAACATAAAAGCAATAAAATATGGAGATACAAGAATTCAGAAGGACAGCAGCGATATGCATTTTACACGTGGAAGTAGCATATTTAGATTGGCCATTGAACTGGTTGTTATGCAGACCTGGCAACCCTGGCATTGCATCACATTCAACAAGTCAAAACAAAAGTAACCTATAACCTCTACACCTCTACACAAGAAACTTCAATCGGCTAACACAAACCAACACTTACCTGTGTCACAATCATTTTGGCTTATAAAAAAACACTAATTTCATTCTTTGCCTCGCCAGCCACTTCAAATTGACTCTTCCAAATCTTTGTAAACTATGCTTATAATCATTTCCTCATCATAAATCTCTTCATCTCTTTCCATTTCAGAAGAAGATACAACAAGCTGAACTAAGCCAAAGTAGACTGTTGTTTACACATCTGCTGCCGAGCTCAAGGTAACCGGCAGAAAAATACGGATTTCTCCTGTGCAGATTACCACCTATTAAGTGATTAACCGGTGAGGTGGAACAATGAGTCAGGAGCGCGTTTAATGTGGTCGTAAGTGACTGCAGGCATTTCCTTCCACAATCCGGCAGTCATGTGTCGGCACAAAAATAATTTGCGAAATTAACATATTTGAGCCATGTTTTCCTTCTCGTTTTGCGTTTGAGCTCATTTGCAGGTTTCAGCGCAGTGGAAATAGACCATCAAAAATGTGCCCGAAACAGCAAACAGCTAAATTAAGGGGAACGGCCTGAAGCCATTGTTGCATTTGACAAATTAATAGTGTGGGTGGATTAAACAAATAATGCCAGTAGATGTAAACCGCTGACATAAAACTGTGCAAACTATTACTTTCAGCCTGGTTCCAGAGACAGAGAAACACCTGTGCAAGATCTGAGTAAAGTCTGTAGTTTTACAACCACACTTCAGTGCATAAGCTTGCAGAAATTGATGTTCAGCATTAAAAATAATAAGATAATAAAAAGTCTTCGCTCTTTATTTAACACTTCTTTGATTTAAAATATAATGCAGGCCAGAAATGTATTTCCTGAATTTCTGTGTTGAGCAATGAAGCTAATAATTCCTTGGTGTTCCTTACATTTGAGCTACGCCCAGCACTGGCTATGAGAAGCTGAGATTTTTTAAACTTACATGTTACACTACATGACAGGTCCAGTGTGTGTAATGTAGCGACATCTAGGGGTGAGGTTGTGAATTGCAACCAATGGCTCACTCCACCAATCCCTTTCCTAAGCACTACGGTGGCACAGCAGTAAAAGCTGGAATACACTACACTACGGCTGCACGACAAATCAGGTTTGAATCGATGTGGCTATCGCGATTGTGAAATCGAACAGGCTGAGATTACGTTTTGTGCGCAGCTTGTTCGTAACGTACGGCTCTGTTATATGTGGGGAACACTGCTCCATCTGAAAGCATTTTAAAAAAACAACACCCGTCAAGCATCAGCATTATAAATATACTTTGTTTTTCAAGCCTCCTCAGGTATTTTCAAACATCAAAGAATCCTAAATTAATAATTAATAAAAACTTTTCTCGTACTGGCTTATGTCACTGAGGTGCTCAGTGAAGTCCACTATGATAAAGCGTCTGCTGCATTAGGCTAATAAATATATTGACGTTGTTCTAAAGTCATAGGCCCTCACAAACAAGCTCGACACATTCTTCTGTCATATTTTGAGGGAGTACCGCCATTCACACGCAGCCAGCACGCACACACTATGCACACACCCATCAAATCTTGTTGCAAAACATTCCCTAGCTCTTATTCGATTCATTAATGACGTCATCGATTAGTCAACGTCGACGCGACTTTCATCACATTGTAGTCGACATCAAAAAATCCTTCAACCACTAGTATATAGATAGAAATAGCTCATTCTAAGGTAATAAAAACATAACGCTTCATTACGTAAGGTCTTTATACACCTCTGAAGACCTAGTTATGTATATTATATTGCATTTATGTCAATAGATCCTCCAAAAATCTACACACTGGACCTTTAAAAACAATGCAGAAGTTTTGATCAGAACAATCGGTGTTAATTGTTATTGTCCGAGAGTTATTTGAAATGAATGAAAATGACTTGAAGTGTTACTGTAGGATATGAACATCAGTCATGTACCTGTTATTACTGTAGTCAATGCCGCCCACTTGTTTGCTGGCCTGTAGGAGGTCCAGAATCCCGGCTGAACTGCCTCCTTTCTTCTTCGATACCTTGGAGTTACGTCCTTTGACTTCCGCCTTAGCCTCCGTGTCTATGTGGAGCGATTCTTCATCTGACGAATCTGCACTCTGAAATGATAATGTACTGTATATGAACATCATGAAAACAGAACACTATTTAACAGGCTGTACATACAAATTTGTTACAAAATACTTCTTAGACCACAAATACAGTCTGTATTTATTTATGTAATACAGCCTAACCCGCAACACACTAGATTTTTTTTAGCTTTAGATTTTTAGAAGTGGTTTTGACATCTCACATGTTACAGTGTGTGTATGTTGGTCTCTGTCATTATTAACTTTCTCCTTGTAATTGGATTCACTCAGCAGTTATTATCTTCATCAGTTTTGGGGTGATACTTGGCTCCATCCTGCAGCTCTGTGATTTGTGCCGTATGTTCATTTAATTCGGGGCATTAAGGGTGAATTATTTCAAGCCGAAAACATCAGTAAACGGAAAGCCTACACATGCGTTTCCTATGGACGTGAGACTGTTTTAAAAGCGTCCATATGGAATGAATCAGCTACTTTGTCAAATGAAAACTAGAGATTTGGATTTTGCCCCAATTTCGCCCCGTTTATTATCAATCAGCTTTTAAATGGTTTTACCATCGTCTTCTTAAAGAAAATGTGTAGACTTACAAGTGATAATACTGTCACTATATACTGTATGCTCACCATCTTGCAAGCATTGATGTGCTGTTATTTTCTTTCGTGGAACGCAATATGTGTTTAAAAATTTGCTACACAGTTGAAGTCAAACGTCTCTTCTTGTTTGTTCCAAGGAAAAGTAAATGACTTTAATTGAATGGTTATTGCTTCATTTAATACTAGATGCTGTTGATGCTCACCTTTATGGCCGACGGTTGAAGCTTTGACTTTTTCGATGGCTGAATGGGCTCTTTGATGTTTGATAAAACTGTCAACAAAATCAGATGTTCAGTCTCACATAGCATGAAAAAAAACCATTTATTTTTATTAAACATCTACTCCGTTAAAAGGCCTGTGTGTGTATCGCATACAGGCCCACACAGAATCCTCATCCTGTGTTCTAGTGATAATCCATCCCTTCCATCTTCATAAACTACACATTTAATATTTGTTAACGCATTTTATCATTTTTAAACCCATTCCAAGAATTCTGTAAATTTTCACCCTGAAATCAATGCGGAAAAACCCTTTCCGGATCACATATGGGTCTGATTATAGTCTTTATAATCCTTTTCATTTCTCGTAGCACTTATGTTATGCGTTTTATTAATCAGAAAATCACCCTGCCCCAGATCACGTATCATAAAACCTTACAGGAGAATTCTCTCTTGACAGCGTTCTTTTTCCTCCTGATTGGGAATTCGTCGATCTTAAGCTCTCCCTCATCAGAGACGTACTCGTACTCGTCCCGCACAGGCTTGGGCTTTTCCTCCTTAATGTTTTGTATAGAGCCAAAAACACTCAAATTGCTCTGAGTCTTGAGCGTCTTTGATCTGAGAGGAACAGACGATAGAAGGAAACAACACGTTTTAAAAAATGTGGCTTGAAAAAGTAACTTTGCTGTCACTGTATTTGTATTAATTTGATAAGCAGAAATGTGCATGCAAAAACTAATTCACGGTCTTACCCCAGCAACTTCTTATGCGACATTGAAAACGCAAACTTGTTGTCTTTATGGCCGTGTAAACTTCTGTCAAATTTGTGCTCTTCCTCCATCTTCAACAATGAATCAGGTTTGCTGTTCTGCAAGACAAAATTTTAAGAAAAAAACGCAAATATTAATCACAGCATTCATTCAAACTCTTCCTCTCACGCACTTAAAGGGTCCATGGTGTTTGTCGCCATCTGTCAACTATGTCTGCCGCGATCAGACGTCAAAGCCCGAAGTCCTTGCAGCTGATGACCTTGAAGAATATCAAACAGAGGTTCCTCTCCATCTGCAAGTGTTTGGAGAGCAGGTCGAATCGAAGGACTTGGAGCGACTATAAACGTTCCTGATGTATCTGGCATTGAAGTCTCTCTCTAAATGAAAGACCTCTAAATGCCTTCCGTACACCAGAATTAGGATTCCTACAAAAGCCATTCTGCATTGTCCAACAATAATGACACGGCATGCTATTCAAATGATGGCATATGTAAATAGTTAGATGGCATGCCGGAGATATGAGAACATTATAGATGGTTTCAGCACATGCAGGCACCTGGCCCGAAGTTAACTTCCGGTTTTTGTTTGGTTTTCGGTCTGGCTAGTGGCTAGTAATGTAAAAATGTATTTTAGATTTTGTTCATTTTACCTTCACCCAAAAAAAAATTAATTCTGTCATCATACACTCACCCTCAAATTGTTCCAAACCTTTGTTTTGCTAAACCCAAAAGGAAGATATTTGGAAGTATGTCATTATCCAAACTCAACCAACATTTACTGCCATAGTAGGGACAATAAATACTATGGGAGTCAATTGGGGATGAGATCTGTTTGGTTACTAACATTCTTCCAAATACCTTCCTCTGTGTTCATTGGAACAAAGAAATGCAGGTTTGGAACAATCCGAGAGTGAGTGAATTTTCATTTTTGGGTCCCTTTAATATCAATATGTTATTGTATATTAAATATAGGTTAAATTTAAACTACTCAACAGTTATTGATTCTCTGCGAGGGTCTACCGAAAGTTAAGTTTGGTCCACATAACTGCTGAAACCGTCTAAATGAACATACCTTGTACTTCCATTTTGCCTCGGTCTTGTTCTTATTGTGCTCTCGAATCATCTCAAACTTCTGAACGTCATTGGGTTTACTTGTCTCTTTCTCTATGACACTCAACCCAGTCTTTGCCATCTGTCGAGATAGGAAAAGTGTCCCCAAAAAGTATTTGAACAATTCTGAAGACCTAAACACATCTAATAATGTCTAATAATCTAATAATAATTCATATAATAATAATAATAATAATTGAATCATTTCTAACTATATTTACTTCACCGTATATAATTTTTCGTAGAATCCAAACAAACTGTTTTGCCATTAGTATATTAGTATATTTGTAATTATTTTGTTTAAAAAGTAAATTCATTATTTGATGCAAAGACATTCTTAAGTTTAGCTTTTAAGTGCAGTACTTTTTGGGCCTTTTTTCACGCATACAATAAATATAGAAAAAACTTTCCATGAGATTATATACGAGTATTGTTTTTACTTTTAACAAAGTCAGTCGAAATGGTTGTAACTAACCTTTAATTTTTTGGGCTGGTCCATCTTGTTTAGGATGTCCTTTGCGTGAGACTCGAGCGCTGCCAGACTTGAGGGCTTTTTCTCTGGTAAAATACTCTCTTTTTCTTTCTTGCATTTCTTCTTGCCACCTTCCTTTATTTTGGGCACCTTTGGAGGCTTGGGCGCCTTGGGCATTTTGGGCGGTTTAGGTGGTTTGGGTGGCTTCGTGGCTTTCTTCCTGGCTGGCTTATCTCTTGGGGGAGAGGAGATGCGGGCGGGGGACATGGGCTCTTCAGGCTCAGATAAAGCAGATGGAGGTTCCTCTGCTGGGGGCTTTGAGTTGCTGGGTTCACTCTTTATGGCTTTTGTTGCATTCTGAGTTTAGAACATTGTGCTGGTTATCAACCACATGCTTACAAGATTTGCCAAGCTATTATGAACATGAACAATAAAACATCTTTGGATGATATCGGGTGTATGATGCTGAAGCTGGAATATTGCATTTGCGCGGCAAGCTCACCTCTGAAATCCGAATCTCTTTGGCAAGGTCTTTAATAAGCTGCGTTGGCTTCATGTTTTCTGGAAGCTCGTCCTCATGTTCTAAAAGAGCCTACACAAAGAGGTGCAAGTCACGGTTAAATCGGCACATGACCCCATTGTTTACGTCATTTAAATCAGTGAAAGAACACCATGGTGCAACATGTCAAAACAATTACACAAACACAATAAATAAAACACAACAAAAGCTCAGGTCTTGTAATTGTTTCTAAATAATCGCAGACAAAGTTCTGGTATTGATTGGATGCCGTACCTGTTTTTTAGTCCATGATCTGAAAGCTCCATTGACGATTTTGGCACCATGTACCAAATAGGGAGGCGGCTGCTTATTTGCCTTATGTAAACCTGCAAAAGGTTTAGGAAAATTTAGCATCATGAGTCCTACGCTCCCAACTGGATCCAAACCCTTAACTAGCGCAGTATTAGTAATACAAGACACTCTCTACAAGCGGACGCCTTTTAAATAGGCAAATTGGAGAAAGGTCATCCTAAATAACCAACTTTCCTTAAATCATTAGCGGCAATACCGAAGACATCGGTTCCCCTGTCAAAAGAGCTCAGAGCATGAAAACGTGCTGAAAGGTGGGAAGAAACGCTACACCAGAAATAAAACCGGACTGCGTTTCGACCGGAGCCATTACTGTTCAATAACAAAGGCCATTCATATATCAAACTGATTACCTCAATCCATAGGGGCCCAAAAACAGCCGTGTGCCTTTATGGAAGGCCAGCTTCAACATTGATTACATTGGACTGAATACACAGCCACTACAGGAAATATATTCCACACTGCATTTAAATTAATAACGTGAACACAAAGTGAAAGTTAAAACAACCAAATGAGAAGAGAGAAATAAAGCTGGCCGCAGGCCAACCGTCCCGCCGGGCTGGGGGCCAAGGTTTTTTCCTCTACCTGGAGTCGCCCACGAGCGGCGAACTCCGAAAAGATGACCTTGTAATCCGATTCTACCCCATCTGAACACCAGATAGCTCTGAGAGCCACCGCCGCCCTCGAATACGCTCGTTTCAATGTGCGCGCTACGGCGATCTGGCAAAATTAAGCGACGTGACGGGGGTAAAATGGTGGAAACATAAACAAGCCAGTCCAAGGCCAGATGAGGGACTTTAAACGGCAGGTTGTAATGGAGCAAGTGATTCTGCCTTTTGAAGCTAATCATCTGTGAACCCTGAGATACACCGATATAATGACTGCAATAATACTTCGGCTCTCCAGACCCTCCTCATCTGCTCGGCAGGCCTCTTCCAAGATCACGCACAGGGCGGGCGAGGAACCATCCTCCTTACAAGTGCTTCGACGTTAGATCGTTTTGATTTCCTGTCCCAAAGTTCACCGGCATTGATAAATGTCACGCTGCACGGGACGGAGGGGTAATTTTTGAAAGAAAAACCTTTGAAGCCCCTTTTCCGAAAACAGGGAACTCACGCTTGAGGGGAGCTTTGCTGCGAACAATTTAGGTTTTGAGTGACGTAAATAATTAAATGAAAATGAATGATAAAACACAAAAAGTGATTTTGTAGTGCGTGTGGGAGGGAGAGATGGGCCAACCTTAACTCAGTCCTGGACCTACGAACGAGCCAAACGCAATAGACAGACCAGTCTTGAGAGATTGTATTATTTCATCTGTCTAGTTGTTTGCTCACCTTTAAACCGCTCCAGGTAATACTTCCCCACATACCAACATGCTGTTTCGAAGTTTGGAAATGGAGTGAGGCTGGCAACCTTGAGTCTTTTTTCCACTTCGTATGCTCTGAGTTGAGAGAAACAAACGCAGCATTACAAAGAGAAAGTCATGGTCTCACAGATGTGAGAAACGCAAGAACACATGCGGATCACTTTTCCTTCCATTTTGCTGCTACAGAGGCTTGGAAGTGCCGGGAAGAAGCGGGAAGGTTTGATGCTTGAATGCTTCAATTGTATGATCATTGCATTTTCAAACTGCGTGTAATTACATTTAAAGTAGCAAGACGCTCAAACTAAAAATATTACACGAGTCTTCTAATCCCGTATAATAGCTGCAGTGTGGACTAACCCTACCGTACCTAATAAAATATTTACACGTGTGCAACTGTCTATATAGTCCACTATGACTGTTCTGAAACTCGTGCAAAGAGTTATTTTTTACTTAAGTTAACATGATACCTCAGCATATTAAATCAATAATTTATTTTTTCAATCAACATTTTTTAATAAAAACAAACGATATGTACATTAATATTATACTAATATTTATTAGTGATTTTTATTTCCTTTAGTTCTCCGACAGATTTTTTTGCTTGCTTACTTTTGCTTGTTGAAAGAATAAATTCGGTGTTCAAAAGATAACGTTCTCAAGATGGCCTTAAATACATGCAAAATAACGCATCCTTCCTAGGCAACTCGATATGTTTTGGAACAGAGAAAAAGTAGAGATCACTGACCTCATTTGCATCTCTACGCTCAGACTGTGGACAAAGTGGCCGGAGAAGGCCAAGCAGTCTACAGGAGTCAGTACTGCATTAATCCATCCTGCCATAAAAAAAGCACAAATAAACACAAAACAATTATAATGCCATTCTTTATAAATGTACATGAAAAATGCCAAATCTACTCTTTTTATTGACTAGTGTCCTCACCTGATGGAATAAATAAAGTCTGCCCTTGTTTCAGTGTGCACTTGTAACACTTGTCCACCTGGTCGGCGAAGAACATCTCTGTGTGGTTGGAGGAAGATCTCCAGCGTTCGTACAGAGACAGGTTGGCAGAGGTGGGCTTGATGAGGAAGAAGATCTTCTCTCCCTGTATGTCACACAACACTGACATCATCAATCAAGAACAATTGCTATTGTCATTTTCTCAGTTTGCTCCTGGTAATAAACAGTCCTCTGATTTGAAAAACCTGTTTGTGATTACTTGTTATATTATACATTTTTATTTGTCACATGCACCGAAGGTGTATAAGGTGATAAAGGCATTTAACATTTATCAATGGAAGTCGATTCATTTTCTTGAGGCATCCTGAGTATTTACCTTTAGTACATGATACCATACAGAGGCACCACCGCACTCGATATGGAAGTCTGTGTAGCTGTCTTTCACACAGATGAGACAGTACTTGGACACTTTAGGTTTCCCCAACAATGCATCGTCTGGCCAGTAGTTTTCTACCCAGGACAATCTGCGAACTATCTGCGGACTCTCCACAATATTGCCCATTCTAGAGAAATAAAAGAGAAATGTTTCCTTACTGTTCAGTTTTTCGTTTCGTTGACATTTATTTTATTACTGATGGTTCGCTATATAAACAGAAAACTGCTGTTGTGATCGAAATTATGAAACAGCACTAGCCTTTGTACTGACAACTGAAAAAGTGGTATTGAGCCAACCCCAACATGACCTTAAATAAGCAACTTGCATAATTTTGCATGGAATTGCTTACCGTGAGTCTGAAAACTCCAGGTTGATCACATTTAATACTTTCTTTCGGTTTGTGCTATAGTAGAAATCAACAAACTCTTTTAACTTCATCTCGCTGTTGGTCTGCTTTGTAACATCGACAACATCCACAAGAACATCAGGCCCTATAAATGAAAAGTTAAGAAGGATATTAGGCCATTATCATATATACAAACACATTGTGCAAACAACATGTCTGGGATGGTAATGCATCAAAGCGGTGTGTATTTTATTTGCTTATGGCGCCCTCTTGTGTAAGCTTCAGTTACATGAATACTGTATATTTAAAGCATGAAAATATTCGAGGAAAGGGCCTGTTCAGTAAAATTAGCAAATAAAAAATGTTGTTGTGCTGCGTATACTAAAATAAAATAACTATCTAAAAGAAAGACTTGGTTTTGTTATATCTTTTAAAACCCTCTCATGCACTTAAAAGATGAACACATTAAGTTTGTTTTCAATAATGTACAACTCAAAATAATCTTACCAACATAGTTTTCCACATCACTGATGTAGAACGTTGGTGCGGGCATGGACATCCCCAAACCATCTTTCTTCTGAATCAGAATGGGCTCATTGAATCCATTCTCCTCGAGGTAATCCAGCGTCAACTGACTTCCTGACAGCTTCACCACCACATCTTCTGAACTGCAGCGGAAAACACGAGGTCAGCATGTGGCAAGGTCAGGATAGTTACCCACATAAAAGACATCCTGCTGGAATCTCTTTCAGATGTTCGGTGGAAGTGTAGAATATCAACAAAACTGGTCAAGCAGCTCCATCTCCTGGTCACTGAATGAAGTACTTAAGAGCGCTGGCTCTTTGAATCTTGCACAATGGAATTCACTGCAAGTTCAAGGATCATGAATGCGTACATACCTTGGGAACGTTCTGCTGCGTAGCTCTTTTATGAACACCTGACTGCCATTCTGAACCGGTTTGACATCTCCGCTTTGTCCCGTGTCATGTTTATACCAGCTCTTTTTCTTTTTCACTGGTGAAATTGGAAACACGAAACCGGTTGAATTAAATTCAAGCATGATCATCACCATACACTTTCCCTTTTTTGTAACCGGTTACATAATAAAGCAAATAAATGAATCCATAGGAGCATTTGAACACTCTCAAATGTATGTGTATGTCCAGAAGATCCTGAAGATCTTTCAGATCAACGTGATGGTTTGGTTTGCAAATGAAACTGTGGTTCTGTGTCATTTTAGAGTATCGCTTTTAGAGTCGCATATGGCGTTCTAACAATAGTATGGGAAAAAACCTATAGCATTTCAGTTCACTGATCTCAAACAAAATTACAAACAGTGTGGTCCGTACTCTATAATGAATACAACCAAAGTCTGTTGGCTAGGTCGTGCCACTCGGCAGCCATGTTTGCAACGTCTTCGGGCAGCTATTTACATCATGGCAAGAACGCATTTGTGCAGCTATTTACATCATGGTAAAATCTAAAATCGGTTTCAAAAATATGAATTAAATAGAATATTATTTACTATCAATAATTAAACATGACATGAACTTAATCAAAACTTTGGTTTTCTAAGCTGTAATTGTTCCAAAAAACACTTTTTGAGCACTCATATTGAGCGTTGCATTCCTCCACATTCATTGTAAGGGCAGTGGCGCATCTTGTTAATATCTATCATCTTTCGTGCAACTTTCAAATTAGTTTCAGATAAACATTGTAAAAACAGGTCTGGGATTTTCGGATCCCACTGTATATGAATGAACATAAGACAACCGAGTCAATCACTTTAGCATGGAAAGATACTCACAGGTGGATTTGCCGTGAGTCTTTTCACAGTTAGGACAGTGATAGATATCGATATCTGGTGCTTCATCTTCATCCACTCCTACACAGCTGTAAAATAACAAACATAGAATAGGATTATTTATGGTAATCACGGATCTGTTAAACAATCTATAAAATACAGTGACAACAAAACACTCAACCCTGTTAGTTTGTTTTATTGTGCTTTACAATAAATTTAACATTGATTCTTGCAATCAGATTTCATTTTATGTTTACATATTTCTTTAAAGCACGCTTCTGGCCTAACGTTGTTTTTGTTGCAAGTCTTTTGTTTGTTCAGCTTTGGTCTTATGCGTGGGGTTATTGTCTTGCTGGAAAACAATCCTCCTGTTGCAAGCATCTCGCAAAGATCACTAGATTTTCCTCCCTCCATTTTGCTAAATTAATTTAGTGTAGTCAAACCTAACTAAATACCTTTGCATAATCCTGAAGATTTTGTTTATCTCATTCAGTTGTGTTTGTGATGGAGCTAAACTCCGGAAGCTCTCCGAACAGACTGTGTCATTATTAAAGTTTCAAGACATTAAAGGGATAGTTCACACAAAGATGAAAATTCTGTCATGAATTACTTAACCTCAAAGATGTTCCAAACCTTTATAAATGTCTTTGTTCTGTTGAACACAAAGAAAGACATTTAGATGAATGTTAACATCTGAGATTTGTGGGGTTGTCAAAATGGTAGTCAAAGGTCTCAGTTGCTAACATTCTTCCAAATATCTTTCTGATCAACAGAACAAAACCAAGAAATGTATACAGGTTTGGAACAACTTGAGGATGACTAATTCATGACAAAATTTTCATTTTTAGGATGAACTATCCCTTTAAATAGCTTTCTCTGTTCATCAGTGGAAAAACTGTCCATCAATTCAATGCCGTAAAACGTTGTAACATGAAAAGGCCGCACCAGTGATTGCTGTTTATAGGACTGTGTGCATTTTTGTCACACCATCTGCAAGGCAAATGGTCTTTCTATACTAACATAAACCCAACATAATCAAAACACATTCCTTCCTTTAGGGGGAGTTGCTTATGGATCTCTGAATTGGGAGTTTCCCTTCTTATGGGCTCTGGTCCAGCGGTCCAGCCCTATGAATATCACGAAAGCTGTCCGCTCGCATGGCGTCAGAACCTTAGCAGAGGTGTCAGAATCTTAGAATCATAGCAAAAGGGGTCAAATTTCAGGAAAACAACAGTGCAAGTGGGTACGATGGGTCAAATCGCCCACTCGTGCATCTGGATTAGCAGTGCACTTTCATTCTTTTGTTTCCTTTTATTTGTTTAGCCGTGAAACTACAGAAAAGCATTATGAAAAGTACCATACAAACAGTATTTTAGTGTGATTTTTCATGTTTGGTACCATTGATGCAAAAAGGCCTTCAACTGAATGTAGGGTTGTAGATGCAACCTGTATAGTTGGAGGGGAGTGTTCTCATAAAATACAACATAATTTTCAGTTTTGCAAACAAAGCTTTTGAAATATTTCAGAGCACTTACAACATAACAACCGTAGTGACTATGAACCACCTCAAAAATATTTCCTATGTGTGTTCCAAAGAAAATAAAACGTTTTGGACTTGCATGAGGATGAATAATTGTCGAATCACCTATTCCTTTAAGACAGAAGTTACACAGGTTCCTGTGAAATTCTATTCAATATTAAACAACTGGGTAAGACTTCATTGAATTGCATTTAATGCTCTTTTACCTCGAATCCCTTTCGAACACGAGTTGACTACTGGAATGCATTTCCAGCAGTTTAAAGTGATAACATTTATTTGCAGGGCCATTTTATGGTATATGTGTCGAAAGTCTCGGGAGAGCATCTCTAAACCGCTTTCCAGAAATAGCAACGTCTGAGAAAACATCTATTAAAAAGCATTAAATATTCCGTAAATAAGTATCCTAATGGTTTTGTGTCTCAAATACAACAAAATGATCCAACAGATGGGTAATGACGAATTGACAACTCCCTAAAACGTATACGTGCGAGAGAATACGTAACTGGATTTTCCCTGTGGAAAAATAACGTACTAATATTTTACACTCTCAATGGTTCAGACGAAAAAAAAGGAGAACATATTGGCTATAGATTGTTTAAGATTTGTATTTAAATCATGGCGCCACTATATTTTGCCAGCCCCACATGATTCTCCTCTAAAATATCATAAACTGCGTGATAAACTCAAACTCATCCTCGAGGCACGTGCCATTACATTATTACAACTGAAGCTTGCGCAAATGTCAAAGCTGCTGTCACAAACTAGCTATTTTCTCATTTAGAATCGAATGCGCCACTTGTAGCTGGCTTCCTGCCCTGTGAAAGAAGGGAATGATGTCATTCACTGCCACCTGAGGAGCCGCCGGCACACGCCCACCATCACAAACAGCATGCGTTTAGCGTTTAGAGCTGTGTCTCAGAAATATCACGGACCGTCAAATAAAACAACGTCTAGACTGCAGATGACAACAAGATCACTTATGTAAAAATGTATTCTGATACGGTAGCATTCGAAATATTAGGAACGGGAAACAAATACGACAATTTGTTGGGCTGTTAACATATTCACGAATGAGACATACTACTACACCATAATAATAAATATGATACTATTGTTTCTTATTATACGGTGTGCTTAACTATAGCGATCAGTTATACTGATCTAAAGTAGTGTAACCTGGTTGTGAAGTTAACATTCTGGTTCAGAATTGCAAGGGTACTGAAAATGGGGTAAAACCTGATTTCCCTGTTATTGGGGGAAATGAAGAACGTTGTAAATGACATGCATTACAATTCAGTTCTTTGTGTGTAGATTCTGTCGGTCTGGATATTCATGATGTGTACAAAGTACTCATAAATATCAATAAACTTTGCCCTTTCTCGACAAGAAGTATATACAGAATAGACTAGAGAGTGCAGTTCACGAATATAACCGATATAACCATTTCATTTGTTATACGAGATGATTATTACAATATTGGTCACTTGTATTACTAGCTTAGTAACACTTACAGACTTGTAATCGCACCATTTTTTCTAAACGAAGCATTCGTGTCATTATCACTATAAATAATAAAATAGCAAAGTATTACCTATTTAACTATGTCTATATAACATGCAATAACAAATTAAAAGGATCATAAATAATTACTATCACTACAGTATTTTAGGACTACACACGAGTATCTATCCAGAATGTAACATAATTGGTTTCTCCCTTCATCTGACCTCACAGAATCACCCTACACACTCAATAGAGGTCAAGGGGGGTTCAGATCCACACCTTAGCAGAAACACCCCACTATCGTTTAGTTTCAAAGTATTCTTTACACTTTTAAAACGTGTATGTGCACCGTCACATTTCAGTACGAGAATGAGACCGAATCATTCATTTATAACACCCGTAACGTGCAACTGGCCGGTGCCACGTTTATATTATTACCACGACGCGTTATTTCTGGCAATTTGTTGAAAAAGCGAATAAAACGTTTACGTGTTCACATCCTCGAGTTCGTTAAAGGGTTAAAATAAAACGCGCGTAAATACATCAGTCCGTGGACTGGAAACGCTCGTTCTTTGTTTACATTCGCCACGGTAGAATTGTCAATAGTATCAAATAGTTTCGATTACGTTGAGAAAACAAACGATTAAATGGGAAGAAATAAGCAGAAAGATCAGACAGCAAGTGTAGAGACCGACTTCCATTATCGCATCGGACCGAAGTCATTTGCTACGATTACACGGCGCTGTCAGTGATGGTCGGAGCGGCACCGCGGCAGCCCACAACCAATAAATCTTACGTTATTTGCCCTGATCGTATCGAACATAAATCCATCGCAAGGGTAGATAACATACGCGTTACAAATGTACAGAATGATCCCAGATCAGCTCTGAATCTGCAATGTCTGGCTCGCACACAGCCCATTATGCCACGAGCAGACCGGTGCACACACGCTCGGTTTTCACAGATAAAGCAAAAAGATCGAGATGTGAACCTATGTGTGAAATAAAAGACGCAATGTGGGTGAAAGGAACAGAGAGCAAAGCCGTGTTCGCAGACACCCGCGGCGCACTACTACGACAACATCGGCGGAGCAGTCCGAGACTCCGCCAAAGCGCTCAACGAACGCGGATCGATCCGAGATCGCGGAAAAAACATCGAAATGGCTCCGCGATGAACGAAATATGTTTGTACCGTTCGCAAAAACGTGTCAACCGAGCCAGCTAAATATAACTCCGCCTTCTTCTTCGAGCGGCCCTCGCTCCTAAGTACAAACGTAGCCACCGAAATGTGCAACTAAGGCGGACGCGAGCGAAAAAATCATCCCGTCCGAACGTTATGCAAATCAACATTCACAAACCTCGCCGAAATGTCGCCCTTACCTGCCGTGAAACCAGTCCTCGCATGCGTCGCATTCGATCATAAACTGGGTTACGTCGTAAGGTAATCTGCAGATGCAATACACGGGTACAGTCGCCATGTTAGATCAATTCACAACAACAGCCGGAGAGATGGATGGGGGCAGCAGGAACCCTCCCGCAACACAAACTACAGCGATACGAAGGGCTTCGGAGCTGCTCCTAGTTCCGCTGGACATCTAGTCCCATCCGATCCGCCGTTATAACGTTAGAAATGCTACGATGTTTCCCGCGCTGCGTTAACGTGTGCATGCCCCCTGGTGACTATACGAGACTTTCATAAAGCGTAAGAAAATGTGTCCTTTCATTGTAATAGCGTTACGTCAGTGTACAAGACAAGAAAAATCGCCTCGGTCATGACGCTCGGGATGAATGGAGCTCGTTAAACGCCGCGGCTGCGTCTCAGGGTTTCCCGGGACGATAGAGACACGACATTCCACCGCCAGGGATCTCCAGCCAACCGAGCACGAGACTGGCGGAGAGTCTGTGACACGTTACCCGTACATAAGATATCGGTAACGACACCTAGTCTGTTTAGAAAGTGCTTTGTTAAAAATGAACAAGCTCTGAAGATCCTTATTTTTAATAACGACGAACTGGCTGTGCGCAAAATAAAACCAAGCGGTTGTGTGATCAAGTCATTTGTCAGCTGCAAGTGATGTCTATGTCGCTTTGTTTTATTACAAAATGCAGGTTATGAATAATACAAATAAAAGTTAAGCGAAAGTGCACGTAAATGAGACATTATTAATAGATGAACACTCAAAAATGGTTGAAAAATTATGTTATAATACTTATATTATAAGCGCGCTTACAGAGCATTATGCTTTTATGCAAAAACTAAAATCTACAAGGCATACTACAAAAATGATAAGGTATTGGCTTATCTCCAGCAGGAAAAAAATTGGAGGGATCACATCTATAAAATAACGCTGTTTTGTAATACCAAAAACGTATGCACATTGCAGTACAAAACTTTAAAACATGGTATAAAATGGTTACCATGGGATTTTATTAGCCTATGCTATGGTCTCACCACAGTAACCGTAGCGTAACCAAGGTATTTAAAACTATGGTGATGCAAATGGTTATCAATTCTCCAAAAATATGGCTACTTCCTCTACATTCATTGGTGACTTGACTTGCTATAATAACACCGTGGTTCATTTTCCTAGAGGAACTAAGCAAGGTCATGAAGTAATGGTTCACCCCAAAATAAAAACAGTTATCATCACGCAACTTTTTGTCATTTAAAACCTGTATGACTTACTTTCTTCTCCAGAACACAAAATATATCGATAACCAAAAAGTGGCGTTACCGATTCACTTCTATTGTATAGACAATAAAGATCTAAGTAAAAAAAGATCACCTAAATTCTTTCAAACATCTTTTGCGTTCTGCAGAAGAAAATCTTTTTACAGTCTCGCAATGACAAGAGGGCGAGTAAATAATGACAGAATTTTCCTTTTCGGTTGAACTATCACGTTAAGATCATTGACCTTTAAAAACACACACAGAGAAGCAGAATTATTCTAAAAGAATAAAGACTTTTATTAAGCATTGTAAGTTCCATTCAATTTCTTTACAACACACCACAATCCATCAACAGTCACTCAAACCCAACAGTAGTTCATTCTTTTACCACCCATGAGTTAGGAAGAAACTCCGATCAACTTACATCAAGGTAACCTACTTAGACTTGCGGCAGGGGGCTTAGGGGAATACACCATATTTCTGATCACTAATGTGCAATGGAAAGCATCAGGAGGATTAGATGGAGACGTAATGATTCTTAGTACAATACGTTCTGAAAACACTAAAGTAAACATCAAAATGATTACTTGCTTAGGCTAAACTCGAACGGGAGGGTCGAATGTTTCGCGGACTTGTTCCGAGCTAAGAAAAGGGGGGAATTTAAGATCAAAGCCATTTTTAGACAACCTTTTTTTCAGAGATGGTTTGCTAGTGTGAATGCGGAAACAGAGAACAATAATGTATACAGTGATGAGTACACCAGGATTAACAATATTTAAAGTGGCTAGATAATGTTTTTGAGTAAATACAACAGAGGTCAATAAATCACAAAAATAAACTTAAGGTTAGAGCAAATCAGTTACTGACTAACAGTTAACAGCTTCAATAAGACTATTACAGATTATCAGCCTTTTTTCATTTTCGCGGATGGGCACAGTATTTGTAATGAAGAAATAGGACAACATGCATTATAACTACACACCATTTTTGTTTGTTTTTTAATTGTGAGCCATGCAAAAAGTCTAGCCTTAGACAGCTGCACTACTGTTCTACAGTCGATTCAAGAAATCACATTGATCGTTGATCACCGATGCATGGCGTCTTCAAACACGGCAAGAGACATTGGTGTTTTTCAATAGATAATCTGAGATTTTTCTAACCATTTCTTGACATATAACCTATATATCGCTAATGTATGAAATATCGAACTCATCGGAACTTAAGATGCAGAATTAATACTAGTTACTTGTGTCGAAACAACCGGACATTTTCAAACACGCATAAACCCACAGTGATGACACGTGAGAAATGCGTTCTTGTTTTTTTTCAATTGTGAGCTTTACATCCTCAAACAATAAAAAAGCGATTACTGTGACAATACAAACTCAATTACGATGCAAATATAGGCTATATATGGTGCCAAGTACTGGTACTTGAATCTCATCATACTAAACTAAAAGACTGGCAAATGAAAATTTGTATTTCGATTTCTGAAGTTTCATAGAGTAAAATAAATTCATGTAACCAGTTCGAAACACGTTATATCAGTGATGAGGGAGAACACTGTCTTTCATCATGAAACTGGTTAAATTCTCTATATGACTTGTTTACACGTCTGGTTTACTTCTGGTTTTTACTTGCTGACATCATAGAGGGATTTCAACAATTTCGAAGTCCTCATTTAGAGCTCTCGGAGAGGAAAAAATGTACATCGACTGTAGGCCTTCGTCCTTGCATATTTTCCCTAACTTTTAACCTTCCGTCAATCCTCCATCAACCTTCACCCTCTCTATAAAAATAGTTTTACTCTTCTGTTTTAAAGACAGCAGCACCTAGAGCTTCATCTCTGTGAGCCTCACTGTCTTCATTTAGTGCATTTAAATGAGGATTTGTATTGCACATTTTAGATTCATTGCTAAAGGCACTTTCAGGTTGGTTAGGGGAGCTTTCCCCTGTGTTCCCATCGAGCTGGTCTGCTTCCTTACCCTCCAAGCCATTCTCTGCTGCCGTGGACCCTTCAGAGGTCAGATGTGCTGTATTATCCACCAGCTTGGGCTTCTTTTTGTCTTTAAACACGTCATTGGTTGAGGCAACATATGATGGCGTGGTCTGTTAAAATAATATAATAAAGTAAATAAATAATAAAGGATCAGTGAATACATATCGCTAAACAAAACTACCAGCCAAAACAATAGCAACATAAAATGTCATTCGTCAATTGTTTTAATGTGCTAAAATACGAAGAATTATGTTTAGTATTTATTGTCTTTAGGCAAAAATAAATAATTGTATTCAGAATAAATGTTCTTCTACAGCATTTACTAAACTTAATTAATTTTCATTTCAGTATTTACGAATACATTTCTTGAATAATTTTGTATTGACCTTAAAGTAATGACTAATACATGTTACAAAAATAAAATGTTCAATGTTAGGCTATATTGTATTAGTTAAATACACACATATACATATATACATATATATATATATATATATACAATGATTCACCTGGTATGTTCCTTGACTCTTAAAACCTCTAGTGTGGTATTTAGTTCCTCGACCAAAGGTTCTTATAATAGGAGTGGAAATCACACCTCTTGGATGACTAAAATGGAATGAAATAAATTTAAGTGAAAAGCAAGTACATCTAAATGAGAAAATACATATATATATCTATATATATAGATATATATATGTAACAGGCAAGGAAAGACAGTGACTATGACTTAACAAGCAGTCAGAATAAAACGAACTAGAGAAAATGTTGAACTAGAGGACAAAGAGAAGACAAAGCACAGCATGAAACGAATCACATTGAGAGGATTTATATATACAGCAGCATTCAACAAATCATCTTTTAAGAAAGCGTACCCCCGGTTTGGTCCACCGACTGACACCACCTGTATGGGAAAAGCAGCTCTTCCTCTTCCACGACGAGTGCCAGCCCACTGACCCACTACTGTGCCTGCGATCTCAAGCTTACCACCCTGTGAGGAGATGGCTCGTAATCCTACTTTAATGAGTAAGAATAAAACGAATAAACATTTAAAGTGAACAGCATGAAAATATTCAATAAGACTTGTACTGAAAGCTCAGAAACGTAGAAATAATATTACCACAATGAACCTGTTTAGGGCTGTAAAAGGATTAATCACGATTACGCGCATCCAGAATAAAAGTTTGTGTGCATATAATATGTCTGTGTCTCTGCATATTAACACACATACAAGTTTATATTTAAGAAAAATCTATCAATATTTAAATTAATTACCATAAATAAATATACTCAAATATTTCCTAAATATATACATGTGTACGTGATTCAATGCTTCGATTGGAGGAGGCCGATTCGACTACCAATCTTGGATCTTGGCAAAGATGTTATGCAATGGGGATCATTCCATTTTGGTTATATGGGCAGTGACGTAGCAGACCGGCAAAAAAAGAAACGGGACATTTTTAGGATTGGGTATTTTCCACATTGTGACTTGAATCTGACTTTATACTTTTTTTATTTTTTATTAAATAAAAAACAAATATTACTTTCTAAACAAATTCTGAAAATTAGTGTTTTATGGTGATTAATGTTGAGCTGCACTTTTCACTGTACCCTTAACCACCTGGTGTCATCCCCACATGCATGCACAACTTTCAGTCGACTATGGGCAAGACGTGACAATTCTTATTTGACTATGTAAATCCTTAGTCGAGGAAACCTCTAGAACGTGTATGTGTTTATAAAAACAAAATAAATATGACCAGACAGATATTATGTAAAACTTTAATTCTGAATGCGATTAATCGTGTTACAGCCCTACTCCTATTTACTTCAGACTTTTCCAACAAATTTAATTTTAGAACATTACCACTGTGAATATCAGATCAATTACCTTTGGAAAGTTGACATCCTGCAGTCTGACATGCTACATTTCTTCTAAAGCTTTGTTATTAGAAATATACTTAGCATGTTACTTACTGTATAATACAGACATTTTTAAGTATTTAAGAATTTCTCATTCTTACCAGGCATGCACCTGCCTCTACCCTGCATTGGGGGCAGAGGTGGTGGAGGGTAGAAGGTGCCGTTGGGAGGGTAGAAAGGCATAGCGTGTGGAGGAGGAGGGGGGAACGTGAGAGGCAGGGGTGGCCGTGAGAAGTTCAGACCCTCTAGGATACTCTGGCGCATCTTCTCCACCTTGGCAACCAGCTCCGTCTGAGAACAAGGGTAATAACGTCAAAAAGACATAAAAAGCACCTCACATTTAGGAGAAGATTTTTGTTTAACTATGGAGCAAATATAACAGTATACATCGTGCCAAGCAGTAAATTATAATTGGGGATTCTTGTTTTGATTTACTGTATACAAAGCTTTGCTGATTGTACCTGACCGTCGCAGAGGTCAATGAGGGGGGCCTTGTCCCTGTTGGCCTGGATGAGTTTACTCTGTAGCAGCTTGCCATCAAAGTACATCCACGGACAGCAGTGCTCCCAGGGAATGGGTTGCCCGCACACGTCATTGGCAAACAGTGCCATATCCACGCCGCTCATAAAAAGAGCAGCCACCTGAACGCCACGTGGATCCAGGTTGTCAATCTGGAGACGACAGATGCAGCGAGGGTATCAAACAATGCTCTTAAGAGGAAATAAGCTGCTACGTGCTACACTACCATCAGATAACAAGCGCCAATCCCCTGCACCCGAAGCATATAGCAAGCATGAACACATTCTAATCTAGTCATACATGTTAATGCACAAACAACTTCAGGCGATTCACAAACAGCAAGAGCAACCAGCACTGGCAGCAGCAAAGCAAAAAGCACGTACAAAACAGAGCCGAGACAGACAGACAGTACAGCCACGACACAGCGTGTGGATGGTTCACGTCGTGTTTTCAAACGAGGTTATAAGCTCACATAGCCAAACAGACTGAAATAAGCTATGAAGAAATAGAAAGCTTTGTAAACCATCTACACAAAAAGACCACAAAAAAGGTCTTGCAAAGCCAACTACCTACAAAAACATGCTTTTACAAAGCATAATGGCCAAAGCCCTGCAAGCGTTCTTACAAAACCAGAAGTGCCAGAGAAAACACAATCCTTCATTTTTTTTAACTCAAGGGGCTTATTGTTCTAAAATATATTTAAAGGTTTTTATCAGAATAGTCTATAAATTGGTAGACTTAAAGAGACAATTCTCCCAATTACTTTTCATTTACGTTCCCTCATGTTGTTTCAAACGCTTATGACTTTTTCCTCTTTTCTGTAGTTTTTCTGGTTGAGAACTAAGGTTGACAAGCTTTAACATGACAAAACTGATCTCAGATTGTGATCATATTTAACTGCCTTTAAGGAAAAGTGCACCCAAAACTGAACTTGTGTCATCATTTACTAGCCCTCTTGACATTCCAAACCTGTGTGACTTTCTTTCTTCCACACAACACAAAAGATATTTTGAAGAACGCTGATAGCCAAACATATTGACTTTCGTTTGTATGGACACAAAAACAACAGAGAATTTTGTCAAAATATCTTCTATAAAGTCATATACAGGTCTTGAGCCACATGAGCATGAATACATTTGCAGAATTTGTATTTTCTGGTGAACGAGAAAACTTTTGGTGAAAAACCTTTTAAATTTTGCATCATATATCATGGGAAACTTTTTGACGCTTGACAGCTCAAGTCCCCATTCACTACCATTATATGAAGGTGCTCATGGCTGTGTCCAAAGAAATCAGTCATAATAGTTTAAAACAGCATGAGGATGACTACACAGTGACAAAATATTAATTTCTGAATGTATTATTCCTCAAAGCCCATTCACAATAAATCGTAATATTTATGCAATTTAGTCGCATCGGCCTTGATGTGAAGAGGACTTTAATGCGGGTTTGCCAGTGTTCTCCGGACACTCCTCATCCAACAATCTCCATACGAATCACCTTGAGGTCCTGCAGCTGGTCAGGCTCATAAAGTTTAGGAGAAAGTGCTTGAGCTAGGAAAGCGTCAAGTTCGTTACGACGCAAAATTCTTACTCCTGGCCATTGTAACATAAACCTGAGGCAAAACAAAAAGGGGTGAAATATTACAAATATACAATAGCTAATATCTGAAGGCCCCTCTGTGATGGTGTAAGTCGTTATAATGTACTTAATACTACATAGATTAAAGGAACAGTTCACCCAAAAATGAAATTCTGTCTTCATTTACTCATCTTCAAGTTGATCCAAATCTGTATACATTTCTTTGTTCTGATGAACACAGAGAAAGATCTTTAAAAAAAAGGAATGTTGAAAACTAAACTGTTATGGGTCACTGTTGACTACCATTGCAATTTTATGGTAGTCAACATTTTTCCTGTGTTCATCAGAACAAAGAAATGTATACAGGTTAGGAACAACACGCGGGTGAGTAAATGACGACACAATTTTTATCTTTGAGGTAACTGCCATGCCCAGACGTCAAAAGTGTTTGTAAGTCTTGATGCTTACCGTAGCACGCAGCACAGCACCATGAGCGGGGTGGGAACATTGGCAGGGTTCAGCATGGCTGGAGTGTCAGACCTCATACAGGCCAGGAAAGCCCTCATCCGCCGGTTCTTGTCCTCTACTGCCTTGCCCAGCCAGAGTTTCTTCAGGTTAGGACAGGTCCATTCTCTGAAGGGAAGAGCCTCCACTAGTTCAGGGGTGTGTGGAGATTTGCCTTTGTAAGCCGCCCATTCTTTTATAATCACTGCTGGATCTATAGAGGCAGAAGACAGTTTGTGACGCAGCCTTAAAATGGCTGGCTTCATTATGCTAATGTTGTTATTATAAATAATGTAAGATGGCAATTCCAAGCAAATATCATTAAGATGGAAAATAAATCTAGGTTTTTTACCATACTGAAGTCAGATGTCTCAATGTTTTTAAATCATTTTTGTGTGTTTTTCAAGCGAATGTTTTCAATAGTCAGCTAAGCAAATTTTTAAATCCATAACAGCTTAAATACCTCATAAATGGGCATAGAAAAATGAAAAACGACTTGGCGGTTCTTCTACTAAGAGCTGTTCTTTCTGTATTTGTTTCTGATGTCTGGACTTAATCATCAAGGGTTTAGTAAAACATAAACATGATTCAATATATTGGCAAAAAAATACATTCCCTGAGAATTTATATTTCAAGTTCTGACAGAAAACATCAGTATATTTCCCATTCATTTTCTCGGAAGTATACGAAGCATTGAACTAAACCAACCAGCTCTGAAGTGAATCACATTACAACCGATCTAAAGCAAAATGTGAAAAGTACTTAATCTTTTATAAAGCAATGAATATACAAAGTGCTGAGATGAGCACTTTGAATATTATGTAGAATGAAAAGAATATATCCAAAAAATATTGCCGATTCATGTCTTGTACGTAACCTTTCCAGGGAGCCAGTGTTAGCAATAGGTAATGTTAGTTGAATTAGGCCAAGGACTCAAATTAATTTGCAGTTACCGGCAGGAATAACAAGATCATGTCAACACTCAAGCACGCTCTCTGAATAAAGTCAGTCTCGCTCAGCCTCATCAAAAAACCCTTGAGAGAATGTACTTGTGAAAGACAAATGAAAGAAAAATCGACATCATAACGTTCTAACTGGTTTGAGTCCCTACTGCAAATGGAAGACTGGATGGACACACATTACATATATCAATATCAAATATTGACTTTCAGTTTGTTTACAAAGGTAGCTGAACTCACATTCAGGAAGGCGATTCCTTCTCATGGCGAGTCTCTCCGCCCTCTTTTTGGCCTCGGCTAGACTGAAGAGAACCCCGTAAACATACTGACGGATTGGCCGGTACAATTGCACCGCGGAGGGCAGGTCTTTGTTAGCTTCGTCCTCAATGGTGACTGATAGCTTGATCTCACCCTGAGAGAAACAACCATTAACATTAAGCAAAAGCATCAACATACAACCAAAGAGTACATAAGTCATTACTAAATATACATGAAATCCACATTTCATATTTAGTATAAGGATCATAGTTGCTAGTAGCTAAAAGCTGACCTTGGTGAGAACATGGTAGATGTACGGGTACATGAGGCCCCTTTTGTGTCTGTGCTCAGCGACCCGCAGCACCTCGGGTGCCACCAGTGGTAAAGGAGGAGTTGTAATATCCATGTGGTTTCTCGTTGGCATCGAAAGAAGGGATGGAATCTGGGCGTTGACCCCTACGTGATCCCTGACTTCCAGGACTTGGTTGACAGGGGAGGTCACAGAAGGTTCAGACTGAAAGAAATTAGAATAAACTTTGCATTACAACATTTTCTCAAGGCGTCTTACATTTTTCTTATTTGTAACATTCTTTTAGGAATTGTGTAACTGTTTACATTCAGAGCTAATAATTTGACCTACTGTGTTTTGGTCCCCATTGTCTCCTTCTGGGATGTTGTCCATCTGATTTCTCTGTTTGTCCCATCCTTTATGGTCAATTACATGACTAAATTTGATCAAATTAATGAGATTAAGATTTACCAATAATAATAAGAATACACAAAAATAATAAAACAAGAAATAAGAACAAACTGCAACTAGACATTAGAGATTAATGTAACCTACAAAATAAAGCATGCAGTCTGTAACGTTATGCGGTTCAGGCTAAATTGTAGAATTTTAGTATTTATTACAACTTTTTATTTATATAAATATTTATATAAAATATTTAAAAAAACATCAAAGCTTGCCTCAAATCCACTCTCCGAAACAGGCAAAAAGAATGGATTTAGAAAACAGATGTTTTTGAAACATGACAGAGCTATCCCACATACGTTCCCCTGCTGTCGGACACTCACTTGGCAGTGGAGCCTGTGTTTTCCTCATTTTCTGAAGAGGACGAGGTGGAGGAGGTGGTGAAGAAGGCCGGATCCACATGGTTGGAGCTGCCGCCGTGAGCCAAGTTGATGGGGGACAACCTTTCGTACAGTGGCTTGTGCTGCTTCCCTTCGTGAGGAATGTTACTGTAGTTGTTCTGATCTAGGAGCCCTTTACCCGATGCGTCCAATTCACGTGCAGGTTCTGCCATTGGAGGGCCAGAAAAGCCATGCTGGACCTCGGGAATGAATAGAAGTATTGTTTGTGAGTCACTCAGAACAGAACAGATCATAATAGCAGATGGAAATTTTTAGGAATTTAATGATTCAGCTTCCAACACCAGTTTCCTAATGATGCCTTTAATGAATCTATTAGTACTTTTGAATAAGAAATATTTGGAAATACAAAATGTTGGATTTACAGCCCTCAGCACGCTATTGCCAAATGAGATCATTTCAGATCTCACCGGAACAGATACAAAGAAAACCAAAACAAACATAAAATGTGAAATAACTGGTCCTGACTATATACATGTATTGAAATAAAACAATATATTTCCAAAAACGTGAGTTTTATTTATTCTTTATAAAGGGATAGTTTATTAAAAAATAACAATTTATTTAGTCATCATATATTATATAACTATTGAAAACAAATGAATATTTTGTCAATTGTGTCAGTGGTTTTGTGTCCATAAAATAGTAGTCAATGAGGTCCAATGTTGTTGGTTACCAACATTCTTCAATATCTTGTGTTTTGCAGAAGATATTGAAACAGGCTTGGAGTGACGTGAGGATGGATAAAGCAAGACAATATATACATTTTTGGGTGAACTATCCCTTTAATAAAAATTGTATAACTATATTTACATCTGAAGAATGCACCTTTGCGGATAGTTAACAAAACCTTAAGTCATGAAAAATATCAGGCTAGTATTCTTCAGTTTTTGGTTTTTAGCTGCAGACATAATGGGGAAATGGAGTCAAAAGCAGCGGCGCTGATACTCACCCCAGGTTTGCCAGGAAGGGAGGTCTGTGGAATGTTAAGCATCTGTGGTGCTACTGGCCCTCCCATCTGATTTGGTCTGACTGTGTAATGTAAGGATTCAGTCTGGTTTAATATACACCAAAAGTACAAGAATTTGGAAAGAATAACAGTAACAGTCATTCCCGACAAATACACAAAGTGTTTTTTTTTCCAACTGAAATTTCTGTCGATTTTCTCGATACCACACGTCCACCCACTGTTGAGTCATTTAAACATGTGTAGGCATAGAAATGTAGAGACGTGAAACACAGCTCATGTGTTTGATGTTCAACCCTTCTGACCACCACAGTAAAATTATTTAAACGGTTGACCCGTCTAAAACATAAATGTGTCAAACATGCTCTCATAAATTAGATGTGACATTAATTTAGGTTTTCTTTTTGCTCATAATGTCCTATATACACCCCTTCAACGAACCTGTTGAAACTTTCCAACTGAGCGCAGGAGTTTTTCCAGACTAGCACCCTCTATGCAAGAGCCTTTTCTGACGATGGCTATTTGTATGCACGGGGCACAACAGCCATTCCAAAGTGCGCACAAGGTCCGAGGCAAGTGGGAAAATTTCTCACATTACTGTGAGCACTGAGACCGATGATTGAGAGACACCATGTGCTTTAAATCCTGGCCTCACTCACGGACATGAAAACACAACATCGCCTGAGAATGAGACACCTTGTTGTCATGCCATGTTCTAAGAACAAAAAGAACTGAACACCTTACCTAAATAGTGCGGGAACTGGAGGGGTTTGCTCGCGATGGTATAATACTCCACTGCTTTTTTGAAACGTACGACTTTGTCATCTGTTCTGGACTAGATGCATAAACAGCATTAAAAAGTTAGTCCACCTCACAAATTAAAATCCAAACATCACTTAAACAACCTCATTACTTGCTTTCTTTCATGAAACAGGAAAGACACATTTTGAAGGCTGTTAAAGGAATAGTTCACCCAAACAAATGACAATTCTGTCATCATTTACTCCAAACCTGTATAAATGTCTTTGTTCTGCTGAACACAAAGGAAGATATCTGGAAGAATGTCAGTAACTAAACAGACATCATCCCCTATTGACTCGCGTAATATTTATTTTCCCTACTATGGGGGGTCAGATCCGTTTGGTTACTGACATTCTTCCAGATATCTTCGTTTGGGAAAATTATACATTTTAGGGTGAACTATTCCTTTAATGCTTCTTAATCAGTCTCTACTATCTATCAAACAATATATTGTTACCTGAGAGTGCTTAAATATGTCTTTAGCAATAGCCTCCAGGTCACTGACATCTTGTAGGTTGCGGACATAGTCGGCCACGGCCCTTATGACGACATCACAGGGAGGAAGGACAAGCTGGTGAGCACGGACCTGTATCAGAAATAAAACAACCCATCACAATCCCAGCAAAAGCTTCGGCTTCATAATTACACAATCATATTCCAAAAGAACATGCATTTCTATATTGAAGCATGACCCTGCAAAAAAAAAAGACGACAACAACATTCTACGATTTCACATGTTGAATGTCTGGTGTGAACACGGCATTAGTGGCCCTGATGCTTCCTTGTGCAATCCTCACAGTGAAGGGGCAACGTGTGTAGTCGGATGAAGGCCGTGACAGCTTATGGTGACAATTTGGAATAAAATCAATGACAAAAAGGGACAGAGTATGCACAAATCGGTGGAAGTGTTAAAACCGAGCTCCATTATAACTCACAGTGAATCAATAATGCCATCTGCCAAGCAGACACAAGGTTACGTTACACACAAAAAGCCATTCCTCTATACTTCAGCTCAGCCTTTATAGTTGCAGATGGCTGGATTTGCTTGCGTATAATTCTGAGACTACTGAAGAATGTATTAAAAAAAAACAATCAGGGTACATACTGAGGACAATGCTTAAGTGATTTTGCACGGTCCTCATAAGTTATTTGCCAGACATCTTTTCAATTGGTTGTCAAGGAAACTGGTTACAATGGCTTGTAACTGAGAAAATCTCATTGAAGACTTATTGCTGCAGCTTCTATTCTCAATGCAGAAAGCCTCAGTAAACAGTAATAACAATGTGAAGCTACTTATAAAAAGAATGAGCATTTAATCGTTTTGGGGTGAATTTATTCGTTGATGTTTTATTGTACAACATCAAAATTATATTGATGTCTTTACCTTCAAGGATGCTAAAGGGTGCTCGGGACCTAGTAAACTCCAGTGAAAGGCAGCCAAGTCTTCATCAGGCAGTATGTGATTACCTTCAATACACATTTATTAAATACCAAACAGTATTTAGTTTTACTAAACAGTATTTAGTAACAAATGTGAACAACATGTTGTACTTGCAAATTTACTGATGACAGTTTAGCATCTTTTTAACTGCCTTAGTAAGTTAAGACCACTCTAAGTGACAAATATAGCACAATTTTCATATTTATATTCATGTATGTATAATAACAAAACTAAGAACTTACCTAAAAGTGAAGCAAAAATGATAAAACGATTTGGATTGAGATTAAGCTGCTTGGCAACTTCATGCATCAGGTATTGGCTGGTGGTCAAGCTTTTGCCATTACGGCTGAGTTTCAGAGCGTGAGCGCTGAAGTAGTATGGGATGTTGCACAGGGCGTAGTCAGAATCATAGGCCACCAAACCATGGAACCCATTTTCTCTGAATAAGGCAATTACTTCCTGGTGATGGTCCTCGGTGGTCTGGACCACCTGAGACGGGAAACAAATTAAAGGACGATTATTAGAAGACCCGAAACAAATATATGTTGATGGACCTCACTATAACACGGTGTTTTTGAGATTTCATTGAAAAGTCATGCTTTCCATGGGAAATGTTATTTGTTGTATTATATTGCATCAGTTTTAATGTCCAATTTTAATGTATTGACTCTGTTTAAAAGGAAAAAGCCAGTATCAATTTTAAAAATAAATGACACTTCACAACTGTCCAATTACGGTGAAATACTTTTCAATTCATTTATGAAAATATAAAAAATAATTACTAAATGATACGGTACAAAATATAAGTAGGAAATAAACTTCCAGCATTAATAATAACTCTCTCTCTCTATAAAGCTCTATTCTTAAATGTTCAACGCACTTTCAATAAATAAATGCAAAGAATCTCGTAAGTCATGTCCCTCTAAACGTCTCTTTTTTCAGATCGCGGCCCACAAACTTGGTCACAGCCAATGGGGATAATAAATCTCAGCAGAAGTGACGCAGTGGAGCATGCCACCAATCGCGGACTACGATTCCTGTGACGCAGCAGCCAATCACAGGGCGTCGATTACGATCCTGTAGCGCCCCAGCCAATCACAGAAGACACGACGTGACGCTTTCCTTTTGCCAGCACAGCCTTCTACTACATAGCGTTATTTTTGCATTCACACAATTTGCTAATAAAATCGTGCAAATTTATTGGAGAAAAGCATCTATAATATTTTGGAGCTATAATATTTCCTGGTGCATTAAAGTTTAATGCTAATAAGTACTTAATAATAAACGCCACACAATTTCGGATTTCTAATCATTTTTTAACTCCATATTTTCACGATCATTTGAGTCACAACTGTGACTTCCAAGCAACGTCAAATCCGACCTTTTGGGTCCCACAGATGCAATTATATCTGACCAGATACCACCTGCATGCCAAACAGGTCCCAGTCCAAGTTGGCTAAAGGCTGCCGACAGTTGAAATGTTTGTTTGAAGGACTGAACTGCTCACCCGCTGTCAGTCTGCTTGGTGACAAAGCCACGCACCTGTGACTTTAACACAGGGTTCACCAACACATAAGGTTTTCAAAGCACATCAACAAACATTTTCACATACTAAACACCTTTCAACAATGCGTCTGCTGGCCCTGCTTTTAATATCCCTCCGCATAATTCATTACAGCACGCCAACCAGGGCATGTCTTGACATCGTGTCGTTTGTATAACTTGTTTGATCCAGAAATCGGGCACCAAGTTGACAACCCGTCCACTTTGTAGCTCTCCGCTTCTGCTAAGCTAATGGCTGCAAGTAGGGCAGATGGCAACAACACAACCAGCATCTGTCGCTACACTCACCCCGATGCGAAACCTGAGGAGCGCCAGGCGGATGCAGTGGGCCATGCACACCGGAGGCAAGAACCAAACCTTGGGCGGCGGGGTTCCCTTGTTCTGGACGTGGCTGACGATCTGCTGAGCGGTCTGCCTCTCGTTCACCTGTCGCTTGACCCACTCGTGGAGGCGGCCTTTTTCCAGGGCGCCATTGAAGCACACTAGCAGCTCGATGTTGCCGTTGAAACACGCTTTAGCGAGAGCCGCCAGATACCCGAGCATGTGGTTCCACTGGCCCCCGCTCACCCAGTCGGTGTAAAAGCCTCCGTACAGCCGGTGCAGGCAGTTCTCGGCGTCCACCAGCAGCCGCAGCGGAGTTTGAGGGGGTCTCTGCCGGCCGCCGCCGACCAGACTTCCTCGGGCGAGCTTCTGGAGCTCCACCGGCACCACGGCGTTAGGGCAATGCTTCTCAATGTACTCCTGGAAACCTTGCACGCCCATGACTGCTGCCTCGGGGTGTGATATCAACGGTTGTTACGGAAGGTAAAATTGTCTGGTGGAAATGGAGAGAGAGAGAGTTGCGAGCGGCAGCTTCTCCCGAGTACTGAAAACCGGATTGGAGAGATATTACGACGGATGTGTAAGTTGATCGGTCGAAAATCAATCAGATCGGAGATGCATCTGTAGTTTTTGGTGAGTTGTTTTTTGGTTCATGGCTGTTAACCGCCATGTGCACCCTCACGGAGCCATGTCTGCGGTCTGGATGTATCTGGTGTGTGATTGAGGGAAGAGGAGCGCAGGCGACGCAGGGCGCGTGCAGTCACACTGAAGGAGGAGTCTGGAGTTTAGTGGGCGCGGTTCGGAGAACTGTTGCATGTTCAATCCAGTTTACTAACGAAATTTGCTCAATGAACATTATTATTATCTCACAATATTTTTAACCAAATTCCCAATTTATGTATTGCTTATTTTCACTCCAACCGCGAGAGGCATTATGTGCACTAAATGACTAAATGTAAATGATGTGATAGTTATCGGTTTTTATTTTATTTAACTAGTGCTCGTGTTCACATTTCTTTCAGTGGATGTATGTTAGGCTCTGTGGTCCAAGCACTATATGAGTTGTGATAACTGTGATACTTTCGGTTGTATTAAATATTATAGTTTTGCTGATATTCATTAGCTATAGTAGGCGACTTGGATAGTGGAATTTTAGTTATTCAAGACGATTTATGTCCATAATACTGCATGGCTTAAAAACGTTTTTGTATTTAATTTCTTTATTAAATATCTATCTATCTGTGTCAGCCAATCACGAGAGCTGGTCGAAGTTGCAAAACTAGATGTTTTTTCAAAGTTTATTAGCTAGAGGGCGCCATGCCCTATTTATAATAGTAAAATATAAAGCGGACATTGTCATCCATTTACACGTAGCCTTGGAGATTTATGTATGTAAAAAGACTATATATTTAATCAGAATGTGTTTTCCCAAACGAATGCAAGACTTTTGTGTTGCTGACGTGATGCTGTATTGAGCTACAGGTACATTTAGTAACCCAAAGCCTTGTTGCACCTGATTTTTTGTTAGGGAGACATTTGTAAAATAATTTACAATAGTTTATTTAAAACACCAGGCCTCAACAGTTGAGCTACAATTAAACCTAGAATTCTATATCAAACAAAGGAATTTGCATGTAGGTAACGGTGTCAAGAAGAAAAATGTCCCTATTAAAAACAGTGTGTGAAAGACTATATTGAAAAACAAAGAAACAAGGTTGGAAAGCATATTTAAAAAGTTGTATTCAAAGTTGTATGCAGAGAAAATATTTACAGTTTGCTCAAACACTGATTCTTAAATTATTGTACAAAAGGTTACACGGAGTAATCTACAAACATTTGTCTAACTCTATTAGCCAACCAAAAATTATTACCAATAATTTTTCAGTGTTGGGCATCATAAAAGTGCAATTTTTGCCTAAATCATTTAAAGTCTGAGGTTTGGCTGGGCAAGTACATTGACGGATAGATGCAAGTGTTTGACTATATATTTAAAATCAACACATCAATGACTATATCACTTACTGTCAACATCTGTCATAATAAATCATAATTATAAGTTGTCCTTTTATTACTTTTAAAATGGCCTCATCTTGCAGACTAATACATTAAAATGAAAACTAAGACATTTTGTGGGGTGTAAGTATGGCTGGGTTAGACTCACATACAAACCTAAAGGATGCAGATATTTGGCATTTACACAGTACTTCCGACCTCCTTACTATTAAATACAATACAGTACGACTGCTCAGACATCCAGTGACATTCTGAAGTGCTGTGCCCTTTGCGCCAGCTCTTTGGCCGTGTCCTGGGCCTCCTGCAGTGCTGTCTTGTCTGGGAAGTTCAAAGCTGCTTTCTTGGTGACAATGGCTAGTTGCTTGAGATGGGCACATAGCTGATTGCTCATAGACAACATTTCCCGGCTGGCCTCTCTACCTTTAGCTTCGCTACATAGTGAGTTCACAAGTCTTTGGCCCACCATGATTACCAGCTTGCTGTGGGATATAAACTTTTCAGGGGGCTCACCATCATTTAGACTACTTTTAAATACGTTGATCGCCTTCTGAATTGCTCCGAAGTAAAGTCTGCAGTGGTCAGAGATTAAAGGCTTCTTTGACGTTTGGAGTGGACTGCAGGGGCTTGGGGACTGTGAGGTAGAAAGATATATGGTCAGCTTTACCACAGTAATGCAAGCTGTACACTGGAGTTTAACAGAAATAGTCAATTTGGTATCAAGGTCACATTTTTACTTATATACATTTCTTTGAGAAATTGAAATTACCTGTTTTTTCAAGGTATCGCCATTTTTCTTTTGTTTAAAGCTGCCTTTAGACATTTTTGGTTGTTGGTTAAAATCTTCTGTCTTTGTCTGTTGAAAAGCAACAACAATGGTTGAAATGTTATAAATAAATAAAAAAACTTTTATTAGTATTGTTATTATTATTAGTAGTAGCAGCATAAATAATCGAACTATTATAAAATGATGCCAAGGTGTGATTTGACTACCTGAAGTTGTACATAGTCATTATCATCTATTCCTGAGTCTCCTGTTGTTTCACTTTTGCTTGAAATTCTCTTTTGAGAAGAGCTGGCCTGTTCCATCATATCCATTTCCTTCACAGGTGTTCTGAAAAGAAGCTTCCCGTTGGCGTTCAGGATGGACACCAGCCTCTTCACATCCTCGGGTACAGTACGAGCCACCATAACAAACCGCTCCAAGTGGTCAGGTGTCTGTAAATGCCCAGCATCCTGAGCCAGCACCTCCAGGAGCCAGTCCGTATCTCGCAGCGCATCTGCAGCCTGCTGCAGAATCAAACCCGAGTCTTCAACGATGGACAGCTGCTTCAGGAGCCTCGTCTGCAGGTTGTTATCCGTTAATCTTTGTGCGTTTCCTCTAACGTCCAAGGCGAAGTTTAGGAAGCAGGTGATGGAGTCCATCACTTCTTTGGTAGCCAGGCGGATCTGTTGAAGGTACTGACCGAGGTGCTCCTTGATTCTCCATTGGCTGCTGACGAACAACATCAGCTCGGGTACGGATTGACACACGGCGTCCTGTAGTTCGAGCAGCTGTTGGGCAACTTCCTCTTGGGAAAGCGTAACCTCACGGATGGGCTCTGGTTCGGGGGAACTGAGCAGGAAGGAGTCGCAGGAGCTTCTTGAGGAGCTGGATGCCGTGGAGCAGGTGGATACTGTTGAGCTTCTCTGGTTGTCTTTGCTATCATCATCATCTCTTCTCACATGCACCCTGGGCAAAGTCTGATTCCTTGAGTGCCAACAATGAAGCGGTTCACATGTGGGTCCGGTTCTACTCCTGAATCCTTCAAGGCGTTCATAGCTGCTGTTGGAGTCCTTTTCAGGAAGGCTGTTCCGTTTTGGTAATGCATGGGTCTCTGTTAGTTTGAAGCAAGGTGGGACATCATAGGTGCTTGTATCAGTGTCTCCAAAAGTCTGCACAGAACTGCTTGGTTTGGGAATATCATAGAGGGGCTCGGTAGGAGTATCTTTACTTTTAGGCCAAACACGTGTTGGCAAAACATTGTAAAGTGGCGTGTTCGAGTTCATAGTTTTGGGTGGCATTGTGCCGTAATGACCTGGTTCAGCACCTTGAATGAAGGCTGGCACGTCATAAATCCACTCTGACTTTGAAGGTTTTGGCATGGTACTGTAACCAAATTGAGGTTTTTGACTGTCATCACTGATGGAAGGTATGTCATAATTGGGGTCTTGGGAAGCCAGTGGTGCTGCTTTGCAGGCCTACACAAAGAAAGCAAAATGGATTTGAATGGTCACTTAAAAATTGTTCAGAAACAAATTACTTTTTTCCATTATGTTCTATAATTTCCTGTTTTCATAACAATGCAAAAAAAACTATTTTCAGTTTTTATAACTTTACTATTTATTGGAAGTAAAATTATTATTTTGTGTAAATTTTCAATAAAATTTCTTCCATGCAAATTCTAACTAAAAATGCGTTTTATTTGCAGAAAATTGAAATGGGACAAATTTCCCAAGATAAAAAAAGAAATTCAATGTTTGCAAATCTCGAATACTGCTAAAATCAAGTTCATATTTTTACATGTATTTAGGATAATTTAAAAATAAATATATGATGGTGTTTATTTTGCAACTTTTATCCGTCTTTGCATTGTCTCAGTTTTTATCATTGCTGTTTGTTTTAGTTGAAATTCAACTAATGGACACCATACATGTAGAAAACCTGATAAAATAAAAAAAAATTTACATTGCTGTAGTGTATATACAGTATTAAATGAAACTTGTAAGTTCAATAAGGACATCAAATAAAGATCATTAACAAGACATATACACTGGCTTACATTCTGGTTAGTTGCATTGGTGCGTCTCTTGCTCTGTAGCGTTTCATATCTCTTGTGAATTTCCGTGGTAGATATCAATGAGGCGTTCCTTTGCAAAGATATTTGCAATGATGATGGCTTTAAACGAAAAAAAGTTACACCGTTTTATCACATTTATTATTATACGTACAGTAGAATATTTTGTAAACTAACAGTTGTCGGATGATCGACTAACCAAAAATGGCAAATCAAGAAAACCTCAAAATGACTTACTGTAAACACGGATGTTTTTCTAACCAAGCTAGGAACATCATATAACTCTGCACCGGTTCTGGAGTAAGTCGTTGAGGCCTGCACAGAGTAAAACAGTAACTCTTAAGTATAGCCCCCCTCTTTGGAGCCGAAGTTATGTGGCCCACTTATGGGCAAAGAGACAGGACCCTTAAAATGCAGTGCACATTACAGTGTATGTGTACCCTATTAACCTAGTTCTATAATTGAAGCCATGCAACACTTAAACCTGTGGAGGATGACTGTAAAGGTAAGCATCTCTCCCTGAAGCAGAAGGGGAAATAGGCCACATGTGAACACACTGTTGACTGCACCTATAACCACAGTATACAGTAACATAGACACTTTTATCTCTCTCTCTCTTTCTGTTCCCTTTCTATCCTCTCTTTCTCTTCACTCTACTACTTCTGTTTGCAGTTAGTGGTGTCTGAATTCTGTCTTTACTGATCTTTTACAAGCTCATAAAGCTTCTGTGCTACATACCTGTCCCCAGAGAGTGGCAAGGCCCTGGTCCCCATCTGTGAACTCTCAGGTTTCAGAGCATTGCTTGTTAGATTCCCTGCATCATCTATTAAATCATTTACGTATTCTAAACCATTTTTTGTAATTAAGTAGTTTTTAAACAAAAAAAATGTTGGGCAATAAACACGTTTTGAATGCATGAGAGACGAATCTTTCAAGTCTTGTTGCTTTGATGTGAGACTTATGTTTGATAAACTATTATCTAACATAACATGAAGTTAACTTAGCATAAGTATCTATTAAAACACATATAGCCCCGGTTTCACAAGGCTTAAAACTAGTCCCAGACTAACATTTATTTTAAGCTTTCTTGACGGAAAAATTCCTTGCCCTGAAATATTTTATAATATTAAAATACACATCAGTTATGTTTTTTTCTAAGGCATTTCAAAAAAGCAACTTAAATATTTTAAATTGAATCTAGGCATTGTCCTGGTTTAGGCTAAACTTTGTCTATGTGGCCATAGTGGCAGTTTCCTGCACAGGGATTAGTTTAAACCAGGACTAGACTTTAGTTTAATTATTAACACTGATGATGTCTGTGCAAGTTGTTATCAGTTTGGAGAGCTCTAAGATTTATTGTAGTCTAAAACTAGTCCATAATGTATATATATTCCCTTTAGGACGGAGAAAAGTAAACATTTTTATTCTTTTTTTGTTTTACATTTTCACTTTACTTTGTTATTGTAAGACAAATCTAAGGCATACACATTTTTGTACTTATATTTTATAAATTATAAAATATATTTTTACATACATAATTAACATACATTTAAATATATTAAAACTTTTAGAAATTAATTTAAATATTATTCAAAATATTTAAAATGTAGCTTCAAGACCATTCAGGATTAGAGAGCTCACAAACTTTTAATACGTTTTTCTACACCGTTCTTGAAAATAGCCAAATTTGACTAAAAGCTGATGTGCTTACATCACGTGGAGAGCCGGTTCCTTCCGGATCATCTTGTGACATGTGCTTATCTGCTGAAGGGATGTGTGGGGAGGACAGCTTATATATCATATTCATATCTTCGTAAATCGGATCCACTGGTGATAGACTGGCAGGTTTGGGGGTTTGATAGATATTCTTGTTGCTTTGTCTACCCAAGGGATCCGACTCTGTGCTTAAGTTGACACAAAGTTTCTCAGCCTGTGCCGGAGAAAGGAGAGCCAGGCGGTTTGCTGGTGCCAGTCCCTTACGTCCATGAACAGAACATTTCCACCATCCTATGCTTCCCACCACGTTACTTTCAAGGACCATGATGATGTCACCCTTACAAAAAGCCAGCTCATCTTCACTTTCAGCCGTGTTGTCAAAGAGCGCTCTGGCAAACAGGGTCTGAAAGAAAAAACAAAAGACATGGAAGTGGATTGACTCAATGACACGTAATGACGTGTGAACACATGATGGCTTTGTCACAGGGATAATGGGCCCTTGGGTAGCTAGCCACGACTCCGTAGTCTTTGTGAAAGAATGTCTTCAACTTGATTTCCTGATATCCCTTTGTCTTTTAGTCATCTTGTGTACACCATGCATTTGTTTACTGTTGTAGTTTCACTAAAATATATTGTTGCTGTAAATGATTTCAATTAAACCTGAAAATACAAATGTGAATACGACGAAGCACAGAAGCCTATTTCTGACACAATGAATCCATTTAAATCTGTTTCTAGCAGAACTCTCGACAGCACTATGAACATCTGTAGTTTCCATAGCATATCCCGATGTTCAATTGTGCATTTGGTTATTTATAAACAGTCCCGCAGACATGCACAAACACCTGCACATCATACAATAAATGAGAGATCTGATGTCCGCGGCATTTGGAGAGCTCCTCACTCAGCACCACAGCACCACACACACGCTTCTAGTATGTGCACAGGTCCCTTAAAACCGCGCTCCATGTGCTCAGAAATTCCTCAGCGCCAACAGCGCACATGCTCTTAAAATTCATCACATGCTAGTGGTTGCATTGAAACACGTAATGAACGAAGCCCTTGTATTATGAACACAAGCTGTTAGCAACCTGGAACATGTGAAATTATTAGAGGCGTCAACGTGTGATATTTACATTTACATTTAGTCATTTAGCAGACGCTTTTATCCAAAGCGACTTACAGATGAGGAAACATTGGAAGCAATTATAACAACATAGGCAACGAAAATACATAAGTGCATCAAACTAGTCCATTAAAGCCTAGCACAGTATACAAAGCTAAGAATAGTGAGGTTAGTAATGTTGTTTTTTTTTTTTTTTTTTAAGAAGGAAAGGGAAGAGAATTAGGAAAAACTCAATCAGCAATAAAGTTGATATAAAGTTGATATTTTGAGAAACTCTTTATTTGGCTATTTTTAAGATGTAGTTTAATGAAAGCATTTTGTGTAGGTGGACTCTACAAGGTACGACTAAAATTACTACTTTCAAAGAAACTGGTAACTATATTCTGGCAACTAATTGAAAACATATGACATGTTACTGTAAAGTTGCTGTAAAAATGATCTTGTCTCTTGGCTTTGTGAACACAATATAAAATCAAAATGTTTGTTGGCTTTTATGATGAATATGATTGTTTTAAGGATATTTATATCTATAAAACGATATTGTGCTTGAAAAAATTAGCATTCGGAAGATAAAAGCAAACAAAACCCTTTCATCACCAAAAAGCATCAACGATTTTTATCATTCTCCACTTCAGCTTCATATCAGATTAAAGGCTCTGAGGTAAGCTAAAATGAGAGGAGTCACTTAATATGTCATGCCTCAACTTCCTGTTTCAGTGGAAATGACATCAGCACATCAAACTATTTAGTAGGTCTTTAAAGTGATAGTTCACCCCAAAAATCGGATCCTGTCATCATTTAAAACATGTTTTTGACTCTCTCTCTGGGTCACAAAAGAAGGCATTTTGAGAAGAGGTTTCGTGTCAATGGGGTCATGGAGTTTTTTGTGTTTTGCAGAAGGAAGAAAGTTAAACTGTAAAATATATGTTAGTGGATGAAGACAGAAGTAACATTTTTCTACACTTTCTACCCTCCTGTCCTTTATCAGTGCCATATACACGTGTGTATATGTGTGCAATTGTGTTCCGTGTCTCATCTTAACCCTTCCACCACGTATCCTCTTCCCCCACACACAACAGCCTTCCTTCCCTGATCTTCAACTCCCTGTTGATAAGACTCAGTCGCGAGCGCTGCCTTAAATGGCTCGCGTTGACGAATCCTCTGACAAAGCCCCCATTCACTCCTCGTGGCTGACGTACCGAGCACCTGTTCTGCCTGCAAGCCAGTCGATTGCAACCATTGCAATGCACTGGATTCTGCACGCTGACCACAACCAACCACAGGCCCTCCTACTCTAACCCACACAAACCAAAGCGCAATTTCAGTCCCATCATGCTTTGTGTTATCATTGGAAACTTTGCAGCAAAAGAAACATATTGTGTGAAGGGCAGATGTTAAACATGCATGTTTACGAGCAGCATGTGGTTCGAATTGCAGAAAAAATAATACAAAGTGGTTATGTAGTCTGAGACCGCTAGTTGAAACGTTTTCACCACTGTATGAATTATGTTATTGAGATAATTTGAATAAGTTTCCTTTTTTGCATTAATAAAAGCACGCAAGCGAACCCACTTTCATTATAGTTTCAGACTTTCTCCCCATATGCCTTCATGAACACAAAATCTGGTGGATTTTACCATATGGATGTAATGCTTTCAGAAAAATGTGTATCCATACGACTGCGCACGTGTCTTTCAAGGCAAGACCGCTGAGTGTGTACATTTCTGAGTTTTTATTTGGACTGCGTGTGTTGTGAATGTACAGTGTGGAAGGAGGTCAGATTCAGTTGGGATGCCTGCACACGTCTGCTTCTGGAGATCAGACCCGGACAGCTGGTCTGATCTCTCAACCTGCAGCTGTCTCTCTCTCTCTCTCATGGGTGTGTGTGTGTTGTTCACATAGTAAATTAACAGTGTCAGTGAAGTAAAAACTGTATTTGCCATATTATGGTCTAAAATACAAATAAAATCCAGGTTTATCGAAATATATGCGGCTTAAATGCACTCTTGTACTGAAAACGTTTTTCAGTGGTTTTGTGTCCATACCATGGAAGTCAATGGGGTCCAATGTTGTGTGGTTACCAACATTCTTTCAAATATATATATTTTTTATATAAGAAAGTTAAGAAACATGTTTGGTGAATAAATGATGAAAGGATTATCAGTTTTGGGTGAATTTGCCCTTTAACTTGACACAGATGAAAACAGTGACTTCTTGAGCTCATCTCAATACATTGTGTTTCTTTGTTTTTTTGTTCAATTTACACCGACGCATTCGGCCGACGCATTTATCTTACTTATACACAAAACAGAACCTGTGGAACATGCTTAACCTCTCAACCCAAATGTGAAAGTTCATGTATGAAAGTACACCCCATCTGCTAGAAGAAATGCGAGGAATGATGCAACTTTTGACAGACATCTGATGCACAGACATGAGACGAGATTATGAGAAAAGCAACATTCTGCAAAGTAGCATGCATATTTAAGACTGTGAGTTAGTTCCAACAGGAGGAATATTTAATCTTGGAAAAATATCCATACATTTTTGAAGTGCACACCCAAAGTCACTGCCAGGCAATGGCAATGCGGATCTCTCTTTAAAAGGGAAGAAAGCTGCCTTATTTAGCTAATATATTAGACTTTCCCACACTGTGCGTGAGTACGCTCAAAGTGGGGCATCCGGGACTTAATGCAAATTTTGTATGCAAGGAAAAATCCACAAATTTTTCAATTTCCTTGTTTTGAAAATCTTTACGGTTTAGAAAAGTGATCAAAAACGACATACCTTTAAAGCAATGTTGGCGTGTGAGTAACTACAGTTGTCAACACCATCTTTATTGTTAGGTTATACCACGATAGTAGATTGGCATGCAATGGTGATAAACCACAACTTGATCGTGTAAGCAAAAGGTTTCACAAAATACCAAAATGGTGGAGGATGTTTAAAAGTATGTTACAGACTGTTAAGTCCTGTAGGTCATTACGTTAACAACGCAAGGTTTTGGGTTCGATCTCATGGGATTGCAGATATAAATGTATAGGATAATGCTATGTTTTGGGTAAAAGCGTCTGCCAAATGCATAAATCTAAATGTAAATTGGAACCAATGGCTCACTCCACTGCTTTTCCCTCCCTTTCGAAGCACTATGGTGGCTGAAACAGAACCTCATCACATTTTCACTTTGCAGAAGGAGTTTGCAGTTTGTCTGTTTAGGGCTACTGTAGAAACAACATGGCGATGGGACCCGCTGTGCATGTAGATAGCAATTCTTACATAACGCTTATGTAAGGTCTTTATACACCTCTGAAGACATAGTGATGTACATTACATTACAGTTCGGTCAATAGATTCTCCAAAATATTACACATTGGACCTAAAAGCAATGTTGCCGTGTGTAACAAGAGGTGTCAATACCACACATTCAGTAGCGTTATACCACGGTATTAGATTGTAGTAGATTGGCATGCAAAGATGATAAACCGTGACTTGATTGTGTAAATGAAAGTCTTCAGAAAATACCAGAAAAAATACCACAAAGAACATGGAAAAATATGTCACAGACACTAAACAAATGGGGAAAAGACTGAGCTTCTAAAATGTTTTAATGTTTTCTAAATGTTCTCATATAAAGCGTTCAGAAGACGGTCTGATAGCAAATTGAATTAAATTAAGAAAATACTGGTTCGTTGCTTAAGTATGTCCTCTAGACGACTTTTTTCTCTTCTCTCTTTTTTTAAGTTTTAACAATTAAAAAGGTAAGAGATAAGATAGAGGTCACTGAACACCCCACTTCCACCCCCATTACATCTGCTAACCATCCGATCAAAACTCCCCTGGTATTTCCTGTGTGAAACTGACTGATATCATTCACAATGCATTCTGCATCATTAGATATATCAATTCAGATGGCTCTGTTTGTTTGTTTTTGGGGAGTATATATGACGAATAATGTTTGTACATTATATATCGATGGTTGAGCTCATTCATTACTAAAGTTCCTGTTTTTGAGTATTGAAATAAATGCATGACCAGAAATGTTACACGATATGATAAGATTCAACGTAAAGATAAACCACAGATACTACTAAACACGGTTAAGATCTCTTGCAAATAAAGGCATGTGCTTGTAATATGCAATGACTGGACTGTTTTGCTGAGTTAATCTTTTTTCTTCTTTCCTGCGTGCATTTATAATTGTATTTCCTGGCCCATTGTTTCTTCTGCTTTTACACATCTATGTACTCGCCACATCTGAACCTCTTCCTGTAGCCAAGTCACTGTTTTTTTTTGTTTAATGTTTTGAAAAATATACAAATCTTTTCAACTTAGAATTAATAAATATTGTTATCGGTCATTTAGGATGGCCAATAAATCACAAAATGCAAGTGTAGGGAGGCTGAGAAGTAGTTTGTAACCATTGTGGCGGCTCTTAAGACAAATGGATAAGTAGGTGCAGAACTGGCAACCACTGTGTTAAAGTGCGAGTCAGATACGGGCACTGAATTAAATATGATATCATCATATGTGTAGTGTTAAAATATTAATAATCCCAGTTAATAATATCACTATTATTTTCAATGCAGGTAAAGTGTGTCAAATGTCCCGTTGGTTCCAGTTGTGGTTGAGAAACAAAACAATTTCCCCCCCAAAAAAATTTTTTTCAGAAAGAGCCTGAATCACATGTAGGGTAAAAGTATCAAATATACAATTTCAGGTCGGATGACGCTTCAACCTAGATGTCATGCTGGAAATGTAGGTGGGGAAATGAGGCATCAGATCCGTCTGTGTGGGTGAATTGGTTATTAAGGTTTGTTGACATGATTAAAATAAACTTACTATAAAGGTCTCAGGCACGCAATATTAATAAGTGAATGCAGATCAGGGGTAAACAATACAGCAGATTCCTCATTTACACCACAGCTGGAAAAGTAAACCGTTTCATCAGTCATGAAAAGCATAGTTCACTTAAAAAAAATACAATTCTGTCATCATTTATTCACCATCATATAATTTCAAATGTTTAATGACAAGCTGTAATTTCTTCTGCAAGAAGATATTTAAAGAACATTGGTAACCGAACAACAATTGGTCGATTGACTCGTTTGGTTTTTGAACACAAAACCAGACAGTTCTCAAAATATCTTCTTTTGTGCATCACAGAAGAAAGAGTCATACAGAAGAAACTTGAGGGTGAATAAATTATGACAGATTTTTTGGTTTATCACTTTAATTGCAATCAAAAGATTGCAGCAAGTGGACAATAGTGTACACAGAAGTATTTTTACATTTATGCATTTGGCATTATCCAAATGGTCCAAAACATGCACGACAAGAAAAGAAGGTTTATCCTTTTCTTCATTAAAAAGTGGTAAATGTGCTAATGCATAGTGCACCTATAATTCAAGTTTTATATTCTAACACATTTTGTGTGATGTCTGTAACCTTTCTACCCCAGTTTCAAAGAGAGGCACACTAACAACAGCCATACAGTTTCATTCTCCTCGCATTCATTCTAAAGGTGCTGTATCGTGTTACTCTGCACCCTAGGCAAATCTGCAGGTCTATACAAAGCTCGGGGTGTCAGGAGAAGGAATCCGGGGCTGACACTACATCTTTAGTTAAGTCCCACCAGTTGGTGCTCAGCAAGCCCTATAAACAGTTCCTCTTTGAAACAGACAGCATGCTTGGAGTTTCCCGGTCAATGCTTTTAATCTTATTGGCTCTAAAACTCAAGTCAGGATCTATCAAGTAGACTATTTCTGAAAAGAAAGGATGATTTAGAAAGGAATGGAACTACTAACCTCCATCTTTTTAAGATACGAGTCTGATGGCCAAGCTGGTGATAAATCCCATTCAAAAGTCCACGTAGAGTTGACAGACACAGCAGCGCTCGTCTGACAGCATCTGTAACGGCAGCGTAAAGATCTGTGTCTGTTGCTTTCTCCAATCTCCACCACTAGCTCTCACATACACATGGCCTGAATAAACCCAGTGACCAGACACTTCACAACAAGGGTGGGGCATGAAGCGAGATGGGTCTTACACTTGTGCATGCCACCCAATCAGAATCACCCTCAACCAACACTTTTGCCTGCCCCTCCTCTCCTTTCTTTTTGTCACCTCCTCTTTTTTCTCCTCCCAGTTTTATAAAAATGTGACAGATTATTTGTGTCTCTTGAAGCCAATGCAAAGCAGAAGTTGGTCAGATAAATAGAAAACTTTAGCATTACAATTACTCCCTTTACATTTTCAGTAGCCCTTTCACAAAAGTGAGGTGATTTAAGAGATTTATTGTTTTAACGGGACAGATTGTTCAGATTCCAGACGTGGTTGTCAAGACGACACATGCAAGAAGCATGGAAGAATTGGAGGACTAGGACTGAAAGTAGACATTTAAATGGATAGTTTGCCCAAAATTTTAATTTTGTCATCATTTATTCACCCTGTTTTTCAAAACCTTTTTGGCCTCCTTTGTTCTGTGGAACACAAAGATATTTTGGAAATGTAAGTCAATGGGGACAGTGTTGTTTGGTTTCTATCGTTCTTCAAAATAACCTATTTTGTGTTCTGCAGAAGAAAGTTTTAGAGAAATGATGAAGGAATTCCCTTTTAGAGCAACTTATAAACATATTAACATACAAATGTGTTCCACATTAAAGTTGAATTGTTATATATTGCTTTAACATATACAAGCCTTCCTGTGGCTCAGTGGTTAGGACATGGTGCGAGCAATGCCAACGTCATAGGTTCAATACAAGGGATTGCACATACTTAAAACAAATGTATAGTATAATGCAATGCAAGTCTCTTTTGATAAATAATACAATAAATGTAATACCACCCTGTTCAGGCAGTTTTGGGCAATGTAATCTAAACATGTCATACTGACAATATATGAACAAAAAATACATAGATACATGCATTTTCAAAAGACATAAGAGTGTATGTATTGTGAAAAGCGCTATACAAAATAATAGGAGTTGAATTATTTGGTACACATCCTGTTTGATCTGTATTCTTTAGAACCTTTAGTACTTCCTCAAAACTAGAATGAAACTTAATGAATGAATAAATACAGATCTGAATAAACAATGAGTGATACTCCCTACAAGCTTAGCTTTGTTAAGGGACTACTCTAAAAGTGTGTCCAGCAAAGTAAAAGGAGGATCTTGAAACTGTTCAAGGAATTACCCATTTGCGTCAACTATTTAGACATCATGGCTAAATTGCTTAATATACATAAGGGCAAAGACAACCATATTGACACATAATACCAAAGCTGCTCATAGCTTTTGTATCTCGCCCAGATAACCATAGTTACACAGCTTCTCTAAAAAATGAATGTGTCATTTCACCTTGGTGGCAAGAGCTGCCTTTCTATTTAATTTCGTGTGAGCTATGCAGCGATCGTTTACCACAAATAAGATATACATAGAATACATACCACAACATATGCAGAAATGAATAGATGCTTTCAAACAGCCAAGTTGAGTGTCCAAAGACATGCATAACCAAAATAAGTAAAATCTTTAAAGTTCAAAGTGTTTTTTTGTTTAAAGAAGTTTTTTAGGTAGTACTGTAGAAGTAATTTTGAACAATCACCTGTAAGATCTCATGACTATAAGATGAACTGTACAGGATAAAGCCAATGTTTAAAATCTCTGGTATCCTAAAATAATGTCAATGCACAGACCGTGGAGATGTGCAAGGCTTATTCCAATGATGAAATGACAAACAAATTCTCCAAGAGCATTTTAATATAAAACAAAGATTACATTGAAACTGAAAGTAAAAAAAAGGTTTCTAGGCACTTGCCATGTAGCGAAAGTCATCTACACAACAAATGCTCTCAATAAAATGTACACAACGAATGCCAACCATATGGCTCAATGTATAAATTTGTCTATTAAAGACTAAATGGTTTTGAATTGAACATGTAAAAATGCAAAAGTGGCACAACTCTATTTGTTATTTGTAAAACAAAACTATCCAACAGTTACATCAAGGTACTCCAGTCAAATCAGAGGCAACAATCTTCTCGACGCCTTTAAATATTTTACATATTAAATTCAACGCAGTCCTAATGACAAAGCCTGTCAAGTCTTTTGACAACACAGTGTGGATATCTGAATTGGGATCAGCTGAACTCATTCTTATCTGATCTCAACACAACGGTCTTAGTCAGTTGTGGTGCGGCGATACCAGAATCGGGCTCTGAAGTCATCGCTGCAGGTCATGAATCCCGGGTTGGTTGGCGAGTGTACAATGCAGCGCACTATGTTATTGTGGCCCAGTGAGAGCAAGTTTTTCCTCTCGGCTGTTCTTGAGTCCCAGCAGCACAGACTGATGGTTCGTTCGTCCGGCAGCAGCACGTAGTCCTCGGTGTGGTTGAAGACACACTGAGTGCGGTGTGTTTGTCGACCGCTGAGCCCAGCGCCTGCCAGAACCGACAAAAAGAGAATAAGGTGGTAAGACATCATGCTACCATTAACACCCAAATGTATTAAAAAAAGGGTATTTCCAGTAACATTTGAGTGTATTGACATGGAACAAGTTTAATTGCATTGAACAGAAATCTTGACTCAACGGCGAGTTGCTCACCTGTGTACTTCACCAAAGTCCGGCCTGTGGAAATTTCCCATAGCTTGGCGATAGAATCTTTTCCGCTTGACAGAATATACTTGGAGTTCTTGGAGAAGACCGCCGAACAGACCTCGGCTCCGTCATGCGCTTTCTCAAAGGTGGTCACACATCGGTTTGACACCCCATCCCACAGCTTGATGCTTCCGTCTTTGCTGCAGGTGACATAGCTGTTAGCGCTGGGATTGTAGCAGACTCCGCAGATGGTGTCTGTATGCTGATCTAGAGGGTTGCAGGACACGAAACACTGAAAGGTGTTGACATCGTAAAGGCGCAGGGTGGGGTGCTGCGTGCCCACCAGTAGGAAATCTCCAGATGGGTGGAATGAGATGGAGCGCAACATTTCAGCTTCCTATGGAATGGCAGAGCATAGTTTGTTTATGAGAAATCACAAATGACTTTTCAAATATGTTAAATAAAGTGCCATGTTATCACCGATTAATTACATCAAATCATTTTGCAGATGATTTGTTTAATTTTCAATTTGAAGTTTATACCTGTATGTGCTTGAAGGCTCTTTTGGCCGATGGCTTTGAATAATCAAAAAGTTTAAGGGTGTAGTCACGGGAGCCAGAGGCCAGGATCTGTTCGGTCGGGTGAAAAGATAGACAGGTGACTTCATCCACGTGATCGTACAACGTTCTGATCACAGGGTGGTTCTCCATATTCTGCTGGGCTGTTTCATTCATCATCACCTGAACCAAGCAGAATTGTTATAAATTTGTATTTAAAGCCGGACAGTGATTGTCTTGTGAAAATGTGGAACGATTCAGTGGCTTTAAAAAAAGGTATGCTAAATGTTCACCTCCAGAGGCATTGCGCTTTTGGCCAGCATACGTTCCGTGTCCAGGATCTTAATCGAGGCATCGGCAGAGCCCGTCGCAATGAGCTGGCCATCCCGGCTGTAAGTGGCGACACGACACGGACCCTTGTGGGAAGTCACGTAGCAGGTCTCATACTCGGACGCTTCTGGAGACATGGTCTGCACGTCCGCATCAAACTCCAGGTCGATTCCCACACCAGGTGCCACAGTTTCAGAGCGACCAATGGCGTACTGCACAGCGCTGTCATCGTTCTCCATTCCTGTGAAACCACATTAAAATGTACATATTTTAATCACAAACATTGCTCGCTCCTCGTGCAAACTGTAGACTGAAAATGATAATAAAAATTGCATCGGCGCATTAACAGAACCAGAGATTGAATCACTTTCCATACATACCTATTTTGGCCAGCTGCATGAGCTGCTCTGATGGAGACACCACACTCTGGGGTTTGACCTCACTGATCAGGCTGTTGGCAATGGTCGTGTAGCCATCATACAGCAGCTGGCTGATGATCATCCTGTACAGTTGCTGTCTGTCCTTCAGTGTGGGCTTGGGCCGAAACATCTCTGCTGCTTTATTCCTGCAAGCATTTCAACAAGATATAGATGCTCAGGTTCAGGACATATTCAAACCGTTTGTTTGTTATCGGGAAAACGGGTTTGTTAGTAACTTCACATTACAAAAAGCATAGCCATGGGTTTACTACAGTAACCGTGTTTTAACTAGGATTTATATCATTAAGTTAACGCTATCTAGGTAGGCAGCTAACTAGGCTTCGAAACAGACATATATTCATTATGTTATGCATTTATCGTAAAACAATACTCGTAACGAAAAACCCCGTAACAGTTTCGTCTATGTATGCTTTTGACTAAAGAAAACGCAAAAGTTACAATATACACGGAATTTCATTCATTTAACGTTGCAAAACAGTTCACAACTTACCACACTATTCAATAGAAACGCTGGTTCGCGTTGTGCGTCTTACGTCATGACGTACGTGGCATTATGGGAATATTCCGGATAAATTAAAAGTCCCGCCAAGTTAAATTAAAAGTTCCTGCAGCTGCAATCCGTTACTTTTTTAAATGAAAAAAGAAATCGGGGAGAAAGTACACAAAAGAGCAAAAATCGACCCACAACTTAATAATAGTGGATATATAATAATAGAGTTGGGCTGTCGCCAAAATATGACCCCGCGTTTTTATGTTTCAGTCAGAGATGGCGACATTGAGGCAAAAGTACGGTGGGCGGGAAGTGCAAAACAAACCACGAGTGCGCATGAAGAAATGCAAATGGTGGCGGTAGATATAACGCACATGATTCGCTTTGAAATACTGCAACGTAAAATGCAGATTTGCAGAGTCCCAACGGAGGCTACTTAAGTAAAAGTACTAGGGGTTTTCTGTTCCGGGTTATTTGGTTATAGTTACACGAATGAATGAATGTTTTGTACTTGAATTGAGCGATCCTTAAACTTTTTTTGTTATCTATTTTCGTTTAAGAATTGATATATTCACCCTAGGATTAGTAAAAATCATTTTTAAAGTGTTATTTTATTAATGAAACTCGTTGCCTGTTTCTGTGTTGGGAATTTAACAATAAAGAGTATTAAAGAAATGAAGATGTCACTTTAAAATCAACAATACGCTATGATAATAACCCAATGTAGGCCGATTTCTGATTTATCTGATGTATCTGATTTTAACAGTATTTGAGTATTTTACTCATACTGAATGTAGCCATAAAGCAGCACTAGTCCTCAACACTTAAGATGTCAGTGAAAAACAAGAAACAGTAGATTTGTGAGGAGAGCAATCGCATCACACGGACCACTTCAAAACTGCAACACCATATACTACATCTATTACAAAGCTCAAGTGCTCATAAGGAAACCAATATCCTTCAAAAAGGTCTCTTCAGTAAAGCGGGTAAATAAAATAATTTTGAGGAAAAATTTACCAGGTTCAGTAAGTAAATGCACCATAATGCACTATATATATTACCTTCAACTGCCCTGTAAATGGCAATATGGCTTCTTCTGTCGCAGAAATAAATGGCTGCCGTGCAAAATGTAATTGCATTGGTCATTACAAATGTAGTGGAGTAAATAGTACATATACTTATTCAAAAATGTAGTGAAGTAGAGAGTAAAAGTTGCTAATATCTTTGCTAGTATACAACAAGATACTTAAGTACAGTAACATTTACTCAAATACTATACAACACTGGTAAAATGTGATTTCATTCTTGACCTCTGCCTTTTTATTTGATATTAAAAAGTGTAAACATCAAGGTTCTTAATCATCATTTTTTTCAAGGATCTTAACCTGGACACTCATTCCTCCAGCAACTTCAAAGCACTTAAAATGTTTAAATGTGTCACTCATATTTTTTCTCAATTGAAATGTTTGCCTTTGTCTACCCCTGGAATTGTGTGTGACTTTTAAAAAAAACAAAAGACGCAAAAAAGCCCTTGAAACGGTTTAAAACCAGATCAGCTGTTCAAGATTGACATGTTAGCAAAATGGGACATTAGCGAAATCCTGTAAAACAAATCTTAAAAATAAACAACACCGCAATGGTTTATTTTTTAAACGTTGTTTCGGCCTTTATTTACAAGCTTTACATTTCCTCTGTAGGTCTTCATTACAAGAACACTGAACAATCCTGGACATTTTCTGAGTTGAATTAACTGTTTGCATTTCACCTTCGATGCATACAGGTAGTTGATTCTGATCACAAGTTATCTGCAAACAATTTTTTCTTTCAGGATGCATATTCATTTTTATTCTTAGTTGGAATGTTCATTGAGCAAGCCAAAGCAGGTATGGTATTCCAGACAACCTGAACCAGACATTAACCAACTCCATCCTGGACATCCCGTTCAGCCAAGGATTTATGTTTATTTCCTTCAAAGAGGGTATTTACCCTGTTTTAAGTTGAATCACTTGAAATCTTGGTTGGCTGCTTACACATTTCAACAAAATGAATATTATTGTTATGATACATGTTCTGTTATTTCTATCAATGTTTTTCTTGCCTGCAAATGTTAAATAGAACTCCATATTCGCAGCCATTTAAAAAAATAATAAATTAAGAGTTCAGAACCTATTTTTAAGTCTCTTCTTTTGAAAGTAACAAAAAATGTCAAACTTTAAAACAAAAATATTTTCTATATATATATGATACAAGTATATATTGTTCCCTCCTGTTGTAGAGTTCCAGCTCAAAATGGCCAAGTTTTTGAAAGTCATAATGTAGAGAACTCTGGCCGTTCCTGTAGGGCTAGACTTTCATAGTCTGGGTTCAATGCTTGTGTCAGCTGTCTACAGTATTTGTGTCAATTATCCTCAGATTCCTCATCCGCCTCGCGTAACCAAGTGAAGAAGGTAGTGACCGACTTAAGTGCCACCCCTTTTCCATGCTGCTCCGCTGGGTCTGTACTTGTCTCCCATTTATTGAAAGCGTCCTCCGAAATAACATCCTCATCGTAAAGACAGTCAAAAAACATTCGGAGCAGATCTGCAGAATAACCCAAAATAATATGTTACTTTTATAAAGGTTAATAATATGCAAAGATACAAGTAGAAAGAAATGATGTCTACACACTGGGTGGTTGATCCAAGGCAACGATCAAATCCTGAAGAGCGTAAAGGGCCTGAAGCTGTCGCTCCGTGTCTGAGTCGAAGTACTTGTGTAATATAGGCAGATGTCCCTGGATGACAGCGGTGTCCAGTCTACAGGAAGTGCTTTCATCTGAAAAAAAACGAGATTGCAAAAGAAAGTAATTTAATAAATCGTATCCCAGTGTGATAAAAGCAATATGCGGTTTTCTTACCTGTAACTGCTGCCTTACATACGGCTGTCATTAAAGCTCTCAAAAACAGAGAAGAACTCATCTGAGATTCATCCAAATTAGCCTAAAAGGAAATTCACAGAATAGGTTTCAAGGTTTATATATTCAGAATTCCGTGTTTTTAGCCTGTTAGCTTTACAGAAGACTCGGTCTCACCTCGATCCAGTCGAAGATCTGCTCATCATTGGTCATGTCTTCCAGCAGGAGGTTCTCGAGTTGCTTGAGGAACTCCTCAGGGCTTAAGCTGATCTTATCCGGAGCCGAAGAGTTAGTGGAACAGTCTGATAATGTGAACTCTAATTTCTGCAGAGTAAAGAAAAAGATCTGTTTTATAATACGTTCTGTACGTTTGTGCACCTGCAAAGTTATTGGGGAGTTCTTCTCAAAAGCATCTTCCAACGGATGAACAAAACTGTGCGCCATCAGAAATTATTCTTTTAAATTGTTTCTCGCAGACCTTCAAAGGAAATCACATGAAACGCTCATTCAATGTTGATAGAGATCAGGTGATAATTGTGTTTTCATCTCATGTTGTTTATGCAGATTGGAAAGACTGTGGTTGTTGGCTTTGCCTCCTCACCTGCTGCGAGACGAAGGCAGTCAGATCTTCTCCCTCGGGCAGTAAGTCGGCCCAGTTTAGCCCAGAGTCCCTCCACAAGTCTCCCACTTTTCTATGGCTCTTTATTTAAAACAAGAAGCCACGTAAACTCACAAACACAACAATTGAGCTCCTTTCGCTTAAGTTGTGTGTACAAATAAAATAGATAATTTCTGACAGCATCATGCAAGAGCCTCTACGTCGACTACCATTTAGCTTACCATTTGTTTGCATAGTAGGTGCAGTATTTGAGAAAATAAGATGGCAGCTCTTCCCACGGGGAGTAGCGGTTTACTTAACTCGCTGCAGAAACAAAACAAATCTTCATTAGATGCTAAACTGAATCACACTGACAGGTGTGCTCGGCATGAGCCGGGAATCACTGCATCTACTGTGCACCGCCAAACTGTTAAAGCCTCAATACTGAGTGTCTGCTGAGCCAAATAACTACTGACTGTTTATTTATTTATATATACAGTTAAATTCTGCGTTCCGATTTATTGGGGATTTATTTCAAAACGTTTATGTTTTTTCTTCACACATGTTTTTCTGGTACACATCCATATACAGTAGATGTCTTTAAATTTAAAATAAAAAAAACCCCAATTTTAGTTTCATAATTCTCTTTTTGTGTTTGACAAGAGAGGAACAGGCATTGGAACAGAACGCTTTAAAGCAGATCTTGACCTGGTACTGGAGCTTTAACAGTACATGCATTTCCAAAATAATTCAGTAACACTTTACAAGAAAGTTATATTAGTTAACATTAGTGAGTAGGCAAACATAAACTAACAATGAACAATACTTCTACAGCATTTACTAATACTTTAAAATCAAATATTGTAACAGTTATAGTTAAAGTGCATTGGTTTTGTGTCCATGCAACAGAAGTGAATGGGTGCCGAGGCTGTTCGGTAACCAACTTTCTTCAAAATATTTGTTTGTGTGTTCTGCGAAAGAAAGCCTGAAAGGTTTAAAATGGCAAGACGTAAATGACGACCTAATTAAAATTTCGGGCTTCATCGCTTCAATGCCCCATGAAAAAACATGAACATTTTTATTGACATTAACTAACACTGGCAAGAGTAAATATAGCTGAAAAATTATATTACTTATTGTTAGTTCATGTTAGTTAATGCATTTACTAATGTCAACAGATACAACCTTATTGTAATGTGTTACCAATAATTCATTTAAAGAGAGATTCCACCCAAAAAGCCAAATCTATAAACTTAAAAAACTTTATAGCTACTTTTTTTTATTAACTTTGTAACTGAGTTTTGGGGGTGGAATGATCCTTTATCTCAAATGACAAAAACAACAAACGGACTCTATGCATGCCATTCCCATCCGAGTGTTTACATGAGGAATTCTGACCTGAACAGATCTCTCATAGCAATTCCTCCCTCTTTCAACAAAGGGCTGAGCAGCTCAGCCAGATAGAGCCAGATGAAGGGAATATCAATGGCCATGTCATCAGCCTGCTCCAACATCTCTGAAAACCTACAGAGTCAAGACATGCAAATCATTCAACCAAATTTTAGCACTCAAACATAAATACGATTTAATAACACACAATTTTACTCTATCAATAAATATAATTTAAATAATTAAAGTTCATGTTAAGGGAGAAGCTTTCTATTATTACTATACAGTATATACTCACCCTTTGTAGAGTTGTGAATGGGGCAGGATGCCCTTCTGAATGAGCTGATAGTAAAGCAGCCCCATGTGCTCTCTGGCTATCTGACTGCGCTCGAGTGTGCACTCCAGACCCACACGTACAAACACAAACAGCAGAGAGGGCTGTTCAATCTCCACTACACACTGCACCGCTTCCTGCACATACACACAACACACAAGCATTCAGATAATTGCATATTTGAGGTCATGGCTTCCAAGTTTGCAGATTCCAGTAATTCCACTAAAACAAATGCACATCGTGACATTCTGGCGAATTCTTTGCTTACAACTTTGTTGTAACAGTTAAAGAAGCGCTCTTCTCTTCCAGAATAAAAATAAACATTTGGCAGACGCTTTAATCCAAAGCGACTTGCATTGTATTATACTATACATTTGTTTCTAAGTGCGTGCAAGCCCTGGGATTTTAGCATATAGTTATACAAGAAACTCGCCCTGTAAATGTACTTTCAGTTTTTCTGTACACATTTCTTTGTTCTTGCTAACAAAGAGAAAGATATTTGGAAGAATGCTTATAACAAAACAGATTTCATCCCCCATTAGGAAAAGATGCAATGGTCATTGTGCCCCAGAACGGTTTGCTGTCCTACAGTTCATTCATCAAAATGTCTTCTTTTGTGTTCAACAGAAAAGTAATGTTTCCTACTATGGGAGTCAATGGGGGACGAGCTCTGTTCGGTTATCAACATTCTTCCAAATATCTTTCTCTGTGTTCATCAGAACAAAGAAATGTAACTCGAAGGCGAGTTAATTTTGGGTGAAGTATCCCTTTTTTTTTACCTTGTAGTCATTAATGTGTAGAAACTCATCGATGATAGATTTGGCTTTCCTCTCCATCTCCTCTTCAGACAGGACGGGCTTCTCTGAAATGATGGTGACTGGCGTTTCTGGTGTCACTCCTAAGCAAAAGGTCCATGAGCTCAGTATTAGAATACAGTATATGCAAGAACTTCATTGTCATGCTCGCAATGCAATGAAATTCTTTATTTGATCAATATGTTTTGTATGTAACACATTACAAGTAAGTTACACATTCAGCCGCAGAGAAGGTTAAGAGACTATTTGCTATTTATAGATAGTTGTTTAGGTAAAATTACCATTTTTGTTATAAATAAAAAAATATTGTTTCTATTTGCATTAATTTGCAGAAAATGAAAACTGGAGAGACAGGTGAAAATAAGAGAAAAGATGCCCTGTATTTTTTCAGACCTTAAATACTGCAGAGAAAACAAGTTCATTTGTACTTTTAAGCAAAACAACAGTAATATTTGTTTTTGATGTTTATCGCAGTTTTGTCATGCTGTCCAATTCCTGTTTCCCATTGCTGTTGGATGACTTTATGTCACTCCTGAGGTTTGATTCTGTTCTAATGTGTTTTTAGATTGTGTATCTACATTTTTTCACTTATGATTGTGGAGAAAGTGTGTGTCTTTTCTCACCTGTCTCTGTGGCCCTGCTGTTCTCCGTCTCTTTTTTGTCCTCCGAGATGCTGGCCTTGCGGTTTGTGTTTTGCGAGTTGACCGTTTCCTCGGGGTTCACGTTGTCTGTTTGCTCATTGTTGATGTCCCCTCTGCTGTTTGGCCCTGTTCGGGACGGCCCCAAACTCAAAGGCTTTTCGCTGCCTTCACGACCAGTACTGCCGCGGCTGAGACAAAATTAAATTGAGCAAACCTTTAATGAGAATTACATCTACCTAAATACAGATGTTCTACTGGTGATACAATTCTGGTGATATTCATTTACAGTTACCTTTACTTTAGAGTTCAAAAAGTGAAATTCTACAGGTTTTGTTGCATGTTGGTTACCTTCCCAGTGTGCGTCTGGAGTCAGAATCAGGACTCTGGGATGGAGGTGGGCTGGGTTGAGCTGTGGATGACTGCAGAGCTGAATACCGGTTCAAGGTGTTACCGAAATTACGCATTAAATCTGAAAACACACATGCAGAAATGTACAAACCTCATTTTATACACTTGAGTGGGGCTTAAATGTCACAACATTAGTGTGTGTTTTCTCACCAGAGTCACCAGAAGCTTTGGCTCCACCGCTGCTGCCCTTTATCCAGTTGATCTGAGCGCGTGGACCCAGCTGAATCTTCTCATCGATTTGAGGCTGTGGTGTGGGATTGATTGGGGTTAACAGAGGGGGGAGAGAGGGTTTTATTCCTCATCACTACACCACAAATACCACAACGCCATTAATACAACCAGCAGGTGGCAGCATAATGTCTTATGAATGAAACTTTGTGCTGACGCATCAGATTTCCCACAGTCGCTTTCTAAAAGCATTGATCAGTCAATAGATAACCATTATAAGAGTGATGCTTGAGTGTGTGTAGTTATCCATCTCATCACCTTGGAGATCTTGGGGATCTTTGTGGGGTCGATGGTTCTGTTGTTCTTAGTGGTGGGGACCGCGTTCCACGTCTCATCTCTCTGCGAGCGCTGATCCCGCTGATCTGTAACCACGACAACAGGACAGCACAAATTGCAATCGGAAGCCCACCACATTATCGCTGGTCATATAAACAAACCCAACAGCGTTAGAAGCAAACCTTGTTAACCATTTACTGTAAGTGTTCTCCTCCATCAACAAGCTTTTCTATTTGCAAAGCATGCTGTTGATCATGATGTTCATACTGATCTTTTTAAGCTACCTTTTCCCATTTTAATCTCGGAATATACTGTCCTGCGGATCTTACCTGGTCTCCTCTTCATGTCTTTAGAAAGAAGTTGCTGATGAACCTTTCTCTGTTCTTCCTGTTCCTCCATCTTGGCCTCTTTATGAATCTGCTCTATGGTTTTAGGACCCTGGTCTGCTCTCCGAGACACCCAGTTATGCTGATATACACACAGAGACATCAGTGTGAGACATTGGACCATTAATAAACATGCAATGCCTAGCATTACAAATGATTGTTTCCACAACTGCCATTGGTCAATAAAACAAAAGTGGCACTATTGGTTGAGGCAGAAGTTGACAAAATAAAGGCGTCGTCAAAGTGGCGCAGAATGAAACTTGTTAACATTTCTCTGGAACTAAACTCAAAAATGGTTCACATTAAGCAAGGGAGCAGAGAAAGTATTTAAAAAAAAAATCATACTGATATTAAAATACAACCTTTCATTTGTATTATACTACTTTACTGTAGTGCTAAAGGGGTCATTGAGCAAAAGCCTTGCTAAGGCAACGTCAGCATGCAGATGTTTTTGATGTTTTCTTTTGCTTGTATTGAAACCAGGCATTTATAAACTTTTGGCAGTGGTTATCAGCGCGCTCTCTCGATGCACGCAAACGAAACCCAATCGAAATCCCGGCGGCACTCACCAGTCTCAGATCTATCACATCCTGTAGCAAGAACCGTATCCGTGAAGACGTCTTGCGCTCTTTGACAATTTTCTCCATCTGGTTGAAGTACTGGTCCATGCGGGGCTATTCAAGGACACAACGGGGCAATGGTTATGAAAAACACATCAGTGGACTGTCACAGAAAATTGCTGTTTGAAAATCAGTGAAGAGTCTAACACATTTGCCAAATTATTGATTACAAATGAAGACAGATCTTTTTTAACATGACAGAGGATGGACAGTCATATAGCACAGACTTTGTCTGTATCCGTCCATAATCTAGAAGTTTTATAGAGTTGTCATAAATATAAAAATAAGGATTTGAGGTGAGGAACTGCAGTCCGATCATAACTCCAGGTCGAGAGAGGAAACCATTTTCATTTACCCTGTTGCCTAACTCTGAGCTCCAGACTTCATGGCAGTATGTTTGGCCCAGCTGGAAAGCATTTGGTCTGTGTGTGTTTGTGTGTACGGTGTTCAAAACATTCCCACCCCTCACATTATTTCTTATTTTTTTGTATTGCAAGGTTAGGTGACTTGCAAATGTTTTTTTCTCTACAAAATGTCAATTAAAAGTACTTTATTGAAATGTCAAAGTATCGTCAGAATAACATTAAACGATAAAAATCACCATTATGCAATGGCGTGAGGATAAACGGTTGCCCTTGAAACTTTAAAGGAAAAGCTGGAGAAGACATAAAACAAGACAAAGGCAAAGATTTGGACCTTCATTGAAACAATATCAATTTCATGATGAAACATTTTTCTGATTGGGTCTCAGAATGCAAGTACGCAGCCTGGATATGCTTAGATTAATATACAAATGTATGTATTCAAAGGTTGCAGGTTTATATGGACATTTTCTATAGGCTGTAAACTGAACTTATTTCCAGAATTGCAGAACTAAATTAAATCAAAGTGCTTCTATCTTAAATGTTTTCAGAGCAGCCTTTCAATTAAGAGACCATTACAAATTTTCATATAATCAGCATTTCTAGATGTATTGTGGCCATTCCAGTTCATTGTCTGTTGCATTTCAACAAAATAAAACCTCAGGAGTGACATCCAACAACAATGTGAAAGATTGACAGTATGACAAGACACATGAAAACTGTCATAAAATCAAGGTTAACACATGTAAAAATATGACAGTTGTATTACTTAAAAGTGAATATGAACTTGTAAAATAATAGAAATATTTTCTGTTATTTTAACCTGTTTCTCCAGTTTTAAATTTCTGCCAATAAATGCAAATATAAACAATATTTCTATATTGTAATTAGTTCACAGAATAAAACACATATAATAATTTTACCTAAGCACATACCTGTAAATAATAAATTCAGAAAAACTAAAAATGTTTTTTTAAATGGTCTCTTAATATTTTCCACCGCTGTGTATATAATACATTCAGTCACGGCAAAGCAATCTTTCGTTTTGCTCAAAAAACACAAAAGTGATGCTTCCTGATTTGGTCCTTATATACATCAGCATTGTTTTTCCAACACTACACCAAACCACCAAAATCCCACAAAATCTAAGGACCAGTCAAGGGTGTCGAGAACTGTCTGAGAAACAATAAAATAGTCTTTCATCAATCGCACCTCGGGAACAAGCCATCCTCTACAACGGCCAATAAATAACACCTGGGGTTTGGTAGAAGCTGTATGAAAATCATAAAATCTCTTTTAATCTCAACTGGTAAATTGAATTAAGCTATTTTCTTTATATATAACCGATACGTTTGACTCAACTCTGTTTCTCCCTCTGTGTGTATTATAGTTATCACCCTACAGCATGAGCTCAAGTTACCTGCTGAGTGCTGCACTTCTAAGGCACTGAGCCGATTCATTACTAGCTCATTTTAATATAGACAAATAAACAACAGAGGGGTGCCGAAAACATAACAAGCCAACCACTGTGATTATGTGGTTACTTAAGCATTCAACTGCAAAATAGATACCTTAGCCTTTGAGAGTCCACTGAAGCTAAACATAACCATTACATTTTTCTCAGCCTTGGACAAGCTAGGCTGTCGTGCACACAAATGTTTTGTCCAGAAAAAGTGGCAGACTAAACTTTACGCTGAGAACCAAGGTTCATGGCCATATTACATTACTTCAACAAAACTAAAATTCAACCTTGGGTAGACTTACAGTTTTCCAAAACTGTCTAGTGAACACAATTTCTTTTTACCACTTATAAAAACGAATCGAATTTGCTTGCACAATAATAAACGGTTCCGCGAGTTACCTTGGCTTTCTCGAAGTCGAGGTCTTTGCCGATGGTGCTGAGGAGTCTACAGAGGCACTCCAAGCTCTCGCCATCATGGTGTTTCAGCAGCTTGACCACGCAGTCATGCATGATAGGTTCTGTCAACATCTTGAGCTTGAACAGCTCGCCGATGAACTTGATATTTCCAGTGGAGCGTCTGCGGGCTTTATCCTTCGCTTCCCCAAGTTCCTCCTGTAGTCTTTCCCTTTCTACAGGCTGAGAGGAAGTTTGCATTTTATATGAATCCCATAATTCTTTCAATAATATCTTTATAGAAATCTGTTCCTGTAACTCAATAAGCGAAGCGTGGCGCTAGTGATGCCAAGATTTTGAGTTGGATTCCCAGGGACTGCCAGGATAAATAACAGATTATATACTGACTGCACTTTTAAAGGTGTCGTTCTTTGAATGTTTTCGAAGCTTGGATTATAAATTTTCATTATATTAAATGCGAAATTCACAGAAAAGGTGGAGGGCATATGTGGGCCCAAAAATCCAGGACCAATTTCTCTTCCCAGTCCAGCACCGGGTGTGTGAGTGTGTCTGTCTTCTTTGTTTTCACAGTTTTTACTTGTAAAACTTCATGTTTTATGTATAGTCAATATTCCGATCACAACGCCCGTTGGAGCATAGTTTTGCATAAATGAAAGTTAAATTGTCACCTTCAACAACTTCTGTTTGCATTTCTAGCAAGAAATTAGTATTGTAGTTTTTAAATATGTTATTACGGAATATCAAATAGACTTCCGTTACGCTGCCTTTTTGTATCTCTCGGCTGCCTGTGGGCGGAGGTTATTAAAAAACTTGGGAATAGTGACATCATGTACCCGGGAAGTGGAGGGCTGTATTCCGATTCCAGCCGTTCTCTGTAGTCCTTGAAAAGCGAATTATGTCAAAGACAATATCTCGCTTGGCATTGAACGCTTTATCATTGTGCAGATATTATTAATGCTCGAACAGCAACATTACACACTAACTAAAGTTTGAAAATAGGCATCACGGGGAACTGCACATTTAAGTCCCAGTTCATGAATGTATCATTTTAAATAGACTAAATAAAAACAAGGAAAATATAATATTCATGTGCTTCACTTCGAAGCTTAAATGGCACATAAAGATACCTGTATGTAAATAATAATGAAAACTGAAAAGCCAAAAGACATGAGTACTAATAGCCATTAGCGTTTCCAAAATGAGTCTGATAATGAATAATAGAATCATTACTGATGTGGCCAAATCCAGCTCCTTTTGTTTCCTCTCCAGCACAACGTCATCCACTTTGTCCCTCTCAAATTCCTTCTGACAGCGGTTCAATAGCAGCTTCCGGAAGTTTACCCAAGTATTGGGTTTGTCTGACGTGGGCACTTTTAGCTATAATAGGAAACATTTTGAAAAGAATACCCATGACGTAAAAAAGAATATGTAGTGTACATTGAAAAGACAAACACTGTTTGTAAATTTAGTATTGTGAGAATTCAAGTTGTTGTTTTTCACTGATTGATTAATACTACTATGTTCTTGTGTCTATTCCTGCGCAGGACGTACCGTGGCCAGACTGCGACACATGTTGGCGTAGGACTCTGAGAAACTGGGCTCATCGATGGCCTTCTCGAACACAAGGTCGATGACTCCTTTGAGCCTCTCCTCTGTGTCGATGGTCAGATCCGTCACTTGTTTCATCAGCTGATGGAACATCTGAGGCGTGAGCTTGTTCAAAATGCTACGGACTTTCCGGAACATCTCCTGGAGTGCCAGAAAAGCAACAACTTTACATTTTTGATAAAACAAAGACCTTTTCCGAAGAGCATTGAATCAAAATTCTAAGGATTTTAAAAAGAACCAAAGCATAAACTCACATTTTTCTTCATTGTAAACGTTTGAAAACACTAATGATGATAAAAGCACAGGAATCCATACCTGGGTTTTCAGGTTCTCCTGGTCATCCATTAAGCCTTCTCGCTTCATTCCAGGCTTCCAGGCGTTCTCTGCCTTCTTGAGCTGGACATCATTGTTGACAGAAACGTTTACGATGATCTTACGTGGTGGGAGCCGTCGCACATTTAGAGGCTTTGGAAAAACAAGATGGAAAACAAAAAGGTGAGTCCTTAAGCACCAAGTATGACTAAATTCACAACATATCGTGTTCATTTATCACTCACCGGAGCTCCGCGTCCACCGGTTATCTGCCTGCTAAAGTCTGCAAAAGCGGGGGTAAAGTCAGGACCCCTGGAAATCAGCCTGGGGTCAACAGCTCTCAGTGGCTGTTTGTTATGGTTCATCTGAAATAGCAGACACAATATTTACGACAGCCAGCAGGGGGCGCGTCGAGAAACAAACTCAGTATCATGAATGAAACACCAGACCTTTCTCCCCTCCCTCTTGTGGAGAAGCTACAGCACACATATTCCATTCTGAATGTTTAATCGCAACCTTTATGAAGAAACTGATCTCATATCAGCCAAACCACAGTTAGCCCATCTCTGAGGAGAAAGCTATCTGTCATGAGACCAGCTCCATGTACAGTTTATATACCAATGACACTCCAGACATCTTTTGACAGAAGGAGCAAGAACATCCAGAAACAGATGTGAAGGAGTGCGCATGCAAAGTGGCTCTAAACAAGGAACTGAAATGGCAAACCGAAAGTGTGCAAACGAGACAAAAGTCCCTTCACATGAAACTGAGATAGCGTTTACAATTTGTGCTTTACATACATTTATCTCATCTTCTGGACTCTCAAATCTACTGATTTGACTAGAGATAATATGTTTGTGCATAAAACAGAGCAGAGCATTACCTTCTTTACACTGAATGAACCCGGCTGCCAAGTGTGACATAATCGTAATGCAATTTTAATGGAAACAGCACGCTGAAGAGTTTCACAGCAGCTTAGGCACAGCTAAAGTTTACAGATCAGGGGAGTGTACCAGATTTCATGGTTTTAACACAGCAAGAGGAAGCTATGCCTGTATTTGCAGTTTTTAGGGAAACATTGGCTTTTTAAACTTGAAACCAATACAGTATTTTTATGTTCCCTCAGAATCCTGGGATGTCTTGTTCCATGTTTTACATTCTTTGTACTTTACACAGGCTTAGTTAATAGTCCCGTAAAGTCAGGTTTTGCGATGTCACACAGTACACTTATAAACTCTGGATAAACATTGGCATTTGCATATTTACGAGGTTAATAACATTAAACAAACAACTACATTACATGTCGTATTTTAATGACTTTTTAAGATGAATCATTATTTAACCCAGGGTTTGTCAAAGTCAAATGTAATGTCAAATGCAATAAATGTAAACAAATATTTAATAATAATAAATATTATTAATAGTTAAACATATGAGCTAATATATATAACATTATAAGATGTTATACATTTGTAATGACATACATTATAATATAAACAGTTCAATTGGTAAGTTCCACACTTCCGACTAGTGGTTAATAATAATTATATTGTAATAAATGTATATTAAAATAAAAGTTTATTTATATTTTATGGTTTCATAATTGTATTAAACAACAAATTTGTTGAATTTTATTTTATGTTAATTTTATTTAATATACAATTGAAAGGGTTGTTTAACTTTGTCGCATTAAAGTTTAGCAAAGTCAGGATTCTCCTACTGGTAACCCAAAATAATACTGGCTACTAGACATACTTCTCACTTGCTAGCTAATGTAATTTACTTGTTATGTCTTTTGCTTGATTCAGAAGTAATCTACTAATCTACTTCTTTGCGGATGTGTACCGCAAGTTAAATTTGGGCACAAAACTGCATCCCTAGTAACGTTTAGTTATGTTGTTGCTTTGAAACAGTCTTTATAATATAAATGTTTAGGAGTATAATTCAAAGCGCACCTTGTCTAGCACCACATCACTGATGGGAGGCAGACCCTCGGGTTTCTGCACACAGGCGGCCATGAACTGAAAGCTCAAAAGGAAGTCACGGTCATACTGCCTCTTTCCATTAGCTTGCATGAGACCTGGAAGGGAATAAGACAAGTAGGTAAGACTATAGTAGGTCAAGTATGTTAATAAATTTGAGAGCGTAATTTAATACAGGTTTCATTTATTATTTAAGTAAAAACACTAAATAAATAAATGAATCTAAATAAAAAAATGATTCAATACTGTTCAGCATCGACACTAAATATAGACCAAAACAGAGGTAGGAAGTCTCACCTTCCTGCATAGGTGGAGTGGGGGAACACATGGATCCCCTGCTATCCCCGAGTGTCACGCCGCTGTCTGTGCTCTCAGTCTCCACTCCTTTCCTCAAAGGCTCCACCTCTGTCTCCCCGTTCTCCTCTGAGATCTTCTCCTGGTGCTCAGGCACTGTAAAGGGGCTGCTGCAATTTCCTAAGGTTGGTTGAGTAGTCATCTCGTCTCCAGCAAAGCTTTCCTCTGAGGCCTCCTCCTGATGTGATGTGAATAAGAAGCGTTACTACAAATTCCTTAAGTTATTATGTGAGATGATGACTGCATGATGGTTTTGTATGTCAGCTCATAGGGAAAGAAGGGGGAATCGCCAGTAATAGAGACAAGCAATGATGTGAATGACTAGATGACACATCAGTCTGAGGAAACCCTTAAAGGGACAGTTCACCCAAAAATATTCATTTACTCACCTTTAAGTTACAAATCTGTTTACATTTCTTTTTTTCTGAACACAGAGAATGATATTTGTACGAATGCTTATAACCAAACAGTTCTTGGACCCCATAGTGGGAAAAATTACTTTTGCTCTGTTGATCACAAAAGATGATATTTTGAATAATGTAGGACAGACAGGCACTTTCGACTACCACTGTAATTGTTCCTACTATGGTAGTCAATGGTGGCCAAAAACTGTTTGGTAACAAGCATTCGTCCAAATATCTTTCTTTGTGTTCATCAGATCAAAGACATTTATACAGGTTTGGAACAACTAGAGAGTGCGTAATTCATGACAGAACTTTCATTTTGGGTGAACTATACCGTTAACAATTCACAAATGCACCTCACCTCATTCTCCTTCTGTAGCGTTTCCACCATCTGACTTTCTTCATTTGGTTTCATCCAAGACTTTAGTTCAGCAGAATCAGCTTGGGCTATCATGAAACAAAGAAAAACAATGTTGAAACTCGTAAGACTGACTTAAAATCACCACATCAAGTTAACAAATACCTGTAAACTTTGAGTTATTCTGAGTCTGTGATTCCAAAGTTTCCTGATCCTTCAGTTGAACATCATCCAAGGTCTTGTTTGGCTCTGGTGCCTCGGTTCCAGCAGGGGGCTGCAATATCCGTGTCAAACCAGGTGGTGGCGCAAGGACAGAGGTGGTGCTTGAAGAGGCCTGTATGGTAGGTACCAAGGGCAAAGGTGGAGCTAATAAAGTGAGGTGCTCTGCCTGGAGCTCCTCCAAGGCCACTGGAACGTCTTGATGGGATTCCTCCATGGATGATGTACCTGAGGTTGACGTCTGAACCTCACTGGGCAAATGGGTTTGTAAGGCTTCCTGGACCTCTGGTTCTTCACAGCCTGATGGAATATCAGCAAGGCCATTTATGGCTTTGAGGGACGGTGAGGGTATTGTAGGCATACTAGAGGTTTCTGAGAGAGAGTCCTCAGAGATGCCCTGATGTATTTGAGTCGTAGTGGTTGTGGGAGAATGAAATTCAGGTTCTCTTGCAGAGGTGGATACAATGCAGCCACTTGCAGAATGTGAAAGAACACTGGAGGAAGTCAGGACTATATCTGGAAAAGACGATTCTAATAATGGAAGACCTGCGGCTTCTCTTTTCTCTACGAGGAGCTTAGATCCAGGAGATATAGTTCGCACTGGCTCAGCTTTTGGCCTGTCATCTAATGATATGGCAAGAAAGAAAGTGTGAAACAACAACACAGGACACATGTGTCTATGAGAAAAGACCTGTAAGCAAAACTAGGTCAGAATTGAGTTGTACCTAAGTTGGGTCTGCCATCTATACTTGCAGGTCTTTGAGGTGGGACATATGCTGTTTGCTCTGATGTCTGACAGTTGCTTGCCTGCATTTGGGTAAAAGAGACACATCAAACATCCAAAGCGACTTATATTTGAGGAATACAATAAAGCCATTTAAAGTGATAGTTCCACCAAAAATTTTAATTCTATCATCATTTACTTCATTTTAAACATGTAAGGCTTTCTCTGCAGAAGACAAAAGGAGATATTTTGAAGAATGCTGTTAGCTGGCACCCATTCACAATAGAAGTGAATGGGTGTCAGTGTTGTCCAGTTCCCATCATTCTTCAAAATATCTTCTTCTTTGTTCTACAGAAGAAAACAGGGTTAGTAAATGATTTCAGAATTTTCTCTTTAAGGCAATAATACAAAGCTTCAGTGAGTCCAAATAGCATTAGCTTTGAATACAAAGTAAGGAAGAATTTGTTGAATTACTCATGGGTTTGCATTGTAACAGTTTTTTTATCAGGCGTTTGAACACGAAAGGTACATTGCAACATTATTACACATGAACTGTGAACAAAAAAGCCAGTAGATTAGATTTGAGTCCCAAAGAGAGCAAAGAGAAAGGAACCAGAAAATAATTAGAACAAATAATGATTCCTGTTCAATTAAAATCGTGTTCAAAAGCATTTTTTATTCAGATAAAGAAAACATTGAAAACCCCAGGAGTAATTCTACAAATTCTTACTTTGTTTTCAAAGCATTTTAAACCGGAGTCATCCAAGGTCATTCAATGGCACACAATTGATAACACATAAAAACAATGAAGGATATTCTGTATTCTGTAATGTGTGTAGATGAAGGGATGCCTGGTTGATGGTTAAACTACACAATATATCAGACAGCGGGGAATGTTTAGCTCTCGTTCTCTGTATGCGGCACCATTGTCTGCAAGATTAAACCACAGGAGATTTACTAAAATATCTAGAACAAGGCAAATTCTAATCATTTGGGTAAGTTAACGCCTGGGCCCGTTTGCAAGAAAAAAAACGGGTTTCTTGCAACCGGACCCCGCTCCTGTACAAACAGAGAAACAGAGATGGAGAGAAAGAAACAGATGGAGAGTGTCAGCTAACTCAACAGGATTAAAACATAATCGTAATAGTATGTTTTTCGGACATGATAATGTTGTAGTGTCATGTTTTTTGTATGAAGTATTATATGCAATATGACAACACTATGTGTGCACAGGGTATCATGTAGTATTTACACTTACTGTTGCACAAGTACATTTAAGTATACAGCCGCAGAAAAAATTTAAGATAATCATTTTTTTATTGAATTTTTACATATATGTTTATGTAAAATTATCATTTTTGTTTTATTCCGTGAAATACTGACAATATTTATCCCAAAAGACAAATAAAAATATTATTTCTATTGGCAAAACTGGAGGAACGGGTCCAAATGCTCTGTATTTTTTAGACCTCAAATACTGTAAAGTTGATATTGACTATGCAATACAACAGTAATATTTGTCGTTGAAATTCAACAGACACTGAACAGCCACAATACATCTAGAAACGCTGAATACATTTACATTTGGAATGGTCTCTTAATTTTAACCACGGCTAAAGAGTAAACACCCTTCTACACATATTTATAAAAACCAAACCATTGTTTCACCACAGTACTTTAATATTCTGTGTAAGCAGTGTAAAATGCAACATTTTTGATTCACATTTTCCTTATTGTCCCCCATCCACAGCCCCAAATACATATAAACATATAACAGTGCAGCAAACAGCCTGATGCTCTCACTGTTGTCATACGGATTAGACTGGGGATCTGACTCACTGTGTGAACTTATCCATGCGCACACTGCCTGCCAAAGAGAAAAAGTGTGTGTGTGTGTTCAAGACAGTGTGGTAGGTGGTTGTACATGTCTGGAAAATAGCATTAGACAGGTGAGCTTGACACAGCTGAGCCAAAAACTCATTGGACAGGAGTTTAAAACTAAGTTAATTAGAAATGTTGTGTTAAATACAGACATAGGAACTTGTTAAAATGTGTTAATGACTTGATGTGTAAGTACCGGACAAAAAGACCAAAAGCGCTGGTCGTTTTAAAGAACAATGTGCGTTTCTTGCCTGTGGCAGGGTGGGCGTTGACGACAGGTGTCCAGTGGGCGGGGTTGGTGTCGAGGAGGAACGTGTCGCAGGAGGGGTCGCGATGGAGGTGGGGTGTCCGGCAGGAGGAGTGGGATTTCTGCTTCCGAACATGATCTCCTCCGTGATGTCCTTTCCACCCTGATTGGGGTCTCGGATCCGGATCTGGGAGGACAGAAGCACAGTGGGACAGAAGACTCACTTACACACCAGTGTCAAACGTGGATGCTATAGAGACGTCAAATGTACTGATATTATACCTTGTCAATACAAAAAAAAGTATTGACTGAGAGACTCATCTAAGATTATTAAAACCCAATAAAAATAGTCCATGCAAATGGTGAGATACAATAAAAATTTTATTATATTGTGTTATTCTAAATATCATTAAACCAGTACACTAAATAATTATGAAGGTAAATCCCATGATTTATTCTCAAATGGATATGCCACTTTACAGGAGGCGTGGTGAATTGTTTGTTTGTTTTATTAATTCTTAACGCCATCAAAGATATTAATGTTAACAAGATGCGCCACTGCAGTTACAATGAATGCCGAGGAATGCTACGCTCAATATGGTCGCTCTAGCGAAGGAAGTCCTGTCTTTCAGCAAAACGAGCCAATGTCAATCAGTAAAGAGTGACGATTCTCTGTGGCGGAGCTCTCGTCTAGCCTATGCGTAGGCGCAGTAGATGATGCGACCTTGGAAAAGGTGATTTTTAGAGCAATTTAAGCCTAGCAAACCAAATTTATGGGACAGTTAATTATTGATCGGAAATATGCTGTTTAATTTTGATTTTTTCCAGATATTTTAGAAATATAGGCATGCCCCCATTCAATTAGATTGGACTGTGGACTTGCTATGACGTAAATAGCTGCCCAGAGGCGTTGCAAACATGGCCACCGAGTGGAACGACATTCGTTAACGGACTTTGATGCCATTCCAGCATCTCAGGCTATATTTTTGGCGGGAACCAAAGTCCGAGGCGTGGTGAAACTGGCTCATTTCTAAATCTGGCCTATGATAAAACATCTTGACTATGCCAACCGCTCAGCATGCGATGAAATCGCTACATCACAGTCTGATCCAAATATGTGGGAAGTTGTATGGCACGCAGACAAATCTGAGAAATCCAATACTTATTCCTCATTGTGAATTCCGCAACAGTAATGGACTACCGTAACAATTAAACAAGGAACCAAGGCCAATACCGGTGTTAAACCAATACTTGACGGATATCCTTTTAACAGCATTTTGTATTTAATCTGTTTCTGGCAGCCAGGGCAGCAGGGATTCAATTCAAGCCTTATCAGTGGAAAATTAAACTGAAAAATAAGTGGATCGCTTGTTTATGGTGGTACTCACTGGTTTCTTCTCTCGTTTGGCAGCTTGAGGTGGCAGAGGTGCAGGCACTATGATGGGTGGAGAGGGCGGGTACACCGGCTGGCTGGAGTAATATGGCAGCCCGGCAGCTGTCGTTGTAAAAAGGAAAAAAATGAGTGACTGAACCTGAGCTTTCACATGACCTAATCACCTTCGGAGTGAATCGTGTTTTGAGAAAGGGTTCATTTCTCAGTTAGCTAATCAGACACATGCAGAAACTACCTGGAGCTAACATGAACCAGCTGGATGTGAGAGCGCTCCAGATGAAGCGCATGCTACGGAGAGCTCTGAACTTACCGTAAGGGGTTGGGTATTCCCCAGGGCCGGGTCCTGGGTAGAAGGTTCCGGATCCTGGCTGTTGGATGGCATATTGCTGCGGGGGTCCAACGTAAGGTGCGTTGTGACGATACTGTAAAGAGAAAAACAAAGATATATAATCAATGATACCTAACCCCCACAAAATAAACACATTTTCACATAAATATATTTAAGATTGATAATTCTGTTTTGAAGTATGGTCTTGGACCAAGTAGTACCCTAAACAATTTTTTTACAGCATATTTTATAATAGTGTGTAATATATATCATTAAAAAAATGTTTTACCATATCGTAAATATATGAAAAACATGACATTAAAATACATTGTTTTATGAATAAATGGTAAATGATTTAAAATGTCATAAAAAAATCTCCTTAACTAATGTAAAAAACCCTTTACAGTAACGCTTCTACTGATGCTTTACCTGGGAAATGTAATATTGGTGTGTCTGGGGGGGAAATGGCATGGGCGTCATGGTCATCACAATGGACTGGTTGGGGTGGTAAAGCGTAGCCGTGGGGTTTTGCGAGCCCAGCCGAATGGAGGGATTGTTGGTGGGGAGAGTGGGCCGTGTGGCTTGCATCTGAGTCCGGTGAAGGAACTGTCAAGGAGAGAAAGAGAGTGGGAGAATTAAGCAGAAACAGACACAGAAAAGGGGAAACAGAAAGAAAATATGTTAGGTGTTGATATAAGACAGGTCACCTCAGGACATCATCTTCTAAACTTTATTTAAATCATGATGTCTGCTTTTATGATCTGATATTAAATATCAGAAAAGCATTGATCAAGTATGTTTGAGGAATTGCATGTCTTCAGACTATCAAACACACACACATATACAGCCAGACAGCAATATTGTCATTCTCTGCTGTAGCAGGGTGGTGGCACAGCTCTGCCAAAGCTTTATTTGTCGGGAGAATACGGCATGCCTGCTGGAGGAGTCGTCCCCTCCCCCAACATATCCTCCCCCGCTTTCCCTTTCTTGCTCGCTCCCGCACACCAAATATTCCTTCAGCAAACCCAGCCCAAGGGCGCCAGTCGGGTAACGCCGGGGCAGGACGTGATTCTCTCTATACACATCATATACACAAAATATGCAATTGTATAAATGTCTGCAGTGTCTGTCTGTCTGTGTTTACTCCACACACAGACATATTTTACTATTTCAACTGTGGAAACATCCCGAAAACGTCATTCTACTGGCTTCCATTGAAATATCATCATGAACCATTAGCTTTATATATTCAACCATCCCACCAATATAATCCATCACATACCAGTAGACACCGCTACAGTTTCCATTAAAACCATGACATTGTGGCTGAAATGTGCTGTGGCAGTCCTCATCGTCAAACTATGACATACAGAACCATATTCGAAGTAACAATGTGAGAAAAGTACTATGTGAACAATTATTCATGCTTACAGGGATAGTTCGGTTCGGTCATCATTTAGTTAACAAGCTGTTCCAGATCTGTATTCGTTCCTTTTTTTTTAGTGATGAACAGACAACCTATTTGAAAGAATGGTTGTAACCAACAGTTCTTGGCCACCAAGAGGGTTATCTGTTTCTCGTTTCACACTGCTTATAACCCTGTGTATTCAAAACCTGATGTTGTACATCGCTAAACCCTGGGTTAACATTCCTATCCGCATATTTGTGGTGTCAACAGTCATGATTGCATAAATACTGCAACTGACTGAATAAAAAAATAGTGCATGCTCGCTTTATATAACCGAAAACCTATTTGATCTGCATCTGAGAAAAAAAAAATGACGCCTCATTAAACCTATTTGGCTGTTTTAACCTCCTATGACATTACTTATACATAAAAACCAAAACGATTGTTTACAAAGTTTCTGTGACTGTGCACAGCTTGTGATATGAGGTAGTGATGTTAAGGTTTTGATTGGGTGTCCATTGCTAAGCGTCTCAACAGTTGGTCGTATCATTCTACCCCTGCTTCGTTTCACACTGCACATGTTCAGCCCTGCAATGCCTCGGAGCATTAAGGTCTATAAGCGCAGTGTGAAAAGCCCTTTTAAGTGAAGTAAAGAAATTACAAGTCAGTCTTTTGCTAATCTAGTGCTGTGCTAATATGTTTGGTTCTTTATCTTGGTTCAAAACATAAAACTGAAGTAAACATCCATTTATGTAAAACTGTTATTTCCAGTAAATCATAAATCATTACTAGAACTGCATTCACACGGGGCGTCAGCTTCAACGCTAGATGGAGGGCATGTCTGAAGTGCGGCTGATGTGATCCTCATTGTGACGACAGCCAATCACATTGTTCTCCGGTCAATTGGCTAGCGCCCGCGCCAGGTTATTTGCAAAAGGCGTTCTGATTGGCTGCCGCATGTGTTGGTGCTTAAAAAGTTGAGAAATGCAAATGACGCGATGCTCACGGACCCACAATTCAGTTCTGCAACACACAACGTCACCCATTCAGAGTAAATGAGAGGCGTTAACTCTGACGCCCTGTGTGAATGTACCGTTACTGTTGCAAATCAAGCTAAAAGAAAGGAAACCGTTTTGAACAGTTTTATGTTCTTTCATCACCTCTTTTTAGTGTTACAGATTGCAGCTTTAACTCTCATTGAAAATTATTAGTTTTGGTTTTCCCTCACACAAGAGCCATAACTGCACACCTTAGGTACAATCTGAACAAAATCTGAATAATCTAAACAAGGAGATTTCTCTTAGCCAAGAGTATACAGTATGCACAACAAGAAGAATACACCCAGCGATCTAAAAGAGTTTGAGAGTAACTGCCTTAAAACATGTTTTATGAGAAGACGTAAATCTTAGTTATCGTAGCTAAGGACGGATGAATGGATGGTTTTGCTAAACCTAAAGGGAACAAAAAAGGAAAAATTTCACTGTGTACCCTGTGGTTTAGTGACTTGCATACTTCAGCTGAATTACACGATTTCTTTAAGTGCTGTAACGGATATACTGTGTGCAAGATAAAATTATAATATAGAGAGATGCTGGGGCGGCACACTTCAGCAACACAACCAAGTTCAGACAGCTTTCAAGAGGCACCGCTGTCTAATAAATTGTTTTATGAGGACAAAGAGTTCTCGTTGCCTGCATTTGAACACAAAAACAACCAAGACACTTATGATTATTCAACAGATGTTCAGAAATAATAAAAAATGTTGGGGAAGTTATATTCTAAACATATGTATATATGATACTCCTCACAAGGCTAAATAACACCAGTCCTGTTCGACACCAGCAGGTCAAAGGTGAATACAGAGAAGTGATGAGTGAAATGTGGGAAAGGCAACAGACACGAAGACCACCAGTGGAGTACAAAAAGTGACAGGACACATTGTTTGTGTGTGTGTGTGTGTGTGTGTGAAATGTGTGATTTCCTTCCACCGTGACTCATACAGCCAACCGGGGATCTGGCACAGTTTGGGGTGAGGACCACTCTGTGCTTAACTACTCTCCTCTATAAGAGTGTGTGTGTGAGAGAGAGAATGCCAGGGAAGGAAGCGGAGAGTGTATGTTTGTCAGTGACAGATAAGAATGAGTGTGTTTTTCTGACTGCCAAAGAGACTGAAAGAAAAAGAGCGTGAGTGAATCTATGACAAAGACAGAGATGATTGAAAGACAGATGGAGCATTTGATGTGATGGGTAGATCTGGGTGATTCCACAACTTTGAGCACTTTGCTGAACTAGTAGCGAAATCTTTTTATAAATAGAAAATAGCTTTAAACACTGTAAATAAATGAAAAAAGTAGGATGGGACTTTTTAATAGGAACTGTTTGGATTAGTATATGAATGAATGGGAATAGAAAAGAGATGAAAAATGAAAATCTGTCATCATTTACTCACCTTTTTGTCATTTCAAACCTATTTGACTTTCTTCTTCACAAAAGAAGACATTTTGAAGATCCTTAACCGAACGTACCCATTTATTTCTACTGTATGGACACAAAACCAATGAAAGTAAATGGGTGCCGTCGCTGTTTGATCTCACGTTATTCTTCAAAATATCTTTTGTGTTCTGCAGAAGAAAGTCATACAGGTCTGAAATGACAAAATGATGACATAATTTTCCTTTTTGATCACTTTAATCTTGTCCATATATTGAGGTCTGCCCCACCGAGATTTTGTCATTATCATGTGCAAATCCATATGATACAAATCCATGTTCAAATTAATACCAAATCACTTATGGTCACTATGAGCCTATGACATATGAAATTGAAAAACAATTAAACGCCGAAAAAGTTTAAACGATTCATGGAATGGAAAATTCATTTAACTATTGTATGTCATGAGGGAGCATTATACTTTGTAATAACCACATTCAAATGATAAAAAGAGAGACAAAACACATATTCCAGTGTCCATTCATACTAACAGCTGTAGCCAGTGGATATAGCTGCAGTCATTTTGACTACAAGAACACATTCCATGCATACATTTTTTATTTCAATGCATTCAATACTAAATGAATTAACTATACAATTGTGCCACTCCAGGACTCGGCACTACAAATGAGCAAATGATTTAGCAGCCTGTATGTGTGTGTGTGTGTGTGTGAGAAAGACACTCCCTCTCTGACTCTCTCCTGATTCTGTTTGTTTTCTAATGGCCTGTAGGCATCAGTTTTTGCCAGTCTGCAGTGCAGGCGAGCTGGGACGTGCCGCAGCCACAAGGGAGAAATGAAACCTTAACTCAGCTCTACCAAACACCAGTGCAGATGTCAAAGCTTCTTTCAGGACTGCTCATTACACAATCAAGAGCCGTTGTGAAGGGTGACTCTACACAGATCCTTCATGCTGCATTTGGTTTTCTGGATAAAAACAGGTAACTGCTAATTTGTGTCAAGAATGACACCAGGACAGAGTATGCCCAACCATATCCAGATTTTTCTGACTAAGGTAGTTTGCCTCAATATTCAAAATCTTGTCCTCAAAACCAGACTTAGTCCTTAAAGGGATAGTTCACCTAAAATGAAAAGTGTATCATCATTTACTTAACCTGTTTCAAATCTGTTTACATTTCTTTGTTCTGTTGAACACAAAGGACGACATTTTGAAGAATGTGGGAAAACGTTCTGGGGCACCACTGACTACCATAGTAGTTTCTTTTCATATAGTCAATAGTTGACCCAGAACTGTTTGGTTACAAACGTTCTTCTAAATATATTTGTGTTCAGCATAACGATAAAATTTATAAACAGGTTTGCAACAACTTTGGGGACATTATTTTTAGTTTTGGATGAACTATCCCTTTAAACTAGTGTGAAAAACAGATCGATGAGAATAGTATAAAAGCCTGTAACCCAGTCCTAACGGCACAAAACCTAGCCTTAAATAAGATTTCCTGTCAGGAATGTTGTTCCAGGTCCAACAAGGATGGCAAACCTAAAAAATGTGGACCTCAGCTAAATCAGGTCATCATCCCATTCATCCAAAATATTCCAGTTTTGGACTATACACAGTAATACTAAAGCAGTAATAAAAAGCAGTACAGTTTTGTTACTGCAACTTGTATGTTGGTGCAAACGTGGACTACCTTAGTAGCCACTATTTTTGCAATAGTGCCCATTCATAATCTCATCCACCTCATGTGCTGCACTAGAGATAACGTAACATAATACACCATGTTCCCGTCATGCATGGAAGAGCACACCTGCGACGCACTTAAAATTCAAGGGAAAAGTCATTTAGACGGCATTAACGGCATATTTCTTAAATGGTACTGCCACTGCTCTTTCATAAAAAAGGAAATATGAACAGCAAATGTTTCAGTGGTTTGGATAAATCAAGAATTAATCTTAAGCGACTCATGAGCAATGGACAAATACACATTGATTCATTGGCATAGGTCTGGTTACTCATCCTCCAAAACCATAAAACAAAACTATGTAAGGTAAAAGAAGGAAATTTGACCACAATGAGTTTTGTATGGTGACTTGCTCCCAAGAGGATGAAACCATAAAAACATTTTTGACTACTGATACTGTAACTTCCGTAAGTCACAGAAACACTTACAACAATGATGCTCGGGAAAGTGACGCATTCAAGTATTTCATATAATGAAAGATGCATTAACATCCTTCGCAAGAATAACCAATCAGCGTCAATCTGCATGAGGGCACATCTGCTCATCAATGAGATGAATAGATAACATCATCATTTAGACATTTCTTCAGAAAAGAAAAGGATGAGTCAGAGGAGACACTTCTAATGTCTGCTTCTCAAGGACGGAGAGATCATTACATGACTGAGCCGACGTATGAATACACTGTGTTTCAATGCCTCTCTAGTCAAAACAATGTTCCTAAATCTTCAATCACATAAATTCGGAAAGTTTGTATTACCACTGAAAGAATGCAAAAATGTCCAAATGACTCTTAAAAAACGGTTTATTACGTATTATTGGGCATCTAGAACTGAGGTGACCCTGTGTCTTTGTGCTGTTACTAGTTCCAACAGCTGAATCAGAGATGTGTTGCTATGATCTTTAAAAAAACATATCACACAAGTGAATAGTAAGTTATTCAAATAGTAATCTACCATGTAAATGTCAGTATAATTTCAGTATTTTTCAGTTTACAGAGCCTGTCTTTATAGAGTTAGCAGACACACCGCGTAATTCCCATGCTTCATACACAGTGTCTGATAGAGACTTTGGGTCTGTGAGATTTACCTGATGGTGAGCTGGCCGAGGTCCAGTCACAAACTGATGGGCGAGGGATCAAGTGGTGTTATGGTACGGCGAGGTCACCAGGAGCAGGAAAGAAGAATAAGAAAACAAGGATTACATGTGATCCACCTTAAACGACTTTGAATTTCCATTACAAAGGAAAAGGAGTAGAAAAAGTAGTGTAGCAGGGTTGTTTAACACATGTCAGCGGAGTGAATGGTCTTCTTGACTGATCTTTAAAAGTGGTTAAATAATGTATTTATTTTTATTTACATTAGCAATATATAAAGGGCATAGAACTTGAGACAATGACAGTAACACTGCCAGAACACTTCGTTTTTTGTTATTGGACATAGAAGTTGAAGGACTTACCGGCCGATTCTGTGACTGCACATTCATTGGCTGCGTCTGTGTCGAGTACATCAGGGGAGCGGAGCCTGCATTCTGAGCTGGGTTGTATGGAGGCTAAGAAAGAGAGATGTAGAAAAAGGAAATAGAAAAACATTGAATGTGGAAACTAGTGACAATATCAAGACAGAACTGCCCTTTAAATTGCCACAGTTACTACTGAGAACTGCAATAATTGGGCATAAATTAACTGACAAATGTATAACTGGAGTGTATATATATGTGTGTGTAGGAGAATTCTGTTAGCATTAAAGCACCTGTGTCAGCTTTACACTATTTATACAAAGGTGACAATGTTCCTCCAGTCTGGTGGTAACCATGGTGAGGAGAGCGATGCAAATATCACTCACAGCACAAAATGTTCACACTCTACGCAAGTCCTAGTCCAGGCTCTTGTCCTGTCCAAACTGGATTATTGCAATGCGCTTCTGGCTGGACTTCCTGCTTGCACAATCAAACCTCTCCAGATGATCCAGAATGCGTCAGCAAGAGTGGTCTTCAATGAACCGAAGAGAGCGCATGTAACTCCGCTCTTCATCAGGTTACACTGGCTCCCTGTTGCCACCCGCATAAAGTTCAAAGCTATGCTCCTGGCCTACAAGACCAACAACGGATCTGCACCATCGTATCTCCACTCGCTAATGCAGATCTATGTTCCTGCCAGATCACTGCGGTCTAAAAAGGAACAACGACTAGTGGTACCATCCCAAAAAGGAAAAAACTCACTCTCCCGTACCTTCTCTGGATCTGTTCCACATTGGTGGAATGATCTACCAGCTGCTACAAGATCAGCAGACTCGGTTGCCATCTTTAAAAAACGCCTTAAAACGCATCTCTTACTAAAACCTTACTAACCTCACTATTCTTAGCTTTGTATACTGTGCTAGGCTTTAATGGACTAGTTTGATGCACTTATGTATTTTGTGGCCTATGTTGTTATAATTGCTTCCAAAGTTTCCTCATCTGTAAGTCGCTTTGGATAAAAGCGTCTGCTAAATGACTAAATGTTAATGTAGTCTATATTGTAAATTTAGAGATAAACATCATAAATTTAATAGAGAAAACATCTAAATGTTCTGGGTGTAAACTGATATGTGGTCTCGCATACAGGTTGGTGTTTTGCAGCTCAAAGAGGTCACAGCTCATCCAGACCAGACAAGACCAGAGTGTCCCAACTAAAACTGTGATTGTGCTTTATTAGGCAAATAACAAACGGAAACAACTAAAAAGTCTTTGTTCACATTTTAATAGCAGGAAATTACTGTGGTTGGGCATCTAAATAAAAAAGTGGCTTTAAGTTTTTGAACCAAGTAAGTAAAAAAATGAATGGATAACAATAATTGTGACCACAAAAAACAGCAGGGAGGTGATCAGACTGACGATGACACAAAGAGGGTGGCGGCAGCCATGGCACACAGAGCTACTCACCCCTCCGCCTGTATCCCAGCCCTTGAGGAAGCGGTACGGTGGGCCGGGAGGCACTGATACCTGAGAGAGGGCTGGGGGCGTGGCATGGTTGGAAGGAGTGCCCGCCAAATTAGGGTGGGTTTTGCTGAGGTCGTGACCCGGGTATGGTGGACCGGGGTGTCTGGATACCTGAAACATGAACAAAACATATTACACACAGTGTCATAAAACACATTATTAAGTCAACGCTAGAGGTCTTCTCGGGTCCAAAGATCTTTTTTCCCCGACCTGAAATGACCCGAAATCACTTTTTACCCGAGCCCGAGACAGACCCGATAACGTTTTTATTTTAAAGCCCCGACCCGAGACAGACCCGTTAACGTTAGACCCGAGTCCGACCCATCGTATATATTTTTTAAACCCGACTAGACCTGAATGTAAACTGACGTTTATTAATGAAATTGATATGGCAATGAACACGTTGATCCTCTTGTTTTGCTCTGGCAAATTGCGCAAACTGAGGCTAAATGGGTTGTGCCAGTTTTAGCTGAATCAAATCTAAATAAGTAGGTATGACGACATGGCAACCACTCGCGCGAACATTCTGTCTCAACAATGTGTTCCAAACCGCGTAGTACTGAAATGTGCGCGTCTTTTAATATCTACTTCTGGTCGCCTGGTGGAAGTATGTTTTTCCTTAATACGATGGTAACGACATCGAGTGCAAACCCCTGCAGCGTTGGAAACTTCGGGATTTCAATTCTAAGGTGATTTCAGATCACCACGACTTTCGGAAGATTTGCGTGGCTTTCAACCGATCGGCTGAGGGTTGTGGAGGAGAGTTGGTAACTACACGCACACACACAAGCGACGCGCTGTTATTGTACAGGATAGTTCGGGTCTTCCTCGGGTCAATTAAGCAAAACAATTTTTTACTTTATATTACCCGAGACCCGAAGACACTTATAATATACCCGACCCGTGTCCGAAGCTCCCGTGAATCTTTTAGACCCCAACCCGCTCGGGTCTCAGGCCGGACCTCGGGTTTTCGGATCTAAGTGGACCCGTGAAGACCTCTAGTCAATGCCCTAAACCTTTTCAACACCACCCTGCTAATGGATGAGAAGAATTGGTTTGCAAATTCCTGTTTCTTTAGATGGTATTTTATTCTGTTTTTCGGCACCTCGGCACCTCATCGAGATGGAAATAGTTCAACTTTTCAGAGAGATTTCATTTGCCTAGAGAAATGTGAATCGCCCCCAACACCTCCCTACATTCATTTTGACCTTCATCGAACACTTAAAAGCTTATTCTTTTTAGCGAGCATGTAATCTGATTTAGACCTTTTTGCCAACTTTCTAGGTAAAATAACAGTTGGCAATTCATCAAGCACCGAAAGCAGAATGATCCCAGAATCTGCTTAGGATGGCCTTATTATACAATCATACAGATTGTTAAAATTGTCAGAAGAAAAACAATTGATCACGAAGAAATTAAACCTGATATACAATATTTGGCAACCCTACTGATTGTATTACATTTTCTTGTTTCTCATTTCTGATGTGTCATGAAGTGGAGACACGCCCTGTATTGATCCAAAAACAGATCAGCATTACTGTACTATAAACACAACAGTGATTTAGCATTTTTGCTTTCGGTTACTTGTCACTGGAAACCGGTCACATACAGGTTTAATTGGTCATATATAATGCATGTATAATAGCAGGGTGGTAACTCACGCTGTAGATTGCAGTTACCCCAGAGGAAAACATGCGTTCCTCCAGAGATAACGCTGCTCGAGGGATCCTGAAGAGGTTTGTGTTAAAGAAAATCTTTCGATAATAATAAGTGGTGACTGAAACAGGGCTGAAAGCAGTTCGAAGAGGTCACCTTTGAAGCACATAAGACCACAAAAACATTACGCTTACGCAATACCAAATTCCGTCACAACAATTAATATTACCTCCATGCAATGACTCCTATTTGGGGCAAAGGTTTAAAAAAATCTAAGCAAACAATGTTTCTCCCTCTGTTCTCTAAAATGTGTTATTTTGATTATTTTTGTTATTTTGAGTACACCCCACACCTCTGCCAATTATAAATTCTGACATGGAAATTCAGACATGTGCCAAAAGGCTCTGTGCATTATGGAATACAAGTTACAACTAAGGCGCAAAAAACAATTTCGAATACGAGATACTAGAACTGGACACAAAAACAATAGTTTGATTTAAAGTTTATGTTCTTTGCAGTCCTGATTCATTCAGATCTGTAATGGTTCTCACATGTGCAAAATAATAAGAATAGGTCATTCAATAATGTACATACAATGTTTGCTTTCTGTGGAACACAAAGAGAAATGAATGAAGAATGTTAATGCAACCCTATCTATTCTATACAGCATTTCATAGTGACTTTAATTCCCAAACTTTTGAAAGTAAAAAAATAACCCACTTGTTCATAATACTGTTAACTGAAAGTCTCTGCATTTTGGTTGAACAACTTCTTTAAGACTCCCGAGAACTGTGGCTTTATGGGAAAATGACAAATATGATCAGGATTCTACTTACAGCATATATGCAGAACATTTACGCAACGTTCACTCATCACTCGGTCAGCCAATGTCCCCTAAAGCAACTCCTCAGACAGGGTCAGACGGTTCAAAACTAATGATCTGCTGTCACACCTGCTCCACCAGTGAATTGTGACATGAACAGACACACAGGTTAAACACAGACAACTACGAAGAGATGGACTCACGGAAGTGACAGAAAGAGAAAACAAAACATGCAACAAGCAGCTCCGACAGGCTCGGTAACCGAGAGACGGGCTGATCACATGATTTCAGGGAAAACTGAGATCTGGCTTTCCTCCTTCATAAGCTTCATGTGCTCACTGACACTTTTTAGTCTCTTGAGTGAAATCCAGCACCCATCACTATCTTTCTGGCCCTCTGCCAACTTAGTTTTAGAACAATAAAGAGCTGGGAAAAAGCATCCAGAAAGAGGTTTTCCTTTGGTCACAACACCCTTCAATAACCTCCAACAAACCCAGAAAACAAATGTCCACGTGGGAAATTATTCAAACCTGCTGTCTGCCTACTTAGACTTGAGCTGGGTCATCCATTGAACGTCCTTCCACAAGCATATTACGAAATAAATCCTGGATATATACAATAAAAAAAACCCAGTTTTTCTTCTTTAACATATTTCAACAGACACAGTCATTTTATTATCTCCAAGACAAACAATGCTACATAAAGATTATACTTTTACACGGGCCTAGGCCGGTGTCATGGGGCACACCAGAAGAATGCAGCCTGTGCCAGGCCCTCTACACAATCTGATCAAGTAAAAACAGACAGCTGACACTCGCGAGGCTCTGGCGGGACACAAGACGCAACTTACTGGAATTACAGGCTGATCTGATTCGCAGTTTGGCACTAAATTGCATAACCAAATATCTTTGCATGGGCAGGGCAGTGTCGTAATGGCACAACAGCCAAGAGTTTGTCCTACAGGTGTGCGGTTTACAACGCATGTACATCATTTGAGAAGAATTTACAAATTTTCCAGACACACAAAAGAAATAAGTCAGCTAGGTGTTTCCACATATACAGGTGAACTTGAGGTCAGCAGTGCCTGGCCTCGGATGAATGTATTTAGTAAAACTCCATTTGTTTAATAGCTGAGGTAACCACCAATTTAATTAAATGCTTAATGCATAGAATATGTAGGGTGAGTTATGTCTTGGTTTTATGTGACCCACTGCAATTGAGCAACATTCACTCTCAATTTAAAGTCAATCACGTACTAGAGACAGGATTTTTCTTTTAAAAATATCCTATTAGTGCCAAGGTCTCTGGGGAGAGATGCTTCTTGGGCCTGTACATATAGTCTTTGATTTAATTATAATAAATACAACAAGCACAACGAATGGGAATGAATGTGCGGCCTTGAACAATCATACTAGCTTACTGTAAATCCATTTATGCACCATATGGGGGGTAAATGGGAGGAGGAGTTAGATAAAGTCAAAGTAGATTGTATACGTGGCAGAGGCACCTCAGCTTAGGGAGAGCACTAACTCAGTGATTTATCCCTTGCTATGTGAACCTCCACAAAGGTCAGACAAGGCTGTTAAGGCACAGTATGCTTTTCAGGACTGCGTTTAATTATGAAAATCTTATTTTATGCGAGGTGACTTTGTAAGGAAAGAGCTGGATGTGTATATAAGATATACAGTATACAAATCATAAAATGCAGCCAATCTACACTGTAGATACTGCAGCAGTACAGTACAACTGACAGAACGTTGACTATTAAAAGAGTAACAGCATCTTAAGTCAACATAAAATGTACTTTTTAAATACACATTTCATGTATTATTGTAAACTATATTGGAAAACAGCCTTGTTCTGTATCAGGTTTTCAGCTTTTATAGTCACCATGAAATCATATATGTCAATTCTTTTACTTATGAAATACTGTAGTATTTAATATAAATGATCTATCAGGACAGGCCACTCTTTTAAATATGTCCTCATATTCTTTAATAAGGTCTGAAACTTCCTTTACAAGCAAAATCTTTTCTGTATGATGCTTGTCCCTCGTCTGATGGCGGGACTATATTGACTGTCCAATGGCCAATGTTCCAACTTCCAACAATCCAACCAATGCCTAAAGGATGAAAACTAACCCCACATTTTGGTTCCTCTTCATATATTTTGAAAATATTTGTATGTGAATATTAATATTTATCTATAATTACATTTATATACAGTGTACTACTTTTCGTTACACTGTACTTGTATATGTGTAATGACAATAAAGTTGAATCTAATCTAATCTAATATAAACAGTAATTTTTGTATTTTATATTTTCTTAAATATATACATGCATATGTATGTCTTTATAAATACAAAATGAATATGTACAGTGTATAGATATATATTGTGTAAACACAAACTGTTATTCTGGATGAGATTAATCCTTGAACAACCTCACAGACTAGCTTTCTTTCATAAACAAAGGTTACATAGTTCTTAATAACTTCCGTTGAGATATATGTGACAAGATAACTAGCTGATAGACAACAGATATTAGTATGACAGACTTCCAATTCTCTCTGCACATCAAAACTGGGATAAGAGACAGTATTGGTACAACACAATTGAACACTGCGCGTTTGAGAAACCGAGTAAGTTCCATCTCATTGTTTAGTATTTACCAAGTAAGTACAGGAGTGTTTGTAAAAAAAACAGGTAGATGAAACAATGTGATCAAATGTGCTGGAACCGAGAGACTCTCTTTGACCTAGGCGATTGTTGGCAGGCGGTGGAAAGCCTTGCATTCTGAATGCTAAGCAGCACTGCTATTGTCTGAGGGGTTCAGCGGCAGTCACATATGTTACCAGTCGCTCTGGCAACCACTCCCTCCAATACCCCAACATCCCCCTCCTTTACACACACACACACACACACACACACAAGCGCTCAGTAAAGCATCATCACCAAAGGCACATGCCCTGAGTAGGAATCCCAGCCACTAAAAAGATTTTCACCACCAGTGAATGTGCAATATAAAGCAATACAGTGTCTCTTGAGTAAGGGAAGGGAATATCATTGCTATTTATGCAATCGCGAACGTCCTACAACTAAGACATTGATATGCATCAAATGATGTAATCTCCATTGTACAACCACACATGGTACTTAGTAAGTGTAACCATGTGTGATCACAGACAACAGTCCTGCGGCCACATGCTTTTGATTGACGTTGACCACTACAGAATTTGCTGGGATAAAATAAGATTTCCAATTATAATGCAATAACAATTAACCTATCTAATGCAAAACAAAGGTCTACAATAGGTGGAGAACTCAATGATGGAAGTCTCATGGCTGAGGTCATGATGGACGTTGCATGGCATGCCAACATAATAAATTAAAAATGAGTGGTTTGAAAACCCACTTCTAAAGCAATCAGACTTATTTAAAAACAACAGTACCCATCCACCCAAACCATCAAATATTAAAGATATACAGACAGTGGTATCTATAAATCTGATACCACTCATGATTTTTCAATATTTTTATGTTAGAATAACAAATTAACCAAGTTGGATCGGAAAAATGTACCATGATTTTTACTTGGTTATGTCCCACTTGCTTTAATGAATCACGTTGGGATGGACTCCAGCATAACCTGATGATCCATGTTATCCCAGCAGGATTTGAGAATGTTCCAAAGAGCATCTAGTGTGCTTCAATGGAGGCATGGAAATCTAGCAGGACGTTTTGTAAACACAATGTAAACACCTGAACTCTTGATGCATTTACTCTTACACGATACACTAACGGAGATGTTGTAACATTTCGCTTCTTTCCCACAATATAATGCGTTCTGTAGAGCAGTTCCATAGAGGGCTACTGTAGAAATAACATGGCGAATGCCAAGTAAGGGGACTCCCGGTGTATGTAGATAGAAATAGCTCATTCTAAGGCAATAAAAACATAACATTATACATCACTGGAGACAAAGTTATGTTTATTTAATCGCATTTCTGTTAATAGATCCTCATACAGCACCTTTAAAACACCAACCTTCTGCTTTTCTTTTTCTGTTACTTCACAGTGTGTCACGTCTCTGAACAAGCTTATACTTTTGTACTTTTCTGAGCAACTGCGGACAATTTTAGAGATGATTTTCAGTTTCTCCACCGTAAACTGCTTGTGCTTTAATATTGATCAGTTGTAATCACATTGAATAAATGACCTGTTTCCAAATAAACAGATGTGACAAACGCTGTGCAAAATCGGCGTGTAGGATGCAACTGAGATGAACAAGCATCCATTCTGACCATTTACCACACGTATGCAAATAATAGGGCGAGACAGGTCTGATATCCCTGCTGTTTTACATACAAAGGCAATTTGATGTCAATTGTTTTCTGAATGAAAACCACCAATTCATAAAAGAGGATACACTGAAGAAGTTGTGCTTCAACAGCGATTTCTATCAAATTTGCAACAAAATAAACTTCAACTAATTATTTTTATGCTTTCAAGCTAAAACACTCTTATGCAGCTTTATATGTATGAAAATGACGAAATCTTAAGGTAAGAATGATTAACCCAAAAAACACTATAGCTCTATCTAAACACGTTTGAGAATCCCGACATAGCAACATTACCCAATGCCATATTATCTGTTTGTGCAAAAAAGACACACTTCACCTTTTAATCTACCTCACGGGAATAATGGCTCAGACCTGCAGAACAAGAGAAATTCCTAAACAGCTCAAGAGAGTGACCCAGATTTGCCGTCCACCTATTGCTCAATGACTTGGCCGAGTCTGAAAAGTCTTTACTGGACTCATTACTCAACATCACATCAAATCAGGCAGGAATTCCTTGCATATATTTAGCCTGATCCAACTTAGTGTGAAATGTTCATGTGAGTCATGTGATTTCCTTTCAAAACTAGACTGAAATGACGTCAACTCGTATCTGCTGACGTTGTGTAATTGTGTTTAAAATGTTTGGTGGTGACGCCTGATCAGCAAAAAAACATAATTTTTCTAACCAACAATGCCCACAAAATGTATTTGTACAGCTAAGCCATTCGGTACAATGCATGGGTTGTATTGCATTACTTTAAATAACAAGATTGGCATATGCAAAAACTAATTGAAGCTTTACCTTTAACTTTTAAGCAACTGGTCCCTTTATAGCAGATGCATGAAATAATTCCCCCTGATGTTCATACGAATGCCCCTAAGAATAAACACTGCTCTGGTGCAGCTAATCACATTTTCTCTGCTTATGTCTCACAACCAGAATGTGTTGATATGCCTTTTGTTATAATAATGAGCATAAAGGTCAGCGGTTTAATTAGTTTAAGGCTAACAAACGTCTTTATGAAAAATGCTTCAAAAGCACAAAGTCATTCTAATTTGACACATAATGTAACCCAATTGTCAACATAACTGACTTAAAGGGATAGTTCACACAAAGTCAAATTCTGTCATTTATTTACCCTTATGGCATGTACAACCTGAATACGAGTCATATTTCTGTGTAACACAAAATAAGATATTTTGAGAAATGTCTTAGGGGTCCAATGTTGCTGGGTACCAACATTCTTCAAAATATCTTCTTTTGTGGTCTCCAAAAAGAAAAAGTCATAAAGGTTTGAAATAACACAAGGGTGAGTACACCATGACAGAATCCTCATGTTGTGGTGAACTTTAAGGTTTCCTGGACAGGGTTTAAGCCTAGTCCCAGACTAATTTAAATGTTAGAATTTTCTTCATACAAAACAACTCGAAATAACATATCTAAAAATACATCAGTGTGCTTGTTTTGTCTCAAGATATACCAGTAATGTTTTTTCTGTAAATTATCTTTATTAAAAATGACTGTAACACCCCAATTTAAGGCCTAGTCCTGGTTCAAAATCATCCCTTTCCTGGAAACTGCCCCTAAATGTTTTCTGTGTCACCGAGGATTAAAACAATCTGGTTTGTTAACACAAAACATGATGCTAGTACTGCAATGCCGAAATGAAAGTGAATTTCTGAACAGTCTGCTGTGAAAAGAACCTAAACATGACGATCATATGAATTAAATTGCGTTTGGTCATAAACTAAGATAGCGATACTACATGTACAAACCCATCGAACACAGCAGGTATGAAGAGTCTCAATGCAACCGTGATGCACATAAAGCTGGGATTGTCAAGTTCAATAAACAAAGCAAATGAGGACACCAGTGCGTAACACCACCAGCAGACAGCAAAACACTCACGCGGATGATCCAACCGCATCCCTCGGTGCGAACCCCCACGATCACCCTGGCAACGCTTATCACGCTAAAATACTAAACGCTATCGATACCATCGATTACTAAATATCATCACCTGCGCAGTCGTCGCAGCATCACATTTAAATCAAATGTAAACAAATAAGCATTGACAACAGGTCTATTGATTATAAAAGAATTCCCCACTGATCACTTGTGTGGGACAGAGGGGGCTTTGTTGTTACTGAAGGATACAGGGCAGGCGGCACGGCTGGCTGCGGAGGAGCGTTCTGGGCTCCCGGTGGTAACGACACGGAGGTCAGCGCTGCTCTGAGTTGCGTTGGCGGTGCCGGTCCGGTTACGGGTCCACTAACAGCGACAGCGGCTGGTTTCGGGACGACTTTCGGCGGCAAACTCATAGCAAACAATTCAACAAAAACAAACAATACGCAGCTAAAAAATGGTCTCACGGTCCAACAAAATCTGGCCGTTTCTTCTCTCTACGGAGGCCGGAACGTATAAATGTATCCTTATGCCATGGATTCAAATCAAATCTGTCTGTTAGTACAAAAATGTCATTTTATCATTAGAGTCTGGGGTTGTATAGGTGTTCTGTGCATGGGGACGGTAGGGGAGGTTTGAATTCCCCTCCAGCCTCCCTGAATATCCCCGGTTAAATTCCTCTTCTCGTCCCGCTCAGATGACCCGCTCCGGTGGTGTTCCCTCCGTTTTGCTCGAGGACATCACATCAACGAGTCGCATGGTAAAGAATTCTCATAAAGATGGGAGACTTCGCTCAACATGGCGTTGTTGCGGCTGCTTCCAGCAGTCCGGCTGGACGGACGGCTCGGTAAACGTCGGACGAATTCGGCAGCGCTCGGGCTCACCTTACGACAGCGGCCGTGACGTCATGAAGGCAGTCGCCACATGCCAGCGCTGTGTTGCGCACAACGTTTAGAGCACATTTAAAGCCATCGATCATCCGTGAAAGACACGACCGATGAACAATGGACAGTTATACACGATGATTGCATCCGAACGTGTCATTTCACTTTAAAAGGACCCGCCTAGCTGTTGTTTGCAAGCTGTGAATAACATTATTTAGCTTTTAGGACGCTTTTCTGTAATCGTAACCCTTCTTTAAACATATCTGTTTGAAGAAGTTAGTGAATGTGTAAAATGGCGTTAAAATGCAGTTTTAGAAGTTTAATAGTGAGGAAATTTGAATAATTTCTGTCGTCATTAATAAGTGTATAAATGGCGACATCTGTCGGTAATGATCGGGGGCGACGCACAGAGCAAACGTACACTCTCGTGTATTTTACAGCTTAAAACCACAAAATTGCCGTTGTTTCGGTTTTCTTTTGATTAATTATCCCAATCATAAATAGAAAATGTATTAGGCACTTCAAGACAGTTTATGTGGTATACTGAAACGTTTGTAAAAATTGGATACCAGCAGAGCAAAAATTGTAATCTAATCTGACGATAGATGATTCATCTAGTTTCAGTTTGTTAATTCAGCTTCTTTTAATTCAAAATATTCCTGATGTGTATTGAATATTCCCCCAATAAGCCTCTAAGAAAACAAAACAGCAATTTGACTTTTTCCGCTACAAAAAGATTGGACAATATTTACGTATTCTGTTAAAACAGGCATTTTGTTGTATAATGGTCCAGCAATAAAAAATTCAACAGAACAGTTACATAATACACAGTAGTAATGTATTGATGTAACATTATTAAATGACATATGTGTTAGATAGTGTCTGATCATTCATAACAGTCCTAAACACCTGTAAACTTATTCTGGATAAAGGACACCATCTATCAAAATGTGAACAATGATAAAAAACACGTTGCAGAAGAGCTGGCAAACGTTAAGAAAGAAAAAAAGAACTGTAGTACAGTGAGAAAATAAATATAATTTCATTTAAAAAAATAAAAGCATTTGCTTATATAAAAACATATATTCAACGGAAACATACTCGCAGGGACAAATCTTTCTCCCCTTACATATTACCACTATTTCCAGTGTTTTGAAAGTTTGTATAAGAATCAAACTCAGTTCCAAAGGCTTCCACAAAGCCCAAATCTACACCACAGATAAATAGCTGCTGGAAAATATGTAGTCCACCACAACTTGGGCAGTCTAGATAAGGCAACCTGAGACGGACGTTTGGCATATTTTGAGTGATAACCGCAGTGCAGAAGTGATCACTGCAGGCTCAGTCTCACTGTATATTGTCACCACAGCTCACACTTTCGTTTGGAGTTCATGGGTGAATCCTCCCTGCAGCCAAAGTGCTCAGAGAACTCATGGGAGTTGGAGACAGTGCCAATGACCCGAAAACGAGGTGGGCTGTGTGGGTCTGTAATAACGCCCTCGTGAGAGCTTTCGGGTGTCCGGACTGAGCACCACACCTTCAAAGAAACCAAAAGCAAACCGACTTTATGACACCATAACAAACGAAAACATTTTTATATCATATAATGTCAAACGTTTTGAGGCACGAACCTGAGCAAATCCCACAAAAAACAGCTGATGGTTGGTCAGCCCAAGAGCAGGCAGAGTGGCCTCCTCACCATTCTTCTTGATCCAGTTCACATAAGCCTGCAAAGCAAGTGTGCTAACATTAGACCTCTCATAATTCTATCACACTCCGCACAGAGAACATACAAAGTGTTAAAAGGAGCCCTCGTGTCAACCGTTATTTTCCTCCCCATTCGAGAGGCTAAAGCGGGGTCTTCTCCAACCATATGCTTTGTGCATCTGCTCGGTAACCTATGACTTTTCAGCCAATGGAAAGAATGTGCGAGAGTGACTGGAGGTAGAGCTGCTTGTTCCGAGCCACCTGTTGCACTATAAGGCTTTTCTGCGAGATGGGATCACGACGGCCCCAAAGCTATCAAAGCCACCAACGACAGAAATATTAAGATTGTAATGCCTTTCATATCAGATTCTCGTACGTCATTGCGCGTTGTTATGGAACGTCACCGTTGGCTTCCCGTCCCTCGCTCATAAAAACAAACCTGATGATTGAATAAGAATAATTTGCATTCTTGATGATCATGCAAAGTCTTGTTCCACATCAGGATATTTTACAAACCTTATAAGCTGCTCTTAGGCCTCCGTTGTCTGCAATGTTTTCTCCCAAAGTGTGTTTTCCATTGAGAGGTTCTTTATTTATACTGTAGTTACTGTACTGCTCCACCATGCACTGTGTCTGGTGCTTGAAAGCGTCGACTGAAGAATTTTGCCACCATGAACGTAAATTTCCATCCTTGTCGTACTCTCTTCCTGTTGGTCATACAGACATACACTGTTTTACAATATTGTACACCGTAAAATCATTACAGAATGAATGTGCCAATTACATAATGAAGTGCAAGATGTGTAATTTGATATAATATTAAATTATGGATTCACAGTCACCATAGCAACACCTAAGATATACTGTATATTGATACTGTATGTAGGTTGAAAACAACACTTCATATTTTCTTAATCAGTGACACACTCCACAATATTGGAATTGTAAAAATTCTATTTATCATTTTTATTCTGAGAATCGTCACATCTTTCTTTTTGGAGAATTAGCACATCTGACACGTTCTCGGTGCTTTGCAGTTTGTTATCCACTGATTTTTTTTTTTACCTTGATCGTCGAAGGCGTGGGTAAGTTCATGCCCAATAACCACACCTATTCCACCGAAGTTCATGGCTCTAGAAAACATCCCAGACACACAGATGAAGAAAGTCATGATATAACACGTTCTGACATACAAGACCTGGCAACTGTGCGTTTCTTAAAATCTAAACAAGAGGTTAAATAAGCAAAGCAGGTAAGGTTTTAGAAGCGGGAGACTCTTACTTTGGCCAAGCATGATTATAAAAGGGAGCCTGGAGTATGCCAGCTGGAAGTACCATCTCATTTTTGGTGGGGTTGTAGTAGGCATTAACTGTGGGTGGGGTCATACTCCATCTGTGCATAGGGAGAAAAACACACATAAAACCTGATGACCTCACAAGCACTGGTGGAGATAAGAACTGCCATTGGGAGCTTGTGTGAAATGTGTGCATGAGTCGGACTGAAACTCACTGATCTCTGTTGGGAGCCTTTCTGAGCTGGTCTGCCGTCACCCGGGCAGAGAAGTTGTAATAATTCATGACGTTTTGAAAATAGAGGTCTGAAACCACATCAAACTGTGAGAGTTTGGGAGAAGGAATGCCAAGGTGTTATTTAAGGTGCTCTATTAACCAACAATATATTCATACATATACAAAATGTATATACATTAACAAAATATATACGTACGTCATTAAACACCTTATCCAGCTCTTTGGGGTTCATGATGAACTTCGGATATCCAATCATGTTGTATATTGCATCTGCCTAGATGGGAAAAAGGAAATGAAAATGTGTCTGGCATTATAAAAGCTCAGGGCACATTAACACCAGATGGCACTAGCGAGCATCAACAAGCCATAAGAACCATTTCAAACTATTCCTTTCACATGATGTTAGTTTTAAGTAATACAAGGTTTTCATTTTTTAAAACATTTTATTGCCCTGTGGTTGCTGGTGTTTATTTTTTTTGCTGCTGGGGTATATAAGTCAGGACAGCCCAATTCAAGTTATCTCTGATATTCATTTTTCTTATCTTCTTGAAGGTATAGTTCATTCAAAGACGAAGATTCTCTCATTTATTCACCATCATGTTATTTAAAACTTGAATATCGCTGCTGTCCTTCCAAAACCTTCGATGTCCAAATTCGCTGTTTACCAGGAAATGGATAAAAACCCTTATCTTTTCAGAGATTAAATACAGTTTTGTCAAAGTTGACGAGCACTTTTTAATAGTTTTTGTTAAGAGTTTCACAAAACATGGTAGGAAACATAAAGAGTGACTAACAATAATGACCACAAACTATGGAGATTTCAGAAGGACAGCAGCTATGTGAATCTTTTTTCTACAGGACACAAAAGAAGAGATTTTGGGAAATGTCTTAGTGGTTTTGTGTTCATACACTCAATAGAGTCAATAGGGGCTGATATTGTTTGGTTACCAACATTCTTTAAAATATCTTCTTTTGTGTTCCGCAGAAAGTCAGGTTTGAAATGACATGAGCATGAGTAACTTATGAAAAGTATCTGTATATGTAGGGTAAGAAGTAACCATATACTGAGATCAATACCAGAACTAAATCCAATAAACAAATCTGAAACAAAAGCAGAAACAAACTAGTGCTAAATCTGATACATCCAAGGTGTTGATTTCAGCAGGAACTTCCCCGTGGGAAACAGCGAGGAAAAACAACACATGTATTCGTTCCGCTCAAAGCCGATTGTTCTCACCTTTTCTTTGGCGGCTTTTTTAGTCTCCGCATCCATCCAGCCAACGGTCTTTAGACTTTCTTCAAAAGCCCATTTGATCTCCGAGACCATATCTTCAACCTGATGGACACATCAGGGAAGAACATAGTTTATAAGCCTCAGGGTAAAAGACATGCCGGTGTCTGACATATCGTAACACCTAACAGGATACTCACGAAAAATTTGCTGTCCTCAGAAAAGGTAGCTCTTACAAAAAGCGCCCCAAGGGCAAAGCCCAGAGCGCTGTCCGTGTCACTGACGCAAAGTTTCCAGCGTGGCGCGCAGCTCTGGAAAACATGAAGGTGATGCATTAACAGCTAGGAGTCTTCTTAATGTGACACCTCACAAACAAGTTACATCAGGACATAGGTCTCTGCGGTTACACAACAAAGTAATTGTTGTATGAGTGAAGTACTCCAAATAAACTGTTCCAACTACACTGGCCATACCAATGGGGGTGACAGCAAGCTAGAACCTACGGTAAGTTTGTGTAAAGTACACTTAGTCAATGAAAGGAGACATTTCATTGTTCATTTGAAAGTTCCTGAAGTGTGACGCCCAGAGAGCGGTAGAAACCGGACATGTCTTCTTGTCCATTTAACTTCATATCTGTTGTTTAGAATCAAAACCGAAGTCGCAACTTCCGCCTCATGGTGACTTTAAAGGTAACCAAAGTCTCCCTCTTTTCATAACACATCACGCACACAGCTGAGCCTCAGTCTTATGTTTGTTATTTCAGCTTGACCCCAGCGGAAAGTGAGGCCAGGGCAACAGGATCTCCCCCGATAAGAGTCTTCCCCCACAAAACACAGACTCAAAATATCAACAGATACCAATTACTCTACAAGAGATCACTGAGAGAGAGAGAGAGAGAGAGAGCGAGAGATTTGATGGATCATTCATGACTGGTTCCTCAGAGGCAGACATGTTGTGGGCTGACAGCTGGCAACTTTGATCACCGTTCCTCACCTTCTTTGTGCCGTACATGACTTCAAGGAAACGCTGCTCTGCATCTTGGAACCTCTGGTCCAGGACGGACACCATTTTCCGCACCACTTTCATGATCATGTAGTTGTTCAAAACACTAGGGGAGACATAATAGTTTTATTCAATTGAGGTCTGAAAGACAGCCACGACGTTATATAATAAAGCTATTTTAAAGGGATACTCCACCCAAAAATTCCTGCATACATTTTTGTACAAAAAGAAAGATATTTGGAAAAATATTAGCAACTGACATTGGGCATCATTTTTGGGGCATCATTGACTATCATAGTAGGAAAAATTTAAATGGTAGTGGTCAAAGGTGCCCTTGATCTGGTTGGAGTATCCCTTTAATAGTGTCATTTTTGCACATTAGTTCTACCAAAAAGAAATGCTAAAATAAATATTGTTAATTTTAAGCATTGATTTAGTCTAATATTGTGTTTGTTGTGTTACCTCTTGTTAGTGTTGCTGATGAGCTCTGAGACTTTCTGGAGGTATTCTTTAGCATATACAACCACGGGTTCAGAATCATTTAGGACAACAGGAACAAACACCGCAGAGAGGAAGGGCATCCAGTCTACTGCAGGAGCCAATGTCTACAGCACAGACAAACACGTGACTAACATCCCAGCTCACATGCAACATACAAATCTGAAATATGAAAGACTGCTTTACTGTATTATAAACGACTGAAGGTTGCTCACAGATAATTCTTTGGCCTGGATCTTGTGATAAATCTTCAGCTCTTCACGTCTCGCTTCTTGAGGGACAGTGATGTTTGCCAGGGCCGTTTCAAAGTCTAAGATTTCCTCCATCATCTTCTGAGTGGTCTCCTTTGAGCCACCCAGAAGGATCCCCAGATCCACCAAGAAGTTTAGGTATGCGCTTAAATACTGAAGGCAACAATAAAATGTAAACGTAAGCTGTAGCCAACAGCAGAGCATCTTTGGCTGAGACCCAGTTTTCCAAGTTAATAATTAACGTTAGAGCTTACTTTTTCATTGGCTGTCTTATTGAGATAGTATTCTCTAGATGGAAGTCCCAGCCCGGACTGATCCACCTTTGGAAAAAATAAAAAGAGTGTTCACTTAATCAACCATTACATGCATCGTGATATAAAGCCTGTTATTAAATATTTTCTGACAGCAAAACACGACATTGACAGAAAGTGTCACCCCACACGTTTAAGAACGCATGTTATGATAATAAATAAATTACATCCTTCGCATTTCCCGATAAGTGATCCCACCTGGATGATGTTGCTGTTGGAATGTTTTGAGTCTGTGCTGACAAAAACACTGAAAAATGGGGAAGTGCGGTAGATGGCTGACACAGTCCGTAACACTTCTTGGAAGTTATCCTTCTCCCATGGGCCGGTCAAGCCCCAACCCCCTGTCTGGAAAACAGTATTCCTCCATCAAGACTTACATCCCACAAAGAAAGCAGGTTTTCATCGTTGCTGATATACAGTATTTACAGCAGATCTGTTGAGTTTCATACGGTTAAATAAGATAACCATGGTCAAAAGTGCATCCGAGGTCACCTGATTGATGAGATCCTGGAGTGGTTTTGCCCCGAGTTCTTCAATTTTGGTCTCCTTCATACAGGCTTCATAATACCACTGGGCCTTTTGCTCTGCATTGCTCAGGCTCTTCATGCTGGTGTTCTCTGAATTTAACATATGACAAAAAAATTGTAGAACTGTAATTACCTTGTGGTAATATTAAAACAGCATTCAACACCATTTATACTTGCTATGTGATGGTTAAACAGAATCCTCAAATCCAAGTTTTTTGATGAAAGATTAAGTAGACAAACTTGTTTTCTTGGATGAACCATTATTAGAACCAGGAATGTGTATTAGGACAGTAAACAGGGTAAGTTGTGATTTAGAGCAAACACTGAACAATAAAATCTCATCAGACTTTTTGTTTCTTACCCAGTAGGTTCTTCATCACCGCCATGTTGTGCTCCCACAGGTTGCTGAAAGGACCCCAGCGGGACTTTCCCTCCGGCAGCGGGTTCTTCTTCATCCATCCCCCACAAGCAAAGCTGTAGAAATCCTGGCAGGGGTCCACTGACCGATCGAGAGCACTCGTGACTGCGCTTGCCACACTGACACACGGTTCGGACATGCACGTTCCCGGATGAGCTGTTTCAAAACATCATTTATACATACACATCAATAGACACAGTTTTGGCTCCTGTGTCAAAAAAGATAATACAGTTTTACAATGCCTCTTTCGCCCTGCATATCTTACACAGGGGAGATCATAAATTAAGCACAATATTGGCTCAACGCATGGAACAAAAACAAACCTCCCCTCTGTGAAAGTAACTTATCTTTACAGCTTTCAAAGGTAAAGTCAACATGGGTTTGATTACGGCTTTGGATTGTGGTGAGCGATACTTTCTACCTCATACGCATGTCATAAATACGCGTTGAACATTTCTTTGAGGGAGATCCCAGGGCATGTTCCAGATGGCTTCTACTCACTACTCACAAAAGGCAAAGCCAAAATCAGATTTCTGAGAAAGGGGCCATTTTATTTCAAAATCCTGACTAAATTAAGGGTGAAATGAAGAAGCCACAGAAATCAAGGAGAATAAGTAAATGAAGCCCTAGAAGATAATAGCAGCTATCATGATGGTATTTTCATAGTACTTCAATATTACAGTAGATAAAAACCACAGTACTACCATGATACATGACTGCGTGACTTGTTTTGTTATAAAGGTTAAGAAAAGTTTTCATTTGCACACATCCATTATTCATATGCACACTTTTGTGTAACCATAAATCCAATGAGGTTAGAAGAGTTAGATTTCAACTGGAGTGAAAGATGTTTGAAAAATTGTATTACGGTACCTTGCTCAAGAAAATTTTATACTCCGCCTACAGACTTCATGGTAATACTTTTGGTACATTTTAAATCAGTGGCTTCGTTTTTAAGCATTTAAGAAATTTTCCAAAATGATTAGACATGCATGACTCCACTGTCACTGTCACTGAGGTTATGCAAGTATAAGATTCTCTCATGATTCTGCCTTCCTAGCAGCTGTATCTCCTGTTCTGGCCGACGGGATCATGACAGAGTGTGTTTGTGTTGGTAGCACATGGCCATTGATTGTGTCTTGTGCTCTCCTGTCTTGCGTCTTAGCCCTGCCCCCTTGTTTCCGTATTCATTATTCCATTTTCAGTTCATGCCCTTCACCTGTTGCCCTTATTATGCCTCTTTTGTTCCTCTCCTATTTAATGCCCTTGTGTTTGCTGTCCTGTGCTGGATCGTTTGTCTTCATCCCCGTCTTGTCCTGTTGACCCTGTCAAGTTTTATTTCGTCAAGTATATTTTTCTTGTTTTCCCCTCGAGGGATTTTGAGTTTTGTTCTGTCTTTATCAAATAATTTTTTTTTGTTTGAGAGCTGGGTTCTGTTTCATGACAGAACGATCCAGCACAGGATGAACCCTGCAGACAGCACCTCATCAAACAGCCGGGCGAAAGTTGGCTGACCACCAGCATTCGTGACAGTTGACTTCCACAATGGTCAGGTCTGGCAAGGGTCCATTTCCTCCCCAGGGTGATCAGCCCCTTGAGGAGAATGCTCCTCCAAAGCCGGTCTCGCCAGCATATCACCTGTGCCGGCCATCGAGTCTGCGGCCATTGCCCGGGTCCCCTACCACAGGCTACATGCTTTCCCAGAACTACATCACTTTCCTGAAGCCCTGTTCCCTCGTGGCCTTTGCCCCCTGTCCTGCCTGGATTTTTGTACCCCCATCGTGGGCTTTTGTTCTGGTTAAATAAAGTCTGAGTTTTTGTATCCGCTGCCTGCCCTAGGGTTCTCCATCCCTGAAGGCCGTGACAAGATTCGATATTGTAAGGAAAGGCGCGGTTTTTATTTGGCTTGTTTACGCACAGAAAAAGAGCAAGTGAAAATAAAGCCATAATAGACTTCATTGTTAGCTCTTCTAAGAAAAACATTTGGTGCAGAAGATGCTCCTAATCTGTAGAGATAAAACCAAGACCCCGGAGGCCTGAGGAAGACTGAGGAAACAGGCACTAAACAGTCTGGTCACTGTATGGTTTCATACAGTCATTTGTCGTGGTTGCTCAACAGTGGATGGTTGAATAGCAGGAAGTGGCGTTCAGTTTACAATAAGACAGAAATTTCATTTTGAGCTTTGAAAACTAAATTAGTTTTTATATACGGTCTAGAACGACATTAGTCTGAGCTTGGTTTAAGGACTATGAACCCTGATAAAAAAAGCATTTCACTGAGCAAACACTTATTTGGTTTTTCAGACTGTTATACATTTAAAACAATCTCATACAAAGTATGAGGAATATTGCCTACAGTGCCCAGACATTACTTTTTCCAATAGCTTGAGGTTGTACTGTATTGTATAAACATTTTGTCATTTGCTGCTCAATTGTGGGTTCACCAATCACAAGCTTATTTTCATTTACATTATGGTAATTGTAAAGATTCATATACTTACATTCTTTATAGCGCAGTCCCAAACTTATGATGCAGAGGAACAAAGCCAGAGAGAGAGCGCAGACTATGACCACTAGCTTTCTCTCAACAGGAGTCTTCACAGCCCAGCACCGAGGACCCAGCCCACGCTGCAATCCCACCTGTGAAATATATTTTTTAATACAAATATATTATAAAAGTTGAATAACTATCCATGCAATTTTACATTGGAAAAACATGGTTTAAGGTTATCACCTCTACCATAGTTGTTAACTCCTACTGTGGCCTTTACTATTGTTTCTGACTGATAACCACTGGCATGTCAAAATTCTTTGCATGCTTGTTAACCATTAACCCATAGGAGAGATATTAATACACAATGGTGTTTGTGTGTGTTAACTTGCTTTCTAGGAATGCACGCTTTACAAGACATTACCATTCAGGACTGCCCAGAAAGAAAAGAAATATTTAGAATGAGATCTCTGATCGCAATGGGATTAAACAGAGACCAACTGGAGACTTCTTAAAGCTATGAAAGATTAACCTGTGATCTCCAATAAACATTTTCCTTTGGGTGATTTTGTAGTTTAAAGATTCTGCACAGTTCGGATCAATTGAGGCTTGTGATTCTCATTTGCTAATTGATCGGTTCTGTTTTGCTAAACTAGAGAGCTATTCCTAGACTTTTGTTAAGCAAGTCAGATTAGGTCCCGTTGAGTTCTTGGAGTTCAAAAGTCAAATTTAGTGGCTAGCTGCCCAGCCTTGCAATTACATTTACCCAGCATGCTTAGTTCTGTTGTGGGTCTTCAATGAATCCTATAATGCCAAACTCAAATATGTTGAGTTGCAGGTAGCTTGAGGGTCAAAAAGAGTTTTTAAAAAGACACACAGTACATTTAATTCCATGGATCTAGGAACAAGTATTTTAGGAATGGTTATAGGATGAAGAAGCTATGAAATCAGAAGATAAATTATAATCTATTGATATTGTACAGTGAGAACCAGTTAACCTGAGAGTTTAGACCAGCTGCTGTCAAAAATGACCTGTTTTCGCTGGCCGTTAGAAATAAAAATTGAAATTCTTCATAATAATTCACACATGTATCATGTCAGAAATACAACCTAATTGTAAAGTTACAATGAAATTGTTTTGTTTTTTATCACTTGTGAACATCTGCCTATTCGTTTTTATGTACATTTGGTATAATCGAGATAAACGTACACTTAAAATAAAGGTGCTTAAAAGGTTCTAAACAGCTATGCCATTGAAGAACCATTTTTTGTTCCACTAAGAACCATTTAGTCAAAGGTTCTTTAAAGAACCATCTCTTTCTTACCTTTTTATAATCTGACGAACCCTTTTTCACCATAAAGAACCTTTTGTGAAACACTTTACCTGACACACAGCTTATGTTAGATAGGAAAAGAAACACGACGTTCGAACAAAGCCACATGAAGAATTTGCGACCAAAACAATCACAGACTCACTGGTTCCTATTTCACGTCTGTGATTTAGTCTTAAATGACATAAACACGTCACATCACATTTCTGAAAATGACCTCTCACCTGCATGCTAGAGGTGTGGTAGATGCCATCAGAGCCGGTGTCCAACAGCTCCTCTTCATCCAGAGTGGTTCGCTTGTAGGTAGACATCTGAAAGGTCAAATGAAGAACAGATTCCCTCAATGCTTCCATTAACAAGCAAAACCACCTTCGCTGGGAATCTTTGTGAGCTTTTCAGCAGTTTTGGGGAATACTGTAAATGTGTGTCCTTTTCAGATCCATTAGGACAACATTGTGAAGATTCCAAGGACTAGAGGAAGCACTCAGCTCAGTCTGTAAGGGCGCTGTGTGCTCTGTGTGAATAAAGTTCTTCCCCCACCCCTGCTCTTTTACGTCCTCCCAGGCCAGATTTCAAACTCCCCTAATGTAAGCTACACCTAAGAAATAAGCTTGTAAGCATGGTCAGCTCTGTCTTCACAACAAACATATGTTCGGAGACGTCTTCGCTGCCGTCTCGGCTTTCGCGAGGCTACACTTCCCAGTTTGAATTCCTGAAGAAAGGATTCCTGGGAGTTTTCCTGTCGCGACAAAAGCATAAGTAAAAGGCAGGAACTTGTGAAAAACAGGAAATAGAGAGGACTCGTTCGACACACATGGGTGAGTGTGAGGGTGTGTGAGTATACTGATATAAGAGAGAGAGAGAACGTGTGCATTCCACAGTGTGGTTTCATTTAGAGCTGGGAGGGACCTGTTAGAGGTGAGTTCCCGCCCTCTCTTTCCCACTAATATGATTGTACCGAACAAGGGGCAGGGTTTCCATATAAGGCCACGCCCTCTACATGTTCCTCAGTTGCATATAAAACAATTACAATCTCACAATGTGATAGTCAGGTATTGCCATCCCCCTCAGAAGCCCAATTCGACAATTCCTAATTCGACATCAAAGAAATGTGATCTAATAACTTTTAAACCAATCCACACACATTCATACCCAGAGCTGCACTAAACTGTCTGGCCGGATTCACTTCTCACGACCTCAGAGGGGTAAAGCCCTATCATTCAGTGACCCAACAGGGAGGGACTGTAGCAGATGAGTGAAGTATGGACAGAAACGTTGAAATTCATTCAGCTCCACAGGAAGCACATGTCTCTTTGGCACGCAGAGTCATGTTTAAAGTGGTAATATGGCGCAAATACGTATTTTTATGTGTATTTGGCGTATTATAAGTTGCCCTTGCATGTATTAGACAGGTGAGTAAATAATGACATTTTTGGGTGAAGTATCCCTTTAGGTCTAAGCCTATTTTGTGGTGTTTTAAAGCGGCCAGAACTCAGACAGTTTCTGTATATCTCATGTTAATCTTGAGTACCTACAGAATAGTATTGCACCCTTCAAATGTCCGCAGCGCAGAGTCTTTAGTTTGATCACATTTATAAAACCATATATCAGTTTCAAACGATCTCCAAATCCAGCATTATATCCACTGTTTATATAACATCAACCCAAATGCAGCGAACAAACAACACAGCTGAACTTCGCGAACATATTGCTCTCTCTCTCTCCTGTACACAAGTGAAAGTGACTTGTGCGCATGCGCCTTCTCCAGCTCTCCATGGTTGATGCATGGGCGTGCTGCGTGCTTTTCGGGGGGAATTGTCCAATAAGGGACTAAAAAAAGTTGTTACATAACATTGTTTCATGTTCGAAAAAAACTTTCTGAAACCTGTACGAACGCTGGAGTATATCGAGCACAGAAATCCTACGTAATACGTCCAACTCGATATTTGACAGGTTGACCATGTTAAGCATGAGAAGACAGCACGATTATTGTACAGAAGTCAGAATGCATGACACACCGTTGCACCACCCCTTTAAAACTATGCACCGGACAGAAGACATTTTTCTCTTGGATATACTTACTTGGAATATTTAAAATAAATTAGGATTTTAACCTTGACCAATCTTGATCAAATACCAAAGAAGGAAAATCAAATAATATATTATACACTTTCCTTCACATTGCTTTCCAGTGGCATGACTCATTAAATGTTTTGGCTGAAACCTGCCTTTGAGACCCACCTGTATCCTGTCTGAACTTTGGCGACTGGGGGGTTTTAACCATCTGCCGATCACAAATTGTAATGGCTCGCAGTGGGATGCTATCGACTGTGAGGAAGGATTTACAAAGCCTTTTTCCAAAGCGTACCCTATTAACATTTGGGTAAAGCTGAACTGGGATTGATACTGTATTTCCCATGCTCATGATGAGTGTAGTCTGGAAACAAGGAAGTTGAACCCAGCACAGTGTTGCAGAAAGAATCCAAAACACTTTCTTGGGCTGAATCTCAAATGTGTCTTTCAGCAAGCCGTAAACCACAGTGATAAGTCAGAGATGTGCCACTGGTCCTGTGAACCATTCAATTGTTTTAAGCACGAAAGCATTTCCCTGGTATGACTGAAGTCTTTGTTTGTCTGTGAGTGTGTTTTCGCACTATTATGTGGGTATGACTGAGTGTGTGTGTGAGAGAAAGTACACTGCGTTCCGTTATTGACACAAAATACTTTGGGCATGTTGACATGTGCGGCATACTCCATTCTACACCTCCACCAAATGCCACCGAAGCCACCATTTAGACAACTTTTGTGTAAATATTTGTATGCAACTTGTATGACCTCATTTATAGAGTCTACAAAGGCTATTTGACTAGGTGGAATATTTTGTACTTACAAAAATCATTTGTTAGAGCTTTGAATCTTTTAAAATGAACATAGCTTGTAGTTCCCGTTTTAAAAATGCTAACCACAGCAACTAAAATGTGCACTGATGAGGGATGCTAAATAAATGCATTTCTTTAGTGAACAGCCGTGAAATAAATAAGAATGTCTACTCACGTTCGCGTAGCTGATGGGGAGTAATGCAAGAGTCGCCCATTTTAAGAGGTAGCACAACACCCACATTTAAAATGTCATTCAATCATATGTGAACAGAGTTCTGAGATTTCATATCACATCAGATTCAGACACAAAGATTTAGATTCAGGAAAACTGTAGAAGACCAACAGCAACATGCAGGGCTGTGCTCTGGAACATATGATAACAGTAAGTCTTGTGACAATGAGAAAGGTCACAGCTTCTGACGTCAGAGATCCCTGCACTGCAGCCTATCTCTCTACAATTACATTGGAAATAAAGACTTTATACTCAGTTAATTGTGTAGGGTTCATTAGCAGCCATTCTGCATTGACTTTATGTGGATATAGAGCACTTTGCAAGACGTACACAACTCCAGAAGCACTTCCTGTTTCATTTTAAACAAACACACATTAAACAAACGTTAGAGCAAAATACAAACAGCAGAACATTTAGAACCGAATCAAAACGTCAAACAAATATCCAAATTATATGCATTTTAAAAAATCTTTATAAAATACAAAATTATTCTTGTGAACCAGTATTTTTTATATCTTCTTAAATGGTATATACATGAATTTCTTTCAATTATGCTATTGCTTAAACAGCATTTTATTATAGCCTGTAAAAGACGTATTCTTTAAGCCTGAAAGAACACAATTAAATTTACGCTTAAATCTACATTAAATGTTTCATGGCTCATTTCTGTTACTAAATACATTTCGGCAAACATAAGCAGTTGCTCATACGCATATTAAGCATAAGCAATATGTATCAACTAGGGGTGTGACAGTAAGCTTTGACAGCATATGCTTTGTTGGCCAAAAACACAAAATAAACCAAATTTAAAATAAATAAAAAATTTGCATTGTTATCATGGCTACAATAATCGAGAAGAGAAAATCTGATACGACAGTCCGTCTATCAACATGATTATTGCACCGATTCAACATTTTACTAGATTAAGCATAACCGAAGAAGTCACAAACAGGGCTGTTTACTGTTAGTCAGCATGTATAGCTGGGATTCTTTCCCTTGGGGAAACAATTTCAATGAATTCTAGATAATAAGTAACCTACGTTCTAACCGATACACCTATTCGAACAAATGGGACCATTAGCCATGTTCACATAGGGACAAAGACTACATGCAGTTCATACATCTACTGTTCATATGTTATGTATAATATTCATATTGCTTTACTCCCAGCTGCTTCTAGGCAAGTTCAACGGTGAAAAACACATCAACTAGTGGGTTATTTTTACAAACATAGAAAAAAGTGGGTTATTTTCACAAACAAATAAAAGTTACATTTCTTACCATAATGTTTTTCTTGTGTAGTCTGTTTTCTAATTACATTGCTTAATATTTAATGAATATAACGTCAGCATTCCCTTGTTGACCCAGATGAACAGAAGGCTATCTGTTTAACTGCGAGTGCCAGATGCAGCTTGGGTTATAATAGTAACTTATGTCAACCAATCACATTGTAAAGGAGGAGCCCACATTCAACTTCTGACCAATTGTACGTTAGCTGTGGGCGGGACTTTGATAACATAGTACTGGTAAAGCATGGCATGTTAGTTTTTTGTTGGAATGTAGGCCAACGGAGGCAGTTCCTACATGTGGATTATTACAACGTGTTTATACGTGTCTAGTGTAATCTTAAATGAGCACTTTTAATCTACTTTGCGAAACCTTTTCAACTAGGGTTGCCAACTTTGTCACTTCGAAATACGGGACCAAATCTGACCTGTATGAATGACATCATTGCGTCGTATTGGTTACATACAGTACTGTACACTATTTTAATATTCTAACACAACCAAACGCACTATAAAACCGTTTTCAGTTCACCTTTTGCCGTCTACAGACATAAATGAATAAAATAGTAGGCTACGCTTCCGTCTGCTATGTGCATTTGTGCAAACAATCTACATTGATGTTGATATGCGCATTTCTGTCAAACAAGTACTAGGTAAACACCGCAACACTGGTGTGTGCGCGCCACTGTGTGTGTGTGTGTGCGCGCGCGCCTCACTGTGTGTGTGTGTGTGTGTGTGTGTGTGTGTGTGTGTGTGTGTGCGTGTGTGTGTGTGTGTGTGTGTGTGTGTGTGTGACGCGGAGGTTTGAGGGAGCTTGTGAGTGACATTCAGAAAGAAAAAGACATGTAATAAGATGACAGGTGTCGGTAATATCATCCTCAAGTGTCGTGATCACCGCTACGTACTGCTGATGTTGCTTCAATCCGTGGTTAGATCCGCGGAGCAGTCAAACGGGACATGGGAAGTCACGTACCCGGCAAATCAGGCAGGCTCAATACGGGATGTCCCGGCTGACACGGGACAGTTGGCAACCCTGTCTTCAACATTCTTGTGAGGCCTTGCAAAATAGATGGCACAATGCCCCTAGCACGTAAAGTGAACGATTAGCAAAACGCCGGTTGTTTTCTGATGGGCCATAAAGCGCATTGTTTAGTTTATAGTGACACCTTGCGGCAACTGAATTTCTATCATGTCCATTTGTTTGCAGTGAGACATTGTATGTGAAAACATTAGTGAATGTATTTGAACATTTGTAGGCTATTATTTTTAAGGTGAGGGGTTTATCAGTCGAGGCATGTTTGCAACGTTGTTTGTCGCCTTAATTTGTGACTTTGTTGCCAAAGGGAAAATCTTGTAATGCATTTTAAGTATGAGAATCTGTTGCACATGTAAATACATGGAACACTGTGTGTTTGCATTGAGTGTATTTTATGTATTTACATTTTTCGACTGGACATTCTTGAGTTTTAGTTTTCTAATGTGTTGTCCTTCCTAATTCGGTTTCAGTTCTTCGTGATTCGCTGGAAGAAAATGTAGGAAGAATCTTTCGTTTTATTAACATTTACAGGCTCAATCAAATGACACGATTATGCACTTGAAAAACAAAGAAGCCGTGTGCAGCAGAATATTATTACAAAAATAAGCTTCAAGAAATAGAAACACATAAAATACAAACAAGGTTTAAATATTAAAACAAATTACTTTATTTACAATATATTTCCCCCACAAAGTTATTTGTGTCCGAGTCGATGCGATGGGACTCGAACGACTCCTATCAACAGAAGGAGCTCTCGCCCCAGATAGCAGTATTATTAATAGTGGACTGACTACAAACTGGGGGGGGGGTCGCGCTCTCTCTCTCTCTCTCTCTCTCTCTCTCTCTCTCTCTCTCTCTCTGGGCTGGCTCACGATATACGCCCGTTATAAAAGCCCAACGAGGGGAAATCACGAGAATCTCACTCTTGTATTGCGGGAATCGCTGAGGTGCACGGCTACACACCGCACAGGGGTAAGTGTGCATTATTCTCACTTTTAGGGTATATATCGGGGGAGCTCGAATAGAGGGGCTTCTGTTGATACACACCGTCATGTGACTTGAGTTTTAATAGAGAGACCAAGATGAGTTGAAGAGTTGTGCGTGCCGTTATCACATTTGCGCTTTGAAGTCACTGCAGTCCAACAAGTTGCACATGGTTTTCATCCGGATAACGGGACGCACGCGACCAACTTCATAGTCATGAAGCAAAAACAGAGAAATGCAATCATGTAGATGCTTTTTCTTTCCTGTCTTTTCTTGTCTGACTTAAAACCATTTCCAATTGGATAAATATGTATATACAGCTTCATGCGTTCATATATCTCAGCAGTTAGAGCATTGTGCTAGCAACGTGAAGGTCATGAGATCGAGTCAGGGAAGGAACACCCATTAACAACAATGAAAAAAGTATTGAGCGCACAGACTCCTCTTGCAAATACAATTCATGTAGGAAACGTTGAGGAAATGAAATCCCTGGTAATTTGTGGCTACCATGGTTTAAGTTGTATAGTTTTTGTCCATTGTTATATTTTTAGCAAGGGACATCAAAGCATAAAAGTGTCTATATACACATACAGTCGGTAGACAATAATAGAGTTGATCAAATTAAATTATGTATAAGGACAGAAAGCAAGAGAGGGCTACAGTATGTCAGTTCATATATAATTTAGGTATACTATACATAATCCAATACACATTTATTTCAAAAAGCAGTTGGATAACCACACAGTCAGTATGAAGTATTATGATGTCATGATGTTTCTCTCTCTCTCTCTCTCTCTCTCTCTCTCTCTCTCTCTCTCTCTCTCTCTCTCTCTCTCTCTCTCTCTCTCTCTCTCTCTCTCTCTCTCTCTCTCTCTCTCTCTCTCTCTCTCTCTCTCTCTCTCTCTCCCTCTCTCTCTCTCCCTCTCTCTCTCTCTCTCTCGCTCTGAGAAGGTACATATAAGAAATACATTCAATAAGTAAAAACATTAGAGTAAAAATGAAATAAGGGGCTTAGTAAGGGATGAATACAGAATTAAATATGAAATATAGTGTATGTAGGTAAACAAATGAAATACATAAAATACAAATATCTATATCAAATGTACATTTTAGGCAGAAACATGAGAATGGAATAAAAGTTTTTATTGTAAAAATTTATTGTAACAGATTAAGGCAGTAGTTTGTTTCTTAGGGAGAGAATGTGGTCTCGACATCACCAGTTTCCAGGTGGGCACAGATTCGTTCTTCCTTTGGAACTCATGTTTGTCTGTGTCTGCCTTTCTCTATGGCCAGACTGATCACTGAGTTTGATTTGGTCAGGACCCATTTCTCTTTTACATCTCCGTATTGTATTTTCTGTTAAGGGTCCGATAACATTCTAGTTTACTTTGGTTTTTACTTTCCTTTTCCCAATGGTCCAAATATGACTTTTTACTTTCTTTGATAATTTGGTTTATTCTGATTAGGTTTTTTTCTGTTGTGCTGGTCTGAAGTTTCAGAGCCAGCTGGCAGATGGGACTGGCTTTAGGTCTCAGCTCTTGGGTTCTTCTAAATGCTTCACATTGAAGTGTGTTAGGAGGACTTGAGTTAAGGTGTGTCCAAATTTGAGGGAATATTTTTGGAAATGTATTATCGGGGGGTATCTACCTAATTCAGCCCTGGCCTGCATGCATTATTTTGTGTTCGTCTCTGCTCTTAAGATGTTTCTACAGAATTCAGAATGCAGGGATTCTATAGGGTGTTCATCCCATTTGGACTAATCTGTTAGACACTGTGTACCCCAAACCTCGCAGCCATATAGAGCTATAGGCATAAAAACGCTATCAATTATTTTACAACAGACTGTAACTGGAATTTCTTTTTTGGGTGAATTTTCCTTTGATGGCATTAAACGCTTGTCTAGCTTACTCTTTCAGTCTTCAGACTTTTCTTGTGCACTGCTAGACCAAATGGTCCTGACGCGCTGATATTAGGCCGAGATAATTGTAGTGTAAAGTGTGTTCTATTGTGGTGTTTCCCAGAGTGAATGTGTATCTGTTATCCTGTAATCAGTTTTTTTTTTCGGGAAAATCATAATTTTAGTTTTTGTCCGTTTGACTCTCAGGGCCCAATTTTGACAGTATTTTTCTAGCAGGTGTAAATGCATCCGAGACATATTGTGTTTGTAAGTCTTTTGTTGATCAAACGACCAACTGATTTGTATGCAACGGTAGTAAAGTAGAATTCGTTGCAACAACAGCAGAATTATAATGCTCAGAGTAGCATAAGGTTTCGTGGACTCAAGAATGTCCAAATAGAATCATTTAACTTTTTGTATTGTAGTGGCCGAACACATGCTGCATCCGGATCACAATGCAAACCCATGAAATAAAATCTATATAATATGGTCAACACGTTATACTAACAACTTTCAGTCACAGAATATGAGTAAGGATCTAGTTTGAACTCCACACAAGCACACATGACTATAAAGGAACCAGCTTTCTTGTGCAAAAACAGGATGCCAGCCCACATCATTAGAAGCTATTGCTTTTTATTCATTTCAAATAGGGTGAATTCAGGTTAATTGGGTAGTTTTTTATGAGCTTTGGGTCATGACCGAAAGGACAAGATCCCGGATACAGGCGGCTGAAATGAGCTTCCTCCGCAGGGTGGCTGGGCGATCCCTTAGAGATAGGGTGAGAAGCTCGGTCACCCGGGAGGAGCCCGGAGTAGAGCCGCTGCTCCTCCACATCGAGAGGGGTCAGCTGAGGTGGCTTGGGCATCTGTTACGGATGCCTACTGGACGCCTTCCCCGGAAGGTGCTCCGGGCCCGTCCGACCGGGAAGAAACCCCGGGGAAGACCTAGGACACGCTGGTGGGACTATGTCTCCCGGCTGGCCTGGGAACGCCTCGGTGTCCCCCCGGAAGAGCTGGAGAAAGTGTCTAGGGTGAGGGATGTCTGGGCATCTCTGCTTGGACTGCTGCCCCCTCGACCCGGCCCTGGATGGGCGGTAGAAAATGAATGAATGAATGAATGGGTAGTTTTTTGACATTGAGAATTAGCAAAAAGTGCCAATCGTCTGAATTCACCCTGTTTCTTTTGTTAAAGGTAATATGTGTGAAATGCAAGAAATTATGATTATTTTCGAACAATTAATATAGTTATCTCTGCTAATTAAATTGGCACAGGAGAAAAGACATTTCAAGACAAATGCAAAGTCAATCTCTTTTGTTTTTAGGGGGGGTGAACAAAGATTATCAGTAATAATCTTAATCCTAATCTGTTTGAGCATGAACACCCTGCCTGGGGAATAGGTCTCACTCGGGTCCAGTGTGACTCAAACGACAACAAAGATCCCTGGTTACCTGCGTTTCCTTCTCTGAAACTGACAGTTGTGTTCTGACGCCATGACTCGAGAAGGGGTTTGGGTATTGTTGACGACTTTCTTCTGCGGTTTGCTTTTCCTTTGTGTTTTGGCACTGCTGTGTTTCTTCACCTGTAGAATAGCTTCAAGAATACTTCCTGTTGGAGCCCCATTGCATTTTTGATTCTGCTGGGCCTCATGTCATGGTAAAAGTCTCATAGTCATATCAGAACTCTTAGAATGGGGATCTTAGATTAGATTAAACAAAGTGCAATACAAATACTGTATCTTTGCAATATAAATTGGGAAATTCATATCGTGGAAATTTCTTACTGCTTTGAAAACTCACAAGACTTAAATAATGGGTTTTTTAAAGACCAAGTTTTCACATTCAAAACAACAACAACAGCGTAGCTTCATGACGCTGTGAAGGATTATGGAACAATGGGAACTGTCGCTTCAATTTATGTCACTTAAACTCCACCGCTAATAATCAATCAGACATGAATAAGAAATCATGTTTTTGGATGATGTAAACTAATATAGTTTTAAAATTACGTTTGATTCAAACAATAAGACTAACCTTGTTGATCGATATAATAATCCTATGTTTTAGTTGCTCACCTGTCTAGTAAAACACATGCAAGATCAGCGTCTCTGTATAGTAAAAAAGAATTTAAATTGCGCCATAACAACTGCGCAAAATAAGATAGTTGCTTGATCGACACTACAAACTAACACTTTCACATTTGGCCAAGAGACTGTGTTGTCATGGTTTCTACAGTAGTAAAAGCCAAAAGGTAATGCCAGAGACTGTCTGAATCCGAAACTGCATACTTTCATACTATATAGTAGTGAAAAAGCAGTTGGTGAACGAATAGTATGTCCGAAACCTCAGTCTTCATAAAACAGTAGGCGAGAAATACCCGGCTGGTGCATATTTCTCTCTAGATTTGCACATGTGTATACTAATGTTGAGTCCGAATACATATACTTACCTACTATGTAGTAAAAGAAAAAACTATGGTATATCCGAATCCTCAGTATTCATAAAAGAGTAAGGAATTCCCGGATGGCGTACTGGGTTACGCCAGATTCTGAAGCACTCAGCGATGGATCTTGAGATGCTTGTTTATACCATGAGACAACGGGACAGAATACCACGCACAGCCCCAAAAACAGTCTCGTTTTCATGCACAATTAGACAAGTTGTTTATTATTGTAAAGCTAATGTAACATTAATATTTCAATATTATATATTGCTTAAATGTTTTTTTTGACAAAATACATGATCATTGTTCACAATTTCATTTTAATCAGGTGGTTTAACGGATACACTTTAGGGCAATTCAACTTTCTAATCACCTTTCATAAACGTATATAAAACAAAATTGATTTTAATCCTACAATAGAATGTATATTAGAGCAACATGGGTGTATCTACGTGCGAGACATCCACCAAAAGACAGAATACTAACAGAAGAATAATTAGCAGCAGTTTACAGTCAATAAGCATTTTTCTGTTACAAAAATAACATTCCATTGGCATAATCATTCTTCACAATGGGAAGTGTGAATGGGCCTGTTATTGCCGAAATTGAACTGAGAAAACACATCGCAAAATCACAAAGCTCAAAGTTCCTTATTTTCAAATGCTTATAGCCCTACAAGATAAAAATGAAAATACATGAAGATAAAAAGCTCTGAATGTGCTGTAATTGAAGAAAATTGAAAGCATTGAATCATGCGTTGTTTTCTTTTACAAAACCCACTTCGCTGATGCGTGAGGCATTACAGGAATTATTACCAGAAATATAGTCAGTTATTCTCTTGTAGGTTGCACAAAATATATAACACTGGCCTAGTGGTTTTTGGATATTTTACTGCAAAAAAGTTACAAACTGTTTCTTTAACTATCAATGGGTGACATGATAAGAGTACAGAGCTGTAAAATGTATCTAGATTTGCATATTTTGGGTAGTTCTCTAGTTGACAAAAACGTGTCATTGATGCTTTGATCATTGATGATAGATGTTTTCTGCACAATAACTAAAATCTCCATTAAAAGAATGTGAAGCAAGCATATGGGTCGTGTGTGCGGTCTGTGCCTCTGAACAGAAGTGTCCAGTTAATCAGCTTTATCATGCCTATTAAACCACCATGTGCATTGACACTCAATCCCATTAAAGTGACCTTGACTAAACAGTGTTGTGGTTTAATACTTAGGCAGTCGGGTGTAAACCGTAGCTGCGTGGATTTATGTGCAAAGTGTTAATGCAACACCAAATGGTGTACAGTGATGACATTTTTGCAATAATGTAAATTTCCAAAGTAACAGAACCATAAATTATACCACATCAAATCAGAACAAAACGTGTACAAGAATCCACGAAACTGAATGAATGCATGAACACGCACAAAGACCTACAGAAAACAAAACCCTATCCTCATATTGTTTAAAACAGGGGTCTCCAACCTTTTTGTAAGCGAGGGCTACCAAAATATCTAAAATCCTTTCTTGTTGATTACATACATTCAAACTTTAAACATGCGATGCGTTATTTTTACACTCACAGAACCAAATTCAGTTTTCTTTCAGATATTAAAGCTTATAATGCTGGCTAATAATAACCTTTCATGACGGTGTAGCACTTGGCTGTTCGTCGCAGATTTGTCATCTGTCTTGAGCATTATTGGTGAGCCCTGTGTTTAGCGGGCACCTTACAGAGTTCATGCGGGCTACCAGGTGCCCACAGGCACCACGTTGGAGACCACTGGTTTAAAATGTGATTTTTATTTAAGCTCTAATTTCTGCAGCAAAAGGCGACTCCAACTAAATATCTACTGAACCATCTGCCAATTGCTTCAAACCCACAACAAATGTTGTCATTAAAAACCACCAAGAACGTTAATCAGATACGAGTCTAAAATAAAGACCAGACATGAAATTAACAACAAAAAGCATTAAAATTAAAACATGTCTCGCCTTGTCGCAGTAAAGTTTATTGCATAAGTAGCGGCGAGGTTGAAGCACTGCAAAATATGATTTTCCTGTCTTTTCTCATTGCAGATTTTAGGACCATTTGACTTTCTTGGAACGTGAGAGTTTTCCAGCAGATAAACAATACAATGAAGGTCGCAGTTCTCCTTATCCTAGGTTGCCTGGTGTGGGAAGGCTTGGGGTTTCCAGGTCAGTTTATGCCCTTTGTATATGCATTGGGAATCTTACCATTTCAACGAGTTACAGACTTATGCATGGAGACCTAAGAGTTTTCTCAGTTTCATGACAAAGATTTTATTTATATACATTTATATGATAAGCATCATAAATAATATACTACACTAAAAAGCCACTTAAAAGCTGTCCCTCCTTTTTGACCTGGTAAATAGGAAAAAAAACTCATTTGAAATCGATGTTAGCTTTTATAAGAAGATTGAACCTTTGAATCAGGTGGCCTTAGATATGTCCATTCTGATGTTTTAATAAATATAGTTGTAGTGACTATTTCACTGAACAGCGTTGTTTTGTTATGCATTGTTTTTTCCAGTAAAGACGGCAAATATAACATGCTCATAATCTCTAAATGGAAAGGTCATCATTATTTTGGTTAAGAGGAGCGTATTTGCTGCCTTTGTGTCATAACATGTGGATCAAAGTGTAATTATGTTTTCCTACGCCTTGCAGAGAAAGAGAAGAACCCTGCTTTCTGGAAAGAATGGGCCCAGAATACGCTGAAAAACGCCTTGACCCTCCAAGAGCTCAACAAGAACGTTGCTAAGAATCTCATCTTGTTTCTTGGTGATGGTAGGTCTTGGCAGTGTTCTGTGTGGGTCTTTAACAAGATATTTCTGGTTTCAGCACAGACAATACATTTATGAAACTTGTTCCAAATCTGCATAAATGTCTTTGTTGTGATGAACATAGAGAAATATATTTGGAAGAATGCTTTTAAATAAACATTTCTTGGCCACCATTGACTACCATAGTAGAATTTATTGTACATTTCATTGTTCTGTCGCACTTAAAAGAAGATATTTTGAAGAATGTAGGAAAGCAAACTTTTTTTGCAATTTTTCCTACTGGTGGCCAAGAATTGTCAATAGATCCTCCAATAGAACACCTAGTTGCCGCTACATTTCATACACTTGACCTTTAAGCATTGAGGTTTGGTGGTACATGCAGATTGTGATTTAATACATTTAAGTAAAACATAATCTTGAAAATACATTTTAAACACGCCACTCTCTGTTGTTTGTACTGTAGGAATGGGTGTTCCAACAGTGACAGCAGCAAGGATTTTAAAGGGTCAACTGAATGGCCATAGCGGCGAGGAAACTCAACTCGAGATGGACAAATTTCCCTATGTTGCCCTTTCAAAGGTACATCCCACATGCTGTAATCCCATCATGCCTTTCTTTTGTGTCCATAATCCATGCATCCGCACAACAGTCTGCCCAGAGCCACAGGAACGGATTCAAAACATAGTTGAATTTCTCTAGCAACCACAGTTCTGGGGTCACGATTGTCAGTTATACACTTCACTGATGTGTGAGGCATTACAAAAATGATAACCTGAAATATAGTCAATTATTCTCTTGCAGTTTGTAGACAGATGATCATGATTATAATTTTTGCACCATTCCTGGTCACAAATTAGATTTGGCCTGGCCAGAAGTGAACCACATCTGATGCTTTTTTTAACGAGAGAACACAAGTCAAGTTTTGCCTAAACTTGCCATCTTAAAGGGATAGTTCACCCAAAAATAACAATTCTCTCATTTAATTATCCTCATGTCGTTCAAAACCTGTATATTACTCTTTCTTCTGTGGAACATAAAAGAAGATATTTTGAGAAATATCTCTGTGGTGTTGTGTCCATCCAATGAGGATCAATGTTGTTTGGTTACCAACATTCTTCAAAATATCTTCTTTTGTGTTCTGCAGTCGAACGAAAGTCATACAGGTTTAGAATAACATAAGGCTGCGTTATTGAGGAAATCGTTTTTATAACACATTTTTTGTTTTCTCAGACGTATAACACCAACGCTCAAGTACCAGACAGCGCAGGCACCGCCACGGCTTTCTTGTGCGGCGTCAAGGCCAATGAGGGCACGGTTGGAGTGAGTGCAGCATCTGTGAGATCCCACTGTAACACCACTCGGGGGAACGAGGTCACCTCCATTCTCAAATGGGCCAAAGATGCAGGTGAGCGACGGATGTATATCTCATCCGTGCCTCGACTTTCTGCCTTGGTCTATGGTAATTAGAATATAGATGGGATATTTGTCTCTGGGCAAACTTTTTTCCATTAAGAATTTATTAACTTGTTTTTGCATGAGAGAAACAAAGGTGACACAGTGAAAAAAGAAAGAAGTTTAGTGGATAACGGATTGAGAAAAGTAGAGAAACGCAGCCTTATCTGAAGAACAGGAATAAATTGAGAGTGACAGTTTGAATGATGAGGGGAGCGGACGAACAGCTTCCTCATATTTTATTCTCGTGTAGAAAATAAAAACAAATGGTGCGTTTTAGAAGATGGAGGTGCTCAGCTGAAGTTAGAGGTGAATGGATGCAGTCAAGTGGAATTTATAACCGGTATGGAAGGATGGACGACTTGACGTCCATAAACCTTTTATGATTCTAGCTGGTAGTTTTTAAAAGACCACAAGGTCCAGTCAAAAAAGTAAGTCAAAAGTGCTGTCCTGGGAAAATTGTCTTCGTTGGGTGCTTGTACAGAGAATACATGCTTAATACTGGACTGTATTTATGACCTTGACCAGAAAAAAAAGACTTTCCTCTGAATCTGTTGAGGCGATGCATATTTCTTGTCTAATGTAACATTTGCAGACAGGTTTCATAATTGATTTGCTGTAGATGTTTTGTTAGTATATTTATTACTTTTTTATATATATTTTCTTAATAAATAAGAATAACTCCATGGATATTAATTGATTAAATAATAATTAAATAAGCATGTATCATTTAATATCATATAATTTTTTGGTTTGAAATTTAAAATAAATATTTAAAAAAGCTAGTAATGCATACATTAACATTAAATATATTTATGTCTGATTAAAATGTGTTGCAATATTTTTATATACTGTAAGTAATACAAATTCTTAAAACATTTTTAATTTTTTGACGATAGATAAATAACATTATGTTCGGCAAAAACATAAAAATCATCACATTTTATGACAAGTTTTGCCATATTCGGTCCTCGTGTCCCTCCTAACATTGCACCCAGGTAAGGATGACCTAGTCCTGATCCAGATTCACAAATCTTACCCCATGTACTTTATTAATTTCCATCAAATAATTTTCTTGGGAAAGTTTTACTAAATGTAAACATGATTATGTCCCGACAGGAACAATTAACAGTTTTTACGTGTACCTTAACGTGTTTCCCCAGGTAAATCAGTAGGAATTGTAACAACAACGCGTGTGAATCACGCCACACCTAGCGCAGCATATGCACACTCTGTAGATCGTGATTGGTATTCAGATGGGGACATGCCACCTGAGGCAGTGCAGAGCGGCTGCAAAGATATCGCCAGACAACTTTTCGAAAACATCCCAGACATAAACGTAAGCCGTTAATTCATTTTTGTCCGTTTTTTTGCCAAGTGCAACCTTGTAAATGAAAGTATGCGATACAGTATTAACTACATCTCCTGGTTTGGTGTGGCAGGTGATTATGGGAGGTGGACGGAAAAGCATGTACCCCAAAAACACACCAGACATGGAGTACCCGACTGAGAAGAAACACAACGGTACGCGCAAAGATGGCAGAAACCTTGTGGAGGAATGGACTGACAGAGTGAAAGATAAGGTAATGGAAGAAAGCGTTCCATCTTCTCCCTTACAATATCACATTCAATTCCACTTTATACAAACGCTTCTACATTACGACTGTGCTGACAAATCACTTTTTTTATTTTCTCTCTGCGTTTGCCTGCCTCTGGCAGTGTATTTGCGCTTTGATGATATGATGCCTTGTTTATTGACCTCTCTGAATCTGATCCAATTCCTCCAGCAAGCTTTACAAGTTGATTACAAATAACAAAAATGAGTACCGCATTACTTGGTTTCCAGATGAATCATAACAAAGCAATGTCTGTTGTTTTTTCTGTTGTTAACAAAAAATGGCTTTTCTTTTTCTTTGTTTAATCAGAAAGGAGAATATGTTTGGAACAGGAAGAAACTCCTTTCTCTCAACCCAAATAATGTGGATTATCTGTTAGGTGGGTTTATATACATGGTGGTCTAATTACTGTCTTCAGATTTGTAGTTCTTGTATTTGAATGTGAAACTGTACTGCAGGTTTGTTTGAGCCAGCGGATATGCCCTACGAACTTGAGAGAAACCAAGAAACCGACCCTTCACTCACCGAGATGGTGGACATAGCCATCAAGATCCTCAAGAAAAATGAGCGAGGGTTTTTCTTGCTCGTGGAAGGTATGAATATTGCATAAATCAATACTTAATCTTCATTTGCCACATGCATGACAACTGACCGTGTGGTCTTCTAACAGGTGGACGAATCGACCACGGACACCATGACGGAAAAGCAAAGCAGGCCCTGTATGAAGCTGTGGAGATGGACCGAGCCATCACTCGAGCCGGTCTACTCACCAGCGTTTATGACACGCTGAGCGTAGTCACGGCCGATCACTCTCACGTCTTCAGTTTCGGAGGATACACGCTACGAGGGAACTCAATCTTCGGTAAGAAATGAAGTCTCGAGGCTTAATTGTGGGTTTACGGTCCAGACTCAAGAGTTTAAATTTCTTTTTTGCAGGATTAGCGCCTATGGTAAGCGATGTTGACCAGAAGCCCTTTACATCCATTCTGTATGGAAATGGTCCTGGGTTCAAGGTGGTTGATGGCGTGAGAGAAAATGTCTCAACAGTGGACTACAGTAAGTAATTGCTGGCTTGTCGCTTCGCTTATCGTGCTTTCTGCCTCTGGACTTTCTTTCGAGCTACTTGGAATGATTTCTGTTAACCACGTCCTTTGCGTTTGGTTTTTGCTTTTAAAATGTCTATACTTTGGGGAGCATATAGCGTACTGTAAGTGCATGTATATATCAGAATGAGTTGCACTCAATTTACTCTCAGTTTTGACTTGTGAATTAAATCTATATAATACAGCAGAATATATCCTAGTATTGATTTTCTTCTGCCCTTAGATCAAAATAACTATCAGGCGCAGTCTGCCGTTCCTTTGCGCATGGAGACTCATGGCGGTGAAGACGTAGCCATTTTCTCCAAAGGCCCCATGGCTCATCTTCTTCATGGAGTCCAGGAGCAGCATTACATTCCTCACGTCATGGCATATGCAGCCTGCATTGGCCAAAACAAAGACCACTGCCGTACAAAATCTGGTTCTGCCCCATCTCTCAAACATATCTCGCCTATGCTGGCTGTTCTTCTCACAGTAACTTGGATTCTGTGTTGACCCGTTTTATCTTTTTAATCAATCACCATTCCATTATCCTAGCTGATTTCTTCAAACAGAGTTTATCACGGTTTTTTATATTTTAATCGTTTTTTAAAAAGTTTCTTACCCGTCTATAAACATTGGGACCAGTACTTGGGCATTAAGAATTATGTAATCTGAAAAATGTTTGAGATTTTGTTGGAAAACGAAAGTAAAATGTGAACTATTTTCATATGTGGCATTTAAGTTTCACAATCTTACAATACACAGTTTTAAATGTAGAGATGGGTCGTGGTCTGAACAGTCATATGAGCAATTTCCACTTCATCCTGTATTTTCACAGTTAGCCATTTTGATGACGCTTTTTTTCCAAAGCTGCTTAGCACTTCTTATATTACAGCCTCCTGATGAATCATTTCAAGACTTTGTTAAGAAACTAACTTTCAACAGCACCTTTCACTCTTACAACCCTTGTTTTCTAAACTGGTTTTTAGTGAGTCCTGTCAATTTTCAGCAATAAGAAGTTACCAGTAAGATTACCAGTAAATTCCATTCCTATCATCAAACGATAAATGCCAAAACATTACAGATTGCCCATCTCTGTATGCATTCCACATTACAGAGACTTACTGGCATCTGGTACTGATGTGTGAATGGTAGTAAGATGTGGAAAAAGGGAAATCTTTTTCATGTGTAAATTGCAGTTGGTACATTTACCGGAAAGGAAATTTTATTGCAGATTGCATGGATGAAAGGTGCTCATGTTAATTGGATCGTCTGCATGTCAAAGATCATCCTTGTGCACTTCATCTGTTCTGGGTGGTATGCACACGGCTGTATCAAGACTGTATATAACAAGAAAAAGTTATGGGTAATATCACACCCTAGTAGCTCACGTACCTTCGATGTGTGTGTTTTGAACCGGTAAATAGTTGGTTTCAGCTGCAGTACGTCTCTTAAATTGGTCCCTGGTGGATGTTAGAATGTCAGATGTCCTTGCAAGTTTATGATAAACAACGTTGTTTAGATGTTCAAACGACTGAACTCGATCATTAAAATCAGATGCTTTCTAGAAGATGCATTCCAAACAAAGCTGTGCTAACTGGCTATTGATTTTATTATTTGAAAGTTATAAAGTTTGAGCTTGGCATTTTGTTTCTATGATTAAATAACTAAATAAAAATAAACACTTTGCAATAGACTGACTTTGTTAGACTGAACACAAAAATCACTAGTTGTCTGTATTCCCATTATACCTTGCCTTATACATTGTTACCCATCAGTTAGCATCTTTTCTATTTTTCCTAAATGCAAATCTACCTCACTGTTGTGTGACATTTTTAGGTGAATGTTCATTTTAGTCCCCTATGAAGACCAGCGAGACTTAGTTTTTCTTGAAGGACTTTTTGCTTTTACAAGGGAATACACGTTTTTTTTTAACCGTATGAAAAGTCAAAATTATTTTTATTTATGTTTAAATTGGCAGTGATTTCTTCTACTTGTATTGATTAATCTGAAACAGTCTTTTATCTGTCTCCTATTTGATCATCCGAATGACAGTTGAGTGTGCAATTCTTGCATTTATATTAGTATCGGTCCATGCGCCTTTCGGTGAATGTCATTCAGTCGATTCAATGCTAATAACTGTGGCTTTTGTGTTAAAGTCTGTTTACTTTGTTTACCTGAATTTCTTTTCATTTTGACCTGAATTGAAACATGCTGAAAGAACAGACATAGCAAGTCGAGACAAAGGAAAAACATTCACAATAAAGAGAGCGAGATAGTGTGGAGAAAAACAGTTGCACGTGTCATTTTTCATTCACGGTAGTACACATAGTAAAATACACACAGCTTAGACTGCATAAATGGCCCTCTATAGGAGCATTGTGGAAAAAGAATATGGCTCATGTTGACATTCCTTCTAAATTATCAGCACGATTTCTTATGTCGTAATGCTACAAAACTACAGAGCCATGTAGAGGTTATTTTATCACCTTCCAACCACAGTGCTCTGGTGTGTTTCTATGAAAAGTGTATCTAAGCCTTTTATATGAGTAAAGCTGGTTAACTTAATGTCAAGTCAACTTTATTTTTATAGCGCTTTGACAATTTCCATTGTTACAAAGCAGCTGTAAAAGAAAACATAGTGACTATAAGCAAAACATATAAGGTTATGTCATGGTTCTCGAGTGGTGAGACAAGGACAGGACCCAGGTGCAGACAGCGGGTAAGGGGTTAACATATATTTAATAAATAATAAAACAAAGACCCACGTGGAGGTAAAAGAACAGAACATGACATGGGTACAATAACAAAACAAGACTAAAATAAACTATGAACATGAACATCAAAACTACACTAGACTAAACTAACAAGACACGTGAACTCACCACACAAACCACAATGAACCAGCACAAGACAGAAGACACAAGGGCATTAAATAAGGGAGCAAATCAAGAGGAAAACAGGTGAAGGGCATTAATCAATAACGAGGGTAACGAGAGGATGGGAACAAAGACGAGACAGGAGAGAGAGTATGGAAGGCCATAAGAACAATAATTGCCTCTCTCCACACAAAACATGAGATTCTGTCATGATCCTGCCACTAAACCAAGAGAAACATGACATGATGCGGCAGAATCATGACAGAAGCCCTTCCTAAAGGAGCAGCAACCTGATGCTCCTAAAGGCACAAACAAGACAAGACAGACAATGACAATAAAATCAACATGATAAAACAATAAATCAAAACAAGCAAGCACAAGAGTCCAAGGTAAGGGGCACACAAGAGTCCAAAGGGAAGTCCAAACATGGGCAGACACGGACTGGGTAGCTCCGGCAGAAACAAACTGGATAGCCGGCAGTCACAGACAAGATGCACTGGGCTGGAATGGCCGCATACACTGGGCTGGAATGGCCGCATGCACCGGGCGGAAATGCCTGGCTCCGCCGGGCAGGAATGCCCAGCTCCACCAGGCGGAAATGCCCGGCTGCACCGACCTGGAATGCCCAGCTGCACCGACCTGGAATGCCCAGCTGCACCGACCTGGAATGCCTGGCTGGGGATCGGTTGCAGGCAACAGGATTCCGGCAGCTTCGACCCTGGAGGGAAGACCGGCGATCTCAACCCTGGAAGGCAGTCCGGCGGTCTCGGCCCCGAGCGGAAATCCGGCAGTCTCAACCCTGGTAGGGAGTCCGGCGGCCCCGACTCAGGAGGGAGTCCAGCGTTCTCGACCCTGGAAGGGAGTCCGGCAACCTCTAACCCTGGAGGGGAATCCGGCAGCCTCAACTGCTGCCACAACGATCCCTCTGTCTGCTGGGTCCGATTATGGCTGGTTCATTCTGTCATGGTTCTCGAGTGGTGAGACAAGGACAGGACCCAGGTGCAGACAGCGGGTAAGGGGTTAACATATATTTAATAAATAATAAAACAAAGACCCACGTGGAGGTAAAAGAACAGAACATGACATGGGTACAATAACAAAACAAGACTAAAATAAACTATGAACATGAACATCAAAACTACACTAGACTAAACTAACAAGACACGTGAACTCACCACACAAACCACAATGAACCAGCACAAGACAGAAGACACAAGGGCATTAAATAAGGGAGCAAATCAAGAGGAAAACAGGTGAAGGGCATTAATCAATAACGAGGGTAACGAGAGGATGGGAACAAAGACGAGACAGGAGAGAGAGTATGGAAGGCCATAAGAACAATAATTGCCTCTCTCCACACAAAACATGAGATTCTGTCATGATCCTGCCACTAAACCAAGAGAAACATGACATGATGCGGCAGAATCATGACAGGTTATACAAGTCAAAACAAAAAAGGTGAAAACACAGAAGACAAACACACCCAGACACAAAACACTCTACACAACACGCACAGGGGCCATCACCTAGAACCACACACCCAGGATAAGGAGAGAGAAACACAGGTCAAGTATTAAACAGACTATACAATTCTATATGCAGTGTCAATTGAATAAAACTTAATTCCCGAATAAATGTATTGTTGTATATTTACCCTCATTTTGTTCCAAGCCTGTATATGACACTTTCTTCTATGGAACAAAAAAGAAGATATTATGAGAAATATCTCTGTTTTGTGTCCATACAATGGAAGTTAATTGGGGACAATGTTGTTTGTTTACCAACATTCTTAAATATATTTTCTTTTGTGTTCCACGGGGAAAAATGAAGTCATACAGGTTTGTTATTGCATGATGGTGAGTGAGCCAATAAGTGGAAGAACTTTTACTGTTGGTGAACAACCCTTTTAAAATTTGCAAGCAAATATCATAAAGTACAGAACGCTAGATTCAGAAATTATACACATTTTTGTGTTCCCATTCTCTTCTGTCTTTCACATCCAAAAAATGATTCTCAATAAAGTCCCAGGGTGCGACCGGAAAGATATCTCACCAGCCAAATTCTCTCTTTTTAGCTTTAACGAGCGAATGTGATATTCGTATTAAATGTCACCCGAGACACCACCTCAATGGTGAGGGATACTACAGCCCCCAAATTGATCTTCATTTCACTTTTCTGACCTCTGCCTTAATACCAGCCGCCCTTTCCTTTCATGTATCATCATCCACCCATTTTGCATAACACCACAAATTCCCAGGGACACCCATTTCCTCTCTACAAGGCTATTGCTTTTTATATCCATCATCCAATGCTGCTTATATCACCCTGACATTCAAATGCCAGAGCCGTTCATTTCCATAGGCTGAGAGAGCTATTGTCCTTCTGGCCTTCAGGGAGTGTTGATAAGGTGTGAAGTCAGCGTGGGGACATGTATGCAGGGTGGTGTATCCTGCGCCATGCGTGAGGAAGAAGAAGTCGAGAGAGCTTCAACAAGAGGCAGTTACAGATGACCCTGAAGACAATTTGACCGTTTCATGAAAGCCTCTTTGGAGCTGTTGTGATTGACACCGAGAATCCATCAGAGGAAGTCTTTATCTGTCAGAGCTTGAAATGAGGGCACCGCCTGACAACTCGCCAGTGCATAGCACCAGAGACTCGCCTTATCTGCCTCTGGCTTTCTCTCTATGCTTATATTTTAATAAAACCAACCACCACCATTACACACTTACAACAGATAATGGAAAGTCATAGAGAACATGAGTTGATGTCTCACTTATATGTAGCTATTTGTATATTACTTTTAAGTTTTTAAAAGAAACTTCTGTTAACAATATATTTTTATTTTCATGCTTTTTTGTCATCTTTTAATTTCAATTCTTGATTTTGCAATATCACGAAGCACACTGAAATGTTATTGTTTTGTTTTCAGGTTTAGCATTGTTTATTAATATTATGAATAAGCTTTATTTTTATAGGCATATTTTTAGTACATTTCCGTTTAAATGTATTTATTAATTTACATGTCATCCCATGGATGTTCCAAAACCACACGTTTCACATCTTTTCTGTTACATTTCATTTTATTTTATTTTAATTACAGAAATGTTTTAGTAGTATTAGTAAACTATTATAACCTTGCACTTTCTATAATAAACTATATACTATAAGCTATTGAGAATGTTATTCCAAACCCAGGTCATAGGGCCGTGTTGACTGACTTCTCTCATAATAGAAGAACTGAGGCTGAAACAAGATCCAAATGATTCCTTGTTTAAAACCTATATCCTTCTTTAACCCCCAATCACTCGGATCCTGGCCTCTCGCACAAAACATTGCCGCAGCATTCAAAAGCTGCCTTCAGTACAGTACTCCAGAATAATGCACACTGCCCATCAATCAGTACGTTCAATGATTGTTAAATATAGACTTTGTTGCACTGCATTATTGAACTAAATCAAACAGTCTGGTTTTGTGTTCATATGTCATGGTTTTATAATGGCAACAAATGATTTAGTCCTGGAACAAGGCATTAGATGTGATGATTATGTCCTGGAACAAGGAGTGGTGACAGATCCAGCTAGTGCAGGGAAAGGTCAGGGAACATATAAAATACTTTAAACAAATGCATTGACAAGATTTATTTTCTTATAAATGGGAGATGAGTTTCCAGAAAATCTGTGGATTAAGGGTAATGAATGTACTATTATATTATATTCAGCTTTCAGACAATATATATATATATATATATATATATATATATATATATATATATATATATACATATAAATACATTGTCATTTTCCTTTTTGTTGCCTGCACCCTAAAACCAATTTACACACTATATTTAAAGCTCTCGTTTAAAGGTTCATTATATTTAATCTCTCTGAATATCTGAATATTTGGTTTTTGTCATTAAATTTCTATTTACACTCATGCAATATTCATTCTAAGTAATTCGTGTTTTTGTACAGTCACTGAGGTGAATTTTCACTTTAAATTAACTGAGAAGGAAAACATGTTCTGCTTGGCCTCTCTCACATATTGCTTTGGTTTGTTCTTTGCAGCGGCCCTGCCTAATGAGAAGAAATAGCACATAAAATGCCGAACACTTTGGTCCATTCCAGAGGCAAATGGGTAAGCAAGACCTTATGCTTTTTATTATCACATGTCCAAATTAGTTTCTGTTTATTGATCTGTGTAATACAAGATGATGCCGAATTAACACTTTCAATGCAGAGAGAAAAACAAGGCTTGACATTTGATTTTAGAGACGAATGGTTGAATCCTGTTTCCGTTTTGACTCAAAGACAGGATATTGGATTTTCCTGCTTCTCACAGGCCTATTATTCTCAGACCCCTGATTCTGCATAACCTGACTTGTGCATCAAAAACCTCAAGTTCTTCACGGTCTTGTCACTTTAAAGCTTTATTCAAACACTTCTTTTATATTGGACCTTCAGTTTACTTTTCTTTTGATTTTTACTTTTCTTATCTTTCTTCAAATGTGGTCATGGCCAAACATTCATGGTCTTATGAATATTGGATTTCTCTTGTTCTGGTAGAATTTCTATTGCAATTCGTGAAAATCAAACTGGGTACTGGAAAATTACATGACAGCTGTTGATCATTAGTGTATCATGTAAATCAAACTCCCTTTATGGAAAGTCATCCCATAGGCGGCCATTTTTTCAACACCTCAAGGCACCTATTTTTGTCAATCAACTTGAATGGGGAAGACAGGAATTTGATAAGTGTTGATAACTGAACAATACAAATACCCATTGACTTGAAATTGGTTTGTGTCTATAAGTAAATGGGTACCGCCGTTGTTTGATGACCAAAGTTTTTTCTAATAATTAATTTTGTGTTCCGGAGAAGAATGTAAATCATATACAGGTTTGAAATGACAAGAGGGCGAATAAATGATGGCAGAATTTTCATTTTTGCGTTAACTGTCTCTTTAAATTGCTTGCTAAGGTGATATTCAAACAACATTTTTCTCACCAAATTCTGTTCCTGTTGCTTAAATTCCACTTTAAAACTTTTCCTGTTGCTCGAGCGCTGCGCATACACAAAGGCTGGAAATGACCTCACAAGTCTAACGATTGATGACTGGCTCTTTCCACTGAAGGACAGGAGTAAACCGTCTCGGTTACGGCTGTAACCTCCGTTCCCTGATGGAGGGAACGAGACGTTGTTTGAGAGACTGACTGGGGTTTGATCTTGAGAACCTACCTTCTCCGAGATAATTAATTAAAAAACGCCAATGGGCTTGGCGAATGGCACACGCACGCCAGTCTCCGCCCCGTACATACGGGTATAAAAGGAAGATGGCGGCGGTCATTCACTCACCCTTTGTACTGAGGAACCTGAGAGGGCACTCCCGGTCACTGTAGTGATTCGGCGCAGCGTTGGGGCATGAAGTAACAACGTCTCGTTCCCTCCATCAGGGAACGGAGGTTACAGCCGTAACCGAGACGTTCCCCTTCAGTCGGTCTCTCGACGTTGTTTGAGAGACTGACTGGGGATATATCTAAACGCCCCAGCGCTTGCACCGATATTACGACCTCCAGCGAAGCGACCCTGACTAGGCTAGCGAGTCACAAGAGTGCTACCGCGAGATGTAATCTTCCAGTCACATAGTATTGGTCATACTGAGAAGCCTCTACTGACGGCCTCACGGACAGTGGCGTACGCCTCTAGTAGCGAGGAGCTGTCCGGAGCCGAACACTGGGGAAACACTGCTCTCCTCTTAGAAGAGTGTGCTACGGAGGCCACATCCTACCCGGAGGGGAGGTACATGTGGAGACATGACATGGTCTCCCCGGCGGGGAGAACAACATGCGGAACGGTGTTAGCCCGAATAGGGGGACAATCCAGGTGGGATTACCACCGGCGGGGAGGTCACAGATTCACCAATCGGGAAATCCTGAGTGAGGAATTCAACACACGGGACGACCCAAAGGGGAGTCACTACGTATGGGGCACTAGTCCTAATACAGGGGTCTGCCTGAGCAGGGATGACTCTACCTGTAACGGACCTGGTTCTAACAGACGGCTCCGCCCAGTCTGTTACCAAGTGCAATGCTTAGTGATGGATGGAATGCCTATACTTCGCCCGAGAGGGGAAAGTAGGTAGGCTACAATAGCGCACTAGTCTCACCTGGTGAGGGGAGAAGGCGCTTTCGCAGGCGTACGCCCAAACCAGGAGCCCACCCTAAACGTTGGCGGCGTTTAAGGGATGTGCTGCAACTGGTTCCACGTGGAGATTGTAAAATCTCGTGAAGGTACTGGGCGTAGCCCAACCCGCAGTTCTACAATGTCTGCCAGAGAGGCGCCCTGTGCCAGTGCCCACGAGTGGAGTGGGCTCTCACTGCCAGCGGGCACGGCGATCCTGGGATTGGTACCCAGTGCGCCACTTCTGTTTGGAGACAGCCCCCCCCGGGTGCCGTCTCCCAGAACAGACAAAGAGCTGCTCAGAGCTTCTGAGGCTCTGTGTGCGGTCCAGACCGAGGCGCAGCGCGCGTACTGGACACAACACATAGAAAGGTTGGGTCTTCCTCTCCGGAGGGGAGCGCCTGCAGGTTCACCACCTGGTCCCGGAAGGGAGTAGTGGGAAGCTTGGGCTCGTTGTCGGGATAGGATCTCAGGACCACGTGAGAATTACCGATCCCGAGTTCCAGGCACCTCTGGGACACAGAGAATGCCTGTAGGTCCCCCACCCTCTTGATGGAGGTGAGCGCCACAAAGAGTGCATCTTTCATCCGACTGAGGAAGATTGGCAATACTTAGGGGCTCACCAGGGCCGTACCAAGGCCCTGTAGGACCCCATTAGGGTCCCAAGAGGGTACGGAGCGCGGCCAGGGTGGACACACCCTTCTCACGCTCCTGAGGAACCTGGTGACCAGGTTGTGCTGACGGGGATACTTACCTGCGGGTCAGCACTGATCCGATCAGGCAACTCTGCGGGTTCTCCTCCCGGGGAGAACACCAGGACAATTGGCGCCACTTATAAGCGTATGACCGCCTAGAGGCGGGGCTCTAGCCTGTAAGACAGTCCGCTAACGGGCAAGCCCTCGTCCCGTCCAGGGGCCAGGCATGGAGGTTCCAGAGGCCTGCGTTGGGGTGCCACAACGTGCCCTTCCCCTGCAACGGAAGGTCCTTCGTCAGGGGAATGGGCCAGGGGGGCTGTCGTCAGATCTACCAGATCCGAGAGCCAGGTCTGGTTGGGCCAGTATGGCACCACTCACCAGAACCTGATGCCCCTTTCTCTGACCTTGCACAGGACCTGTGCAAGGAGGCTCACTGGGGGGGAAGGCGTACTTCCGCTTGTCCCGCGGCCAGCTGTGTGCTAGGGCATCCGTGCCGAGGGGACCCTCGGTCTGGGAATACCATAGCGGGTAATGGGTGGAGTCCGGGGAGGCAACAGGTCCACCTGTGCCTGCCGAACCGCTTCCCACATGCCGGCTGCACGGGGATGGAGTCGCCACTCTCCGTGGGGAGTACACTGTCGAGAGAGCGCATCGGCTGTCTGGTTCAGGTTGCCCAGAAGAAACGTGGCCCGCAGGGATTCACCTGCTGACTCCCAAGGAGGAGGCGTCGGGCGAGTTGTGATAACTGCGGTGAGCGTATGCCGCCTTGCGATTGATGTACGCTACGGCAGTCGTGCTGTCCAACCGGACTAGCACGTGTTTGTCCTGCACGAGGGGCTGGAGCCTCCTCAGTGCCAGAAGGACTGCCAACAACTCTAGGCAGTTGATATGCCCACGCAGTCGGGGACCTGTCCACCGACCCGATACTGCGTGCCCACTTGCACACCGCACCCCACCCTTGCAGGGAGGCGTCTGTCGTTCCCACGACACGCCTCGAAACCTGTCCGAGCGGGACCCCCGCTCGGAGAAAAGGTCAAGTCTGACCAGGGTAAGAGAGTGCGAAGGCACTGAGGCGTTACCGTAATCCGCCTGGTGCCGGCGTGCCACGCCGTCCAGGGAACCCGACTCTGTAGCCAGTGCTGAAGCGGCCGCATGTGCATCAACCCGAGAGGGATTACCCCCGTCGAGGACGGCATGTGCCCCAGGAGCCTCTGAAAATTCTTCAGCGGCGTCGAGGGATTCTGATCAACCTCAGACAACGCAGCACTGACTGTGTACGCTCGTTGGTGAGACGTGCTGACATACGGACAGAGTCTAGTTCCATACCGAGGTAAGAGGTGCTCTGCGCGGGGGAGAGCTTGCTCTTCTCCTGGTTGACCCGGAGGCCTAGACGGTCTAGGTGCCGAAGCACAAGGTCCCTGTGCGTGCACAACACATCTCGCGAGTGTGCCAAGACAAGCCAGTCGTCAAGATAGTTTAGCACTCGCACGCCTTGCTCCCTGCCAGGAGCTAAGGCAGCCTCCACTAGCTTGGAAAAAACCCGTGGAGACAGGGCCAGACCGAATGGCAGGACCCTGTACTGATTCGCCCTTCCCTCGAACGCGAACCGTAGGAACGGCCGGTGTCGGGGGAGAATAGAGACGTGAAAGTACGCGTCCTTCAGGTCGATTGCCACGAACCAATCCTGGTGACGTACCGAGCCCAGGATGCGCCTCTGCGTCAGCACTCTGAACGGCAGCTTGTGCCGGTGCTTGTTCAGGTGCCGCAGATCCAAAAATGGGCCGCAGCCCCCCGCCCTTTTTTTGGGCACGATGAAGTACTGGCTGTAAAACTCGGACGACATCTCGGTTATAGGGACGGGTTCGACCGCACCCTTCGCCAGAAGGGCGGCGACCTCCTGCCGAAGTACGGAAGCATTCTCTCCTCGCCCCGAGGTGTACAGAATGCCACGAAACTTGGGGGGGGCGCCTGGCGAATTGGATCGAGTAACCGAGACGGACCGTCCTCTCTATCCAGTGTGACGGGCTGGTGCGCTACCAAGCGCCCAAGAACCGTGACAACGGGACCAGAGGGACAATCTGCCTCACCGTGCCGGGGGAGGCTGGTTCGGTGGCTGACAGTACGGTCACCTCGCACAGGGGGGACCCCCAGGGAGGTTGACGGCTCTGTATGTTTACCTGCTTCGGGCGGCCCAACGCAATGTCCGGAGGAGATTGCGGTCGGCGGCCCGATCCATCCCATACACCGTCTGGACGAGAGTGTTGTGGAGGAAAACCCAGGGGAGATTTGTCTCTTTGAGAGTATGTGGGCGCCGGACCCTGAAAAGGGCCCAGACTCGATGGAACGCGGCAGGCAGCGTCCTTTTCCGATCCGGCATTGGAAAGGCCGGGATTCGGGCCCAGTAAAATCTCCCCCTGGTTCGTCCCGTCAGGGCCGCTTTAAAGAGCCTCTTGGCGGGCTGCTGACGGGGAACAGATGCCCTCTTCCGCGGGGGTCCACCTCTGGTGGGTCGTCCTCTGGGAGGTTCCTTAACCGGAGGGCCGCCGCGGGAGGGCAGGGCTGCTGGGAACCAGACTGTGCCCGAGACCATGCCGACCTGTTGGCGGGCACGTTGCCGCGTGGCAGGATCTGTTCGATCGCCTCAGTCTGCCAGACCGCGGAGAACTGCCGTCCTCCACGGTATCACCAAGCAGCCCTGCTTGCGAGATGGGCGCATCCAGAACCGACGTTCTGGGCGCCGCTCACCTGCGCAAGACTAAGCCACAGATGCCTCTCTTGGACCACCATTGTGGACATCGACCGACCCAGTGCACGTGCCGTGGCCTTCGTCGCTCGTAGCGCGAGGTCTGTGGCAGTACGTAGCTCTCATACGAGTTGGGTCGAACTTCCCGTCGTCCAAATCCTTCAGGACTTACCTGAAAAACCCGGAGGACCGCCATGGCGTAGAGAGCGGAGGCGGTTCGTCCAGCAGCACTGCAAGTCTTCGACGAGTGTCGAAGAGCTTACGTGCTCTGGACGGGAGTCTAGGTCGAGCCCCCCCCAGTGGCAGCTGTCTGCGGGCACAAGTGGCCCGCGACTGCACGCTCCACGCGGGGAACGTCAACATAGACTCTAGCCGCCCCACCAACCAGGGAAGTCACAGCCACAGAGCCCTCCGGCCTGAAACGCGCCAAAAGGAGCGCATTCCAGGACTTGGCGAGCTCGTCATGCACCTCCGGGAAAAATGGTAACGGAGCGGGCGTGGCTTTTGACCAAGCCCCCGAAACCGTGCATCTAGCCGCGAGCGTTCCGGCGAGGATGTTGTTACACCCTGCAACCCGATGCACGCGGATGCCCGGGAAAGCATGGCCGACATCTTAGCCCGAGTCTCCTCCGGAGCTCTCTTCCGCATCCGATGCCAGCAGGCAGCTGTCCGACGCAGCGACAGAGATAGCGTCATCATCCGTGTGCGAAGTCTTACCACTATGAGACGGCCGTCTGCCGCTCGTAGGGGACGAACCAGGTGAGCGTGAAGAGGTATAGATGGTCCGCGAGCGTGAAGCTGACGGAGCGACATCTATCGCGTCCCTAAATCACCCCCGCCGCTCGCCAAAGCGGTCAACCTCGCCGAAACGGCAGCTGAACACGCCTGGGAAACAGACGGGGTGGTGGCAGCGCTCGAAAGAACGTAGCCAACCGTGACCGCAACACCCTGATTGCTATGTCCGCACACATGGGACATTGCATCAGTGAAAACCTGCCTCAGCATGCTTGAGCCCCAAGCAAGTGACACAGGAATCATGGCCGTCAGACTCCGGGATGAGTCTGTCGCACCCAAGGATACAGCTACGAAACATGCTCGTAGCCGGAGGGACTTACCTCTTAAGGTCTGTAGCCTTCTGCCGAAACGCCCAGGGGAAGTCCACCGAAAGGAGAAGTCCGCTGCTCCGCGTCATAAATCCAGCAGGTTTTTCTCGAAGTCGAGTATTGCGTGTAGCATCAGCAAACACACAGGTTCCGAAGAACAAAGGATGAGTGAATGACCGCCGCCATCTTCCTTTTATACCCGTATGTACGGGGCGGAGACTGGCGTGCGTGTGCCATTCGCCAAGCCCATTGGCGTTTTTTAATTAATTATCTCGGAGAAGGTAGGTTCTCAAGATCAAACCCCAGTCAGTCTCTCAAACAACGTCGAGAGACCGACTGAAGGGGAATGTATGTTTCAATTCAACAACAACAGTTTCTTGATAATATCTCTACTAATAATCTTTAAAGTTTTTGTGTCAAAAGAAAATTTTTCCAAAAGGAGAGACTTCAGTTTGAACCACAGTTCATTGGCATGAAAATAAATAACTTTTAAATGGATGATACATTTAGGTTTCTGTCAACATTTAGCCGTCTCTTTCTTTCCTCCTACAGAGTGAGGCTATGATGTTTTTGACTTGGAGTGTACAATAATGTTATTTTAATCGAGGACAATGGAAGTCTGTACAGATTACACGCTGACTGTGTCATGATTCTCGTGGTGAGACACAGAGAGAGGACCCAGGTGCAGACAGCGGGTAAGTGGTTAACAAATAATTTAATAAATAATAAAACAAAGACCCACGAGGGGGTAACAGAACAAAACATGACATGGGTACAATAACAAGACAGGACTAAAACTAACTACACTTAAACAAGACTTAAATTAACTTTTGACATGAACTACAAATAACTAAACTGACAAGACATGAACTCACCAAACAAATCACATGGGACTGACATGATCCTGCCACAAGACTCGAAAACCAAGACAAGGAGAGGCAGGATCATGACAGACTGATAAAACAAAGAGAAAGATACCAAAGCATGAGATGGCCTAAAATAAAAGAACCGCTAGCTGTTCAGTTCACTCCACCTACTGGGATTTAAAAAAACACAGTGGTACCAAAGAAATAATCATTATTCATTCCCACAGTTCTCCAGTAACCGTTTAGCCCTCCTTACAGACTTACAGAAAACATCTATTTAATGGTTTTCACAAACATTATAACGTACATGCTGACAGCTTTACTCTGGTAAGGAAGGAAGATCAGCCCATTCTGGGAATTCAAAGCTAAACACAGAAGACGTCAGAATCACATCTTTGGTTCAGATGAAGACGTCATTGTGTTGTTTGTGGAGACCATAATAATTAGTTTCTGGCTATATAACAGTACATTAAGGAATGGAACCCTGGGACCTTTCAGAGGACAACTATTATGCAAACCCTGTTTATCAGTTAAACATTAGTTTTTTTGTGGGGGATAGGGTGAGTTTCCGATAAGCACATTTTTTACTTTTATCAGGTTAATGTTGAACATTTCATGCTTTTTTGCCTCACATGTTTGCAATTGCTGTAAAATATAAACCTGTGGGCAGCATTAAACCTTTAAATAGACCTTCATGTTTTTTTGTGAGAAGTGCTTTGCACATACTGTAAATGATAACATTAGACTGTATATGTTTCAACAGTCAGCATCAGCTCAAAACAGCTGGAAGCCCTTACAACCGTGCTGGCAAAATCCACACAACACAGAACACAGAAGGTTTTTTCTCCTACACAATTTACATTTACATTTTTACATTTAGTCATTTAGCAGACGCTTCTATCCGAAGTGACTTACAGATGAGGAAACTTTGGAAGCAATTATAACAACATAGGCAAAACAATACATAAGTGCATCAAAACTAGTCCATTAAAGCCTAGCACAGTATACAAAGCTAAGAATAGTGAGGTTAGTATTATAAATTTGTTCAATTTTTTGTTTTTAAGAAGGAAAGGGAAAAGAATTAGGATAAATCAATCAGCAACGTGTTGACGGAAGAGATGCGTTTTTAGGCGTTTGTTAAAGATGGCAACCGGTCTGCTGATCTTGTAGCAGCAGGTAGATCATGCTTAGAAGTACACAGTGTCATCTAAATCGTGTTTTTCACAATAACTCGTCTTGCACAGTTAGTCATCAACTAAGTGTTCATGCTTCAACAGAGAACAACTGGCAGATCATATGGTAGCATGATCATTGAGTTGTTGGTTATGTTGTTTCTATATCAACGATGATAATTCAATCTCGAGATCCTGAGATCTGTCACACGAATGATTTTGAACTGTGTTCATAGTTACAGTTCATAGAGGGATGACATCATTTGAGGCGCTTTCCATGAATATGAGACAAAACAGGGCACAACTAAATATTTTATTTGACCAAAAATCATAGGCGAAATGATACATTCAGAAAAGGCTGAATAATTATGAGATCAAACTATATGACATTTGTCATTTTTGCATTCATATTCTGTGACTGCACCTTTTGTGATTTAATTGTCTAAAACAGGGGTGTCAAACTCCATTCCTGAATGACGTCAGTCCTGCACAGTTTGGCTCCAACCCTTATCAAACACACCTGATTCACTAAATCAAGGTCTTTAGGATTTCTCGAACCCTGCGGTCCATTTCGAAGGGCTTATCCCTATGCCCTCAGCCCTTCAGAGGAGTGAGAGCTTCAAATGGTTGAAGGGTGTAGGGGACCAAACCAATGTTTCTTGAAGTGCCCCCCTAAGTCATCATCCCTCGCCCATAAGGAGATGCCGCCGCCATGCACACAAAGCATAGTGAATAGATTCGGGTTGGGGCTGATTTGTGCACGTCTTTGTACAAAGGTATGTTCGAGTTATTGGGTGAGGCTGATAAGATTTACAATCCAGGAAAAAACGTTCATCCTGTAATAATCTGATGCACAAAACGGGGCCAAAGAGGACACCGAAAATCTCCTAAAGTGTTTAATGTGGAGTCGGGTTTTGCATAATCTACATCACATTCTTTCAGTAAAGATGACGTCCGGAAATGCCATTTATCATTAGCTGAGGGTCCATCATATTGTAAAATGCATGCCAAAAAGCCTTTCCGATTGAGTCGTCTTTTTTGTCTCTAAGACATAATATTGCGTAATTCTGCTACCATCCAATTAACCTGGTTGGTGAACCTGAATGATGGCCATTGAATAACTGCCACACAAGATAATGTACCAAATTATAGAGGACATTAGGCCAGACTTCATTACGGTCTCCTTATACAGGCAGCAGGTTGACATACTTGTTTCTGCTCGGTCATAGGATATTTATTTTTTTGAACATTGATGAATCAAAACATTGCAATAATTGTTATGAATGGTCAGAGTCACAATGGCTGCTGATGATAAACTACAGTTTGTAAATTATTGCAAAGGGTTACGGACAGTTCAGTGAACATAAGAGGAGATGTGACTGAAGCGTGATGGATCCAGACACGCTTCATACGACCTCTCCTTTCATTCTCATCATCACACAATAAATCCAGGCCTTTAAAAAGAAAAGAAAAGAAATAAAATCCATGCTCATCTCAGAAGCCCGTTGAGCAGTTGCCTTAGACAATCCAGGGACTGTCTTGTTTAGTGTCTTTATATACCCATATGTCTTTGCCTTCAAAAAGTGCCTCTGTAAATCAAATTCCATCTGTCCTTGAAATGAGATTATTTGTGAAACTCAAACCTAAAGAGAGAGTCACCCAACCAGCAGCATCTTACAGCCAGACTCCGGGTGGATTTGGTATGTTTGCATGATTCACTGTGAAAATAAACTTGAAAAGGAAACATTCCTTCCAAACAAACAATGTTTTGCACTTGTATGAATTTATATTAATAGCTTCTGTGTGCCGACAAATATTTAAGCATCTGGCAAGAATATTATTTTCCTGTTAAAAACGTCTTCTGTTTGTTGAAATGAGCTGTAATTTAATGGCAATTGTGTACCTTGTGCAACTGACTTGTTTTCTTTCCTCAGTAGGTGCATTAATAGCATCGTTTTTGTCTAATATTTACTGAAAGGAGGCCTGGATGAAAATAAGGGTCAGCAGGTTTAGCAAAATATAATAATGTGCGTACTCTTTGAGGTCAGTAAATCCCGAATGAAGCTTTATGTTAGCATTCTCAGTCAGCATTTCCCTACAAATGCTGCTTGGCTGGCAAATTACCCCTTGTAAGTATGTAATTTCAAAATATAATCTCATGGGACCTCAAAACTTTTGAATTTAGTGACATGGAGCCATAAATGCCCTGTGAATAATCACTCTGGGAAAGCAGGAATATCATGACATCATTATGACAATGCTGATGACAGCACAGGAACGCACACAGTCTCAAGCCCTTCATTAATGACTCTAAACTGTAATGCAAATGTAGACAGGAGAATATGAATCCATAATAACATAGTCTATACTAAATAAGAATATAGTCCATAATAAATAAATGTGTTTAATTTAAATAATGCTATTAATCATTTTATTTAGATTATTATACATGTATATTATGGTAATTATACATATGTGATTAAGTTTAAATAAAATGTTCAGCCATGTTTTTAAATAAAAAAATTTTTTTTTAATTCTGTGAACTAGTGACATCATTTGTCCCAAATTTTTTATGTATTTGCAGAAAAGTTAAATGTGACAAATGTTTGCAGATCTATATTCATGTTTAAACAACACAATATTAACGTTTTACATTTATCATGTCAGTTAAACATGAATATATGATGGAATAATGCAGCTTTCATGCATCTTTAAATTCCCTCAGTTTTTCACAGTACTATGGGATGAATATATGTCATTCTTGATATCCAGATATGACAGATACTGGAAATGCCACAAATGTTTGCTCTCACGTAGTTCAGGAGTTCTTAGTTGTGTTTCAATTATGCTCTGATGTTTTACCTATAATTGCTTATTGGAGAAATAAAATAGAATTGTTAAAAAACAAGTATGGAGACGTAAAATGACTGTAGATTGTATAGGTAAAATAATTGTGATGCAGGTAAATTTGTTGAGAAATGTTTGAGGAGACCCCGGGGAAGACCTAGTACACTGGGAACGCCTCGGTGTCCCCCCGGAAGAGCTAGAGGAAGTGTCTAGGGTGAGGGATGTCTAGGCATCTTTATTTAGACTGCTGCCCCCGCGACCCGGTCCCGGATAAAGCAGAAGAAAATGGATGGATGGATGTTTGAGATCATATTGAAATCTTCAATCTTCTTGTCTTTTAATGGCAGACCTGCACAAACCTGAGCATGGTTTGAGATATTTCAAATCACAAACCGTAATGGGGGACATTTCTTTTTCTTCAATATCTGACACACGGAGGACTAAAGCAAATGTTTTTATTTGTTCTCCATTGAATGCCATTGCTGTCTAAGAAAAACTTATGAAGATAAAGCTATTATGGCATAAAGCTAAAACACATATAAACAAAATTTTAAAGTGGAAAGTTATTTGTGTGCATTGAACTTGAACATTTTAAGCAGCAGCATAAATAGTTTTTACTTCATATAGGCCTACAATGTGTTGTTTTGTATAGAGCTAGTCAATTTACACAGAAAATATGCCACTTTCTAACATTGCCCTTTATTATGTGAGGTAACAGCCAGGCACAACACAATATAACAAGACAAGAAAGACGGCACACGCCTCTATCAAACACATAATAGCATCATTTCCAGAAACATAAGTCATTTCTCCGACTGACTGACTGTTTGAATGGCTTAGTGGGAAAAAATATATAGCAGGATTTGTGTGGAAGGGAATGAACACATAAATCTACTGAACTGTATAATACCTCTCTCTCACACACACAAAAAGTGGATAAAGAGCTTAACAAACACAGCACAGCAAATAATGACAAGGCACAAGAAAATAAGAGGTCAGGGGAAATATCACAAGACCTATAAAAAGCAGACATGCGTTTTGGTTTTCCTAAACAGATATTTGGAATCCTGTCTTCTTTAAATTTCTTGAACAATATTTTGCTTAGCTTGTTTGTATGCATGCATCGCTTCGAGTTAGATTGTTCCAGGAAGCCAAGATCACAGCAGGTCAAGCTAACCAAGCTTCTTAAAAGAGCAAAAAAGGCTCAACTGAATATGCCACCCACTGAGATGGACAAAGCGAGGTTGAGCCACGGTACACGATTGTGTTCTTGAACAAAATGTGCGAGAAGAGAGATAGAAAGAGACTTTTTAAATCTTGACGTGGGATGCCCTTGAGTAACCCTGAAGACCAGCACTGGTCCTCAGATATCTTGAGAAAAAGCAAGGTTGAGCCACATCAGCTTCCAAAGCTTCTTAGCATCTTAACCATAAAGGTCAGGTTGTTAAACAACTTTTTACTTTTTTTGTCATAATGGGGTATAGGGAATCAACAGGGCTCTATATTATAATGATATTAAGTTCTAACAGATTTGTCACATATGGTCGTTAATCTTTAAAATAATGTCATGTTTAAAAATAAAATGTAACTGAGAATATTGTTGCAGAATTGTGGGGGTAAAATGTCAAAAATGTCATCGATTTTAATTACCTCTTGCTGATCCACCTACACTGTAAAAAGTGATTTTTTGATCTTGTAAATAATGGAAACATTATTCAAGTATATTTTACAAACAAATACTATTTTGTCTTTTTACTTGAAAATGGCATGTTTAATTCAGTACATTACTTGAAGTTTCTTTGTCATTTATTGTTCTAAAATACATATGTAAATTTAAATACAATCTCCTAAGTAATATTTACTTAGTGTTCGCCATCTAATCAAATCACACCAAAAAATGAACAACTCAAGTAAAATTTAATCAATACAGCAATATAATTGATGCGCATGCGTCTTTGGCTCCGAGTCCGAACTGGCGCGCACTGAGGAAAGGAATCGAGACTTCACGACGGATAATGTGAATTTTACCACGGTAAGTTATTAGTATGCTTATTAAGTAATTGAGGTATGTTTGCAGAAAAGTGTAGAGTTATTAAGCTATGTGCAGTCCCAGTGGTTTGTGCCTAAGTCACCTTTTCTTTTTTTATCGAGTTACGGATGCTAGCAGTGTTCATGTTAGCAATGTTAACAGATTTTTGGATAACGTTAAAACACAATCTTAGTTTTGTTTAACACATGAATAACAGAGTTAAATCATTAATAAATGAACTATTTGACAGACTTGCACCACCATCCGTTATTAGCAAATGGCGTCTCTGTTGAAAACAATTGTCTTAAGTTTTATATAACGTTAATCTTGTCAGACGATTATTGTAAAAATTAGTTTTAACATCCGTGGAAACTTTGCTCGAGGCTTTGCCGTCGTGTTCGAGCATTCTGTCCCAGAAAAGTTCGAGCTGCCGAAATGTAATAATCACCCTGTTTTTCACGTATTAATCACACAGGATTAACGTTAGTTTTTAAAATGCATGTGTAGGCCTACGAGGCAAATAGTGACTTGAACTTTATTTATATTGTTTATCTATACTATCGGGTATGATAGCTATATATAGAATATCGATAAGGTACTGCACACTTTTGCAATTACACAAGTCAAGCATTTAGACTTGTGTAATTGCAAAAGTAAATCTTAATTACTTAACAATCAACCTTATTTAAGTTAAAGCCTGTATTTTTCATGATGTTCTTTTACTGACTAACATCCACTTTACAGGTGGTTGTTATCTACAAGCACTTGGAGATTCTAATTTGTTTCCATATGAATGTTACTATTGAGTAAAAAAAAGTTAGTGTAGTTTAAAATATTATGATAAATGATTCAAAATACATGCCATGAATGACGTGGGCTAATTATACATTTTTACTTTACATAACTGCATAACCACAGTCAATGAATTATAAAGGTAAATTTAGTTGTAAGCGTACTTCATGTCAGTAAGATCAGTAAATGTATTTACAATTGTTAAAAAATGTATTCTGACATGAACATTTCTTACATTCTTTTACAGATATTCCACTCCCTATTCAAGCTAATGCAAGGTAAGTTGGCAATACTTTATTACAGCACACTTCACAGATAGATAGCAATAAGTATGCATTCATATGTACATCATTTGTTTACTGTAGGTGCCAGAGCATGAGGTGGTTATGTAAAAAATGCAGCTTTCAGTCAAACCGAAGACTACAGCTATTAAAACACTTAAGGCTCAAACATGGAAATGCAGGCCGTCAATCATCAATACCATGTCTTTATGCTGATTGTCCTTGTTCATTTAAAACATTTAATGCCCTTCAGATACACTTATCCCGAAACCACATGGAATCAGACAAACCAAGCGAGTTGCTGTCATTTAGTTGTGGAGAGATGGCCAGCCCTTTTCTGTGAATCTGAGGTAAAGTTTAGTTATTTTCTTTGTTGGCCTAATATGCAGTGATTTCAAATGCAATACATTTTTTTTTATCATCACTCGATTGTGTTACATTTTATTTTCTTTGTTTTAGATCAAAAATGAATTCAGAAGAATCACCACAATTTCCTTGGAGCGTACATTCTTGGAAAAGCTGGACTTCTATACTCCAAAACTCCAGGCTTTGTTTAAGATGAAGGGTGGGGTTGCTGGCATAAGAATTAGACATTAAATGGATTCACTCAGCCAGGTAAAATGTAAAAAAAATTACAATTGTGAATTAGGGTTATCATGTGATGATATGCTGCTTCCTGACTCTGTAAATATGTTGTTATATGTAGATATATACACATTTAATGTTCACTACATTTACTTCTGTTTTTAACAGCAAGAAGATAGGCTTGAAGATAGGCGAGACGTTGTGATTCGCTGCCTCCTGTCTTTCCTGGGAGAATCAGCTGAGGAGCTCATTGAAGACCACCAGGTAGTACAGTTCAATTCAATTAAAAATATTTGTATAGTGCTTTTTACAGTGTACAATGTTTCAAGGCAGCTTTACAAAAAACACAATTTTGAATGATCAACAAGGCTCAAAATAGCCTCACACTACCACGGTAGCATAATGAGGGTCCTTACATGCAAACCGAAGCATTGAGAGCTTTGTAAGTGTACAAACAGTTTAATAAGAAGATACTTTATAAAAACAGTACATTACGCATATACAGACAGCAGCCATCTTGAAAAACAGTCTCGACAAGTCGAGCGACGGACGCGTGCTAAGTAATATGAACTGTGACTTGGAATCTCATATGGTCCGTTGTTTCTGGAAGAAAGCACTGAACGCAACAGAGAAAATAAATAAATAAAATTTTTCACAGTTCATATCACTGTGTTCAAGTTCGACTTGTCGAGACTGTTTTCAAGATGTCTGCTGTCTGTTTACGCGTAATGTACTGTCTTTATAAAGTATCTTCTTATTAATTAACCATGTGTTAATTACCCCTAGGTTCATTTTTCACCGGAGTTGTCCTTTAAGACTAGTGGATAGTTTGTCTCAGAACAGGAACCCATTGAGGAAAATTGAAAAATTTATACTGTACAGTATTTTAACCACTTTGCACTGATTTGTGTATTTCACAGGATATCAGCAGGGAGATGATTAAGGATACCTTCTCCGGTCATGTCATGAAAATCATCGTACTGAGCAGATCTGTTGAAGACGAAGATGCCAGTATATCTGATGTCATCATTGTCATCGAGGGGACTGAGGTGCTGCTAGGATGTAAAAATCTGGCAAATTCATGTCTTTTACTCATGGGCTGCATTTACTCCCTAAACTTAAACTATCCCCCAAAGCTGAGAAACACCTTCGAAGTGTTTCAGAAAATCTTTCTGGGACTAGATGCGTTAAAATTTTCACCAAAGGTTAACTCCTTGCATAGAAAGATTCTAATGTAATCTGCTAGTTGGGCACTACTTGCACTTATTGTACTGTTTTATTTTATTTATTTTTTTGCAAGAAAGGTTGTTCGGAAAACAACTGCAACTACAGTACTGTTTAACAAAAAATGCATTCTTATGCATTTTAAGTAATGCTTCTGCTGGAGACCATAGATGCAGAGTTTTATTATTATTTTATTTTATGTTTTTGTTCCCTTAGGTTTAATCTTAGTGAAATTAAAGTTAGCTAATGAAAGGCAGCTACTAGTTTGATATTATTTGCACTTTTGGATTATATATCTGCAACTGAGGTTGTTGTAAAATGTTTGTTTTATGTTTATAGAAAGGTTTTATATGTTTAAATGTTTATGCATTTTAATGCACTGTATGGTTGTTCTAAAAATGTTTACACCATTCACCAGAACCATAAAACTGATGGACTTTTACTATTTGTTTCATTTCATGTTCCCATCTTTGGAAATAAAAAAAAATATATCATAGAAATAAAAGTATTCAAGTAAAATGTATGTCAGTGTTATTTTATTGAACACCATTTAAATACATAAACAACATCAAGTAATTTTAAAATAATATTTAAAGTAAAGGTTACTAGGATTATTGTGTAAAAAAAACCTTTTATAATCATTAATTAAGTAAAATATATAAACAAACAGTCAATACAATGTACTGGGAAATTGCAAGTAAACTTTACTTGAGATTTTCTAATTAAAGCTACAGTTCCTTGTGTTTCATTTTTACGTGGGAATTCTATTGAAATTACTCACATTTTCTAAGTGAAAAAACTTTCCTAACTTTTTTTAAGTAAATCCTACTCCAAATTTTTTTCAGTGTAGACCAGCACCAAACCAACATTAACCCTAAATCTGCCCTGGTTTTATTATTTGGAAACCTAAATATGAGAAGAGGATTTCCCAGTAAAGTTCAGCTCTCATCTAAAAAAGCCTGTTATAAATTCCTCTGGGTTAACATGGTTGGAAATCATAAAAGGCATTGGATTATGAGCAAGTATGTCATATAACTCTCTCCTTTCTGTTCCTGCAGGGAGAGATCAGTTGCCTGCATCTGTTGAATGTGAAAACATAATGAAAAAAATAACAAATACAAATAGCCCGTCTCAGCTCCCTACGCAAACATCCCTTTGATATTCTTATGTAACTGGATCTCAAAACAACCTTTTCTCTTTTAGTATTCTATGTGGGATTACCTACATTCACACTCATTCTGTAATCGTGGAGACGGAAAAAAGATGTTAGATGCTGGTAGACAGGAAACGGAGGATGTTTGATACCATGTTTGAAACCATGTTATAATATGAAACACCTGTTTTTAATTTTCAAGTGATGGGAGAAAAACCAAAGACGGAATCTTTATTTGAGACAGTGCTGACCTCTAGTGTATGATAAATGTAATGCATTGTGTCTTGCACTCGTGTCACTTTAACTTAAAGTTTAAGTTGTTCAATGTTATAAATTTAAAATACGGTAGAACACACTTCTATACATTTTCTGTGTATAGTCACAAAATGTGACTATTTTCTCATTTGTGACCCTGGACAACAAAACCAGTCTTATGGGTAAATTTTTCGATATTGAGATTTTTTCATCAACAGAAAGCTGAATAGTTAAGCTTTTTATTGATGTATGGGTTGTTAAGATGGGACATCTGGTGGAGATACAAGAGTGTAAAACTAAGTAAAGGGTGCAACAAATTTAAAAATTGAGAATCGCCTTTGAAGTTGTTAATCCGAGGCACTGAAGCAGGCCATCCACTCACAAAAATAAAGTTTTTATATATTTTGGGTTGAAAATTTACAAAATATCTTTATAGAACATGATCTTTACTTAATATCCTAATGATTTTTTACATAAAATAGAAATCTATAATTTTGACCCACACAATGTATTTTTGGCTTTTACTAAAAATGTTTCCATGCTACTTATGACCAGGGTCACATTTTTCCATTTCTCTCTGCTTTAAGTCTCCCCAACCAAGATAATTGGAAGGATAATGTACAATTTGAAGATTTAGATTGTACATCAAAACAGATAAAGAAAAATAATTTGATAATTTAAAAAGATTTTACAAGCTATGGTCTAAACCATTAGTAATGTACCGTCCTTCCCACCTAAATAACTGGCGTTAACATCCAATTCACTAGATGGCAGTAACTCCATTCAATGTGGACTACATAGTCTGTATTGTTAAAACATATTCTGAAACACACAAATGCAATTTTTATTTCCCAGAAACACAGAAAGAAATACACATTCAACTGACCATGTTTACAGTGCTGTTTACAAAAGCATCACGTATGAACTTGAGTGCTCATAGACAGCCGGTGCAGGCAGCATTGGCACAGATTTCACAGGGGTCAATAGTAATGATGATTTTAACTGCAAACAGAACCAAGAAAGGTCAGCTTCCATTACCTAATGATATTTTAATGATACTCATCCGTTCTGAAAACTTCTGGAGTGGCCTTCGCTCACGTTTAGTGAAAATATCAATCAAGTGTTGATAATGGCAAAAAAAGAGATACGATCTATTATAATGAGCTTGGGTCTCGTTTATAAACATTGCGTACGCACAAAACGGGGCTGGAAACGTGCATAAGCCACTTTCAGCGCAAAGGTTGTGATCTATTAAAAGCAAACTTGACGGGAGAACATTCTAGGGACAACGGGAATTGGCGACACAAATGTTTAACTCAAGTTAGATGGCAAAAGTAGCCTAAATGTGAGAAAAACGATTATAAGTAATGACTCAAACACACATTTAATTTCTCACCATATCACAACTTGAACATGGTGATAAAATCTGCAGTGTTATTTGAGATTGAATTTAATTGTTTCATGCACCCTCTTGAAAAAAATGGACTCTTAATCTTTACCAGTGTAAATAAATAACTAAATATGTTTTCCTTAAATACTGTGCATTATCATCAAATGTCAATGTCTGGAAATACAGCCATTAACCTCTCTCACAATCGTTTCTCTTTATGTTCTCGTTTTCAGTCGGTTATCAGGAATTAGGAAACATTTGTCTTTTACAATGATGTCTTCCAGTATTCTCTTAGGTGAAGGACCATTATTGATCTGATTTTAATGAGGTGTTAATGTTAACCAGTCTAATTGCTGTAAACATACAGTATAAATGCAGCAGAGACCTGCTGGCTTTAATATAATCTCAGCGAATGTCATGTGTGGCCTTTTGTGATGTTACGGAGATAGAGCATGGGATCGGGGTTTTCGCCAGTTTTACATCATTATTGTGTTATTTTTCTATGGCATCTGTCCGATTAGACCCGGAAACGGTTCATTTTGGTGCGTGACGTGAGGCTTAACAAGCGGATTGGATGCCAGGCTCATTAATACACGAATCAGCATTCATGAGATGCTTTGCATTGGCCGAAATAGCCCACTACATACAGTAGTCCACTGATATAGTCCACTTAAAGTAGTGAATGAAAACGAGTGAATGAATTCGGACACTAGTGTCTAGTAAGTGTTTCGTCAATGCCGGACTTAAAGTGTTGCGTAGTTCGTATTTGCAGTATAATCTTTACGTAAATAACAGTAATTTTTATGTGTAAGTAATAGACACACAGCAAATATTGTATTGTGTAAATTAACGGATCATAAATAAATGTTTTATGTAAATAATAAATAATAAATATTTTCTTTGTGTAAACAACGCATTCACCACCAACATGGTTTGTTTTTTATTTGTGTAAAAAATGCATGAATGTAATCTGTCACGGAAACCAATTAAATTTTTTTTTTTTTACTTACATCTGTATGATTCGGCAACCGCCATCTTCTTCTGATGATGCGTTTAGTCAGTGCGTGACTCTTCTTCTATTGCTTTTTAATGACGGTTGAAAATAGGGCGTGCCTCAAGGTGCATTATGGGTACGGTCTTACCGTTGAGTGTACATCGGTTGTACACGCGTTATTGCGGTGCATTATGGGATTGAATGAGTGCACTCAACAATGTTCACTATAATTTCGGACACCTCTTCAAAATGGATGTCCCCTGCAACTATGAGAGTATAGGGGCTATTTCGGACACAGCCATTGACTATTTATGTGTAAAAATGGGCTGTCCAGGTCGGGATATGAGGAAGATTCATGTATCCACACTTGCAGGTGATCTGTCATTTATAAAGTCAATATGTATGTTTCATAAATCTGTATATTTTTTGGGCCTACGCTATTTAGGGATTTCGGGCGCACATACACTTTTAGTAAGGATCCTACGCACAATTTTATTAATGAGTGCCCCAGATCATGTCAACAAAGAAGCAATTGCAATAGTTTTGAGTTCTCAGTTCTGCTCAATTTCTGGTAAATAGCATGGCTACAGCAAAGTCTCCATTTCCTCACACTACATCTAGAAAAAACAAATGACACATTTCTTGTTTTTTTTCACATTTAGTTAGGCTGCAGAAGAAAAGGGATGAGACAGGGCAACATATGCTAAGACCGGACAAATATTATGAGCTGTCAGGTTCCTTTGATCAGGTCTACAGCTCGAGCCATAATGGCGTCTGTGGAGTCGCAGTTAGGGTGATTACAGCCCAGTGCTCCTGTATGTCTGATGTTGATAGGAAGAGAAAATGCGTGCCTGTTCGACTCTCCGAGAAATCACAGTGCCCATTGATACTGCTGTATGAAGGGGAACGGCTCAGAACTACAGCTGTGTTCACTCATACGGCATATGTGCATCGTGCAGGCCTTATAAATTGCATGTTAAATGTGTCATAGTAACCAGACTTCCAGCATAGGCAGAACAAGCATGTGGAGTCTAACATCTGAAACAGCCAAATTTGATAAAATGCTAAATATATCATTACATAATTTTAGACGTTGATCGAGGTTTAATGCATCAACATTCACAAACGTTGTGTTCTGTTAAAATAGAGCTGAACCATTCTGCTTCACCACCAGTTTAACATTAAATTATGAGATACAAATCCCAATATACAGTTTGTGAGATTTATCAATCATTTCATCTACAAAACACTAATCCAGAGTTTGTAAAATAGTGCCAGCGTCATCTTTTTCCCACACCCCTGTGAACTCTCTTGGCAGTTTAGGGTTGGTACACAATGATGCTGATTCGCTGTAGGTATGAAGAGGGTTTGTACTCATGTCAGACTCCATAAACTTTTTCAGGGTCTTCAATGCCTCCAGGGGAAAACTGTACCCACTTTCCTGCGAAGCCCTAAAGGATGTTTGGCTAAATACAATAAAACCATCATAAGATTATGTGCACAATTTCAATTTCTCCTTATGATTTTGGGGTGAGATGAATTCACCTGCTCATGCACAAAAATACAGAAAATGTCATTATTTGGCGATTATGTCGTAATTCATATTCGCATATCGCGATGATTTGCACAAATTGACTAATTTTAATACATTCCCATTTTCTTCAAATGAATGTTATGAACTTAAAGCCATACTGTTTGGCATATCATATTGCATTAAGTAGTTTAAGTTATTGCATATAACATTTTTCTTCAACATGGCGCTGCACTATTAAATATGAAGATATTATAATCCCTGTTCTGAGGTTTGTAATCAAGTCTTAAAGCCTTATTATAGAAAAAGTAGAAAACATACTAGTTCCATACAGATGTTGATGTTACACGCAGTGTAGATGTAAAAATTATTTGACATGATTTTCAGAAGCTATTGCAAAGCATTCACTAAACAACCTCTTAAATCAGTCCATTGTCAAAAGGGGGTTGTGACTCACCGTAACCTGCACACATCTTGAGGTGTGAAAAAGGAATGTGATTATCAGCGATCGTATCAGGAGTGATATCTCTTTCTTTTGGAGGGATTACAGAATGGATGCAGATGTGTATCAACTACATATTAAGTCAGCATGTACTTCTTATATAATAGTTTACTAAGTAACCTATTAAAACTTAGTCATCATAGATAGTCTGTCAGTTGTGTTTTGGCCTCTCTGATAACAGAAGAGGATGTTTGTGTTTCTCAATAACTTTTCTCCTATTGACGAATCATTTGCAGTACTATCAGTGAGTGATATACAAGGTACTTGTTAATCTCATAAATTCATCCTTTACAATCCTGTACAGGACATACAGTATATACAGGATGCCAGTTGGATGGCTTGGAAATTGGGATTTAGAATGTACTGTATATCCTTCACGATGAATTCTCCATTTAAACTACAGGAATAAGTTTTGCACCGGCTATACTTAAAATGAATCGATGTGGTGTAATTTTTACAGTTGTGCCTTTATTTCTGACCAAATATTGAGTTTTGTGGAAGCTACTTTTTTAATTTTATAAACATAGCGATAAAAGCGCCATTTAACTTAATAATGATTTTTTGAGAATGAGATGACCGCCCCGGCAAGGCTGGCCGGCAACTCTCAGGAGCCCTGGCTCACCCATACGTCTCAGGCATGAGGCTGCCTCCGGTGGGGACACAACCGCTGGTCTCTGGACCACAATTCTTCGCTGCCGCTGCTAGCGCGGGCATGTCTCCGTTAGATGCACAAGCGGCCGCCATTAGATTCGCCTTGCCCGCCCCGGGCTCTTGGCTCGCCAGTGCGAGGCTGCCTCCGCTGGGGACACAAGCGCTGGTCTCCGTACCACAATTATTTGACACTGCTGCCACCGCTACCACGAGCCTATCTCCATTAGACGCACAAGAGGCCGCCATTAGATTCGCTTTTCCCGCCCCTGGATCTTGGCCCGCGGCGCCGGAATTGATTTCTAGCATGAGGCAGCCTCCGTTAGAGTCACAGGCCTCGGTCCCTGGGCCTCATATCTTCGGCGCCGCTGCTAACGCTAGCACAAGCTTGTCTCCGCACAACGCGCAAACGGCTGCCATTCTCTCTCTTCAACAGGCACGCCCCACGTTTTCATTGGCCACAGCCGCTGCGATGCCAGCACCTCCACACGTGCATGCAATGGAACCTCCACCAGTCTCCAGCAACATCAGAGCGCAGATTTTGGCAGAAGTCCAGGCTGCCGGCGCTCGAAGCGGACCCCATGCCTATTCTGTACACATCCAAATTCGAGACCTGTCGCTCCTCAGGGAAGCCCAGCGAACACTCCTTTCCCGTATCATCTGATAGTCTCGGATGTTAGTTCAAACCTCAGCCACTTTGACGCATGACTCCCTGAAGATCGCATCACCTTCGGACCAATCGACTCAAGCAGGTGTCGCATTCACAGTTACCAGTTGTCCAGCTTTGTCACCCGGGAAGGCCTCCGGAGGAGATGGTTCTCACATCTGGGGCTCGGCTAAGCCAGTCTTCTTTGCTGAAGGCGGCACCACAATACAGTTTGTTAACAAGGCAGCCAGCTCTTCCATCTCACGACGTTGTTCTCAAAGTCTCGAAGACTGCACCACTCGCAATGGAGACAGTATCGCAGCAGTAACCGCCCCGCAGGGGCCCAAGCTTCCTACCAGTGCTCTGCAGCACCAGTCACAACTTGCCATGAGGTCAGTATCGCAGCAGCGATAGCCCTAACGGGCCCTCATCCTTTCGTTTCTACAAAATTTCAGGTTGCACCTCCGTAACGCACTACATGGCATTTTTGGGGGGTGTATGCGTACTTCGGCGGTTGTCCAGCTCTATTTTGCATTTGGGGGGTGTGTTCTGGGCTCGAGCCGGTTCCGAGCCCGGAGCACTTGCTCTGAGCAGGGTAGAGTGCTCCGGATTCGGATAGATCCGGCGAGCTTGGAGTCCACTCCCTGTACAACACGCATAACCTGCATTCCCATGCTTTACCATCTATCCCAACAAGGAGCTGTTTATCGGCGAGGGCGAACGCGTGAAAGCGGATAGTGATCGCCACGAGCGCGAGGCTTCAAAACTGGACCAAAGATCAAAGACTAGAGCTGTATCTGAATTCTCCTATAAAGTGGGTATGGCCAGATATGAATGGGCATGGCATTAAAGTACCGCAAATGAGATTTTACACTGATCTGTCTGCACTGTGAACACAGAAAATACAAAATACAAGTGGCGAGAGCACAGATGTTTAACCAATTAAAACATTACTCTAGAAACCTAGATAAAACTGGAAATAGAGAAGCCTTCTACCGGCCCGTAGGTAGGCAGCAGATGTCTGAACGTCTGCTTGTGTTTAAGGAACAGACATGCACCAGTGTGAGATTTCTGCCAGAATACAAAGTCACTGCTTACTACTGTCTGTTTTTATATCGTTGCTTATTTTTCAATCATCTTATTACATCTGATGAAAAAAACTTCCTTGTATATATAAAAAAACACTTTTTTCAAAAAGGGGCTTAACTGTGCCAAAATAGATTTGTTTTCCTCATGACAGACATGACTTTTCTGCATGCCATAAAAATACACAGCCTTTTTGTCATATGGGCTCCTCTCTACAGCATTATTTTAGCCTTTTGTTTGGATTTAAGGGCAGTCCAAAACACAGCCATAAGCTTCTGAAGATTTCAGTGACAAAAAAATTCTAAAATAATGATTTATTCACGGTAGTGTTTGCAGCTCTTGCATGCAGGTTTTTTCTAATGACCAAAACCTTCAAAGCAAAAATATATATGGTATGTCTCCATTTTCTTGTATAGCATTTAAACAGAGCATTCAAAGCAGGTTCCATCAGTGGCCTTCACTTTTCCTCTGAGCTTACATCAACCAGAATGGCCAATAGTCAAAAGTACATTGGTCCTAATCGGAATCTGAAAGCATATGAAATCCCTATAAAAAGTTGGCAAATCAACATTTCATAAAGGTGAAAATGATCAGGAATGTGTGTAGGAGAACGGGTGGGGTTGGGCCGAGGGGGCTCTGATGTACTGCACACTCAATTTATTACATTCATACATTTGCCAGAAAGATTTCTCAAACACACATTTAAATTCACACTCGCTTTTTGTTGAGGCATACGGACTCTTGTTCACGGCTGATTAATCTGAGGACATTTCGTGTCAAATAGTTACTGGCAAAATGGAATACAATACTGAAATAGTTCCCTGTATTTAATAAATTCTTTGCACTGAATGTTTCTGTCACTTCGCATTCAATAAATCTTTGATGGGCGACAGAGCATTAAAAACACTTTCATCCCGATAAAGATCACAGTATGCCGATACATTTTTAAATGCAGTTTATTGGACATTAAAGTATTATCACACACAGAGGAGGATAAATAGAAAAATACAAAGATATTTTGTCTTAAATAAATGAAATATGCACTGTAACAAAACAAAATATTAGAGGTGGAAAAAGTCAACGTTAAGCAAGTAACAGTTTAAAAAAGGTTTTGCCATTTGTTTGACAAGATGACAACATGGGGATGATTGCTCGATGATACACAACCATGAGAACTTATGATGTTGTTCAGAACAGGCGTAGAAGAGGATTAGCATCCGGTACATGCAGCAAAAGCACATATTTCACAGACATCCAAAGGCACTGAAGCTGCAACGCCGAGAGAACATAAATTCAAGTTAGAACAAGATTTGTTTGTCAGTTAAGGAAATGTGACATTTCTTGTGTGCTCTCAAGTCTACACAACATACAAAACATTGAGTGTGAATTTGAAATAAACCAGGATTCCTACCAAGTCTAGCAAAAGACAATGTTGCTCCTTTTTGCAGACACAGGGGCACAAACTCCTGCGGCAGGGTCGGACTGGCACACACAGAATAGTAGCTTGTCTTGGCCAGGCGTGGGTTTTGTGTTCGAGGTTGGGCGCTCAGCTGCTGGAGAACTTTCACAGATTCTAATGAAAAGGAAAATTCTCCCTCCTGCGGGAAAATAAAAGGATAAGTTAATTTCGCAATACCTTTATTCATGTTGAGCAATGCATCAGCTTGACCACTGCAGTTGAACTTGAGAATTATTTTTATGTTTTAATTTGCAATAGAGGAGAATGACTGTGAAAAACAAGAAAAGTAAACAGCATACCTGGACCTGGACAGCCTCAGAGATCAGGCAAAGAGCCATAACCATGAGCGCAACTGACAGAATCGTCTTCATTCTGAATGGTGTAGCTGGTTCTTCTTCACAAGTATTTAGCTGTATGTTTTTCAGGTATCGAACAATCTCTACTCCTCTTGTTTTCTTTCTTCTCTTTTAAAGGAACTAATCCTCAGCCTAGCTCTGTCACAACCAATCAGAGCTTTTCATTTTTTCCTCCGCAGTTAATGAATAAAGAGGACACATTTTACAAGGCTGTAAAATGGAATTCATAAATCCTATGTGACCTCATCTGAAGTGTGATGTGTGCTTTTATGGGCCTATTGATGTCTAGTTAAGGGTTAATTAATAACCCTACAGTGAGCACACTACAGGGCCTTTGGGTTTGGAGTATGAAAATGCCAAAACAAAATGGTACTATATGTCTTTTTGCACAAATACACTTTTTTGTCGTTCACAGGCAAATCACTTAAACCTTGAGTGATTGTACTAAAATATTCATAAGTGTTAATTCATTCATTCATTATGCAAAACAAGTCACAATGAGGACCTTTAATGCCCCCTTAGATGTTTCAAGAGGAATAATAGACTACACAGATGTCTCTCCAGCTATGTGATATAATTATATCAAGATTTGAAATACATACCTTTTTGTCATTATTTATTCACCCTCATGTCATTCAAAACCTGTATATAACCTGTATTGAACACAAAAGAAGATATTTTTCTAAATGTCTCAGTGATTTTGTGTCCATACAATTGAAGTCAATGGGGGTCAACGTCATCAAGATTTTTCTAAATATCTTATACTGGAGAAGAAAAAAAGATTAAATAATGAACAGATTTAAATGTTTATGTGAATTATCCTTATCCTAAGTTATGGCTCTCTGTCTGAATAATATCTAAATATAACCTTTTTCTATTTGATCATAAACATTGACACCGCCTCAAATATAATCTCAGACAGGACGTTTTGGATAGACTTCTTCCCTCGTGGTTGATCTGTTCTAACCATCCAAGTTGATCCAAGGTCGATCATTTGTCATGCTTGTCTTTGATTGGCATTTCATTCAAGACTCAACATTGATTATTACAATCAGCAGGTTAATGTCAAATTTTAGGAGAGGCTTCATTGTGAGAAGGCTGGACGGTGATGCCTGTACCTGGCAGATTGATGATGTAATATCATTTCAACACTGCTTATCTGTCAAGCCTCTCCCTGACGTTGTCAAGATCCTCGATTGTTCACACTGCAGACACAGTCATGACCCCAGGCCGTCATGTCCACAGTTTTCATCACAACACACGTCTGTCACGTACATGCCAAAAAGTAACAAACAGGTAGAATCCCACACTTGTTTGTATAAAATAATCTGCTGTGGTTTATAAGGGTGGGACACGATGATTATTGTGTGTGGTGTTACGTTATTATTGTTAATATTCCTCTTTCATTTGAAGAAGCCTTCTGTTAAAGCAGCTTTATGATTTTGTACCAATGTAGCAGTTAGAAAACAATAGCTTTGAGTTACACGGAAACAGCCATGTTGTCGTTAAAGGCTTGTTTTAAGCTACCTGCCAGAGTTGAGGTCCTTAAAGATGTGTGTTAAGAGAAAGAAAAAGGGTTAGTGTACATACATTTTTATTTTCATTTGTCTGTCAAGTATTCACAGAAGGGATGGGTTTTAAGTCGTTTTTTGAAGGTTGTGAGAGATGTGGTTGACCTGACCGAGTTAGGAAAGAATGTTCCACCAGGTAGGAGTTGTGAAGGAGAATGAGCGGGAAAGCGATTTAATGCACTTATGACAAGGCAACACAAGATTGCTTGTTTGCTGAACGCAGGGTTCTTGATGGGGTGTAGGAGAGTAGGAGGGTGTGAAAGTATGCCGGTGCAGATCCAGTGATATTCCTGTAGGCAAACATCAGTGACTTGAATCTAATATGGGCTTCAACTGGTAGCCAGTGGAGAGATGTTGGAAGACGAGGCGTGCTGCTGCATTTTGAATCAGCTGAAGTGGTTTGATAGCCTTTGCAGGAAGACCAGCAAGCATTGCAGTAGTCCAACAAATCGAATGTTGAATAAGGCAAATCGCCATGATCACGTTGTCTTTGCAATGTGATCATTGAAGGACAACTGTTCATCAAATATGACTCCGAGGTTCTTGGCTGTTTTGGAAGGAGTGGTTGTGGTACTGCCAAGTTGGATGGTGAGATCGTGTGGCACCGTGGGGTGTGCCGGAAACACGAGTAGTTCTGTCTTAGCCGGGTTCAGCTGGAGGTGATGCTCTTTCATCCAAGCTGAGATGTATTCTAGGCAGGCTGTTAAGCGAGCTGATACAGTGGTATCATCTGGGTGAAACGAGATGTAGATCTGGGTGTCGTCAACATAACGGTGATACGAGAAGCCGTGTGCCAGTATGATGGGTCCCAAGGATGCCGTGTAGATGGAAAAATCTAATTCTCATATAATGGACTTAAAACTATTTAGCAGTCACTGCTTCAAATATCTACAAGAGCTTTATAAGCACCATGCATTACTTTTTAATGCTAAATAAGCTATCACACGTTTATGTGGGACGACATGTGCCAAAACATCCTTTGTTTATAATGCATATTATAAAAACAGGGCAGCAAGAGAAAAAATTATTAAACTAGCTCTGTGAAATCTTTCACCAATGAATGATATCAAATGGATGACTGCAACACTAACCTCCTACTGACTCACACCATTGAAACCTAATTAAGCTCTTGTGCTCATGATCTTTGTATCTGGGAGGAAAAAGGGAACTTCAAATATGCAACAGTCTTATTCACAAAGCAGCACATATAAGGAAATAAAGGAAGTTACTGTGTAATGCTTTAGTATATCAATAACTTTTTATGCTGGTTGAAAACTAATCTGATTCATTTGGTGTTTTAAAAAACTATTTTAAATACACAGTCTACAAATTTTATTTTCATACTTTGGCAATGACATTTAGGCCGTTTAACATTAACAATAATATAAGGAATGGAATGTGGATTTGTCATTAAATCGTGTTGACGCTGACTCTTTCACATTTTCCGAGGAGGCACAGCTTTTTCCTTCTTGAGAATTCAAATATCCAGTCTGCCCTAAACAACATGAATATCACAACGTGTTTGAGTTTACTTCAAACATTATATTAAATATCACTTCAATTTCAACTGTTTGCTTTCCTACATTCATTTCACACTCTGGTAGTTAGAATTTTCATTTTTGGGTGAACCTTTATTGGATTAACATTAAAAGATATGAGACACAACAATACAATCAATCAAAACCTAAAGACTACATTATAACCAAGACTTTTTTTGTTTAACTACATAACTATATATATCAGGTACCACAAATAACTTTTCGAACACATGAGTATGTACACTCTCACACCCCATCTGGGGAAAAACACACAGTTTTATAGGCGCATATGCGTCATTTTAAAGATGGTGCACTCTTTGTAGTTCTTCATTCTGTCTATTTGATGTACAGCCACTTCCATAAATGTGGGAGCCCTTTTCTTATCTGTCAGTCTGTTGTAATATCTTCACTTTGTTGTCACATTGTAAGCTATAAAGGTGAAAATAACTCATGAGGTGAGTTTAACCACTGCACGTAAAAGTTGAGGATCATATACTGTACATTAATATTCTCTCTTGTGAAGACCAGTATTGTTGGTTTTGTTCATGTTGATAAACTATTGACTGACTAACTGCTTATCCTTATGTTTATTTAAATGAACAGAAGGCAAAATACAACTGGCCATAATGCAAAACTGGGTAGTTTGTTTGGATTTGCAAAATGGATTCAGTTCAAATTCATTTCTATAGCTCTTATCAAAGTGCTTTACAGTGAATGTGCAGTGTCTTTTCACTTGGTATTTCAGATCATAGTCTAATTACAATGAACCCACTTGAATATTTTAAAATCTCGTACAAAACACATTTATAAGATTCTCTCTCCTTCTGACCGTACATAATAATCTTTGCCCATCAGACATTATGTCCTGTGGGGTTTCAATAGGTAATTGTGACAATTGTCAACGTTTTTATGGTGTGACAGCTGTGCTTTCCAAGGGAGGGGTGGAGTTAGAAATTGGTTGCAATTTGCAACCTTTACCGCTAGATGCTTCTAAATTTTATACACTGGACCTTTAATTCAACTATATTGGTTTCTGATGGTATCTACTGGTAATGTCAAGGCTCAGCTTTATAATGTTTGTAAAAAAGTTAGTTAGGTGATGATTGACTCACAAGGTTGTTGGTTTACAATTGATCTCTGTTGTTCAAACAGTACCTAAGCGAGAATCATTATGAAGTGAACTGAGAGCTTACTCATGGGAGAATTTGTTCCAGTGATTGGACCGTTTAACACAAGGCCGTAGTAGAAATGCTCTCTGATGAGCGAAGCTTAAAAAGGCTAAGCGTGACCAAGCTAGGTTTTACAGACCTGTGAATAATAACAGCTTCACAATGTCACAGTTGGCTGGTAGATGCGTGTGTGAACTGTACGTGCGCTGAATACACTGAAGCTTTGAACATGGCCAATCTAAATCACTGTTTGATTACTACACATTAACTCATTATGACCACAACCTTATTTGTTTAGTTTTTTGACCATTTTTTGTGCATATGCACATAGGTGTGGAGGTGCAAATACTAGATTAACATATTCATATTTGCTATACATAATTGCATAACAAATATGTAAAAATAAATAAAATCTTACAAAGAATTACAGCTTAGGGCTACATTTGATGAAATAAATGACCAGCACTACACAAAAATGTCCTAACATTCTGCAGGGGTATATTGTCTTTTGAATGCTTTTCCTTTATGATTTGTTGTGAGTTGTAGACCCATGCTATCTCACATGGTGATCTGTATCATTGTATATCTGTATATCATGTATTTCAACGGTTTCCCTTGAATCATACTGACGTTTATATAGTCTCATCTCATCTCATCTATAATCACATTTTTTTTATGCATGACAGTTTAATCCAATTCTGCACTCATTATGTTTTTGTAATTCTCATTTTTTTATCACAACCGTGATATGTTTTCTGGGCTTCTAATTTTAATTATAAAATGTTAATTCTGGTGCGGTGATTCACGGTCAAGCAGATGTTTCCACCTACTGCTCATCCGATGGATGTTTCATAAGTTAATCGATCAAATAAACTTGACATGACAGATAAAGATTCATTTTTGAGTGAATATTTGTGTGTATTACATAGCAGTGGGAAACACAAAAATGCACATTGACACAGTCTCTCCCTTCCATCTCTCAGCACCTATTGCATTTTACTCAGACACGTGCTCTGCCCTCTTTTGGTGGACTCTATAAAAACTCGATAATTAAATATGAATTATTGTGATTTATTGGTATTTGAAAAAGCATTACATTTATTTTAGTATTTCGGGTTAAAACCTTCACAAAGTGTCTCTAATGTTACATGAATATTACATTTAGTTGCACAAAGCACTACCCGGCACTTACAATTCCATTTGTTTTATGCATAAATGGCAGGCAGTCTTCAACATAACTTTACTGTATAAACTGTAACATGCAGATCGAAAATGCAAATATGTGCAGAAAACAAACATCACATTTTCGAGTGATTCCATTCCAAACCATTTGAAAACACTGAAAATGGATTTGAATGTAGCATAAAAGAGAGACTGCATTTGAAATATAATTGATTGATATTGGAGACGGACGAGGGAGCGCGCACAGGTTGACGCGTACACTTTGCATCCTTTGCGTCCTGGTTAGTTCACTCCACTTTGAAGTAGACATGCGCACACAATCAAAGCCATGTCTGTTTGATTTGCCCGTAAAAGCATCGAAAACCGAAAACCAAGAAGGATAAAAGCCTGAGGGCTTTTCATCTCACATGTGATTTGGGTGCGCATTCGCTCCAAACATCAGTCACCTAACAATTCAGGCAAAGGGAGACATCGTGGCATCTCTGTCTGCACGAGTTTGCAATTTCACACGATTGTTTTCAAGACACTGGAGCGAATACAAACACCATGAAGTTAACGGCAAGTCTCCGTAACGCGCACCAGTCTGGATGCGATTCGTGTGCACGGCGGACGCTGGAGAGGTGCGTGTCTTTCTGCTTGATTTTGTACTACTTCTCAACACTACATGATAAAACCATTACATGTTTCTTTAAATAGCATTACTACGAAGAAAGTAACATAGAGTTTTAATACCAAATATTAGTCGTTTAGGGCATCAAGCAAAAATACATGCATGCAGCAAAAAATACATGAACATATATTACTGACTAGTTATTCTACATCTGGACAATGAACCTTATAATTTCTCAGAAGGTATCAGTCAAATGTGCTGCGTCTAAATATTAGATGCGATTCGTTTAGCTCGCGTCATTCAAGCATCGACATTGAAATGAAGAGTGATGTTTGTTCAAGAAATCTAAGCCATCTTTAAATGAATGATTCCTTATAGATTGGGTTGCACTTACTTTGCACCCCTTTGATTTCTTTATAATAGGCATAGTTAATAATGTAGAGTGACTTGTCGTTTTAATTTAAATGTGATTTGTTAAATGTGTTTACAGTTTGTTAAATAGCAAATTCGATGAGGTCTTGTCAGGAGTATAAAAAGCATAAAAACGAAAGGGAGAAGAGAAATAAAAACAATCAAAATCTTGTCTTATCAGGTTACTGTTGTAAACAACCTTTATATTATTTTCCTATTATCTCCCTGACACAGGTCTCTATCATTCACAATGTGGAATCTCAGAGGCAGCGGTTTCTAAAGCAGTGCTGACTTAAAAACTGTTCATTTACGCATTTCATCCTTGGAAAGCCACAATGGCTATGAGCTGCCTTTGTGAGCCTGTCAATGGATCCGAGCAGGACTTTGTCTTCTGCAACAGCACCACATTTAACTTTACCGGCAACGAAAGTGGACGCTGTCACCTTCAGACCCTGGATGAAGTTCTGTTTAGGATTCTGGGCCCTAGACGATCTCCATTCTTCTTTCCTGTAACCTTTACGTACATTTTCATCTTCGCCACAGGAGTCGTGGGAAACCTCCTGACCTGCACCGTAATCATTAAAGACAGGAAGATGCGAACGCCTTCAAACCTCTACCTCTTCAGCTTGGCCATCTCAGACCTGCTTGTGCTTTTGTTCGGGATGCCCCTGGAGATCTATGAACTTTGGCAGAACTACCCCTTCCCGTTCGTGGAAAGCATCTGCTGCTTCAAAGTCTTCTTGTTCGAGATGGTATGCTTTGCATCCGTGCTCAATGTCACAGTGCTGAGCGTGGAGCGCTACATAGCCGTTGTGCACCCGCTCAAAACCCGCTACGCCATAACTAACAAGCACGCCCAGCGGGTTATCTCTGGTGTTTGGGCCATATCACTGTTCTGTGCCATTCCGAACACGTCGCTCCATGGTTTGCAGTATCACTATCTCCCAGAGAAGGTGCTGGAGTCGGCCACGTGCAACCTCCTGAAGCCCAAATGGATGTACAACTTGGTGATCCAGGTAACCACAATACTTTTTTATTTTGTCCCCATGATGGTGATCAGCGTGTTGTATCTGATGATTGGTCTGACACTGGGAAAGGGACAGAGGCAGAAAAAAAGCAAACTGGACAAACAACATGGCAATGACAGCTGGAAAATTCATTTGGATCATAGACGGAGGAGGCAGATCACCAAGATGCACTGTAAGTGACAGATAAAGATTTACATTAAAGGTCCAGTGTATCATTTTTTGGAGGATCTTTTGACAGAAATGCAATATGATATACATAACTATGTCCTCAGAGGTGTATAAAGACCTAACATAATAAAGCGTTATATTTTTATTAGAATTACACCGTAGTGCTTGGAAAGAGAGTGGTGGAGCGAGGGGGCTGCAATTCGCAGCATGACCACTAGATGCCGCTAAATTTACTACACTGTACCTTTAGTGCATCAAACCAAAGTGTAACATTATGCAAGGCATTGTAAATAACATTTCCTAATTCTATTAGTTTTTTAAATGAAGATAAAACAGCTAAGGCTGATGAAATTGGCTACATTTTGGTGACATTGCAGCTACAACTGGTGCATTTAATCACAATGTGTTAATTATTGTGCATTGTCCCTGAAACGGATAAGGGTGTACCAAATGAACAATCTGTTTAGCTGGAATGGTTTTTACCACATATAATAATTAGTATTTGGGATTAATACTTGTAATAATAATAGTCTTTTTGTCTACTTTTGCACAATATCTGCAAAATCCAGATTGCAATCTACCCAAATGTATTAGTAGCAAATACAGCATGGGTGAGTATCCATCTAAAAGCATCCATCTGGTTAGTTTTCATTATCGGGAAAACCCTGACTAAAGTTAGTAACAGATTTTATTCACACACACATCTTTTCTTGAGTAGCTCTTTAAAGGAATTGTTCACTTTCAACATACATTTTCATGATAATTTACTCACCCCTGTTGTCATCCAAGATGTTTATGTATTTTTTTCTTTAGTTGAAAAGAAATTAAGGTTTTTGATGAAAACATTCCAGGATTATTCTCCATATAGTGGACTTCAATGGACTCCAATCGGTTAAAGGTCAAAATTACAGTTTCAGTGCAGCTTCAAAGTATCTTAAAAAAAAAGATATATATGCGTTATAAACACAAATGCTCGCCTTGCACTGTTCTACGAAGTGTGTTGATGACTTCACGTATTACGTAGTTACGTTGAAAAGGTCACGCTTGACGTAGGCAGTACCGAGTCAGTGTTTACAAATGTGGAGAAGGAGGACTGTTCAAAAGTTGTTGAATGTTCAATGACACGCATTCATCGTCTTTGTGTCAGTTTTGTGTTTAAAATGGTAATTTCATGTGCCTACGTCAAGCGTGACCTTTTCAACATAATTACGTAATCTGTGAAGTATTACGTAGTACATGGGGACTTTAAAGAGGATATAAAATTATAGGTTTGTTACAGCATACTCTATTAGAGCTGTTTAATTACGCAGGCAATTGGAAGCTCATTGCACTGTGTGTTTGAAGTGAATTCATACTGTGATATATTTGTGATATATTCATACTTCGTGTAGAAGGGAAAATAAAGCATTTCATAAAGCATTCATGCAGATCATAAGATAAAGATAAATGTAAACTATTGTACATTCTAAGTAAAACATCAAAAGAGTAAGTTCATAGAATGAGTCATGGTGTTGAATGACAGATGTAGTTTTATTAAACATTATAAACAATAAAAAAATTACGAGTTTTTAAATAAGGATGGCTTGTCAAATGATGCATCAAGTGCTTAAAGGGATAGGTCTTCATTTTGTCTTCTGCACAACAACTAAGAAGATATTTTGAAGAAAGCTGGTAACCGAACAGCAGCAGCACCCTTTCTATTGTATGGACACAAAACCAATGCAAAGTGAATTGGTGCCAGTTAACAACTTTTAAAGGGACCAAGATGCCGGTGCAACTTAGGATCTTTCTTATAACTTATAACAATAATTGACCTAATGTCTGCTCTCTATCTTTTAACAGTCGTGGTGGTGTTAGTCTTTGCCATCTGCTGGGCTCCGTTCCACATCGACCGACTGTTGTGGAGCTTCATCACGAGTTGGACGGACCACATGCATAACATATTCGAGTATGTGCACATAATCTCAGGTGTGCTCTTCTACCTCAGCTCCGCGGTTAACCCTATCATCTACAACCTGCTCTCCAGTCGCTTCCGCGAACGCTTTCTAGCACTGGTGTGCCGCCCCCTGCCATCGAGCTCTTCTCGCAATGATTCAGTTCCTTTCTACATCATCAACAAATACCCCTCCACTGATGCTCAGCGTCCAGGGTGACCGCAGGGACACGGGCAGCGCACACCCCTTTGTGATTATCAGCAGTGGCTGGAAACAGGAAAATGAATGTGCCACGGTTCTGTGGTGGTGGGGTGTGTGGTTGCATTTGAACGTTTGCCGGTGGCATATACATTAAACAGTTCCTTAAAACCACATGTACATTTAAAAAATGTTAAATAAGTGCCATTTGTTATCAAGCTATTTACATATGATCATCAGGTTCTATGAGCATTCGTATTGAAGGTCGTTACAGTATGACATAATTGCCGCTTTACATCTAATTAAAGATATAATTGAAGATCATTAAATGCAAATGAAGCACATTTTCAGTCATTCAGATGGTTTCATATTGTATAAAGCCCATAACTCTGCCTTTTTCCATTCAGTTTGGGCATTGTGCATTTAGATGATCTATTTATGCAGATCATTAAAACATCCCTCGCTGTCTCTATGTCTATCTATCCATCACGCGGATGGCATGTCTCTCCTACACATAAAAAAATAAATATTGAATTTCCTATAACGCTTATTATGGATCGAACAATAACCGTTTCGAATGAACAACATCTGTTATGTTTAAAAACAGTTGTATGTGTCACAGGGACATTTACAGTCAAGCATGCAAACATATTTTCTGGTTCCATTTTCCACAAGCACTAGAAGAGCGATGGAGCACTTTATGCTAGGGCGTCATCGACAAAACTACACAGTGAAAACAAGATAATAAAAGCTGCATGGAACATTCATCTTTACAGACTATTCTGGTAAATTGTGTATTTAAATGAACAATAAGGGACTTTAGGGTACAAGGATGCGGTGTTCCATTGTTATTTTTAACATTGTGCCAAAAGTGCTTCATCAGATTTTATGTCATGAGAATTAGATTGTAATATTACTTGTAATTGTGTATTGCAATCAGTCCTTTCTGTAGCACCACTTGTAGAGCATATAGCAACGCCAATGTCATAGCTTCGTTTACCAAGCGATGCTCATACAGATTGAATGCACTGTGTAAAGCTTTGGATAAAAGCTTTTGTCAAATGCATAAATGTAATGTTAGCAACAGAGAAATGTGGTTTTGATATCAAATTAAACGTAATTTTTTTTTAAATGTTTCTGTACTCATGGCCTGGTCTTTGTTCTGGTGTTTGTTATATTTACAATTCTTCCATCATGGTGATCTTGCCTGTTGGCAGTTTAATCTACCAGTTCACCTTGCTGTGACAAAGAGCTGAATGGAAAGCTGTCTTTTAATTATTTTATTTAATTCTTAGATGTGAAATACTGAAAAATGCAATGTATTAAATGGATGGTTCACCCAAAAAGGAAAATACTGTCTTCTACTGAACACAAACGGTATTTAGAAAAATGTTGGTAAATTAACAACGGCGGTACGACTTCAATCATCAGTGCATCAGTTTGTGTCCATACATTAGAATTGAATGGGTACCATCGTCTGGTTGGTGAGCAACATTATTCCACATATCTTTTTTCATGTTCGGCAGATGAATGTCAGTCATACAGGATTGAAATGACAAGATAATGACAATTAATTTGATAATATAATAAAACAATACAACCTAATTGAACCCCCAAATGTGTTATGCAATCTATAAACTCAGTTTATTAGTTTTGATGATCAACAATTATTCATTTTAGGGCGCTCATTTAACAATCAACTAATTTACCGGCATACAATAGGATCTACAAGGCTCATTTTGCATAAATGACATTTGGAGGTCAGAATATCCAATTGTAATGGCACGAATAATAAAACAGGTGACCATGACTGGCTAAAATAACACAAAGTTAAACAACACAAATAATAGTTTAAAAGACACATGGACCCTTCACTATGCTTGAACATTGTAAGTACAATAACGTGTGAAACAAACTGTACAAAAACATTCTTATATACAATTGCATATGCAGTAAGTATATTTGAGAACCTGACAATAGGGGTCATGTATATATACAAGGACTTATCTATGTACAAAACAACATTTCATCACACAGAGAACCAGCATAGAGAGGTAAAATAGAACCAAAAGGTGACGTTGTCATTTAATCCAATCTAGCCAATATATATACAGTATATCTATCTATCTATATCTATCTATATATATCTATATATATATATATATATATATATATAAACCCCTAGGTTTTTAAATCACAGTTTTTCTAAAGTCTTTCTTTAGGAGAATGTGGGTCTGCGGGTTATTCGAACCACATTATACGTGTTAAGCCCAGGAGCATCAAATCCTGGAGAAAGCCCCTTCTTGTCAAAGACGTAGAAATTAAAAAGCTGCCCATCCTGAGCTTCAAGCGACACCGAGGCTGTGTTTACGCGTAACAGACAGGGGTATTCTTTCTCAAACACCACTCTGAAAACCCGGTCCACAAGGAAATTCAATTTTATGGTCCGATAACGCTCGTGGATGAGATCTTCTATTTGGGGTCCAAACTGCTGCATGATCAAGACGCCATCTGGCCCTGCTTTAATTTCATAAAAAGTAATATTGCCGTAAGTGTAAAAGCCCACGTATGGTGCTGGGTTGGGTGGTGGATTCAAAACCCGCCTGGCTTCCCTGAAAGCTCTCTCCATGGCTGGAATTATATACGAGTAAGCTTTCGACACAACGTCTTGGTTCTGTGGCCTTGTGCCCGCCATTAGCACCACCAAGCCTAGCTTGAGACGAGGGACCAAAGAGAAAGTTGCAGAGTATCCATCTAAGTCTCCATCTTTGCGGAGCACTTCATATCCCAGCTGTTCGTTTACCTCCCATGGAGTTCCAGTCCGGTTGGCAAAGTAGTCTTTATCGCAGCGGAAAAGAGGAGTTAGCATGATTTTGAGAGTGTCGGGTTCCAGCAGCTTTCGGTGATAGGCTCCAAGCAACACCATGGCTAATTTAGCCATGTCGGCAGCCGTGGAATACATTTGGCCCGATGGACGGTACCAACCCAGGTCATACAGAGGTGCCGTCTGACCACTGGAGTAGACCCCCACGGCCATTTGACTCTGCATACCAGGGTTGATGTCAAAACCAGTGTCTTCCATTCCCAGCCTGCCCAGAATGTTGTCAGCGATCCATCGCTGGTAGTTTACACCTACTACTTTTTCAGCCAGTACGTGGGCCAGCAAAGAGAAGGCCAGATTGCTGTAGTGACATCTAAGATTATATTAAGACAAGAAAAGTTAGTTACTGCTTCTTTCAAATTACAAAGGCAGAAAGTTACCATCATCATCATGGTCCTGAAGACATTATCCAAAACGATTGCAGTACACATGAACACAAATTATGTTCATTTATAGTTGCTGGCAGAAACAAATATTGGTACACATTTCAGCTAAATGAATGCAGAGAAAACATACTTAGTTCCTGGATCTGCAACAAGCACATCATCTTGCAGGAGGCTGACAGCAGTTTGGGTCTTTCCTTTCCATAACAAGTTAGTTGCACGAAGCCTTCGAGGTAAACCTGCAGGATAAACTGTGATCTTTATTATGTGCGTTACAATTTAACGCAGACTTTAAATAAGGGCAGAGTTACCCACTTATACTCTGCAACCTCCTGCAGACCCACCGGTGGATTAAAGATAACTGTTTGTATGCTGTTTACATTCCATTCCACTTATATTCGATTGTAGATTTTTCTTTTATTCATATGCCTATTAATAATGTTTTTATATGCTACACATTTGCATTCTATACATAGCCTATATATTCTATTTAGATTCCAATTTGTATTCTATTATTCAAAATTTTGAATGTAAATATATTATAATTGTTTATAATAGCTAATATATATATATGTATTTCATACACTGGACCTTTAATACCTACTTTTCTATTACTTTCACTGTCTAATTAACCAGACCTACACTTGTATCATGCATATAACTGTGTATGTGATAAATAAATATTGAATTGATTATTTTATATGAACACATGGTATCGAAAGCTAAGAACCTCATCCAGTCCCATAAATTTCGCCTTTATACTACATAAAAGGACATAATCAGGTCTAAATCTTAATTCATCTCAACCAGCTGACACGGTGAGAAAGAGATAATCACGGTAATCACAGATATTAAATACATTTCAAAGACCTTTTTTTACTCTGAGCTTTTGTTTGCCATTAAATGAGGCTATTCAGAATGTTCAAAGAAACACTCATGATGACCTGCATGTCGGAATATTGCACACACCTGAGAACAAAACTATTATTTTAATGCTCGGTAGTTGTGCACAACCACAGCATTGCTCGCTTGTTAAGATTTGGAACCATCTACTAAAGAAAGAATGAAAATCAAAGGATATGAAAAATGCAGAGGCTGAAACGTACCAGAAAGCTGGCTGGCCATTCTTCTTAGTGTTACGGAGGACGATCGAATTTGAACCTCACCGCTGTCCAGAAAGATTAGGCCATCAGTGACATATTTAAGTTCGGAGTCTTTGCTTTTGCCCATGGGGTTCTTTATGGTAAAGCTGTCCACATACTTTTCGAGCGGGTCATCTAGAGAGCCCACCTTACCATCCTCCCATAACCGATATAGCATCAGAGTGGGAAACAACTTGGACAGACTCGCAATTCTGCAACAAACACAGTTGATAAAAAATGATTAGGTCTAAAAAAATAACATTTGCCGAATTGAAATGTGCCTGAAAATGTTCAGTATTTTGCTAAATAAACTAAATCATAGTGAGCTTGTTTAAAAGACTTTGATTGACATACTTGAGGGAAAGTTCTTTAAGAGTGTTCTATCATAAAACCCATTTTATTTTAATCTATATATGAACACAGAGGTCAAAACACCTACTGCATCAAAGGTGGATTACACAATATTTATAAATGTATTCCAGTCTAATAGTTGGAGCCTTCAAGACCCTTGAAACAGCGACAACTTTATCCCAAAAAAGAGCAAGAGAAAACTGCTCACAACAATACTCGCTAGAAAGAGAGACTAGTGCCTATGACCAATAAAACCATCATCTGTATTCAAGACAACACAAACTGCAAACCCTTTTACCTTTAGTTATAGTCTTTGACCACAGCTACTGTAAACGCAGACCTTGAGTCCCTGGGGCTTTTTATAAACCAGAAAGGAAAATACATCTAACCTCTAAATAAAAGGGCAAATTTAAATGTGAAAGCAAAGGATGAAAGAGAAATACTCTTTGCAAATAACCTTCTAAATCCAATTTTATTGATACTGAGATAACTAATTTGTTTGAGAGTAGTTTAGAAACTAATAAAAAAATTTGGAGATTCAACCTATGCATGGAAAAAATATTAATATTAGTCATATACATACGCAATACGTATACATAAAAGAAGGCATACTGTAAACATCTGGGATGCCATACGGGTGAATGTGAGAGAAATTAATTTTGGGGGGAATTATTCCTTTTTTCAGGCATATTTCAGGCATACAGAATCCAGTGTATACAGTTTGGATTCCTTACCATAGAGTTTAGATATATGCAAAAAGAAAACTGATGCCTGTCTGTTAATAAAAGAAAACAGCTGCAATTGAGATGAGACAGACCAATATCACAACAAACTTAAAGTTAAACAATGCAATAATCTTGTCAAAATGAGTAAATTGCATTTTTAAAAGCCATTTAGTCAAAGGCATAGAATGGAGAAAATAAGACTGCTTTTGTTCTTTCTGAAATGTCAGTTTATATGCCAGTGCCAGAAATGAGAGCTCCAATTAGAAGTGGACTTGAACTGATTAAATGGATAAATGTGGAGCTGTGTGCTTCTTCAATGAAGCTTAGGAGATGTCAGCATCACACCAAATCAACGACATGCTAGAAATTACACACAGACAGTAACTTGGCAATTATGATCTTGCTATTATGGTGATGTTCTTCGTATGTGACAGATGTCAAATGTGAAGGGGTGTATACCTCTGCGTAGCATCTACGTGAAGTCATTGAAACCAAATACACAAATTTCACACTCACAACAAATGGTATGGAAGAATCACAAATTATATTTACAAATGCATTTTTGACTTGTGAATGAGTCTTAAACACTTTTGATGGTATATGGGTCTCAATTGATGTTTTTAAAGCAACATGAATAAATGGGTTAACCCTGCCTGTAGATGGTGTACTCATTTGGTGGTGGAGAGTTTGGATCACTCCCATTTCTCTTGCCGAAGTTTCCAGTCCACAGTACTGTGTCATTATAAATTACAATGGCTGACAATGCGGGCAGGCTGATAGGGTCGATGCTGTTGCGCAACAGAGCGTCAACCTAAAAGATTACAATGATATTAGTATTATAAATCACACAAAATCTAAACCATTAAAGCTTTTAAGTTTTTGGTATTACAAAATGTATGTTTTTTTTCTTAAAGGGATAGTTCACCCAAATATTCTGTCATCATTTACTCACACTGTTTTATGACTGCACCTGTATGACTCCGTAGAACACAAAAGAAGATATTTTAAAGAAAGATGGTAACAGAACAGCATTGACTTCTACTGTATTGTATGGACACGAAACCAATTCAAGTGAATGAGTGCCAGTTAACAAAATTCTTCAAAATGTCTCTTTTGTGTTCGGCGGAAGAAAGACATTCATACATCTTTGAAATTCAAAAGGGTCACATTTCTCATTTTTGGGTGACCTATCACTATAACCCAGCTTAACTTATTTCCAAAGTAATTATGTGTCAAATCATGTTTTTGTAGCCTGAAAACGGAGTAAAACTGCCTTTGATATATTCATTAATAACCACAGTTTACATTTTAACAGATTTTCAATATACCACTGTCATGACTGCCTCCAAATATACTAAATAATTTTTAATGCAGCTTTCAAAGGAATGAAGCTGTTTCACACGAGTAATAGCCAAATGACCAGATTCCCAATGTGATGAGCATCATTTATGAGCTGGTTTTGCTTTAATGGAATTTGAAGTGTAAAGGGAATGTTTAAAATTCATGACCTGGATATCAGCAGGCGTGAACCTTGCAAGAAGGGCAAGTTTGGTTTTCAATTTTCACATGCTTACCTTTTCAAGTGCCTCTTTTAAAGTAGGAATGGGGTGTTCAAGAGTGGTGGGCTCAGGAAAGCGAGGGCACATTCGTACAGATCTTGAATTTTCATCAATATTTCCATCTAAAGATGGAACATATGCAAAGAGTGAAATGATGTACCAAGAAACAACAACAGTCTAAATAATGAATATGAAACTCTCTTATGCTATTTTATAGTATAAATATAAATCATACACATATTAAGGAAACAAATGTGTGCAGTTGCAGATAAGTTTTCGTATAAAAAAGACAACTGAAAGGTTGTCCGACATCTTAAGCATACTTAGTCATTCAATCCTTAACAGACAGAAAGTGGTTTATAGGATCGACAGATCATACCCTGTGTAAGCTTTCACACGTGCGCCTCTCACACCACAACTGGTAAGTATTGTAACAGTTGTTTATATTCTTCTGAAATTGTTAGATCTAAAAATGAATATTAATAAATAAAACTGTATTTATTTACAAAACTGTGAATAAAACATGTGATGCATTGACATTACGGATTTCAAACAGGGGTCTACTGACCTCTGAGGTTCTGCTAAGTTACCCCAGTTAAGCAATACCAAAGTGACCCAAGTTAAGCATTATTGCACAGACAGTAAAAGGGCGTTGTATAAAAAATCTACTTTTTGTTACATACCGGGCTCTAGTTTGGGCAGTTGGTACTGCCAGATGAAGCAAGAAGTCATAATGACAGACAACAGCAAGAAAAAGATCAGACCCAGATGAGTCCACTTCACCTTCATCTTGCTAGTTTTGGTCAGTCCATCCATGGCAAGTGCTGGGTTAAGCTGTTACAAACAAATGGATAACAAATACATATTAGCTGTATGTTTTGTGTGATGTGCAATTGCAATCAAGTTAAACGTACACTAAACAGTAGACAGTTTCAATAGCAACAACATAAACATTGTGTGGCCCAAATCTCGTAGGCCTCCGCAAATAATCGATAACTGTTGAGTAGTTTTAACTTAATTTAATACACAAAAGTATCTTAATATAAATTAATAATAAATTAAATTGAATTGTTATATTATAACCAAATAGACACAGACCGGAAGAAACGCATGTGCGTCAGATGAAACCGTCTACATGTCCTACAAAGGACGAGCTGGCTATGGTTAAAATAATCTATTGAAATGTAAAGCTCGTTGTCATTGTTTTAGCTTGTGTTGATGCTGCAACACCTTTGTAAATGAAAGCAGATGCGTTTTGTCAATGCAATTAAACAAAATTCTGCACAAATTCAAGAGGCCTTGCATTCCTCATCTAAAAAACCACCTACAAAATTGCAATATAAAACAAGCCAAACAAGCGAATTTGATCCATGGTGCAGCCAAGGAGATCAAATTATGATGTAAAACCGGATGCTAGCAGCTGATCAAACTTCTCAACAACAAGACTAAATAATGAAATATATATCAGGTCACTCACCGCAAGTAAGATTCCATTTGCACTTGAAATCCCATTACTCAAGAAGCCTTATACAGTGAATCTATATCATAAAGAGCAGTTCCGGTAAATCCTATGCGATAACTGTCACCACAACATGACCACTGGGAACACAAACACCTGACTCCTGTTATCTCCACTGTGGCATAATCCTGGCCACCAGATTCCCTTTTACAATTCAATTTCCCACCCCAGCGCCTGATCTGACATCATAATCCCTAGATTTACCCTTTACAATCCATCAGACCAGAGCGGTTCTTTATGTCAATCCCTGCAAATCAATTCACTAGACTGTTGTTTCCTGCTTCCCACTAGAGTGGCATTCCCTGATCTGGGAAAGGCCTAAGCCTAGGGTGAATCCAACTTCAAATGCTGTGATAATATTTGAAATATTATTTGATTCTAAACAATTAACAGTACAACGCCACAGACACATCTTTTGCCAGACACTCTAAAACAAATCTTTTCAGGCCATTAACGGGTGCTAAATTTGGTCTTGATCATTTCACCCAATCCACTTGTGGATAAAACACGTGAATCGCATAGAAGCCTGTGATTGGACCAACTGGCCTGTGGGTGGATCTTAACCTTTGGATTAGAAGGAACATTTAGAGCAGGATAAAAATAAATACTCAACGGTGAGATTATTGGAGTGTGAAGAATCCACAGACATCTTCTCTGACTCCTGAAAAATGAAAATATAGGGATGATCTAGGTGTCTCACATTACTCCAGAGTCACATTTACATTTGTATTAAAAAAACGTAGTTTCATTTAATAATACAGCTGATGTACAACATGAAATGTGTCGCAAAACAAAGCTTAAAAATGGCTTAGATTGTTGAACAACATTTGAATAGAAAAGGAGCATAGCTGTTTGATCAGCATTTAAAACAGAATAATTCATATCTAAGGGAAGTTGTCTGCCTGGAAAGAGGCAGACCACGGTTCAACATTCCTGAGTAAAATAAATGGATGGGGAAGGGGAAATGTATTTGCAAATCAGAATAAAAATCACAACACTCGGGTTCACAACAAAGTAACGCGAGAGCAGACGGTACGTCATGCGCCGATCGGTCTGCGCAGCACCGCTTCAAGTCAAACAAATAACGGATTGACTACATACGCTTTAAATGGACTGAAAACAGCTATATTTAACTTACGTGTAACTGTGGAGTATTCAATTATTTTGCTGTTGTTTCCTCGCGGCACCACAGCGGGTAAGTGTAAATGCACCATGAGAGGAGTGATGAAATGGCAGCAAAATAAAAAGTAAATTACACTGAGCTCGAGTTTGTGTGTGCGTGTGGTGCTTTGCTTTCATGATAAGCACAGATGGTCATGAACTACATAACGCGTGTGATAAAGGATCTGTGGATAGCTTGGAGAGCTTCCAGTAATTCAACAAAAAACAATATAATAATTATTTTGAGATTGGTAAACTGTCAATCTCAATCAATTATTATAGTATTTTTCTTACCTGAGGCTGGACTCCATCCACAGAGGTCTCCCCCAGTACGACCTTGCTCCCCATCCCCCCCATTTCTGTCATGAAATCAATGCAAAACACATTTAGACAAATGATTGACTCTTTCAAAAAACATATTTTCATGTTTTTATTAAAAAATACCAAAAAAAACCCATAAGGAAATCTTAAATGTAGATTTCCTCATGTTTCTCTTGGGCATTGCATGATTGAAAAAGATCCGGCAAGTATTGTTGAGTTCAGTATGAATCAGAATGCTTAGATTTACATGGGTAAAAAACTGAAATCAGTAAAAAAATCTGATTTAAAATTTTACATTATACAACCTTTATGCACTGTTAACAGCTCAACTATAAGAGCTTTGCATTAGTAATGCCAAAAGGTTATGGCTTCGATTCCCATTGAACACATACTGTATACTGACCCACTGTAAATGCATTGTAAATCAGTGGTGACCATTATTGGGTGACCTTACAGTATCCTTTAACATATGACACAAACAAAATAGGGTATATGCACACAGGACGATGACGTACTTCTGCTAAAATCGCTGCCAGCTAGATCACGTCTGCTCTCGTAGCACTAAGTGGATTCTTCAACAAGTGATAACTATGTGCCTAATAAGAAAACTTTCAAATTTCGGCGAACCGAAAGCACTACGGGTGAGCATTGTTAAGTCCCTCTGTGAACATGCTTCTAGTAACTGCAAAAGTAAGCCTTTTTTTATATTTGTTGATGATGTGCCTTGAAACGGTTAGGTAAAGCTTCTCCTTTTTGGTTATAGACGTACGGCAAAGTGTTTCTGACGTTGTTGATCGGAAACCAATGTGCACCCCTGAAGCGAAACGCCTTGTTCCCTATGGTGCAGGACGTAACAGAGCTATCAGAGATTTTGGCGAAAGGACGTCATCGCTCAATGTGCATATACCCCATTGGGAATTTGTAGAGTAAAAAAATCAATTATTAATTTGTTTTTACACCAAGGTCTGTCTGAATGCTGGATTCTGATTGGCTGGTAAGTGTGCATTAAAACCGTTTAATGCTAGCATGGATTACCCCTTACTTGTGTACTTACGCAACACTCACAGGAATTCGTGACATTGTCACGAACTGTAATCTATTAGTTTGTGTTTACTGACACAAATTTCCCCCTTTTTTCTTGTCACCCAGCACGACTTTCAATCGATTGAATTTTAATACACACGGATTTACGCACAGGCTTGTCTAAACTGCAGCCTAGGGCCCCCACCTGTTTAGGGGCCTCTTGTTGGCAGAGTTTTTATTTCAAATTTACTTCAGCGGGAACATAAGAAATATAACAAAATTGGCACATAAGAAATATAAAAAAAATACACAGTCGTTTGGATACATGTGACATTTGCGTCACATCTGTCCAATCAGCTGCAGGTAAAATCATGTACATAATTTTCATTTACGTCACTGCTATTTAGGGTGGCCATACGTCCGGCTTTTGGCCGGACGTATGGCGTATTTTAAGCCCCCTGTCCGGCGCAGCCTCAAGCCGGACACTCATTTGTCCTCCTTTTCGGAGTTGCGCTGAATCGGCCTTAAAAAACGCGCTGTAAAACCTTTATTGGGACGCAGCAGCACAGCGTCTGATGCCGTAAGATCTCCGGTCAAACAAATGATTGGCTGAAAGAGGTATCAAATAAATATCTGATATATCATTGGTTAAAAACGTAAACAAGCCTCCACGAATTGAGGTGGAGTCCACGTACTGGCTACGTCACATCATAACGTTAACATGCCGAAACGTCAGACTTCATTTAATTCGGAATGGACAAAAGAGCACGAATTCATATCAAAAAGCAGTAGAGATGCTTTCAATGGATTTTGCACACTATGTGAAGTGGACGTTAGTTGTAAAAGGGAAAGCCGCCATTGACCGACATGCCAGCACTGAAAAACATAAAGGTAACCGACGAGCTGCTGGTACGTCTTCCCTTAGGTCTTAATTTCGAGAGGCAACATCACCTCAGGATGACAAAATCTCCGCTGCAGAGCTTTGTAAAGTCTATCATGCAGTCAAGCATCACCAGTCATACAGGAGTGTCTTAAATAAATACAAATACTGTGAACAAACACTTTTTTGCCTCTGTTACACATAGGTCTACATCAAGATATGTTGTTGATCAAATAGTGTGGCAATGAATAAAGTAGGCTATTTCAGAATCCCTGTATCATGATACCATAGATATGATAGACAAAATTGTATTGTATTTACGAGTACACCAGATGCAGTTATTCTTGCCTCACTAAATGCCGCAAAGTGTCCTCCTTTTTGGTGTTATGGAAATGGCCACCCTACTGCTATTGAAAGACGGCATAGCGGCAAAACGTCAGAAAGAAAGTACAATAGTGGAGCACAAAAATACAAAGGTAAAAAGAACAACATGACTAAGATAGCAGCAGAAGGACTTACAGCTCGCATTGGCTAACAGTGCTGCGGTTGAAACAGCTGCAGCGGGATCCTTAGCTGTCGCAGAAGTTAGCTCATCATGTCATGGGTAGTATTTCAGGAAGCTATTCCACAATGACATGCATCTTTTACAGGTTGGTTTTAATTATGGCTTTGTTTTTAACACAGTTTATATAATACACAGTGGTTTGTGTCTCAGGAAAGATCCACTGAATCCACCGTATAATATAAACGCAATATGATGGGCATTCATACCTATTTTCAAAGGTGGCTCATTAGTGTGAATTCCTATTTCCTACGATCTCATTGGTATGTTTTGTTATGATTTAACCTTTCCCCTGCGACAATAGGTTTAGGGGCTGGGTAAGGGGAGCCATTTATCATTGTCTTGCCAACTCGTGAAACTCTGGATTTTCTCTAAATTAGCCTTTGCGGCTGTGATTTTAGGGTTTGGTGTGAAGTAAGGTCTCGGCTAGCCACATCCTAAAATATCTACGACTTCTTTTGATATCAGGCTAAAAGTATAAATGTGAATACACACGCAGTCTGTGTATTGAAAGTCGTGCTGAGTGACACGGAAATAAAGTCTTGCTGAGTGACATTAAAGTTAAGATATTCATAAGATATTCGTGTCCAGGGGTATTTTCGTGTCCATGAACATGAATGAATAGAGTCAAATTTTTGTGTCTATGCCACGAACTGCTGTGAGACTGGGTTGACTGACAGTATCGTGTCTAAAGTCTTTCACCATTCATCCTGTTATCTGTAGCTGCCACCTGGAAATAAACGATTCCTTTGCCCCTTCTTTGAGTTTTCGCAATATTATAAAGTCAGTTGATCATGGATTAGTCCCGCATGGACTGTTACCCTTAAGGTAAATAATAAATATATTACATTCTTAAGCCTTTTGCCATTTCTCAGTCAACTGAGCTCTGGGAACAATACCACATAGATCTGATAAGCACCCTGAAAATTATATTCAACTCTCGACTAGTAAACCTCAGAATTTCAGACAGTCTGACATCTAGGTTCCCTAAGGGCTAAACATGTCCAGCATGTTGATTTTTCACAGATCAATGCAGGTTGAAAACTAAACCAAAGGTGTTGTTTTGAGGATAAGTCAGTGTCCTGTGAGTATAGGGTTTAGGCTAGAATAAAATCATGTCTTTTAACAACATGCAACAAAACATTGGAAAGCATTGCTCAACATTTTACAGTAATGGTAATGGACAAAATGAAGACATTTCACAGTTTTTTTTTCATTTAGGTATTCTATGAATTAGAATGAACTGATGTTGTAAAGTCAGTGAAACACAGAATTTATGGCTTCATTAATCAATAGTAAATTGGCTTGTGCTACATTAGACTAAGTTTGTTATTATATCTCACGAGATGCTTTGTCACTAGTGCTTGGGAATTTTGAACATTTATGATCAAAATTTAAGATCACCGACAAGACCCTCGATACTGGAAAGATGTAATTTTATTACCATTACATGCATGATTTTGTGAATTCATTGGAAGATTTAGGACCCCATACAGACTAATGTATTAAAATAGACAATTCTTGAACTGGATAATGATATGCTAACAAATACGGCACTGGAGAGTGAAATGCATCTGCTTTAACAGTTTTCATTTTGGGTAATACACACAATATATAAAAACAATTGATTTTGAATTTTTTATATAGACCTCTTCATCAGATGAAACATTGGTCCAGAAGCGCATCTGGTTTCAGTTTTTATTTATTTATTATTATATTAAATCTTAAAATATATTCTGGTTATACATATTCTGTTACTTGTATTTTGTTCAAACGTTAGTGTAGTGTAGTGTAGTGAAACAGGAAGTTCTACTGGCCCAGCGTTAAACAGTGTTGTTTACATCATCCAAAGTGATCTATAATAATGCAATACATAATGGTAAACTGTCTATACAAAGCATAGTCTATGCGATAATGTGATAAACTTGTCCTGTTCTCTATTTCTTTGGAGTTAAATGAGATGACCTAAATCTCTATATGAGTGGTAAGTCATGATTCAGATAAAACCAGTTCGTGTGCAATATGAAACATGCTTTTTCATTTTTCTCATAAAACGGCCAATAATGCTGTCCTTGGCAAGTTCATGATATTGTGCTAATACTACAGCAATTCTAATAAATAAAGCAGTTGCTTATTAAATAATTCATCCGCGAGGTTCACATACAGCCTCATGACCCACATATTAAGAAATATTTTATAATATATGGCACGTAAAATATATGTTTTATGAGCAAACTCTTCTTTTGTAATGTAAGACTAACAATATAGGAAAAAACGATTTATTTAAAAATGAATGCAAAAATTGAATAGTAAACCCTCTGAAAAGACAGCTTATTGCAACTTCAAAATCTAAGCATTCATTACCATAAAAAAGCTTCATTAAACCAGCTTATTGTTTACCAAGGTTTTTTTACTTTACTTTTTTAATCCTTTTGTAACATTTTTCTCCATAGCAATTGCATACATGAATCAAACTTCAGCAGAAGCCTTACCTTTAGGTGATATTTCGGAATGCTTTTCTTAAAAACAATGGAAGTGTTTTCACGCTCCACACTTTCTCTGGTTCAGCTGGCTTTATGTGAAGTCACGACAGATGTTGGTATCATGGGCATGGCTAAATCCAGTTTGTAGCAGACCCAAGTTTCTGGATTATCTGCCATCTGCAACATCTGCCATCATTGGAGAATGGGCTGTGTGCAATGATTGAGTTGTGTGAGGTCACTGTTTGTCTGAGTTACTATGATTCATGCACATGTTAAATACATAGTGGTTGTTTTATTGCATTGCATATTTTTACTACTCTTCTGGCATGTCTAAAACCTTGCAATGGATTCACAAGTTGTCATTGAAATGATTAACATTTTAGGGATTCCATTTTAATTCCTGGTTTTTAACAGATGTGTATTTGTTTATAACAATGAAGAAGGGAGTTGTAGGATGGTACTCACTCAGCTGGTCTAGCAGGACATTTATTTTAAGATCAAATGTACAGTGACCTCAAAATGTATTTGGACACACAAGAAGGGACACCCCTAAAATATATTTTTGCATAACTTTCAAAAGCTACATTTTAAAGGTCCAGTGTATCAAATTTAGCAGCATCCAGGGGTGAGGTTACGAATTACAACCAATTGCTCACTACCCCTTCCCTTTCGAAGAGCTACGGTGGCTGACACAGAACTAACACCGTGTCTACACCGGATGCGGCACGAAGCGACAAAAGACAATTGTATTATTCAAAGCCACAAGTGCAGTCTCACTGTTAACTAACCTGATGGCAACTAATCGCACAAGCTTTCTGTTCAGTCTGTCTAATGCGTTTTTAAAGAGCGTTTTCTGTGGTAGGAGACCTGAAAAATGTGTTAGTAAAAAATGTATGATATGAAATGGTTGTAATGAATAGTTTGATTTAGAGGCAATTTAAAACTAATTTGCATTTCATGGGATTACATATTGGAAAAGAAGTTATCAAGGTATTAACCCCTATCCAGACTGTCACAGTATTTGACTGCATCACTCATAATCATTCAATTCAATCACAAGTCACGTGAATGGGTTTATGCATTCCCATAATTGCTTTCATTGATTTAATAGTCTTGCTATGATGCACTGCTGAAATAAATAACAGAGTCCCATTGATGGTTTGACCATCTGCTGTTTTCTTTGGCCATTTTCATCTCCCAGCCCATTTTACAGGTGGACAGACTCAAAAGCAGATCTTAATGAATACTGCACACTTGTGTGTGGGCTGTAGAATAGCAATCATTTATACAAAACAATTACACCGAGATTGTCGGCTGGGCTCTTTGTCCCAAAGTATGGAGATATTTTCTATGATTTGACAACAGTTAATTTAGAAGCTGAAACGTCTATCTGCTATTCCCATTTGCAATTAAATAGCAAGGACAAGACAGATGAGACAGATTTAAAACTAAAAAACAAATTTCTGTGTTGCTATGTCAGTGCAATAAGATGTTTGTTTATTTATTTTGGTTTCTATCGGTCTTTACAGCATGAAGTTAAGAATCTTTATTGACTGGAATAAATTAGGCAGCAAATTCAATGGGAAAAAGAAAATAAATCGAACATCTTTAATGAGACCAATTATGTAAAAAACAAGTCCCCGGTGAAAAGAAATAGTTCAAAAGTATGTCATTAATTATTCAACATTATGTCATTTAAAAAGTATGCTACGTCAAGTTACTGTAGTTGTTTTGTTGCTTGTTCTTGTTTTCCCCTTGAGGTATTTTGAGTTATGTTTTGTCCTCTGTCAAATAAAATGTTTTTTTGTTGAGAGCAACGGCGGTACTCATTCACATGCATTGGTTTTGTGTGCATACAATAGAAGGGAATGGTTACCACTGTACAGTAGTTCGGTTACCAACATTCTTCAGAATATCTTCTTTCGTTTTCTGCAGAAGAAAGTCATACAGGCTTGAAATGTACATTTTAATTTCTGGGTGAACTATTCCTGTAATAAATGCATTTTGAATGTGTATGAGGCCATAATGCAGATGAGGGGCAGTTTACAAAAAATTGCGATACAATTTTCCGCCAGCAGAAGGCGTATGGACTATAGATATTGTAATACGTGAAGATTTTGGAATAGTAAACTTGGTGGCATGCTGCCCTCTGGAGGCCAGAATCTGCTTGTTGTGGCACAAGTAACTCTATTACTTGTTTGTACTCGACCTGTGTGCTGCTGAAGTTTTATACCATCCCTGAAAATATTTGAAAAAAGGTGAATGTATAAAAATATGGAATGCTAAAGCAGGTCACATCTCCAAAACTGTGTATCCAGGAAATAAAAAAAGAAAGCTTTGACTTTCAAGAAATTTACATTTCTGCATTTGCAGACAATTTTGTTTCCCAAAGTGACTTACAGTGCATGTATTCAAGTTTACTTGTGCGTTTCATAAAAATGAATCTAAAGCTGTTGGCTTTTACAAAAGCATTAGACTTCAAGCTGATATGGAGTACTTTAATTATATATTTTTATTGCCTTTTAGTCCTTTTGTGGAGTTCACCAACCTCCTCCTCCATCCGATTTTACGATGCCAGAGTTTCCATTTTTATTATACTATATTTTAACAATATATGCAGTGACAGTGTGCCGATTATGTTTATTTTCACCGTTCACTCCTAGAAAGCAAGTGATCACAATGAGTATGACAAAAATTCAGTTTGTCATTTCAGTGTGGATGGTTTACGTCTGGATGAAATAAGCATTGGAAACCTCTCTCCCTCAGTCATTCAGGTCATCGCAGAACGTCTCATAGTATTTATTTCAGGGTGTTTTTGGAGAACATTCCAGGTTGATCTATGGTTCAAACTTCCATTATGATGACCTATCCGCCAGAGAATGCACGCACAGTCAGCCTCTTCTCAAATAAGCACCATGTGGCTTTTCACCAACGTCAGTGCACCAGTCAACAAAATGCATGCTTGACATTTTCTCCCTTCGTCCAGAAGAAGCTGGCATTGGTATAAAAACAAAACGCGCTCCTTTGCTTTGCCTTACAGGCGTGTTCCAAATGTTGCCATTTATGTGCCAAGAGTTGGCTGCTGTTGTCGCTCCCGTCATCCACACAGGGTTTTCCATCTTCGATCAAATATTTGCAATCAAGATGAATCCTTGGGGCGATAACAAGCGGATAAAACATCTTCATTTTGTAGCGCTCGGTATAGAGAAAATGTAAATATAGTATGCCCAAGTATTGAGATACCTATGCACTGCCTCTATTTTATAGAAGAGCTGTAAACGGACTTCAACAAAAAGTCACATTCCAAAGGAAGTTCTGTTGATTTGAGTTATTTAAATCTATATTAATTTATTGCATCTGCGGTCATGTTTTAATTTGAGTTTTATGCCCACATTTTTTATTTTTGTATGGGAATGCCTAAACACGAGACGTTATCCATTTTAAACCTACTGAAGCAGAGGAAAACACTCAAGACACCATTGCCACTTGTCTCTCAATACTACACAATGTTTTTTACCATGTTGGCCCCCTGCCTCATGCCCCAGTGGGCTGTAGTGAATGGCGGGTCTGTCGCCCGCAGTGTTTGCTGCCACAGACTCTACAATAATGAGGTGGAATGAAGAGGGCCTCTGCAGCTCGCTTTGCCCTCTTGGGGCAGACCGAACAGACCACCTTTGCTTTTCAACGTCCCCTTTGTTTATTGCCCGCGCCTCACGTTTTATTCCATCGCCTTGACCTCTGAACTATTTTCAGCCCTCCGTCAGAAAAGTGCCATTTTTACACAATCTGCCCTGTGGGAGCCGACAGAGCTAGGTCAGACGACATGCACCAAACTATCCTGGCATCACATTGTGAATGTGAGTTTGTGTGTGCGTGTTTTTGTGCAGCTACCATAGTGCTATTGGTATGGCACACAAAAGGGGTGGAAACTCCATCTGTTGTGAGTGCCTCTTCAGGCTTCATGCTTATTTCGCTGCTGATGGTTGAGGAGATCCATTTGCTGAATTTACCCACAGTGTTATTTAGCCCTTTCATACACCCGGCGTAGTACACTGCACTAAAGCAAGGCCAAGGCAGAGTGACCTTATACTGACAATTTACACATTGGGATGTATTGTTTAATGAATGTCAAATGTTCGCACTTTCAAAATGTGAGAACAAACATATGTAAATTTTTAAATTTTTTGTTTATATCTGACAATGTAAATGTCTGACAATGTAAATGTTGGTTTAACAGAATCAGAAACGTAATTTATATAAATTGCTTCGTGTTCAGACAGTATAGGTTTCATTAGATTATAACGTTTGTAATTTTCCAATGATCATTTGAATTTTTTGGGAAGTTCAAAGTTCAAATTGTTGAAATGGTTTAAATCAATTTCTGTTTCTGTAAAGTGAATTGTCACATCCATAAGGGTCCAAATTCCTCATAAATAGACACAAGAAAAATAAATTAATAAAACTATTTGATGTTTTATTAAGAACCACAACTTCTCTATATGTTAGGTATTTTTCATATATATATTTTGATTCAAAGAAATGGTACTGAGTACTGAATGTCAAAAACATGGCACGACTCTCAAAAACCTTTTTTTTGTCACATTCATAACATCTGAATTTTTCTCTCTTTTTAAATAGAAATTGTGTGCATATACTGATATTTTTAAGATGTCTGGACTATATGAAATATAAACCGCTCAATTTATTTTGCTAAAGACATACAGAATACAGAATTTATATCTTAAGTTTAACTGAAAATGTCAAATTCGCTGGAATTGTAATTATTTAAATGTAAACATTATATTCATTAAATATATATATATATTATATCTATTCTAATGTTTTTTATTATTTGTAATGTTTTATTATCAATTCTTGTAATAATAACATTTATGATTGCATTTCAGTTGATTAAAAAGAAGTTAACAAATTTGATTAGAGACCTGCAAAATCATAAGTTAAGAATAATTCTTTGTTTCGACCCCACTCTTTGTATCAGTATATTAATAACATTGTTAATTATTATTATAATTATTACTTATTTAGTATTTTGATATATACATATTTATTTAATACGTATTTAATTCATTGATTAAAGCAATTGGCTAGAAACTTAATCTGATTATTCCACTGTATAACCACCAGAGTGGCGCCATTTCACACGGATAAGAAAAGCTAGACAGCCTGAGAGAATCGACAAGAGCTGACTAACATGCATGAGTCCAAAAGGGCAGTTCTCACCATTTAGTGACCCCTGACTCACACCATTATCCAGTCTGGAACAGGGCCATCAGGAGGTCAACATCAGTGCAGTCTTCTCTTCCGCTCAGAACATTGCCTTGAGCAAATATTAATGTTATGAACTGTACATACACTCACATGAGCCTGCACACTGTAGTGGAAGCGTGGATATTCCCAAATGCATATGTGCACTCTTGCACTCGCAATTTTTTCCCAAGCACATTTGCATCGATACACACAGGCATGCAACCATGAATATTCATCTGGATACACAGTTTTAAGAAAAATCACTCTGGCTTAGCCTTTGGTTTGATCTGCAAAATGATCTGCAAACTGTTTTTTAAAATCAATGTATTTCATATGTAATACAATCACGGACTGAATAAAAAACATAATGCAAGTTATAAATAATAATAGGTATTAACAAGTATGAATATGAATATGAATGAATATAAAAAATTATATAAAAAATATATAAACAATTGACTAAAGCTGAATGACTTAAACAAGTTAATCTAAGTTTTTATAGTGCACAACCCAAAAGTAGGAGTGATCTAAGGATAGCAGACATCTTGAAGTAATTGTCTAATGTAGTGGATGGAAAATAATGGACGTTACAAATGACAATAAAGATCATAAAAGGTTACAGGAGGCCCTTCCGAGTGGTTTTCAAAGTGAAGTGAGTGTGAATCATACATAGAGAAACTGTTATGCTATCTTTCTCTACTTATTCTTTATGAAACTCTTTGAAAAACAGATCTCACTATAAATCATGTATTAGATACAGCTGTTTTATGATAAATATTTACTGCCCAAAGTATATCTGGAAGAAGTGGAAAAATCTACAGAACGGACAAAATAAAAAACAAATGCTAATAATTTAGCTAATAATTTTTTTTTTAAACAGTGAGTTGGTGTTCAGCACAGAAACTTGATTTATTTCCTCCCGAATTCCATCCGTGTCTACACATCATGTAGGCTGCATTTATTTTGAAATGGCCTCTGCCCTTTTCCCATAGCAACAGCATTTGCTGTCCAATGAGGAACCTTTTCTGATTTCATTGATTTATCTGTCAGCTGTGTCAGCACATCTCCAACTAAAGAGGTGTAAAGCTTTCCCCCTGTTCTTTTAAAGACAACCAGCTGTGGTTCTTTTAGTACTGACCTGTGATCAGTTCATCGAACGCCATTGGAGTGATTAGGATTGGGCTTTAAGGATAGAGCTTTGATCGGTGCTCAGAATTAAAAGGGCAACTGTTGCTTCCAGGATCATGGGTTTGACCAATTGTGCGTCCAGCTGAACTTTGAAAGTATGGAGGCTCAATCTGGACATCTCTCAGCTTTTATCTGGTGACCTGTGCATTTTCCCCCAGGGCAGTGGAGGCAACAGATTGAATAAAATGTGACGACAGGGTTCACATACCTTGTGCTGGAGCTATTTTAGCTATTGGAAAGTAATATGCATGTGTATATGTACGTACATGCAGACACAAACATGTGTGTACATTTATTTGAAATTAATTAAGTAGATTATTTTATACATATATTTTATTATTTTTGTTTTAGCTCTAAAACAAAATTTAAAAAATGTGTTACAGAATATCAGTCGGGTAAACAACAATAACATTTATTGAATTCATATATATTTTATCTAAAAGATCTATTTGTTTATTCTAAATGTTTACAGTATGTCTGTAATTAAAGAAATGACAGTATAAATAATTTAATGATTTATGTAAAAAGTCATAATTAAGATAGATTTTAATAGATACATTAGATTTTGACATTTCACCATTTTAAATTTTATTTTTGCTTTTTCAAGAATAGCATTTGTTCACTTTATTTTTCATAATATGTTATATTTTAAAATCATTTACTGTTAAAATATATTTATATAATAATAATAAATCAATATAACAAAATAATATATAATATAGTATATTTTATATTATGATATGTCATTAACCGCAATACCTACAGTAAAAAAGTTGCTGAGCAATTTTGCACAACATTAGAAAGTACATTTTTAATATACAAATATAGCTTACTTGACATATATAGACATGCCACAAGCAGAAGTATTAAAACGTTGTTACATTCTAAAACATCAAGTATCCATGTTCCGTCTATGCTGTACCCTATAGAGTCTGTTCTGACTTTTATACATGCTCTTTTAACTTGATGGCACTTTTAAGTCACAGCGAGGGGTGGCATTGTATCGCTGAAGCTATTTTAAACATTTATAAGCCACTGTGTTCTGTGTCATGACTGATACCAGTGTTTCCCAGATACCACATGTTAGCAAGACCAAAGACATGGATTCTGTTGAAATGCAAAAGTAAATATGAATGTATAAATGCATTGTAGGTTGTTTAGGATAGAATGTATTTCAGAAATAGTCTTGAGAATTAACTTCCCTTCTGTTGACTGAAACAGAAAGTATGTTTAAACAAACAAAGAATCTATCCTGTGTTTATGTAAATAAATTGTTCGCTCATTAAACAAATCTCAAAGTAAGACAGTGAACTCTAATTTTTCAGATGTTAGACAACATGATAAATATTGCTATCCTCCCTGTCATGTATTCACTGACCATACTGAGAATAATTAGAGATAATGTAGTGATGTGTAGTCATGCCTGGAATTTCAAACACCTCAGGCTGACCTTCAGCAAGTATTGCTCATTTGCATGTTATGCTCGTCTTCCTAATGATATGATGAAGCATTATTTTGGGTTAACAGGGTTCATTGTTGCAGCTCATTTGAGAATGGTAACAAATGAGATCAAATCTGCTGTCTAAGCCTAAATGTTGTTTCCACTTAAACCATCAAGTAGTCTTGACATTAAATATGAAACAACATATTTGGGTTTGGACCCGTAAATTACAATTCTTAGTTCATGTAACTTGTTAAGCTACAAAATCCTTACACATAAAATTAAGGTGCAATAAACGTAAAAAAATAACCATTTAAAAATGCTAAGAAGATTGCATGAGTATTTTAATTATTTGTGTTTGGCAAAAAATAAGGTGTTAAAACAAAAGTCATTTTGAACTCTGAAACACTTTAAATGTTGTTTTAAAGTAAAAAAAAAATTAAAGAAAATATTTAGTAACTAAAAGTTAGCTTTTCAGGGGAACCATGTTTGCTTTGGTAATCATGTTTCTGTCCATAACACATGTGAAGGGATTACAATTTATATTATACTACAAGATGTGGCAATTAATTAATCGAATTAATCGGAAATTAATCACACATAACATTTGGGGCCAAATTATAATTTAAAAGCCACTATAAGACGAAGCTTCAGATGTTAAGAAGCTAAAACAGCCATTATGTAGTTTTTTTATTAGCTGAAATATTATATGTATATAATTATAGACCAAAATAGTTTGATTACTAACTGTCATGATTCCGCTATCATGTCATGTTTATTCTTGGTCTTGCAGCGCAGTCATGGCATAGCCTAAGGTTTTGTGTGAGAAAGGCATGGCGTTGTTTTGATTCTGACTTGCCATGTGCTTTCTCGTGTCTCCTCGGTGTTTCCCGCCCTTTTGTCTCGTTAGCCTTCCCATTAGTGTTTCATTACCTACACCTGCACCTTGTTAATTATCCTGTGTTGTTTCCCCTTTAAAACATCCTCATGTTCATTGTCCTGTGCTTGTTCATTGTATGCTGTATGCGTTTCCAAGTCTGGTATACTATGGATTATCTTGCAACATGTCGCTAGTTCTTGTTACGGTGTGTTTTGGTGAGTCAGTCTTGATCTTAGTGTTTATTTGTCTTGTTTTACTCCCTCGTGGGTTTGAGTTTATTGTTAATAAACTTTTTGTTGACCCCTTCATCCCCGTGTCTGCCTGCGCTTGGGTTCTTCCCCTAACCAAACCGTGACAACTAACATTGTATCCCAACAAGTCCTCCAACACATACGACCAAATTGGTCGTTTTCAAAGTTCCCCAAATATGAACCCGTGGAGTTTTCTAAAATAGCGCCTCTACAGACAGCAGGAGCTTTAGTCTAAAATTATATATTGCGCTATTATTTTGCAATGATCAGATGGAACGTGATTTTCACTTTAAACTGTCAGGATGAACTGTATAAACATTTCAAATTACACCATTCACGCATTTTGAGCAAGCAACATAACCTATTTATTGTATAACATTAAACACGGCATATAACCGTCGCAATTGTTTTTCAAAACGTACATATGTACCGAGGTTAAACGATCAATTTTTATGAGGAAAAGTCACTTAAATGAGCTCCATGTGCAGTGTATCTTCACCTCCTTTGAACTTCCGGGGTTCAAACATATCTTTAAAACTATAAATATTTATGAAATCATTGATACTATAACAAATACGAAGAATTAAATTCATAAAAAGTGAACAAGCTAAAGCATTGGAATGACTGTACTTCATGCTGCTGATGCTAGAGGGCGCTCATCCTTAATACGTAACTGTTGGTCGTAATAGTGTGCTTGTGTAAGACGACCAACTGTATCGTTGGTTTGGGAGGACAGTATCTTCCTTTTCCCCAAAGAAATAGTAATTTCGACAAAACATGGGAATAAGTAAAAGTAAACAAACTGAGTCTTCTTTTTTGGGCAAACTATCACCAATTTATTTTACTTTTTTTTTAGAATCACAAACTGCCAGTAGGACGCGTCATTAATTCATTGCAGTAAGCATCATGTTTGTCACCAATCAACTGTATGAAATGTAAGTTGATCTATGTCTAGAGGGGTGTATAGCAGGGGTGTTAAATGCGTTAAAACATTTCAATCGCATTAATTTTCCATAGCTTAAATAATAAATGCACAGCCTGAAAAGACATGACAAGATTCATGTCAAAAATGCATTTTCATGTGAATTTCTGTAAAGAATCTATAGTTTATTCAATGACTGAATTATCATAATATTATTTAGGAGGCCTACATTAAATCAACACGGTTAAGTCAGCTTGAGAATATACATTTAATATGAGCATCAAGTTAAAGTGAGATGGAACTGTGACAGATGCTCAGATTTTTGTGTGTTTCTTTAAAGCAAATTTCAAAGTTTTCTTAAATTTAAATATTTCGGTCTGTTTTTAGATTGTTTTTACTTTGAACTTGCAAAGTATAATGTCATGTAATCTATTTTGGAAATCCCCACTCATAAAACAAAATAAGCTGTGATTGGTCACTTAACATGTCACTCATGTGGTCTCTTCCTTTAGGCATTCATTATAAGCCAGAATAGGCTGCGATGAGGACCAGGTAGTCAAATCTGTCTAGGGCTGCATTTCAGCAAAACTGTGGCGATTGTGGAGCTGCTCTTGTTTTTAGTGAGCCAGCTTTAACAAGTGCACACTTTATAAAAATGTTTGCCTGTTTGCCTATAGACCGAGCATGCTATATTTATTTAGCAATTCTATTCAGCCATGCAATGAAGGTAAAACAGACATGAACCAAGACAAAAACTCCTGCTGATCGGTTGCGTGCGTTTGTCGTTGACCCCCCTTGGGCGGGAGCACCATTCAAGGCGCATTAGGCCAAGACAGATTGAGTCCGGGCAATGACCCAGAGCAAGAGGGCAGCACAGTATAGCGGGTGTTCTCAACCCTTAACTGGCCCTTAGAAAAGTACACATACACAGTTCATGCCCCCATTTGCTGTTCTCCTCAAGATCAGTGGCCCCTCCGCGTACTCTTGCAACCCATGATACAGAGGAGGCGTTCATGTTCCAGATATTAAATTACTCATGAAATATTTGCTTGCGCTTCAGGCTTTGCTGCTGCTTACAGCACTTCACTCAGACTCAGAGTGCTGGCGTGTGGCACCTCTCTTCAGAAAGTCAATTTTTCCCATTTGGAGCAGCAGCATTAGAGGAGGATTTCGAATCACATTAGCATCAAAGCTCCATGCCTTGCCACCTTGTACTTTTGCACCCTCTTTTTTTTCCTCCCTGTTCTCAACTACGAATCACCAGCACCTTCACACTTTAGGTAAGATGGTTCCCAAAAACAAGACACTCGGGAGGTGACCTCCGCGTGATTCTGAAATGAAATCCTTCATGCTTCCCTGCACCCGACAGCACCAGAGAGCTCCATCTTTGTTCAGTGAACCTGAACAATTCTTTAAAGACCAAGAGCCCGAGAGCTGCGAGAGATCGCGTTTAGTTCCTACTGGCGTAATTTCATTAGTGCTTTAAAACTTGAACTCTGTGTTTCTGTCAGATTGTTTTTGCCCGGGGGTGTATGACAAGAGTTGAGAAGTGCTTGAGCGTTAAAGATCATTTGAGTCATTATTTGGGCAAATAAACCTGCAGAAAATTTATAAAATCTGAATTTATTTATGTGAATGTGTTTTAAAATATCAAATTGTTATTGCTATAATAATAATCCTAATCACAATAATAATAATTCAATAATTATTTTAGTGTTAATAATTATAATTTGTATTAATTGTAAATTGTATTCTTTACTTATACAATTTATTATTATTATTGTTCCTGAAATACTAAAAACAAGTATATTTACGTATAAAATATATATGAATACTGTATATTTTACAAATACTATACAATTATGTGCATTATATAAATATATGACAATGCAAATAGAATCTCAAGCATATATTATAAACAGCTGTTTAACAGATTTCAAGATCCGATAATATATTCAATCTTTTGAGAATAAAACGTATTCATTCAGATGGAATGTCAGATGTTAAACATTCCTAAATGACATATCTCTAAATTTTGCAAAATAATCCAAGCTGATCGATGGTCTCCGGAGGCAGCGGCTTTGATCCTGTGTGAAAAATCAAATTACTCCTAATGACAAAATCAGATTAGTTTAGTTTTGCAGCTGTAGGCCTTTACGTCCCCTCTGAAAAATATGGTCAAGCTATCCAACGTCTGTTTTTGGAATATCGTCTCTGATTCCTTTCTCCCCCATGAGCACTGCACAGAGGCTAAATGGGGTCTGGGTGTTCGCCCTTCTCCGCCGACCTCGCCTGGTTGTAGCTGCCAACCGCGAAGTCTCGTCAGAAGATATTCACATCTGTCCGTTATAGTAAAAACTAGGCAGCCTTCTCTCTCTCTTTCTATATTTCCGCTCGGCTCTCGTTCACTGGAAAAGGTGACAGTCCATTCACCCATAATTATTGCCAGCTCATTCATGAAATCTTCAACCGAGGGCCAGAGATGGAAAGTAGATAAAGCAAGTACATTTCAGTACTTTGAAAGTAGTGTTTATGTGCATCAACAGATCAGGCATTGTGCTAGTGATGCAAAGGTTGTGTTTATTTCCCAGTTAACGCATTTTAACGTATCTTGAAGGCACTGTAAGTTGCTTTGAATATAAATGTGAATTACTGTTTAGTTCTCCTACTTTATACTGATGTGTGACATTTTAATTTGCTTTCAATTTTTACTATACAGTATATTGTCAGCGCTGGCGGTCCAGTGTACTGTGCACTCGGCTTCTGTTCCCCTTTCTCTCATCTCACCATTTGTCAACTACACTATTCTATCCAAATAAAGCTGTAAAAGCAAAATAAAGTGACTTACAAATGTACTATATATGTAACAACATCTAGCTCCATTTCTCCCCTGGCCTCCTTTTCTAGTGATTACATCTGGATTAGTGGACTCCTCTTTATATAACCCTAAGTCGATGTGTTTTGATGGAATGAGTATGTGTGAGTGTGTGAGCATGGCGTGGTGATAACTAAGTGTTTCCATCAGTATTTGTAACCCTTTGAGGAAAATATCTCTTTTATAAACAAATTACAGACGTTCTCAGATGCCGGCCATAAACCATTAACCGAAGTCTTATGTTTCAATGTATATATAAAACGGCGTACAGACCTCGAATTTCTTGACTATCTTCAAATAAGTTTGGGCCCCTATGATGCTTGTGTTTTTTCTGTTGTGTCATTCCAAAGACATGACGAATAAATCATACTTATATGTTTGTCTGCCGATGTGCTTGTCCTCTGTGACTCTGCGGGCAGCGAACCAGTGACACATAGAACTATAGAAGCCTTTAATGAAAACAAATGATGGCGTGGGAAATCAATACAGGACCCTCTGGAGAAAGGTACAAAACATATAGGGCATGTCAACAAAAAGCAAAATTAAAAAATGCTTACTCTATTTTTATTTTGTGCATTCCAGATAAACAAAACAGCAGTAATAGTACTGTCAGAAAAGGCATAATATGAATATTGCCATACTGAACAACTCGTAAAAAGAAGAACCTGGCAAATGCTATAAAGCACAGAGTGCGCCCGTCCATCTGTCAGCAATTACTGCCATCTTGCTCTGAACTAATTCCTTTCGCTCCGGCTCCCAAAATCTCTATTCCACTGCACCGTGTCTTGCTGTTTTGAACGCAGTGACGTGTCACGTGTAAATTAACATAAATAAAGTGCTATAGGTGCGCGGTTGTCCTCTGTGTCTCATGCTTCATTCAGCTCGAACGGTAAAAACACAAGATATGTTGCAATGGTTAAAGAGCACATATGCACTGGCCGACATTATAAAAATAATGCACTGGGAACGCAAGAAGGCATCCTGGGCAGTTTGTATATTAAATAAACACAGACTATAAGCATGTCTAAACTGAAAGAATACAGATGGACCAAAGTGAAGTATTAGAGTCAAAGAATTCCCCCTAGGTGTATATAAATCTGATGAATTACTAGATGAAGCCTTGGGTGCATAAACACACAGATTGAGTTGCCACAACACAACCTCCTACACAGTTGTGACTAAATTTGATTGATTTTTTTTTAAAGTTTGTCAGATGTTTACTTGACCATGACAGCTGACTGGCTGACAATATTCAGTCAATATTAAATTTAGGTTCTTTGTTATAGTCTTTTCCAGTTTGTACTTTTTCTATAGTTATTGATACATTGATGTGTCACATGACCTTAGATGGGTTGAATGTCTGAGTAGGATGAATGCAAAGTTCAACACTTAATTACACTAAATAAATTACTGTAAAAAATCGTTTGGTGCAGGGTTGTAGTGAGATGGGGCTTACTGTACATTTGTACATAAAAATGATCATTTTTAGAAACTTGGTCATTTAATTATTCAGTTTACCTTCTGTTATAGGTTAGTTTATAGGAGGTCACATAACAATAATACTTGTGTTCCTAATACTTTAAGATATGAGGAAACCATGAACATACATGAATGAAAAGTGATTTAAAAATATGAATATACTAATATGTTTTACTATATGAATATGGTTATCAGATTTGTAATATTTGTCATCTCTCTTTTGTTCAAAACTATCTCTAAAAAAACAATTAAGTCCTCCCAATGAAATTTTGCATCAGAGACAAGCAAATAAACATAAATCAAGCTAAAGTAATGCTTTGAGTTTGTGTACAACAACCATGTTAACAAGTGTTTACTCTCATCCAAGATTCCTGTGTGTTGTGTGTGTATTATTTTCATAAACACTGCACATTGATGTGTCCCTGACCTGGACAGTGAGATGAGTCTGGGATGAAGCCAGCTTTGCAGTGTAATTTATGACCCAGAGTCAAGCCAGATTAGGCCTGATTGGATCGCCTGTGCCATATGTGACCTACAATCTGTACTCTGCTTGTATTGGCAGGCTGAAAGGGTCAACAAACTCCCTGGGCAAAGGTTGTCATGGGAACGACCCCTGGATCCTTCAGTCTGCTGTTTCGCGGCCCCCTCTCATCTTGAAGCAGAACGATCTAGATTCTTGTATGTCACTGTTCTATTCTTCTGCTCTATTTCCCAACTCCACTGCACACACAGTGGGGCGTACACAGACAAAATCATATTTGAAAAGTTTACGTATTTAGAAGCCGAACAAATGAATGAGTCTGTTTAATAAGAATGTGTCTTATGTTCTGATCTCTGTGAGAAACCCCTTGTTAGAATCTGTAAAATGATTCTTAAAGTGCGTAAAACTTGCCTGAATTAAAAAATGGAGAGGGATTATTCTCTTTTTAAACAAAAACTTGTTGATTTAAGTTGATTAATCACAATTGTCTTTTTCTTTCTCATTAGACCTGTTACCAAAATGTAAACTTACAATACATTTTAAATACATTTTAAACAAAGTTTAGAACTCTAATTTGTGTGATTCTGTAATTGCTGAAAATAATGATTGAATGAACATCACTGTTACAATAAATCAAATAAAATATTGAAGAGAAAAAAAGCATTTATTATTCAGCAGAAGGATAGTGGACCAAATGATTACTTCTAGTAATTCATAAACTTATATTTCCATCATAAATAAATGTTTTATGTAGTAACTTGAAATTAAATGATCCATAGTGATTAATGTACTGTAGTCAACATAAAATATTTATTAAAATAAGGACGAAATAAACTAATAATTTCATGTGTCACAATTTTTAACCCAATTTTAGAAAAGCAACTTTCCAACAGAACTACTATAAATATATGCAGTAAACATAAGGGTAAAGGGTGTTTGAATGCAGACCAGGGGCCGGATTGACGAAACTGTTCTTAAATCAAAATATCAAATTGTTTTGAAGATTAAATATAGAAAGCTCATAAGAAGTTCTCAAATATTTTCTTAAGAACATTATGACATATGATTTGTAAATCCATCTTGAGAAATGAATGTAAGAACTGTTTTAAAAAACAATCGGGAATACAAAACACTCAAAATTAGAATTTAAGATAAATGGCAGCTAGGAGGAATTTTCTTAAGAATGTTTTGTGAATCAGCCAACAGGAGAGAAACTGAAGAGTCATTCACATGCAGGCTGCACCTTAACACCTTGAAATTATTTTCAAAGGAGCAACTGCAGAGTTCTTAAAGGGGCGGCCATAACACTGTCATCCCCATCCATTAATAAAACATCAGCTGAGAGCTCCTGAGCACAACGCCATGTTTCTTAGCAGTCAATGTGGTACTGAGAAGCCTGATACGAAATGGTTGCGCCCAGCCGCCCTCGGCCCACAGAAGAGTGATTAAAAATGAGACTTTCCCCAGGCCTGATGGTAAATCGGGTAAATATCTTCCAGATGTAGTGCTGTAATAATCTCCTGAAGAAGAACAAGAAACGGGTGGTTATTAAACACTTTGTTTGCTCCGATTTAACATACTTTCAGGAAACTGTTAATACTTGCTAAAGCAGCGAACTCTGTGCATTCTGCACTGGCGTGTTACACTAAGTAGAGAGCCAGCGTGCAATCAGTGAAACTGTGCATCTGCAACATTGGATAAGTACTGTATTAAACACGTTGCTTAATCGTTGGCAGATATTAGCGGCTCCACAACGTACCGTTAGTGTGGGTCATGGTAAGTTTATGGAAATTTAAGGAACGATTTGAATGACACATGGAGAATTTAATCTCTTTGGTCCACTGGACTGGCGTAGTTGCCGTAAACAGAGGATTTTCACTTTGCAGCACAGTAGGGAGAACGGAGTTGTGGAGTTATGCATGAAATACTGAACAATGTTGGGAGGAGTGGGAGAGTGCATATTAATGCACAAGATTAAATAACATTAAAGTTATATGGCGACGGTATTTGTGCTGTATTTCTTAGCATTGAGGTCAAGTGTAACAATTTGTATTATGAAGCATTTTATTTTGATTGAGTATTTTTGATTAGCAATGTTTAATGCAAATGACACTAACAGTTTGTGTTTATTCAATGAATTGTAAAACATATTCATGTAAAGTTGACTATTATTAACATTTCGTATTTATTAAAAAATATTTGAACACTGTAAAATACATTAAAGTCTCAACTCAGATTTTGTGGTGACTGGTAACATCTAAATTTAAAGCGATTGTTCACGCAAAAATGAAACTATTCATAGAGAGAGCTGGAAATCATCATTTGCTCACCCTCTTGTCATTTTAAACCTGTATAACTTTCTTTCTTCTACAGAACACAAAGAAGATATCATTAGAAGATATAAATGTTTGTAACCGAACAACCCATTCACATCTTTTGTAAGGACACAAAACCAATGCAAGTCAATGGGTGCCAGTTAACAACATTCTTCAAAATATCTTCTTTTGTGTTCTGCAGAAGAAATGTATGGATGCTTCGACTCAGAAACGGTATTCCTTAAACAACCACTTAACAAGCAGATAGCTACTTTTGTCATATATCCACAGTAAGCAATCCTGTTAGCTCTTGAATCCTGTTTACAAGTTCCATCTGTTGCTTTAGGTCAAAGGTGGACGAAAAAAATATATACGTTTTTAACAAGATTACTTACAATCCTCAGCATAAGCTGTTCTTTTTATATTTTTATTCTACATTATATTGAATGTTTACGGAAACATTTTATTTTTTGACGAGTGAGTAATAGTTGATGGGTTCGTAGGAATTAACTGTGTAATCTTATTTTTTTTTAAATCGACCACAAATTTAAAAACAAAACATCAGAAGCGTCCTCAGCAAAATGAACATATGCTTTGGCTTTTCACAGAAACAAATGCATATGTTTTGTCTAGTGTTACATACACCGTTTGACATACGCACACAGGTGCACACCAAAAAAACCTTCTCAGGATTATATTTTTTGGCAACGAGAAACCTGACGGGACACACAGGAGCTTTGAAAGGGACTTTTGGCTAATCTGCATTTGGAAAGTGAATAAAGCTGTGGACTGGGAGCTTGTGTTTCATGTCACTAATGAAAGCCACTTTCCTTCAAGGCCGTTGCTCGGTCCACCTGAGGAACATTACAGGAGATCTGGCTCCATGGTCAGCCCCCCAAACCCCCTCAACCAACCCAAAGTATTTCGGCATGGCTGCTTGGGCCATCATCGCTTTATGTGAAGAGAGCTGGATCAATTAGAATGAGGTCCGTATGGGGTTCATATGGCCTCCACCATATGATCGATGGCAAACGTTTGCTTTCGCCGTTTTAATAATTTTGCGAGAGGCTGTGTTATGCAGTGACGGACTTGGATTTATTTTGGTGATAAAACCTGTGTCCTGGATTGCAGGCTGATTTGTGAAGGTTGGTTCTCCTTGGCTGTTTAATGCAGGTCTGTCTGTTTCATAAAAACAGATGCAAGGGTGCACGTTGATATGCTAACAAAGCTCCGGTTTCAACATTGCATCATTTGTTTTGTCTTGCACCGATGCAAAGTGATGTAATGTGGTATTAGAAATACTTTAAACTTCTTTATAGGAGCGAACTGACCACAGTTTTCAAACTCTCGTACTACATTCGCCGACGTCTCTTACAGGAATTCTGATCACATAAGTTCAGATGGTAATAGTCCTGCAGTAAGTTAATTAAAGAAGGACAAGACTCCTTGCCTTCTGATTAAATCTGCACAGCCTAATTGAAGTTAAATTCACATTTTGGCAGCCAGTCACAGAAGCACTAATAGGATGACTTAAGCCAATAGGATAAGCAGTAACTAAACCTGACCACAGGGGAAGTGCAGAGACCCGTCTTTGTATAGAAATGGCTTTAATATTCCACTCACAGGCAGAAGAATGCAATTCATTAACTTCCAAATTCACATATTATTTTCTAAAACCTTTTGGCTGCTGATGAAGCTCTATCTATCTGCGATATGCCTGGAGTCAAGCTCAAGTTTAATTGAAAGCCTTGAAAGTGAAGTGCCAGTATAAAAGCCTTATCTTTTCTCTCTGACCTGTGAGGGAGAGTCTCCCTTAAGGCGTAATCCACATCTGAAGGGTCTTCTGAGATTAGAGAGCAGGGAGGATCTGTCACAAGGGTCAGAGATCAAGCACACATACTTAACAGATAGCGACCCCTTTAAAGCCCACCTTCATTAGGCTCTGCAGGACAGTCGTGCCTTTAACAATAAAATACTGGTACGGGATGTAAGATGTGCAGGGGTAAACAGAGGGCTTTTAGGGCTTTATGGCAACGTGTTTGAACAGATAAAGTGATCATAAACATTAATGTGTGATTGATGAAGAGAAACTTAAAATACCTGGTGCTGACTTGAAAGTGCATCTTTAAAAGTTAATATGTGCAACTTTAAGTTTCCTGTACTTGATCTAATCCTTAAAAATAATTGCATTGGTGTAACCTAATGTATTCAGGTTAACTCAATCATATCAAATTATATTTAGTTTGTTTCTTAGTTCAGTTCGTTTAGAAGCACGACATTTTTTAAAGTGGTAATCATTTTGGATCCAGTTTATTCTCGCAAAAGCAATTTCAATTTCCAAAGAGATTATTCTCAAGGCTGAAGGATTGAGCAAAAGTAAAAAAGTAAGAAAAAGTTGAGCCGGCAAGAATGAAAATGAAATTCAAGTCCTCACCTCTAGGTGGCAACGTTGAAGCAATTTGTTCCCTCATTTGGTCATTGGATAACACATATTTTTATCTGTTTAATACTGTTTGCAATTATTCATTTTTGTTGAATTGTTAAAAATAACTTTTTTTTTAATTTAGGCTGATTAAAACATGAATACAGATTATGATATTATTGGCTATTTATTATTAGGATTTGGAGAGTTTAGTCTGTTTAGAAGGAAAACTAATTAAAAGTATTGCCTAAAGATGACATATTGCAATTCATATATCAGCTTTAAAATAAGGTGACATTTAAATTATATGATTTAAATGCTTGATTGTGTATTAATGTTTCCTTTTCTTTATTAATCCACATGGTTTATGTATTTTTAAAACTACTTTTCTTAAAAACATTTGATCAAAGTCTTTTATATGAGAGATGCCTGAGAGACCGTTTTCTAACTCGAAGCCGAGACTGTCGAAACTAAAGAATGAAAGAAAACACATTTTCTCAATTTGAAATGTGTTCTGACTTTAATGTTATAATGTTGTATTAATGTTAAAATGTCAAGGTTTTGGTTTTTAAAAAGTCAACGGGCCACATTCACTCACAATTTTTTTCACACACACAGTAGTTCTCTCTTTGATGTTCAGTGATATTAGAGAACGGTATCAATTCACAATACACATTCTTTTCCATACGGGAAATGATAAATAATAATTTAAAACATTTCTTGCTTGATATTTCAGCAGACATAAATCAAAGTATTCAAGTCCAATCTCCCATGGTTAGTCTAGTTTTATATCCTTTGATATTTCTCTTCAGACTGACTGGTATTTTCGAGTAAAATACTGCCAGTTCTTTATATTACAATAAAAGCTTTGTTCCATGAGAGCGTAGACTAACAAAACGCAGATTCCGAATTCAATCACAGGGAATAGAATAACTTAATCCCATCATTGCCTGTAAATCTGGGTTTATTCAGACAGACACCTTATAGGTCTATATCTGTGTTCTGATATGTGCTGTAATTTCCGAGATTTACTTGGTCAATTTTGTGACCTTGAAGGGAACGGTAAAAGCAGCCACACAGACATTAATCTGACATCCTTATGCTATACCTTACTGTTGCCTTTACCAACTAATTAAATTCTGAGTGTTTGAGAATCTGTTTGTGAGCTTCTCGCTGCTTTATTCTATCGTTCCGTCTATTTCCACCATCGCCCAGTACTGCATTTTCTGGCTCTTGCACTCAGCATTATTTGGATTACACTACCAGCTGCTGAGACAGGAAATCAAACTTATATTGCTTTTAGGAAATTTCAAAATTCTGTTTGTGGCTTGGCGCACAATGACGCATAAATTCAGCTGTCACTTCTTGCAAACTAAAACTGACAAGTCAAAAAAACCATTAGCAATCTGTTGAAGACAGACCCAGGGACTTTAAGTTTGTCCTGAATATTCTCGCCGTCTGAGACAAATATTCAAGGTTCCCAAATTTGAAAAGAGTCAGCGTCTGACATTTCTGTGCTGACAGAACTGTGCTAGTAGGGTACTTTGAGAGTTTCTTTAAAGTGAAAAGAGGTGATTAATCAAAGCCACATTCTTACTTTGGAGTAAAACCACTCCAGAAAAAGATTTAACAAAAAAATGCCTTCCTGATTTCTGCACAATTGCTCTTTCCCAGAGATGAATTTGTTGAAACTGCTCTATGCAATGGATTTGACTGTCATTTTCTAACCCACCGAGCTTTATTATTTCCTAAGTGTACAACTATTCATCTGTAAGCAATAAATTAATGTGGCTTTTTCAACTTCTCTTTGTGGGAAATACGAACTTGTAGGATGTCAGTGGACAAGAGAAAAAAGATTAATAGCTTTATGACAGAGCCGTATAGCTTATATAAAATAGATGTTGTAGTTGTATACTATAACATTTTTCTTCCTTTTAAACCACCATGTAATAGAAAATTATCAACTCTTGCCCAGAGCAAATCATTGGTCCATCAAGTGTTGAACCTAGTGACCGGATTTGCTTGCATATGGAACTTATTCAAGAAACTGCACTAACAACTAAACAGGACATTGTGTTTAGCAATTTAAGTCATATCAAACACAGCCTATGTGTAATATTAAGCCAGATACAGTCAGCCGGGATTGGCTAACTCTTGAATCAGGCTTTCCTAAGTAAGATGGGGCCAACAATAAAACAGCTACATACACCTCTTTGGGCTTACATACAAGCACAGTGATTTTCTTTCTTCTTTTTCTTTTCAGATTTTACAACGCAATTGTACTTTAAATGATGATTTATTTTAATTTATGTCTGAACTAGTGTAGCGGTATATATAGTGAAATATAGCAAGAGAAAAGGTATGAAAAGGTCTCTAACTAATTCATCATGCGCTTATGTCATAATCACAGACCAAATACAACCTACACCTCTTGCCAAGAAACTATGTTTTCATTGGAATAAGTGATTGGAAATAACATGTTTCATTCATCACAAAATTTCAAGGTTCATTATTTTTTTATGAAGCACCCAGGGGCACAAAGGAAACGATGTGAATTACGGTGACTGTTTGAATTTATTAAAAAAAATCCTTGTTTTAAAAAATAAAAGAAGGTGCAAAATTGTCTCAAAGACGTATTTGTGTCCAGTATTATTAAACGATATAAGAAACAAATTGATTTGTTTTTTTATTTTTCACATACGTTTTATAATACAAAATATTTACATGTAGTGGAAAATGCATTATTTGTCATATTATTTTTCCTAGTGTTTTATACCATTTCTAGTGTAGGCCTACTTTTATCACATCAGTTAGCTGTGGCCAGAAGGCACACACTTTCAAAACACATTGAAATCGCTTACTCCCTGGTCACACACATTGTTAAAATTGCAAATGAGGCCTACGAGCCTGTGACAGCTGCCAGCAGACACGTTGTACCCCATTCTGTCCTCATCGATTCAGCTTTATCCTGTATTAAACATCTGTGCCTCTAAATTAAAGTTACACGTATAGCCAATGCCTTGTTCTCAAGTATTGATCTGATCATTTACATAATTTTCCTGTCGAAATTAGAGTTTAACGAATGAAATAATTATATTCATTAGAAACAACAATACAAGGAGCGTAATAATAACTTACTTTTGCATTTGTTTATCTGTCCGTTTCACACTAATTTAAAAATCAATCTTACCTTAACTGACGAGGTACAAAATGAACGCACCAATCTAATCCATAAACATAAACTACTGTAAGAGAGTTTTAAATCTACAAAGCACGCAAAATACTTTAAATCACACATCTCTGTGTTTCCAATACTCAAAAAGGTTTCACCGAACATCCCCTGATAAGACCGAACAGTTACGCTCCTGCTTTGATTGACAGGAAGGAAAGAGGAAAATTGCTCTTATGGGTGAGTTGGCTTCATGCTTTCATAGTCGCATCGACAGGAATCGGCTCGGGTCGATTCTTATCAATGAAATAATCTTTAACGCGGCTGTTTCTCATTCGTGAAGCGTTGCTTCTTAAGCACATCCATCCTCTGCCCGATCGCTCACGGTCCTCCGAACCACCGCCCCCCCCACGTCTGCCTCATTTGGTCTCGTCCATACTTGCTCAGGATTTTAGTTGTGTGTTTATGGCACCGTATTCATTCAACGGACGGTGAAAGTCTGCCGGTCTGCGCCAGCGTCTGATATCAATGGCTTTCAGGGCTCGTTTTGTTTGAATGCCCGGACTTTTTATAATTTCACCCCCAAGAAACAAATGATGGATATCTTATGGATTTTATGGACGCTACCGTCGGTCCTGGCTGTTGAAGGTAAGATGTTTCCCCCCCGTGTTGCGCGAGTCCAGCATCTTGACGACCGAGCGTGAGTTTACGGTCACGGCGCGTTAGTTTTGAATACCGTCCAAGAAATTAGACACGAACGCACTTTTGCTCTAATAACTAACGTGGAATGATACCGGGACGTGTGCGGCATTTTTGAAACGGTTGCAGTTTTTCTGACAGGCAGGTTTTGCATTTATAGGGGTCCGGTGAAATACGTAGTAAAATAACATCAGGTGCCAAATGTGCTTATTGTAAAGAATCAGTATTACCAATTTTAATCTCCAGTAGCACCAATAAAAGGTCATTTTATTCCTAAACTCAGATACGTGCGGATACGAGAAATACACGAAATTAAGGCTCGCGCTCCTTTCAGATTTAATTGTACTACAATCGTTGAGGTGATAAATCAACACAGACCACATAACAGTTACATGTATCGCTCGTCTTTCTCCTCTTTTCACATTTCCCTCGTTTATCATCCATGTGCTGTTTTAAGCACAGTGGCTTGTGTGCACGAGCCATTGAGTGGTGAAATGGTGATGCTGGAATCAGCATGTTAGACAATGAAACAGGTTTCCAGTAAGGCATACAATACAATACGAAATACAGGTCTTTATTCTGAATTACAGACCACCGTTTTAGTCCCCAACAAATGCAGTGTCTTTCTATCTGGTGATTTCGATTTAGCCTGACTAAATTCATTTTAAGTAAGCATTGCTGTTTATTATAACAGGATCTCTTGTGGCTTGATATGTAAAGTTTAATTATACCTAGTTTTAGAGGCACGTGTGATATATGAATACAGACACGCTCCTTCCTGTATTTTTATGCTGGAGATTTTAAAAGAAATATTTTTTTCTTTTACTCTCTGTATTTTTAGCTGTGTGGCTTTGCTTCCAAATGTAAAATAGATGTTTAATGTTCAAAACAGAGTAAAGCTAGCGTTGTAATTTAATGTGATATGCATATAACATTTGCATACTTAGGAGCTCCTTCAACACAGTCACAGGGAAATTTGTCATAGTGCCTTTTCTGTCTATAATAAATATTTTCTCAACTCTTTCAAAATTATAGATAGTTAGGTGTAGCATTTCTTATATTAAGTTTGTAAAGTATGTTATGTTGGATTTTTAATTCAGTGTATTTTAATTATACTTTCTCAGGGGCAATTTTTTTGCATTGATCTCGTGAGCCACATCCTCATGCCTAAAATATTAAAATGTTTTCAGTCCAAATTTGTTTTTACATTATATATAATTGTGTGGATATAATATAGTAGTATGTATAACAAAAATGAGTGTTTACATTTAATGCATTACAATAGTCTTTTATTATTGCTTTTAGGGTTACATACTTGGTAATTTATATTTTTTTGTATTGTATTATATATTTTTTGCTTTTAGTTCTGTCTTTTACAAAATTGTATGAATGATGTTCTCTTGCACGGATTACTGTAAAAGAGCGCTGATTGTACAAGTCTTCTTTTAGCATAAGCCAGCTCATGGCATGTTCTCTTGTACTGTGCATGCAAATGTTAGTGAAAACTGAGGATGTATTACACACAGACACACATATGGTAACATATTCCTTGAAATATGTAAATAATGTTTTGATTGGATAATGTTTTTGTGAGGAAAATATTCTGGCTTTCCCCTGGATTGCTTTATTTCAAAATCAGTGATTGGTTAATTCTCATTCTTCCTTTGACTGTCACCCAATCTTATCAGCCAATGGCTTTAAAGCATGGCGCTTACATATAAAAAAATTTGGGAGATGAAAAAGAGGTCAGTGCTGCTACGACCTTACAAAAACAAAGAGATTCCATTTTAAGCAGATAAGATGGGTTGATTTGATATTGCCCATACAACAGTATATTAAACTGCGTAAAAAAATGTGTAAATAATCTCATTTAATTTACGACAATACAATTTAAGACACTTTTAAATTCTGATTCTTGAATTATGAAAAATAATGTTCAGGATTTCAGGATGGGATTTAATTTGCGCATCCGTATTGCGGGGTATGTGAGTGGCCCTAAAGATGTAATATTCGGTTTCTTGTGGGCCTTAGCCCATCAGAGTATGAACTAAGCACTTCAAGTGTTTAATCTTACAGATCCAAGCAGAATTTGTATGTGTGGATTTTTACCGATAACCCAGCAGGTGTCTTTACGAATATGGTTCAGATTCTCATCGTTTTTTTATCAAATGATACCGCCTGCATCACCGACTTTAAGGTTTTTCGCAGTGACAGTTTTTTGTATAGGCCTAACTGTGTATGTTTTTATAGAGCGATTAGTAAAAGAAATGTCTTTTATGTAATTTCTCTATATCAAAGTTGTGTGCCTATTTTACTTATGTTGTTCACTTTGTTATAGTTGTTTCAGAGTGTAATTTACACAATGTTTCATTATTTATGCTTTTAAATAGATATAAATATATGTAAAGGAAAGGGACAGCTTAATAGATCCACTAGAATTGCAGCATGTGAATTTTAGGCATTGTAATGTTATTAATGATTTAGAAATACAATTCAGCTGGATTATCAATAAGGCTTTAATGAAGCTAAATTTTGTTTACCATGTCAGAGAGTTGGCATCTCTCTCTGTGTAAGTAGGACACCAGTCGTGCACAAGATTCCGTGGTATTTCAGTATTCCCAGCATGCATTCCATTTTGCTGTCATGATACACTGTGACTTCTCTCTCATTTTGAGACGTCCCATAAGCAGCTGCGTCTGTTCCCATGTACTGTATGCAAATATTTGATCACTGATTATACTGGAAATTGTTAGAATGCTTCTACATTGTGGGAGATGAAATGTTATGTACAGCCAATTTTATTAAGGGCTTTGGTGACAACCACGCTATTTTCATATCCAACTTTATTTAAACAAATATTTTCTGGATCATATTCCATAATTACTGCTTATTGTACATCTCTATAAAAAGTACAGATTTAAAATACAGACACAGCAAAAAGAGGACAGAATTGGGCAGAATTTTCAAAGTTCAAAGTTCGTTGCCGATGAGCTTTCATGATCTATTTCAATAAGATTAAAAAACATCTGAAAGGGTCATAATTAAAGCTGTTGTTAACATAGCCATTTAGCCTTAATATCAACACTTTGAAATGCTAGCCAAGTTTGAATAATATGCTTTCAGGAATAAATGCAACCAGTCCGTTTCCAGCTATACCCTGAGTGTGGGCCACTGCGGTGTATAAACCGACACATCGCATTATAGTTTTTCAGGCGGGTAACAAAAGGCAGCGCATAGGGTGGAGGGCTGCCTATAGGCACGCAGATACGGGATTAGATAAAGGTAAAGCGAGCGGCTGCTCGCAATCCTGTGTTTTCTCAGTCCGCTGAATGAGCAGATGCAGGGAGCTCGTCTGCACGCCTGCCTCCGCAGTGGCGTTCACAAAGAATCCGCCTCCATTCAGTGCTTAATCCATGCTGCCCAGGGCCCAGCTATTGTCACTTTGCATGCAAAATTTCAATTAGTGCTGGTACCAGTTGTTTCTGTAGTGAGACGGGGTGTCACGTTTCGAGGGAACGGACGAAGGCTACCTTGACCATGAAGAAAGTCTGAAGTAGCAGAGAGGCTCATGGGAAATGGACTTGATGGTAATAAAACCACCTTTTTTTTGCAGAGATCCTGTCGCTGTCACCGACAGGTGAAGTCGACTTGGAGTTTGTAGTGTTACAAGTGTGCAATATCTGCACTGTTTCTTTTAAGCGATTTCTTATTCGGTGATGTCAATGCACTCAGCAATTTGAGGAATTTAAACTGTTGACAATCACTCTATCAAGGGAGTTCGCTTTTGTTTAAGCCAAAGCTATCTCTATATCAAAACATGTCAGTAAGAGTTAAACTCATATTGCCTTGTGATTATAACTGGTAATTTAGTGGAAACTAAAAAACTATTTTAGTGATGACTACTAACATTATCCTCATTAGCACTTCTATTCAAAATTGCATCATGTCCACGTGACCAATATAGGCGAGATCAAACACCATCTATAATTGTTTGACAGTAATATAAGGTTATTTCGGTCAGGTCCAGGCAGTTTTTCTGCTTTGAACAGGGAGTTTCCAGTAAGCAGCACGGTCGCTGTGATCAGAGTGGCTGTCTACCACGTTCCTCTTCTTTGGATCAGTCCGAGTGATGTCACGTCATCCAAGGCTCGCACACACCCCGACAGGAACAGAAATCTATCTCTCTTTAAAGCTTGGCTGGGCCTTTTAATGCATCATGAAGGCGGTGAATTCATAATCATGCGTTTGTCAATAATGAAAAAAAACTTTTACTCACTTTAATACTTTAAGTGCTTGAATGGTTAGGGCTTCTGTGAAATCATAACTCAAGATTTGTTTTTGAACTTTGAGAGTTGATTGTTTTTTCAGTTGTCATTAACTTAAATTTGACTTTGTGCACTTTATGTTTGGTCCTAACTAGGCGGCGGTATGAGATTTCGACGGTAACCTTAATAAAAAATAACACCTCTTCACAGTATTGGAATTATGACTATGGAATTAAGACTTTGATAATTTGTTACATTTATATAGCAGTTTTCTGGGCTTTCAAAGCGCTTTACATGGAAGGGGGAATCTCCTCAACCACCACCAATGTGCAGCATCCACCTGGATGATGCGACGGCAGCCATATTGCGCCAGAACGGCCACACACCAGCTTATTGGTGGAGAAGAGACAGAGTTACCAAGCCAATTGGTACATATGGGGATGATTAGGAGGCCATGATGTATAGAGCAGAATGGGCAAATTTGGGATTTTTAATGACCTCAGAGAGTCAGGACCCCGGTTTAACATCTCATCCGAAGGGCGGATGTGTTTTTTTTTCAAATGTCTGCGTATAAAAACAACAACTTTTCAACTGGACACAATACATTTTATTTTCAAGCAACATATAGAACATGTTTGTCAGGTAAAAATAAAAATATATATATTCTTTAAAAAATTATTTCTTCTACATTAAACGCAAACATCAAATCAATAACATGACTTAATGATTTAATTAGGTATCAAAGAAAATTTGAGTGGTTTTGAAACTGTGACTCTTTAAAGCCTTGGTAAACCTTGAAACCGGTAACCGGCCCATGCCTATTCTTAACGCATTTTATTATAACTTCAGCTACATTTTTGAACTGCACAAAACATGAATACACAATCAGTTTATAATCAGAATAATTTGAATTTGAATCATCTATGTACTTTCTTTGCGTGTTTACACAAAGTCTCAAAGGACCGTATCCTTTAACAAAAACATGGCAGATTGACCATTACCTGAGCTTGTTTAACTCCAGTGTTTGTGTAGCGGGAGGACAAATGAGGGTCTGTATGTTACAGAATACTGTACTCTGTACCCAAGATGGGTTGGACATGTAGTTAGAGATGATGTGGATTTTTCTTGTAGCAGTTAACTGATAGCTTGTGTTTTTCCTACCTTGAGGTGATAATTGTTTCAATCTGCAGTACTAGAAAAGGCTCAGGCCACGGCTCTTGCCAGAGCTACGGTATGTCTAGAGACTTTACGTAGAACACATCTAAATCATGTCATGATGAGATAATTCAGTCTTTGTATCTGCATAAATGTTTAGGCTTAATGCAGCCTAATCAATCCATTTAATCACATATAAGCACTTACTGGCAGAAAACAGAATGGCTGGCTTATTCCCATTGGCCTACTTTGTTAGAACATTTTTCTTCACTGTAACCAGATGCAATGCAAACTGTCTCCTGCAATTTACGAAGCATTCTGCAAAACACATTCAAAATGAAATATGCAGGCAGTCTTTTACTCTTTAGAGCTGTTAGCAATGCAATTGCTCATGCATATGTAAGCTCTCATTGTTCATTCAATGTTTTTAGCCATCACAATGCACTCAAATTCTCCGGGTGTAAAGCATGAGCGTAGGGGATCAAATGTGTTGTTATACTGCAGATAAAAGAAATAAAACTTGTCACATGACCTGGAGCATTACATTAGGAAACCTTTATAACGTTGGAATAAGAATCGCCTAAAAACACATCTCTTCTGTCTGCATCTGACCCATTAGTACAGTCTCCTTCTTTTCTACTTTCCTATCCCTCCCCCAAAAAACTAATAAGGATATTCTTAGCTTCATTGACTGTGGTAGGTAGCTGAGTTTCACTGCACCTATGCATTGTTGTTCTTTTGTTGCACATATTGCTTTTTTGTTTTCCCGTACTTTGTAAGTCGCTTTGGATAAAAGCGTAAATATGGATTTTTGCTTATATATGGACTCCTCAATGTGATTTTACATTGAGCTTGTGGCACTGGGAGCAGATCTGCAAATTAAGTTTTTAGTTGGCTGGTTGTCTTAAGGGGATAATTAAAAGAGCCTAATTGCATGAACTAGTCCTGCTGAAAACTTTACTTGAACAGCAAGTCCATTGAACCACTATGAGACCATTGACATTTGTGAGAGCGTGAAAGGATTTTAACAAATTTGGTATGCATTTATACGTACATTGTGATTTCTTTACTTGATCACATGCACTTGATATTTTTGCACTATTATTTTGGACCAGAACACCGGAACGCAAGAGACCAATTAAAAAAAACTGGGGCAAAGGAACAAACAAACAAACAATGAAACATAATTCTTGCCTGCACCTGTGAAGAAATAAACAGATTTCTGAAACAGCAAACAAACATCGCTCTGTTTTACAAATCTTCAAAAGAATAGAAAGTTTGTGACAGAAAGTTTCTTTCCAGAGGTCAGACCTTGTTCGCACACACCCTGAAACAGCTGCCTCTCATCAAGATGTTCGACAAACACAATTCCTCTGAACTGGTGCGGCGCTGTCATGCATTTCTTCAGTCTGTATTCAGAGATAAAGGCAGACTGATTGCCTCCTCATCTGCATCACAAAGGAAAGCCGCATTCACCTGAGCCGCTGTTACCCTGCACACACTTGACGTCTCTCGGCATTTCCGCCACCACATGAAGTCTGCCAAGCTTTGTCTGCATACATCCTTTCTTACAGGCTGGAGGCTGACGGCTTGACTTATACCGGCTCCTTGGGGATGTGACCCGCGGTCCCCTTATAACTCAGCCTGATGTTATTGCTTTCATCCCTGTCAGTGGCAACTGCAGCAGCGGGCTCGGATCGCTCAGACGCTGGCCTTCCCTTCACACCGGTCTGGGTCACAACATGCACTCGGGATGAGTGGAAAGCAGACAGAAAGCTTTCACTTTCCACATCAAGAGTCTTTGGGAACCGCATGATGCCTGATGCTGTTGTTCCAGTGAATGTTGTAATGTACACCTCACAGTCTTTGCCCCTTGGTTTAATTTAACCAAAGTCGTTCACATTCTCATAAGGGATTCGCTACTGTAAATTCTCCACATTCTGGTAAATCAGACAACAGTCAAAGGAATAAAGCAGCAAACTTGGACTAATTCGATGAAGTGTAAACATTCATTGATTGCTACCACAATATTTTGCATTGGGAAATTTTGCTTCCATCGCTAGTGTTGAATAACACTTCTCACTTGGTTGTTTTCTGCCAGAAACTGACTGGTCTGGCAGTGCAATGTGAGCTGAAACAAACTTCGTTTTGGGCTATGTGTCAGCCTCCTCCTTACAGGATTAACACCCCGACTCCATTCCCAAGCCACCTGTGACTTTTTCATGGCTAATCAAAAGTTGCATGCTACGGGCCCTCTGGTGACAGAATTATATAGAAATAATAGGCAGGAGGTCCATTTGACACTTTCCTGCTTTTTAAGCCTCGGAATGAACTGCTGTACTTAATAAAGACAAATTTAAAATTAAACGTATAGGAAGTGACCTAATCGCCAGGCGGTAGCACGGCTCTGCAGCTGTTTGTCCTCCCTTGACGTAACTCCACATAAGCCAGTGGCCTGGCTGTTTTTGACACGCTGGGCTAATCAAAATTACCTGTCGCTGAAAGGCAAAGTGTGCATGGCACAAAGAGAAAAAAAGTGTTACCATGGAGCTATTTGTTTGCATATAATTGCATTAGCTTGGCACTGAGGGAATTAGCAGAGATAATTGAGTGATTTGGCCTATAGCTGTGACTCGACTGCTTCGGTGGGGGGATAATCCTCAGTTATTTTCCTATTAATTTATCCTTAATTTGAACCCTTCAGAAATCTCATACTCTGTAATGTTTTGTTGCTCTGATTTGAAGTCAAGACCGCAGCGCCATATTAAAAGGCATAATCAAATGTTTGTGAACTGCTGGTGTTTTAGTTAATTGTTTATATTTGTACACAGTATACAGTTGTACACAATTGTAATTCTGTAACAATTAAATTGGTAAGCTTACACATAAGCTACACTCTAAAAATAGAATAAAAAATGGAATAGAGTAATAGAATGCCAAAGAAAAGAAATGATTCCAGTAATTAAAGGTGAGGATTTAAAGACGTTTCAAACCAGGGGCATAATCGTATTAAGACGCGGTCAGACTTGACTTTGAGCATGCGAAGTTCGTTCGGACGGTCGTACGAAAATGGCCGGAATGGAAGTCAAGGTAAAAGTCAAGTGTGACCGCGGCATTAGGGGTAAAGCAGTTGCAGTCAAATTAGCCAGGACCGCACCACAGTGTACAGCCTCAGGTTTTCTCAATATTATCTCTGATAGCCACCATGAGGGGTTTAAGCTAAGCAAAAGGCAGCAGGTGGGTGTGATGTTTGTAGTTGTGGGGTTCTTCTACGAATTAGTGTGGCTTTATTTTCAGTATGTATGCACAAAGCATCTTTTGGAATGATCTTTGAATTATGTATTTTGAGGCTAAAGGATACATGCAACCAAAGGAAAAAAGTAGAGTTTGAGAGTCAGACTGGATCCACACACATTCACATACATCATTTATACTTCTGGCTACATACTTTATGTATAAAGTATATTGAAGATAATATATAAATAGAACATCATGTATAAAGTATGATTATATGCATACATGTGCTGTCAGGGAAAATACATATACGGTATATCAAAGATGTATCTAGAGATGCGCTATAAAGTGCTGATAATGGAATCTGTTTTAAGTTTCCATCCCATTTAAGGTCTGTCTATTCAAAGGGAGAGAGACAGAGAGAGGACACAAAGGTAGTGCTGATTTACTTTCACGGATTCTGAAATTACAGTTTAAAAGAAAGACGTTCATATTCATTTGATTTGTTATAGTCAATTCTTGCAGGAATTTAGAAAGAATTAAAATGATTAACATTGTTTTCAAAACAAGCAATCCTGTGCCTAGTTTTGAATCCTGTATACTGCTTGCAGCCAAAATACTGACATATTCATCCACTGGGGTTGGTAAAACCATTGTGGCCTAAAAGTAACACTGCTCGCTAAAACAGGAGCATATAGGGTCAGAAAGAGTGATGACTATTTTCCATAATTTCCACCAGCCCTACCTTTCAGATAATAATCATCATGGATCATCCAGGCAGGCAGCTGGAAAATCTATCCAGCCTCCCGAGGGAATAAATGTAAAGAGGAGGCTGTTCTATGAAAATGAATAAGTCATGTGACTGAGTTAATGTTCAGAATGTTATTTCTCTCACCGCATATGTTGAATACCGTTTTTATCTGACACTAACACAAGATGTCATGCGTATGGGTTTAGCTAGGCTGTCAGTTCTTGGCAGTACCCACAATCCATCAGAATCACAGTCAACCACAATAGCTGTATGAATGTGAACGTTGGAGGGTGCCGATGACCATTTACCTCAAGGCGTTGACTATTATACAGAGTCTGGGGTCACAAAGAATAATCTGTAAATTGGATCAATTCAATGTGGATGTTTTCAGAATAGGAATATCTGCCACATCCACTGTTCTCATCACAAGTCAAGTGAGTTTAATCAATCTAGAAAAAATAAACAAAACCACCCAAGCAATTTTCCCTGTTTATGATCCCCCTTCCCCATGGGAGTGGCTCGGCATATCAATTACAACATCGAGCGATACGATTTCTCCTTTGTTCTAAGCATGCAGCCAACCCCCCAAAGCCTTGCATTTGAGAAAACACATTCGGCTGTATTGACATAATTTACACCGACTTCACTGTCATATGTTTAGATCTTTTAAGCTTCGGTTGCTTTTGTTAAGATTATTCTCGCTTCCTTTGATTCTTCGCCATGTGCTGTTTTACTGGTCCAAGTCATCATTTATATGAAACACAGCTTTTCTTTGTGCTCCCTTTTGGCAAAGCAGTTATGCATTATATCAGTCCGTCTGAGGGTATTTTTTATTATTACCTAAATTAAACAGTAGCCAAAGATTACCGAGGACATAAATCTGCATGTGATGTTTCAGCGCTGCACGGTGGGCTTAGAATGAATTATTAAGTGCCGGCACAGAACACTCAACACAATGTGTGGAGTTGGTGACATGATGGCGTCTTCCAACTGCAGACTTGTCTCGTGATACATGCATCTGCGGCCTGTGGTGATATGTGGCAGACACATTGCATCCATGTGGTAACCGTACGAGTCCCTCGATGGACTCTCTGTCGGAGCGGGCAGCTACATTTAGAGTGATTGAAAAAACATGTTCTTGATTACACACCGGCCTACAGTTTGGGCAGTGAACATGTCAGGCTTTTACCTAAATGTCCCTCTCCTCCGAGGGTCCTTTGAGTGATGCGAAGGGCCACTTATTCCAAAAGCCCCCTTCCACCCCCCAAAGTGAATAATGGGCCCACACCTCCTCTGAAACGGACCATGTGAAGCTGCTCTTTGTAGGGACCATATGGCTCAGGCTGTTGCATTTTGATATATGGCCAAAGGAGCACCTGCGGGATTGGACTAGGAGAACACGTCTCGCCTTGGTGTGTGGAAACAAGAGGTCTGAAGTTGGATTACTGTGTTAGGTGTGAACACAGGGTCAAGGGCATGGTTAGCTTTTGAACTATATGCCACCAAAGGCCACACCTTAGATGCTAAACTACACACATTACTATTATGGGTTTATTTGTTTATAATTCTTCCACATATGTACCAAGTACATTTCAGATTTTCTTATATTTTTTTATGTAAACAGTATAAGTCTCTTGCACAGCCAGCGCCCTAACCTCTACTTTAAAAAAACATTTAACACCTTTAAACATTTTGGGTTTGTATCATCTTTGTCTTGCCAAGATGGCTAGCGCACTGATGAAAGCTTTTTAAATGGTAGCAAACAGTTTGTGCATCTGTCGTTTTCTGCTGTGGTGTGCCAATTTGTTACTGCTTCATACAGACTGTTCTTTTGAAACAGTGGTTTAAACCTGTTGCTTTACAGGGTCTGTTGGAGAATCATCCCGGACGGAATGCTCACACATTTCACGACCAGATAAAAACAGATTGAACGTGTTCATTTGGTGAAAAGAAATGGCGGTAGCAAACTCATCCAACAAAACTCAAGTTGGTGTTTAAATGCGTAAAATGAATGTTCTGACCAGAACTTTTTACTTTGAGGAACAACAACATGTTTAGGTTGCCAAGTTGTCGAAACAAAAGTTTTAATCATGGTTGGAGCAGCATGGAAATGGGAATGCCATAAAACAAGCATCAAGCTGCGGATAGTAATAAAATATTTATTGGTAAATCAATATCAAGACTATTATTAGGTTTAAACGTTTGTTGACAAAAATTAACCATCACAACAGCAAATCTGACTGGCAGACAAGTATTCATCACTTACCATATGGTAGCTGTCCATCAATTTTAATTAAGCATTGAAAAATTCTTCAAGTAGTGTCAATTAGTGTGCACATCAAACAACTCTCTGGACACATGTGCCATCCATCAGATTTCGTATGTGGTCAACATGCGTAGCATTACGGCATCACATACTGTAGCTCTGCAACATAAAATCAAAGTCAACAAGCTCTTCTGACTCATACATGTTTTAAAAGCAAACATGTGCTTTACTACACTACACAAACGTACTCTGTTGTTTGTGTAGCCAAGACTGTTTCCAAGATGCAGTGCTCTATAAAAACCCTTCTCAGAAAGCCAGTCACTTATTGGAGAGGGTCATTTTCGATCGTTATCAGCCACTTGTTACTTGCCAAGAGTAAATTGCATTTAGGCTGCTCCATCGAAGTCAACATTAAAGACTATTAAATAAAGAAAGTTTCAGACCAGACGAATGTTAGACTTCAAATGGTGTATCAAAGTGATTGATTTCACTTTGTTTGTATTGAGCCAGGGTCTGAAGCAAAGACTGACCTCATTTATTAAACTTCTAGCTTTGCTTTTTTATATTCTGTTCGACAGAAAACAATTAATGCAATACAGAAAGATATGATTATTATGTACCCATTTGACAGCAGCTTAAATGGAGAGTTCACCCCCGAAAAAATAATTAACTATGCCTTAACTCATTCATGTCATTATGGCAGATATGTCATTCCAAACTTGTATTAAATTTTTCTTATGAGGAACATGTATTTTTCAAAACAAATATTTTGAAGAACGTTTGTGAAGAAAAGCTCTGTGACATTTCTTAAAATATCTTCTTTTATTGTTTACAGAAGACATGGGGTGAATAAATGATGACTGAACTATTATTTTGGGGTGAACTCTCTTGCGACAATAGTTTATTTTATTTATCTTATTTATTCTAAATATATCTGTTGCCAACACCTACAAAAGCATTTTTTTCAGATACGGATAAACATCTGGAGGATTCATCAGGACTCTTCTCCTTAAAGCACAGCTGGTCGGAAAAAAACACACATACACATGTACATGAAATACAAATTGATTTACTTTTAAACACATGTGCCATCACGTGGTTTTTATCATCCAGGGACACTGTAACAGTGCTTGATGATAAGCACATGTCTTTGGCATAGATCTACGGCACATCATAAATAATGTCTGCATTTACGAAAGCCATGTTTTTTGAATAATAGATGTAGACTTTGGTTGGCGGCACCCCTGGTTCTCCTAATGGATTCACATTTAACCTCTTTATCCTTTGGCAAGTTCAAAACACTTTAACAGCACATTCCGACGGAAACCTGGCAGCCCTGGGAGATGTCCCTATACGCTAGCGTAAGGTTGGTCTTTTTTAAATTCAGGAAGTAAACCATTGTTTGCACACCGCGAATCTTAAGCGATGTACTTGAGACGTGAAAATCGCTTCAGGTGGGAACACAAAGTGTCTGCTTAGCAGATTTTTTCAGGACTATTTTGGTTAGTGCTAGCACCCTCTGGACACCATCTCCAAACCCTTGAAACCAGGAGAAGAGAGGAATCTTAAGCTGCCTCACTTGAGATGTGTAGCTGAAGGGCAATGCTCGGTGACCTCGTAGACAACACAATCCACTACACACAAAGATGGGCACTCAGCTGCCACCTCAATCTCTATTGTTGCCTCTCTATCCACTCTCTGTTCTTTGTAAATCGAGCTCTCTTTCACCCTCTTATTCCGTTTCTTTCACTAACAATCTTCCTTTTAGCGAAACCGTGCCGTTGCCTGTTTTATCAGCTTCTGCTTATGCAAAGAGAGAAATATTAACAGTACTAGACCAGTGTGGCAGGACACATTACTTGTCATTCTGCTTTGTATTAAGATCTCATCAGTGCCAAAAGATGTAAGAGGTTCGACTTCAGACGTCAGTGTGACACAAATTCGCCCAGGGCAGTCAAAGAACATTTGTTTTCTTTGAGGGACCAGGGCCAGATGGAGGAGTCTTAACGCTTCGGGTTTCCTCTCACCTTTCATGTGTCAAAATTGTAAGACGGGCGTACAAACTAAAGCGGTCCAACAAAACAAAGGAGAGAGAAAGAAAGGGGAGGGGTCTAGAAAAGACAGATACCATGATGCAGACTAAACCACCTCTGCTGTTCCGTGGGCGTGGGGTTTCCGCATTCCCAATTGTGGCTTCTGTGAATTGTGTGTGCACGTGTCTCGTAAGGGATTACAGGTGGAGAATGACAATCATCCAGCCTTCGCGTCAAACCTGGTGTCTTGCGTGAGTGTGTTTGTGTGTGTTAGAGAAAGAGGATAGGAGGGCCTCCCTACCGGGAGGTTCAGGCACGGGGTTGAAATCCTTCTCTGGGGAAGGGTGGAAGGAACACGCACTGTTCGATCAAAGCACCCGTGAATTAATTAACTCAGCATGCATTATTCAACACGTTTTCAACCGCTGTACTCATAATAGTGTTCCTACACTCCTCTGGGGAACAAAAGAACCCACATTATATCAGATAATGCAGAGGCATCCGTGGTCTCCAGAGAAAACTGCCCCAAGGATTTTAACCCCTGTGAAGTGCAGTCCTCATGTTGATGAGGAGTTGGAGGCCGTAGCGCTTTATCACCAAATTGCAATTTTTTTTTGATATTTTCATTATGTTATACTGAGGGCGAAATATGAAACAGTACAACTACCTTAAAGGAAAAGTTATTCATTTTGAGCAGGCAGAGGTATTTGGGCTTTTCATGCTTGATAAACATGGTGGTATGTTGCGATATGGTTGCTTAAAGGTTCAACCCTACATTGCTTTAGATATTATGGTCCTAAGAAATGGCTCAAGTTCTACAGGATTTCTTTCTTTGTGCACCGGCTAAAAATCTGTATTCTTGTTTAACAGGTGATCTATAAAAGGCTTCAAAGTGTATAGCGATGCCATTGAAAATAAAATGTTTGGTTCTACAAAGATATGTCCATTTGAGGTTCCCAAAAGAACCTTTTTCAACAAAGAGGTTCTGAGGATGTTTTAGGATCATTAAAAGTGCATTGATTAACTGTGCTTCGAAAATAAACATAATGCTCTTCTCAAATACTGTACAATAAAACAGGGGTTATTGTTCAGAAAGAGCAAGGTTTCTTGGCAAAAGCTTGAATTGCAATACCCTGCACCCACCCAGACTGATGTTTCTCATATCGTATCCACAGGTATAATAATAGCAATTTTGAGGAAATAGCTGGCTAGTTTTTGTCCTACACACCCCGTTGTCAGTCTGGCTAGGTTCTTTTTCAGACTCACTGCCTTTGACGCGAAGGAAGTGAAAACAGAATCAACTGGTTTCTGTATCGCCCCCTGCACTCTTTTGCCCTGCCGTCTTTTCTAAATGAGAGTCGGACATTAGCCTGTCCGTGTCCTGATGGCAACAGATTTATCAGCCAGGAAAATCTTTTGTAGAGGATATGAATACTGCATGAGAGCCCCTGACTCATTCATACAGCTCAGCAGAGAAAGGATATTGGCATCTCGATTCATTTCATAGAACACAATGCTCACCATTTTTTGGTTGTCGTCCAAAAAAAACACCTCCCTTTTGTAAAGAGTAATTGAGAGCCTTCTCCATGTGTGGCGGTGGTTTTCATTTGTAGGATATACGCTAAAAGCTTTCTGGTATTTTTCAGTGAGACATTAAGCATTTAAAAACTTAAAAGTAATGCCATTTGGCAAGCGAATAAAAGTTTGATAGCAATTCACCGCCCATTTGTTTTACCCTTTGAGAGATTAAAATTTGTCCTCGTCTCTTTCGTCTCTCATCGTCTACTTCAATTTAAAGTGATAGTTCACCCAAAAATGAAAATTCTAATCTTTTACTCACCTTCAAGTTGTTCCAAATCTATATAAATGTCTTTGTTCTAAATAACACAGAGAAAGATATTTTTAAAATGCACCTCCTCATTGATAGTTGGAAAAAATACAATGGTAGTCAAAATGGCCTCAGAACTGTTTGCTGTCCTACATTCTTCAAAATGTCTTCTTTTGTGTTCAACGGAATAAAACAATTATAATACTATGGGACTCAATGGGGGGGGGGGCAAGATCTGTTTGGTTACAAGCATTCTTCAAAATGTATTTCTCTGCGTTCATCAACCTTTTGATGCCTTTGAAAATATTTACAGCTGAATTCCTCTTATTCTTTACGTAAGATCTTCACGACAGGATTTTGTTGACATAAAAACAATGTGTGTTTCAAGGAATGTTGTGAATTTGCTCAGGTGATGTATTTAGTAGCATTTTACCTGGTTGACGGACAGTTCATTTTAGTGTCTTTATAACATGAAGCCCTAATAGCACATAATCAATTCAAAAAGCATTTTAGAAAAAATAACTAGCTTATCTTACATCATACCCTCATATTTCTAAGCTTATTTAATACAGACAATTCCTTTTAACAAACCAATTCAATGCAATTCAAGACGATTTGTTGGGAAAACAGGTGAGATCAAGATTTGTGACCCTGGACCACAAAACCAGTCATAAGGGTACATTTTCTGAAACTGAGATCTTAAATATGAATAAATAAGGTTTTATTTGGTGTTTGATTTGTTAGGACAATGTTTGGCCGTGATACATTTATTTGAAAATCTGGAATCTAAGGGTGCAAAAAGTAAAAAAATTTTGGGAAATTTGCCTTTAAAGTTGTCCAAATTATTTCCCTAGCATAGCATATATTACTCACAGTTTTCTTTTTATATATTTACAATAGCACATTTTCAAATATATCTTAATGGAACATGATCTTAATATCCTAATAATATAACATAAAAGAAAAAATGATCATTTTGACACATACAATGTACTGTATTGTTGGCTATTGCTACAAATACTGTATACCTGTGCTACTTATGACTGGTCACATTTGGGTTCTTCATGGAGGACCGAGGTCTGAGAAACTGGGGGGCACTCTGCAAACAATAATAACATATTTTTGTTGGAAAGTGACGAGTTCTACACGAGTGCACAAAATGGCTTTCCTCTGTCAGCAGTGCATTTAATATGCTCATTACTCAGGTCTGTCTTGGCATACCCGAGCGGGGCAATGCATTACACCGACCGAGAGTGTTCAGAGCATTATCTATGTGCAGGAAAATCATTTCTAATATTCTAATTAAGACTAGAGTTGGACTACATCTGATACTCCAAACGTCTCCCTGCGGTGCCAGATAAGGAATGGTAAAATGCAGTGACTCTCCATAGATTTAACCAATCTCTGCATTAAGTAAGCCAGGGCAACTGGACCCAGACGTGTTGTTCTTTAATTCACAGTGGACCATCCAATTTATATGAATTAGCATCTTCTCATTCGATGACGGAAGACGGATGGGGCCGTGCACCTACACCTGTTGTTTCAATATATGAACATTAATCTTAAAAGCTGGGAAAAAACAATGCAGCAGCCATTGTTTCAGTGTTTAACACATTTAGTACCCCGTGGAAATTCTCGTAACTAGGCTCTCAGCTGGCACAAAATAAAAATAAAATAGATATAGTGAAAACATTTATACCATGAAGGGAGCTGAATGAGGAGTTGCACTCACGGCTGAAGAACTGTAATTGTTTAAAATGTAATCCAGCGCTAGCACGCTATGGCATACTGGACTACACAGATTATTTGTGACAGCCTTGTTTCAGTGTTCTGTTTCACATTGATTGAGAGTAGATAGCGAGATCTTAGGATGCTATTCATAGTGAACTTTTGAAGTATTTGGTTAAAACCAAAGCAGTCATGTTTCTTTTGCCTGACAGATTTTTCCTTTTGGTAAAGTAACTATTTATTTATCTATTTATGCCAAGCTTACATGACATCGCCCAAGTCTGATTGGCTAGGAAGCTGTTGCACAATGTATCATTTCAACCTCGTTTTGCATATAAAATGAAGCAAACATTCATGCAGTAGGACACATTGTGGAAAGAAAATTAGATTTTTAATCTGCCATTTGCAAGCCATTACAGCCATTTTAGACAGTGATGGTTCTTCGAGCTAAACGGATTGGACATTGTTGAGCAGAGTAAGGCAGGCTGCAGCTGGATTTCTGCCTGGTTGGGAGATTGGAGTCTCTGCTTCACTAGCTTCCTCTCTGATGTCTTGCCGTGGCTCATCTGCACTCTGACAGTGTGGTCCATCTGCCCGGGACTGGCCTCAGAGGCTGCAAATGCTGTCAATCTGCAAAAAAATAGGAAATTGTAATCTGGAAATTTTCTCTATGATATCTGCAGATTGTTCTCTGTATGATTTATAATGTACACAAGCAACAATAGCAGCAGTTGTTACCTAAACGATGCATTTCCTCATCTGCTAACCTTACAAATTATGTCTGTTTGATCTTTTATAATCAACCACTGCAAAAAAATATTTAAATGATGTATTTGCCCTCAATATTTTCAACGGGTTATATTTCATTTGTCAACCCTAACACTGCACTTCAAATAGTTTAGAGCTTTGAGGACAACAATGCCCAAAGCCTCCTTAAAAATGCAGCACACCCCAAATAACACCCACAATGTTTGATATGCTTACCAGGGACCTCGAGTAACCCATCATTCACTCTTAGTGATTGTGCCCTCATCACACAAAGAACGGCCTGCGTTTTTACAGATGTTATTCAAGGACTTTGTGGTGATAAGTAAGGCCGTGTGTTCACACATCAAACAAACGCCCAATCATCAGCGATTTGAAGACAGATACATAATACTCGCCTCCAGTCGGGCCCAATTACATATTCTGTCCCCACAGAATTACATTCAAAGCTGTGCCATAAACACTTGGCAATGAAAAATGGTAGGGGAAATGACACCTTGACCTCACTTGAGGCACTGATTGGCGGAGCTCATCTGAGGAATTTCTCCTGCACTTAGCTTTAATAGAAAAAGCAATGGGTTTTCCAGCAAAGCTAGAAAGAGTTCTGACTTTGTTGGGTTTGTTTCCTACATCACAACGTAGCATTGCCCTGCCTCGCGCTGATTGCAAACAGACTTTGGATCATGTCTCGGGCAGGTCATGCAAATTGAATTACAGGAAGAACGGGGTGGGGTGTTTCAGAAACCAATTGGCAGGAATCGTGTAGTTGGTGACCTTTTTATACAGTACAGAGAGGGTCTGTGTTGATATGGAGAGCCTTTTCTCTTGTTGTGCAATTGAATGGCTGTTCCGTACACGGATCCAATGGGGTCACAATGGGATTAATCTATACAGGTTTGGCTGAAATGAAGTGAACAGCAGCTGTAGGAGGATTACTCTGTAATTTGTAGGATTATTGATAAGACACTGAGATGCATTCGAAAGCAAGGCCAACACGGATCGATCTGCGGTCAGTGCCGATGCTAAATATATTATCTAAGTGTAGTGACCTACAGTTATTCAAGTGCCACAGAACGATACACAGGGTTATTGACAGAGAGGGGCTCTGGAAACATCATGGAATTTAGCTAAACAATATTGCTTTATTGAGATTTACACCTCTCGATATCATTTCTAAAGGGCTGAAGTACTTTGAACACAAGTCATATCTAGATAAAACCACATACAATGAGAATTTATTTGTTTGCATCATTGAGTGGAACCTATGGAAAAAAATTCTGGTACTGGCCGATACCGATGTCTCTACCTTCAAAACACAGTAAGACTAATAAAAATATAATAGCTTCATAGTTACACAGTTACTCCACCTTAAACACATTATGAACTAAATTTATAATTTTATGTGCATTTCCAAGCAAATTCCACAGTTCTGTCATTTATCACATGAGTTATAGGTCTTTAGTATCGGTGCATTTGTAATAGTACGAGTACATGACCATATTATTGGGCCCGATACTTCTATCAGTTTCGGTGCATCCCTAGTTAGGGGTGGGGCTTAAGTGTAGGATCAAATGGACCACCTCGTAAAATAGTTAGAAATTACTGTGTGATCGGTTGAAATTTGTGATCTGTAGCATTTTTTTAAATGCTGGTGGGGTTCAAAGCATGGTTGCATAAATTAACCCGTGCTTAGTTGTTTTACACGAAAGGTTTAATATATAACCCAACGGCTAGTTTTGTGGGCGAAACAAACCCAGAGTTTAGAGTTTAGAAAAGTAACAACACAATTTTTCATTCCTATCTCTGGCACAATTGAAGTGGGATGGAAACCAAACTGTATTACCAGGGGTTAAGGGTTGTTCAAATCCCTAACCTCAAGTATAAGCAATAGCAATAGTAGTTCGTGCTTTAGACTCAGTGGAACACAATAAAGGCCTCTAGCTAATCTAAGGTTTCGAGGTGGCGGAACTAATGCTGACACGAGTGAAAGCTATCATACTCTGGGAGTCATTTTTCCAGCAGCAAATGTACTATTATGGGGATTCACCAGGCCAAGCCCTTCAGTTACTTCAAGCAGTTAGAGATGTGGCAATGCCTTCATAAAATAACTCGAGTCTAAAAATAGACATGATGGTCAAGGCACGTGAATGCTGTCTGCCAGGCTCCAATGAAAAGAGGTTGTACTCTTTTGTTAAAAGATAATGTGTTTGTCTGAAAAGGTGTGTCTGATTCTAAGTAAAAACGTAGTGTATTTTTCTAGACATTGTGGGACAAAGTTCTGTCTCTACATCATTGCATGATGCTTATGCTTCACGACATGCATGACCCCTGCAGTGTTAACGCACTGGATATAATACTAACGTTGTCTATTATATCACCTTTTTTGAAATAATGTGCAACCCGCACTCACAAAATTGAGGAAATCTATGTGCCAAACAGCTGAATTTATTCATACTCGAGGACGCAAAGGTGTCTTTGCTCACGTCTCACTGTGTGAGTGCTGTGCTGGCCCCGTTCCAGACCAGATTCATGCGAAAATGGTGTTCATCTGAGTGTGATAAATAGGGTTCACCCCATCTGCTACACACTATTTTCCTCGCCCTCCCTTCCTTCGGGCACTGATCACTCCCAGATTAACTCCGACTCCTATATTCACCTGGACAAGCGCTTTTCAGTTCGACACAATGTAATCTGACGTGCAGTTTGCCTTTGCACAGCAGGCCAGACTAGTCTCGACTGATTTAGCCCTCGGTTTGCATAAATGCATCTATCACCCCAGCAGGGAACAAATCACCACACTCTCTCATCTCTCATTCACCCTCTCTCTCTCTTTTCTCTGTTAATGCACATCATTTGCGGTAAAGAGGAGAGGTGCCTCTCGAACCGGTGGGTCTGGCATTTGTGTTGAATTTCTCTGAGAGCATTTCGACTGATTTATCCACGTGAAACCGAGCGTTCAAGAGGAGGACGTCTCTTCGCGTGCTGCCTATTGTCACCTTCACAATGACTACGCTCGCATTTTAAGAGGACATCAGAGTGTAGAGTACGAGACAAGAGAGCGTAATTTGAGTTCTTCAAGCTTAAGATGGCAGCTTCGGTCTGAGAGGCACAGAGATACTTGACATTTTACGCTACGTAAAATCCCCCCAAAATTCGACTAAGTTCAAGCCAGGCAAATCTCTAGTGAACCAAAGAGTGTTATTGCTACGTGAACATGATTGTTATGCAGAAAGCTGTCTGTGTGTGCTAAGTGTCTTCGGTCCTCTTGATGAATTAGAATGCGGTGGATTTGTGATTGAACGATCTCCACATCACTTCTGAAAGATTTAGTTGTGAAGGATTTTTTTATGAACAAATTATTGGACTCAAGTAAGCTTCCGAGAGGCCACTTTTCAACTGCATACACCGCTTTGAAACAAATTTGCAAGCACACAATTTTAGAATATATGTGCAGTAAATGAAAAATGTGTGTCATACTTTCACAAAAAATTTAATTAATGTAACCTTGAAGTTATTTGCCAAAAATTCAGCTCAAACATGTCATGTGATTATACGAAAACCAATAGTGTTTAACATCACATGTGTCACGCTGTATTTTTGAATATAAGATGTAGGAGCTATCGAGGAATGGATGATTTTCTATCTATAGCATTTGAAAATGTATACTTTGAACTATGTTCCTTAAAAAAACATAAAATCAATAAATTGTAATATAATGTTTATTTATAAGTGAACTGTTACTTAAATTTTTATTGTAAATTGTTTACTTTATTGTACAGTTCCTTTAATTGTGTTATGGTAAAAAGAATCTGTCATCACTAGCCAAGTGACATGATCTGTACAAGGCTGTTATGCCATCGGCAGATGTTCATTACAGTGTAGGGCTCCGGATCTTCTGTGCTTGCTTGTCAAGGTTTTTTCCTGCCAGCCGTCTGGGTTGTGTTTCTCTCCCTGTTGCTCACTGCCGCCCTGTTTGCACCCCGAGGCACCATGACACGCTGCTGCTTACTGACCTATGACCTTGTCAGATGAGCACCAATCTAGAGAAAGAGAGTTGCCTGTAGTTGGATTGGGGATAAAGGAAAGGTTCTTGCTGCATTATTTTGTCAGATTTTACATCATTCAGATTAGAGGTACTGGCACATGTTTATGTCGCACTGTATGGAACGAATCAAGGCACATCATTGTCTTTTCTCTCCGCCATTTTTACAGCACAAACAACAGCATTGCATAACGCTGCAAGATGTACTGTACGTAGGAGACACGCGGGGAGTTGCAGAAACAGGTTACTTAAGATATAAAGTTATACATCCAAGAAAGCTTTAAGAATGTGAGTGTGATCATACAGTTCTTGAGTTGGGAAATGCAAAACTACACAAAATAGTCGGATTTACAAATTCTCTAATCTTAGTCTTAAAGAAATAGTTTCCCTAAAAATATAAATTTTGATGTCACCTACTTTCTATTTTGTAGCCAAAGAAAATGAGGACTTTTTCTATTAGTCGGTAACACTATGTCTAACATTATAATGACAGTAAAACCTTAAATTTGCCCTTCAAGGAAGCCCTGTACAGTTAGGCTGGGTTTGGGTTCAAAAGGTTAGTGCAAAGAAATTAGTTAGAATGCAACAGCCTCAAAACTGGACTGTTTTGTGACTTGGCACCACATCTTAAAAGTGCAGTCCCTATAATGGGACAAAAACAGTATGAGACATGACACAATGGCCAGAGATGTCGATCTGAATGCGTGGCTCTGGTGGTGGTGCTTTTAAGGGTATGAATGTACAGATGAAACTATTCCAATGGGTTTTACAATGCAAAACAAAGCATGTTAAATCAATATTTCTTTAAATGGTTATTTTTTGACTTGGCATATTTTCAGAAAAGTACACGTGTTGCGTGATCTGCTGATATTTCAATAAAAGCCCTTAGAATTTTGAACAATATTTTTACAATAGTAAGCATAGCTTAACTAGTATTTGCATTTAAAAGCACAGGAAACACAAATAAATGTATAGGCTAAATGACCACACAGGTTGATAAATAAACTGTGGAATCGAAACTGGGAATCGATAAGAATAGAAATCGATATGCAGAATCGGAATTGGAATCGAGAAAATTCAGACGATTCCCAACCCTATGTGTTAGTCAACAATATGAATCGACTACCTGGTTGTTACTCAGCTGTGACCCTTCGCTATTGTAATATTTCATGCAGTTGTCATCTCAACAGTGTTGAGACAGCCAGCATTGTTTACCATTTTAATGATTTCTGCATTCTGGGGAAAGAGAACCTCACATTTTGTGACTCGGGTGTACCATCAGTTCGGTCTTTCCCATTTTTTGTTGTTCAGAGCCGAAGTTTCTGAAAGGAGTAAGCAATTTGAGGGGAGTCTATAGAGTGTGCTGAGCAGCTCATTTGCCTAATCTTGGGAACTAGAGTGGAAGCGGGCAGTATAATGAAGAGCATGGCTTGTCTAGGGGTGGGGGGGGTGCCCGAGTGCTGGCTAAAGCTGGGGGAAGGGGACAGTCTAAAAGACATGAAGGTATTAATCAGACAAAAGACGCAAGTCTGAACAGAGTTTGAACGCTGGAGGAATGGTCAAGCATTTTGCATTTTCATAGCTTTTGTCCGGACAGAAAGGGAGCGAGTTTTGATGGAGAAAGAAAGAGAGAAAGTGAGGTGCTGAGGAAGGAGGTGTCATTCTTTGCAGGCTTAAAGGCTCGTCTCACAGCAAACATTTGTCCACTTTTTGGAGTGCAGAGAACTGGTCTGGAATGCACGCCGTGCGCCACGTTTTCGTCAGGAGAGAGCGCGGTTCTGCATCGCTGAGCATTAAAGGGCAGACAATTGAACCTCCCATAATGGAACACTAACCCAGGGTTTCAGTCACTCTAAAATGCATCAGGGACTCTACGCTTCACGGAAAAATTTAACTACCGCCTTTGTTGCTAACTGCGAGATGGCCCACTCACAGGTAGCTTACAGCTGTTGAAAGGAGATAGGCTTTTCGGGCGGCCACAAATTAAGCGGTCTGCATCACAGCGAACGAGACAGAAAAATAGTCTGAAGTGCGTCTGCGCTCGGACGACACATGCCAGGCTATGGATTAAGGAGCTGTTATTGTATTTGATTGGATTTTCATGTTCCGTTTCACAGAAGACCACCTGCACGTGTATTTACATCTGATTGTATAATTAACCCCCATTTCCCCTTCACTCACAGTCCCTAGGGCCAAAACAAGCTATTCAAACAAGCACACACACTTTCCCGCTGCACACACACCAAACACCAAAGCATCTGTACCTCAAACCTCAAATGGCAGTAATGCTGTAATGACATGGACATTATCTGGAGTAATCTAGCAGCAAATTCATCATAATTAATTAGGAACAACAATTCTCTGTTTCCTGCATCATTTTCCCTCAAGAGCTGCACGTAGCACGATTGGCTGCTCGCTCTACAGTACAGAGCCCAGAGCTTTGGCAGGACTACGGCCATAGATACCCTCTCTGCTATTCATTCTGCATGTAAATGAGCTCCCTGCGGGTGAATGTCAGCACTTTTTTTTGGAATGCTTTAAAACTACATTTTACATTCTCCGGGAAAATGGCGGACTGTTCAAAGCGTGTCATCAAGACGATAGAGCGCTGCTGAGGTTCTGAAAGGTTGCTATGGCATTGCAAGCATGTTATAAATGGTTTGATACTAGTCTAAGTTAAACCAGCCTAATAATGCTGGTCCAGCAGCAACTCTGGTCCAGAACAACTTCCTGTTTTAACAATGCATAAACTTTTGAACAAAACACAATCAACAAAGCAATTATATCCGAATCGAAATTGAAACAAATATCTTTAAGATTTATTTATACACTATATACAAGATAATCAAAATAAAAAATGAAATCGGAAGTGCTTCTAGATCCTTATGACTTAATTACATATATAAAAATATATATATGAAATAAAATGCTGAAACAGGAAGTTCTTCTGGACCAGTGTTGTTTATGTTTTCTAAAATGGTCTTAGGCTGTGACGTTTTTATGTTCACTGACCAGTTATCGTGGCCAAAAGAATTCACAATAACAATATATCACAATATTTGCTGTTTTTTATAGACAAAAATAATGCTATCAGTCAAGGCTTTCTTTTTGGCCAATTAAATAAACTCCAGAGTTAAAAATGATGTAAAATGAACATAATCTTGATAATTGTGTTTTTTATATCACGGTTATTGTCAATACTGGTATATTGTGACAGTCCTATGCATGAATCTCTATGATAGTTGCTATATATATACTGTATATGGCTAGAGTTACTCCTTTAGTGCGGATATTTTATTTTATTGTACTGCATAATGCTGCTGTCCTTCTGAAATCTCCATATTCTGTGATTTTTATATAAATCATTATTATAAGTCATTTTAAAAGCACAGTGACATTTTTATTTCCTGAAAAACAGCAATTTTTTAGTTACAAGATTTTAGAATGATGACAAAGTTTGTCCTTTTTTATGAAAAAGTTAAGTGTAATTGTTCAGACAGGTTAACATTACATTACACACATGTCCTTAAAAAAGCCAGGTATCCTCATATTCATTATGCATCAGCGTTTAATATGTAACGTTTAATAGCCCATCTGTTTATAACCCCAGTGATGCTTGCCTATGCTTCAAAGGCCTTAGCAAACAAAAATGAGGGAATGTAAATGCACACACCAAACATACCAATGTATTTGCCTATGAAAAGGCCAATGCCACCTGTAGGCAAAACTTTTCAACTGTAGAAAGATCAGGTAAACACGTCTGGTCTAAACGGAAGGCTTCAGGTTTCCCTGTAGATGCTGGCCTGAATGTCTGATTAGAGTAAACAGTCACAGTTTAAGTGAATGATTAATGTGAAATTGATGACATGCAACTATAGTCTTGTTAAACCGGCCCGTCCCACTGTGAATAGTTAATCTGGTTAACAGGTGTTAATGATAAATACCTCCTGAAGCTCACATCAAGTTACAAAGATTTAAAGTTATCTACTGTGAGAACGACCCACTCATATTACTCGCCGTCTTCCACAGACGAGAAAACTTTGCACGTCCGGAAAGAAATTCCGTTCCTATCTTTGATAAGTCCGTCCTGCATCCGCACTCTCGGAACGTCAAAGTGAGTGAAAACAAGGTCAGCATCACAATGAAGGAAATCCGAGCAGATTCCTGTTTGTTTTCTTTGGTTTCCATTTCTCTTGTATAGGCCTCGTGCATTAAACATGCCAAAAACCCCTCCCAGTGTGACAGAAGATGAAGTATTACTGTCTTACTGTACTATACACCTATTTAAGCATATATACATAAATACAATAAATTGTTGATGTACAATTATTCATCGGGGAGCATCCACACGCACAGATTTGCACACAAGGTTATAATGAGGACGCTGGCAAATGCGCACATCTAATGCAGACACACACCCTGCTAAAGGAACACACTGGAAAATTCATGCAAACACACACTCCCAGTGATAAGCCCATCGAGTTTGTTGCCAAGAATACGGCCATCCGTATCGTAAAAGAATACACATGAGCGAGCTGGTCGCAGGCCAGAACTTTTCCATTTTGTCACCTCAACTTCTAAATTAAAGTCAGCAGCCGAACGCATAACTCATCCAGCCATCAGACACAATTGTTATTCTTATCTTTATATTCATCGGGGAAAGATAATGATAGGAGTGTTTAGGGCTGGCGGATATGAAATTGCGCTCAGTTAGTTCAGCCATGAAAACTTAGACAGGTGGCTTTGAATAAATTGAAGAAGAACAACTCAAATTGCATTTATTTCCGGACGATTTCCGTCCAGCATTTATTATGTTCATTTTGACAAGACAGAGATGCTACATGAAAAATGTTGACAGACAGCACGATCAGACTGAAACTTGAGTTGGCTCTGGAAATCGCATTGTTGGACAGGAAGGTCTGTTTGATGAGTGAGCTCTGATCTGTGTGCCTTCAGAGATTTGAGCTGTTGAATGAAGTTTTCCAGTGGAAAGTTTCAGCGGCTGGTGTCTTACTCAGGTGATGATGAGCAGAGAAGTAGCAGCTTCCCTCTTTAACCTTCTACGTTTACTGTTTCGAAGGCCAAAAGGCTCTTCATTGCAGATTACAAGTCTAAGATGATCTCTAAAGTGTTTTTACACTCCAGCTTTCTGTTCTCTTTCCTGTCTAGTAAATTTGAGCAATTTTTATACCAGAGTTTCAAGAATGCAAGAATCCCACGCGTTCCGCAAAGAAAGTAACACAATACAAAATAAATTACTTCTTTGCAGTTCAATTACAATATTTATCTTTCTGGTGTAATGGAATTTTTATTAAATAATATAAATATTGAAGGAACTTTCAATAAAAAAGCTGAAACCTACAGAAAATGACATTGTAGATGGCAATATCATTTGATAGTTTTATGCTTCTCAGTGTTCTTTTCCATGTCACATCATCATGTGAAGAATGCACTTTCAAAATACAACAGTTGTGCATCTAAAACAACAATAAGAAAACACAACAAAGTCGGTATATGTTTGCCACTGAGCATACATGTCTTGTTCCTGAAGGGCCTTGGAACAAGATCCAGTCCCATTGAGACATAATTCTTCAGTGGGTAATTCAAACTAAAGTCCGGTCATGACAATGTATTCCAAACGCCACTGATCCTCCTCTCTCTCATATAATTTCTTACTTCTTTTCATTTTAAGTATGTTTAATGAAGTGGAAAAGCCCCAAAATTCAAACAGAAGGTAAAACAGCTGTAATTTTTTTCAGCCAATAGTCACGGAAAGCCTGTACAAAATGTTGCACTGTGCTGTGATAAACCAAACTCCAAAGGAATGGATTAAAATGCGTTCCTTATAAAGCTGAAAGGTGTAATTCTTAATGCAAGTTCCATTTCCACAGTAGATTTTGAATGAAATAAACAGTCAAATATTTTAGCTAGAACCTCATTTGCAGTTTGCAGCTCCTTTGCAGCGACCGCAGTTAATTACTCTGCGCCTTGGACGATTTGTAAAAATGAGTCTGACCGTAACCTTTCTGCATTAATCACAGTTAATTACACAGAGGAAGGCACAGCACAGAGACTCAATTAACCTCTCAGCCTTCATCTCAATCCTGGGCTTGTCAGTGGCTATTCAGTACAGACACCTTTGCCAGTCACCAGGGAGAGGTAGCGGCACATGGTGTGATGGCACATGCCGCATGAAACCAAACCACCCGCCCGTCCGTCTCACATGCTCAAGACCCTGGGCTGATTTTCTAGTCGAGTGGGCTTTTTACGGGGTGTTACCTGACTGTCGAGAGCACGGGATGATGTAGCCAGATTAATTTTTGAATGGAGGAAAAATGCCTCTTTACTGGTGTGTTGGTGTCATTTTGAAATAACGGGAGCCCAGACTATAGGCACCGGTGTCATGATTTACCACTTGAGTTAATAAACATTTATAAAAAAATAAACAGAAGGGCAGTTTTTTGTCTGAACACTGACAGCGTCTAGTCACGCCTGTCATACGGGAGCCATGGCGCGTTTTATCGCATCCGTTCATTAATTTATTTGTTTTTATACATAAACACACCCACGACATTGAGCGCATCAACACATCTTTGGAAGACAGAGAAGTGTTTGTTTTACATCCAGTGGCTTCCTGCATTTTGTAATTGTTTACTTAACAGATTTAAACAGTCGACCTTATTGCAGACGCTGAGGAGTGTTTCTTCCAGCGCACCCCCTGGAGATTCTCACTCCTGTCACTTTCTATGCCGTTTAGATTCTCGGCTTGTTATCCTGTCTCTTTAAGTATCTCTTGCCGAAGTTGGCACCCAAATTCTCATCTTGTATTCCGGCCGTGTGCACCGTCACGAAAGGAATGCGAGGGACCGGGCGACGAACCAAGGATGCTTGTTATAGGGGATATCAAATTAGTGTGTCTAAGCCTGGCAGTACCATTTCAAGTTTTATGTAGCAGTTTTGTATTGTTATTTTGGATTTACAGCATGCTTTATGGACTGCGGTCTGGTTAGCAGCACAGCACAGACTGTAAATCGTGAAGTGTTTGATTGCGAACGCGGTGAAACAACACAGAAGACCTTGAAGGAGATTTTCTAAAAGCTAATAAGCATTTGCCTATTTCATTGCGTCTTTTATGTGGACGTGAACCTCAGATGACTACGCTTCCTCTTTGGTCGTGAGGATGTTGTATAGTTCTGTATAATAGTCATTTACTCACTTTGTGAAGGAAGAGGCCGTTCGAGTAAATAGCAGATGGTTACAGCACAATAAAAAAGCTTCCTGCGCGCAAGCTTTCATCCCTTAGATGACCGCGTGTTATACAGGAACCATGTGACCAGGGATGTCACGGAGGACCAGTGACCCGAAAGGGGGTTTATTTTAACCTAAACTAAAGAATAAAAAAACACTGTGGGTAAACACACACATCATCACACGCATGTGCACATATGCAGTTACGTATGAATATGCAAGCAACCATGGTCGTTCACCCAGAAAGCATTTCTATCAAACCTTTAAACTTCCTGTGGGTCGCCCCCACCATCTTCACCCCAACAATCCAAGCATAAACAGGCATTCCTCATGGATCACTGCCCTTGCCTCCATTTTTCCCATTCTGTGGCCACTCCGACACCTGTTCCACTGCACCCCCCCCCAGCTCCTCATTAACAGCGTGTGATATTAATGGGAGGTGAACGCTGGTAAATGACGGCCTTCTAAAAGCTCGGCGCGTCCACATGCGGACCTGATTTACATGCCAATCCACGCTCCCCCTTTCAAGCTTTTCCCAGGCCACTGCCCAGCCAAGCCAGTGAATCGAACCCTCTGTCACAATCTCTCTTTGCTTTCCATTGCCTTGTTCTTTCTCTCTGTCTGTCCAGCTGAACGGCCGCACCTGGGCGTGATATGTGTGCGCTGAATCGCTCGATCACACTGGCCGCTTTCTGCTCCGCGCCTGTTTTCTTCTTTCTTTTGGAGCTTCATTATATTCTGTTGAGGGGAATAAATCACTCCTCAGCTTTATTTGGAATGGTGTACGGGGCCGGCGCTCTGGCATTTACTGTGAGTGCGCGTGCATAGTTGTCCTTGCGTGCACCTTCGCGCGCATGTGCATGTGTGTTTGCGCAAGCAGGCAGATAAAAGTCTCTGCACTTTATTTATTCAGACACATTTTGTTGTTCGATATGACAAATAACATTCAGATTATTCAGAAACATCGAATAAGATCATTAAACCATTAAATTCCAATGCTCTCACACACTGGTTTGTTTTACAGTTTGTGAGAATTTCTCACAGACTTCCATTGTTTAAAAAAAAAATCATGTTTATACATTTTGAAATTAAGAGCTTTTTGACCCCCATTTCTTCAAAGAAGTCTGTTAATATTGTTAGATTAGAAATAAAAAAATGTAGGATTTTTACTTTACCTAAGTAGGTTGTTCAGAATATTTTTTAGGACATTTTCACAATTTGTCCCTCACATGTATAGACAAACGTCCCGGTTACGTATGTAACCTCTGTTCCCTGATGGAGGGAACAAGACGTTGTGTCGAAGCCGACAGATGGGGTTCGCCCTTGAGAACCAATCGTCTCTGACTATTTTGAAAAGGCCAATGAAATTGGCGAATGAAATTTGCATGCCGGGCTCCGCCCCCGGATATCCGGGTATAAAAGGGGAGCCGGCGTGCTCATTCATTCACCTTTGTGCTGAGGAGCCTGAGAGCATCTCGTGACTGCTGCAGCGGACGGCTATTGTCGTGGCAAGAAGGACACAACGTCTTGTTCCCTCCATCAGGGAACAGAGGTTACATACGTAACCGGGACGTTCCCTTTCTGTCGGTCTCTCGACGTTGTGTCGAAGCCGACAGATGGGGTTCCTATGGAAAACGCCACGGCACTAGCCGCGTCACAATCTCTAGCGAAGCGACGTTGACCGGCCTGGGCGAGCCACACGTGAGCGCTATCGCGAAATTTGTAACCTTCCAGTGGGCAGGCAGGGGCTCCCAGAGCTTTTGGCAAAGATGAGTAGCCCCTGCCCTCTGCCAACTCAGACGGCCCCATTGGCGAGGGCCATCCAGTCGTAGGGCTACTGGGTAAGCGCTGTTCCTTCAATGAGGACGTGCGCTACGGAGACCACTTCCCACCCTAGGGGGGAATACAGTGGAGACACCAACATGGTCTCACCAAATAGGGGAGAACTCATGGGAGGTATGTGCGGAATGCCGCAAGGTGGATGTCCACCTGGGGAGGTCATGGGTTGCCACGCGGGGAACCATCTCATGACGACATCTCAGACGGAACCACCCTAGTGGGGGGTTACTACGTGTGGGGCACTAGGTCCGGTTAGAGCTATATGTAATAACTCAGCTTGATACCCGGCCATAGGCGGCAGGGCTGCTCCGCCGAGCCCGCCGCCCTGAGTGCTATTGATGGATGGACGGACTGCCTATTCTTCACCCTTGGGGAAAGAAGGGAGGCAGCCCATAGCGCACTGGTCCACCTCAGAAGGGGAATGGCGCTATGGGCAGGCGTACGCCCCACGACTGCTGGTCTCACCTGCTGGCAAGACTCGAGCTGCCGACTCCCCACGGAGGTTGTAAGCCTCTGCGAGGTATAGCGTAGCCCAACCCGCAGCTCTACAGATGTCTGCCAGAGAGGCGCACTAAGCCGATGCCCACGAGGAGGTCACACCCCGAGCGGAGTGTACCGTCACTCAAATGGGCACGGGCTAGGATCGGCACGCCGTAGTGACGGCGTGTGCGACCCAGCGCTACAACTCTCCTCGGATACAGCACTCCCGTTGCTGACCTCCATAACAGACAAGAGCTGCTCAGGGCCTTGAAGCCCTCAGTGTGGTTCGAGTAGAGGCGCAATGCGCTTACTGGACACCCCACGTACAGGTTGGGTCTTTCTCCCGGTGTGGGAGCGCCTGCAAGTTCACCACCTAGTCCCAAAGGGGGGCGGCGGAACTTTGGGCACGTAAGTCGGCCGGGGTCTCAGGATCACGTGAGAGTCACCGGGCCTGAAATTTGGCAATCGGTGGACACGGAATGCTTGCAGGTGCCTCACCCTCTGGATGGACTCGAGCCCCAGCAGGAGAGCCAACCCCCCTCGCAGAACGAGGAAGGGGCTCTCGGCAGGGCCCGAAAAAAGGGGACCCAAAGGTCCACCTTAAGGTCCCAAGAGGGTACGGGGCGCGGACGAGGCCTTAGCCCCTCGCGCCCTAGAGGAACCTAATAATCAGGTCATGCCGCCCCAGAGGCTCACCAGCAACTGGTACGTGATAACCGCGACAGCGGGTACCCACGTTCCAATGTGGAAGGGGAGATTACTCCCCAGCCTCTCCTGCAATAGGACAGCACGTTCCTGAGCGAGCAATTCCGCGGGTCTTCTCCTCGAGAAGAGCACCAGGACGAGAAGGGGCGCCACTTAAAGGCATCCAGCCTTGTGGGCATGGCCCTTGCCTGAGTGACAGTCTCCACCACTGAGGGGGGGTAGGTCATCCAGGAACTCCTCGTCCCATCCAGGAGCCAGACCCAGAGGTCCGGCTCGAACGCCACAACGTGTCCATCCCCTGCGAGTAGGCCCTTCGCCAGGGGATTTGGCCAGGGGGAGTTGTCGTCAGGAGTATTAGCTCCGAGGACCAAGTGTAGTTGGGCCCGTAAGGCGCAACTAGCAGCACTTGATACTCCCTTCCCAGACCTTGCACAGGACCTGCGCAATGAAGCTCACTGGGGGGAAGCGTAGTTCCGCTTGTCCCGCGGCCAGCTGCGCGCTAGGGCCTCCGTGTCGAGGGGGGAGCCTCGACCAGGGAGTGCCCAGCGGCACTGGGGGGTGTTCAGGGAGGCAACAGGTCCACCTGTGCCCGCCCAAACCACACCCAAGCCGGCCGCAGTGGTGGAGTCGTCACTTCGCACGAGGTGTCAACTGACGAGAGAGCGCTTGGCTGTCTGGTTCAGGACACCCGGTGGCGTGTGACCTGCAGGGGCCTTGCCACCTGCTGTCTCCACCAGGGGTGGAGTCGTCACTTCCCACGAGGCGTCAACTGACGAGAGAGCGCTTGGCTGTCTGGTTCAGGACATCCGGTGGTCATGTGACCTGCAGGGGCTTTGCCACCTGCTGTCTCCACTGGAGGCTGCGCGCTAGGGCCTCCGTGTCGAGGGGGTCCTCGTCCAAGGAATGCCCAGCGGTACTGGGTGGTGTTCAGGGAGGCGACAGGTCCCCCTGTGCCCGCCCAAACCACACCCAGGCCAGCCCGCAGGGGTGGAGTCATCACTTCCCACGGGGTGTCAACTGACGAGAGAGCGCTTGGCTGTCTGGTTCAGGACGCCCGGTGGGCATGTGACCTGCAGGGGCTTTGCCACCTGCTGTCTCCACGGGAGGAGGCGTTTTGGGCGAGTTGCGATGACTGCAGCGAGCGAGTGCCACCCTGAGGTTTAGTACGCTACGCCGGTCGTGCTGTCCGGGCCAGTATGCTGGCTCTGCACGAGAGGCCGGAGCCTCATCAGTGCAAGCAGGACAGCTAGCAACTTGAAGGCAGTGATCTGCCAACGCAGGCGGGGGCCCGTCCAGCGACCCGACACTGCGCGCCCATTGCACACCGCACCCGCACCCCGTAGGGAGGCGTCTGTCGTTCCACGACCGGCCTCAAGACCTGCTCGGGGTTAGGATGCGATGGCAGCAGGTGTAATGACGATACGCCTACTGCCGGTGCGCCACGCTCTCCAGGGAACTCATCTCTGTAGTCAGTGCTGTCGCGGTCCCATGTGCGTCAACCCGAGGGGGACAGGCCACCCCCGAGGACACCATGCCCAGGAGCCTCTGAAACTGATTTCAGGGGACCGCTGGCTGCTGCCTGAAAGTTCAAGCAGCTCAGCACTGACTGTGCGTGCTCGTGAGCGAGCACGCCGTCATGGAGACAGTGTTGAGTTCTCTACCAGGAAAAGGGGGAGCTCCGCGCCAGGGAGAGCTGCTCTCTTTTTCCCGGCTGACCCGTTTACTGACATGCCAGCCCCTCGACAGTGCCGAGGGAACTGTACATGAGAGTATGCGGTCAGTTGTCATGAACCACTCCTGGCGTCTGACAGACACCAGGACGCGCTTCTGCGCCTCCCGAACGGCACCCTTGCAAGGTGCTGCTCAAGGTATGCAGCGACCCCTGGTTTTGGGGATGATGAAGTGCGGCTGTCGAAGCCACTGGACATCTCGGCCGAGGGGACGGTTCGATCGCCTTCGCCAGAGGGGTGGCAGCCCCGGCCTGGAGCACAGGAACATCCCTGCCTCTGCTGAGGTAAGAGGATGCCTGAAGTCCGGCGGAGGTCTGGCGAGCTGGATCGAATGCCGAGACGGACCACACTCCCAGCCACCGTGATGGTTTGAAATGCTAACCAAGCACCCAGAGACCTCACAGGGGGGGCTGCGATCTACTTCATCAACCCGCGGGGGTTGGTTCAATGACTAGCAGTGCTGTTCTCCCCGGGGGGAACGGCTCCGCTAAATCACCTGCCAGGCGATGGCGCAGCTCGACGCACCGTCGAAGCGAGAGTGCTGAGGGCTGCTTTATACTCGTCATTGCGTGCCGCCACGACGCAACGTCGAGTTGCCGAACACCATCTTTCAGAGGGTGAGAGCGACTGCAAGTGGGACCCAGAGAGAGACCTCTCCTTGTGAGAAGGCGGGCACTAGGCCCCCGAAGGGGCCCAGAAGGTGTTTGGGACGCGGCAGGGACCGCCCCAGTCCGACCATCCAGCAACCCAGGCTGGGTCGGGCCCGATGGTTCAATCTCTCTAGGTGGTCCTTCTCTTGACGTCCTCCTCCGGGGGGCCACCTGCGGGGGCACCAGAACCGGAGTCGACGCTGGAGAAGGCCAGGGCTGCTGGGGGCAGACCACGTGCGAGACCTCGACGGCCGAAAGGCGGCCGGGTCACAGCAGGCCGGTCTGTTTCTACACTGTCAAAAGGCTGCTGGAGCAGTCCTTGACAGCGCCACCAATCAGCCGACCTTGCGAGAGGGGAGTCGGGAAAGTGGCCTTTCTCGACATCGCCCCCCTGCGCAAGATTGGGTCCGAGGCATCTTTCCGGGCCACTGATGTGGACATCGTCCGACCCAGCCTGCGCTGCCACCGCGGTCCCCGGAGGGCCAGTCGGCGGCGGCACTACTTGGGTCGGTCTTACCCCGTGGGGCTCTCTTTAGCGCCCTGGCCTGCAGGAAGGCCATGCGTAAGAGTGGAGGCAGCTTGGTCCACGGCACTGCCAGCCTCAACACCAGAGATGTTGAGACCTTACATGCCCTGGACGGTGAGTCTAGGTCAAGCCCCCCAGGTGGCCGCCGTCTGCGGATACCCGCGACTGCATGCTCCACCCAGGGTGCATTGACATAGTCCCTAGCTGCCTCCCCGCCCCGAGGGAAGAGAGGGCGATAGAGTCAGCTAGACGGAAGCGCGCCGAAAGGGACGCTCCAGGTCTTACTGAACTCCTTATGCAGCTCGGTAAAACTTGGCACTTGAGCCGGGCCCAATGTGCGAGTACCCAGCCGCGAGCACCAGGGCTGCACCGCAACCCGACGCTCACGGCGGTCCGAGCGAGCATGGCTGACATCTTGACGTCTGCTCTCACCTGTGCTCGACCTCCCGAGGGAGGGAGCTTCAGGGAATCGCCAGAGTCTGATGCCAGCAGGTCGCGCTCCGATGTTGCAAGAGACACCTCATCTCCACGGCTCGTGTCCGAGCGCGTGGCTGAGGAATAAGATGGCTTAGGACCATCCTTGGGGACCTGCTAAACAAGCGAGACGGGGCGCGAGCGGTCCGCGAGCCGACCGGCTGACGGATTAACGCTCACGATAATCCCCACATCACCCTCGCTGCTCGCCGCCGCTGACGGCAGGGCCGTAGCCGCTGCGGTCACAGAACGGGAAGCAAACGAGGTGGTGGCTTGCTCTTGACAGAACGTAGCCAACGTGACGCAACGTCTGAATAGCCGTCCGCCCGCAGTGACGCAACGTCTGACTAGCCATCCGCGCGCAGTGACGCAACGTCTGAATAGCCATCCGCGCGCCGTGCGGGCAGGACGAATCCACGAGGCTGCCACAGTGATCGGACCCCCGAACACTTGCGGCAACCACCGTGTCCGTCCCCGTCCTCGATGAGTGTACTGCACCCAAGAGATCAGCGGGCAATGCCACGCTGAGGAAATTGCTCTTTTAGAAAAATACCTCAGGAACTGCCAGGACGCCCAGGGGAATCTCCGCTGCACCGCGTCGTAGAAATCGGCAATTCGAAGAATGTCATCAGATGCGAAGGCTCCGAAGAACAAAAGGTGAATGAATGAGCACGCCGGCTCCCCTTTTATACCCGGATATCCGGGGGCGGAGCCCGGCATGCAAATTTCATTCGCCAATTTCATTGGCCTTTTCAAAATAGTCAGAGACGATTGGTTCTCAAGGGCGAACCCCATCTGTCGGCTTCGACACAACGTCGAGAGACCGACAGAAAGGGAACCTCTTTTCTCACTCGCTTCCTGTCCTGTCTATTTCAATGAATGTTGGCATTGAGGGCTTTCTTAAGCAATGACCACTTGTTTAAAAGGCAGCATACTCTTGTGTCCTTTAGAAACAGAGAATGCTTCTCCTCTTCTTTGCCATTGTTCGGTGCTCTGTGGACATAGGAATTTGCCACAAGAAAGAACAATAATCTTTTCTGCTATGTGCCTCTCGGTTGAGTTTAGAGCAGCGAGTGGTGAAAGGGCAATGGCAAAATGTGGCTGAACTTTGTTTCAGCAGCTCAAATGTGTAAAACAAATAAGAAACATCAACTCTGTTTAATATACCATAGTATGAAAACTTAGTTCACCCAAAAATGCTAATTGTTTCATCATTTACTCACCCTCTTGTCATTTCAAACCTGTATGACATTCTTTCTACCTCAGTTCAAAGGAATACATTGCAGGGAACTATAGAGAACCATAAAACTAAATGATGACATGCACCTGTGAATGTAATGTCGGTTGGATCTGTTTAGAACGTACATAAAACATCTCTACTTTGTTTTTTTACTCAATGGCAGAACTGGAATGCAGTTAAACAGGTTTGAAAACAATATTTCTTTCTTTAGCCTGGCAATTGTAGCAGACTGTTTGCTCAGATAACCTTTCTCTCCACCGCTTTGTCTGGTGGAGCACCTTCTTTACGCCGTTGCCGTGCATGGCCAAAACAATGTTGGATTTGTCTCCTTAAATGATGCTGTAAGCCATTTGTTATTGCCAGACATTACTGACAATTTTATTAGAGTCCATATTTCATTTGCTGAAGAGGAGATAAAAATCACACACAATGGAATGAATATGCATGCTGTGTCATTGTGTAATCAGTTTGATAGCATACATTTAAATTATTTCTGTAATCTACAGTCATTCAAAACATAAACCACTTCTGAAATGCTTAAACAGGACTTAAAATATAGACATTACTTTGTGTTTAAGAAGTAAACATTAATGCAAAGTGTTGAAATGATGCGTCTCAAGGTGCATTTGGCAGTCAAAACACAAATCTTTCATACCTGTCAGCAGATAAGCACACCAAACCTCTAAATCACCTTAAGTGACTGTAATCGAGCGAGAGCAAACAGTGAGGAATGTGTACAAGGGGCCGTTGGACGTTCCAAGTGACAGAACAAAAAGGACCCAGACTCCAGACTTTAAACAAGCCGTGCAACGGCGGCACATTACACAGATCTTAAGCAAATGTTTATGTCGCAGGCTAAGTCTGCTCTCCGCTAACTCTTTTATAGGATAATTGCGACTGATGGTCACACGTGTTTGTGCCTGTTTCTGCTTAGGGAAACCTTTTGCCCTTCCCGGCAATAAATTACCACTGTATTTTGAGACCCTGTTTTGTTTGCACAGCTTTCTGTGAACTTGCAATATTATACTGCTTTCAAAATTGACTAAGCTTAAGTTTGCCCTCTGAATGAGCTGTTGCGCTCCACAAGTCTCCTTCTGGAGTAGCGGGGGTCCTTAAAGCCTCCGTCAACTGGATCGCTTAGAAGTGCTGAGTCTAAGTGCTCTTGACTGACCTCTTCATCACACGAGCAGCAGGCCTACTTCAGCCCTCAAAGATGTCCAGCGTGGATCCTGAATTATGGAGGTGTCCGTTGTATGCGAGATCAGTTTGAGGGCTTAACTCTTGATTCATACCATTAGATAAGCAACGAAGCTATTCATTTTTACGACCGATTAGATTCACTGACGTCTGATGCTATTTCAACTGTCTGGGACTTGAAGATCAAGGGGCATTCTCTTCATCTGGGATTTCTTGGTTTCCAGTCTATTATGTCGCAAGTCCAATATAATTAAAGAAACACAAGCATGGTTTGTCTTGGATGACACTTCTGTGATACTGTAACATATTTGCAGAGTTCGGATTTCACACGGGTTCCCTGTTCCTCAGCTGTTAGCAATTCCGTACGAGGGAGTTTGCACACCGAGACTCATCAGTTAAGCGCTTTCAAGGAAAGGTCCTGATAAATTTGCCGTCCTACATATTGTGCTGCCTTCTCTACAGCTGCACCTAGATCCAGCCCAGAAATCTGAACACTCATGGGCCCCTTTCTTTACTTCTGTTCCACAAGCATTGAATTAGGGCTAGACATATGAGAGCCCTCAATGGGCTTCAACTCTCTATCATTGGGATCAAGTATCTAAGCAAAGTTAAATGTAGTTTCCGTTCAATACGGTGGGGAAAGTGGCGTAACAGGTCACGCTAATGACCTGGAGCCTGGAGCATTTTTGTCTGTCATTTCCCAAATCATGTTTGGGTTTGGCCATTGACGTCTGGGCGGTGCAACGGGCTAGTGGACGTATAATGATCCGTTGCGTGCAGTCTGCAGTGGAGTCTACCCCAGGGGCTGTTGTTTATAGTTCCCATAGGACCACAGGGAGTTATAACTCATCTTGCAAAAGTGAGCTTACTCGTAGGCCTGAAATCTGCAGCCAGATAGCATTTTTTCCAACGGTTCTCTCTTTTCTTCCCAATCGTGCAACTCCTCTGTGGGGGGATCCTGGTTAAGTGGTCACGGGTGTGAAGAGTAACGCTGGTTTTCTCCTCGGGTCAGGAAACATGATGGAGCAGCAACTGATATGGTCCACCCATAAAAAGACCTGGGGAGATAAAAAACATCAGTCTGTGGTCTGGATAAGAGCTTAAAGGCACTGCTTCTGTCAGCCCTTATGAATAATCGTTCTTGGCTTGCGGTCTTATCTGAAATACTGTTTCTGTTCCCTTGTTGCCTTTCTGTCGGGCTAACAGCCACCTTGTCACACCGTAATGCTCATGGTTGACAAATAAGTGTTAGTTTTCTTTATTAATGTCCATCTATGGTTTAATATAGACCGCAGCGGATAATGTGAAAAAGCTTTCCATTGATTAAACACTGAAACTCTGGCCTACATGCTGACAAATATCAATGAAATGTTTTTTGGCAGACAAGTTTCATCGACTGGCAGGAGATCATCTTGTCGTGTCAAGCCCCTTAAAACTCACTTTCAATGCCTTCGTGCACATCCCTCTGCGAAGCGTATTGACAAGAAAATCTAACCCGGTGTCTGTCACAGCTCTTTCTTTCGGTCACAAGAAAGCCTTGGCTATTATCAAGCCCTGGGATTGCAATTAATGAGGATAAATTCATAATAGCAGCTGGGCCGAACTTAGACCTTCCATGGGTAATAAATCGAGCTGGATGGGCTTGCTTTGTAATGAGGACGTGGCATTATTAACATATTGGGTGTCAGCAGCACACTCCGTACTGTAGCAGAATGAATAATTTGCACTTGGGAAATGGTTATGGATTACTCAGGGGGGTAATTTGAGGGTGTGATCCAGCCCAGCAGGTCACTGCTTTAATGTTTCTTTATCAGGTGTAAAAGATGTTACTCCAACAGCTTCTCATCACACCTTTGAATCGCAATGCTAATCAGCATGCTGTAATTATGCTAGGTGTTGATATTAGCTTCGATGTCTCTTTAAATGGAGCATATGCTCGGAGGAATAAGATGATTTTCTTTATTCATACTTTTTGTCTCATGCTTTGCTATGGTCTTCTTTTCCTTAATGGTTAGGGATGATGACCCCTTTTAACCGAAAACAGATGCCACCTACTCAGATACTTGAGATAGAATGCACTGAATGTTCAAATAATCATTCTCCACTTTCTAGTACAACATGCTATTTTTCCAGAATGCCAGCAGTGTTTTGGCTATTTGCCCTCTAATTATAGCTATATGTGGTGTCAGGGAATGACTTTTGGATAACCCTGATTGGTAAATTGTCTGTTTTATCCATGCGTCTGTGTTAGAAAGTTGTGTTTGTATGTGTTCTATCAAAAATTTGGAACGCTAGTGGCATACTTTGAAATATTAAACGTATTAAACCAACCGTAATTAAGGGTGCGATTTCCAATTGTTCTAAAGCACTTTTCATTTCGGTTAACCATCTGTGATTATCTATTTAATACAAAACATAATAAATATGTTTTAAGAGTAAGTAATCCAAAATAAAACCTGATTCACATTAGTTCCATTTTATGCGTTCTTTGTAAACTATTAGATTTCAAAACTCTTTGGAGTGTGGCCCATCATCTGAGAAAGTTGAAAAACATTGTGCTCAGTTCCCTTATTTTAATCTGAACAAGAGCAAAAGCTTATAAAGTGTCCTCTCTGCACACATGGTTTCTCACGCACATGGCTGCTAGAAGAACCCCCAAGATATTGACTTATCTCAGAAATCTGGTAATCTAAGCCATTCATATTAGACCAAAAACATATTAGAAAGTTGTCATGCTGAAAAAGTAAGAAAAGGAAGTGCCCAGTATTTAACACTTTTGAGTGTTACACATTGCACTTACACTGGGAACGTTCAGATATCTGAAGCTTCTACATCATGAAGTAATTTAATTAGTATTCATTAACATTTAAAGTTGCATAATTCTAGATAGCACGTACAGGGATGCATTGTAGGATTAGACTGGTAACACCCTCACCCCACCCACACCATCTGTTTGCAGCCCGTAGGCTGTCCTTGCATCATGAACCAATTTCAGGTGTAAATGATCATTTCCCCTTTTCAGTTGGAGTCTCATCTCTGAAGTGTAAGACTTCCACAGGGTCCATCCTACAAGTATTCAGCGTCATTAGTGTTTAATGACAGAGCTGTGTTGGAACGGCAGCCTTGGTGAGAGCACTGTGGACATTTAACCTTTACCCTCTTTATCATAATACAGATCCATACACAGGTTTGTGATCTCTTTCTCTAATCACTTCAGGCTTTTATAGTATGTTCACAATGCTATCTAAGTAATTGAAAATGTGACTGTATAGCAATATAGTACACTGGCATGATACCAAATGTCTGACAAATCAGGGATAAGTAAGCCCCAGTATTCTACACCAGCCGTTATTACTGCATGGAAAAAGGCCACGATGGTTGACGAGCAGACTCGTTTTTTTCTACCTTTAACTTTTATTTTGGATGCAATTAATCATGATCAAGCATTTCTGAAATGCAGTTGAATAACAAGTGAGATAAGCTTAAAAATGTAGAAATGTAAATAAACTATGTAACTAACTACTGTTTGATAATAACCACGACTGTCGAGTCTGCAAAGTATTTCACGTTTTCCACAATTTTCATTCAGAGCTGGCAGAAGGAAATCTAACCTGTTTGAGGCTAACCGTGCCCGTCCAGAAAACAACACAGTCCCTTATGACTAAACCTAAATATTTACATGTCTAGCTCATTCCTATGAATATTTATCCATCTGCAGTCAGTTCTGTAACATAACCAGGTGTTGTAAGACAGCATTTAATTCTGACACCACGCGAGCAGCCCGTCTGTAGCTTCCTTCACCAAGCTTTCCCTGGCTCGTGTCGAACGTGATGGAGAACTCACAGGGGTTCCCGGGGATTCCATATCAAGGAGAAGAGCCGAGCACAGAATTACAATGTTAGCTAAATGTACTGATTGTATTAAAGCCTCTTTAAGGTCATAAAACAGGTAGTAAACCAAACCTTTTGGCAAGTTAATGAGCACGCAGAATTGACTATTTATGTAATCGTTTTGACATAGAGGCGAGAAGGTTTATTTGGTGAAGGGTATTTGGATGAATGTAAATGGGGTTCCATTCGACTTTTTGGTACATCCTGAAAGAAATAAGGAACGAAGCTCTTGGATGCATTACCTTTACGTGTTCCCAGATGGGGTTGTTCAAAGTGCACACAACTCAACAACACAAGATAAAATGGAAGAGATAGATATCCAACTGGAATTCATTACTTCGCTCATAGGTCATCCTGAAAGAGGGTCCCATGTGTGAGCCTTTTTCCAAATTCATAGTGTAGTATCTTTATTCTGCTGTCAAAATGTGAATTAAGTGAGAACACAATATATCTCTGGTCATTCATTACTGAGACTCGGGAGAATACTTACATGAAGTACAAGAAGTCTTCACTGCTCACTGACTTTGCAGATCATCAAGCCCAACCTGGTGAAAGGAACCAACATCTCATGCAAACCTCCAAACCACACAGCTACATTTTGAATGATTGCATTCCTCTGTGTTCGTGCATGCACAATGTACACATTTTTAATCATTGCTTTAGTCTATGGCCCCTGGGCAAGATGTAGGATGTTGGTTATTATAATTTTCATCATCTCAGTACGCAATAATGTTTTTAAACCTGTCAACCTGATGTTTCACGGTTCGATGTCATTTTCCTCACAGGTATTTACACACGTGACCTTAACTACCGAAACTGAAGACATCTCCCTAATCCATCAGTATTGTTTTCTAAAATAATTCTTCATGCACAAATTGTGACACAATTTATTTACGACACTTGCAACAAATGTAATGGTTTGCTCTTTTAAGGCCAAGCACATATAGGCCCTTTAGCATCTCACAAATTGGCAGGACACAACCGAGTCTTCCTAACTTCAAAAACATATTCTCAAAGCATGGAAAGACCACAGCGCTCTATATGTTTGGCAAAAAGAATAGGATGGTGTCATCTGAAATGATGTAAGATCCAGCGTTTGAGGAACAAGATCCTGTGATATGCTTTGGCATGAGCTGTGGATCTCTCTGCACTCCGCTGTGTGCACAGAGCCAATCATCTGCACCCGAAACCTCACACAAACAAGGGGGTTGAACGAAGGGACAGAGAGCGAATGCGAGCGCATCTTGCAATTACCATTTCGCGGTCTCCTTGTGATGCTCATTCAAAGTAAATAATTAAGCTTTTCACTGAAGAAACACCAAGCCATTCAAACAAGCTGCGAAAGAGGACCTGGGATTGATTTGGGAGACTGGCCTTGAGACAGACACAAATTAGAGAGTAGCCAAGGACGTCTCGCTTGTTTAGAGAGTGTGCGTGTGTGCCTGTCGATGTGCGTGTGGAGGAGATAAAAACCGTGCAATGTTTTCCTGACGTTTTGGGTTCTTTTTTGCTATAACTCAACCCCAGACACGTTTAGCATTCTTAAATGATGTGCTAGTTCGCTCTGCAAGGACAGAAAATTACTGAAGCCGGTCCCCCATTGAACCCTGGGAATTTAAAGCTACATCATGTTGTCAAGCGGTCAGGAACGCTCCGCCGACTGCATGGTAGCATATTTCTCAGTGAGTCGTTTGCTGCCAAAATCAACCGCCTGCTTCCTCTTCCTTTAAAACACAGTGATACTCTGTGTTGCTCAAGTCCCTTTCCATTCCATATCTCTCCACACTCCCTTATATCATCATCTGACCCCTAACCAGTAAGCCCAAAATCTCTAGGAGAGTGCGAGACCTATCCACGGACATATGTAAAATCTAGCGGATTCTGTTTTGGTCTTCTAGAGCCCTTGAAGTAAAGCTGGTGAGGTTTGGGTATCTGCCACCTTCTGGAATAAAGCCTTTCTCTCTAAGCACGTTCTGGGTGCAGTATGGCCTGGCATACGGACTCGATTACCATACAAAGCTATTCTGTAATGCGGCGGTTACGTGCGCTCCACCTAATTGACCTGCGTTGTGCTGAAGAGATTTCTGGGCGGCTAAGGGCACGTCAGAGCCGTGCAACCCTGCACCGCACGGGCCTTTGGCCTTTGACGGGACATATGAACGCCATTATCACGTACGCATGCCACTCTGGAGAAATGATTTCCCCCAGACCCTTTGGTAAATTGCAGCAGGATCCTAGTGTTACATCGATCCTGCATTAATTACCTCTTTTGTGGTTTCTTTCCGTGCATGTGAAAGTATTTGACTGCACTGAATAAAAGTAAAAGCAGTGCGGTTACACCTCACATGTCCGTACAACTCGTTTCAAACTAATTCTAATGTTTTTATTCATTTTTACGAAAATAAAATTGCTTTAATTTTTCAGGTGTTTCTATGAGGGAAAGGCGTGAGGTTACATGCCCATAAGGAGCAAATGGCTGTATAATGGAGATGATATTTTTAATCTGCTTGAGTTTGTGCCTGATGCTGCAGGCCTGTTCTTTTGTGAGACACACAAACTGCTGATGCTAATAATAAAACATCTTAAAATCAAAGGATTTGTTCAAAATGAAAACAACGCGTTTTGCAAATACCTACAAATGTTATAAACCAAGTTGACAAAGGGAGATGTAACTTCTAATTGTGGAACTAAATTATAAAAAAAACGAAATTATATCTCAACATTCAGTGTTGTAACTGAAAATTGTGCATATTGGGAATCAGCTCGGTGTAAATGCCTGTCTGTGACTCATTGATGTGCATTTATTTAGAAGCTAACACTTGTTGAAAGAACCCTGAGGAAATAATAATTTTCCCATAGGTTGCTATTCCATATCTCAGAAAATGTCTCTTTTAAACAGCATTTTACTGCAGTATCACCACGGTCTCTTATTTTTCTTTCAAATTTCTTCTTAAAAAATGTGATTACACACAAAAGAGAAATATATAGTAAAATGTATAATAAACGAATAGTAAAACTATTTACCGTGGATTGTAAAGCTCAGACAATTTAGCTTTCTATGAATTTAGTTAGAAGTGTTTGAATTTATCCTATAAGAAAAGTGACAGATCTCTAATATTTTCTTGAATTGAATGAAAAAAATTCTAATTAAGAGCGAATGAAAAGATTAGCTTCGAGGTTTCTGCATTTCAGTTTACAGTATCCCATTAGAAAATATCTTACTTTCAAAAATGGTGCCCAGGTTGCCAAGATACTTAAGTCTACAATCATTGAAAATGATGGAAAATTTGAATAAAATAATTGAACATTTTTCTTTAAATTCATAAACCGTATAATTTAACCATATTATACAATCCACATTTATTTTATAGCCAGGCTCAATACTCTTAATATATGTCAACCAATATTTCAATTCTCTTAGCAAGCTTTCCAATCTCAATGCACCTTTGGAGAAGCAGTTAAAATACTAAAGAGGTCCCATTTGGGCTATAAAAAAGCCAGGTGACTTACTTTTAGGTTTGTATGCCCAAAAACTCTTCTGTCTTCTTTCATATCCAGCCCACCCACCAGCCATATAATTGAATCAGAGTGAGCACAGACAGTTTCTGTGGGAGCATCCATTGGAGAGCATATACAATCAGACAAAGGTATAAGAGATTTCAGGGATTTCTGAGGCAATAGAATGATCAAACTTTCTTTTATCATTGTAACTCTGATTTGGAAACAAGCCCAGATTCAAGGTCACAATTTATGCCCTGATGTATATCTATCGTAGTGTGATGTAGGTACACAGTTCAGCATTGTCTATGTAACACGATAATGTGTGTGGCATGCTGTGGTCTACAACCCAAACCCTAATCACCTCCCCAAATAAACAGAGCTCCAGTTAATGATCCGTGCAGCCATTTTACACTGCAGCGTTCCCCAAATAACTAGCTGTGGCCTTTTAAAAGTAGCAATTTTAACAGGTGCCACTTTATCTCACACTGTAGCGTAGCTGCTGACCAATCCATTTCCATAGTGGTAATCCCTGGCCTGAGAAGATCCTGTTCCCTATTAATTAACATGGACTGGTGTTCAGAGCCTCCCTTTGTTTACAGCCCTGAGATGAACAGCTGGCCTATCTAACCTTCATTCGAAATGCCACAGTGCTCTCAAACCCAGCCAGAGCTGTTTGGCTCCTGGCAGTTTTACTAAGCAAGAAATTCTTCTTGAATACACCTAATACAGCATTTTTGAAAAGTTCCCGTTCCACATCGACAGCTCCATTAAACTTTCAATTTCTTAACCCTGCTTTTCACCAAATGAGCTCTTGAAGTCCATCGGACAGCTCCCCTGATCCAAAAATCATCTTTGTTGTAAAGCTTAAATTCACATGTTCTCCTGGGTCTTATGAAGGCTGAAATACGACTGCGCCGAGAAAGCCGATGGCTCGGCATATTCACTGGCACAGGTTGGAATGTGTTGTCACCTCCAGCCTCGATGTGAGTGTAAACACAGTTAATCCTCACAGCGCCGTATCCACCGCTCTCCTCAAAAAAGAGTCCACTGGAGAATCACGTGGAGCTAACAGACCTCCTGGTTTACCTTGTCACAGAGTATGAAGAGCAGGAAACAAGACATAGTTGTGAGGAATGGCCATAACCATGGGGAGTCCTAAATCTTAAACTTGGCTCTGTGCGTTGAGGCCTCTGGTAGGGAGGATAACCATTGCACAGGAGAGGAGAAACATTGGTCTTCCAGACTGCGAAAAAACAGAAGCCTATGAAAGTGAAGGAACACAGAGAGGCAATGAGGGAAGAATGTGTTTATCTAACCACAAGCTGTGTTACTATAGTTCCTAGAAAACAGTCTAGAACACAGTCTTCAACCAACTAGTCGATTATACTATACGTTTTTTATTTATTTAACAATTTGGAGGGTAACCCAGATGAAAATGTTATTGCTCACAGGCTGCCTTTTATAGCTTAGAAGGTTTGATGAAGTTCTCAGTTGTGATTCATTTGAGTATCAGTCTCAGGTGTTTAACCCCTAACATTACTTAGGAAAAAAACAAATGAGACAATTGTTAAAAGACATAAAAGTATGGAGATTAAAAAAGAATGAAGACTCTGTAGTTTAAAAAATCTGGATTTGAGTTGATATTTAAATGTTCAATAATATTGACTTTGTGTCAAGTTTGTAACATATTTTAGATCACTTCTGAAATGTAATAGAGACACTTTTATGAGAAATATCTGAGACTAAGACTTAAAGGGGAATTAAAGGGAAAAACAATTCTGCCATGAATTACTCACCTTCAAGTCATTCGACGAGCCTAGGACATCCGTTCATCACGTACAATGACGTAAATAATGTAAATACCCTGTAAGGGACGTGTTCTGAATCAGGTGAATATAAAACCAGCCTAATTATAAAAAATCTTAAAAAGAACAATTGGGTCATTACCACTAAATAAATTATAAACCTTTTGATGTCCCCATCGTGAGCATAATCCAAAAGAATTACACTTTGGTGTTTAATAATAATTGTCCAAATATTTACACGCATACAACTACAATAAGAATAATCTGAAAATTAGTTTTTATCATTTTATACCATTTTCTTTGGTTCAAACTGCTCAGCTAACTTCATGGAGTGTTATAAACGAATGAAATACATGAGATAAAACAATGTATGTTCTTATTGTCCTCAACAAGTTATTTGATATATTTTTTGAACGTTTTTTTATATAATTTATATGATATTTATGATGATATTAATCATTTTGCACGTGTCACTGAAATTGCTGTCCACCCTGTCATTATGGGATGAATGTACTCAGTGATATCCCTTTAGCCTTTCCTCAGTGGTGGTTTAAACAACTGCTGCACACACAGTTAGTATCTCCACTTATATTTCCCAATTTTTATCATATTGGATAAGTTGGATGTTGTCAAGCTTAACATGTCCACCCTGTCATGGTGAAATATGAATTAATATAAAAGCTTTTCAGAAATTAAATAAATATTTTAAACAGTGTGCGCAGTCATCTTTAACAGTGAATCACTTGGCTTACTGCAGGTACACCATGTGTTCATTGAATTCCCAAAATGTCCACCCTATCATTGTCCGCCCTGTCACCAACAAATATCATATAATATTAAATATCATATAATAGAACAGTTGTAACATCATTTAACTGTCAAAGAAATACATGTGAGGATGATATAAACTTTTTGGGCAAAACTGGTATCAGCAGGTGTATTGATGATGATTTATTTTTGATTTATTTTACTTAAAATATTTATTTTATTTTGTCCAGGACGGGGTGGACATTTTTTGTGGTTCGCGCATATGGTGTCTGCTTGTTAATAAAAAGTGTGGGAGCTTGACCAACCAGCCTAGGGTCTCCTAAAAACAACAAATATTAAGTTAAATAGAAAATCTAAGTATTTTTTGGAAGTTGTGAAGTCTCAAAGGCACTTTGTAGTGATAATGTCCCAATTAGTCAAGTCAGTTTGATTATTACTAATAGGGCACCACATCCTCATTCACATCTAAAGTCTTTGCTATTTTACCATGTTTTCAATTACCATTGTTTATTGTGGCCTGTCAACCGAAGCCAAAGTTCCACTTTACGTTATGTTGTCAATGGCTACAGAGTTGAATTGGTATAAATTTAAGGCTTAGTAACAATCAAATGTAATGCGTAATGTGCTCACATAGATTAGTGTGCCTTAGAGATTCAATACTTTTTTTTATAAATTGGACACACGTTTGTTCATTGAAAGCTTCGTTTTTTCCCAGGAATGTAATTCAGAGGGAATCTGAAGTATAGACATGCCCAAACTGCTGCATTCCTCAGTGCAGCCCTAAACAGAAGACTTACTGTTTTTCTGCAAATCACTGTCGTTTTCAAGACTTAATTGCAACCAGCATTGTAAAGCGCATTTAAAATGATCAAATAGCCTTATGCAAGATTAATGAAAATGAATAAGAATTTCCAATAGCTAAGACTAGTAATTACGTTGGCCTCAAGCTGAGCTTCTGAAAGATGTTTTGTACTCCAGTGCCTGTAAAAGGAAATCAAAACAGCTGTGTTTCAATGTGACAAACTCCCCAACTTCCTCTATTTCTATCAAGCCCCATTATCTAATTCATTCCAAAAAGTCTAAGAAGTCAGTCTTACTCTAATTACTAAAGGAAATTAATTAAGTCATCAGTGTGATAACATGGATTATTCACATGGGATGACTGACGGCCATTCTGAACAGAGAACCATCATATCTGTGCCTCCGAGGACCTTAAACTGTACAATGTAGTCTCTTTGACCCCAATTACTTGAGATATTCTTTACCACCAGCTAATCAGAAGCGGATTGAGTAACTGGCCTCCAGTAACCAGGAAAATAGTTTTTTCCAGTTACACCACAGAGCTAGTGGCTAAAAGACCAGCGTATCCAAGCTTAATGACTTGTAGTGTCCTACTTGTTTCAGGTTATTGGAACAATAACTGACTTCCTCAGCAAAGTCTGATTACAAATCTTCCTTTTTCAATGCCTCTCCTTTCCGCACGTTTTCTTTCCCAAGCAGACATACATACAGTATAAAAGGCTTGTCCCTATATTTCGACAAACAAATATGCATGTTTTATGAATTTACATTTGTGATGCGAATGTACACACAGGGGTTATTTTTGTAATTTAAAGGCTGTTGTATTCATGCTGAGTGTTGATAAGTGGTAGAAGCTCCTACGTTGCAATTTCTAGCTCTTCTTTCACATGTGCACACATTGACAAATTCATTCAGCATAATACTGAGGTAAAAAATATTAGATTCAAGTGGATTTAGCTTGAACGGTTAACATATGTTATTTCTAGATATTTTTTATGGATAAACAAACAGTCACGATAATTTTCAACCTCATGCTTGCTAATGCTTTCAAATTTGCAGGCAATATGAACGACGCAAATTAAAAGTAGTGTCCATTTGGCATAAACGTACATTCAATTTCAATTCCGTGAGGCTTTCGACATTGTTTTGCAGTCAAAAACAGTGTACGCGATAAGCAAAGTCAATCTAAACACAATTTTAGTGCTTCTCGTAGGTGGATATGGCTTCACCCGAGCTATATGCAGATTTGTGGATATTCATGTCCATTTGTCTGCGCAGGCAAAGAAAAATAAAGCAATGTCTGTAAAAGATTATCCTTTTCCTGTATCAATACTGCTTTACTATTTTAAACAGTGTCTCCACTGGGGTTCTCATCGTTGTCCAACTGCTAACCTACATCCTGTATTTGAAGTTACGGTAGTTCTACGGTGGCAGAGTTAGAGGCTGTTGACTAAAATATCTTGGCTCAATCACACAGCGGGGTGGCAGAACCCACTATTTCCTGCTCGGGTCCTGATTTTACAGCACTTTTCATCTTTACTACTGGAGACGGCTGTAATATCGAAGCAGATTTAGGGCTGATTCGTGTCAAACATGTTGATAGTATTTTATGGAGCAGTTGGTTAAGTGGTATCACAAGCCTGTATAAATGTCCGGGTAAAGAATGATGTTAATGCATTGTAAGATATGAAATATTCATAGCTTATTATAGTTCCCCAGCATTTCCTTGAGCAAGGACTGAGGATGAAAAATGATTTAGTTCCATGTTTTCGTGTTAATGTCAGAGTCTGTTTTATCTGGATTCTGGGTTTATTTGTAATTTGGGAACTTCTGAGAAACACCGGAGACAACATTAGCAGGATGAAATGAATTTCCTTATCGTGTTCAATGCTCAACAATGAGGATCTTTCTTCTGGCCTGGTCGTGCAAGTAGTTTAATTTCACACATTTTCACTGGGTGGTAATGATACGTTTAGTATTTTTAGCAGCACATTTTTATGCAGTGTGCATCATTTCATTTGCAAAATTAAATGGAATTTACGACTTACATTTAATGCAAAACATCTGATAACTTACCACCTATATTCACTGATGGCAGCACTGGTCATTGAAATTTCAACTAACGTCAACTAGCTGATAAATTACATCCTTTGGCTGATTCTGTTGTTAGGTGTTTTAACTTACTGTACAGGAATTGCCTGTTGTAAAAACATCACTTAGAAATATCCTGTTTAACCTTTTTATATTTCCTCTCGCTTTCACAGAAATGTTGATGGACTCCACCACGGCAACCGCAGAGCTGGGCTGGACAGTATATCCTGTTTCGGGCACAAGTGACACCAGTGTAAGTCCTCGATGTTTTTCTATGTGAACCAAGTCTATTTCTAGATTTAGAAAGAGTAACTTTATAATTGTCATAACGGGTTTGGAAAATATATCCACATTAAATGATGGATCATTTTGCCGGTGATATAAAATTAAGCAACATTGTGAACTTAGCTGTGATCAGATATTTTTTAAGCTGTATCTACTTCTAATTGTTTTCTAATGAATAAGACCACAAATTGATGCATATACTTTCCAGATCCATTCTGCAAAGCATTCATCTAGGCACACACACGCCTGGTCGGCACCCGCTGGTCAGATAATAATTAATGGTTTCCTTTCCCATGCAAGGATCTATGTTTCTCCAAATGGTTCAGGAAGGAAAAAAAATATTTCTGAGTAATTTGCCGCTGTATTTCTGAAAAACCACTCCCTATTTTATTCAATTATTTATGCTTCTGTGTCTGTTTTGGGGATGGTTTAAATTATACCATGCAGTGTGTCTGGAAGCGTTCTTATAAAAAAGGGAAACTGTGGGAGAGGAAAAAGTGGAGGGAGAAAAGAGGATAGAAGGCTGACAGTGTGGTTGTACAACTTCAAAGTTCTTCAGATATAATTTTGCTCACCATATTCTCTTCCAACCTGAGGGCACGCAGCTTTTTCCGTTCCGATTGGAGCAATCAATATAAAAGAACAAAGAGGTCCGGTGTCTCTGGGTCTAAAGCTCTGGATTCAATCTGTGAGGAATAAGATTCACCTCTCCTCTTCCTCTATAACAAAAGAAACAGAATTACACATGCTTTTCATCACCACATCTTTTTCAACTTCACTGATGTGAAGGTTTAACAAAACAACTGCAAAAGTCAAATGATTTCAATACCACAGCTAATGGTGAAACACGTCAGAAAGAACGTCTGCAGATGAATGCAAAATGTGATACAACATGGAAAAGATGCAATGCAAACGTTTTGACACATTTAAAAATGTACGCTTCCAAAATGGCCCCGCTGTCTTCAGCGAGGCATGCTGATGATCTGTCCAACTTTCCCTTGCATTCAGTTATTTTGCTCTCTGACACCACATATTTGTGAAGAGCATATACATTTACGTTAAGGAAATAAGACAGAGAATAGTATCTGGGAAGACATAGCATGCATTATCTACACTACAGGAATGGCGGTCCCCCGCAGCAGTGCTAAACAGGTGGGTTTCTGTAAACCTTACAGAGAGAAAGGCTTTAGGTTATTGTCTTACACCCCTGCAGAGCCTTGTGGGCTTAACTAAAGTATCAGTGTCAGTCAAAATATAGAGCACTCTATCAACAGTTGGCTTACATGGCACTGAATAGCTTCGCAAAACAAACCCCCAGTTGCAGAACTGTCAAGGAGAAGAAATCCAGATGTGAATTGCTCATTCTTTCATTTGTTCATTCATTCATGCCACTGTATTGAATGTACTCAAACCCCTTAACCCCTTGTAATTATAGATTTTAACACCTATATTAGAGAAAGATTTATGGTAAACATTTATCAAAGGCAGGTGTGAGAGGTGCATACTTCATGTGCTTTCTGCTGTTATTATATGCTTGACTACCTATTATTACTTGTCTACATAGAGACTTGTTTGGACCTGCACATTATCACACCTTTTCAAACTCAAATATTATTATTTCAGATTTCTTTGAAGTATTATAAAGCTGAAATGCGTTTTTCCCTATTATTACACAAGTACATACAAATCTGTGTTTAAATCTGTCACATTCCCCCGAATTGCAACATTAAGCTTAAGACGGAGAAGGTGATATGGACGCTAGAATTGGGGATTTCAGTTTAAATAAACACAAACGAAAATTGGGGCTTTTCTAGTCCACGTTTTAGCACTTATATCATCTCTATCCATCTAAAACCTTGGCCAATTCACTGTTTTTCATGAAATGGAAAAAACACTGTTTTTTAAATGATTAAATATTGTGTTGTCATAGGCACTTTTTGACAGGCACTTTAATCATCTTACTTGTTCAGACATTTGCAAAACCAATATCAGCTGTTTTTTGACAAAACATGAAGGCTGACTAATAATAATGATTTATGGCAAAAAGAAATAGGGATTCAAGGTTTCAGAAAGACGGAAGTGATATGTATTCAAACTAATTTAACTCTATTCTTTGTACTACTCATGGGCGTAAACAATTGTGCCTTAAAAAATGATTTTTAAAATGCCTTTGACTACCAATACTAAATTGCTACTCTTGATTCACCAGTCTTTTTAGTTGATCTAATCCTCTTACTCTTGCCTACTTTTTTACATAATTTACAATCAATTGTTGGCTTTTAAAGGAAATAATGTGTCAAGTTTTACTGGCTGAGACATAAGCTGAAGGCCACTAGCTTTATGAAATATGAATACCAAGCAAACACCTTCTTTGCAAATGTGTGACAACATTGCATTTAATACTCTTCATTGTAAAAATGGAAATAAAAGAAGTAGAGAAAATATTCTTTAAAAAATGCTCAAATGATAAAGCTCAGAGCTGGTTTGCACATTACATTCGAAAGATAAGCTTGAACTATATAATTCATTATTTTAACCTAACAAGTTGAGTTTAACTCTGAAACGTAAACATAAATGATATATAAAATACACACAGAGTATTTAAATACTTTGTTAGTCAAACATTTGTTTTACAGTGAATTTATTTGTAACTGTTAGGGTGTGTGTACATCCTCATGATGCTGCAAATGAAATCATTACTGGCTTACTTAGATAAAGCCATTGCAGGGACTTCACAGAAGTGTATAAATGCCTCCATGTTCGAGCTAGTGTTGGTCATGCAACTTGACTTGTTGCTTACTGGTGCAGAACATGAAAATGAGGCAGTGCATTTGTGTAACTAATCGCTGTAGTGTGCTCCTCATTAGATTGCATCTACGTCCCGATGAAAATGCTATCATTAATCATCCGTGACTGTATTTGCATGCTAATGAACTACTGCCCACTGTTTTGCTAGTACTAATATGCAATGACATGATGTTTGACTGGGTCTTACTGTAATTGTGAATGGGAATCTGCAGTACATGCTGCAAATGCTAAAAAAGTAAAGTCAAAGGGATAGCTCACACAAAATCAAGAAATCACTAACTGGTTCCAATTCACAATTCTTCTGCATTGGAACCAGAGAAAAAGAGATGACATTTGGAAGAATCTTCACTCTATCCACACAGTGAAAGTGAACGGGGACCAAAGTTGTCACAAAACAATCTGCATATCTTCTTTTGTGTTCCATTGAAAAAAAAGCCATGTAAGTTTGAAACAACAAGAATCTTTGGTTCTGTGTGAACTAATGCATTAACTCTTTTTAGGGTCCCAGTGAAATAAAAAACTACAATGCCTATTTTTTCAATGAATACTGTAGCCTTTTTAAAATAGTGTGCCCTTGTAATCTTTAGTTTAAATCTTATTTAATGACTATCCATGACTTGGGCGGGGCATCCGTTAACTACTCCCCTTTAGAGGCCATTCAGCTGCAAGTTCCGTTTCAAAATGCAATTGCTGTTTTATACATCCTGACGATCTCCCAAAGACAAAAGCCACGCAGACTATTTTTCACATTCAAAATTCCTTTTCACTCGGAAATGCGTAAAAATACGGAAGTTAAAACAACCGCAACGTCCGGTTCAAGGGGACTTTAAGCTTTTATTTAAAACCATGCATTTACTCATTACTGACTGACATGAGCTACACAAAATTTCAAACACATCAAGGCTGTTTATATTACAGTATGTAAAAACACCACACACGCAAGCATCAGCAGCCGCCTCAAAAAAGCCCTTGCTTTGAAAATTTCCTAAAATCAGTTCCACTGCAGAATGACCCGTGTCAATTACATTTGATCTATAAAAGACTATTATACCATTTTGGGTCCCTTCATCAAGAAATCCAAACTTTGTATGGTCACATGTCAAGATTTAAACAAGCAGCCCCTGGCAGCATGACTCTTTTGTCACGGCCTTGATTTATATAAAGAGAAATATATAAACCCGATCCACATGAAGATGGAGAAAGACAAGGGTTAAAGAAGCAATAGGAAGCTTGTTTGTCTAACTTCACGTGTTGCGCATTACCAGTGGATGGAGGTAATTGAAACTGACTGCTCACTTTGTAGGTCGGGTCCCTGTCACTCCTCATGGTGGGGATCTCAGTCCCTCGCTCGGGGTTGTAATCCTACTGCACTTTAACTCAAATATCTGGATGTCATTTGTCACATACGTCCCCTCAGGACAAATGTCTCTATGAGTCTTTCTGTCAGAAATCCCACAACTGCAAATTGGGTAACTCTCCCTCCGGAGCTGTCATGCACGCCCAACTCGCCTCCGAGTGAATTGTTTATTTATGCACATTTATGATGTATTTGTAAGTCTGAGACGCGCTTTGCACACAGGCCAATGAGATGTGGAGTCAGCATATGTCATAAAAAGACATACACTGTAATACAAATGACAACCCTGGGAGAGCTTTAATTGCGGCTTCATGTAAACTTCATAAGGTTGTGACAGTTTATTTGTAAAAGACGCTGAAGTCCAAATACACGTTCGAGCTATGTCACAGCCGAGCAATTAATAAAACAAAACTCTCGATCACGGCCAACTTCTGCATCCCCCGGAGCGAGACTTTTTCATAATTCAGTACGAGCTCCCTGCGGTTACACTCGGCTGGACCGATCAAGTAGGGCGAGTCTCTGTCAGGGAGACTTATAGATTACAGCTCAGTTGAACCCTCTCTTTTTGCGAGGCAGGGGAGTTATCGATTCTGAACTTCTTTCTAGAAGAACATTGTGCAATATATCACAGGGCCCTTTTTCCCATTGCAACTTATAAAAGAGTAGATTTAAAAAAAATGTTTCATGGTTTGTCCAAAGAAGAAGCCCACGCCTAATGTTCTGCTTTCCACATTCATTACGTACTCACTCTTATGTTATTCCAAACGTGTATGCCTTTCTTTCTTCTGCGCAACACAAAATATATTTTGAAGAACATTGGTAACCAAACAACACTGACCCCCATTGACTTCCAATGTATGGATACAAACCACTTAGACATTTCTCAAAATATCAATTGGTTATCCGCAGAAGAAAGAGAGTTGTGCAGATTTTAAACAACGTGAGAGTGAATAAAAGATGCACATTTTTACACTACCAGCAGTCTAGTTCAACCTCTTAAGACAGTTGTAGAATATGAACACAGAATCCATTCAGTCTTTTCTTGTCATGATTAAAAGAATGCCGATTTGAACCGCATGGGTCCATAAGTCCCAGGTTGTGTTCTAATTCAATGGCCCGAAGCTCTGGTTCTGCACTAGCAGTCTCTGTGATAGTCCTACTTATGTTTGATTGTGGGCCTCAAAGCCTGCCCTTAGACCCAATGGCGCTTTTTGTATTTGGTGCCTGTTAATAGCGATGCGACCGAGTGGTGCACCACCTCTAAAGGACCTCACTATGTTGACCTCATGCTTTAGGTGCATACAGAAACATATACGATCCACTACGATTTTAAGTCTATATTGTAACATCCATTAAATGCGAAAGTTTTCATCTCTTAATAAAACGAAAATAAGAATAAAGGTATTTTACAAACATTTGGCCAAACACCCCAGTTACTACTGAATCTGCCTAAATCTCCCTTATCCATCTTACAACACATGGTCATCATTTAGCACCCATTGAGAGTCCATGGAAAAACCTTTTAAAATGAAGACGCTGCTTTTAATTTCACACTTAGTACTTGATCGCTTGCTTCCTCTGTCTCGCTCGATTCCTCTATTTCCCTCTAATAACAGAGTGGCAGCGAAGCTCAGACAGCACAAAAGAAAGCCTTTTTAAAGGATGTTTGTATGGAGTGTATTTAACCCATCTCCTCCCGCACACACTGGTCTCTACTCCGTTTCTAATTAGCAACCACCTTGCTTTTTCAATTCTTCCTAATTTGATTAGCGAGAATGACAGGCAACAAACAAGAAGATGCTACACGCTGTCTTCTCTTGTTTAACAACCTTTCATCTCCATCCCGCTTGGTGTTTATTTAAAGAATGGGTCATCCTTTTGAAAAGGAGCAAGGTCAATGGCTGCCGTTGACCCGAGACACACCTGCCAGACTGCAGAGGCAAAAACATTTAGAAAATGAGGCCGTTTGCAACAACAACAAAACATTTATTTGAATTAAAATATATGAAAAAATTTAAATTCCGCCATCATTTACTCACCCTCTTGTCACTTCAAACTGTTTTACTTTTTTTCTTCCGCAGAACATATATAGTCCGCAGATATTTTGAAAAAAGTTGGTAAACGAAAAAGATTGCTGACCGAACAATGCTGGCACCCATTCATTTCTATTGTAAACACACAAGACCAGTGCAAGCCTAATATAAAGTAAAAAGTCCTAATATTAAGCACACCATTTTATAAAAAGCTTTTTTTGAGAATAAAATCAGTACATTCTGACAATCAAAACCAAATTTACATTTCAAATAAAGTCAAAATTATAAAATATATTTTTTAACATGGCACTAAATAGTTTTTGTCATAGTTTTTGTCAAACATTAAAATTCTGATACTGTTTATTCATGTCATCTCAATTTCATAAGCTTTTCTTTTACATTCTTTTACATTCCAGTAAAACTCCAAAATGCCAATAAAAGGCACCATAAATAGCCTAATAAAAGTCTTCCGAGAGCATACGACCATCACAACAATTTTTTAACAACGCATGGATAATTTATGTCTTTTAGGAGCAGTAGTTACTTGAACACTCTTGGTTTCGAGGAAACCATACAGCTCCTAATGACCACAATTCAATCCAGACTCATTTAGCTTTGTCATGATTGAATAACAAGCACATGAGAGCAGAGAAGAAAAGCTGTGAGAAAAGAATGCTTTTTTAATTAGTCCAAGACCATTTGATGAAATGGAGGTCTTGGACAGGCTTGACTTTCTCCCCCAGCCCCGTCAAAACTCTGTCAAAATCCTTGTTAAGCAGCAACTAATTTGGGAAATTATGTCAGCTGTTAAGTGAAGAGTAAAACACTCGGGGCGAGTTGGGAAAGGGAGGGTTGGGCTGATCATAGGCTTGCTGGGCTTTGAGGCTACGGTACATAGAGCTTTTAAGGTGAAGAAAAGGGCTTTCCCTATAAGACAAGGTCAAGACTTTGACTCACTCCTGTGGCTGGTATTTTGCTTGTTTAGTGTTGAAAGCCTGTGGCTTGATCGCAGGCGGGTTGACTGGAAACCACAACGGAGTCATCTGGAGTCACTTTAGGCCAAGTTGTGAAGTCCCTGGTGCATGTACCCTTCATGCTTTAGTGTGCACAATATACACTTGTAAACTTTACAAGAAGTCTCTTTTTCTCTATCAAACGGTCATCCATATAATTCGATTATCTTTGGTTTTGCAACCTTCAGGGGGATGCCATTTTTTATGTGTTTCTATAAGAGCTGACATTACTGTGCTAATTATAATGAGGTCAACTAAAGGTAAATTCTCTGTAGGTTTAAGATTATATGTTCTCTCTCTCTCTCTGTCTCTCTCTCTCTCTCTCTCTCTCTCTCTCTCTCACCTCCTCTTATACCCTGATGTAAGCTGTTGCTAAATGTATTGTTATTTATTTTTGTATGAAGATTGAGTGAACAAAATTATTTAATTTAAACATAAATGATTGCTCTTTCCTTATGTACTTTTTCATTTTCTGTTTTTCTGTAGTAGAACAAACATTACAAAATATTGAACAAAAGACTGTTTACTTGGTGGATCATAAAAAGGAAAAAAACATCAAAGAGATTAGCTTTTTATTAGAGTGCAGTGTTATATTTAATGTCCCCCTGCAGTCAATCATTTTATCACTCAAAATTCATCTTTGAACATTTAAATAGTATATCACTGTCCTTAAGAAACCTCAGATGTACAAATTTTCTCAATATGACATCATCAATATGTAAAAGATGTTCCTTGTGATTACATTAAAGGCCTGATTTTCACTACAGGGGGATTTTATAGCCAGAATATTATAAAGAACTGAGGGTGGACTTCATAGCACCTTAGCAACCACTGAGAAATGCACAGGCATTGATTCAACACCCTTGCAACATCATTAATTCCACAGAGCAAACTCTAGCAACTGCATATCAAAGGCCCTGACTACCACCCACAAAGCACGGGCAGGTACCACTCACATTTCCAAAAATGAAAAATATAGAGCACACAAAATAGTCAAGTAATATTTATGTTGTCAAGTCAGCGTGTTTATTGTTTAATTTCACCAAACTACACTCAGTTCTTTTCTTGTCGTCTAGCGTGCAGGAAAACATGAAATTATGCTAATGCTGGATTCATTTGATGCTGCCTGAGGACAGAAAATAGGCGGCACAGCAAGAAATGAATAAGTGTGTAAACATCAAAGTCTATCACCTGTTCTTCGTCACAATCTGAGCTGTATTAATAATACATTTTCTAAACAAAGCAAGAAATAGCGAAATTGAGGGAGAGTAGGATCATTTGGCACAGTCAGACAGGGTCTCCAAAAAACACAGCCCGATGCCAGTCCTCTTCATACCGAGTGCCAGAACCTGCTGGCAGAAAAGCAAGCAAATTTTACCCTCTTCCCCGGCACATTCCTTCTCTGCTCTGTAATCTCCCTGCTTAAAGAAAAAGCCTAGCTGGTCACCAGCATATGTTGCGTTTTAGATCAACAAGCCTCCAGAACAAATCCATAAACCCTCTCTTTATCTTTTCCTCTCTATAGTGGGAAGAAGTGAGCGGCTATGATGAACACATGAACACCATCCGTACCTATCAGGTGTGTAACGTATTCGATGCCAACCAAAACAACTGGGTGCGCACCAAGTACATCCGACGAAGAGGGGCACAACGCATTCACGTGGAGATGAAATTTTCAGTACGTGACTGCAGCAGCATCCCAAAGGTACCGGGGTCATGCAAAGAAACTTTTAATCTCCACTATTATGAATCGGATACCGACACGGCCACAAAAGTCTTCCCCCCTTGGATGGAAAACCCTTGGATAAAAGTAGACACCATCGCGGCTGACGAGAGTTTCTCACAAGTGGATCTGGGTGGACGGGTGATGAAGATTAACACAGAGGTTCGCAGTTTTGGGCCTGTTTCACGCAATGGTTTCTACCTAGCTTTCCAGGACTATGGCGGGTGTATGTCGCTGATTGCGGTACGAGTGTTCTATAGGAAATGCCCTCGCACGATCCGAAACCGAGCAATATTTCAGGAGACGCTTTCAGGGGCAGAGAGCACCTCACTGGTGGCAGCGAGGGGTGTGTGCATCCCTAACGCTGAGGAAGTTGACGTTCCTATTAAACTGTACTGTAATGGAGATGGAGAGTGGATGGTCCCTATCGGCCGCTGTATGTGTAAGGCTGGTCACGAGGCTGTGGACAACGGAACGGTTTGCAGAGGTAAGCTGACTCGTTTGGCTAATGTGTGAAAATCTTGGCATGGTGCACGAAACTTATTTTTAGGTCGTGCTTTCTGCTGACCACAGACAGAATACAAGACGCAACACATTGGGTCTCATTCACTGATTGTGAATGGATAACATTTTCAGAAATCAGTATTGTACTTGTGTTTTTCCTAAAATAATGGGAACATTTGAAACAAATTCACTTAAATAACATGGTCACAAAAATCTCAAATGTTTCCTGAGAAACACTTCGGATGACATAATCAATGTTAGTTTAATGCTGGTCCCGAAGAACTTCTTGTTTCAACAAAAAACAACAAACAGAACATTTATAACTAAATTAAAATGCGAATATTTAAAAGATTTAATAATGTATGGATGATTAACAAATAAATAAAAATGAAAGTGGAGGTGCCTTCGAACCCGCGTTTATAAATTGTAATATATATTGCAACATTTTTATGCAATAATGATTAATAATAATTTTCTAATATTATTTACTCAGTTACTAAGTTGTTAGTGTTACTAGTTTCTTGAAACTTGGTAAATAATTAGTCATTAATTATAATTAGTATATATTATATTACTAGTCTTTATTAGTCAATAGTTATAATGTGATGATTTGGACATATATTTGTAAATAAAACTTCTGTCTCCTTTCTTTGTAATAACCTGAATAGAATAGAATGGTTAGAAGATCTGCATTTCATTATTACGTTATACGTACAGGTATATTAGCACATTGGGACATTTCAGCAGGTCTTCTTTCATCCCCATCTATAGATATACCATTTGGAAAAACTTACTGCAAAAACATCCTCTTGTGTACAGACATTAATCAGTCCTCTTGTTTTTAGACATTCTTACTATATTGTAAAGGGACCTAAAAGCTATGTACATTTTCCTACCAGCTCATTTTTTACCCATACTGGAGCTCAAGAATCAGCCCACTATTGATGTTGTGGTTTCTCCGTTCTGTCCGAAGCAACTCAAACACATTCATGTGGCCAGCACGGCTGTTTTTCCCACTCACCGAATCCCAGTGCACCGTTGATGTAAACTGGCCCTTTCTCAGCATGTGAAGGTATTGATCGTTTCTAAGCCAAGCCCCAGTGCTCCTCTGCTTCAGTCCTTCTCACCTGTAATTCAACTCACACTGCAGCAGGAGCTCTCGTTTCGCCCGACGGCGGGTCCTGTTCCCACGGCAACGCCAGCCTGCAGACAGGCTCCATGCTGACACAGACGACACAATAAAACGCCCACCTGTGTTTCAGACACCCCCCTCCTTCCTTTCCACAAATGCACCCACTTGTACAGGCAGACGCGCACACGTGCTTCATAGGCCTGCCTGTAATTACTTCACCGGCTCCCGTCTAGGCCAGAATGAGCTGTGATAATAGATGCTCATCGCAGACATTGGCGGGGCGGCGCGGCGCGGCGCTCCGGCAGAAAGCATTCAATGACATTTAATGAGGGGCGCAATCGTCCCTTTAGAGCACCTGTCGATGACAAAAAATAATTGTAGATCAGTCTACTCCAAATCGAAGAGCCTGCATAATTATACAAATTTGGTTGTTTTTGACCCACCTGTCATTTACGATACACTGTGGATTTAAATATCCCCAGGGTCTGCTTGTCTGTGGATCTCCGTAAATTTATGTGGATTTATAAACAATTAAATTAATAAAAAAACTAAATCGAACAAGCTTTGAAAGGGTGCTTGATAGAACCTTTCACATTACTGCTGTCAGTGTTTTCTCGACAGAGGCTGTTAATCCAAACAGAGAGAACAACGATTGTAATCATCTGAGTGTTTAGCTCACCACAAAGCATTGGTGAATATTAATAGTTGAGCAATATTTTATTAGATTTTACAACAGACCCTGATTGCAAATTCTAACTGCACGTCATCTAATCATTTTGCCAATATCGCCGTTTGCATTGTTATTGAGGCACTAGAACTGCCTGCAGATCATTGAAAAATATCGTCAGAATGTATATAGTGTATATATATATATATATATATATATATAGTGCATACATAAGTAAGCATTACATTCTCTTTCTTGCACTATATCTCACAGGCGTTACTAGCATTTTTTCTTCATTTGCAACCCTGCGTAGTTTATGCAGTATATCCAATTTTAAAGGCAGCTTAAACCAGAAGTCATGATTGATTTCATTATTGTGACATATTCAGACATAAAACTGAAAAAGAAAAACTGAAGGTGTGGCTTGTTTGGATCTAGAAAACCACCATTTAATAATTAAAAGTAATTTTCCTGTTTTTACTTCTGCTTTGGAATAGCGATGCCTCTGGTTCTATTTTTGAATGATCCAATCAATTGTAGTGTGGAAAACATGTTTTATTTACCTGTAGAGGTACAAAAAGGAACCCTTGAGGGTAACACCGCGCAGCCACAGTAAAATGTACAACACTTGTTTACAAAGCAAACAGGGTCAAATTTGATTTCATGGGAATTTTAAGGCACTCTGTTCACCATATGACTTGACTACACGTATAATAAGCATCATTTTTCATCACCCATCATCCTTTGCACCTTCATTGAAAGTGCCTTGTTGAGAGGACGTTGTCATCTGTCCATGGTCATGTCATAGCCAAATCTTACACTTACACTTACAAGAGAACTGCACAATGTGTACACTGACCAAGTACGCTATGGTGACACAAAAAAGTGGTTAAATAAATTCACTTTATCTTATAAAGACATTCAATAGTCATGAGACCCCAGGCTACAACTGAAAACAAGAAAATTCAGAAGGAATACGTAAGAGGAAACTATATAAAATGATTTAAGTAGCAGAAGTATATTGATGGTGGTTGCCTCTCTTATACATAAGCTGTTTTGATCGAGGTCTGCCTTCAATTCATCCAGCCATTTATCTGTGTGGCAGAGGAAAGCCGATACTGCCACGTGAGACAATGTCAGGACTGTGGTCAGCAGTTGGGGGATGGGTTGATGCAAGCAAGAGGGGCTTTTTCAAGTGCCGAAAGTCAGGCGTAATGAATTGATTTGTGAAAGATGTTTGCACGGGGATGCCGCCATATCCCTTTACATTCCAGGTTGTAGGTCATACAGAAATCATGCGATCTGGAGATGAAAGACGTCTCGCTTGGCTATTTCGCAACCACGGCAACACATTTCCCAAACACCTCTCTATGACATAGCATGTAATTACGCATGTTTCAATTAAGTCTTCGCCGACGCTTTCAACAGAAAAATATTCTTCGACGTGGCGTCTGTCAAAATATTGACGACACACCAATTTGTTTACGCTTGCGATGACTTTGGCTTCTTGTCAGCGAATTGAGATTGTTTTACTAGCATAACAATATTACGTTTCCTCTTAGGGAGGCGCTGGAAGTAAATGAAGTGAGCCGGGTTCCTTTAGCCGAAATGCCCAGATCTAATTTCTTTTTGAGCTGCGTGAGATGGGGACCCTCTGGGGACACGTGGGGTCTTGTTCACAGAATGTGTTCATTTGAAATCAAAGCAGGATGCTCTGAAGGACATAATTATTTTTTGAATTGTAATGGGATCATTCTACATAACAAAGTACAAGTAGTGTAACTTAAATTCTATAATGCAAATGTCTATATATCTAACACAACCAAATGCAGCCTCACTGGAACAAATCACTCTTTTAGTTTGACAAGTTGACGAAAGTCTTCTAAGCTATGTTACTTGTTGAAGTGAGACATACTGTAATACTTGCCCAGCCATGCTGAAAGACCGCAGACATTCCACCTGTTGAGTAGTTTTCATGCGCTGATGTCGGAAAGGAACGGCAAGGCCTTTTCATGTCACAGTAATGATGAAAGAAAGCAAGTTTAACAGTGGTAAACTTTGACTCACATGTTGCTCAGGAATGTAGCTGTGCACTTCACAGATCCACAATTTATGGCTTATGGCTCTCAAAAAATCCCCCAATGGTGAACACCAAAGCAGATGATTCAGAACAATACATGCATAACATAAGGCATAATCTGAAACGTAACTCTTCCTACCAACCGCATTTTAGTCTTTAAGTTGGTAAGAAATTGCTGAGTGATGGCACAATTCAATGCCAGAAGATTACAGCACCGGGTCTCTGCAGTCTTAAACTAATTCCAGATAAAATAAGTTGAAGACAAGCATGACCAGATGAAATAGGAGGCTGAAGAAAGGAATAAAGGATGGGGAAGATACTGACAGTAAACAAGAACGGTAGTATCCCTCTGGATTCCCGGTCCTGGCCACCTTTCATCTGGACACAAAAAAATCATCACGACACAGAAACACCGCTGCAGCTCCCTTTATTTCCCATGGTGCATCTGCTTTTAATGAAAGCTCTAATTGGCTAACAGCAAACGTAGGGCACAGCCATGCTTTTGGCCAGCTCGATGTCCCAGAGGCTCAACGTGAGACATTAAACTAAATAAACACTGGTTGATTGAGGGATTTATTTTTTTCCCCAAATACCAAACCTGTAAAGAAACAAAAGTTTGGTTTTAATCATTCACAAGACATCTTTAATGTGACGTTATAGAAGAAAAAATAGAAGCGTTCCTTTTTGTGATTAAATCTAAAATCACAAATGAGATAATTTAAACATTTCAATTTTTTCTCCAAGACAGCTGTGAGCCTGAGAACAACTGGAAACGTTTTGCTTTTCAGATTTTCTCCTGAGAGTTCTCTCGTTGCTTTTTTCATCGAGACTGACAGATGCATTTTGTTGAATTCCTTTGTGATACCACAATTATCCCAAATATCTTGTTTGCGAACACATTTTTATTTTGTTTTGCAGTTTAACGAAATTGGAAACTGTTTGTTTTAGCTGTTGAGCTTTACTCTTTTGGAAACCCAATAACACCTTAAATCTCACAATTTCATCAGCGTGCTAAAAAACGCAGCTCTGGCGCTCAGTCTGTCTCAAGTTGACGGTAACTGAAAAGCGCTTGTTGTCCAAAAAGTATTCGAGATCAAGCATTGATATATTCTCACGTTCGGTGGATTTTAATGTTGTTCGACTGAAGTGAGCTCTTACCACAGCTGCCCTTCAACACTTGAACACACAATTTTCTGCATTATCTCATGCGGACTGACACATACACACAATTCAAATAATCACGCTCGCAGTGTAACGCAAACCTTTCGGCTTTCTCTAGCCCATGTGAGCACTTACAAGTTGGCCTCTCTGCCATTTTCAGACAGTTTGAATCCACATGTGACCCATGGCACGGTTTTATGGCTGAACTCCTAACTGCTCTGCTCCTGCCAACCCTCCAGTCTGCAATCTAATTGGGAAAGTAAAGAACATTAAGCAGTGAAATAAAACCCTCTTGTACTGTTTGTTCTAAAGCCTGACGTGGGTGCGAGAGTATAACCCAGGACTCCAAGTGCAGTAAATGTACAGCAAAGTCCCCACGACCCGACCCGTCGCTCTCAACCCTATGGCCAGAAAATAAAGATTCCTCAAGCCAAGGATTAGGATCACAAGTACCACAGGAGCTGTCTACCCACCTACAGAGACCCACGAGGGTTGTGATATACTTTTATTTCATGTTGCTTAGCTGTAATAGAGATTTCAGCCTTCCTGGTGTTTTTTTCCTCCCTTTAGTTTTTTCTTCTCTGGAGCAGAATGGATGTAACATTTCTCTAGCTAAAGCTATCCCCCACACACCCATCCAGCCGTTGAGGAGCACTCGTCGTTTTCCTCTCAGCACATTCATCACTCTCTTGAAAGTGATAACGCCAGACTGAAACGACTGTGAACGTCCTGGAGCTTAGGGAACATGATGTGTTAACTTGTTCCACATGCATCTCCGAGCAGCTAGTCATTAGCTCACATCTCCACTGGGATTGAACTTGTTGGCGGCCCATCCTCAGCAGCAGTAATCACTATTCTGTGGCAGCTCAGATCATTGGCCGGCTGGGGGGATTTCTCACGCATGTCATTCTTTCTGCACACGTTGGAAGTTCTCAGGTATCAGCTATAGTAAAGGGAAAAAATATAAGAAATTAGATCTATTCGGCATCTAAATTGTTTTTCCTTAATGACAATGAGATGAAATAGAGAAAAGTTCAACTTTTGGTTACGTCTCCAGGTTCTCTTTTTTTCTCCTGGAAATAGTTTTTTTAGAGTTTTAAAGAAGATCTTAATAATGTCTCAACTTTTGATTGGAGACTTGAGGACAATATGATTACTTCTCCTAAGACCACATTATCTCAGCAATGTCATTCCCATCCAAAACCATGAAAACATTTCCGTTAAATGAAATCAAATAAAATATTGGCTTGAATATCATTTGAAAAACTTGAACTAAATAAAAATTGTAAATGCAAATGTTGCTTCAGTTCTGAACTGAAATAAGTTTGAGGCACCAAAATGAATAAAGTAAATATCATCTAAAACTGAAATAAAAACGAATTTTTATAGCAAGATTAAAGTAAAACACATAAATACTCAAATAACGAGCACATATCAACATAGCTAAAATAATTTACTGTTTTAGATCTCCATTTTCTTCATATACTATATCTGAATAATCGTCTCATTTGTGTCTAGGTTTCTTTTCCATTTCTTCATGCGTTTCTCACACCTGCCTTACTTAAGGCTTCTTATCTCTCATTCACACATCTAAGCAGAGGTCAGACAAATATCTACAGGTTAAAAATGATATCCTGATGAAATGCTTTCTTCCTGCATAACTAGGCCAAGGTGGAGAAGCGGTTCTGATCTCTTCAGAAGCCAGAACGCTTATCCTTTTTTTCCAATCATACACGGGACCAATCGCGAACATGCCAGAGATTTCTTTCATCTCTTCTGATTCATGCTCTGACAGATGTGCCACTGGAAGGCCTGCACAGGATACAGTATCAGTTCGCCATGGGTCAGAGAAAGGAAACAGGGCAAATGTCCTCAGAAGAGCTACAAGTCTACTAAGCGCCAGCGAATACAAAACAAGGGCATGCAGAAATGGAAGCGTGTTTTGCCGCAAATACCATTCGATTCTGGTGAAGAAATCAGGCTCAAATAGCTCTACAGCTGTTGCTGTGTTTCGGCAGCAACGAGTGATGGATGAATTAAATTGACATGCAAGCCAATATAAATTGCAATTCTTTAACCTTGAGTGACATTTGAGGGTCGTGGAGGACTAGGAATTTGTTACACTTCAAGCCTTTTCAGGAGGTTTTGATAGATTGCTTTCATTCCAGCGTGAGGTTAGGACCGCTATCTGTGTCACGCTGCGACTGTCTTCGCAGGAAGATTGCAGTTGTTCGCACTCTGTTGACCCCCGGCCATGCACAGAGGGGTATAGACTACAAAGCATTCGGTGTCCTCCCTGTTATATGACCTCACAAACATCACTTATAAGATCTTCTTACAGTGCATGTTAAGGTCTTCACTTCACATCTCAAGACTCGTACTATTCCGTTCGGGTAACAAAAATAGCATTTTGCCATGAGGTCTATGTATTATTATTACTATTCTTTTCACATTATTGCAAAAACATCAGGTTTAATTTTATAAATTTTTAAATTGTAATAAACCCATTTGCATATGCTTGGCTGTGATTCTTAATTTCCATGATTGAATAATACCACAAAGTATAAATATGACATTTACAGATTACCGATTCACAGTAAGTACAAGACAAATGCCTTGTAGGCGTGCCCCTTATCTTCAAGGGTACGTTACACATAGTAGTAATGGATTCTAAAATAAGAAACCATTGGTGACAAAAGGTCTCTACATGGTGTCTCCTGCCCCTATTTCATGGTGATTAAAGATTATACAAGACAGTGGATGAAGGGCAGAAGATAAGAGCATGTGCTTACCCCTTGACTGGATCATCGGTAATGGATGCCTCGTAGTTGAGATGACATGCTGTGCTAATATGAGCATTCAGTTCTGGTCTTTCCTCTTGAATAACACTCAAAAATGTTTAGTTTAAAATGCAGTATAAATGCTTGGGTTTAAAGGGAATTGGAAAAAAAATGTAATAATAAAAATTGATTTAATGATGTTGTAAACAATTTATAGCTTTATAGTTTTAATCAGTTGCTGCCAAACAGAAATTGCTAAATAATATTTGTCATTGGATTCATAGAGACAGTTGTGTCTGTTTATGTTTGGTAACATGCAGTCACCACATCTATAGAGATTGGAGCACACTACGTGATTCATCCAAACCGCCGAAACTTACACAGACTGTGTAGGTTTGGGGATTTGCATGCGACTTGAGGAACCCCAGGCTTGCCTATAGATTTTTCCATTTGAAATATAAAATCCTTCTCTGAAGTTTACCAGGATATCTCTGGGAAACACACCTTCAAGGCTTACTGTCATATTACTCCATGATCAGCAGCCTGTGGTAAAGTTCTGTCCATAAACTCTAAACCTTCTCAGAGTAGGCACCACAGGTTGAGAGGTATTATTTTTTCAATATTTTTCATGGTTTCGGGACTTAAAACGTCAAGCTTCTTACTGTAACGACGTCTGAAAATGTAAATGTTTCCCTCTGCTGCACAGAAGCGCTTAAAATCATTCCAGATTGTGGAAGGTTTTCCAGTGATGCCCAAGGTTTTCCAGTGATGCCCAAAGTGGCCGGTTTATCAGTCGTGATGGAGCATTTATGGATACACAAATATTATTGAGATTTGAGAGCCACTGGAGGTCAGACGGGAAGAATTATCAGTGAATTATTAACCTAGGTTGCCTCAAGACATATTAATAATTTATTCAAATAATGGGTAACGCTTTACTGTAAGGTTGTATTTGTTAACATAAGTTCATGCATTAGCTAACGTGAACTAACAATAATCTGTAGTTCTGCAGCATTTATTTATTACCGTAGTTAATGTGTATTTCAGAAACACTATATTTTTTAAATAAATTGGTTTTATTGTCAACATTAGTTGACATACATGAACATGAACAACTAACATTAACAAAGATGAGTAAATGCTGGAAAACTATATTTCTCATTGCTATGTTAACTAATGCATTTACAAATAGACTATGGCCTTATTGTGTTAACAAATATTTCATTTCTTTTTTAAGGACGAAAAGAACATGAAAAAGTATAAAAGTGACCAAAATTTGACAGAATTTTCATTTTGTAGAGAAATATTCATTTAATATCACCTCTGGTGTACTGTATAGTCCCGGCTGACTCACTTGTACCTAATCCTTCTGGATATTGTACTGCACTTTATAAAGTTAAAAAGAGATATCAATTGTGTCGCCTTAGGAAAGAAAGTAAATTATAGAAATGCAGCCTTTTAAAAATCTTTAGTTACGCAAGCTTAAGGATGTAAATTGTAGTTGCCCCAGGCGCTGCAAAGCAAATAAATGATACAATCTAATGAGCTATTCTTAGGCTCGGCGCACCTCTAGAGTCTCCTACTGAGAGATGGATATCTTCACAACACTCCCTACTTTTGTTTAGGAAGAGGAGTTCATCTAGAGGATACCGTGACATGCTCACCTGCTGTTTGCCTGGAACGATAAATCTTAAAATAAAGCGAATCTCCTCACGACTCCATTTTGAGAATGGCTAAAGCAAATAAACAGCAACTAAAACAACCCTCAGTTTAAGCGAGTTCTTCAGTCAACACTTGCCAAGTTCAACATTCTGCGCGCACTAAATTCATCCCTTCCTGACAAACGATTTGTTTCTCACTTTTCTGTGGTTTTATTTGGCACACTCAATGTCCTCTCAAAAAGCACTTTGGTTTGATCACCAAAACGTAATTATTGAAACTTTATGCTATTGCCCACAAACGCACTAAGCTTTGCCTCTTCTGTCTTATTTTCACTGTTTTGCTCCAATACAGACTGCTTCAAGGACTTTATAAATGGTGTAATTTAAAACATGGTTTCGTTTGTGTACCTTGAGGCGTATTTGCTTATATTGTATGAGACTCTAACAGCCTAAAGTGTGGTTTGAAATCGAATCTCCAATAATGAATACATATGTGTATAAATAAAATGAAATACAGAGCCATGTGGTCCGAACAGTGCTGCGCATAATGAACAGTCTTATGTTCCTTGTAAACTAGCATTAAATGCCAGGTAATCCTTTTAAGTTCCCTTGCAGGGTAATGCTAAACAAACACAGTGCATAAATAATCATAATGTTTTTTGTTTTATTTCTCCTCTCTGAGCAGATTTCGGGCACGTAATGAATAAAAAAATGTCTTGGCCTCCTGGTGGAGTGCAGTTGGCAAACCGGACAATATGTGCGGGACATTATGAAGAAAACAGATGACTCAATTACTCGCTGGCATTTCCTATCTTTAGTATTCAGGCTGAACTAATTTAGCCCGGGCACCGTTTGAATATACAGTATCTCTCCGTGCATGTGGGACAGTGGCGGATGGTTAACTCTGGTAACTCTGTTCTCATGAAAAGGAACATTCCAAGACTAATACTATAATACCCTGTTTCTAATGATGGAAGAGAATGTGGGGTGGTAAGTGAGGCCTGGACCATCTCCAATTATGAATAGTGGCCTTGTGGATTGTGAGGTACTTGGAGAGATTGGCAGTATATGGGACAGGAGATCTTTAAGTAGGCCGTATGCAGGCCCGAAGATATTCGACAGGTACCGGGATGCTCCGTTCCAGTGTGGGAGAACGTAATTCTGTTTATGCAATACGATCCACGTTCTACCTCTGGTTTCAGGAAACCTGGACTCATTCAAGGGAAAATTCATTTATATTTACCAAAATAAATGTGGATTGTGGTGAGAAGGTAAAACACTTTAATGTTCGCTCACCAATACGGAAACGTTTTGGGTCACTGTATCCCCAGCAGGAAGCAGGCGTACTATATCCAAAGTTGTCCGGCGTTGCTGACTCGAGGCTGCTGGCACCGTGGTGGTATTCGGCGAGGTTTGGGCAGGGCCAGGAGGCGCCTGTACGTGCTAGTTGTCGATGCGGCTTGCTTTTCTCAAGCTTGCGCCAGCAGACTATGTGGTGGCACCACAGAGGCTCACCAAGCTGGCAGACAGTCTTCCTGTAGAACGAGAGGAATAGATTAGAGCCTGTTATTAATGACTTACTTTGTTTCTTTGGCATTTTGCAATCTAAGTATGAAAATAAGACTGTCGTGAAGGCTTTTTGGTGAAACCAAAGGAAAAGCGGATAGAAAAGGAAAACCCCAGTTGCTTGGATAATGATAAATATGCCTAAAATACCACATTGCTCCATCAGCAGCTCTTAGAAGTTGACGTGTTTGTCTTTCAGCACGCTAACGCTCCTTCTCAGACTGCTGTTGACGGAATAACGTTTTAACGATGTTAAGACAAACAAATATACGCAGAAATATCTTAACGCCATGGTCCCCACTAAGGATTTCCTTTGTTACTTTTCAAATGCTTCCTAATTTCTGTTCGTCTTTCTCGAGCAAGCCCGGGGCAGACTGCTTTGTGTAGCTGTCCAGTTTAATAGGGCCATGTGATGAATGGTTACGCTGGATCCAGGACAACGCATTAGCATTATTGACCAGCTCCCGGTGATCAAAGAGTCTCGCTATGCGTCCTCCATTCAGGTCTTGTTTAAACTGGCTGCCGCACTTATTCACAACTTTGGGAAAAACGTGCATAATGGTTTTGAATGTTCTTTTGCCTTTCAATCCACCATGTCTATCAATAGCTAATAATGAGATTTGATTAGCGTATGACAAGTAATACATTGTTAATAGTGCTCGGAGTGGCAAGAGACACAGATGACTTTGACACCCTGAGTGGATATTGGCACGACCTAAAGCAACGGGGGAGACGTTTGGAAGTAACATACATCTAACGTGTGCCGACTGACTGTGTAGCAGCTCATAACGCACTGATGATGTCACTCCTTCCCTTTAAAACCATGGCAGCTCCTCCTCATGACCCTGTTACCATTAATAGATCGTCACATATCGATTTGGGGAAAGAGTTCCTTCATGACATGTTTCGACACAGTGACCTATTTTGGCAAGAGATCACTTTCACTCAATCACATAGAGAGCCCCACAGAACTGTATGATCGGGAACAACGGAGAGATTCTGAATCGTTCAGTTAACAGTGACGGACATGCCTTCTCTATGTAGTAATGGTTGTTTATGCACAACTAATCCCACTAATGAATACATTGCTGTCCCATTACAACACATTTTCCCGAGTCCCTCCCTCTCCTTCACGCTGTTTTGAAAGTTTAAGGTTCCCCTCACAGCAGCATATCAGATGGCTTCTAAGCATTCAGATTATTTGCTTGCTATTCTACAAAAGACTACAATAAAGCTACAAGAATGTGTGTGAATGTAAGGAACACGTTTCACCACTGAACCACAGCGGTAGCCATTGACATCGGTTTTGTGGTAAATACAGTAGGTAGTGCCGTTGTACAGTTACCAACATTCTTTAAAATATCTTCTTTGTGTTCTGCAGAAGAAAGAACAATGGCAAAAGGGTGAGAAATGATGAGAAAAATTTGTTCAATATGACCCAATTCTTAAATTCTCCATTTTGCCCAAACCTACTGTATTGGCAGATACAATATGCAAGTTAACTTCTCTCGCCTGGATCATCTCACATTTTCTTGACACGTTTCGTCAAGGCATCGTTAGAAGATGCTGATTCTGCACGATGAGTCATTTTCATAACATAAACATTCACCTGCCAACTTGTAGAGTAGAAATTAGCAGTAGTCATGCAAGCATTGACATTTTGCTATGTCTTTTAACAAGACCTCAAACATACGTGCCAATATAATTATTTTGAATTGGCTGTTTTACCTAGAAAAATGAAGGAAAAGAAATGTGAGCAAACATTGAAAGTCCTTTGAAACCCTATATACACGCAAGCCCAGGAACAGGTTGGTTGCTAAGCTTTGTAAACATGTTTTTTAAGTATGCTGTCAGCACATGGATGAGCAGGGGAATATTTGTGTGAGAGAATATTTTGAAACCTAATGTTTTATTTCTAGCCTGACAGTCCAACCTTTCAGTATAATCCAATATCCAATAGTGTGGCGTGCAGTACTGTACTTCCTCACGTCCAAATGACAACCTCTTCCTATTTACATGCATGTAACTACAATCAATCCATCGTCTACCATCTCACTTTAGCCTTTCAGCACAGGCCGCAGTCAGGCTGCTTGTCAGTTGGCGCCCTGGTTGTGTTGATAAGGAGTGCGTGCTGAAAACAGCGGTTGCCCTGTAGAAATCTGAAGTGCTGGCTAATTGAGCGCTTCTGCATGACCTGTTATGCTGATAAGCAGGTATTTTACCCTTTGGGTCCCTTTTGGGAGGGCCGAGTTCCTTCAAACTCTGAAAATAGTCTCAATTAGCATGTTTTTCTCAAAACATCATGTGCCTACAATGGTAGGCGCCTGCCTAATTGTTGTGGTTCAGCTTGATGTCACTGGACCTTAAACGGAGACCGTGGATGTCTTCACAGACTGTAAAGCACAAGGCCTCTGTGTTTATAAATTTTTTCGAGGGTGCATGCGCCTCGACGTGGACCAGAGCTGCACTTGGACGCAGATCACTCATAGCGGGAATGAAACGATCCACCCCAAATTAAATTCCGTCACACTGGTAGACGTTCGCTGATGCAGTCTACTGAAAGCATCCAGTAAATCATCCACAAATGTGAACGCCTCCATTTTTGTTTCGCCTTCCACTTTACTGGCAAGAAGCCTTGTAAGTGGTAAGTTCTGGCAGGACTCAGATGCCCCCGGCTCAGCAGCATCCAACTGTCATGTCTTTCTAAAGATCGTTGTTGCAAAGCGTGTCTGTCCAACAAGCCCCGTCCGACCCTGTAGGCTAATCCCGCTAGCTGCAGAAACCTTAAACTAATCCGGCTAGTTTCTCAGTCACACTCGGCCTCCAGACCGAACCTCTGAGGGTTCCATTACACTTCATTTAGATTAAGCGGCCTTCTGCGGTCACGATACGGGATTTTAAAATCAAATGAGCATCGATGCCAATGTGAGCATTTACGTGCCTGTGCATATATGTGTTTTACTTGGCACGTGTCCAGTATTGACTCAACTGCTCTTCCTTAGGCTAAAATTCCTCAGACGATCAATGAAGTGCAAAGAAATAAATATATAAATATAAGTCATATATAAACACTCTCCTCTCACACAGAGTATATAAGAGACCTGCTGGCAAAAAACCATCACAAGCTCATATTACACTAATGAGCTGTCACAGGCCCAGTGTTGAGTTCTGTACCGGTCTGTGCGAATATGACAGCTTAGTGTTTTCGGAAGGTCTGATTTGCGGCTCTGTGAGGTCAGCATTTGTTTCATGATGGATTTGCAGTTTAGGTTGATTGGCAGCTGGACCTGCCGTAATTGACTCGCCCTAATCAGCCAGCTGAATTCAGAGGTGTCATTGGAATCTGTCGGCATGGTAACTCTTTCAGGACGAGGCCATAGTACTGTTTTTGGACGTAGGACTGTTTTTCGCCAACTAGCGCTGCTTGCTGGGAAGGATCGTCTTGCTTTGGGGGGTTTTGTGTGCACCTGTGTTTCAAGCTGAGGTGTGCAATTTCTGCTCCGTTAGCTACCTGAAGCCGAATTGCAAAAAATGTAATACTATTATTGTATTAATGTTTTCAAACATGCTTTCTTCCAAACTGGATGTCTTATTAATTGTACCAGCGTAAAGGAATAGTTCAATCAAAAATAACATTTCTGACTGTCAATGGGGCCAAGACTGTTTGGTTAAAAGCATTCTTCAAAATATCTTCCTTTGTGTTTAGCACAAGTCAGAAGTTATAGAGATTTGGAACAACTCCAGGGAGAGTTCATATTTACATAATTCAAATGTTTGAGTGAACTGTCCCTAACATAAGAAATATGAAATACTGAACAAATTACTCACTTCAGTGTTAATGCAGTGCTAAAGCACAAATGTTACACATTCTGTATGTTTAGCGTGCATGGGATTTAACTGCTCAAAGACTCAAAGATTCGTGTTGTGATAGAAAAATGACGATTATTGTTTTAAAATGGGGTTTTAAGCACACAATGGAGTGTGTGAAAATCCTACAGCACATCGCTCTTGCCTTGAGATCAGGCCCCCAGACAACAGTAAACCAAACACATATTATCTTTTAAGGGAAAAATGTCCCATATTTCATTCCAGCGTGAACTGATTTTAAGAGGTCAGCGCACGCTCTCATCGTGTGTGGTCCAAAAAGAATAAAACCACACATAAGTGTTCTTTTGGGAACCATTGAATTGACCTAGAAAGTAACTGAATCGTTTTATTTGGTTCTTTATACCTGCATCAACTCACTCACACATTTTATATACAGAAACAGACAAATCCCAAACGTACAAAACAAAACATGTTTTTAAAGATTTAAAAATTCCAAATTTCTTGTACCCGCTTTCTCCCCAGCATGTGTATAATGGTTTTCTTCATGCCATGGAGATGTCATTGTTCTCCAAGCCCAGTCGGCCAAAACAGAAAAGAAAGATGAATAGTAGTTTGGCACCCCATCACCATAGCAACAGAGGAGCATTGCTCGCCCCCCCACACACCTCGTGCTGGTCTGGCCCCTTCTCCACACAAGCCGTGCTGCTTAATTTCTCTGACCCCCAGGGTCTGCTTTTAACAGGCTCCATTGATTGGTACAAATGCGGGAGCGCAGAGCCGATCTCGGAGTCTCTGTAACAGGGTTAAGCAGACAGCGGTGAGGGGAACACATTTGGGGGAACGTAAAACGCAGGCAAGTGCCTTTTCTCCGGATAAAACGCATCATTTATAGGCTAATTAATTGATGCAATGCACATAAAGCATACGCGCTTGAGGAGCGCAACCTCTCTTTGCCTTGATGATTGACACCTATAATGTATTCCGCCCCTAAATGGCCACCATTAAACCCTTCAAAATGAATCCCTGCCGAACAAAACGCACCCAGGTGTAGGTGCCCGAGGGAAGCGCACGATAAACGTACGTTTGAAAACGAGTTTCTGCTTGAAGCCACACAATATTCATTTTACAGCTTTGTGCTCACGTCTGTTATTATTTCTCATGTTATATATCTGGAGGAATTTTCGGAGAAACATAAAAAAACTACAATTAAATTAAATCGAATTTCAACTTCATTATTTATATGTATCGTGATATACACAAATAGTTTTACGGTCCATATGCATGATGGTGTGTCTGGAGGTATTAGGCAGCTGTTGTTTTTGCAGATTGGACAGATAATAGAGGTCAGACTCCCCAAAGCCTCATTAAACTTTTGGTCAGAACTGATATAATCTTACATAAATACCCTCTCGGGAACAGAACAACGCAGGAATCGAATGAACACCATTACAGATATTCGGTTTGTGTGTGTGTATCCCTGTTTGTATCTGTAGGGATCGCACAAGGAAAGCAACAGGATTGGACACCAGCTGCTTTCTCTAGATCCTCTGCTGCACAGCCGCCCCCTCCTCTTCCTCTCCTGCTGTCTGCTCTGACAGGAAACACACAGCTCTTTTATGCCGCTTGCCTATCATTCCACACCCCACCTTGAGGCTGCCACTGTCACTGGACTGTGCACACAGACAGTCCCTGTCAATTAGACATTGCATCTGCTGGGCAACAATAGAGCCCTCTCGCTTCCTGTCTGTCTCACTGCCTGTCGCTTTCTCGGACCATTTCTTTGACTTTCTTTTTTCTCAATTCTCTCTCTCTCTCCATCTCTCTCTCTTTCTATTTTTGCTTTTCATCAAGCGCCGACTCCCCACTTTGCAGCTATTATTTACCCGAGGAACAAACAGCCGTGCTTTTAGCGAAAGAGTTATTTGTGTTTGTATTGATTATTGTATGTGTGGCTGAGCTTAAAGCATTAAGGTGAAAAGCATTACAATGCCATCATTTTACAAACGTTTCTCATTGTTCCCGATAAAAAAAAAAAAAACGCTGCCTCGACACGTCCGTGAGAGAAAGCTACATTTAAGAAAATTACCTTTAAATAATAAGGCCAAGCTCTTTGTTTGGCGTCTTTCTCTTTTTTTTAAACCACACATCTGCTCCCCCATCCTATTTTTATTTTGCTCGAAGACACCTTGGGTTCCAGCAACCCCCCTTCCCCTCCTGAAAGCGGCATCTCACGATTCTGACCACAACATGGGATGCATGCACAACCAGGGAGGGTCCTGCATGGCAACGGCTGGCTGCGGTTGCCCTGGCAACCGATCGTCCTTGAAGAAAGGGCACGTATGGAGTTTTGGGGCCAAGGTTCTGACAGATGCAGTCAAAACTCATAATGCACCCTAGTGATCCAGCTATCACAGCACTGAATAAGGAAATTCAAAGCCCCTAACTAACAGATGAATCATGAATCTGTTTATACACATTAGTTTCCTAATAAGGGGCCTGGCCTTTGTGTATTTAGTCACAATGGGCTACTTCATCATTTGGCTAGTAGTATTTGTGGTGAAAAGACACAAACAAGCATTGAAGAGGAAGCCAAGTGCCACTGTGTGGGTGTGGTCTGCTGTTCCCTTTGGGGCATGTGATTGAAGGGATCTATAAGATCTTGAAAAAGGCACTTTAGTCACCCTCACATTTTCTCTTCCTTCCATCTGAGACGAAAGGACAGGTAAAGAAATAGCCTGTAGCCCCAAATGATGATAACATTGCTTACACAATAGCAGCCTCCTTTGTTACCTATTCAGTCCAGATGATAGTATTAACTGAACATGTGTCCTGTCAATAGATGATGAAAGCGGTCTTATGCAATTTTGTGTAGTTTGACCTTCTCAAAGATTGTCTCCGGTAGGAACACCGTCTGCTGTGATTTTGTGTGCAGACTCTCTGGAATTCTGTGGAATAGATGAACATAAACATAACTGAGAGTATATTCTTAGTGAAACAATCTGGGAATGCAAAGAATTTGGAAATGACAGGTGAGCTATCTGGTGAGCTCTGCAAGGTGCGAGGGGATTCTGTAAGTGTACAAATGTGTGTGCGCACGACCGCACGTCTGTCGCGCTTTCTTATTTGGCCCCTGTCTGACTGCTCCGTGAGTAACCCAAGACTTCCTACAGGACGTCCTCGCTGATTTCTGTCTCGCAGGACAGCTTGCTGTGATTGACAATCCATCTTTAATGGAGATAAATGTGACTGCTGAGCTATCCCCTCCCCAACCATCTGCAGTGGACTTAAGGAGGATACGAAATGAAAGTGTGTGCGGTGCAGGGATTTCATCTACCTTCAGTCACACATTCCCTGTGACCTCCGTCGACCAATCCGTCTGCACAAAATGATCCGTGTCTGTCTGTTTCTTAGCAGCCTTTTCAAAGTCCTGTAATTCAGAAAGCATCTGTCTGTGTGGCTCTGCTCAGAATAGGAAGGAAATTGTGTTACTGGTAAAGCAGTCCTTTTATTCGATGTTTCAACACATGGATGTTTGTGATTGTCAGAATCCATCTTCCTCTCAAAAATAATAATTTCCCCATTGCCCATTTTTAAAATTATGGACAACAAGCAAAGGAGCTCAGAGTGAACCATTATCACATGTCTGGTTTTCTCTCTGTCATTATGGTTAAAGGCCTATAATGTGGCTGAGCCAGCGTTTCTGTTGTGCCCTCTTGCCCTCTTTGTCCTTTTAGCTAAACAGACATATATGCACTGCTGTCCAAGCATCTAGAAAAAGAAAGACACGTTTTTATAAATGATGTGTCGAGCATCAATGTACCATTTAATTGATTATTTATTTCATTGAGAAAAAACAGCAATGCTGTACATATTACAGTTTGAAATCCCTTGTATTTTATATATTTGAATATTCAATTTACCTGTGATCCCAAAGCTCCATTTTCAACACGCATTACTCAAGATTACTAAAATGAAACACTGCTATACAAAATCTTCAAGAAACTTTTCTATTGTGCAAAGTTCAGTTTTGGAGAAAGCTTTCTTTTTATTAGCACCGTTGAAAAAGGTTTTGCTGCTAAATAAAGTGTGGATATCTTAATACGGTGTCTTTTAACAGCAGCTGAAGTCACTTTACTCTTGCGAGTCAAGTTTTGGCTTTAAACAGGGCCAAACACTCTACAGTTTCCAGAAAATCATCAGTCTGTTGTTTCTTTTAGAAGTACAGGCTACTTCATGCACTACTGTGAAAATTTAAAGTAAGAATTCCCCCAAAAATAATCATTTTGCCTTCATTTTGTATGTTCTGTTGAAAACAGAATGCAGGAAAGCATAAATATTGTATGAAATGGTACCATTGTAATTGTTGGTACTATGGTAGTACCAAGATGGGTTGGGTTACAACCATTCTTCCAAATATCTTTCTCTGTGTTCATCAGAGAAAAGAAATGTATATAGATTTGGAACAACTCAAGGGTGATTAAATGATGTCTCTTTAACTACAGTACATGCTAAATATTAATTATGTATTAATATCTTTCAAAACATTAAAGTTTTAACCAAACTTTAACAAACGAACATACCCATACCCAGAACAGTAGCATATCAATACTATTCTTAAATCTCTAGGTCACAGATTCATCTCAGTTTTTTTTTCTCTAGTTGGGTTTATTGACTGCAACATGTGGGGACCATAGACTGAACTCAAATGTAAGGCATGCAAGTTACACAAATGCGTACATATGCTACACACACTCACCCTCATATGCACATTCCAGCTGTTGCGGCCGTTCCAGAAAGCTCTTTTCCCAGGTGCCACACACATTTCCCTGTAATCTCTCTTCACACACACTTTACCGGTGCTCTTAATTTGTGGCGCCGGCGTCTGCTTGGCGGATTCCGGCCACGCATCGCGTCTGAAGACATCACCAACAACTGTTTGGAACGGTCACAGTGGGATGTGTCTTCTAATTTCTGATGAGGAGTTTGCGCGTGCACATCAGAATTTCACGCAAATTAGGCCATTCAGACTTCTGAAAGTCTTGTGAAGCCGCAGGCCTTGATTTATGAATCACAGGCATGTGTTTAAATATCCAGACGCATGAGGCCTGCTCTTAACATACTTATCATGCATGTATACATGTTTGCACCGTACCAGCAGCAAGAGGGACTAAAGAAAGGTACTTAACGGAGAAAACAATAGTGTGTAGAAAAAATCACACCTTTATTAAATATTTCTTTGTAAGACATTTAGTATACACCATAGTATATTGGCACTGTCCTTGTTTTTCTGGAAAAAAATATTGTGTTGTCAAAGTTGCCCATACTTTTTATTGGTTAGGCATTTGCAAAACCTGTGACAAACAAAGCGTGACTAATGATAATAGTTTAAATTTAAAAAATAGATATAATAAAAATATATATAATATAGCAGCGATATGTAGTGAAACTACGGTAATACAAAAAATAACCTTCTAAAAAAAACATGGTAACTATACATTTACGTACTTCAATGATGCAAGTCACAGTTCATAATCCTAAAGTAGTGGCTCTGTAACTGTGGGCCCCCACGATAGATCCGGGGGGGCACAGATTTTGTGACATTTTATGGAATTTAGCAAATTTATGCAATCAAACATTAGAAGAATAAGACCATCATGCATTGTATAACTGAATAGATTTTTGGATTCATTACAATTCTAAGTTAAAGATCATAAGTCTTTATTTGGGAGGTGGAATTAATGCAACTTAAAACAACTAAGAAGTTTGAGAACCACAGTCCTTAAGGATTCAAATCATGAAGATGACAGAATCAAACTTTCCTAGAGTACTTCTTATATTTAACAAATAAAAAAGTTTTTTTTTGTGATGGACAGCACCACGTTTTATTCAATATTTGTTATTCTTTGAGTTCTAGGCAATTTCTGATATTCATAACCCATGCCTTCTGAAGGTTTTATGCTCTGTACATTCACTATTTGGCATTGACATCTTGAATAGATGCCGCTTTCATTCACTCACTGCCCCATTTTTTGTTTCGTGTCAAACTAAATATGGCTTCTACTCTGAATACGGTCTAAGGTCCACACTAGCATATGGCACTACTTAACCTATGTCTAACTCAACCACCTTTTAGCATTGCCGGTTACTGTGACTGATGGAGCTGAAAGAGTTAGGGTTGACATTGAGAGTCTTAAGACCTTGAGAACATCATTGATACTGTCCTTTATTCCCTGGACCACAGACCGGTCCCTCACTAACAGGGCGGGCAGCCACGTTCCTTGTATGTTAATTGCATCAGACAAGACAACGTACATAGGGAAATAAATTTGTAATTTATGCCCGAGTGGTAGGGTGAGCCGAATGCCAGTTGTCTAATTGCTTTCACACAGTCCTAATTGAATTAGCTGGTCAGGCTTGAACCTTAATTGAATTCTGAGGCCCACTGATGCCTCACCTTCTCTTTCTGCAAATCTCTCACACTTTCTAAAAATGATGTTGATGGCTAAACTTTTCAACACCTTTAGTGTACAGATTGGTAGGCCTCGCACATATTTTCTCTCATATGTATTTGTTTAATATGTGGGATGACTTCATAATGCTTTTGGCTACTGTACATTGTCAATGTCCGTGTCACCTTCAGTTGTGAACTGTCTTTGAAAACTGGCCCCATCATCATCTAAATTGCTATGAGCCCCATGAGTCCCTTTACATATGTGCCTCTGATTGGCTGGTATATAGGTAAAAACGTTTTTTATAGTTTTTGTCAAGCAACTCATCACTGAACAAAACATATCAATTTCCGTGTATATTGACATAATCTGATTGTACTTAAAATGTTATTCAAGCAACATTTTTTTAATTGTATGTACAATATTATCTCAGACCCATTCCTCCAAATGTCACATAATTTTGGGAAAACATTCTAAAACACATTTAAAAAAAATTCACTACTGGAGGTCATTTAAAATATACTTTAAGGTTTAAAAACACAAATCACAAACATCTCCTGCCCTCCGTCACAATAGGACTTCCCCCATCTATACAGAAAACTCCCTCAGCCTCATTTCCCTGCTTTCAGCAGATTTTCCTGCTGCGCTGACAAAACCAAGCATCCCTCGATTCTTCGTTTTTCTGTTTTTTCTTTCCATAGATTTCTTTCACATGCAGAGGCACCCATATACACCTCCGTCCCTTCTCTTAATGTAGCTTTCATTAAATGCACTACTTTCAATCCAGCTTTTGAGTGGCTGAATAGACGGGCAGTGGAAAAAAAGGGGAGGGGACTTTGTCACTACTACAGTCACCCAGAAACAAAGAGGCCTTTTTGTTCTGGTCGGGAATAGAGGACATGTGAGTGTGTGTATGGTTCAGGGTATACAAATGTTCACGGCATGTCCGTGTGTGCGTTAGTTAACAGGTCATTTGTTCATGTCACAGGATGACCAAAAACTAAATGCATTTATATATCTGAATTGTTAAGTCAAGATTAGATGAATAGCATATTTAAATATTTACTTTATGCAGTTTCTTGAATTTTTCTTCTAAAAAAATTATTCAGAGATGTCATCAATCTGAAATTGTGTTCGGATTAGTTTAAACATCTGCAATAAAAAACAGAGGTATCATTATAAATAATTCATAATACAATCATATAATATATAATAATTTTCATATATATGTATGGTATTTACATTAACCGTCTATTTCTCCTGAAGCGTTTAGCACAACCCTCTTAGACAAAGTTCCTACTTAAAGTAAATGAAACATAACTAAAAGTTCTCAAGGCATCAGGGTCTGTAGAGAGATTTTCCCGCACTGCTGCCATTATGTGCATTACTCCTGAAGCCGGGCACAGCTGGAGAAGCCATGTTTGCCGGCACACATACACACATTCCCGCCCTGCCACCGCCGTGCACGCGGGTCTCCGGCTCTTTCTTTAGAACCGGCGTAAATCCGCCTGGATGAAATGCTCTGGTAATCTTTTGAAATCACCAGCAAATGACCTGCAATAAAACATGACTAGCAGTCTGGCACACAAGCGTACCCTCGCAACGGGACTTCACACACTCGGCCCACTAAACTTCTCAATTATGCCCTCGCTACCTTTCCTCTGGCAGCATGTGCTATAAAAGGCAATAAACACAAGCGAGTGCGGGTCTGAAAGAACGCCAAAAGGTTTGAGTTCATTTCTTCTCACAGCAGTAATTGAAACGCAACAACAAAGTTCTTGTCCTTGAACAGGTTTCAGATAATCTGGAGCGAATTGACTCGAGTTTAAAATTAGATGGTGGATAGACAGGCACATCTGGTCAAAAACACATGTTATGTTTGAGATGCTTGTCCCTATCATGGGAAACTGATATGATGGTGTTACCATGTCTCTTATCTTAAATAACATGCCTGTCTTGGTCAACCAGATTCACCAAAGGTGACTCGGTTTTATCTGTTAAATTAGCTGGATCTGATTCTGGTGTAATCTGGATTTTACAGCAAGGGAGGTACTGTATTTTGACTTCCTGCCTACCCTGCAAAACAACAAATACATCCAATTTGCAAAAATAGCTCCAAGATGTCTCAGAGCTTCTTATATGTTGTTTGCCATACAAACAGGTTTCAATTTTGCACCGACAAAGATGCAGTATGTTTTGCATGCCGAGCTTGCAGGGGAAAGTTTGTGATCAAACGACACAACAGTTTGTAATCTGGATGCAAGCAGTATCAAAGGCCTGATGTGTTCTTTAATCAGGGTTTCTCTCGCCCCCGGGGCTACAGCTGACACTGCTTTTCTCTTCATCCTTAAATTGCATTCCTCCGCACGGGGTCGGTTTGCTTCGACGACCATGTTTAACACACTCCCCGCGTTTTGAGCTGGGATCTGTTCTGGCTGACGTTAGTTCTATTGGTTGGATGGAACCATCTGGAAGCAAGTAGGGAGACATGCAAGGTCATGCCCAGACGCCAAGCGGCGGAGTCAGCCATGGGTACTCGGTGCCTTCCTCCCCCTTTATTCGTCAGAGTGGTGTAGACTTACCCTCTGTAGGATGCTTGCAGAGTTTTAAGAGCGAGGCCGGCACTCTCTATTTTTTAGATATAGTTATTTAAGCAGTAGAGTATATTTTCTAAAGCAGGTCTTATAACAAATCTTTTTGTAATTGGTATGCACCAAAACAATATTTGTGTAGTGATAGCCAACATTCGATTGCTTAGAATAACTGACCTTTTGTTCACTGTACAAGTTTATAAATGTCTTAAAATCTTATCTCCAACTAATTGATTGACAGAACAAAATAATCAACATCACAGTAAGTTTACAAAAATTATTAAGTTTTGTTGTCTTAAAATTGTGAGTATAATGAAATTTCAAGTTATTTCAACTTGAGCTGCTGTTTACTTTTTGGGTGGAGTATCCAGCAACTTTTATTAAAAAAACTTGATAAAATGTTAATTAATTTTAAGAATTCTTAAAAATTTTAAGAAAAAATTAAATTAAATGTTTACATTTATTTCTAAGAAATGTGTCAACATTTGAATGAGAAGATATTTGTACTGTTACATTTAAATGTCTAATTAAAATGTTACAAATGAGTGAAATAAGTTAAAACTATTTGCCAAAGGGTTACACAAATTAATATATAATATATATTTTTCATGAATTGTGTAAACATTTAAATGAGAAGATATGTTACATTAAAATTACATGAAGTCCTGTTAGCCTGCTTGAAATTGGTGAAAATGATTTGCATAAGCATAACCCTTACCAATTTATTAGATTTTTCTCAAAGTAATACTAACTATCATTTAATTTTCATGTGCAGATATTCTTACTTGAAAACCAGGCAAAAATACTGATTAATAAAACGTTTTTGTGCTGTGAATCATCAGTACTGACTATTAAACGTTAACATGCTTTTCGACATGAACCACTGAAAATATTCTTTAGCAGTGTTGGCCAATACATCTCTTGTTTCTGCTTCTCCTTGTCTCATGACAATCTCCACACTGGCTCCCTCTTTTCTCACCTCCCTCCATTGAGGTCCATTCTGTTTTCCATTCTCTGCCACTGCTGCTTTTGATTACCTTTCTTTCATTGTTAAGCAATCTGAGTTTCATCCTAAATCCTGAAGCTTTGCAGTGGCTCCTGTCTCGGGGACTCTAGTGACACTTTCTCAAATGCACGAGCCTCATATTTCACGTTACGCAAGGCCAGTTTTCCCATTAATCATTCGAAAAGAAAAACATGTCAAAGCCAATATTAAACCAAGGTGCTCTATCGCGTTCACACAGCAGTCCATTTCTAACCGTTTATTATAGTCTTGTCCACATGGGACTTTCAGTCGTGCTTTTACGCTGGGAAATACAACTTCCACATACGGATTTGGAAAATACTAAGTTTGCTTAAACCCTGTAGAGGGAGAAAGTGCACAAGTGTTGTTAAAATACGAATTAAAGCGCGGATGTGCTGAGTGCAGTGAGGGCATGTAAAAAGGAGCATGTGCGTGTCATTGCGTGGGCGTCTAAAGTGTTACTGGATTCAGAGCCGGGCCTGCGGTTCACAGAGGTGTTGAAATGGGATCGAGAGACGGGCCGAGCGAGCAGGTGAGAGGAAATAGGGAATAGCACCCTTTCTGTCTAAAACGTTTCACTGAAACAACAGCTCTCATTTAATGACCACTGGGCACTAGTTAACATTTGCCTACTGTGATTGAGCTGAAAGAAAATGATCTCACCACCTTCAGCGGATGTGCAGTCTGACGCATTTGTACACGCTTACGTGCGAGCCCTGACTGGGGTCGCCTTTCTCCAAATAAACCCACCGACAGACATTTTCCTTAGCCCGCCCGCTGCACAAATCCCTGCCGTGATTGCCAGCTAAGACTATGGAGGCCAAAGCCCCTGTGCCTTATTGCTTTTAGCTCCCCTAAAATGGTTCTGATATTGAAGGTGTGTTCAAACCATTTGCCGTGGATGCGAGGTCACCCATTTGGAATGGGGAGCTATTTGCTTTTTGCTCGGCCAGCTGAACCGACCTCTCCCTCCCTTTCTCTCCAGATGTGGGTAGTGTGCTCTTACGTCTTTTTCGTTTGCTCCCAGGGCTGGGTTAGTGCAGCGGGACGTACTCGATAGCAATGTGCTGTTCATACTAGCCAAGTGCTTGTCACATTTCCCACCGGTTGGGAAGTGCTTTGTTTGTTTGGTATGGAGGCGTGCAACATGAACACTGGCCAGATCCAAAAGCCCTTCAGGGAATTCCAGCATGTGCGCATGAAAATCTATTCCTACTCACTGGTAATAAGGCTAACCTGAAATCAAAGCTGACCATGTTTTATTACTTTAAATGTGCTGTGTGTAATTTGGGGAAGATCTATTGACAGAAATGCAGTATAATATACACTATTAGGGGTGTGATGAGACACTTATCCCACGAAACAAGACAAGACAAGATCTTTAGACTTTTTTAAAGAAATCCTCAGTGAGGAGATATATTGGCGAAAATTGTCTCTTATTCACCTTAAAAGCACAAAATGCAACAAATTAAGGCATTATAAAATCAACTTAAATTAAATATCAGGTTTAATGAATTATATTATGCAGTAATAATATGTAAACACTGCAAACTGTTTTGTCACAAACTCAACTGACAGGCAGTAATTGCACAAAAATGATGCTTTGTTTTCTTAACAGGCGCAGCTTTTAGTAAAGGGCTGTTGTTGTTTTCTTTATATGTTTTTGCATAGTGCTGGTGTTAGGAGAGGTGGTGATCATATCACACTGTCAATCCTCCTTCCTCCACTGACTGAACCCTCATAGCCTTCAGAGAAATATTTAACCTACATAAACACACCATGTTTTATGCTAACATATGTAAGAGACAAATTATCCGTTTTCGAAGGGGTTTGCATGTATTTAAAATAACGTAATGTGAACTTGCAATTGCTATACTCTACTTGTAGTACAGTCCGCTGCTCTTTAGCAGCGCAAACCGCCGTAAACACAAGTGCTTAATGCGCGAGGCGCTGCAGCCGCGCACAAATATTGAAACCGTCTGTCTAGGGCATGTTTACATAGAGAAACGGTGAGAAAGTAGAGCTGCGGGATGGAAAATCGCGTTGTCTTTTTGAATTGCCGGGTCATGGCACGTACATAATTTTAATTTAATGCAAATCTATAATGTAAAAACTGTATCTAAGATACACACTCCCTTACATATGACTATATTTCACCATTTTTCTTTACTTTCTCTTTTTTCTGATGACATCAATGAGTAGATCAGAGGAAGTGGAGCGCTATTAAAATGTCACAAGAGCACATGATTTGAATTATTCACCTCATACTGTATACTGAACGATATGTTTACTGTGGAGTGAAATGTGTGAAATGCTCTTACATGTGTTTCAGCTCCCATTATTTATTTGGCGTTATATAGCCCGTGGTAATCATGCAATATTGAAGAGTTGACTGTCTTCCCTTCAGCTCTTCTCATTGCTTTCTCTATCTTTTTCAGCGTGCCACTCGGGTTTCTTCAAGACGGCTCAAGGTGATGAGAAATGCCTGCAGTGTCCAATCAACAGTCGCACCACCAACGACGGAGCGACCACTTGCGTCTGCAGAAACGGATATTACCGCACGGATTCAGACCCCTTGGAGATGCCCTGCACAAGTACATACTTTTGCCTCTAAACTTTATCTACAAACATTACTTCAAGTCACTCTTTATAATACAGCAAAACAAGCTACAGTTTGAAAGAACAGCCTAGCTGTTTTTGTAAGTGTAGTAAGCAACAGTGCAAGCTCTATATTGTATCTAACCCCAGACTCATCGGATGCAGAGAAGCTTATACATGCCTTTATGACATCAAGACTAGATTACTGTAATGCACTATTAGGTGGTTGCCCTGCAGGCCTATTACAAAAACTCCAACTGGTCCAAAATGCGGCAGCTCGAGTTCTTACACGTACAAAAAAGTATGAGCATATTAGCCCGGTTCTGTCAACCTTGCACTGGTTACCTATAAAGCATCGCATAAATTTTAAAATCTTGCTTATAACCTATAAAGCCTTGCATGGTTTAGCTCCTCACTACTTGAGAGAACTTCTAACGTATTATAGTCCATCACGTGCACTACGCTCTCAGGCGTCAGGTCAGTTGGTAATACCTAGAATTTCAAAATCAAGTACAGGCGGCAGATCCTTTTCTTATCTAGCGCCTAAACTTTGGAACAGTCTTCCCTGCAATATCCGGGAGGCGGACACACTCTGTCAGTTTAAATCTAGACTAAAGACGCATCTTTTTAATCTTGCATACACTACATTATCATAATATATGTATTTCAAAGATCTAGGCTGCACTAGTTAGATCAACCGGAACCAGGGACACTTCCAATAACAACTGATGCATTTGTTGCATCAAAGAGTGCAGAACAGTACTCTACTCTCAGCCAGTCTTGTCTCATTGTTCCAAGGTTACAAGAGCGGAGCGGGCAGGGCGCAATCCATTCCTAGACCTGACAAATGCTTGACGAAGGCAGTGACGTCCCTACAAAACTTCAGCCACTATTAGATTATTAATGATAATTTTAAATCTAATTTTTTTTATTTTGCCTTGTTGTGCAAGCACTGTTGAGCTTGTGCAGAGGCAGCAGTTTTTGCCAGAGGGGAACTGGAATCCCCTGGTTAGGCCTGGTTTCCCTCCGAGGTTTTTTTTCTCCTCCAATGGAGTTTTGGGTTCCTCGCCACCGTTTGCATACTGTTTTGCACTGTTTTGCCTGGCCGGGGGGGCTGCTAGAATTTGGTAGTCTTAATTAATTAACACTGCATATAGGAATTTATTGTGTGTCTGATATTTGACCTGTGTTTTGAATTCCATAACCTTTTATGTTTTACTTAGTCATTTTTTTCTTGTACAGCTGCTTTGTAACAATGAAAATTGTAAAAAGCGCTATATAAATAAAGCTGACTTGACTTGACTTGACTCATCCTAAAAACTAATTATTTATTTTTTATCAACTGTACAATATAGTCAACGGCACCATTTCTCTTTCACACCGACTTCAGACCAGGCAAAGTAAAACAGTGGCGTGGTCCTATTATTGAAACAGATGAGACCACAACGACTAAGGCGCGAGAGGGAAACAGCTCCTTATGCTATTGTGAGTGGCACGTTTTTGTCCCTCGCTCAAGGAGAACAGGGGGCCAAGAAAAGGGAGAAAGAGAGCAAAGAGCGAAACAGAAAGATCATTCGAGCTTTTGACAAAAGCCATTTGCAGAAGCCCGGCCCTGGGAGCAGAGCAGCTGTTGTGAATAAGAGCAGCATCAAGTCACAGAGCTGAAGCTCAGTGGGCCTTGGCTTGATTAAAAAGATCAAACAGCGGTCGGTAACGGCAGCCATTACCGCCCACTAACCTGGGAATGAGATGTTTAGAAACGCTTTTGCATGCGACAGAGAGGTTTTAACAGCTGTGACTTCCAGACGCGGATGCCTTTTAATGGGCTCATAGTTGAGAAAGCTGTAAATATGTAATCAATTGGAGCCTTTGTTTTTTGGACACTTTTTTATAAGGGCAAGGGTGCTGGGTTGTTTTTAGCAGAGCACCCAATGTAATTGGGAGCACATGCCGGTGGAAGATAAACACGGGGCATTGTTAGCTTTAGTCGGGCTGTCAGACAGAGGGAGGTCTCTGAGGTGCTCTTTGTGGGGTGGGCTCTCGCTCCCCTTCAAACATGCTTTTTGTGAGCCAACGCAAGTGATGTTTACAAACACAAAAACAGCTTTCCCTCCTGTATCTCCTAACATACTGATTAATCTGTTTCCCCATGCCCAAATAAGCCTGTGATTTGTGCGATGTTATCGCGATTCCAACTGGCATTTTGAGAATACACAATAGTGACATTTCAGACTCCTGTAGTTAAACTGTATCATTCAATCCAGCCTTCCAAAATCAAACTATGGATGAGGAATTCCTCTAATTCGTACATCTATGCTTGTTTTACAGCCGTGCCATCGGCCCCTCAGAACGTCATCTCCAGTGTAAACGAGACATCGCTGATGTTGGAGTGGAATTCTCCGCGGGAGAGCGGCAGCCGCGGCGACGTGGTCTACAACATCATCTGCAAGAGCTGCGGAGGCGGCAGGGGAGGCTGCACGCGCTGCGGGGACAACGTGCAGTTCAATCCGCGGCAGCTGGGGCTCACAGAGACCCGGGTCTTTATAAGCGACCTGCTGGCCCACACGCAGTACACGTTCGAGATCCAGGCCGTCAACGGAGTATCGGACCAGAGCCCTTATTCACCGCAATATGCGTCAGTTAACATCACTACTAATCAGGCTGGTAAGTTTACACCTTCATAAAAAACAAATTCTAACTTGTTATAGCGTTGTTTCATGGATGGGCAAACATGAAGTTGCCATTTTTGACATTGTATTACTGCTAGGGCTAAGAATCGTTTGGTATTTAATGAATCAATTTCATTTTGATTCTGTGAGCTCCGATCTGATTCCAAACACAATTTGCGATGCATCTCAATTTAAGAGGGCTGGTGGCCAAATTCTGTTTAAAAAATCTCATATGAAAGTCATTTTGATATATTATAGTTGAAACAATATTACATACATTTTTTAAAGCTCAATTTTGCCTCTACTTTCCCCTACTATTAACCAGTTGGATCCACTATACGTCCATTCTTGATGTTTTTGTTAATGCACATAGTTTGATGTAATACATGAAATACAAATTTAGGATCACAATGCAACTTGCTTTGTTACCTCTACATTAAACCCTGATTACACTCCTCTCTGGCACACACAAACCACAGGACCATCTCACCATGAGATTAGACCTAATTCTCAGAATCTCAACGTGATGCACGTTGAATCGAACCCAAACCATAGTGGGACAGATTATCCGGAGCCTCGGATCTCTCCAGCCAATAATGACTTTTAATGAAAAACAGCTTCTCGCTACTGATTAGACAAAGTTTTCCTCTCTTGAAGCAGCGGCCATGGCTGGAAGACAGACTACAATCAGGCACTGTCGTTGCAAAAGACGGCAGAGGCTTTTCCCTTCGTTCATGCCATTGTGGTTTAGATTACCGTGTTCCAATTATTTCAAAGGGGCTACAGCATTGATTTGTTCTCTAAGTGTCTGTATGAAATGTGCTGTTGATAGTGCCAGATCGGTGCTTAGAGCTCTAAGGGGCTCAAACTGAGACAGCTATTATTTTATGTTCCTTATCCCTGCTGGCAATAGGCCGAACATCAGACCCGTCCCCGGTTTAGCCTAGTAAAGCTCCTTGTTCAAACAGTTGACAGTATTTTAATTGCTTATGACACATTGCTAACTTCAAAATTCAAGTCTTTTCCAATATTTGCAACTCTCAAAGGGGGCTTTAATCAGTCTGGTGTGCAAAAAATGAGCTGGACGAGATGTACCTTTTGAATTATAAGAGTGTTTATATCATCAGGACAACCGATGAGACCGCTGGCTCAAAGCATGCTGGGAGAGCGGGTTGAGTAGAGGTGTTTTATAAAGTAGCCTGCAGAGACAGCATTCAACCATCACACGGAGTACACAGAGAGGCACTTAAGCACAAACAGATGTATACAGCCATATACAATAGCCCTCTGGTACGCCTGATTCTGATTGGTCAGTCGCTGCATAAGGTAATATGTACAGTATATTTGACCATTTGCTGTGGCAAATCAGTGGTAATTTGAGGTCTCTCGTGCATGGTCTCGTTTTTCGCAGTTGCTTCCAGGACTTCAGGTTTGGGAAACAGACGAAAAATAACAAAGAACATAATACAGAGAAATCAAGCATAGAGTCAGTTCTGGCAGGTCACGCGAGTCTAGCTTGCATCAACCGATCACCTCAGGTGCAGCTTATCAACGTTAACCAATAGTCTTACAACACATACTAGACTGCGTCCTATTTAAGTTGCCTTTTTTTGCTCCTAATCCGCTGCTTAATCGTGCCGCACTCAAAACCCACTTCCATCCCCATCTCCTCCATATCTGCCTGCATCTGTCGGATCATTTTAATTTAATCCGGTTACGCATCATGAACTGTTCCGGTTCCCCTGGTGGGGGGGACATGTATTGTTGCGCTCCCGCTTTACACAGGCGGAGAATTTTCCCAGAACAGTATCATTCCGCCAACCTTAAATATTCCTGATGTTTAAATATTTGACGACAGTGGTCGTGACAGAAAGACATTTTAGAAAAATATGTTAGCAAACAATTTCAGAAATGAGAAATGATCTTTCATATTTTTATTATCAACTAACACGAAAGCACAAACACACAACAGACTCAAACTATTTACTCCCTCCTAATTTTACATTCATGAAAATATAATTAGCAAAGAAATTTTTGTAAACAAGTTGAAAAACACACATGCCCAGCAGGTCTCAGAAGAGAAGGGCGGAGTCATACTCAATCTCATAAACTGACAGGGAGATCCAGTAAAGACTTCAACTTTTTTACAAACAAGTCTCTCAACAGTGCATTTGAGACATTTAAGGGACTTGTGAACGTTTGTGAAACTGCCATGGGAGCTGCTTGATGAGGCTTTTCATGTTTCTCAGACAAGAAACGACCGATCGAATAAAAACAGACCGAGTCAGCTGAACAGCATCTTTAAACCGAAAGCCAACTTCTTTCCCCAAACTTTATGGGTGCACTTTCCCCCTGGAGAAACGCTGGCTACATTTATGTTACATTATTGCTCTTGATGCATACTGGCACTGACATAAAGCATGTCATAACATATATGAGTATTTGCACTTAAATTCGTCAGATTTGTACTAACCCCAGTATGTAAATGTGGCCATCTATATGCGAGTGTGAAAAAGTATTTAGGAAAAACATCACTTACATGACAGTGTTTCAATAAGTGGGCTGGTTGATCTGGAAAAGATCAGATTTTCCATTATACGTCTACTTTACTACTTTCTACATTATAAATAAGTTTTGCCTTTATGTACATTTTGACAGAAAAATAGTTTTCCATATGTTTTCACTCCACGTTACCCTGCTGTAACCCACCCTCCCTCCATTGCGGGGTTCTCGTCTGCTGTCGGTGTGTTCCGCCCGCTCTGCCTGTCACTTTGGATTAGCAGCCTTCGGACCTCCATCAGAGGGAGCTGTGAAAGTACTCACACCAGCTCCCTGTTAGCGGCCCGGGTCCCCAGGGACAGGGCACTAGGACTGAGAGGCCTGGGTCACTCTTCCAGGCCTTTAATTTCGTATGGATTGGAGGGCTTTGGGGTTACATAAACATCTTGTCACCCCTCATTAGCAAAGGCGTCTTCGAGCTTTCCCCTGCACGGATTGAGCACGCAGAGTACAAGCACACTCACGGTTGTCTGTATCCAAGTTCAAGCACTAATTAGACACTTTTTCAAGCCTGGTTGCTGAGAAGGGGAGATATGTCATTCAAAAGAAGCAAACGAATAAGAAAATTTGAAGTGACTGCCGTGAAAGTATTTTTCTCATGCGATAAGCCCCCCTTGTTGTTGGAGAAATAGAACAGAGGAAAGACGTCTATTGTCATTTTTATTTTACGCTCTCAACCAAGCGCAGAGCATCACTTACAATTCTCTACAATGTTTTTAGGATCTGTATCATGATCTCGCACACTACACGGTTGAAACTCGACTCAAGAAGAAACAGAAAAGTGCAAAACAATTTAAGTCTGCTGGACGGTCTTCAAAGCGCGAGTTATACTTATGCGTGATACATCATAGGCTTAAACTGTCCTTGCGCACACTTATTAAGGGATGAACAATTCGTAAACACTGCTATTATGGGGAGAGTGTTGTGATCTTGGCCTTGAGGAGCTTTTTTCCCGATGCCAATGAGTTATGACCAGACTGCCCACTAAATATCATGTTGGTGTTGTTCTTTGCGTTGACCCAGAATGCTGTGTAAATCTGCAAAAAACTTGCTTTGGTTTCTTTTTGGGACATATTTTGTTGAAGAGGAATTTTCAACATGATTTCATGATCTAGTTATAAGCTTTAGAAATGTAGGGCATTTTAACCTCTCTCAAGTTTCAAACGATGTGGAATATGTAATATGTGCATTTCTGAAATGGATACTTAAAATACCCCAAAGACAAGCTAAACCTAAAAACTATTGAAAATTTTATGTAACTGATTTACAGTATCTCATGAGTGATGGATACAAGAAATGATGTTTGAAAAAGTCTAAATGTGCCTCAGAAATCTTTGAACACAATTTTGACCAGTCCATGAATGACTTACATAACTGAACGTCAAACCAATTTCAACCAGTTTTAACCAACTGCTTTAAATAGAGGGTCAATTACACACAGGTGTGCCTTGTAGAGAAACCAGGTTTAGTTTATCAACAAAAAATACATGTAGAACAAAATAGCTGAAATTATTATTTTTAAACTTCTGTGAAATGTTTTGCTTGTGATGTTTGTGCTATATTTCTCAAAAATAAATGCCAATTGGTTTGATATTTGATGATTTCATGCAATGACATTTAAACAACCCCTAAGTGGCCCTCAGGGATCCAACTCTTTGAAACCGATTGTACATTAAAATATGATGGAAGCAGAGTTTGTAATAGTCAAAAAACTTGACTACATCAGCAGTGCAGAAGTCAGCCAGCCTCCCCCAGCAGTCTAAACAGAACAGTCCCATTCACTGGCTCTATTATTTTAGCGATTTGTCCCAATCGTGGCACACCAACAAGATTAACAAAGCTGTAATGAAGAACACCACAATGTTTTACTGAGACAATTTTACAGACGCCACCTAAAATGAAGGCCTTCAGCTTCAAGCAACTACGATAATAGTGAGTTCAGCAGGCTGATGTAGACGCAAAGACAGCTTTTACCTTTCCTTTCTGTTTCTGCTCTTATCGCTTGTCGCCCGCAGCTCTCAAACAACAGGGCAAGCAAGGTTAATCAGTCATCAAGTAAACCAAAACTGACTCTGGGCCCTTCACTTTACTCACAGACACACTTGAGACCGGCATTTATCAGGGCAAGTATAGAATTCGTCCGCCTTGCTGTTCCTCCCTTCGAAAGTTTTATTAGAGCAGTGTGAGATCATCCGCAATGTGCGATTTGCCTAAAGTGGGAACCACTAGTTAAGTGACACTCAAGGGGTCGGTCAGCGTGCGTCTCTCTTCTCATGAAACCAACAGAGACACGTCAGTCTGCTGCACTTTACACGTATTGCTGTTTATCCCAGAGTAGAGAAAGATAAACATCAGCTGCGCTGCCCAAAATCCCCGTGTGGTAGTGCAGGGACTGTCAACTATTTCTCTGACCCAGAGACCCCCCACAGATCCTCAGACAACACAGAGAAGTTTAAAAATCTAACACTGCATTATGTCTTCCAATAATAATATTATCAAACATGATTAGATTTTGCTAAACTAGTGTTGACCTAGTTTCTCAGTGAACTCTCTACATTCCTTGTCATGCCCTGAATTCATTGTGCCACTGTATCTGACAGAAAATGATTCATTTAATTAATGACGCTCTGTAGAATCAAATAAATTAACCAAAATGTTTTGTTAAAGGCGTTTCCATTAAATACCATTAAACATATTATTCAAAATAATACAAATACATTTTAAATCAAGCCATAAGATGTTTTCTCTTACTTTTCTGATCATCATGTGCTCAGCCTGTGATACAGTAGTAATGGGCCATTCACACGGTACGCGGTGAGCGGTGGAATTGCCATGCGGCAGCCGCTTTTAAGCCAATGTGGCTGTCGTTCACAAAAAGATAAAATATATCTATCTTCAGCTGGGCCGTCCGCAATGTGCCGTGCCCGTGGAAGTTGTAGGATTTTGGATGCACGAGCACCGCTTGCGCACCACCTCCGCCCGGCCAACGAAACAGCCCACGTTTTCCCGCTTAACGCATGTATCAGTTTGAAAATGAACTAGACAATCGCGACTCCCGCGTACCGTGTGAATCCACCATAAGTGCACAAATGCACATCGCACCAGATGACCTAAAATAGGTAATTTTTAGCTTAATTTTTATTTGAAACATGTTACTAAAATGTGAGTTTGGTATGCGTTAGGTTTAGCATTAATAAATACAGACGAGTGTAGAACGCACACCATTCTTATGATTTATTTCTTACTTTGGTTCTGTAATAGTACAATATATATGTATTAATATGGTTTACTGACTTGGTAACGTTATGTGTGTCCCGAAATAGAACAGCACACAGAAGGATGATCATTGTTTGGAAAGATTTTGCCTATTTTCCATTTTGTTTAGAGTGTTTCCAGTCTGACACACTTTTTGAGTGTAACAGTTGTTGTCCATCACCACTTCACAGCAAACTCCTGGCAACATTAGCTCCCTGCCATTAGTTTTCTGCGTGAGAGTCTGGCATGGCCAGATAAACGTCCGTCCCATATGCTGTTTCCGTCTGCCAGTTTACTCAGTACTCCATGGCGTCAATACAACATTATATGCTGCATCTACTGTTTGTTTATCCATTTCATTAGCCCAAGGTGAGCGGTACCACATGGGTCAGGCTTTGCTTAATACCTGAGGAAATGAATTGGTTCCTTATCAGATGGGGGAATCATTGTATGAGTGAATTACATTATGCAGAGTCGGGTCTGGTAATCTGGCTCGGGCGCTGGTGGAAGATTTATTACTTAATTATCTTCAGAATTGCTTTGGCGAACTCCTGTCGGGCCACCAGAGACAGTGGTGCCACCGGCAGACTTTGGAAGAAGTGGCGATACAGAGCTAGATGATTCTATTGCTGTGTAATTGAGAAGTGCACATTTGTCTTGTACCGTTTTGACCTTATTGCTGAGAGAGACAGCCATTTCAGTTTTCAATAAAGGCTTGGTTCAGTGAAGCTTTCGTATAGATGTAGATTGGCACCTGTAATTCCAATAAGCTAGCCTTTAAAGAATAGTTTTGTTTACTTACACATATGCCATTTGAAACGTGTATGGGTGTATAGATTCCTTATAGAAAATTCTCCTTTTGTTCTCCACACTAAAAACGGGGTGGAATGACCTGAGGATGAGGAACTAATGACAAAATCTTTCATTTTTGGGTAACCTTTAAAGCAGGCTGTATGCTTCTCCACCTCAGACAAGGATCTTTCTCTGACGAGGCTGCCCTTTTCATGCCTTGCATAACAAGTATATCTGCTGGCAAGGAGGTGGCCGTTGTGGGATCACTGTGACAGAAGGTGGCAGAGAGGGCACATATGGAAGGTGCCAGGTAGGGTCAGGGGGCAGGTGGGCAGGAGACTGCGCTGGACACCTGGAGCACTGGCAAAGTCCAGAGTCACAGCTCGGTCCATTCCCGTCATGTTGCATGCTAATCACGTCAGGTGTCATTGGAGGAAAGTTAGGGATGTTTCATTTGCATTAGCCAGGGAAAAAGCCCTATTAAGTATGCAGGGCAAGTTGCAGGAGCTGTTGACTATGCAGTGACCAATGCATAAATATGCTTTTTATAATGAATGTGTACAGAAATAAAACGACAAAAGAAATGTTTTGGCAGTTGGCACTTGTGGTTGTGAGTTGAGATATGTACTAATTAGGTAACGCTTTGATGGTTGGAAACATTTTGCTCATAAAACAACAGATAATATGATTTAGGATTATGTGTATAAATAACTGCCGTTTCTTCACAGGCAATGATATGAAAAATAGTTTTTTTGTCTCTAATGATCCTGAATTAACATATTACAGCAGTGACAGGTGAAAAACCTAACTGAATTTATATTTCTGAAAACTGAGTTAATTATGTTGTCCAACACAAAAAAACAGAAAAGCATAAACAAATATCACCAATGAAATTTGAATAGAACAACTATTTGATATGACCCCAGAATTAATTGAATATCCAACAAAGGCCATCTGGTTCATTTCCTTTACATATTTAATATTTTTACTCTTTGTATACTTCAAGGTCAAAATATCAGACTCCTAAATACATAACTAAATAACAACTGTACACAAAGATTCCTTTATGGTTTTATTTTGTTTTTAAATTCTAAATTTGACAGTATCTATATGTTGTTTTAAATTATTCATAATAGTTTTGTTTATTTCGCTATATCGCTTAAAAAATATTATATCCCTTATTGTCCCATTTGTGTTTTAGAAGGTAGATGTAAAACCTACACTCTGTCAGTTGTGGGTTTAACATTACAAATCAAAAGATTTTAGCCATGTAATGGGTTCTATATCAAACAACTCAAATTTAAAATGTAAGCTTAAATATATGCCATTGTGTTTTCTTATTCCAAGTTGTCCTTTAACCTAATAATTATACAATAGCTGTCTTTGAACATTTATTAAAGGTGATATCTAAATGTACCATGCAGATCATATGCAAATGGAAATGTGTTATTAAGGTTTTACCCTCTAGGGATCTAAAACTGATGTTAAAAGTGTAGATGTTTTTTATAAGTTCTACACAAATGTTAAAAGAGCTCCTGGCTGTAAAAAACAATAATGCAACGATAATTTAATAATAAATTGTTACTTGTGACAGACATGAAAACACTATTTTTGTTCATATGTGGCTTTATATAATTTGAGATGAGAAGGCATTAGTTAATCACTTCCTTAGTGCAAACCTGTGTTTCCTGTGATGCTATTCGGCACCCTGTCTAGTTCATGTATAATTGTTATGTATTTTTTTATGGATACAATTTTATGCTGTGACTTAAATCTAATTAGTCCATTGTAGACAATGTGTTATGAGCCAGGTGTTTTTAATGCATTTTAAGTTATTATTTAAAGTAAGATTTTTAACTTTTTACTGTCCACATACTCAAAATGAAAAGATGAGCTTTTCAAAAGATTGTAAATTTTTTGACCCCTGAAAAAAAGTCCTGAAGTTCTACAAAACTAAACAGTAGCCATATACATTACTCTAAAAAAGTGTTTGGCTATTAAATGGTTACAGTAGTACAGGGCTCTCATGGAACGTCTGTGATTAGCCGACTGTCTTGACCCAAATAAGTCATGGCAGGGTAACAGAACCGTGTACATATGAGTGAGTACATTTGGCCTTCTTACTGTTAACAGAAAGAACATCAGTTGAACAGGTCTGGTTGTTTTGTTTATATGTAATGTGCCAGTAGACCTCTGGTTGTCTGTGGTTATGATCATAAGCTCTATCAGATGATCTCCAACATACACCATACTTGCAAATGAAACATCCGTAGATACGAAAGAAGAAACGCTAATGCATTTCTTTGGATGGAAGCCATTTTTTAAACTTACTCGAGTGTTCTCTAAACACCACGGCAAAATGGGGCCGAGGGTTTCAGCTTAGACTCAAAAGCTCCGTAAGTGTCTGCAATCTTCTTAAGTCTCTGAAGTGCCTATTTCTGCATTAGTTTATGCTGTGTATACGAGTACATTAATGCTTCAATCTTTTCCAGTGCAGATTTTTAAAAACTTTGATGAACTGAATTAGGGTGCAGTGCTTTACAACGCTGGAAACTCTGCGGAGACGTAAAACCCTCAATCCAATGCAGATGGGAAATAGGGACGCCTGCCAGACGCACTGCTTCTCTCTGCACTTTTTTTTAGTCCTACACCATGCTCAAAGCACATGCAAATATAGCGAGTTCTTCTTTTCTGCCTCTCTCTGGACGTTAGTCTCGTAAACGGAGAATACTCGCAGAGTAGAAGCACAGCAGCTGCTGTCGGATTGTACCGAGAAATGCTTTCCATGGGAGCCGTAACGGGGGCTCTGGGATTCGACGGGGTGGACGAAATTTATAAGCGCTGACCTGCCAGGCCTGCTTCTACCGACCTTACCAAATCACTGCATCACTCTTCCACACCACAAACCAGCTCCAAATGAGATCCACATGCCTTCAAAACCTATTATATAGAGCCGCATTAGAGGGCCAATGAGATCCAGAGAACATTTCGCATCAGCCAGTGGTTTTTATATGATGATTAAACCCAGCTTTTGATTACACATTCTTGAGCCTTTGAGTCAACATCTCTTGAAGATAGAAGTGATAATTAGAGACAGGATAACAGTGAGAAAGAATGGACTCTAGGTTGTGATTTGTGTAGTGACACGTGTGATGTATTCACTTTTTCCAATTGCTATAAATATACCATCAAGTATTCGGTAGAATTGTAGGTGTAAATGCACAGATCAGCTCATTTTGACTTTTCACATCCTGTGCGCTTGTTTGGCGTTTTAGGCGGGATAAGATCTAGACCATAATAGCTCCAGTGCATTTGTTTTATTAGATTTTGTGTGTGTGTTTGAATGACCATGCCCTATTAAACACCAATAAACCTATATGAATGGAATTAACTCCCTGTGTAAACCCTCTGTATTACATATTGACCTTTTTAGAGATTATTGTAGCCCAGTAACCGGCCCTGAATTATGTTCTTTACAACAGCTATTGCGAAATTATTCAATCTAACATCTACTCTAATCTATTTATATGATCCAATATTTCCTCTCTCTGAACAGTTTGTATATGTGTATCTATAAGCTCATCATTATTCCATTCATCTTCTAAAACATTTCAAACAGAACCATCCCATCTGCTTGTTTTCTTTAATACAAATATGCAAATGTTATCTGTTCCTCACGCATATGCTTTCTACACCTCACGCACAGAGACCATGTGCGGCACGTACTGTGATGGTTCCAATGTGTCCGAACACTCCGTCTGCCAGGAAAAAGTTAAGCACCTACGCTTGTAGATAAATAGTCCTCATCAGCTGTACCAAAGAGAACAATTGTGTGGAAACTACTAAAGTAGAACATTTTACTAGCTGTGATAATCATGTTCGCTCCAACTGCGAGTGCACTTTATTCACTAAGAGGGAATAGAAGCGACATAATCGCTTTAAGTTGTCACTTTTTTCCCACGTTGCCTTTTTTTGTTGGTCAGAACATGCACCCTGTTGTTCTAGGAAAGGGATGAGGTAACAAAGGCCAAGACAGCATTGGTCTGCCCATATTGAGGAATCCAACCAATTAGAGCTCTCAGATTGACAAAATATGTTTTTTGTCTTTTGGTTGCCCGTTGTCTGCGCTGCAAGGTTTAGAAGTAATCCTGCAACAACATTTTAAAAAAGAAACTGTAGTTGAATTTTTAACTAACGTGTTCTGTTTTTGTTTCATGCCTCATTTGTCTCTCTGACAATATTGTGCAGAAACAAATACTTTTTAAAGTTCACAGCATTGATTTTATGCCAAACACCCAACATGTAGGGTGTTTTACATCCAACACAAAATCCACGAAAGTGGTGGCATTCAACAATATTTATGGACAGATCAAGCATCATGTAACTCAAAGGGGCAAATATACCAGTTCAAATTATGAAGATGAAATATTAATACAATATGCAAGAAAAAAGTAATTTACTTGAATTATTTATGCCACAATGCATGCTGGGAACTACATTCCTTCAGCATACAAACATCAAAGAACAAATGGTCTCCTTAAGGCTAAAGTAAGTGGTATTTACAAGGACATTTCAGTAAAGCCCATCATATTTCTGTCGTCTGCTGCTTTTGAGATTTCTGGCCTCAGTACTGTGCTAGTTATTTTCTTTGACCAGATTTTCTGTTATCTCAGCACCCGAAAAGCGTCTTTTAGTGATCATAAAACAACAACAATCTGCCTTCTCAGTTTTCTCCCATCAGCATATGTGCACCCCATGAGCTACAGTGCATTTTGTTTGCAGTAGCCCAGATTGGATTACCAGCGACAGCAGTGTAGGCCGACGTTATGTAAATGCAGTAAATACAGCGCATGTGTCAGACTTTAAATATATGTATTTATGTATAGTGATGAGATGCTTGCGCGCTTCCCCGATGAGTAAGCCTGACTGTTGGCTTATTAGTCTTCTCTTGATACTGCTTACAAACATGAAGGTTGACAGGATGCTGCCGCTCGCTTGCCGTTTAGTACACACCTCTGGGTTGGAGTGAGCATGGCGGACCATACCGATGGAGGATTCACAAGCCCACCCATAGCGCTCAAAGCCCTGAGAAGCCGTTCATTATCCTCTGACATATATTTATTAACAGGCAGGGAAAATAAGACTGTAGTTTTGATTTAAAATGAAGTAAGCTGGCTTTCGGCCTGCTTCCTACAGAGACAGCTGCATTTTAAGGTAGTATCCAGGGTTGCCAAGTCTGCGTTTTTCCTTGTTTTTTTTTAAAGTTGATGGATTTGTGGAGGTCATTAAGGTCATTAAATATTAATAACAAGCGTTATCGTTATGCTTATTTAAAAAAAAAAAATTATGGTAAGTTTTAAATAGTGATTTTCAAAAATAAATAGTTTTTAATGTATAAAACTGTAAAATGTGTATTATTAGTTGCATATTGTTGAATTTTTTGTGTTTGGGGTCATTGGGCTGGTTTTAAGATAGTTTTGCTTGGCCTTTTTGGCTATTTTATTATGCAGATCTGGCAACCCTAGTAATCTAATCCTCATCCTTTTGGGGTGGTTTAAACAGGGTTCAGCATATACATGGTTTAAACCTAGTCCCAGACTAATTTAAATGGTGACTTGATCGAAAATAACTTGAACTAACATATCTTGAAATATATTAGTGAGATCTTTTTGTCTTAAGATGCACACCAGTAATCTTTTTTGTAAAGTATGTTTTTATATCCCAATTTAACAAAATCTTAGTACTGTAAAATAATCCTTGTCGGGGAAACCGGCCCTATATGTAACAGATATTGAGCTCTCTACAAACAGGTAGTATGAGTCATAATTGTATTAAATAGTTTCAATAAATTCAACACAATATATAGTTTCTTAGTTTGTTACTACGTTCATGAAATTGTACTCTAATAAGCATAAAAAACTTTGGTGAAAGAGGATTTAATTTTAATCAAACTATTGCTATTTCTGTTATTTCTTTTTAACAGAGTTTTGAGAAATGCTTTGGCTTTGTACACAAATGTAATAGCAAATTTGGTTAAAACAAGGTACATTTGGAGGCATAAAAATTGAGATGCACAGCTTTAATAACTTACAAGGCCGCCTCTGTAGGCAGCTCACTAAGGTTTTGATCAAAGCTTATAGCTTGTTAAACACTGTTGCCTGTGTTTCCAGATAAGTGCATTTAGAAAAATGAATGCTGGTTGGTCATAGGCCAACTGGTTGGTCATAGGCGTGAGACAAACTGCTGAAAATGAACAGCGTTCATGGATCCGAGACCTCCTTTATCACCTGTACGTCTGAGACAGATTTACGGCTCGTTCTGGGCTATCAAGAGCAGGAAATAAGCACACGAATAAAGCCACTTAAGCTTTCCTTCAACCCTGGAGGCCGTAGCCTCAAACTGATAGCAGCGGCAAGCTTTCCCACCGAGTGGCTTTTCCGCAGAGAGGTGCGTGCCGGAGGAGAGGGTCTGCGTCTTTACAGGCCTGAGCCCTGGAGACGGTAAGAGCCATAAATCTCGGCCTCTCTGAACTCCAAGCAACTCCAACTGTGTTCTCTTGCATTTCCATTCAGCCTGACCCAGTATGCCACGCTCTAATGCTTAATGGCTATTAGGAACACTCCAAGCTTCTAATTCAGTAATTAACGGGAGGAACTTGCTTTTGTGTGCCATTCAGGTTGGACAAGTTCAACACAACAGAAGCACTAATATATGGTTCGGCACCCTTTCCTCTAATTACCAAGCATTCTGATAAAGAAACTCTATAATTCACATCCTCAACGATACAAAAAGCCAGTTGTGTTCAGCTTGTGGTTTTTGTATCGCACCTGGTTTTATTTGTTTTCAACACACCACAAAATTAGTACGCCTTCCTTTTCAGGAGGATATAACAGGGGAAGAGATTTCAGGCTAGATTACATTGTGTTGAGGAACCATGACCAATGAAAAAGACGCAGAAACAGAGTCGGGACTGGAAATTCCCCATTTGCCACCTTGTCTGTGTGGTTTGGCCTGGTGCAATTTAAACATCGTCACATCTGTATAATCACACGGCAGAATCTGTGCTTTAATGGGTCTGTCACTATAAATAAAGCGTGCCTGGGTTATTCCACGACTTCTGTTTTGCATCATTGTTCTGTGATCTGGTTAAGGGACAATGTTAGTATGACCTCTGTAAGCAATAAAATGTCTCTCCGTCTGAATTTTTTCCAGCTCCTTCTACAGTATCTATAATGCACCAGGTCAGCCGTACGGTCGACAGCATCACTCTCTCCTGGTCGCAGCCAGACCAGCCAAATGGAGTCATACTCGACTATGAGCTGCAGTATTATGAAAAGGTATCACACACGAACACTTCGATAAATGCGTAATGTCTTTGACTTTTTATTGAATTATATTAATTTGTTGTTAAATATAATATTGTTGACATGTATGTATATATGAAGAGTTTGGTTCCAAAATGTGAGAACATTTCAAAAATTGTATTATGTAAAAACGTTTTTTATTGTTTTATTGTGTTACCAACCGCAGTTTGATTGATTTTAATTTTATTTTTCATTTTGATCTCATTTTGGAACCAAACTCTTCGTATGTATATACACTATATATATATTAGTATTATGAATTTCTTGTTTTATATTTTCTATATGTATAATCAAATATAAATGTAAATCATATAAAATAATAAATAAATATGGTGTAATGGAAATTATTAGGTTATATTAAATTAAAATATTATAATCATCAGACTTTAGTTAAAGCTGCCGTATGGAACTTTTTGTAAAAAAAAATGCATAAAAATCAACTTATCCGGATTTGCAACAGAAAGCTTAAAATAATTATATAATAATGATACATAATAAAAATAAAAATAAATGAAGGTACAATTTAGTAGGAAATTTCAATTTCATGTCTTTTTACTTTAACCCACATAAAGTAAGTAAAGTTATTAGCATTATTATGTTTTTAACAGAAATTGTTATATAGAGGCAGAGGTTATGAATATTCAAAATAGATATTCGAGCAAATTTAATTATTCATATATATTTTAAAATGAATATTTTCATAATATATCTGATTACATGTAATAGAAAAGCTTCCTCGGAGAATGACTGTTAGTTTACTGTTTAATTGAGGGTTTCGACAGCTGTCGGACATGAATTCCGAACTCCTGTTCCGCAAGAGTGTGATTACAATCACAGCTTGTTGTGGTCCGATCTGGATACCAGTGGCTAAAATAACAGAGATTGCACTGTAATAAAAAATCTGTTTTAGTTACAGATTCCTCTCTGTCAGCGCAAACCTCGGAAGACACACAAGCTCTAACTTTTGCTAGAGTTTGCCGATATTGTTACAGTCAACTTCTGTTTAGCTCACTTTGTGTTGCTGGTTGACACACAAAATAACCGCACCCTAAGATTCAGGGTCACAAAGTTCAGCAAGCATTGTTTGACAGATACTTTCTGCCTTTTCTCTTTATTTGTAACACACGCACACATGCTGACAGTCCCAAGGGTTCTGCTCCTGCTCTTATTCTTTCCTCAGTATAATTCCTTTCTCAGAGAAGCGCCTGTCAAAACAAGTCTTCTCAGACTACAGCAAAGCTCACATCACAGAGCTCAGAAATAGGGCTGACAGAAAAAAGCAGAGCACTCGTACTATCACACGCACGCGTGCAGTCCTACATTCTCTCTTTCTTCTTCGCTTACACAAACAGACACTCGAGAGAGAGTCGCGACAACGGCCACGGCTTCCCGGCCAGACTAATGAATCGTGGCTGGCCTGAAAGTGTCACCCACCGTTCCTCTGCGTGGCACACTCAAATCGTGTTCTCCTGATGGGGTTTGATGAGATAGATAGCCCATATGTACCTGATGTGCACTTCTAACTCTCCCATGCAGTCTCCTAGCATGAGGCTAGATGAAATATTGTGACCACAGCGCTAATGGTTTTGTAGAATTAATGACTTTTAGGTACAGATGGAGTTATATTTTTTCATTTTTCCTCTTGTAATTTCTTTCCTGTCTCTCTCTGCAGGACCAGACGGAACATAATTCTTCCATAGTAAAAAGTCAAACCAACACCGCAGTCATACGCGGCCTCAAACCCGGAGGCATCTACGTGTTCCAGGTCCGAGCACGTACGGTGGCAGGGTTCGGACGCTTCAGCGGCAAGATGTACTTTCAGACCATGACCGAAGGTGTGTGTCTGTTTGAAGTATTAACAAACCGTGGCTTGTAACCTTTTTTATTTTGGTAACATTCAATGCTTCTTGAAGTTCATTTTTTAAAAAGCTTAAGATTTATGTCATGGTAAATATGTTCGTTTTTAAGCAATCTTTATGTTTGTTTACTAGATAAATATCGATGAGTAAGTATACATTCATAAACTAAATTTGACTTTTATTATCATTATAGAAATATTGATTTAAATTTTGAAATATTTAATGGCCTTAAGTTTTTCAGTGTAATGTCATTAAAATCATTGATCCATGTTTTCAGAAGGAAGAGAGAAAGTATGAATGTATACATCTTTGTCATCTTTTTAGCACATTCGTTTATAGACAGCATTAGGACTAAGATATTCATACCAAAAGCCAAAAACTTGTGATGTCATGGGGGCTTTTAAAGTAAAGAAAAGAAATAATTGAATATTCGTTAATTCGTCAAGCTTATAATTATCTTTAAGTAGTAATAGTAACTAAACCCAGTTCTGACAAGAAAATCTGGCTTTATTGTTTATAATGTTGAAAATAAATAAACTAAACAGGCTTAATACCTTCATGCCGACTGCTAATATCCTAAAAAAGTGCTTGTTTCCCTATTATGTGACCGTCATCTGAGGAAGATATTTACTAATACTGTTGATCAGCACTGACAGGGCCGGATTAAGAATTCAGAGGCCCCTGGGCACAAGTGTCTTGTGGACCCTTACCCCCCCCAGACAGACACATAAACAATAAAGTTTTGAATTGGATACTACCTGCCACATTCACAAAACGGTTCTTAAAGGTCCAGTGTGTAATTTGGATAGAAATGCAATATAATATACAAAACTATGTCTTCAGAGGTGTATAACGGAGTGAGCTGTTGGTTGCAACTCTCAACCTTGCCGCTAGATATTACTGACTGGACCTTTAAGAGAAAGTATTAGACCTTTTGTAAGATCAATTATAGGGATGTTCTTAAGAATATTCTTAAGTGCAATTCTCAAATATTTTATTTTTAACGTCTTAATTTTTTCAAAGAATAAACGGGCAGTCTATGTCAATGATCATAAGAGTAATTTGTCAATTTGTTCAACTTAATTTTTGTAACAAGCACCTCGCGGTTAATGTGTTAAACGGCATTACCAAATATTATAGGTATACTTCTTTAGCCTATATGTTACGAGTCTGTGTAAGTAAACATTTTCCAAAGTATTTAAAGCACTAATGCTAAAAAGTTAGACATTTAGACCTGATCAACATTTTATCAATATAAATTTCATTATTGGCAAAGAAACCAAATAGATGAATAAAAACTCTTACCTTTTGTGTTTTTAAAGAAAACTGTGAGAATATTCTGATTTAGCCTATAGATTATTTTCTAGTTCTCATTTACATATTTTCAGTTTCTACAGTTCGATACTGGCTATATTATTTCACACAGCCTCTGTCTAGGTAACCATGTGCATATTAACAGACGGAATATGTTCACGTTTATATATTCAAACAGTCGATAACAGTGACAGGTTGTTGAAAACGCTGTTTGGTAATCATTTCATTCAGGAGTCACCTGTCGAATGTGCTGCCCGAGACGATTCCTGTGCGGGGTTACAGACTTGCGTACATTAGAAACACTGTTTTGTGTGCGCATGTGTGTATGTCCGAGCCAGAGAGGCACACGGCAGAATGAATATAGCGAAAACATTGTTATGTGAAATTTTCTTCCCCTTGCTTGTGCATGGGCCCATGGCCCTGTGCCCATAATACCCATTGGATAATCCGGCCCTGAGCACTGCATTAAAATATTGTTTTCTTTTTCGTTCATGGTCAGTGTCTGTCTTGTTTATCTTTGCGTTGCATTAAAATAAATAAATAAATAAGGTATTTATTTCAACTAAGGTAACTAAGAAATCACAGCACGTTTTAAAACAAACCAAAAAGGCATCTGTGCGAATTTATTTACAGGCTGCTTGAAGGCAACGACCTAATTTGAACTTCTTAGAAGGAAAATTCACGGTATGGAAAAAGGTACCAGTCTTAAGCTAAGGCCAAATTCATTAACTTTAGTTGCAATGACATGTACATTTTCATGTTTCAAGTTGTTAAAATTAGCATGACTTCATATATTTTTAATGAATAAGTCTTTCAAAGAACAACGGCTCCGAACAAGTTATTATAATAAATTAATCATTTAATATTACCTTGGAATTTTTATACTTTATGTAAGTAATGTTAGCAAATTCTGTGGCTCACCAGTTTTGAAACATTTTAATTTGGTGATGAATGCCGAGCATAACATCCGGTGTCTAAACTCGCTTGCGATCTGAGTGAACAAAGATTTAGGAACACATACAAAGTATTTTAATATTTTCTGTATATTATAAAATTGTTAAAGATGAAGTGAAGAAGCGTTAAATAAGAAGTGACAAGGGTCTTCTGTAGCGGTAACCAAAGCCTGTGGTGACGCAGTTTTTATTCTCATGAAAAATACGGATATTCGAATAGCGTTTTGAATTTTCTAGATATTTTTCTAATTGAATCGCGGATCGAATATTCGTGCACATCCCTATACTGGACAGGACTAATGATAGCCGCCCATCATTTCGCCCAGCTTGATTTGCCTCATCCGAGGGCTTCTGCCTGACTCGGGCCTGCTTGCTCTTTAAGCAGCTTATTATGATCACAGAGTAATTCAGAGTAAGTCTGATCTATCCTCCCGAGCTCTCGCTTGCCATGATGGGAGAAGGCAACTCTGCCAGGTGATCCAAACATGAATATGTCATACCAGCATCTTATGGGATTTCAAACCTGAAAGTTACAGTGCTGTCAAATTCACACGAGACTTGAAGTTCTGTTTTTTGTTTACTTGCTACTTCAGTCTAAGGGACCTCAAAGTGTGTTTAAATTGACAATTTTGTAAAATGCTGTCGGGGACTATGTTGGCAGCATATTTATCCTCTGTAGGGTTGCAGCAAAAAGCCCAGGGGTTATGTCTGCGTTTTGAAAGCATAGTCTTTAATTATAAAAGACAAGGAGAGAGACGAAATGGTAGGTAGAATGAAATTAAAAGAAGGGGAAAAATCCCCAGGCCTTCTCCACATCCCAGTGCATCTGTCTCGCACAGACCCACACCACCCAACACATTTTCTCCATCTTCTGTCCATATGCTGCTCGAGCTGAGCTGAATGGCCCCATCTGCCCTCGAGGTATCACGCACAAGGCTTCCTGTCCCCGATTCCCCGCTGTGAAAACGAAAAAGTGGGGGTCTCTCACCTGTGTAGATGTAGACCATGGGGCTCCACACACATCTGCCTCCTCAGAGTTTGAACTTGCTTCAGGCTACATCAGTTTTACAGACGTCTGCTGAGCTTTGTCGGGAAGTGCTAACTCTTGGATATATATGTGTGTGTGTATACAGAGGAGTACAACACTAGTATTCAAGAGAAACTGCCTCTCATCATCGGCTCGGCGGCGGCTGGTTTGGTCTTCCTCATTGCAGTGGTGGTCATCATCATTGTCTGCAACCGGTGAGTTCTGCTCAAATCATCGCACGTTTATAAACACATTAGCGTAGCTATTCCTGTAATTGTATCATTAGCATGGTAAGTCCGCTTTGCTTCATTAGTGGAATTTTACAGCAGGGCTTGTAAAATATTTAGTTGGTACTAAGTGCTGTTTTCATGGCTTTTGCACCTTTGTCAAAGCACCGCTTGAGCTGTTTGTCTTTTTTCCAACAGACGCGGGTTCGAGAGAGCGGATTCAGAATACACAGACAAGTTGCAACACTACACCAGCGGCCACAGTGAGTATTAATGTAGCGTTGATAGACACACACCATGTATGAATTGTATACCGTTGACCTTAAACAGCCATAAAAATACACGTTTTAATCTGTTTTTAATGTGTGACTTCATAGCTTTACGATGAAGTGGGTTCAGCCTGCACCTATGAAGTATTGCTCACATTTAACTCTCACGTGTGCAGTATGCATCAAACATTTAAAAAAATCTACTGCGGGAGATCTGTGAACACACGGTCTGAGGCTAGGAGTACACACACTCATGCCTTCCCCGTCTCTCCTTACACACACCTCCATTTATATCTTTCTCCTCTTCTCACACACACCTTTGTTGGACATTCCCCTCTCCTCCACGCTACAACATTCATCTGTGAAATATTAATCCCACAGCTTCCTTTAAAATCCCATCAGAGAGTGCGTTAGCTACTTCCCCTTGAAGCTGGTTCTTTGTTCTTTTTCTGGGTATATGCTGTTTGTTTATTTTCCCATGAAAGCAAATTTAGCTAAAAAGCTCTGATCCAGGTATTTCAAAGTTAGTAAGATCCATTTAAAGATTTGTCAAAAAAAGAGCAAAGTTTTAGTAAATTCCATTTTAGCAACATAGTGCTGTTCCATTTATAGAAATAAATCTTTAAGATTCTCTGGAGGCAATCATTTTAAGCTGAGCTCTCTCTCTCTCTCTCTCTCTTTCTCTCTGTAAGAGCTTATAGTTCATCTGTCTCTTACTCTCTCTCCTGAATATAAATGGTTTTGCACTTTTCCTCAAGTTATATTTTTCATTGCCCTTCTTTATCAATTGTAACAGTTTTCACGCAATGTAATCTGCAGTACAGGAGTGTTGTATAGGCTCTGTTTATTCAAGTAATTTGTGGGAGAGTGTGTGGCCAGTAAAACTTAGAAAATCAAGGTCAAAATTCATCCATTCGCGGCCAAGAGCTGAAAATGTCCTAATTGCCACGTCCTTATGATTTTCTATTGTGTTTGTGCTTCCTGTGTCTTGTTTTGTCTCTTTTTTTGCTTTATAGTTTCCTTTTTCTTAAATATTGAAATTGTGTAATCATTCCTTCCAAATCTGTTTGGCATTTCTTTATCCGTGTATCCGTGTGTATTTTTATCCAAATGTATCTTGTCTATTCTTTGTCTTATACATAAAAACATTATAATAATTGTCTATTCTTGGCCTAATGTATAAAAATATTGTAATAATTTCTTATTCAAAGTCATCCACTTTAAAGACATTTTTAAAAAATATATATATTTGTTTATATATATATACACTATATAACACACACATACTATATAACACAGAAAAGGGTTACACAGCTCAAAAGAACATTTTCAACCAAGGCACATATAGTATATTTTGACATGCACAAATTCTATGTTGTACGTCATTCACTTATCTGACTCTCTTTATCTTCTCATTGTCCTCTGAGAGAACACATTCATCAATTCCAAAAACGTCTGCACAGTCACATCTCCTCTGATGATAAATCGTCTAGCTTCATGAAAACACCATGTCCATTATAATGCCTTCATATAGATTTGGAGCCAAGAGGCCGACTAATCGGATTTAATGCAGAAATGACTTCAGTCCTCACATACTTAGAGTTCACCCTAAGCCAATTTACCTGCTATCAAAAGCCATTTGATTGGCAGGAATGGAAAGGGCCGATATGGTCCCCCTCAGGGACTATGATACCCTGGAGATGATACATACATTAAAACGCCTTATCTTATTCCCGCGAACACTGCTTCACTCCACTGACTTCAGATTCACTCTACTGACTGCATGAGCTGTTCCAATGTCACGCTCAGAATCCAAAGCTACTGGAAAGGAAGACGTTCCCAGAATTCACACAACCACATTACATAGCATTTATTTTCAATCTACATTTACAGTGACTCTTCTGATGTACATTTAACTTATAAAATATTGTTTCTCAATTACAGTTTGTTGTATATAATATAATATCATTTTTTATAGTGTCACCAGGAATGAAAATCTACATCGATCCATTTACCTACGAGGACCCCAATGAAGCTGTGAGAGAGTTTGCTAAAGAGATTGACATCTCCTGTGTAAAGATCGAGCAAGTCATCGGAGCAGGTAATTTACTATCAAACCTTCTGACCTCAAACAGCGATTATTTTTTATAAAATGTAACTTGTCTACTCTTGGCCTTAAATGATACATTGCTCTCCTCAGGGGAGTTTGGAGAGGTGTGCAGCGGAAACCTAAAGCTCCCGGGAAAAAGGGAAATGTTTGTGGCCATCAAAACACTTAAGTCAGGTTACACAGAGAAGCAGAGGCGGGACTTCCTGAGCGAGGCGAGCATCATGGGGCAGTTTGATCATCCTAATGTCATCCATCTGGAGGGAGTGGTGACCAAGAGCAGCCCTGTCATGATCATCACAGAGTTTATGGAGAACGGCTCATTGGACTCTTTTCTCAGGGTGAGCACATGAAGATATCCTTGATGTGATAAACCCTTTCTCATAAACGGAGATATCATGAAGACAAGATGCAGTGGGATGATTTCAATAGATTGAATTAAATTAGTGGTGTCCAATACACAAATGAATCATCAGTTTCTACTGTAAGACAACATGTTTTGGGAGTAAAACTGTCTCGATGAAAACCTCTGCCCTCTGTATATTTTTCTGTAATTTATTCTGCAGCATCTTCTGTGTTTACATAACATGTCCAGAGTTTCACGCGCTGTGTGTCAGTAATAATGGTCCGTGATGACATCTTAGTCTTGTCACCCACCGTAGTGCTTCGAAAGGGAGGGGTGGAGTGAGCCGTTAGTTGCAATGCACAACCATACCTCTAGATGCCGCCAAATTTCACACACTGCACCTTTAAACACACACATCAGTTGTGTAAATTGTCCTTTAAATTCTGATTGATTTGCAGTGCAAATCTTTCATCAGCAGGTGCGCATGCACATCAGCATGCCGAACATCACACAAATGTTCCCTCGTGATTCCTCATGCTGTCCATCGGGGTCTCTATAATACCCACCCGCCCCTGCAGCAAACATCTACTCTCAGTATTGATTCTAGCTGTAATTTTGTTATATTAAGCTCAATAATCTTCCATTTATCACTACGGGTCACCACACCCACGCTTGCTTTAAGACGGTCTCTTTGAGAAAAAAGTGGTTATTCATGCCCTCATTTCAAATTGGTCACGCTTTCTCAGCCTCCCTCTCTGCATTACATGCATCTGATGAATGCCACGTCTCATGAAAACACGGACTGTGCGAGCCTCTGATTTAGAATACAGATGATCTGAAAACTGTCCTTAGTTTTTTTAATCCTGTACATAATCTGCATTTGAAAATGCCACGGATCTGAATTCCTAGTGTGAGGAGTCTGTGGTTTCTCGTAACAGCTTCCTCACAGACATGTCCGAATGATTACTTGAGACACGGAATCGGACAAATCCCCATTTAGAGAACTGGCAGGGGGGGATGAGACAGATGAGTGGCATGCGTCAGTTTGATTTCAGTGCGGAGCTGATGTGAGCAAAATAGACATCGGGAAACCTTCATCGCCGTTAATTGGCCTCACTGCGTGTTCGTAGTTGCTCACAAAGTGTCTTTGATTTATGTAAATATCCAATCTTTAGGGAAGGAATGATTTATTTTGTCAAATCTGTATAAAGATTGTTCTGTTAAACACAAAATTAGATATTTGGAAGAATTAAGGAAAACAAACAGATTTGGGGCACCTTCGACTACCATTACATTTTTCCTATTATGGTAGTCAAGGTTCTTCCAGAATTGAAAATTTGTCTTCCAAATATCTTTCTCTGTGTTCATCAGAACAAAGTAATGTATACAGGTATGAAATAACATGAGTGTGAGTAAATGATGGGTGAACTATCTCTTTAACAAGACTTTGCCTCGTCATGAGAGAGAACTTATTTTATTCTTGAGTGCTTTTCGAGGTGTCAGGCACAAGAAGCGTTATTATGTGAAACGGGAAACCTCTGAGATTATGGTGTTTAAATGAAGGCGAGTAAACAGGAACCAAACGACTCGCCATTTGTTAGACATTCAAACCAAATTCATTTCTTCCCACCACAATCAGATCCAGCTCTCGCTGGAGTCTATAATTGTGATGTTTTTTTTAGCTGTTTGGCGATGCAGTTGGTTTGTTCGTGTTTATACTTGCTCCCTGCGACGGAGAGCACATGCAATGCCATGTCATTTCTAAATTTTGCATGAATAAGTGAGTGAGGTCCGGTAATAAAAGTAAAAATGGCTTATTTTGTTTTGCAGTACCTTCTGAACTCTGTAACGTTAAAATTGTAATTCAAGGCAATGCTTTTATAAAACCTCAAAAGGATGGAAATACAGAATTTACTAAATTGTTGCTTAGCATGGGATGATATTCTTAAATATTTGTTTTCTTCATTTATTTAATGAAAACGTGAAATTGCATTGCCTGATTCAAATGGCATCCTCTCTAAGCAATTCTTATTGAAAATGATAATAATAATAATAAAAGTTTCAATCACTACCTCGATTCCCAGGGAATTCATGGAACTGAAATGCACTCTAGGTCCCTTTACATAAAAAAAGCCTGCGAAATGCATAAATATATAATAACCGTTAGAATGAAGCGGAGCAGATTCATTCTGTTATAAAAGACCAGCTAATGTCATTTGCTCTCATAATGTCAAGCCGGGGTGAGAGAGCTTTGATATGTGTCAGTTCTTTGTTTAGCCAGACAAAGGTGTTATTTCTACATGTCTCTGACTTCCCTGCACAGACTGTCATACGTTTCTGACAAAACGCTGAAAACAACACGCCTATGTTGTGGCACCTTACTTTGACACCCGAAGACAATATTCCGTGTTAGTGCACGAATACTGATGGAGCTCTTGTAATACAGAACTGGGGGAGAGAGAGATAGAGAGAGATAGAGAGAGAGAGAGAGAGAGAGACCTAACGCCATCTCGTCTTTTTTCCTTTTACTGATGCAGCTTTCAACATTGTTTTGTGAAGGATTAAGCAGCGAAGAGTGCAAGAGAGAGAGGAATTCAAAAAGACATGCGAAATCAAACTTTCAGACGTATCCGAGAAAAGTCAAAGTGAAAAGCCGAGCGCAGCGGAACCGACGTGTCTGAAGAAATGGCATGAATAGAATAATTCATGTGTAATCGGAAGAGAAAGAATGTTTGCTTCACTCAGACTGCAGATCCAAATAACTTCAGGCGAAGAATCCCTTCAATTAAACTATAGGCAAACACTGTGAGCAGATTAGAGTGCCGGGCTGTATTTGTAAAGGATTTTAGCTTTATGAATAATGGATGGAGCTTAATTGCAGTGGAGGGTGAGGAGAAGTTCGATGAAGGTGGCTTAATGTGCATGACTCACACTTCTGAGTTAGGAGCCGAAAGTAGTGACACTGCTAACTTACATTACAGTAATGTGACAGTAGCTCAGCTGTAATATTAATTCCCTTTTGTCATCATTTTTATACATTCAATATGATGCACGGTTCACGAATACCATTGTATCACAATATTTTGAACTGAAATTCAGATTTATGTCCAGAACAATCAAAACAAAATTTTCAATCCCTCATTTTGTTTTTATTTATCTAATTAATTGACCAGTTTTCAATCCCATATAATACATATAATATAATTTTAAAAAATCTTTATTTATTAATTTAACATATTTATTTCCAAAACGTTGACAATTTTCAATTTTAATATCATATAATAGAACACGGGATTGAAATTGTTAATGTTTTGGAAAAAATTAATTAAATTAAATCAATTATAGAAAAAATATAGTTGTATTTTATATATATGGGATTGAAAATTTGTAATGTTTTGGAAATATCAAATTAAATAAATCATAATATCATTATATAGTTAATTTTATTATGTATTATGTGTTTCACAACATTTTATACGTTTGAAAAAAATCTATGAACGTCAAGGTGTTCCCGATCACACAAGTAACAGTTTGTGTAAAGAGAATGAAGATATCTCTTGGTCTGCCACCGAGTGCCGTTCGTTTCTACCCACTTGACGCGTGTGTGTCTGTCCACACTCCGCCTGCTGCGCTCCCGTCCTCTGATCAGAAGCTGAAGGCTGCGTGCCTCATGGCTGTCTGTGGAGGGTCTGCAGATGGAAGCAGCTGCAGACACAGCTGGGGCAGAAACTGATGGACCTCCTCGTGCGCAGAGGGCTTTCTGACCCCCCTGGTCAACAGCTGCAAGATTTACTACGGCCTTGCATTGATCATTAAATGTCTGATCTAGCATAAACTTTACCAATCCTCACCAGAATGTTTGCATAGTCATCCCAGTCCAGACTCGAGTGCATTGTTTTAGTCTTTAAACCAGGAACTTTAAATCAAGCTACACTTTATCTGACTTAACCAAGATTTCCACAGCTTGACTCTTGCCTTGTTGGTGTTGTATAGGATTTACAGATTCCCTGGAAAGAACAAAGGTTTAATGTCTGTACTGTGAATGTGCAAAAGTACATATTGTGAGTTGTCTGAAGGATAGGGATAGTTCACAAAAAAGAACTCCCATTCAAAACATTCCCATTCAACCTGTATGACTTTCTTCTGCAGAACACAAAAGAAGATATTTTGAGGAATGAGACATTTCTCATAATATCTTATTTTGTGCTCTATGTAAGTCTCAAACATATTTTGGGTGAATAAATGATGACAGAATGTTTATTTTAGGATAAACTATTCCTTGAAGAAAGTATAATCTTGTATGACTAGATCCATCCTGACCCATCTCTGTGCTGTATTTGTTTTTCAGCAAAACGATGGTCAATTCACTGTCATTCAGCTGGTGGGCATGTTACGTGGAATCGCCTCTGGGATGAAATATCTGGCGGACATGAATTACGTGCATCGTGACCTGGCTGCCCGTAACATTTTAGTTAACAGCAACCTTGTGTGCAAAGTGTCCGATTTCGGACTCTCGCGCTTCTTAGAGGACGACACATCTGACCCCACGTACACCAGCGCTCTGGTAAGAAATGTTTCTTTATGCTGATTTATTGCATTTATGCAGACTTTTAGTTTACCTTCCCTTTGATTTTGGTTAATACAGGGTGGGAAGATTCCTATTCGATGGACAGCCCCAGAGGCCATCCAATACAGAAAGTTCACTTCTGCTAGCGACGTGTGGAGCTACGGAATTGTCATGTGGGAAGTGATGTCATATGGAGAGCGGCCGTATTGGGACATGACCAATCAAGACGTATGTATCTCATCACACACATTAGCCATTCATTTGTTAGATTTACAATTTGCATTTATGCTTTTATCCAAAGCGACTTCCAGTGCATTCAAATTTGACAGCGTTTCCCTGAATTGAAACACTAATTCTCTACCAACTGAGCTACAGGAACAACTTGATTTATAATGTGTAGTTAAATGTTTGAATTCATTTGACTTTTTTACATTCTTTCTACATCTGACATTTTCAAATCTCTCATCTTCCCAACTACTTTATTAAGAAAAACCTCAGCTTTCTTTTAACAAACATGTCCAAGAAGCAATAGAAGCATCATCGAATAGCATCATGTTGGTTGGTTAGAACTTGATAGATGAGCCTGCGGCAATGTCGAATCAGATTCTAAGGTAAACAGCAGCGAGAGCACGTCGTAAATCTGCCCGTGCGCTGTTTTGTTGTATGCGAGTCCAAACCTCAGACCTCAAACGCTGTGCGAACGCAATCAGTCTCTGCAGCTACAGCCGCTCCGATCATCACATCCCGCCGCGCTCAGAATGCAGAAGATATATGAGGGCTTGTGTCAGGAGTTTGCATTCTTGTTTAAATTGGGTTTGGCTGTATTGGTTTAACAGACTGTGTGTTCATGTTGGCTAGGTCACGTGAGTTTGATGTCTTGAAGCTTTTGTCCTTGTTTTGTGTCAGAGGGTAGCCCTGCTATAAAAAAATGTAATGGTTAGGATAGGAATTGTATTGTTTTTAACGGAAACTATTATGGTGTCTACTGGTATGTGATGGATTGAAAAAAACCCTGCTGAAAAAACAGCCCTGCTGGAAAAATACATAAAAACCCAATAGAAACCATCACAGAAATACTAAGGGTTTACATTAGAATACCCTTACAACCCAATAGCTTTTTCCATTAAAACCATTGCAAAATACCCTCTTGTAGTGTGTTTTGTGCATTATTCCAGTAGGATTTAACATCCCACCAATAGAATCCATCACATACGACACCGTTACAGTTTTCATTAAGACCATGTAATGAAAGTAAATGAGTTGTTCAAGCTTTTCGTTCTGTATCATTTCTGCTTCACAAAAGCAAGACATTTTCATTGGAAATGAAACGAGAGTGAGTAAACGTTGACAGCATAGTATTCCTGTAACTGGCCGGCAGTAAAATTCACCTGTGCCTCGCTCACGGTCTCTGTTGAACAAAAAGACGTTTTGGCATGCAAGACACGTTAAACTGTCCCTGCCCTTGACAAGAGCTCCCATTTCCAGCATCCCTCTGGGTGGCTGAGAAAGGCAAATTATGGGTCCAGATAATGAAAATAGTTTCAAATTGAAACTGTGAACGCTAATGCGCTAAGAGGGAGCGCAGATCTCTGCAGTTATCTTATTAGCAGCTCCAGATAGCGTGGCCTTCCTCCCATCGGGCTGGCCGTTTGAGGCGGCTGAATGAGATTAATCAGGCCTTGAATGGAGCTCCGTAATGGCTGCGATAATGAGCTGGGGAATGGCGGGTCTCAATCGGGTCCTGATCATCCTTTCCGCTTCATGGTCGAGCATCTTGTTTTCCGCCACCAAGGCAGCGTTTATGATTTGTTTTGCGCTTGACTAACAGCCTGCTGTTGAAAATAGAGTCATTCAAAACCTGTATGTTACTTATTTTTCTGTGGATCACAAAAGAAGATATTCTGAGAAATGTCTCGTACAGTCAACGAGGACCAGTTGTTTGGTTGCCAGCGTTCTTCAAAATATCTTCTTTGTTATGTTTCGAATGACATGAGGGGGATTTAATGATACAATAATTTTCATGTTTGGGTGAACTAACCCTTTAACTCCCATGATAAGCTTTTCTCATTGCGGTTAAGGCCGATTAGTCAGCCAGACGTTCAGCAACCCACCCACTAGTCGCTTTTGCAAATATGTAGTTTCACACATTCCTGCTCATTGCTGCAACCATATACAGTAGTGTAGTCACCATTTGCTCACTTCAAACGCTCGATTCGGTAAAAACGGTATCTGTTTCACACGTTTACTGAAACTGCGGTTTAATTTGATGGAAGAAAAAGCATATCTAAATGCAGAGTGACGTTCTTGATTTCCTGTTACAACTCGCAGAACATTTTCCAAATGTACAATTTAGCTAGTGTGTATATCACAGACCATGTGTTAATCATATTTAATCTGACAGATGTTGCGTTGATTGGCAATGAGTAGAAGGGGTGGAAGACCGAGTCAGTAAACTTCACTACATGCACAGCGCTGCCAAGACTTTTGAAATGTGAGAGAAACTCAAAGACCCATGTGCTTTTTAATGATCAGAGAGGAAATGCACGTACTGCCAAATTGCTCTTATCACCAACCACTTTTATGAACACGGGCAAGATCTATTAGTTGATTTTAGGAGGCCTTTAAATAGCAGCTGAAGTGACTTGTTCTTATTTATAGTCTGTGAGTGTGCTGTGTAAAACGCTGCTTGTGTGTCTGGTTGTTTAAGCGTGAAGGTTGAGTGTGATCATGTGTGTGTTCGCGGCCAATGACAAATGGCTTCTTCGTGTTCCCCTAAGACCCAGATAATGATCACGGTGCATTTATGAAGACTGCAGATCAATCCACTGTCTCCCGCCGTGTTACCAGCCCCCGCCCACACCGCCTCTGTTCTACCACCGGCACCTGCCTCCTGCCTTTAGACCGATCCTATCAAAACATCAGTGCTTTATGGCTGTGTAATAAATTTAGACACTAAATCTAATACATTATGTTGTTTACACATTTGAGCAACAGGATTTCTGCAGCTCACCTGGTGGAGCATTGCATTAGCAACACAAGGTCACATGATGATAAAATATATAACTTACATGCCCTGGATAATAAGTGTCTGCCAAATGTATTAATGCAAATTATGTAGTAATGAATTACACAGTGTAACAAATTTGGTTACACCAGACCTTTTTATAGTACTTTTACAATTCTGTGGTGCTAATTATTGTGGTAATATTTATTTTCATGTAGCATCGATGTTTTTGTGTATATTTAGCTCAAGTACATTATTATTTTAAATCATTAATTACTATATATAACTATATATTTTCTGCGGTATATTGCAGATAAACACACATTTTTACACATTTTAAAAAAGATTTTCAATTGTCGCTGTCAAAAAATCTGTAGACATTTCTGTAGCACAGGGAAGGTTGGGTGAAGCGATGATGGGTGACTACGTCTGGAACTTGGTTCGTGACGACAGTATTAGTCATAAAAGATAGAAATTTTTCAAATGTACACTTAAGTTTTGGTCGACTCATTTTAGTAAATTTTACTAAACATTTAAACTGTTTTTTTTGAGCTCAGTGTTAAGCCAGTAGCTTGAAACCTCTGCGTATAAGTAAAAATTCTTGTGATTTTCGTATGCAAGATGTTAAACTTGAAATGGTAAAAATGAAAACGAAACAACTTTAAAAGAAATGTCTCTTTGTGTTATTTAAATTTAAACATTAACAAACTTTTGTCGGCATTAACTTTATGATCATTAACTCCAAGCCTGAGAAATAATCACTGATTTGAAAAACAAAAGATCAACTCAACAACAAGGTCTGATGTCCTGGGGCTAGCGTGAAGACTCTATATTTTTCCAGTACGTTTTTGTGATGCTTTGCCAATTCCGCTCACGTTAGGATGTTACCGGGATAATGTTGTGTTGCTGGCGTAGATCATTTTCCAGCAGATGTGTTTACGAACTGTACGGCTATCATTATAACTTTAACATTTCCAACTATTATTGTAATTTCACAACATTTTCCATTTATGCAGCCAATTCGTCGTTTTCTGATCCAGTGGCAAAAGCCCAAAAATAATATGGAATAAAAAATGCCATAAACTAAATTGACATTTAATGCACTGAGATTGGGACACATGTACTGTCTACGGTTAAATGGATAGCTTTCTTTTTGGGGGCTGTATGGTTAACCCAACTGAACTTTGAAGAGTCAGACCCTCACAGATCTGTGTCTCCCCCTGCAGGTCATCAACGCGATCGAGCAAGACTACAGGCTGCCCCCTCCCATGGACTGCCCCAGCGCCCTCCACCAGCTCATGCTGGACTGCTGGCAGAAGGACCGCAACAACCGGCCCAAGTATAGCCAGATTGTCAACAACCTGGACAAGATGATCCGTAACCCCAACAGCCTGAAGGCTATGACTCCTCTGTCATCAGGGTGGGTTAGAAAACATGCCACAGTTGGATTGGAAGAAGTATTTCAGAATATTGAATAGTTCCTAAACCAAGTGATCTGTCTACCTAAAAAGCATTTGAAGGCATGTGCTTTTCCACAATGGGACAGCAACGTTATGTTGCTTTCTAAATCCCAGGTGAAAAAAGTGCACTAAAATACACTAAAATGTATAAAAAGTGCTATATTTTCACACACTAGTTTTGTCCTTAATATACAAAACATTCAATTTTAGTAAACTTGGGAAGATCTAAGTGTACTCAACTGTGCTATTTTGAGACACCATGAATAAAAGTAGTGTATTTTAGTGCACTTGTTTACATAGAGTAGGATTCCTTGTTTTGGACAAAATCTAGTGCAGCATTTCATTTCATTTTCACATCAAATTGGGGGTGTCAGAGTGTACCCTAACCCTAACCGTGGAAATAAAAACAGTGAGAAAAGATATTCTGTATTAACACATATGATAATATTGTAAATAATTCAGCACCCATTTAACATTTTGTATTTAAAGCCCCACTCAGACTTTTAGTGCAATTCGTTCGGCCAAAAAAACTGAATACAGAAAATAAACTAGATGAAATCAGCAATATTCATTTGTTAATACACATTTCTGTAGACATTGCAATTATATTGTAATTGTGAATTACCTTCTATGATAATTGCCTAGTAAAAATCTGATATTGTGACAGCAGTAGATCAAATATGGTGAAAAAAATTTAGATTATAAATAAAATATTAAATTAATCATTGAGGGGTGGATTCCCGCACTGGGGTTATCTTAAATCACGACTAGACCTTAGTTATATAAGAACATTGCAGTTTTACAAACAAGGCATGCAAAAAACATCACTTGTGTGCATTTCCAGCCAAAACAATGGCACTGGTGTATTTTAGGATGTCAATGCAAGTTGTGTTCAGTTTAGACAGCCTTAACATTTACTGTAGTCTAGGTCTAGTCATAAACGCTGTACGAAAAAGCACCCCATAGTGTTTTGTATTTTCTAGTATAAGACAGTCCCTTATATCATTTTATGTAAGTTGGCACCCATAAGGCAGCTGCCTGTGTAGGTGCTAGACAGCATTACAGCTTACTTGGTTTTGAAATATAACTTTACCCATCTGATACAATTTTATTCATGCAGCTAGTATGAAATAGTTATTCTGATAAATCAGGTTATGTCAAAAGTCATGAAGACGTTTTACCAAGTTTGTGAAGACACATTGCCTTTTGGGATAGAAGTATTTACTCAGAAGTGTAACTTAACACTTTGGTATGCCATCGAGAGATCATAATGACGTTCAGTGGAACCGCTGCACATACATAATACTTTATTGTTTTAAGAGGAAAGATCCATCCATGTTACATGATATACAGTACGTGCGGCTACCAAAACAACTTCCTTGCTTTGAAGTATTTTTGACACTTTTTCCTGCTAGTTAGGGCTTGGATTTGTCTCTACATACAGTCTGTGTCTGCTTTACTGTATTTTTCATATATTAGGGACATTTTTTGCATCCGACCTTTTGCCAGACTCAGTGTAAGACACTCTCATGTCCTTCAATGGAATATAACCATAATAGAAATGTCTTTAAACAGTCTCCTTCAAAACTTCCCGTAATGTTTTCAATCTGCAGTCAGATGCTTCGGGTTTACTTCTGATACCTGTGGTGGAATCTATCGACGCCAAAGAGCTTGTGTGTTATTTCTTTTGGCATTGAATTGCGATGTAAATAAAATCAGCTTGGTCTGACAGATCAAATCATTTTTGAAAGCTTGAGGCAGTCATATATTTCAAACAATTGTAGAGCCGGTAGACGAAAAAACAGTGGGAAACACTCTAGTCTTTACAAAAAGTAAAATGGCCCAGTTTCTTGTGTCACGCGGATGGTGAGAGGCTTGAGTTTTTAGCGCTTCCCACAAGCTCTTTTTGCCCGAAGGCTTATACGCCACAGAAATGTTGCTAGAAAGTACAGTTGTCTGGGGACCTAATTGCATTTTTGGACAAATTAAGCAGGGCCGTGGATATTTTGCACTTAAATTCTTCCCTAACATCCTTTTTGTCCTCTCTTGAGATCAAATCTTATTGACCCAAGAAATAATATAGCCCATAATTCCCAAATGTGTCACAATAGCTAAAAATATGTTAGTTTTTTGATTGATGATCACATGCCAAATAAATGTGAACCACATGTAATTTAGGAATGTACCATGTATGAGGGGATTTCAGTGTGTATATTTTTACCGTGTACATTCACACAACTGTGTGACTCATCCCTCTTTCTCTCTTTCTCTGTAGTGTGCATTTGCCCTTGCTTGACCGCAGCCTGCCCGACTTCTCAAGCTTTAGTACTGTGGACGACTGGCTGGATGCTATTAAGATGGGCCAGTACAAAGACAACTTCGCCAATGGCAACTTTACCAGCTTCGACCTTGTTTCCCAGATGACTATGGAGTAAGTGTCTTAAAGTGCATATTGCATTCATTTTTACAAATAACGCATTCAATATGATAAACATTGTTTGCCATTTCCTTCTGCTTGGATTCCAAGACTAAAACAAAAACACATATTTGCATCTGATGTAGCTTTACCCAAACATGTAGAATGACTCATCTCATATATGGTGCCAGTGACAAATTGACAGGTACTGTTTGTTACAAATAATGAAAAGGTGACAAAATATTGTCACAGTAGTGTTCATTTGTCAGCTTTTATCATTTTAGTCTTAATTTTAGTCCCACGACAAATACACTTTTTAGTTTTTATCTTATTTAGTCATCCTTGTCCTGTTTTGGTTTAGTCCAGTTAAGTCGACTAAATGTCTATGCAGTTTCTTTTCGTTTTAGTCAAACTTCACATTTTCGTCATGCTGTAAAATGGCTAAAATTATGAAAAAAACTATTTTGCTAAAAATTATAATCACGGTGATTGTTGTCGTTTGAGAAATTTGTTTTTATATTTCATTATAAGTACCTCTTACCAATAAGCACAAATCAATAGAATGTCAAATCATGTGCATAGTTTATTCAACTTTATCTAGCGTCATTAAGAAGTATTTCCACAGAGGCTTGATAAGTGCATAGGCATATTAATTAACATCCAACCTCTCCCTTAAGTTCTCCCGCAAATTACTAGCGTCTTCCCGATGCCCGCTAAATATTGACAATTCCCCGGAAACATCACGACTGACCGCGAAGGAGAACCATCGGAATGTAGTCGCGAGTTGGGGCGTCTTTATTCAACAACAACAATAGCAAATGTAGTGGAGAGCAACGCTCTAGCAGACCGACTGGAGATCGCTAAACTATTGTTTATTGACTTGAGATCCTCAATGGCGCTTCCACAGTGAGAGCATTGGCGTGTGGTTACCAGATTGCAGAAATTAAGTTACCCGCTGGCAGAAAACGGATACTTTTTTAACCTTTCAACCCTGTTTGCGGGATCTGATCTCCTGTTATCTGGCGACCAAACATGAACGCTCGTACAGAACAGGATTGCACAAAAAACTGATATATTTATCTTAAATTTTTTTTGGCAAAGACTAAAAATGGTTAGTTTTTAGGTTTATATGTACATTTTGGTCTCATCATTTTCCGTCAACGAAATTGCCTACTTACATAGTCTCAGTTGTCGTTTAATGGCCTTACTTTTCGTCTCGTCTCGAATATTTTTCGTCATTATTTTCGTTAACGAAATAAACACTGTCACAAAAATAATGCAAAAGGCAGTCATGGTTGGGAAGCAATGTTTCAGGCCGACCACTTCTGTCCTTGACCATGTGTACATTTAAAAGAAACAAATTCTAATGTATCACAAAACCTAGAAAAACTTCCTCTACTAAAGAACAAAAAACTATATCAAAATCTTTAGTCATCCCAAGTCATCTAAACACAGATTGTAGAGATTGTATGTTTGTGTGAAGAACAGACAAGATGTATTACTCACTGATAATCTTGGATTACTGGTATATTTGGTAGATTACTGACAGAACCGAAGACTTTCCCTTCACTCTGCTCCACGTGTATATATTATATACTTACAACTGCAGAAAATATTGAGAGACCATTCCAAAGTTTTCATTTAATCAGAATTTCTAGATGTATTGTGGCCATTCCAGACCAGTGTCTATTGAATTTCAACAAAATCAAACCTCAAGACTGACAAAGTCATCCAACAGCAATGTGAAAGACTGACAGCATGACAATACAGATGAAAACTGATGTTAACCCGAAAAGATTCAGAGCATATTTTCTGTTATTTTTACCTGTTTATCAAGTTTACATTTTATGCAAATTAATGCAAACTTTTTTTAATTTAGAAAACAGCTATAATATGAATAAATAATATTATATTATATAATATTATAAGTTATATTTATTTATGGTTATAAATGTAAAATATTTGTAGTTCAGTTCTGCCTCTGTTGCTTGCTATATAAATCACAGTTTAAACCATCAACAATTTCCTCATCTCACCTAAGCTGTTACCTGGCCAAGCCTGACACGCATCCCTGAAAAACAAAGAAAGTGTTGTTGTTTTATAGACGCTTGGTTTGTGCAACAAACAGAAGATGAAATGGATTAAGGAATTTACCCGTTATTCAGTCCTGACATGCTGAGTTTACTTTGGCAACCTGTAATACAGCAGTACATTTATATGTATTACTACAGTGTTATGGTATCTGCTCCAGAGCGCTCATGTTTCGTCTTGTCTCTTTCTGCGTGTGCAGGGATATACTCAGGGTCGGAGTGACACTAGCAGGTCATCAGAAGAAGATCCTCAACAGCGTTCAGATGATGAGGGCCCAGATGAACCAGATCCAGTCTGTAGAAGTTTGACCTCCAGTGTTTCGGTTAGACCGGGAGAAGAGTACAAGAGGAGGTTTGGGGTCCTTGTGAAGGGAGGAGACGGCCACCACAAACCCAGAGCCTGATTTATCTTCCGGACCACCTGCCCCCTCCTCCAAAGACACTCTCGTTCTCCATTTGTGTCATCAGAAACCCTTGTTAACCCCCAGCTATCCTAACGGACCCGGGAAAGCTGCATTTGGAAGACGTGATCACAACTTCCGTTTAGCTTTAGCCTCCATCAGTCACAGGATGTCCGTTCAATCAGCCAGCAATAGGCTCCACCCCTTGTCCCTTCAAATCTCTTGTTTTTTTGCAATTTTCCTCTTTTTTGTTTGTTTGTCGTTTTATTCCGTCTTCTTTTTTTTAAGAGTTTTTGTAAAGAATTTTTAAAGCTATCAGAACACAAGGAATCTATATAAAATATATATAGATCGGTGTAAAATTGTGGACTGAAAACTAGGTGAATCGAAAGGCTACCCTTTAAAAGGGCAATAAAGAAATGGGAGATAAAAACTTTGCCCCTTCTGAGATTTTCTTTATAATATATTGCGGTGAGTAGGAATAATGACTGTCTGCTCAACGGCAACCTGCGGGATCGTAATCCCTCTCCTCCCGATGACAGCCGAAGGAAAAGACTGGGAACACCATGAAATGGAACTTCCTTTTGGCAGCAGTAACTGCCTTGAAGAAAATACAAGACTTCAGTCGTTTTTGCAGTTGAAATGACTTCAACCTGTACGAACACAAGTCTACTCAAACAGGTTTTCTCGTTCACAGTGTTGAATTCGTGATGAAGATTTCTCATTGCTTGTGGGGGAAATGAAATATTCTACAGATGTCACCACAGCCTGCCAAATAGACCATCATTCCTTTGTACCTCGTTCTGTACATATCAGATCCGCTTGACATTGTGAGGTCATCATCCTGATGTAGTCAAACATTTTAGTTTCAGCATTAGATGGATTTGACGTTTGATGAATTTGCTTTCGGATGCGTAGTCTCCCATAGTCTTCCTCCTTTTTACAATTTGGTCATGGGCTGAGATGGTTTAGTTTGAAAAACTGCATCTGAGAATACCCCCTTCACAGCGATATGTTTTTCATGAAAAGCATCTAGAAGGACCCTGCGTGCATTGGTGTGGTCTTCCCCTCGTCTAGCCATGTGTGAGTGTGAGACCTGCGTGGTACAAAACTCTGATTTCACAAAAAGCTTGGATTTGATACACTTTGCAGATCACTGTGCTGATCTATATATTTTTGCCACCAAAATGTGTTGAGAAAGATGTTTTATAATGAGCTAGTAGGGGTTTTACTATCTGATAAAGTATGCAGTTATAGGACATTTCCAAAATACGTGATGTCTATTGTTGAGCATAGTTTTATATGAGGATACTGTCAAATGTTTCTGAAACGGTACATTCTCTAGTGTGTGTCAACCAAGACACAATATAAAAGAAACGGTAGGTAGAAGTATGTCATCTAGTCGGCTTATGGTATTGAACTGAAATTTTAGAGGCCATTTAAAGAACAAATCCCACAGTAACGGCGAAATATTGTAAACTAGTAGTTCCTGTGTAGATGTGTATAGGATTTATTTTGTTATTTACAAAAAAACACAATCCCTGCAAATATACTTCCACAATACTCTCTTTTCTCCTTGGTGTACAACAAATGAAACTATGTATATAACAATCAAGCAGAACCACCCCCCCAGAGAGAAGCTGTGTCAGAATTTAGTGTACAGAATCATTTTTATGTCATATTGAGAGTCGCTATTGTTAATGTTCCATTTGGGCTTTTGTTTTGTACAAGAATGGACTGCAATACAGTCATCCTGACAAGAGGCTTCATGACTGGAGCGTGTGTGAGTTGTGCGTGTGTTTGCACATGCAAGTACATCCATGTACCAGCATTGAGGACACTGGGGTTAACAGTATACCTGCTCAGCTGATGAGGGGCTCACTTTATTCCATAACCTCAGGGTTGACATGCGTCTTTATAGTGCTTTAAAAGCATGTGTTCAGCGCGGTACTGTGAGATCACATCAGCACAGGTCAAATCTACAGACGGATCCACCTCATTCAATCTCAACAGTTCTTATCAAGCGGTCTATGTTTGACCGATCTCTGTTCTTCCCATTACACAATGCTTCCGATAGAAGACTCAGTTCAGTTTTTCCCAGCTGTGCCGTGTTAGGGCATGAAGTACCAGCCTTAGTGAATATTTAGTAGGAAAATCGTCCTGTTAAGATACACAACCTGAACTTCCTCACTTTCTGTCATTTTCCCTTAGCCTGACTGTTACCAAAATGTCCTGTGAGTATCGGCTCTCTGTAATCTTTATAACTTTTATGATAAGAGCAAGAAGCTACAATGACAAGGAATATGATTGATGGTCACTGCTGGACCCGACACTGTTTTTTAACTAGATGCGATGTGAAAGGTTTCCAAAATCACAGCTATTAATATACAGAGGTATACGTGAAGGTAGAATTTGGATCACTGACATTTTTCTTTTGCCTGTGAATTTACAATGTTGAAAAACAATATTAGTCTAGCGCTAAACGACACCACAAAAACTATTGATTTAACCCTCCCATTGCAAGAATTGATGACAACCCGACACTCTTAAAAAAAGACAAAAGGTTCTTCACAGCGATAACATAAAAAAAAACATTGACTTTGCAAGAACCATTTCTTTCTTATTTTTAGAATCTTTCTTTACTACAAAGAAGGTTCTTCGGATGTTTAAGATTCTTCATGAAGTAATTTGGCCATAAATGATTCTTCTATGGCATCACGAAGCACATGTTCGTGTAGTTATTTTTTGTGTTATTGCTCTTGGTGAATGTAAAGCATGTTGTGAACCTGTTAAAAGTTTCATCTCATTTAAACTGAAGCTCAACTAAAAAACACCTTTAACATTCAAAACACACAATTATGTAAACTGCGGAAAATGGGTTGCTTCATATCTGGTTAAGACACGTTGTATGTGGGAGTGAAAGACAGATGGAGACAGAAGGATGCTCTCACATCATAAAACTTCAATGATGGTGCCAGCGGTCTAGCAGTTACTTTAACCTGTCTGTCCAGCACACGTTTTCAATATTCAAAGGCTTTTCAGTATCAGCACTGCCCTCTTACGAATCTCTCGTCTTCCTGGGAATAACAATTCACACTCACATGTCAACCCCAGTCACTCACATAGTCTATAAATCGACCGCTCGCCTGTGCATAGTGTGCATGGTTAACTATGTTTGGATACGACTGGTCTTAAAGCTGGGAAAGGTTCAACTTCATGACGTCGGTTTAGTGATGTTTACAGGTGCTGCAAGTCACTGCGTGTTTGAAATCCGCAGGATTAACAAACCTCCGAAAGAAATCCTGAACGGATGGGATCCCGTAAATTACATCTGGGCTCAGTTTATGTTATTTCATAAATATACTTTGGCGCTGTTTGAACAAAAGGTTTTTTTTTCTTGCAGTTTGGCAGTGATGATCACATGGGTTTCTGGCACTTGGTAGGCCTACAGAGCGATCATGAAGGAACATTAGCAGTCAACGAGCCTTGCTGTCTGTTGTGATTTGTTGGGAGATATGTATTCGTTGAAGGATTATGACACGCTCAGCAGCAATACACGTTTGATACATTGCGTTTGCTTTCACGAACCTTTATTTACAAAGAAATATGTCATGGCCACGGTCTCGCGTTTTCCCACTGTCTTCAACCGCAGCTGCCGAAGTTTATTTCTCGGTAGGGGACTAATTACTTCATATGTCTCCCTCACTCATTCTGCTGTTTAACAGAACACCGTAGACCACATACAAATGAGACGTGGCGTCGAGGGTGTGAAAGAACCCAATGCGGAGTGATTTAGCACTTACTGTTTTTGTATTTCACCTTAAACGCGTACACCACAACCGATTCAGTATTTCTTTTATAAAACTGAATCATTTCTTCAGATGGGTTCAATTGGTTGGCGAGCAAAAACGTCGGCACAGGACCGCGCACCAAAGCTCTCTGTTGAAAGCTGGGTACAGCGAGCTGTGTTCAACACATGCTCACAGCTACTGGTAAATACCAATGAAAATCCGTTATTATGATGACTGTGAACGTAAATACAAGCTGGCTCTAGCTCATTATCATTGGTCCACATTTCTGCCTACTGCATCCTCCACATACGATGAGAAGTTGGGTTCAGATAGAAAATGGCTCCCCTGAGCAGCGCTGTTTCTGCCTGTTGGGCTGCAGCACCCCCTGGTGTTAGGAAGGTAGTAGTGCGGGAATGCTGTGATTCTTCCACACGTTTCTTAGCCACAGTTTTTGGGTTGCCGTCATCACACTAGCCCAAATAGAGCACTGCCCACCTGGACCACTGTGACAGAGATAGGGGTCCTGTTTCGCTGTATAAAATGTATATTTGACTGTAACCCTGTGAACGATGTAACAATTTCATTATTTGTAATATTGTTATTGGTTTATTTTCTAAAAATGGAAAAAGCCCAAGTTGACTCTCCTCATTAAAAAAATGAAACGAGATCTGTTTTCCAACTGTGTGCATTCTGTCCGTTTAAGTTATTTATGTTGTACACCATAAACAGAACTGCTTAGAGGGATAGTTCCACCAAAAATAGAAATTCTGTTATTTATTTTCTGTTAAATTTGTTATTCACCCTTAAGTTGTTCCAAACCTGTAAACAGTTGTTTATTCTGTTGAATAATATTTTGTATTTGGAAGAATGTTAGCAACTGGCCGTGTAAGACATCATTGACTACCATTGCACGATTAAAGTTTACTTTCATAATTCTTCAAAATATTTTGTGTTCAACAGGACAGAACAAACAAACAATCCTTTAAAGGAATACTTCACCTTTCTCAAAATATTGTCTTTAGTGTTCTGCAAAAGAAAAAACGTCATACAGGTTTGGAAAAGACATGATGACAGAATTGGCCTTTTACACGACATGCTAAACTCAGTCAAATCACCCTAACAGCAATAAAATAAAACAACTATACATATATAGTTCACATTCTAGGCATTTTTACGCCTCAGATCATTCCTCATGATACGAGCCTTTATTCTACAGTCTTTGTACTCGTGTTCCTGTGGGCTGTTTGGGTCTGAACAAAGTGCACTAGTCTGTATGGCCCCTCCTGCTGTTCTTTCCGACTGGATCCCGGTGTCTCCGCGCGGCTCACTCTGCATCGGAGACCTCGTTAACGGGCCGACGTGTGAAAGCCTCGCGACCTCTCGCTGACCTCGCCGAGACTGGCATGCGAAAAGACGCAGCTCCTGCGAGGAGAAGTGGGAGTTCAGGAGTTCAGTGTGGAACCCGCTGACAATCCAACAGTTCTTCTCCTTTAATCCCAGCCATCCTTGCTACCCCCTTTACGCCCTGTTAACCACCGCCACCACGGGCTCAACGGGAAAAGCACCAGCGCCAGACCCTCATCAGAACGGGGCCGAAGCCCAGTGATCATCTTTCACCGCCAGTGCACATGAGAGTGATCAGAGTAGAAGTGAATTCCCCCAAAAATATCTAGATTAATGGAAACGCCCTTCGCTTTCATTCATGCTATTGTTGTTGATGGTGCCTGCTAACCACACGTCATTTCGTTTAAATCACATTTTTTATAGTTCATGCTGTGGTCATGCTAAGCAAACTACAAATCCATGTAAATATTGTCCATGTGTGGTTCTGTGTGATGGATTTGAATGGCTGCTCCCTGCTAGCTAATCTTCATTGATCTACGCTAGCATGCATTCATCGTTCCACGTGTGTTTCCACAGATATTTAAAAGAGTATTAGGTCAATCAAAGTGCTATCAGTGATGCTTTGAGCTTTCCTGGCTGTGTGGTGTGCGGCTAACGCAAACTGTGAGGCAAATTTAGTGGCCAGGTCATACTGTGAATATCAATCTGTCATTAGTGGAAGCCATAGAAAATACAATTTGTATTTTAGGCGAATCATCTCATGCCAAGAAGACTTGTTGCCACATGCCAACAATTCTTGTGTTCTGTCGATGGTCAAGTTCATCACAATTTCTTTACGATGTGACCAATTTAGATACTTGAGATTATAAAGAAAGATTATTCATGAGAAATAGGCTAGACAATATTGCATGAGTTGTATGACAGACAGTATGCAATTGCATACTTTTTAAATGCCATAAAATTCAACATTCTGAGGTGAGAAATTACATTTTAATATGTATACTGTATACAATTTACATAGATATTAAACAAACACTATACTATAGTTTATATAATAAAGTAATAGTCTATTAAAAATTCTAATCTGAGCTACTGATAGCTACATACAGTATATACTGTATTTTTAATAGTTTAAAAATGTAACCTATAATAATGTAAACATAAACACAGCTGGGAGAGGAATGGCATTGGTCAGGTGTGGAAAAAACTTCTCATGCGGGCAAATTGGTGAATCAGCATGCAAGCGTGCAAACAGCTGGTTACATTAAAACTTAAGCCATATAGAGTCATAAATACTCCAAATGTGTGCACGGAATGTGTGACTGGATTGTTCTGTTGACATCAGAAAAACATAAATATATTGGATAAAATAAATAAGATGTTCATGAGGTATTAATGAATTAATGAGGTATAAATTTGCATTGTTAGTATTCCAAATTTTACTGATTTGATCACATAGTAGATCAATAATAATCAAAATATTACTTAAGTTCTAAATTGTTTTGTATCATATCTACAAATAAAAAAAGGCGCCACTTAAATAGACTTATATTGCCAATTTAGAAAAGTAATTATTTCATGAAAAAAACAATAAATAACATTAAAGGCAAGAAATGTCATTTAAATGTGTTTTACATCAAGAAATAAAGCACACCGGTCGATACTATTATTATAACCAGGAAAATTATTAATAAGAAGTGAATCAAAACATCTAATTCCAAAAACAATTACATATATTTTGCAAAATATTTTTTATAAATATAAATTTTATGTTCATAATTTTTAGATCAAACTGTAGATGCATGCCCACAAGCAGAAAAATGCTTTTTGCCCTGCATAAGTTTCAGCAAATCTACTCTGCCATTCTCTGCTTGGTTCAAACACAGTACAAAACGCTGTTGCCTATTATAATTATGCAGTGTAATTTGTCTTTATGTAATGCACTATAGAACAGGCAGTATAGGTGTGATGTATCATGCAAGTACATAAATTATTTATGTTTACCAAAGAGTCGTCCAGTTAAAATGATGAACTGGGCGGAGGAAGGTATTTCCATAATTGTTTGAAGAAAAACAATCACTTCCGTCCAAACACCAGATTCCAGCTCTATTTCATCCACAGTATGAACAACAGCTTTCAACAGAAGCAGCAAATGGTTAGCTTTATGCGGAACAGATCCACGAGGGGAATGCACACACATTTATTTATAATATAGAGTATAGATACACTTGAGGATATATAAAGATGTATTTAACAAGATCTGCTCTTTTCTTTTGATATGTACTTTAAAATGATAACAAATATTTAAATCCTGAAAGATCTATCTCGGCATTCTTAAAATAGAGGGACTGAAGGAGGAACTTCATTCAAGCCAGAGATTTCGATGTTCTACTGTTGATTTTGAGCAAATTTGCCCCAAACATACAATTTGCCAGAAAGGAAAAGAGTGCCATGATCCTCATAATAGGAAAGACAGAAAAACTGTATTATTATAATGGAGTTTAGACAATATGTCATACTTTAGCATGTGAAATATTATAAACACAAGGAAGGGAATTACTTAAATGCTTTTCATAAAAAAGATAGATAGATATCTAATGGTATTAAACAAAATACAAAGTGGCTTTCTGAATGAATTGTGTATAATGGATAAGGATTTGTATCACAGAAAGCTCATTTCAGGGCTGCCGAAATGGAAACACAAAATGTTTCACTGTCAAAAAGATGTCAAAAGATATTTAGTGCTGCGTGCTACAGGCAGTAATGCTTTCAAATGAAAACATCTGACTACCATTTACAGCACCGCATACATAAATTCTTCCCTGGTCGACACGGTTGTGTCTGAGCTGCTGTGGGTGACCTATTTAACACTGTGAAGTATGGGATGCGCTTCTTACAGAAAGTTCCTCTACGGGCAGATAGCATCGTGCCTGACCTACTTAACACTATGAACTCTAGGTCGTGGGGACACACGCATGCGCACATGTACAAAGAATGACTACAAACAACTGAGAGAGTCATTACAGCACAAATATTATCACAACACAAGACCCACAGCACAATGACATATAAGAGGTATCTGCCAATAAATGATCTTTAAATATCATATCCCTCCTGAAAAAACAATACAAATTCTTTTTTTAATACAAATGCTGTTTTAAACCATTAGCTATTTACCGTCAAATTTATAACAAAATGATGGCCATTATTCCAGTAAGATTGCTGTGCTACTGGTTCCTTTCTGGCAGACAATGTCCCATTAAAACAATTTAACACATCACCACAGAAACCAATATAGTTTCCAATAAACCAATGCAATTCCGATGATATCAATTATGACGAATATGATAGCATATCCCACCGAAACAAAGAAATATTGGAGAACGAGAGGGAAACGTTTTATATTATCAAAGTCACAAGTGTTGTGGTTAAAAAAGAGAGTATTTCGCCATCTAGTGGAGATGTTTCTGTAGTACAAAAGGGAAATGACATGGATCAAGACAGTCAGCTGTTTACTTAAATCTATTTGTCTGGTCAGAACGTAAAATTGTTAAATATTTTATTAAATGTGAGACATTAATCACATCCCACTTTACTTACGTGAGACATTGCCAAGCTGACTTTATCCGTTGGAAAAATGACTTGATTGTGAAGTAGGCCTATGGCGTGACGTGGCGTCTCGCTGAGTGATCAGCTCATGAAATCAAGTCCCGCGAGATTTACTAACATGTCCTGAAACAACATTCCCACCAAGTTCATCCTCCACAGCATCTCAACATATCCGAATATAAGTATTTTAAACATATCCTTATTTGCCATTATTAATGATAAATGGCATTTTAACACAACACAGGCCACACCCTAGAAAGGCCGCATTCTTATTTGCAACAAGGCCTAGAATGTCCGATGTGGATAAACTTGGACGTCATGAACAGATCCCAACGCTTTTGTATTAAATAATGGCGGCGTGCAGTGATATTCTCTTATAAACTCATTTTTTTGTGCCTTTGCGGTTGTGATATTAGGGTTTGGGGTGAAGTGAGATGTTGGTTAGCCACATATGTACGTACGACTTCTTTTGATACACGCAGTCTGTGTGATGAAAGTCGTTGTGGGTGACACGAAAACAGAGGAAACAACGTGTCCACCAGCACGAACCAATATATTACATTTCGTGACCATATCACGAACTGCCGTGAGACTGAACCATGGATGATGCAAGAAGATGAGGCATCTTCGGTAGGCCTAATACTTAAAGTACATTTAGCAAAGAAAATCTGATTTTTTTAATAAAAACCTTATGGAAATAAGCATTTAGCTCAAATATAACACCGCCCATGTAATCTATATAGTTAATTGTATTGTGTTTGTTTACACAAGCATATGTTTTGATCATAACTTAAATTAGGTGTCTGTGTGATTATAATGAAGGCATTTCTAGTTAACTTCGACAGAAATCTTCTGTTTAGTACACAGGCAACAATAAACAACATGTGGATCCTGTGAATCTCATGCAGCTTGTAGTTCCTCCATTGACCAGCGGATGGCAGTACCGTTATAAACTACTGAACTTGCAAATCCTTGGCTAGTCTCAGAAAAGCAATGTTGGATTTTTTTTTCTTTCATTTGTCCTGTTTTGATTTTTTTAACAGTGCCTTGAACCACACCATGTAACCTATGTGAAAAAAATGCCCTCAAAAACTTTGTAAATCTTTCAGTAAGACCCCCCCTGCCCATTACGTTTCAGTAAATGGAATCCACAGAAGGAGAGGAGATGTTTTCTGAAGCGTAGCATAGACATCGGTCGTATACGACAGATGAATTTAAGAGATACAAGAGAAATGTGTTTTGTTTAAATCAGTGCTACATATTTGATGTTTTTACTATGTATATTTTTTATTGCACGATTTTGCTTAATGTTCATGTAACAAACAAATCTTTCCTAGGAACTGTCTTTCTGTTTTCTTTAGCGTGGGTTATTTGCTTTTTTCAGTAGTTTTTCTTTAATTTATCTTTGAAATATTTCTAAAATGTTTTGGTAAATCAATCAGTTGTATACAATTGATCGATACAAAGTATACAATCGATTGGCAGTTCTATTAATAGTATAAAAATATGTATTTCTTTGCTGCTTCGGTTTCATTCGGTGGAGTTAAGCTCTTAAATTTTTAATGCTGCATTTTGCTGAATAGGCACAACATCAGTTGTGTTTGAACTTGATACCTCGATCCGGTTGATTTCATCCAAGAGAGCAGACTCCCTGGATGATTTAAAGATGGAGTGTTGCTTCTTTGACTCACATTCTGTCCTTCATCAGTCAATCACGGAGGTGATAGAGGCGTCTGTAAAAGACAGAATCACTCCTGTATTAATCAGTCTGATGTTGATCAATTCATCTGCATCCCACTTTTAAATCATCTTTTCTCAAACCCTTTTTAGGCTGAGTGATGCCTGGCCACCTTGAGAGTAGGAATGGCCCCTGTTGGAGCTGTTATTGGTGGTATTGTTCTGGCGGAGAAATGGGCAGGACCCAGAGGGGACGGCTGATTCATCCGGCAGAGGCTAGAGAGCCCATTGGTCAAGGAAGTTATGAGGAAAACACTAGATTTGTGTCTGTCTTACACACTTGTCTTCCCCAAGGGCGGTGACTTTGAGAACAAACATCATTACCAGCCAATAACCTGTACCCAATGGATAGCAATGTATGTTGCTTTATGGATCCAATCTATCACAATAAAATGACATTATTTTTTTCAAACCTTGATCTATGGGTAAACTTTCTCTAACATTGCTGTTTGGCAGAGCTTCTTGTTTTTTAACAGGTGGCATCACAAATGTTACAGGTTTGAAATCTCTAGGGCATGTGTTTGAATGAACTACTGAAATGCACAGCTTTCAATGACTTGTTTAATGCATAGTTCATGCAAATCTTGGTATAAAATGAAATTGGCAGATGCAGTTAAATCAGATATATCCCAGCTTTGAGTCAGCACAGAGACACACGTGGTCACACAACATCCTGCGGTTCGATATCTCTCTCTGTCATCCCTGTTTCTCTGGATTTATCTGAGAGCACACAGCTGTGTTTTTCTGTTCAACAGTAAAATGGCTGTCTCGTATCAGCGAGTTCTCGCCCTTAAAGGCTGATTCGCATTCATTCAGCTGGGCTTTTTACTCAAGCAGCTGTGCGAACCAAACAAACAACTCACGAGAGAGTCTTTGCTTTATACCTTTTGGGGACTTGTTGGGACTGTAAGTGATAGTGATGTAGTATTCTTTTGCATTAATACAGCCAATTATTTACTTGTGGCATTTATGTCATATTTGTATGATTTTCTACTATCAGATTTACTAGTTCAGTTAAAATGTTAAGATTGAATATTTTGAATACAGAACTATTAACGTGAAAATGTGGGCAGGTAATGTCTTCGGGTTTCTGACATCAGAAATTTTTCTAAAATTGGCTAATTGTTAGGGCTGACAAAGTTAAATCGTGACTAATCGTATACAAAATAAAAGTTTTTGTTTACATCCAATATGTGTATGTACTGTGCATTATAATTATGTAAACACACACATGCATTTACAATTATATAATGTATAAATATTTCATATATCATTTTTCGTAAATATTTCCATGCATGTGTGTGTATTTTTATATACATAATTATTTTGCACAGTACACACACACATATTATGTAAACAAAAACTGTAAACAAAAAATATCTACACGACGCTGTCCAGCACAGTACGAAAAATATGTCGTCGTGTTGACACAGGCAAGAGATCATGCGGGCGTTACAAAGATTGTAGAAAGAGCGATATATTTATTACATAAAATAAAAGGCCTGTGTAATTTAAGTATAAAAAGAAAGAAGGATAAAAGTCAGGTGGAGCTAGGACATGCGTTAATATTTTAAAGACTTTCCAGCAGAGAGTTAGGACCTGCTTTTAGCGGAGATACTTTCCAGCAGAGAGACGTTGGAGAGAAAGATCGTTTCCCGAGGAGGTTGCTTTGATTCGGATCAGTCTGTGAGTATTAGTTTTCTGTTTGTTAGAACCAAGATATAATGTTTTGTTGTGATATTAGCTGTGTGACGGAGCAGTTTTGACCGTCATTGTTTATCTGTACCCGCTTTTAGACCGTAGGCTACACATCCAGACACGAGAGAGAGAGAGAGAGAGCGGAAACGCGCGCTGTAGAGTTGTTTGTCCGTTTATGGCTGCTGTACAAAACATGGCGGCAAAATCAATGTATGTAGATCCGCTCTGCATGTTCATATAACTAGTTATTACAAACACACCGGTTCATTTCTTGAGGTCTTTATACACCTCTGAAGAAGTAGTTTTGTATATTATATTGCATTTCTGTCAATAGATCGTCTAAAAAAACCTGCATTGTTTCTTTAATCCGCATACTTTACAACACTTTACCTGTACTTTAAAATTAAGTCAAACTAATTTTGTCATTATATGGACAGCGTAACTCTTCACTCTCGAACTTTAAAAATCTCTTATTTTAAAATATGTCTCTCTGGCTTTTACTCTATTCCTAATTATTTTAGTAACCTTGTAGACTACGCTCTTACAAATGATATCATGATGGAAAGATTGGGATCCTTCCTGAATAATAGAGAGCAAAATAAGATAATCAAAACAAAAACCTTTAGAGTAGGCCTACCACACTACTCTACTACAATATACTAATATTCGTTTTATGTGTCTAATATTCGTTTTATGTGTCTAATGACAGTATGTTTAACACTATACAGTATGTCACCCAAGATCCTGTTGCGGGAGATGACGCCTCTCAGCCCACTGCGATACTGGGTGGTCGAGATGTACCAACCAGCACTGTGATCTCATTACATTTTTTATCAAGTGTAGCACAGCTCAAAGTCCCCATCACTGTCAGCCCGTCCTTCCACTCGTTGTCTCTCCCCTGCTGAATTGACATCATTGACGTTTTCTCCCAGCCGAGGGGCCGTCTTTGATGTGACATGGATAAAGGTCTGCGCGTGTCCTTTCTCGACAGTGATTGACTTGATGTATGTGTCACCCCCAAAGAGGGTTTCTTTCCTGCCACGTGAAAAGGCAGCGGAATACTAAATCACAGCGATACATCCACGTCACATCTTGCACATGGGGGTTATTATCTCCTTAGCAACCCACCTGCTGTGTCATTTTAGGGCTGATCCCAAACCAGCCAATATTTAAAAGAGTTTAATCCGAGCATAATTCTGATTTGGCTGTTTTACTTCAAAAGAAAGGGAAAATTTGGATTTGCTATGTGTCACCAAGGTTGTTTTTAATAGATTACACACACAAGTGGCATTTAGAGATTTCATCTCATTACTGTTCAAGGATAATTACTTTAAATCAGTAAGTCACTCTAATAAAGGGTTGAGAGAGGTGAAGGTGGTGGAGATTTATATTTCTGGTTTATTTCTAGCCGGTGCCCTGCAGCTTCCTCATTGCCTGCTCTCTGCCCGCATGGCTGGTAGCTGCATGTTAATGATGCTGTTTTTTCATTCCATCACTTCCGCTGACCTTTTGACCCTGTCAGCAGAGTCATTTTGGGGTAAAAATATCTAAACGGTGGTACTGTAAGACAAGGTGCATTTACGATCATCTACAATTTTTAATAGCCGAATATGTTTGTATTATGCTTAAAAAAAATAAGACAACAAACAAAGAATTGTCATCAAACTTTTAATGCCAAATGAAGTAATAAGAGTGACAAAATGTTTTTTGCTTTTTATAAACTTTATTGTTACTTTTTAACTGTTTTTATCTAATTTTATTTTGATTCAGATGTAAATGTACAATCTGTAAAATGGCGGGTCATTTTCATCCCAGCGCCGGATCAAAAATTAACACAGAAATTGTATTCTATTTGACCCAACTATGTGTTAAAACAACTTGGCACAAAAATAACGATTAAGAATTGGCACAAAAACTGTAGATTAAAAACGTACGAATACACAAAAGATCCTTAAATGGTAAAACATCCACAGCTTTGGTGGAGTTTGAAGCTCTCTCAGTTCTGCATTAGGAGGACAGAGCTCCGTTTCGAGGATAATTTGGCAGACATATGTGCAGGGAGCCAGAGTGCCAGATCCCTCACAGGCAGATCTGAGATCAGGTGCCAAGATCACAGTGACTGTCCAGCCACTCTCAACTTATTTTGGCTCTTAAACATGCACTACAGTTGCCAAATCTATGTATTTATAGACCCTCATTGTAGGTGTTATTTTTGTTATGCAGTACCTTTTAAATCCTGTAACTTTAAAAAATGAAAATGCAGCTGTAGTTAAAGTATTTTCATAACAGACTTGCAGAAATATGCTGTGGTCAAGCTTGGGCATGTGAACTTTATTCATTCTGGAATGATTGCGTAGAAATGGTTGTCAGCTTGAACTCGATTTTCAAGTTGTAATAGGGCTTCTGTCATTAGAATTTATTATTTATATCCAATATATTATATTATATCAATACATCCATATGTTATGTGGACATAAAGTGTATTGCATAATGACTTCACATTTGATACAAAGGCATTAAATTAATTCAAAATGCATTTGCAGTGTAGTAAATCATCTCAGTGTGTATGGCCGTTTTTTTAATCCAAACAGATGCTGGTGTTATTCACCTCCTGGGCTCGCCGTGATCTCAGCTATGGCTCCGGATATGTGCTCTGTTTGTCTACGGTCCATTGAGACTCATCTCAGAGCAGCTAGATAAAGTATATTCCCACTAGTCATTAAATGAGTGCCCGTGTGAATCGCCACAGCACAGATGGAAAGAGAAACAGAAGAGTGTGTGACAGAGTTCTCAATGGAGTGTGAACAGGTAAACGCTTTCAACATGTAAGCATCTTCCGGATATCTGTCAGTAATTTCTCATTGGAAGCAGGACATGGTATGCTGGTGTTAATTACATGCCTGTTTGCTAACATCTAATTTAGTGAGACAGCGAAGGAGAAGGAAATAGAGAGCAGCTGAACGTTAAAGAACCGAAAGTGAATAATGGTGTGTCACGGGGCACTAACAGCTCGTGGGCAAAAAAACCCTCCAATCCCACAACTAAAAGGGCTGCACCAGAGACAAATTGGATTAGCCAAGTGAAGCGAAGCAGTCATGGAGTGAGTGTGTGTGTGGGGGTCAGGTTTAGCTATCTGTGCGTGTGTGTGTCCACAATGTGTCACTACTTTATTTTAGCCAGTGCTACTGTATGTTGGTTCAGTATGTGAGTGTTGAAGGCCTGTGATAGGCGGATTAGCCATCATTAATTGTCAATGTGTCTTATGTTACACAGATAATGGTGCTTAAAAGGTTTTGGTTTCCACAAAAAAATAGTTCCGTCAAATGTTCTTTAAAGAACTGTAATTATCTTACTTTTTTATCATCTGAAGAACCTTTTTTTCCACAAAGAACCTTTTTTAAAACAGAAAGGTTCTTCAAATGTAAAAGGTTCTTTATGGAACCAAACGGTTCTTCTGTGGCATCAAAGAACCCTTTGAAGCACCTCTTTTAAAGAGTGTATGTGTTAAGTGGCTCGTTCTCATGTTTTTAGACTTGTAGAGTTTCAGAGAGAAATGCAGCTTGCCCTTGCAAAATTCACTGTTGTGATGTGGGTGGTTGCCGAAAGTGTTGTGAGTGGTTTTAAATGCCTTGTAGTGTGGTTGTTAGGGTGTTCTAAGTGGTTGCTAGGGTATAGTTAAGTGTGTCCACCCCAGCCCAAGTCAATATTCTGATGTAGAATGATTAAAACACTGGATGTTGCCGAATCTATTGGCTATCAGTTTCTGGCAGTCGTCCCTACTGCCCGTTTGCATTAAGTTAAAGAAGTAGTTCACTTCAAAATTTGCCCCCATTGACTTTCCATAGTAGGATTAGAAATTACTATGGCAAGTGAATGAGGGCAAATTTTGAAGTGAACTGCTCTTTAAGGTTATTTTATTATTGTTCCGTCTCATTATAAATGAATGAGGTCTGGTTTCTTTGGAGCTACAAATGGCATGCAGTCTAAATACTATTGTGAGTATTGTGAATATCGAATATTGTTAAAAATTAAGATTAATGTGCCAAAGAGAACACATTTTCACTTCAACCTTACATTTAACTAGCACAAAACAATGCAGCATTAAGAAAACGACAATATCAAGTGTCGCATGTGTGGAAAGAGACACAGGAGTGGTTGATGGTTTAGTTGTCAGAAAACCGATATTAAACTAAATTCAATCATTTGCAAGACAATCATGACACAGGGGATAGCACAGCAAATCTCTTCATTGCCTTTAAGGGATAGTTCACCCCAAAATTGTAATTCTGTCATTACTCAGCCTGGTAGTTCCAAACCTGTATACATTTCTTTGTGCAGTTGAACACAAAAAATATATATGGAAGAATGTTAGCAACTGACAGTGCTGGGACAGTGACCACCATAGGAGGAAAAATAATTGTAATTTCTTTGTTCTGCTGAACACAATGTAGATATTATGAGGAATGATATATAAGGAGGAATTCCAAATATCTTTTCTTTTGTTCAAACAAACAAAGAAATGTTACGGGTTTGGAACAACTAGCGTGAGTAAATCATGACAGAATATACAGTTTTCTTTTTAAGCAGATTTTATTAAATAAATATTTGTAATTGTCACTGGGTATTTCTTACTGTGTTTTTGTGGTTCTATCCAAATCATGCTTTTTTAAATTGGGGTACAGTTCAACACCTATATATCTAAATATTGAGTAGATCCTGAGATACTTGCTAGTAATACAAGAAAGCCTTTAACATTATGCTTAAAATTCCCGAAAAAATGAATGAGCTAGATTAGAAATAAACCTGTCTTCCCGGGATATCCAAGTGTTCATTAAAACTGGTTAAACATCAGAGAAATTTAACCTCAAATCACATATTATGTCTTTCTAAGCAGTTAGAACCGGTACCTCTATCACCAGCTCAGTAGCAGCACCTCTGGGAGACTCAGAGCTGTTGAGGTGAAGCCCCAGACTGTGTGCTTACCACAGTGAAGCAGAGAAATTAGCATTCCTTACCATACCTGTCTGCTGCTGTCACATGCTCTCATTTCTATCACCTCCATTGTATTACATTGTGCTAAAATTCATAAGGCCCTGTACAAAAATGATTCACCGGCATTGTAAAATACCTATTTAGAGCAAAATCAGTGTGTAAAAGACCGTCCTAAAATCCCTCTGAATGAAAAACTCTTGCTTTCACAGGCTATGGCTTTGGCCCGAAGCCACGCAGTTATTACCAGGAACAGCCCTGTACTTCTTTGAACTTTTATCTTTTACCGTATGAAATAAAACCTTTAAATTGCCAATATAATAAGGCAGTAAAATACCTGGACTATCACTATTTAGCCTCTGCAGCTGAAATGTAATAATGGGGCGGAGCACTTTTTATGACCTTTGATCTGTGAAAATGAGTTGTTCTGTATCCGTCACCTTCTGCTGGCAAGGCTAATGGCATGATAATTGAGCTCAATAGGCAGCGAAGCCTCTTTTGCCTTCACAGCATGGATGTATGGCAAGGCATCTTCAAAGTCAATGTGCGACGTTTCAGATATATATTCAAATAAATTGTCTGTTTTTCTGCTTTATTGCTAAATTTGCATATTGATTTTGCACGTTTCTTTCATTTCTTAAGTGCGTGAACACTGTGGCATGAGTTTAAAGTGCCAGTCCAAAAAATAATAACAATGTTAAATGTTAACATATTTGTTGTATTCACAGGTGCAAATAATAATAAATCAATTTTGGCTTACGCCACTGGGGGGCTTGAACATGCCCACTTACCTTTTTAACGTAACATTCTCATTAACGCTTCCAAAAACCGTTGCCTTGAAACCCCTCATGACGACGCAAAATAAAGTACCAAAGAAGCTGACATCTGCTGAAGACGAGAAAAACACGCAGCTCACTTTGATAGCCTCGTCATTATTTGGCTGTCACGCTCATATAAACGCCTCCCGTAATAGCACGGGTGTGAAGGATGCTGAGATGTGACTCGAGCAATACAAGACAAACTCAGACGACTTGCAAACCACAGCACGGCGGAGACGACAGAGGGGCAGGTGGCGAACAACGTGATGTGGAAATGAGAAACTAAATGGATCACACCTCCAGCTTGCCCTGTTTGTTTTATATATTTCTTCGCTTCTTCTCTCAAGGCGAATTGTGTCATTTTCGCCTCACTGTGTTCCTGTGATGAAGGGAGACGTTCCTCCCATTGAGATGTGGCACAGTAAAAGAGAGTGAGACAGTGCGTCCCTACCATGGTACAATCGATGCCGTACCGTCAAAATCTATACTTTTTATTTACTGCAGCTCCAGAACAGAAGACACTTATGATCACCACATGGAGCTGGGCTATTTTTCGAGGACTCCCAACATACAGTATTTGGGACTATTTATATTTTTTTATGACCCAGTGTTTTTGCTGACGATATAAAGGAACATGTGCTTTTTATTTGAAGATTACCTTTAATTTCCCCTTCTCTCATGGCTTGCAAATATGAGGACATACACTGTAAAGAACACATGAGATGTTTTAAGCTGCAATCTGCAACTTTTGCCTCACTATCCTGAGCCTGATCTTACAGGAATTTGTGACTATTTTTCAAAGTGGCTAATTTGTATGAATTCATGCTATGTGAGTCATACAAAAATTACTAAAACTAAAAATAAGCACCACTCCAAATCTCATTCATAAACCTTAATGCCACTGGGGAGTAGGGGGATCATATTTAAGAACATGAATGAAATCAAACTGATACAAAGTAGCCACATTGTGAAATAGTAACGAATGCCAGTGTTGCCATCGCTGTTTGAAATGATGAAATGAAATCAAATGATGTCAAACTGACATATAAAACGAATCTACCAGCTCAAATACGTTTACTGTTGTGAATTGGGGTAAGGAGACAGATTTATAAACATGTTTTTTGTTTGCTTGCAAATATGAGTTCTCCGGAGAAACATTGCGTTCCCGCACTACGTCCTGCTGTCCCGCTCTGTACATTAACAATGGAGTGGTTCATAGTAGATTCCCGCACCAATAAATTGTGAGCTAAACGTTGTTATAACACGTAATTCCTAACAGTCTAGTCTTCCTCAAAACCAGAACATAAATTGAGCTCTATATGAGCAAGCGACATGAACTTGTCCAAGGGACCCTATGCAAGGTTACACACTGTAGTTTTGGCAAATTTAGATATGCGAGATCACGCAAAAGCTTTCATGTCCTTAAAAGGGCTCCGTAGTATAATAAAAATTCCATCAGTACATCTTCTCTATGTTTAAGGTTTCATAAACATCTTAAATCTGATTTGCAACACTAGCTGTTCGGATAAAACCATATTTCATTTGATAGACGAAACCAAGCCAGTTCAGAACAAATAAAGTCATGAGAATTCCATGTTTATTGGCGAACAAATTAGCGTTTAAGAGGCTTCGCCTTCCAAGCACGTAAACAAAACCCAAGGTATTAGCTTGAGACACTATCTGTTTAGAAAGAGCTGACTGACACTTCCACTCAAACCCACTGCAAGAACATCTGTTCTGACATTATAACAGGAGTTCTTCTGTTTTCTCATTTCATCTGTTTTGTCTTTTCTCATTCAAACGGAACAGCGCTGACCTTGAGACAACAGTCTTCTCAGAGCTGTTAAGACAACAGTCCAAGCAAATCTGAAGTGTATCACACTCAGCTTTGGCACATTGGCATATTGGAAGGGGCATTAGTGCTGTTTGGTATCCACAGTGAGTACACAGAGAATGTAAATGGATTGTCAGAAGATGGAAGAGGTTGAATTTATGAATTTAGTAGGCAGATCATGATGCATTAATCTAAAGGGAACTGCACGCTACCAGATTGAAGTCTACATCTAGGCTGTTAAACAGCTCCAAATCACAGGTGATGTGAATGCTCCTGTAGATCATTTGTTTTTCAGACTCTTTGATAAATTTCTACTTTCAAATCTAGCCGACCATTTGTCAGGCATTGTAATTGATAACACAATACAGAAAACAAGAAACCATGAGTCTATACACTGTGTGTGTGTTTGTGCTGGGCGAGGACATTTTTTAGCGTGCGTTTATAATGCTTGACATGTATCTTGTGTGACAGGTGTGTTACTTCAGGCTTCTTTCTCACATGAAAATGTGAAAATTATTTTTAGAAGCTTGCGTTTTTGCTGTGTAATACATTTCTTGCAGTGTGTAACTAAAGCATTAGAATTACTCTCATGAGGATTCACATTTGTGTTAATCTCATGGCTCAAGATCTATGTTTCCTGCTTTCCACACCTGCTCGTCTTCTTGTCAACATATTCATTTCTGATATCTAAGCGATAGATGGACTCAGCACAGAGTTGCATCATAGAACCTTTAACTGCGCTCACAGCTTTGGACCGACAGCTGCCCCAGCATTTTGAATGTCCAAGATCAGCTCAAAGGCAGGTGACATTTCCATCACTTCTCCTTCTCCTCTGGGAGAGCTTTGCCCTTTTTCTCCATTCAGATGCAGCGGGCTCCGTCCAGATGCTTATCTTTAACAATTGTGATTTAACCCTGGTCTCACAACCGAATAAAAGGGCAACGTTCGCTGCCGACACCTATGTTACCCGGTCCACCCTGTGCTGGACTTGTGTCTCCACAGGCCGGCAGCGTTCTGCCAAGCCAAACAACACACTGCACTTGACATTCATTTTTTATTGATGTCAAGGGCTTTAATTGCATCTGGGGAGCTTCCAGCATACTTCCTGCCAGTAGTTAGCCCTCCTGTCCCGACCCAAAGCTACTCATTCAAAGTCTCATGCTGGGCAGTGTCGGTACAGTTGGCCTTTAGCAGTACACAAACAAAAGCGTCCAGGGGTCAAAAGACCAAAGTTAGTGGGGTTTTTCCAGTAATTATTTGTCATCTCACTTACACGGGTTGGTGTTGGAAGCAGATGTAAATAATTGAATGTAACCCATATACCAGTTATTTGGCACTGGATTCATTATATGGGTCAGAATAGGGAGTAAGATGAGAAATAACTTCATTATTTATGAGTTGCAAAGTTGACTTCTGCGGTTTAACTTTGAGAAAAATAATATAAATTGTATTATATTAAATACAATAAAAAGGGGTTTCCACCATTACCAAAATATTTTTTTCTGATTTTAAAATATACTATTTATCAGTATGTGTAAAAATCTTTTTGATTTATTGTTGTTTTATGATTTTTGTTTTATTCTGTGAACTACTAACAATATTTCTCCCAAATTCCAAATAAAAATCTTGTTTCTTTTTGCATTTAATTGCAGAAAAGGAAAACTGGAGAAACGGGTCACAATAACAGAAAAGATGCTCTGTATTTTTTCAGACCTCAAATACTGCAAAGAAAACAAGTTCATATTCACTTTTAAACACTTCAACTGTGATATGTTTACACATACTTTTAATTATTTTTATGTAATAATGTTGAATTTTATCAAAATAATTTTGTCCTGTCATGCTGTCAGTCTTTCAAATTGCTGTTGAATGACTTTGTCACTCCTGACGCTTGATTTGGTTGAAATTCATTGACACTGGACAGGAATGGATCGAAATAGATCTAGAAATGCTGGAAATAGATCCTGTAGCTTAGTTGTTAGAGCATGGCGTTAGCAATGCCAAGGTCATGGGTGGATCCCAGGGGATTACATACTCGGATACAATGTATAGTATAATGCAATCTAAGTCTCTTAGGATAAAAGCGTCTGCCAAATGCATAAATGTAAATGCTGATTAAATTGAAATTTGGAATAACAATTGTATGTGATTGTAGTTTTTCATAATAAAAGCAGTAAAATCTATAGTTAATATAGTTTTAAATAATACAAAAGGTATATAATATAAGTGGTACCATTTTTTATAAACCCTTCATAACCCCTAACACAATTGTCATTTAAACATTGTTAAATATCTTCAATGCTCTAACACGCAATCTCTTGTCTTTCCTCTTTGAAGATTTCTGATCATTTCGCAGTTTTATGGATGAGCTGCTGACTTCCTTTAACAGCATCTGCTGCTATATCCATCCACAAAGCGTAGCACTTGCATTCTGAGCCAAGAACATAAGGGAGGCTGGAACTGTATGTGGACTGCAGGTTATATTTCATAAAGTATTATTCCCTCGTGAGAAGAGCCGTGACACCAAAACAAAATAAATCAAGCAAAGAAATGAGCGTCCTGCAGTTTTATTTGATCAAATAGTTAAAAAATAGTAAAGAACCGTCTTTGTTGGTCTGTGAATTCTACGTGATAGACACGCAATCGAGCCGAATCGATCAGAGAGATCAGGGCTGGTTTTACAGTTCTCATCGGCTACATTAAAGTTTATCTTGCACCTGAGCAGACTGAAAATGTTCTAATACACAACAATCAGTGTTAGCAAAGAGAAGAAAATTCCATCGCAGCTTTGATTTAAAACATGATCTTCCCAGGAGGACTTTAATATACCAATAGTCTTGTTTATCAGGTCTTGTTTTTAAAGATTTTCTTGTTTGGTGTCATTTCTCGTAGATCATGGCATCATGCTATAGATTATTATTATTAGAGATCCACTTTATTTTGTGATTAGAATCCCTAATCATCATGAGTGGTATTTTGCATCGTAAAATTGATGAACACAATGCTTAAAAATCAGAATCACAGTTAACTTTAAATGTGGCTGTCCTTTAATAAGTATGGTTTTTATTCTCAGTAAAATGAAAAGTCATAAGCCTTGTGTCATGGCCACACCTGCCCTCAACATATTTTCCACGTGCAACTGATTAATTGTGCAGTTTTATGTTAATGTGGCCTCATTCCAGAGATAATTTGAGGGATGCTTCAAAGGCTTCTGTTCTTGGACCGATCTGAGGTCTAAGGGGATAGGCTAGAGGGAGACTTAATTTTACACATGCAAAGTTAACTATGGAACTTCAATAGAGAACTTTACCTTTGGGAGCATGCACCATTATGGAAGCCATGAAAGATGTTCTAGATACATGGCTACTTTCGTTTTAGGATCTGCACTGGTTTTCACTTCACATGCTGTCAGTATCTCCAGGAGGACATATGTGAGGTATTTATAAGTTTAGAAACTTGTGAATGTGATAGCGGGAATGCACGTGATGTCACTTTCCCATGTGAACACGCTAAAACACGATCCTTACAATATTGCAAAAACGCAATTCGGCGCTACATATCAGTGCACAAGCACACCTGGTTCCTTTATAAATCGTAAGAGAGACACGTTTGACTTTAAAACTGCTGCACAGAGGGACACGTCTAAAACGATCATTTTAAAATGGAAGATGCGCTTGATTTATAACTGCGCAGCTCGCAAGTGATGTCACAGACCAAGCAATGAAGTAATGAAGTCAAAGAAATTTGTTGACTACTATTTTCATCATCAATTATTATCGATTTTATCGATTAGTTGTTGCAGCCCTAAACTTGATGCTGCTAAAATCTCCACATTGCTACTTTAAGCCATATTCTGTAAACTTTTTAATATTAAGTATGTGCTTTGTAGTTATTGTTATGAGAATATTATTTTCATTCAAAAACTATCAGTTGTTAATTCTTCTGTTGCTGTCTATGTTGAATTAGGCAGTGACAAAGCTCATTAGGTTTTGGAACAAGGTGGCTTTCATTTTTGTGGAAAATTATAATACCTCTATGAAAATAAACTATGACTTGCACATTGTAACAGTAAATATATAAATAGTATTTTTACGTTCAGGACTGGTATTTCTAAATTCTGTGAATTAATTCGTATTTTTATCAGTACAACAATATCAAATGTTCGAAATGAATCTCAGGCATGTGTGTGTTCAATATGCAGGGATCGTCTTTCTGTTAGATGTTTTAAAACCTACAATCTGCCTTCATTCAGGAAGAGTGCTCTGAGCAGCCAGCGTTTTAAATTACAGTATTCATTATCAGTCACGACTCTTTCAAACGTGCTGTTAGAATGCAGCCTGATATCTATATGACCCATTATGCCTTATTTCCATTCGATTCATGCAGTTTTCTGGTTTTTCACTGTGTCGTGACAAGGGTCTGCTTTCCTAATTTCATTTACCTGTCTGGAGATGTTGAAGAAGCCGTGTGAGAGAGTCTGACGGCGTCTAGCGCCGCCCTGTTGTCCTTTACTAACCAGCAATGATTGACTGCTCAATGAGAGCTAAATGAAAGGAGATGTGCCCTTTGCTTCCAGAAACTTTCCTAATTAACTGAAGTACTGACGTCGGTTTAATACATTACAAACAGGGCTGTATGTGCCTCGCTTATGAAAAACTCGGAGATTGGATTGATATCGATTCATGTCATATGAAGGTCAAGCTGAGAGAATTTCTAGATTTGGTTGTTTGTATGACTTGAGAATATTTAAATGGTTTTAGTATTGATTGACAAGCTGAAGTTTATAATGATGACTTCGTAATGAATGTTATGTATGATTATTTAATTATTCTAAAGAGATTGTAAAATATTTCTTATGATAATTGTTCTATCTATAATGTTTTGTGCAGTGTGTGACCGTGCATGACTATCTCACTAGGAAATGACATCACATGTTGAGTGCATGGTCGTATCATCCCTCCATATTAAACGGCAAAGACAACACAGGAGCAAAGCAGAAGAGTCCACGAGCCAGCATGCTGATAGACGTCCCTGATTCGTCTCTAATCTGCATGCAGACAATTTCTTTGTGGATATTTGGATTTCCTCACCATAGCAACAGAGCTGCAAACCCGTGCCGTAAGATCTCTCATCAGACACAGTCGTGCCTGGGGATCGCACGGCAGAGAGGAAAAGGACTCCTGCGCCTAAACCTCTGAGGGAATTTTCTTCATTACGACCATGACAGCTCACTTACAACAGCTCCGAAGTGCCATGGGTCACGTTCACAGTCGCCTGTCGAGCGGACGTTCCTGCCTTCAGCTGAGAGACAAATGGAGGGATGCAACAATTTCATTGTTTGCTCACCAGAACGGAGCCTGTGCATGTTGAATCCTTTCGTGTCAGAAAGCCAAGCTACTGTCATCACCTCACGACCGCTAGAGGAAAGCTGGAAGCGTCCCCTCCTCCTCCACGTTGCCTCTGAATTTTTTCTCAATCTGCCTCTCTGGTTTTTGTTTACCTCCGTGTGCTGATATCTCCTCCCCTTTCTCTCACTCTCTCATGCTTTCTCTCTCCCTCCCACAGCTTGCTATTTCTCCTCGCTCGTGCCTTCAAAACCAGCCGTCTGCTCGCCACTTTAAGGTTGCTTGCTAGATGCTCTCCTGGAAAACAGCGTACGCTGCCCTCTCCAGCATCTCCATGTGGAAGCTACTTTAGAATTTCTTATCCAGGACAGCAGAATGCTCCTGTGCTGGCACTGAATTCTCCACTCATCTTCACGCTTTCCCCTTCCCCTCCCCTTTCCTCATCTCCTGCCCTCTGACCTTCATCACCCCATCACCTGTTCCTCTCCCTGTTCCCTCTCATTTTTGTCCCTCTTTCTTGACCATGTTGCCATGTGTCTGCCGGTTCCAGCCTGTCCTTGCCTTGCTGTCCTTTACTTTGTTGTCTCAAGGGGAAAACTGTCCAGCAACCTGCCTGTGTCCAGACCCTCACACTGTAGACTGTAGCGGGCGAGGGCTTACCCGACTACCAGACGAGATCCCGCTGGATGTAAGGAGGCTGCTGCTGGCTGACAACTGGATCCCACACGTTCCCTCGGACTTCCTAGTGCTCTACAGTGACCTGGTCTATCTGGACCTCCGCAACAACTCGCTCTCGCACATTGAGCCGGGCACCCTTAGCACCTCCTCCAGATTGGTTTTCTTGGACCTCGGCTGCAACAACCTGACGGAGATCCCCAAAGGGACTTTTGGAGAGTCGAGGAGCTTAATAAAGTTGCGTCTGGGCAATAACCCTTACCTAAGCATGGTCAACGAAGATGCCTTCACGGGTCTTACATCCTTGCGCGAACTCGAACTTGAACGCAATGCCCTGTCTGGGCTACAGGTGGGAGCGCTGACCCAGCTGCCCTCCCTCCGGATGGTCAGGTTAGAGGGCAACCCCTGGGTGTGTAACTGCAATTTTACCAACCTGTTTACTTGGCTGGTGGAAAACAGTCACAAGCTTCCCAATGGTAAGTCTTTAACATCTGTGCAATTGTTCCCCAAGTTGGCTAGTTATTGTAGATTGTAGAATTATCTCAATGTTGCATAAGCGTTACTGTACAACACAATTCTTCTTTATCCATATTAAACCCTAGATTAAACAGGGACTTCTTTCTATCATCTAAATATAACCCTCTCTCCCACCCCCACAATGACTACAAGGGATTTCCAGACTAATGACAGACAAATGAGGACAGTGCAAAAGCATTCTAACACCGGGTGATGCCCTAATCTTCCATGCTCACGCTTTGCATTCCCTTCGGCAACGTGCTTTGTGACCATTAGACTTGCATTACACGTATGCTGAACACCTGCTTCTGTCTGTGTGTGTGATATCAGCCTGTTCTAGATGTGATATTTAGGTGCCGACTTGCTCACGTTGATTTTGGATTAGTTTTAATATTCAGGTTTTATGAACATACTGTTTCATCATGTTATTTGGATAGGGTACCTTGGTATTGCCATAGCTGTTTTTTATAAGATGCGCTCAGTGTAGCTGCGTCCTGACATTGTTTCTTAGTCTCAGACATATTTTGTAAACCTTAGGGAGAGGGAAAATGAAAGCGCACATTATTCCCAAGAGAAGGGTCACAGTAGCAAAAATCAGCATATGCAAAAATTCACTTCTTTGTCTGGCGAGGGGAGCTTAACATTGTTCTGTGAAATGGATAATGATGTGGCTGGCTACAAGGAAATATACACTAGCCACTTTATATTTACAAAATGATTTGAAAGAAAACATATTTACCATGTCTGGACCCTCTTTATGTTGAAAACAAAACGTAACCTTAGGGACTGCATATTAACCAATAATATTTATAATAAAAGTTTTTCCAAAAACAGAAGCTGTTACAAAATCACAAGCATTGTAAAACATTTTGTACATTCTACAGTATGCAGTGCTTTGTCGATTGTTTTATTTTATTATGGACGAATGGGCATATATATATTCTAAGATCATAACAAAACAAGTAGTCGAACATCATTAGCTGACAAATGACTAGATTTAGTTATTGCAAAGGCATTCAACTATCTTCTATTTACTTTGTTTATTTATGTTGAAAGGGCACAATGCTTATTAATTAACATGAGCACTTAAAGGGATAGTTCACCCACCAATTTGGCAGTACAGGTATGGCTTTCTTTCTTCTGTGTATTACAAAAGAAGATATTTTGGAGAATGTCAGTATCCGAACAATAACCGTACCCATTGACTTGCAATGGTATTGTGTGCATACAATTGAAGTGAATGGGCACCACAGTTGTTGGGTTACCATCATTCTTCATTTTGGGTGCCCTGCAGAAGAAACAAAGTCATACAGGTTTAAAATGATAAGGTGAGTAAATGATGACAGAATCTTTCATTTTTTAGTGAACTACACCTTTAAATTCATCATGATATGCCAGATTTAGCCATGCAGGGTAAACTAAAAGGTTGATGGTAAAGATAAAGGTACTAAAACAACTGGACAGAAAATTCTCCATACACTCATAGTTACCAGTCACACGGTCATTTGCCTGTGGATAAAATGGAAAAACAATAATCTGAACAAACATTTTGTCTAATGGGCAAACACCACATGGCCCCAGAGCACCATTATCTGTCATTTAGCTTAAACAGATGAGCTGCTAGCCTTGTGTGTTCACATACAATCATGACCTTGTCTTGTGGGTATTTCAGCTCACTTTGATGCAAGAGTACATCGTGAAGGGTAACCACCGAGCAGCTAGTAAAGCTGATTTTCTCTTCCGTCCTCCTTAAAGCATTTTCCTTGTGATGCAACCACAGCAAAGAGAAAATCATATTGAATGTCATCTCACTACCGCCGCTGTTTTCATTATGTTCACATTCCATTTCCCTGCGCTGATGAGAATTTCGATTTGGGCATTGAAAACAAGTTTAGCACACCGGGTAAAATATGATATCCCTCAGCGGCTCCCGCAAATAAATTTATCACGGGCTTTCACGGAAGTCATTAGCAGGGGTAATGAATTGTTTAAGAGCGTGGAGCCAAGCACATCAGTGTCCGCAGCAGTCAGAGGGCCAAATCTAAAGCCAAGCCTCTGGCGCACCCGTCAAGTGGCCTATGGTAGATGGAGTACAGATTGAGTTAGGAGCACACATCTCACCTCATGTTTCTGCATCACTGAGCTCTTATGACTTCAGGATGTAGGAGAGCAGCTGGTTGTAACTACAAATAGTATAGAATGACCTTTAGATTATGCTAAGACTATTTTTACTGTGTTTGTACAAGAACCTCTTACAGGTTGTTTACAATTGGATGGTATGCATTCAGAGAGACTTCAGGTTGTGAAGATAAATGTATTGTGTGAAATGTTGCTTAAGTGACTGATGTCTTCTCATCAACTACTGGCATACACATTCGTTGATATAAAAGCAGCAGCTGGTTTTTGCCGAATGTTTGGTGCATTGCAGTTCTAATATAGTACAATCTATATATTCTGCCTCAAGGTTCGGGCTAAATGGCGTTTTAAATCACAGAAACGTTGAAAGCTGTTCTGAGCGTTTCGGAGAAATGGTTTATTACCCTCTTGAACCCTGCTGTTAACCACTGGGCTCACTCGAGAGACTTTGCCTTGGTCAGACAAACAATTCACTATTAAATATCTTTAGCACCAGAGCTCACTGTGGATTATCCCCTTAATGAGAAGACGGATTTTCCAACAGCAGGAACGATCTGTTCCTCTATTTCTAGCAGTATGAGAAAATTGATAAAGATGCGGTTGGATTAAAACTGAAAAAATATATATATTACTGTAGATTATCCCCTCACTGTCCAATTCGCATTGGATCTGATATCAAGAGCTTCAGAATAAATTTGTTCCCAAGGTTGTCATATTCTAGCATTTTTCCAAAGTCATGTACATGCAAGATACGTTGGTTTTTATTATGATTCATAATGAATACATTTCTTAGGAGCACACAGTAATTTTTGTTAATCATAAAATGAGTCTGATCCATCAGTCACTCAACTGCTCACTCACTAGTTTCAGCAGACAGTCTTTGTCAAACTAATAGCATTGTTTATAGCAGTGGCTCTCTAACTGTGATACGTGTATGATGTCAAATGTTTCATTGTGGATGTTAAGTAAATACATAATTATTTCAGATTTTTGTGCAATTTTTCATATATTTTTTTGTATAAGAGTGTTATTTGTGCATATGGGCAACAGCAGAGTTTTAATAAGATGGAATATCACATGAGTAGCCTGTTTCTGCTATGTCAGTAATTAAAGTAATATATTCACAGAAAAAGAACAGTAATAAAATCATACAAAATAAAATATAACTGTATCATGGTTTGCATATTATTTTATGTATTTATAAGTGTATGGCACTTAAAATGTTTAATTTAATCAAAGTTGGTACTTGATCTGAGAAGTCTGGGAACCACTTAAATAATAAATAAGAATTTAATTAGGAAGAATCTATGGATGGTTTCCCAAAGTTAACTTCCGGTCTGGCTATAGTGGCTAGTAATATAACAATTTATTTGATATTTTATTTATATTAATATTTCATTTTAAATTAATTGTGTTAAATACAATTATTAAATAAAAAGATTAGATTAGATTAGATTAGATTAGATTAGATTAGATTAGATTAGATTAGATTAATCGAATCGAATCGAATCGAATCGAATCGAATCGAATGGAATAGAAATTAAATTAAATTAAATGAGATTCTTTGCGGATATCTACCGGATGTGAAGTCTTTGGGCCACATAATGTTTCTTTATGTTGTTTCCCCTGAAACTGTCTAGGGAATCTATAGAATCTGTGTGGTGAATATGGCTTCACCAGTATCTGTAAATGTTTGACAAAACGGTAGCCAATCACTGCCAAGCCTGATTTATATCATTAAGACCAAATCACTTGCGCTAACAGTCATTGGAAAGTGTGAAAACAGCTCATCATGCTATCAGAAAGAAATTGAAATGTCAGGAAGAGGGATGGAAAAATCTCCTTATTCATAAAATATTTACAAAAAATATTAATGAGTAAACAAAAAGCTATTTGCTGTCTGCATTAAATAGCTAGAAAGACATAGATTCAGAATCACTTGTTAATCATTAAAGTAGTTTGTTTTTGGTGTCTGGTACAGTACGTAACCAGTGTAGACATGTTGTGTGCTTGGTTGTGCTGGTGCTCACTTTCACACATTCTGATTTCCCCTGTGCTCATGTGATCATGTGCCCTGAGCACACACTAGGCTGCCTGGTGGAGTGGGCTGTGGTGGATAATAGCTGATGTACTGATTTAATGGAAGGAGGGACCCTTAAAGAGATCTTTTCTTTTTGCACCACAAAATAAGATATTTTGAGAAATGTCTCTCTAATTTTGTGTCTTTATAATGGAAGTCAATGGAGGTTGTTTGGTTAGAAACTTTTCCAAATAAATTTTTTTTTTGTTCTGCAGAAGAACCCCCCCACATGTGTTGTGTTTCCAGGTCCCTGTTAATGGGTTTTAGGTTTATCTGAGAAATTGTTCTAATTATTCTTCTGCATCATTTATTATTTATGTCATCCGTATGACTTCATTTTAAACCTTAAAATACGAGAATTCGTTTTAAGGCAATACCATGAATCTTCACTCGCAAAGTGTCGTCAGGAGAGATTGTACTCTGACTTTCTCGGTTTTCCTCCGCTGTGAATCATTAATGAGGGAAACAGGTGTAAACGTGATCCACCTCTATCATCTCTGCTCATGGTTAAGACAGAACACAGCTCATGTATAATTAACCTCACCTGTGACCGTGCTGACACCTGCCTTTTTAACCGATTCACATCCACCTCTTTCCACCCGAGATATTGGAAGTAAACTTACATCTATGCTCAACCAGAGACAAGCTAAGGTGTTTTATTTGTTTGACTGAAGCAATTCACAGCGCACCTGTATGTTCTCTGGGAATTGAGCCAATGACCTTGGTGTTACTGGTGACACTGTCTACCAGTTCATAAACAGTACAGGTACACAATGTTTCCCTGGTCCGTCAGACTAAGATGAAGGAGCTGGTCTGGTCTTTCATCGCATGATCAAAATACGACTGCGGATGGATTTTGGAAAACATCAATGTGCTGCTGATAAACAACACCCCACCATCTGTGATGTTCTCGGCTAAATAACAGCTAGCGTGCTTTGTCACAGAGATCAAATATGTGCTCAGGATATAGCGCACCGCTGATTTTAATGTGTGGTCATTCTTACGGTTTGATCAAACTCCACATCCAGACTGCCAAATGCCTGTTGGCATGTTTCCACCGTGAGACTGTTTGCATTTATGTATAAATTGTGTGTGCTTAAAATTATTATTATTATTTTTGGGAATGTTTAACGTCACTGCTCGGAGCAATTTCTTGTGTCTGTGACATCACAGAGGGAAATCCCTTCTGATCAGAATGAGTCACCCGTCTTTCTGGTTGATACAGTATCACACATATTTGCGTGAAAGCTCCTTTACTACTGTAATATCTCGCTTGCCAATTCTCCATCATCCTCTCCTTGACCTTCATCTTGCACTGGTTTTCAGTTATACAATATGCAAATTCTTACAATGGCTTAAGCTCAATCACTCGACTCATACTTGTAACCCAAAGAGAGCTTTTCGAGTACCTGCACAGTATTACAAGAGTGTGATCGGAGTTAAACTGAGGTCAGGCAAGGCTGCCAATATGCTGAAATGCACACCCGGCTATTCATGAGATGACAGCACATGGTCTGAATGGAGTTGGCTTGGGTGCCAGACTCCAATATCAGGCTCAGTTTGACCAAGTAAATCAATCACAGGAGATAGAGTGTTACACCAGAGCTTTCGTCCCTCTCACCGCTCACTAATCTTAAATGTAATCCATCAAGTGCCAACATCACATGGCCAGTTGCCTAATGACACCCAAGCTGCTTTTGCTGTGTCCCAAAATGTTCACTGTGTCTTTTAGTTCACTAGATGGGGAGGAGTAAATGAAAGCAAGCAAATTCAGGTGAACGACTTCAGATACACTTGTTTTACTTGTAGGGTTTATTTAAGAAACTTTGTTTACTTTGAAACTTTGTAACTTTGTTAGCTTTTTGGTTTCATAATAAAACATATTTTTTCTTCTGTGATGGTTTACTGTACTCTTTGTTATATGTGGACATGATAATTTATTAAATATTATTTAAAGAAATTCAATTAGGCTAAAATTATTTGGAGTGCATGGGTATTTTTTGTTTCATTCTGTGATCTAGTGACAATATTTCTTCCAAATTCCAAATGGAAATATTGTTTTTTATTTCCAGAAAACTGAAATAGTACAACCGGTCGACATGACAAAAAGATGCAATGTTTGAACAGAATTACTGACTCAATTTGGAGCAATTCTGCTGAAGAATTTTACTGGGGCAAATGAAGTCCCCCCTGGGTCTGTTAGCGCTGTCCAGGTTTCTGACCGGGTTCCAGATGTTCACAGCTCTATATTCAGGGCGTGAAAAGACCTAGTCAAATTTAAAGTGTTTGCAGTGTCATCATGTACCTGAAGTAAGAAGATGCTAAACTTTAGAACTGAAGTCCTTTGACCTAAATTTACATTGACATACTTTTACACAATGTATCTAGACTAGTGTCCCTAGAGAAAGTACATCTTTTTAAAGTTCTATGTACCTCATTTATCATAATGCTATTTTTACGGTATTATATAATGGAGATGTAATCTAATCTTTGGAAGTACTTTAGTCATTTTAACAATATAAATAGTCCTTTTTGCAAATTTAATGTAATTTAAAAAATCCCTTTTAAGTTTGGATGTTCTCAATATTTTAAAGCAAAAACATATTATATATTGAACACCACCAATGGTATTAAAGTATACAGTATGTTTTGGACTAAGTGCTTTAATTTTACTAGTTGCTTTGACTTGTTGACTCGTTTAGTTTTAGTTTAGTCCATAATTGTAGAAGGTTTGGAGTATGAACAAGCTATATTTATGTAAAGAAAAAAAATGTAACAAAAGCATGCAGTGTTTTTCATTTTTAACCACGTTTAAAATGTTCAGACTCGTGTTTAACACCCCCTTTGAATGTTCAAAGTAAAATCAAATTCTAGACTTCTGTATAATATTAGCTGCCTTTTACCTCAGTATTAATTAGAACCTTATTTGCATTGAATTAAAAAGAAAAGAAAATGGTGGAAATGCCCAGAGGTGCATAAACATGTCATGATTCCGCCATCATGTCATGTTTATTCTTGGTCTTGCAGCGGAGTCATGGCATAGCCTTAGGTTTTATGTGAGAAAGCCATGTGCTTTCTCGTGTCTCGTCAGTGTTTCCCGCCCTTTTGTCTCGTTAGCCTTCCCATTAGTGTTTCATTACCTTCACCTGCCCCTTAGTAATTATCCTGTGTTTGTTCCCCTATTTAATGCCCTCTTGTCTATTGTCTTGTGCTCGTTCGTTGTACATGTTTCATGCTCTTTTGCCATGCCATGTCTTGGAGTCTTTGTAAGCTTTATTGATAGTCTAGTCAGTGTCACTGTGAGTAGGAGTGTTCTGTTAGTTTAGGTGTTTGTGTAGTTGTAGTTCTTGTCAAGTCTTTAGTTAGTCCAGTTTATTGTGTACCCCTGTTTTGTCACCCCCTCGTGGGTTTTTGTTTTGTTCCTGTTTCTGTCATCATTAAAATCCTTGTTATCCCCTTCATCTCCGTTTTGCTGCCTGCACGTGGGTTCTCTGTCACAGTTCATAACAGAACGAACGAGCCTTCACAGAACCCAGCAGCAGCATGGACACTGACCGGTCCAGCTTGGCCCGTCGCCTCTGCAGTCTTCGCCAGGGAAGTGAGACTGTGGATGAGTATGTGGAGAGGTTCCTGGACATCGCGGAACAAGGTGTGTTCGGGGAGAGGGAGCTGGCGGTGCTTTTCAACGCCAGTCTCAGAGAGCCGCTCTCTCGCTCTGAGATGAGGGCGATGAGGCCGTTGGACTTCGACGCCGTGTGGTTAACTGCCGCAGCGCGTTCGGAGTCCGCGACCTCATCAAACCAAGTTTACTCATCTCCGTTGGTAGCGATACCAGAGAGTGGTCCTCTGCAGATCGGTGTTGTGGGCATCGCCACGAACCACTCTCCAGCCTCTGCAGCCTCTCCACAACCGCCCAGTCTCACTGGCAAGCGGGGGAGACGGGAATCTTGGGGGTCCTCGTCCGAGGCCTCCAATCCCGAGCCGCCCATCCCATTCACATCGTTTCTGCAGCCGACCACCAGGCGGGTGGCTCGGCTGAAGAAGAAGAGGCGACGGAGGGCGGCTCGGAGTCCGGTGGTCCCGTCAACTCTGGTGGTCCCGTCAACTCTGGTGGTCCCGTCAACTCTGGTGGTCCCGTCAACTCTGGTGGTCCCGTCAACTCTGGTGGTCCCGTCAACTCTGGTGGTCCCGTCAACTCTGGTGGTCCCGTCAACTCTGGTGGTCCCGTCAACTCTGGTGGTCCCGTCAACTCTGGTGGTCCCAAGTCCGGTGGTCCCAAGTCCGGTGGTCCCAAGTCCGGTGGTCCCAAGTCCGGTGGTCCCAAGTCCGGTGGTCCCAAGTCCGGTGGTCCCAAGTCCGGTGGTCCCAAGTCCGGTGGTCCCAAGTCCGGTGGTCCCAAGTCCGGTGGTCCCAAGTCCGGTGGTCCCAAGTCCGGTGGTCCCAAGTCCGGTGGTCCCAAGTCCGGTGGTCCCAAGTCCGGTGGTCCCAAGTCCGGTGGTCCCAAGTCCGGTGGTCCCAAGTCCGGTGGTCCCAAGTCCGGTGGTCCCAAGTCCGGTGGTCCCAAGTCCGGTGGTCCCAAGTCCGGTGGTCCCAAGTCCGGTGGTCCCAAGTCCGGTGGTCCCAAGTCCGGTGGTCCCAAGTCCGGCCTTCCAGCCGGCCTCAAGTCCTGTTCCTCAGCCGGCCTTCCAGCCGGCCTCAAGTCCTGTTCCTCAGCCGGCCTTCCAGCCGGCCTCAAGTCCTGTTCCTCAGCCGGCCTTCCAGCCGGCCTCAAGCCCTGTTCCTCAGCCGGCCTTCCAGCCGGCCTCAAGCCATGTTCCTCAGCCGGGGACTCCTAGAGCCCCTGGGACTTCGCGCTCTCGAGCGCCGCCCCCCAGGGTGTCCCCTAAGTCCCCTGGGACTCCGCGCTTCCGAGCGCCAGGGACAAGAACTGTTCCCCCTTATCCCAACCCTTTTGGACTTCCCCCCATGGACTCATGTGTTCCCCCCATGAACTTTGTTGTTCCCCCTCCCCCCCTCCCTTGTTTGTTATTTTTAGTATGTCACCCCAACCCCTTTGTAATTTATGCTTGTCTGCCGTTGATCTTGTTTTCCATGTTTTGCCTTGTCTTGTCGTTGTCCCAGTCTGCCCTGTCTTGTCAGTCTACCCCTTGATGAACACCTGGAGGTGTTCATTTAAGGGGGGACTTATGTCATGATTCCGCCATCATGTCATGTTTATTCTTGGTCTTGCAGCGGAGTCATGGCATAGCCTTAGGTTTTATGTGAGAAAGCCATGTGCTTTCTCGTGTCTCGTCAGTGTTTCCCGCCCTTTTGTCTCGTTAGCCTTCCCATTAGTGTTTCATTACCTTCACCTGCCCCTTAGTAATTATCCTGTGTTTGTTCCCCTATTTAATGCCCTCTTGTCTATTGTCTTGTGCTCGTTCGTTGTACATGTTTCATGCTCTTTTGCCATGTCTTGGAGTCTTTGTAAGCTTTATTGATAGTCTAGTCAGTGTCACTGTGAGTAGGAGTGTTCTGTTAGTTTAGGTGTTTGTGTAGTTGTAGTTCTTGTCAAGTCTTTAGTTAGTCCAGTTTATTGTGTACCCCTGTTTTGTCACCCCCTCGTGGGTTTTTGTTTTGTTCCTGTTTCTGTCATCATTAAAATCCTTGTTATCCCCTTCATCTCCGTTTTGCTGCCTGCACGTGGGTTCTCTGTCACAGTTCATAACAAAACATGTTGCTTTTATCAGATTAATAGCCATGAATGGTAATAATTAATATCCATGAATACAACAAGTAAATCTTAAAGTGTATAAATGTCCCACAACTGCATTATATGGTGCCCGTGTGATGTAATATAAAAATTATTGAAATTTCACTAACCCCTACCTTCATTTCTATGCAATGCAATTCTTGAAGTGCACTGCGGTGACCTGCAATGAAAATAATTCATTTAGAAAGCATAACCAGGTCACGTTCTTTGGGGTCAAGAACACTGAGTCTTGATTCATTTATTCTTCAATGATTATTTGCTCTTCATAGAAAACACTACATCTAAAATGTAAACACTACATCTAAAATGTTCCCAATTGTTCGTTTCTTTCTGTAAAAGTATCTGCATACGAATGTAATACAAATATTATTCTTGTTCATAAGCTGCTTTATACTAGTGTATATATATACTAGTATAAATTATCATCTTAGTGGAAGAGCATCTATAGATCTACTATTCATATTCATTCTCACAGCTTATATCAATGAATGGATCTTGTACAGACATCAACTTAACAACAGAGTTTTACCATCCCCTTCATGAAGCTTCACTGCATTTTGGCCCCAGCAGCATCCACCCACAAGCTCTGAGCTTGGCTTCCCCCTAGCTTCACTTTCTCAGTTTCTAATCAAATAAACAAAAACAGACTTTATGGAAAAGTTATGGAAAAGCGTGCTGTTATATGCCATGCTGCAATGTTAATGTCATGACCTATGCCAACAAATGGCTTTTTTAAGGGCTGATGACGCATTTAGTATCATGTTGATGACACATTTAGTATCATGTTGGTGATGGAGACAGGTCAGGGGTATTCCTGGCTGTCATTGAGTTCTGACTAATGCCACGAGAGCTTTCATCGGACGAATATCATCCCACGAATAATATCCTGACAAATTCAAGGGCTTGGCGAGCCTGCGGTTTAGAGCACATCAATCATTGCCCGTTCGTGATTAGAAACCGTTTTAAAATGGTCGGTTGCGAATGGTTCATCTGGACTGCGCTGCCACAAACATTCACACTTGACAGTCTTATGCAACTCATTCAGCGATTTATGGAACTGAAAAGCACGTGGCCAGCTTGTGCCAAGACTAATACTGGTGCAATAACTGTAAAAGCCTATAATTAAAATGTCTTCAAAGGCTTTCATTTTTATATCAAATCTTATAAATGAAATTACACATCAGTTTAATATACCTACATTTATTCATGCTGTAAACCATTTGTCTGTAAATTACTGGCTAGTTGTTCTTTTACAGTAATTTATCGTAATAGTTCTGCTGTTATTTATTATTGAAAGCTCTATGCTGCCTGCATGCTGGTTAGTGGAAGGATTTGTTTACAATTTTAAACAATTAAATTTGTTAGATGTAGAAATTAAAGCAAATGATACACATGATTTGGAAGTAAAAACAATAGATAATCTATGCAAAATATATTTTCTATTACAATTGCTACAAGTCTCAATGATTGACCCATGTGAACATAATGCATTTTTTATTCTATGTCATTGTTAAATTACTGTAAATTCAAACTGGTAGGCTTATGAGTCTTTGCCCATTATGAGAGTATGCACTCTGTTATATTGTAAAATGAGTTGAATCTTGCCTCCTGCAGCATTAGACGTTGCAGATCGAGACGTTAGATTAACGCTTTTCTCATCTTCTGCTATTGTGACTATCCCACACAAACTGTGAACCAGTGCAGAATATAGTTACAGCTCCCACACAAAACCTCACTCGCCCGTGCATCGGATGACCCGGCAGTTAAACGCAATGAGACCGAACATGCCATAACTTTCATCCCTATAGATGATGCTGAGCTTTATGACATGATGCTCCTACTGTTTTATATTGTGCTTCTGTACGCATTTCAATAAGGAAACAAGCCTGTCTTGATATCACCTTCATAATTCATTTATTTAGTTGTTTTACATGATTTCTCTGCGCGAACTCAAATCACAATCTTATGGTCGCTACTCACATACAGTGGGTAAATATGTCATTTACGTAATTCTATACATGATTATATATGTCAGCACAGCTGAAAGAGCTTATCAGATTATCAAAATACAATGAATTGGTTACTTTTCGAGAGTACACAGAAACTAAAATGTGTACTTTGACGTTACATTGGATAAAGGTGTCTCCCAAATAAAGTAAATGTATCTTTATGAAACTGTTTCATAAAATAATGATAATAGCCACAACAGTTTGCTTCTACATACAGTATCTGTATTAATCCCACCAATGTAATGTGAAAAACCTCGAATCTCATCACCACAGATAAAATATTGTTCTTTAAATTCTCAATGTGTTTAATCTCTTCGTACAGGTATAGAGGCAATGGAGTGCTCCTTGCCCAACGATGGCCGCCGAGTGCCTCTCAGCCATCTCTCCCAGGACAGTTTTCGGGAGTGTCAGATCACCCTGACTCTCACCGATTTCCTCATCATCATCTTTTCGGGCATCTCCGTCTCAGTGGCCGCCATCATGGCTAGCTTCTTCCTGGCTTCCACCGTACACTGTTTCCAACGCTGGAGCAAAGGAAGCAAAGGCGACGAGGAGGAGAATGAAGAGTGAGGAGGATGTAGATGGGTTTCCCTTAATCTGATTCAGAGCTGCAGACCTGGACATGAAGGGGCTTAAACTTCATGACTGAACAGATACCTGCTAAACCGTCACATGAGATGGTATGGATGGGGGAAATGGTCACAAACCAAGATTTAAAGTTGGACAAACATGACTAGTGTGGACAAAGCACCCTCAGAATTGATGGATGTTTGGTATAACGGTGAGCCTCAGTATGCAAGCTACCAGGGATTCCTGTTAAAGGACATTCTTGAAGATCTTGTCCTCCAGCTAAGTTCTCCGTGTTGAATACTGTCGTCTGTAAAGTTTCTCTTATGTAGTCAATATACAGTAAAGCTAGCAAAAATCAAACTGTACTAGTTAATTGTGCCAAATTAGCACTGATTGACAGCAATGGTTGAGCAAAGTATTGATCTTTTGACAGAAAGTCAAAGAGGGCAGGTTAGAAGTCAAATGTTGCCGTTATAGCTTTATGCAGCCAAAATATGCGATGGAAGCCATTTTACTTGGATCTTACTTGGATTTCAAACTGCATTTTTCGGAAAGACAAGATATTTAGAGTAGAGCTTAATGTGACTAGCCGTGTCAAATACTGCACTTTAAAACTGTTCAAGTTGTGCTGGCCCTCAAAGCACCAAGTAGACTGGTTTCACCCAGATCTGCCAAAGAATGCTGAGACTGAGGGAGGATGTTAATGTGAATATAGATTTATTTTTCTTTAAAAAAAGTCAGTGATCTTAGCAAGATGATATTTATTGAGCATACATATGGTTCTCTCATATTTACCCTTAAAGTGACTTCTAAACACAATATATATGATATTATATGAGATTATGAGAGTATATACTACTGGTCTACAATTGTCTTTGTGTTGTTTATGTCTTAAAGGTATATTGGCAAAAGGAATGCAGTGGCCCTGCTTATTTGGACTTGGAAGTAATGCAAAGGCATCAATCACACTCGTCAAGCAGACATTACAACATGTTAGTTGTGCGTTTAAATATAAAACAACAGCTAAACTTGTGTGACTGAAAAAATATGTCCATAGTTAATTTAGATCTGACATCCAGACAGGTCACATCCAGTGAAAATAACCTTTGTTGTTGGTTAAAGTTAATTGCCAACATGTTGAAGAACTCAATTCTGTAAAAAGGTTTGGCATCATTTCTTTGCACATATTTTATCTACATTATGTATGGCTTACGTGTCCAAATAATTTTTGGGGCCACTGTACATTTATGTGTCTTCTGATCGCTGTATCTAATGTCATTAATTATATACTGTCGTAACTAAATGGCATACGTTTCATACTGTCAGTATCATCAAGAAACTTATCCAGTAGGTCTTATTTAAACGATAGGTTTCCAGTGGAAATGATTTGAATGGTTTTGAATGTCAGATAAAGACCTTTGATTGTTTGCTTTTGTTTTTCCTTACACCATATGATCAGAATTATGTGGACGCTCTAAAACCACATTCATATATCTATGGTGACCTTTCATTTCAAGTTGGATCCGTCTAACAGCCTCAATGTTCTTCCATTGGAACACAGTGAGCATCCGCGAGGTCAGGGACAGATGTTGAGTGATGCGGGTCTGGCTCACAGCCAGCATTCCAATTCATTCTGAAGGTGTGCACTTGAGTTCAGGTCTCAGCTTTGTGTAGGCCAGTCAAGTTCTTCCACACCAGACTCTGTAAATCATTTCTTAATGGACCCTGCATTGTACACCGGGGCATTGTTATGCTGGAACGGAAACTGTTTCCACAATGGTGGATGCACACAGTTCTCTAGGTTGTCCTTGAATGCTGTAGCATTAATATTTAGGGCCCATTTATTACAATGGCGTCCACATGCTTAAGGTCATGTAGAGCGCTTTGTATCGATCATATTTGCTTCATATCCTTATTTTAAAGGGCTTCGTATATCTTTGACATCTCAGATGGGGAATTTCTAAGAAATGGTTAAAGGGTAAAAGGTATTTTGCACAATGTTAATGTATTCGTTAATTCATCTCATGTGTTGACATATAGGGTTTTCTGTTCCCACTGCTACTGTCCACAGATGCTGTTGATGTGCTATTCTGAGAGCACGTGGATATATTTTCCCAACTTAATTTTTGCACTGCATGAATAATTGACTGGATCTGTGAAATAAAGGAGACAGTGTGTTTGCTGTCCAAAATATTGGAGAAAACATCACGATGAAAGAGATGCTTGATTTTATTCTAAGAACATTTTGAACCCTTACATTCTGTCTCGGAATTCTTATTTTGTTGGATGTGGCAAGTGTGCATATTAATGTAATGTAAATGTTCCAGTGTTAAAACACAGTTATGCACAACTGAATATTTTAAAGCTGGACTGTAGCATGATATCATCAGCAAAAATCCAAACTGCAGCTATTGTATGTGTGATATTTTATGATTTTAAATGTTTTTTTATCACACATGTACCCCAAATATTTACAGCTGTGTTCAATCCATTTGTTGTGTAGGTAGAATTGACTTTGCTAAATGTGTCACTATAAATGAGGCACATCTTAGTTTTCCAAAGAAAGTAAATTATGATGTGCTCATTGTTGTTCTGAATTCAATATGTGTATGGTTTGAAATATGCTCGGAGCTCTTGACATCAGTTATTCCCTGTGTCATGACCGTCACATTGAGAAATAGTAAAACTGTGTATGTGTTGCATAATTAACATGGAGTAGATGTCTATCTGTCTTAACTGAACACCATGTATACCTATAGAATACCAACTACTGTGTCTCACCTCACCTACCTAAGTGCAAAATGAAATATGGGGGGTTTTCTTTCCTGCATGATTCAAGACGACATCGTTCATTACTTTTGATTTTGTCCATTTGGAAGTACAATGTTGATGAAATATTATATGAAACAGTAAACTATTTTGATTGATCTTTAATTTCTTTGTGTTCCTTATTTTTGTCACATTATTGTAAACACTGCCGCTTGGTTACTAGCGCATCTCATTTAGTATCACATTTACTTTTCACATAAAGCTTGTCTACCCGTGAGAATTCGGGGAAGTTCAGGGACAATGAATGTGGAACTGGTACGGGGACACTGAAGTGACTCAATCGCAACATAATTTCACGCCTCAGTTTTGACGCTTGAGACGTATTTGTATGGGTGATAATTAACTGTCAGATCATGTCTGCAATCTGGCAAGAGCAAAGATGACTTTAAATGGGGTTAGACTCCTGTGGTAGTAGTTTCAATTGGTGATCAATAATTCCAAAATATATAAAAACTAGAAAATAATAAAAGAAAATGAGCAAAGTGTGTGTCAAGACATAAGTGTCAAACTCTCAAAAATGCATCCGTCATTTGATAGATATTCTTAATATGGGTAATATTCCCTCTAATTTCTAAAATATGTTAAAAGCAAAATAAAAAGCACCATCAAATAATCAATACGACACATGCACTGTCATACAATAGCTTGCATATAGGATGATCATTTTTGCAGATGATGGCTATAGATTATTTGTAAAAATCAAGTGGCTTGCAATACAGATGTTTGCTCACATCGCTGTTGCTGAACGATGCAGCAGATGTCTATACCTTATTTCACCGTTCAGATTTTGTCCACATGATAATCTGTCCACCCAAACGGACAACGAAAGTATATGCACAGTGAATAAACCACCCTCTTCTCCAGAAACTTGGTGTTAAAAAAAGAAATGGTGAGAACTCTTTTAGGCAACGAAAGGGTGGAAAACAAGAACCCTCCTGCAACCATTTACCTCATTTGGTTGCCATGGCTACAGGGCCAGAGGCTTGCACGGTGGGATGCCGAGGCGTGAGCTAGGAACAGGCGGAAACAGTCATGGACACAGCCTTTACGCTCTCCTCGTCTGGCCTGCTCACGCCAGGAGGAGGTGCCATTTTTGGGAGGTCTACTTTTGATTATGTCATTTGTTCGGGTGCTCTGTTGCCCCTTCCCTGATTCTAAATTCAGTGGTGATGCCTCTAGCAAATTACAAATGGATGTCTGTAATGTCTCAATTGAAATTCAATTGAGAGTTTTATCGAAATGATTTTGCCTATGACTCAAGTAATCTCACATGTGTCTTTTCTCGAGTTTTGGAAAGGTTTTAATATGATCCCAAAATAACAAGGTCTGAAATCAAAAAGAGACTTTAATCTGAACTCAAACATGATCATGAAATTCTTCAAAGGCCATTGTATTGCAACAATTTTTAGACAAAAGTGAGACAAACCCCAAAAAATAAATTAATTATCTTGGGCATTGCAAAAGCATCCTTTAAGCAGTAACGTTTTCCTAAGAGAGCAGGTGGGTTGGCAGGGTCACTTTCTGCATGAAACTCAGTCTTTTTGCATTAGTTGTGGTTCACAGTAAAGTCTATTCAGATTAAGATGGCGGCGACCTCTATTTCTCACAAACACACACTCACAATCCTAGTCTAATGTAACACTCCAAAGATTTAAGAAGCCAGAGACACGAGACGCAGATTACATCTGATACTGTCAGCATACAGAAGCCCAGATAGCATTTTGTCAACAATTAAGACTCTAAGCCTTATAGAGGGATTTTACAGTCCGTTCCTTTCAAATGCTTTTTGAAAATAAGACTTCATTATACAGTACACTGTGAACCATTTCGATAGAAGACATGATTTTTGTAACACACAAACACAATACAAAAATATTTGTAACACACAAACACAATACAAACATTCTTAATCTCTTTCTAAAGCAACGTTCCCCCAGCACAACAGCGTGAAGTGAATTGGAAATAAGATGTGACCTAGAAACTCAGCAAGGAACGCTGGGTAAAAAAGAAGACGCCTCTTGAAGGATCAGTGTGCAGAGGCTCGCTGGTCTTACCTTAAGCCTCAGGCAAAGACAGCTTCTAAGGTTACTGTGCTACATCCTCTGGGGTCTGGACTTACACCTCCTTTCTTATTTACAGTAGAACATCTTTGACAACAATTTTTCTCGATCTTTTAAATAAGTCTAAATAATGTTCTACTCCAAACTCCACAAATACTTAAAAGCAAAAGTAGGTCAACAAACGTTCATCAAAACATATTGATGACTGTTGTTTACTTATCAATGTTTATTCAGTAAAACTGGCAAGCAGCTCAAATCAAACTGCAATTAAGTTTGAATATTTTTGTGCTTCTAAGTGAATGTTACAAAATGTAAATTATTCAAAAACATTATATAATGCCATTTCTATAGTATTTAAACACATTTTAGGAGGAAAAACATTTAGGCAAAAAACTAAGAGTATATTAATCTTAGAGTACAGTTAAAAGTATGACAGTATTTGGGTACGTTGTTGCCAAATATAAGATAAACATGTCGACAGTTAATGTAAAAAAACAATACCTTTGGCCGTAAGTTGAGCAAAATTGTATATGAAGTTTCAAGCCATGCACTTTATAATATATCTGGAATTAAGGTGGATTATAAACTTCTACCTGCTCCAGAGAGCTGCCCTCCCATTCTTCACCATATGCCTGACAGATTGAGGACGTATGGACATGTTTATTATACTGCAAAAACCAACACAATCTCGTGGGAATTTGTAAGTATTTTACAAGGGCACAAATTCATATGAATTCGTGTAGTGATATTTGTACATTTGCTTTCGCCCAGTGACGTCAGGCTTAGGGGTGGGGCTTCATTATTGCTTTGTGTAACATTGTGTGAAATCACACGAATTAGCTACTTTGTAAAATACTTATACATTCCTGTGAGATCAGGTTGACAAAAACATACGTGACCTGGTTCAAACGGTATGGGAGAACATGTTTAGGCTGCACTTCTCTGGCTGTGAAACAGTGGATTTGGTCTTTAGTCTCAATGGGATATTCCTTTAAGGCCCCATCACACTGATGTGATTGATGTCTGCTTGTCTTTCTCAGATTAATCTAGTGTAGCAAAACTGATTGAAGAGGTGAAAACAAGGGAAAAGTTCACAACAACAGGAGACGACCACAATGCACAATGAGAATTGTCATTCTTAATGAGGTTGATCTATTGGCCATTCATTAAAAACATGTCCTTTCGAAAGCCTTCTGTTCAAGAGTAAATTAAGTGGATGTTGAATATAGATGCTGCCGTCTTTGGATAAATGGGGGTGACTTTTAAGACGTTCAATTGTTTTTTTGCATCCCATAACAATTGCACCCTTGGGAAAAAACACATGAATTTGACATTTGTTTCATGTGATCCCATAGCACATTACACGGGACTTCAAACGTGTTTTGTACAACACAATCCATAAATAACTCACTTATAGTTGACTTTGCAAATGACACTAAAACGTGTTTAACATTGAAATCATAGTGTTGAACATAAAGCACGATACTCAGTACACCTTATTATGCTTGGTGCAGTTCTCCCAGGAAATAGCTCTGATTCCCAAAGCTTTTAATAGAGCATGGATCCAAACAGCCTATTTAAACTCTGTTAAAAATGTTGAGACTGCAGTACAGTGCAGGTAAATGGAACATATACATTCAAAACCCTGTGTGCTTATATGTCACATAATGATTTTTCTTAAAAGGGATAGTTCACCCAAAAATAAAAAATTCTGTCATCATTTATTTACCCTCATGTTTTTGAAAACCTGCATATGACCATTTCTTCTGTGAAACACAAAAGAGTATATTTTGAGAAATGTCTTAGTGGTTTTGTGTCCATACAATGAAAGCCAATGTTGTTTGGTTATAAACATTCTTCAAAATATATAATATTTCTGTGTAATTCTGTCTGTGAATCGATGTTTTATTGTACAGCACTTTGGTCAGCTGGCGCTGTTTTAAACGTGCTCTAGAAATATTATATTTTACATATTATATTTAAGATGCATATATTGTTGTATGAAAACAGCCAATTTGCTAATTGTTAGAACTATGTTATTTACACACATACAATACAAAAAAAGTTACAAAAAAGTTAATTTGTTAGACTGTATGTTAAGAACTTTTAAAAGTTCTGTTGGACAAATTATTCTTTGTAGTGGAAACAAATTCTTCAGACTATAAAAACGTAAGAAACATACGCTTGACTAAAAGGTTCCTCTTGGAAACTGCCTTTGTTTTTAATTGTGTACTTGAGTTTTTTTTACAATAATGTAACATCTTATCTGTGAAATTCATCCTTCAATATGTTTATATATTTTGGGCACTTCTTATTACTTTCGAATATCAGGTTTCTGTATGGGTGCGTGGAAATCCATGTTGGTCTTTTCAGCAAGAATCACTCTCACTGTAAATGTCAAGGTTTTTACACAGTGTGGGCAGGTATCCTAACACAATATTTGTACACTAGAAGTTTGCAGACAGTATGTGTGTAAAATCGACCGCACCTCTTTACTCTCCTTCCCTAAGACTAACATTAAGTTACAAAGCAAACAGGAAAGTGCATATACCTGAAAAGGTCAACGGTGTTTTTGATCAACTTAGCGGATGCAAATCCGAAGTAATGAAGGCTCTGCTACAGTAAGCCTGGAGCAAACAGAAGGAATTATGGGTAAATACGACATAATGTAAATAACAAAGCGGGGGATGGATGGCAAAAGCATGCTTGATAACAAAAATAACACTCAAAAGAAGAGAATACAATTTATGCCCAAAATTGTCTAAAAGCCACATACAAACACATATATTTGGAGTCATTCACTATTTTAATGTTCTCTCATGCATCATCCTGTTTAGATATGATTTTCACATAAGCCGTGTGGAGGTCTGCTCTCTCGACTGGTAAAGTATTTGTTTGTATTTGCATTCAGCAAATAAAAGTAGTAAGCTACATTTGTACAATCAATGTTTCATTCAGACAATAGCTGTGAGTGGCCTGGCTTTGGCTGTGCTCCTCAACATTGTCCAGCTTCCTGCAGAGGCCCGTCTGAGCAAATTAGCACATGATGCAAAGCTTCACGTCCCCTTTGAGTGTCTCTACAAGAGTGTGTAAGAATAGTAGAAGGAGACCTACTGTAAATAGGTCGAACTGTGTTAGTTGAAAGTAAAACTACGTAGCCTTAAATAGCTTTTAAGATCTTCTGCATCTTGTTCATATTCTAAGGCCAAAAGCTAACAGTTTAAGCTTCTAGCTAAGAGTACGATTCAAGGAAATCACAACTGGCTGTTTTTTAAATTGTGTGTTGTCAGAAGAGATAAATAGCTATAGAGACAAATAAACGTAAATCAGCGTCAATCACAGTGAAGTTTTGGGTGAACTATCCCTTTAATAGAATTATTAGCATGTTAAACCTGTACTGTAAGTGTAAAGAGAAAGAGAGAGAAATGTATGTTTAGTCTGATTATAGAGTTAAATAACAAGTGCCCGAGCACCATTATTGTCAGCTCGAGGTCTTATAAACGCAGAGCAATCTCGGCTTTGGTAAATTATATACACATATTCTGACACCAATGAAGCAAAAGAAAATCAGTGCATTTATCAGTGCAGGTTTTATGCTTATATCACGTGCCACAAACCGTGTTTTTTCTAAGGAAAAACATACAGATGTGCAGTAAATTTAAACGCATTAAGATTGAACTCCATTGAGAATTTAGAGCAATAGTACATTGAGTGAACAATATCTGGAGTTAATAACAGCTTAGATTTTAAGGGCAAGTTTTATTAAGGTCCAAATGATTTGATTTGATCCAGGTTTCCATCTACTCGAATGGTGACAGACTTTCATTCACAAATTTGTATTTAATTCCAATACGGGTGCATTGTTATTCTGTTAGCTCTCTTGTGGTGTGGTCGAACAAACGATTAATAGCGGTATAATAACGACACCTTGTGGTTATAAGCAGGAACTGCCAAAATCGCTGTGGATCTTTAGGTTCGAAGGTCACGTTATAAATGACTTGTATAAATATATAAATAATGTATATGCCAAACATAAAGCAATAATATAAATACCAAAGCCACATTCAAAACACTAAAACTATATGCAAGTGAGCATGTGCACATAAAAGCACACTAGGCTACATCATATTTTAAGGTATTTTAGTTAGTTAGGCCTACACAACTTTCTCGTTTGGATTTTCTTTCGGTTTTAGGTTGTGCACGAGAAAAAGAGCTTTGAGTCTTTGATCACATTCTTCGTCAAAAATCTGCGAAGGCGCGTCAAAACTACGTCATCGCAGCGTCGCTGTTCCACGAGGATACGCGGTTTGTTTGTGATTTTCCATTCATGATGCTCTTCGCCAAAGGATGTGAGATTGTGTGATATTTGTACCGTTGTGAGATTGTGTTCACATTCCGTCTTGACGATTTGATATTTAAATTGTCAAATCAATTCTTCTAACATGGAAATGACCACTAACAGTGATTTATTTGATGTAGGATCTGATATAAGGATAATATGATCTAATTTACAGGAGCTGTACGATATTAATCGCTCAGTTGATTATTTGTTTGTCTGTTTGTCTGTCTGTCTGTCTGTCTGTCTGTTATCTTGCCTGCGTGATCTTGAATTCGGGTTGACGTTAAAATGGCTAAGGCAGTATTTCCACAAGGGGGCAGCAAAGCACGAAAGACGTTTCCGTCTTTTTCTTAACACAACAGACGAATCGACCAAAGAAATGTACAAAATGAACAGAAAATCTCCGTTTTAATGAAAACAAAAAGTTTTGGGTGAGTTTAATGAGTGTAGGGTCTATTATATTGAGGTTGCTAAATGCCTCTGTTAAGTCAAACTTGCGTAAACCCATTCTTATATTTGTTTTATCAAAAGATGATATGACATGGCAGCTTAAATCTTCATAATAAAATCAAGTTTGTCAAAAGATAACCAGACGTCAATTTCACTGTTCAATGTTTATACATTGTTTGTTATAGAATTACATTTTGTGATAGAGCTCTTCTTATCTGCTCTGTTTTATCAGGGCATTGTTGGCCTTAACTGAAATGTTTCCCCTTACTGTAATGTTTAGCAGAAATCTCTTTATCTGCTTTAAATTACACATAGCCACAAGGTTAATTTTGTGAAAATGCACAAATTTGCACCTATTATAGGCACCGATGGGAGGAAAAAGCACACATTGGCTGCCAAGACCTTGGTCTTTGCCTTGTTAAAATTCCTTGCCGTGGTACTTAATGGAAATCCAATTTTCATAAGGGATCTTTTTAAGATGTATTAATTCCTTCTGTTCACCAGTCATAATGCAGTCAAGGTGAAGGTAACTCAAATATATCTTTCTTACAGCTTTTATCCTCTTTTTTGGCCTTTTAGTGAACTCTTGTGCATATTTGTGATTGAGCATAAAGACTAATCTCTGAGACTGGCTGTCACATGCTTTGCTTTGCAGTTTTATGCTGGCTATTTGCTTGCCACTGTCCATTAATGGCATTCCCAGGTCTCGGCATAGCCATCCCTGTTTTTAATCACCACAGCGTACAACCTCCTCTGAGAAAGGGAAGCTGCAGCGCAAAGTGGCTTTGGTCGTCTTCACTGTAACAGCTTCTTCTAATGGCTCATCTGATGCAGATTCATACTCCAGACTTTCAAAGTGATTGGTCTCAGATTTCTCATATCGATTTAAAAGAGAGAGTGTCTTTAAAGCCACATGTGCAGATGGTTAAGAGATTGCACGAAGCAAGGCTTTGGTGGAATGTTCTGGGTTCGATACAAGTTAAAGGGACAGTTCACCCAAAAATGAAAATTCTGTCATCATTTACTCAGCCTCAAGTTGCTTCAAACCTGTATGAATTGTATTGTTACACTGTATACAAAAGAAGATTCATTCATTCATTTTCTACCGCTTATCCGGGGCCGGGTCGCGGGGGCAGCAGTCTAAGCAGAGATGCCCAGACATCCCTCACCCTAGACACTTCCTCCAGCTCTTCCGGGGGGACACCGAGGCGTTCCCAGGCCAGCCGGGAGACATAGTCCCACCAGCGTGTCCTAGGTCTTCCCCTGGGTCTCCTCCCGGTCGGACGGGCCCGGAGCACCTTCCGGGGAAGGCGTCCAGTAGGCATCCGTAACAGATGCCCAAGCCACCTCAGCTGACCTCTCTCGATGTGGAGGAGCAGCGGCTCTACTCCGAGTTCCTCCCGGGTGACCGAGCTTCTCACCCTATCTCTAAGGGATCGCCCAGCCACCCTGCGGAGGAAGCTCATTTCAGCCGCCTGTATCCGGGATCTTGTCCTTTCGGTCATTACCCAAAGCTCATGACCATAGGTGAGAGTAGGAACGTAGATTGACCGGTAAATTGAGAGCTTCGCCTTGTGGCTCAGCTCTTTCTTCACCACGACGGACCGGTACATCGACCACAAAAGAAAGAAGATATTTGGAAGAATGTTTGGAAACGGTTCTGGGGAACTATTGACTACTATGGGCAATAGTGTCGCAGAACGTTTTGAGGTATACATACTTCAAAATATCTTCTTCTGTGTTCAACAAAACAAAGAAATTTAAACAGATTTAAAACAACGTTTTCAATTATGACAGACTTTTGGGTGAACTGTGCCTTTAAGTTTTATTTAAGGCACTTAAAAATTGGAATACAGAGTTTGGTTTATATATACCTCAATAATGCTAAAACTAGCAGTTTATAAAGTATCCGGCCTTTAATAAAATGAATGTGTTCATTATTATTGAATGGTAAATGGGTAACTCTAGATTTTACAGACGTCACATTTTCTTTGCTTTTATACCCAAAGTATGCTTTTTTAGTAAGTGCCTTATTTTCATCATGAAATTTTGGTGAAATGTAACATCAACTTGCATTGAATCCAGAACACTTTTTTTCACATCAAATCTCTATTTTCCATCATTCAATTTATCAAACTTTTTTGTGATTATTCTTGAATAACCCATCTTACGTCTCTCTTCGATGTATCAGAAGGCTCTTGAAAATTTGGTAATATAAACCATATGTAGAGAACATTGACTAAAAGGTTAATCCCCATTGACTCTTGATATTTCAGCATTTGCTGTGTTTCTAAGGAGGTACAAAGGCCTTCGCCCTAATGTACGGCTTTGACTCACACATTTATGCTGACAGCACTGCATATAGGCATGCATGCCTGCGCAGACAAAAACAAACATGATCGTGTACGTGTGTCAGCACAGGAGACTCGCAGTCAGCGAACAGAATAAATGGTGTCACGGGGGTGTGGTAAACATGTTAGATCTCATCCTCCTGTCAGACGGAGAGGCTGCAAATTGGTTGACAGCGATTAGATGAGTGGGGGGTTGGGGCTGTTTTCCATGCACATGCAACTCCAAGACCAAAGGAAATGGGAAATTCAAGGAATGATGGGGGGTTGGGGTGGAACAGTGCAGTGGCCTGAAGATGAACCCATCAGGGACTTCAACTCAGCAGGGTCATCTCAAGTTCAGGTCTTTCCCTGACTGGGACAGGCACATGGCGGAAAAGGCTCCTTTTGGAACCATGAGACCTAGAAAGGAGCCTCCCAAGGGCCCTGTAATGCAAACCCCTTAATCGCTGAACTTCTCCGGTGGGGAGCTTTAGGGATCCGGGGTAAGCCTGAGATAATTTACAGCCCTATAGATGAAGGTTTTACTGGATTTGTCCTTTTCGAGAGCTGTATTTCCTGTAACACGCAATGCCTCCAATAAATGCCCACATCAATAAATTCTCCACCCACAGAGACAAAAATTTTCTCACCTCAGAAGAAAACAAACAAAACATGACCGGCGTCTTAGGGCACATCATTAAAGCTCTCCAGTGTCTGTGACATCACACAAAAAAAGTTGTCGATTCCAGGTGAGAGCTTGTTTGAACATATGGTGAAGGAGACAGATATTGCCCCGGGTTAAGACAAAAAGGAGCCAGTCAGTCACTGGATGCTTCAGGAGTCAAGGGTGGCCTAGGTTCTCTGGCACTTTGCACAGACGACAACAGCAGGAGTCTTTGATCGGATCAGTAGACCACACTATTATGTCAGGGCCGGGACAGTAATGAAGGGTGTTGCTTGAGGGGTGAGGGGAGGAGGGGTTGGCTTATCTGGAAAAGTGTTGAAATGTTGCCGAAGTGAACAGGTGTTTGTTGATAGAAACATGGATTTCTGGGAAATATGTAAAGGCTTTATTAGGTGAGAGGAAACTTTACTTATGGTTTTTCTGGCTCTTCCCTCTTGTTTAATTTTTTTTATTGGAATAAAAGATAAATTCACTTATGCACTCGATACGATATTAAGTTTTTAGGGCATATCTTGAAAATGTGCATAATCCTGTTGGAAAAACAGTCCAATGCTGTAATAGACTGTGAGTAAACCATAAATAAGCTCTTATTCAGGGATAGTTCACCCAAAAATCTAAATTCTGTCATCATTTACTCACCCTCAAGTTGTTCCAAACCTGTATAAATGACTTTGTTGTATGAAACACAAAGGAAGATATCTTGAAGAATGTTAGCAATTTTCAATTCTGGTACATCTCTTTAATATAGTTCAGAAAGTGACTTTGGTCTTGGTCTTGAAAGACGGCTTTACTGCCACTAACCACATTCTTTGACGTAATGCGGCATCATACACACATCAGACATTAAGCTTGAGTACACGCCTAAAACATTTGTTTATCAGAGGCCTTGAAACGGAGGACCTTTCATAGCAGTTTGTTCCTTTCTGAGGGCAAATCCCATGAGACTTTCATTTGACCCAAATGTAAGTCACCGTTGCCAAGTAAAACAATACATGGGACATGGATAACCGCATGATTTAGATTTTATCTCTGGTTCTCAACGGTTTTTGCTTCAGGACCCAGATTTTGCAAGTGGCAACCCATGATAGCATTAAAGTTGTTTTATTACAGAATATTAGTGTTTCCAAGGCTTTTGATGTTAACAACAAAAGCTATACAGGAAGAGTTTATTCCTTTTTAAAGTTGATCAGACGTTTTATTGTATGGTCTTAAACATGCATGGTTATATGGGTATCTCATTCAATTCCATTTCGGTTTGCAACCCACCAGTTGAGAACCACTGATAATTATGAAGTATGTATCTTTTATGTATCTTTACAGAATAGCGTACACTTAAAATATGTCACAATTTTTTATAAAAGTTTATGTCTCTCACCCATGTATCGCATGGCACGCCTTTGAAATCTGTTGAGTACACCCTTCACTGAAAACAGTGTGTATGCAAATGTTGCACTTTAGCTGACATATAAACTTTCACTGAACTCGCCTTTTCCCAGCAAGAGTTTGTGTTAACAGTATGTCTGGTATGCAAAACAAATTGTTTTGCATTTGTTTCTATATTTAAAAGATTTAACAAAGACTGATTCCCATCTCTTTGACTGCGGCAGAATGAGAAAGATTAGGGGGAGACGAGGAACTGAAGAGCAGAGCAGAGGGTAGAGCAGGGCATAATGGTGAGGCAGAGGCAAGAACGCGGGGGGTTGATGGGGACTGCTGTGTGTGAACAGGGGACCTCTTGGTGAACTGCGTAGTCGCGAGCCGGGTCATTGGGGTGAGGCTGTCAGAGCGTGCCTGAAACAGTAACCCAGGGGTTCAGCCAGAGTTCACACATAAAATGTGTAGGATCCATGTCTTCTCCTAGCTCCATCGCACCGCTGTGTTCTCTCCCTCAGATAGCTACACTCCTATCAAGTAATAAGCTAAACAAAATAATGATTTACTCCTCATGCATTATTAATGTCATAAAGATGTAGTTAATACTGTGATTAAAAAACTCTGTTCTATCTTCAAAAACAAATGTTAGGCAGAATGTTAAGGATGGAGAGCCTCTGTCCCTTTTCATTTTGGATTGTATAAAATTGCATTCTGTGTCATGTAAGATGCGATATTGTGGAGATACAACATAAAAATGAGGTAAAAACATTTGTTGGGGAGGGGTGAACTAGCTTTTTAACTTTATCCTTCCCTGCAGCATGTAGGATTTACCAAAACAACTGCAGAACATATGAGCTACTCTGAGTGTTGTTTAGACCCACATGCTTTTGCTGAAAGATCAGATTTCTTTAGTAGCACATGAAACATAACACAAATCTGACATTTATATACTTATGAAAAATTTATTTAAAAAGTAAAGCCTATCAACATCCACTGGTGTGGTTGAAATGGAAAGGGGACTAAGTCTCCTCTGAGTGTGTGCAAGGACCCTATGGGAAAATTTCAATTCAAGACTGGCTGGCCCATTGTCAAGCGAAGAGCTTGACCTGAAGCTGAACCCAATTGTCAGCCCCAAAACGCATTGCAGAAATTAGCGGACGATGGGTCTGAAGTATCAGAGGAACTCGGTTGTTCTCCATGAAGTCCGTTCAGCCTGATGATTATTGGCACATTGCAAAAACCTTTAATCTAAGTGGGGTTGTCATATAGAAATACATTAACATCTTCTTTGACGTACTTGTCAGTACATGCTGGAAGGGTCTGTTGGAACTTGGTTTCCCCATTGAGTGGGTTGTGCTCATCTCCTCCCTGTCTGCAGGCCTTGCGGGACTGAGGCCGCGTCTGCGAAAAGCAGCCCCAGCTGTGGTCAACGGCGCCAGTGCTGAGTGGAGAAGAAAAGCCCTGAGCCTTCGGAACAATCCAGCCTTTGTGGAACTACTGGAAGCCATCAGCCAAAAATCAAATGACCGTAGACCGCAGATATAAGCCAGATGTGGGGATTCCGATTCCGTTCCAGTGAGCCCCAGCCCAGTTAAACTCATCCCCATCCAGTCTGGTGGTGGCAGCCAGAGGAAGGGGTCATGCAGCGGGTATTGCGTTGCTCCAGCAAATGACATGCTTGTCTTCATCTTCAGTTCACTTCACTTAAACCATGACAACTCTGACGGAGGCCGCCAAAAGCTGAGGCCCTATCAGGCTTTTGAGTCTTTCGAAGTACTCTTGGTAACAGGTTTCTGCTCACATCACGTCATTTCCTTCTATAAGTACTGTGAATTTAGAAATATTGTACTTGTTAAAGGAGCCAGACACACTCCACCCTGACATGTGTAGATTTATGTTTTCATATGATTTCAATAAAAAAACAACAGCCAAAAGATTACAACAGTGTTAAGAAACCATCACGTTGTTGGTTTAATTAAGGGAGTTGTTTCAAAATACACTCAATCATTCTATCACTGACTTCATTCACTTGTATGTTTTCCTCAGATTGTCCTAGGCAGTTGTTCAAACCATTATTTGGTTAACAGCTCAATATCCTATCATTTTAAATTGAGATTAAGTTAATACAACATCCAAAAAAAGGCTTTATCCCTCACAAAACCTCAAGAGTATATGTGCCACAAAATAATGTATAGACTTTAATTAACAGAAGGGAATAATTTGTGGTATGAATGACAAGAAAACGCTAGTCTATGTTTCCTATATAATTAACCCACAGAATGACAAACCCTAACATCATGTCTTACCTGTAACTCCAAGACTCTGAAAAGAGAATTCCACTTTGGTGTAGCTCTGCCGGTACACTTTTTAAAAAAGGTGCTACATACGCTTCTTTATAGTAATGCCCTAAAGGAAACATTTATTTTTACTTTTTTATAGTTTACTCTACAAAATGGACCCATTGGAAAAAAATGGTTCTTCTATGCCATCATTAAGCATCTTTTATTTAAAGTGTACATTCTGTTCACAAAGCATGTAGTATCCCATGTACAAATGTAGACAACTTGCCTTTACCAATTATGTTCTATCCACAGTCTATAAATTGTCAATGTGATGTATACTTTACCTTTGAGTAAAGTTCTGGTATTGTTGAAGTTTGTGGAGGAAGATTATAGCAGGGCAGGGAAATTTGTACTATAGAAATCTGTTTGTCTTGGGTCGTGTTCAACAATAAGTCTGTCAACTGGTTATCCCTGTTGAAAAGAACAGCATATGTTGGGTTAGGTTTTGATGCTGATTTGATGGTTTGTGCTGGTTTAGGCTGGTCACATGCTGGTTTAAGGTGGTCATGTGCTAGATTAAGCTGATCATGTGCTAGTCTCAACTGGTTATGTGCTGGTTTAAGATGGTCATATGCTGGTTCCTCAGCAGTTTAAACCAGTACAAAACAGCATCAAAATATGCCTAACCCAGCATATGCTTTTTTTTCAACAGGGATAAGTCCATCTTCTTATACATCTATTACTTTTGATATGAGAAATTTAGCTAGACGCACGTAGCCTATATAAAAAGAGACAATTTACCATTGATCAGCTGGATTTTATCTGTTGTCTTCCAAAACCTTTCGACTTAATTTTTTATTTTGTTATTTTCTTGTTATAGTTAAATAATCAAGCTAAGCTTAGCTCTCCATCTGTCCCTCCACTTAAACATTTGAGGGACATTAGCTATTAGCATTAGCTCAGAATTTATCCTAGCATTCGCTGGATACCTCTGCACTGTCACTGTTTTGGTGTACAATGCCAAGCCCAAATGTTGTTGTCTAGATAATGTATTCTGTGCCGAAACAGGACTGGTATGATTTCAGACAAACTATGTAACTTGAAGTGAATGTTAACATGCTGACTCTTTAGCTGAAGTCTTTTACTGGTGTTTAGGCCACATATTCTAACTTTAGCCACTAAACTTTATAACTTTATAATTAATGCTTTGGTTTGGATCACAGTGTCCTACGAGTTTCTCTGCTGTAACATCTAGGCCTATATACTCGATTGAAAGCCCATCTTTTTCAGCCCTATAACAACTCGATTAACTGGGCTGCCATGTCCTTGCATGTCAAGCCAGTTATGGATATGCAGGGGTTAGATTTAGAATGATTGTAAGTAAAAAGTCCTCCCCATAAGATCAACGATGACTGATCTGACAGATTTATTGATCCGGAGAGTGTGACCGTGAGTGAGAATTCTGTCATGTTTTTTGATTTAGTTCCCCATGGGTCCTCACATTGACATCAAACAGGTCCATAAATCCAAAAGGAGCAAACACAGTGCAACAGGTCAAAGAAAGGTAACTCTATTTGTCTCCTCCGGAGGACCTCTGAGTTTGTGTTTATTAATGGCTGAAGGCATGCGAACACATCTGGTGTCTCACTTAGTCATGACTTGATCTCCGTGTTTAAAGTGTGTATAAGCTCTTTAAGCCGTTTCACCCATTAGCTCAGGGTGGATATGAAGCGCTTATATCCTTTTCATGACCCACTAATGGTCCTTGCTTGATTAACTCAGGGCTCTGGCAGTAAGGGACAGTTCTTCTGGTACAGCGCCCTGAGAACGGCATGGTTGCATAACTGACAAAGATGTGGCTTAGGTCGTAAATAATGTGTCTGAAATTATCCATCTGGGAGCAGTGCTTTCAGTGGAGGCCTCTAATGTGCTGCCTGGTGGCTTTTGTGAAGCGTACATCACCAAATTATAAACTGTGTTTAACCCATGCACCCTATTTCCTATGGCTTGTATTTGGGATTTATGTTTCCAAGCATAGTGCGTCATTCTCTCTCTCTCTCTCTCTCTCTCTCTCTCTCTCTCTCTCTCTCGCTCTCTCTGGATTAAAACATCCGCCAAATGTACTATTTTACACACAATCGGGCACACCATTGAAAGATATCCAGGTAAAAAAGTGCATGCATGCTGAGATCAATATAAAGGCTTTGTTTCTGTATCCACTCTAATCTCAATATCAGAGGTGTAGGCTCTCGCAGTTAGATGAAAGCAGACAGCACAACCATCAAGGCAAGGTGATCTGGCACTGCTGCACAGCCCTTATGTAATTTCCCGTCCGGCTGTGTTCACGGCTCTGTTGTTGTTCCTGCTTTGATCTGTCACAATGATAACAGTGTTCCAAAAGCCATCGCTAATGATAAAGATATAGCTGGAGTGGAAGTTCGGAACAGCTCACAGGAAAGATTCAGTGTTGATAAGAGTGATGCTTCTCTGTGCACCTCAACTGTAGAGGAAGCATTGACATTGTGTAACCAGGTGTATCGTCTAATCTGGGTACCATAAAAAAAATTCTTACCACATAGTCTGATATACTTTTGAATTATTTGGCATGAGAATTAAAATATTTATAAGTAAAATAATTTTCGTTTTTAAAATGTGTAAATTATATGGTTTTGTAGTTTTGTTTCTACTTAGTGAATTTTCTAAAAAAGCACATTGAAAAAACATTTGCTATTGCAAAACCAAATTACGGAAACTTGGCTACAGCATTGCAGAGAACTTAATGTTAGTACTCTCACTATCCATGACCTTTAACCTCTTGCCTCAGTTGACCATAATTCTCAACAGACAGGGCAACTGAGGCATAGAGTTCAGCGTCTTGCTGGGGGTCAGCAGAGTCTCATTTAGTCAGATCAGCTATTGCGTGATTGATGAACACTATGTGAAACTACCAACAGAGCTGATCAAGAGTGGAACGTTACAAAATCATGTCTGAATTCGTCATGAGTAGTATGCGAGAAATACCTGGATGGTCTACTGCTTCCACCGAGATTTGTGATCTCTTCACAGCTTCACAAAATCGCTCAAAACATACCTGTTCCGCATTTATTTGACTAACCAATAACTGTCTGTCTTGTTTCTTGTTCATTCTCTCCCTTGCTTACTTCAGCTTTAATCCTCCTAGTAGGATGGCCTTGTAAACTAACAGCACTGTTTAGTGTGCTGACAAAAGGTTTATATGCTCTCTTTTATCCAAAGCGACTTACTTTGCATTGTTCTATACATTTGTTTCTGTTCCAATCCCCTGTAATCGAACCATGGTGTTGCTAGCGCCATGTTCTAACCACTGAGAAGACTAGTCTAAGCAGTTTATTTAACCCGCCCCTGAACTCAACTGAACATCTTTAAGCTAAACACTCATCACCCAAACCCATCAATGACCTGTACACATGAATACATACCTTCAAGTCCAAAAATGTTGTAACAAAGATGAAAACAAAACTCTTTAAAATGGTTTAACAATAATATATTTTTCTGATGGAATTACTGAAACATAATTATGAGAAGGGGTGTCCCAAATATCCATTTAGTGTTTATATATAAACGTATACTGTATATGCATATTTCTAGGTCATTTACTTTAAATATTCTCATAATTCTGTTCAAGTTTAAATGCATAAAGTGATTATGTATTGCCCACTTTGAACAATTGAGAATGTCCTTTATGCATTTACTGTATGTTTTTACAGATGTTATTTAATGTATTTCAACCGTGACATGGTCCTTTTAGAGTGTAGCACTTTCAGTATAACTGTGCTTTTTGTATTTCCTTACATAAGCCTTCTTGATCCATGAGCCAGGAAATATGAATTCAAAGAAACTACGGGATTACAGACTAATATGGAAAACAGATTTGGCAGAATGAAATACCGCCTTCATAAATGCATAACCCCAGACCTGTCACATTGAGCAGATCAGATTCATCACAAATCATGTGAAACCGCTGTGCATTCAATCATAGCTATTCAGAATCTGACTGTGATGGTTGATGTGGCTTCTCTGTGGGAGATGTACATATGAAGGGTAATTAATAATACGCAATGTGTTTTGTAAAGAACGTCTTGTCTGTGTTTGGGAATAATAAATATTACTCTGTGAGGAAAAAAGTCATTGTCTTTTTCTTGTTTTGCTTTTCTGCTGCACATGTGTCCAGCACAAAGGCAATGCGATCAAAGTCTGAACACTGAGTATTCATTGCAAACACTGTCTAATGTTTTCTAGCAAGTGAATATGAAATGTATGAGATGTCTATTCTTTTGCATCTGATTTACGCTGCGATCCAATTTATGTTATGCTTGACTAACCCCGCTCCGAACCTGCCCAATGGGGTCTGAATTTCCCATTCCTTTCGCATATGTAGCCTACAGCTTCCCGATTTCATGACCCGCTGTCGACATCTCACAGTACTTCAAATGGACCACTACGGAACAATGAAAATCAGTTCTCGCAAGAGACTCTTATTTCCTTTAACTGATCACATTCTTATTTTCTTTCATGTCTGCAGTGCAGTTTCAACCCAAATACGTGTAAGTAAGATAGTTGGGACTGTAATGGGAAAATGCTTGTGGTTCATTGTGTTTTCAATTCTTCTGTGGTTAATCTGACAACAGAGGTCAGGCTCATCCCACAGTTTTCATTGTTCAGACTTGCACAGAGGGTTGAACTTTGTTTTCACACGAAACTATTTTAAGTAATACTTTATATTTGCATCAGCAAAAATTATGTTCAAAACCAAATTCATTTGTGTAAAGTGATTAACTTTTACAACTTTTAAAATGCAGGACAGGACATCAAGTATTGATTGGATTGTGAAAACTGGAGTTTTAGCAGATTAATAAACAGAATTTTCTAGTTATTAAATAATCTCTCATCTCATGTTTATTCTCTAGTTAACTGAATATTAAATGCACCATGCTTTTACCAACATGCATTTTGCAAGGCACGTGTTTACATTTCTTACATAATGCAACAGCAGTGGTGGAATAAATTTGTGGTTAAACATTTCCAGCTTGCTATAAAACACCCCACTGTGATTTCCTTTTACTGGTCTTCCTGGAACTTTGTTCTCAGACCAAAGTCTAAACTTTTGAAAGCACAGTTAAAATCAAGCCAAATCTCAGTCACAAACTAAAAGAACTCTGCAGTAACTTGAGCTCTGCTTTGAAAATAAACCAAATCAAATACTCAAACTCAAATATTTGTTGTATCTTCTCAAAAGAAACCAGACAAAGAAAAATGACATAAAGCAGAGTTGACATTTTATTTTTACTCTTGAATGTTTCTGACAAGAGAAAAAAGGGCCAGACTACGTGCTCGAGAACCGGGTCAGATCGGAGTTGTGTTGCTGAGTTTAAAACACAACGGAGAAATTTGCAGAGCTCAGCATTAAAAAGCATGTTGACGGTGGTCCTGTCAAGATGTCTGCTGTAGGCTTATCTGCCTATAGATTAACTTTGTGGGCCTGTAAATCGATAATTTTACAATACCTATAATAGGCGTTAAAACAGCTTTTTATTCAGATGCTGAATTTACATTGACAATTTTTTAAATGTGAAATATTAAAATGCTAAGTACACACACAGAACAGAGGTCAGTTGAGGAATGTTCGTCCTGTGTTTGAGGTCAAAGGTAACCTGCAAATGTTCTTGAAATGAGGCATCCAGTTCTCTAATGCGTCAAAGTATTCTTTTTACTGTTCTCGCTTTTACTCGTTGCCTCTGGAAGACTCCATGAGAACGTCCTCATTTTCTTCAGAACGCCATTGTTGTTGTTCAACTATAAAACAGTTTGTTTGAAAACGTAACACGTGGAACTCCTGTGGCATTTCTAGATCCTCTCATGTCCGTCCCTTGAAAGTATTCATGCAGGTATAGCTTCCTGAGAACTTATGGATTTCTTCAAGGGCACACTGTGGCAGGATACTGTTTCATGGGTAAGACAAAACGATAAATGGAATGAGTAAGCAATTCAAAAAGACACTTGAAATAAGTTAAATCAATGTCAAATTTAATTTCATAAAAAGTATTCATTTAGACAATACCTTTTGAGTATTACAAGCAAATTCATCGTCCATGGAAGATAAACAAAGGCTGTATTGGTCCTGACAGCATCCACGGTTCTCTGGGCCACCACCTCTGGCTTTAAAGGAGGGAATAGTTTGGGAAACCTGTGGAGAAGACATGGGTACATTTAATATAAATTTAACATTTTGTACAAAAAGGTTATTTTGACCAAGTGCCTTGGAGTAATATGGGACCATGGTATAAATGTTTGACAGATGACAAATATACTACATTTTATTTTTTTAAAGATACTTAAACATCCGCACAGATGAGTGGTTCACAGTTTGACCCGGTATGTGCATCAGGTACAATTTGATTTCCTGTTGAAATATATGATAATATTCAGAAAAAACAGCTTACCTGACTTTCATGCCCTGAAACATTTCAGTGTTGGTGTGGAATGGAAGGACAGTGGTGCAGCCCACCCCAGGACAGTCCAGCAAACCCAGTGTGAGGCTTTCCATGAAGGCCAGTGAGGATGATTTTGAGGTGCAGTAGTCTATAGCACCAGGGATGGGCGACAGAGACAGGATCGAGTTGAGACACACAACATGGCCGTTTTGCAGTTCCAGCATACGAGGTAGGAATGCTTTTGTGGTCTGTGGACAAAAAGAAATGTGGTCACACTTCAGTATAGGGGGCAATTCTCGCTATTAACAAACCAATAACTACAACCTTTTCCCCAATAAACTCTTAATTTGTTGCTAATTAATAGTTATTAAGGTAGTTGTTAGGTTTAGGTATTGGGTAGGATTAGGGATGTAGAATATGGTCATGCAGAAAATGTGCTTTATAAGTACTAATAAACAGCAAATATGCCAATAATAGACATGCTGCGAACAACTAGTTTATAGTGAGAATTTCCCCCTATACTGAAGTGTTACCAAGAATTTTAATACTTAATATAAGACAATACCTTAACTATACTCATAATGTGACATACTGTAGCCTCAAAGAGTTTTATGGCTGTCATAATAAAAGTATATTTAATTATGTTTTAATTATTATTTATAATGATAATAATATTATTAATTTTGAATCATTTTGATTATACAATAAGTAATATTGCCATCATTTTCTTTAAATTGCATTATACCTGAAAGTCAGAATACAGAAGGCACGATGATGGAAATTACACATAGATTGATGGTCTGCTAAAAGATTCCCATAAGCCTCCTGGCCTTAGATAAGCCTACCTGGAGTGACCAGATCAGTTCAGGTTTTTTTAGAGAAGACTTAATGTTATGCAACCGAACACCCCGACCAAAACTTACCCAAAACTGTCCCAGTGTGTTGATATGCTGTGTCTTTAAAAGCGCATCATCATCACTGTCGAGCAAACTCTTCCCATGCACCACTGCAGCATTATTCACTAAAATGGTAACATCTCCCACCTGCCAAGAGAAAAAAAACCACCTGTGAGATACTTTATTGTTTCGGTTTTAGAGCCATCTTATACTGCCATACTGCTGAGTCTTGTCTAACCCAGACATTTCAAGTGAATTGTAACCTTTGTCCAGGCAATGTGGGTGAAAGAGGTTTAAAAGAAATCCACCACAGGCATTTTTAGACGTCAATAGAGCAAAATCTTCACCCTAGAGACTACATGGCATTTAAGAATTTATTTTATTGTAATCGTCGTAATGAAATCCCTAGGGCGTGCATACCTTTTCTCTCACAACCTTGGCTTGCTTGTAAACTTCTTCTCTGTTGGCCACATCGCAAACAAAGTAATGGCACTCTGTTCCCATAATGGTGATCTCCCCGCATGCTTCCTTCAGGCATTTTTCCGTTCTGCCCCACAGGATTAGCTGATAGAAGATAGGGAACAAAGGTCAAAGGAGAGATCATTTAGAAAACTGACAAGAAATATCAAATTGTATAAGCCACAATATGTTCAGCCACATTGACAGTAAATCATCAATCTAAAATAAGAATTTGTAGTTGCTGAATAAAATAGAAATGTGCACTTTGCCATAAAATATGACGTGCAATAGGAATCACCTGATAATAGAGGAATTGCTTTTTTAATTTAAAACAGTTTCTTTATTAAAAACGATGATCAACACAATACATTTGGTTTAAATGTGTGCATTGACACTTCAAATCTGTGCAAGACTTCAAGCTCGATAAAGAGCATCTCGTGTGCTGCAGTGAAAGCACAGACGATGGTAAATGTTAATATTTTTTTATCTGTATTTTGAATCACAACATTTCTTTTTTTTCCCAATCAATTATTCAAGTTAAAATAACATTCGAACTCACCATATAAAAAATATTCAAAATGAATTCAACATTTTCATTTAAAATTTGCCCATTTTTAAATGAGTAATGGGAACTTATGTTTTTGTAAAAAAAATTGTTTATTTATAATATTTCATGCCAATGTCAACTTATTGACACAAAAAGCATGAGTCAGAATCTGCCCTCATATTTCAGAATGTCCTTTTTCAAATTAAAAACACATTTACTTGGCACTGTCTAACAGTATTTTGATATTTATTTATTTATTTTATCTTGAATGAAACCTCACTCCACAGTTCTAGTGGTCTTTGCCTTCTTCTTACATTTATAGGAAATATATACCACTCCGACATGAAACTTCTGAGTTAGGCATGCAGAAACAGAAAAGTCCTTTTCATTGAAGTAAACAGTGGGACCATTTTTCTTTGGCAACAATTAGTTTGGAGAGGGATTAAGCTGAGACAGGGAACATGGGGGGCAGTGATTGGTCAATTAGATTTGTCAGTCTGAGGGGTCAAAGAAAGGTAATGAAATCAAGGGTGCTGCCGGAGATTACACCGGCTGCTGGGCATATGTGTCCAGCCATTCCCTGTTTCAACACCCTAATAATAGAGTGATGTTTTATAATGATACAATAGTTGTTTACACACTTAGATAAAGAAGCTAATGTGAGGCAGACAGTATTAGTTCTGCCCTCCATAGAAATTCTAATTTATTTCAGGAAAAATATTGCTGCAGCTATGGTCATAGCGATAATAACACAAAACCAGACCATGGATCAACCCTTTAAGGTTTTGTGTCACACAGTTCTGCTGGATCTTAGTGTAATAGCAAATATTGCCTGCAAATTACTAAAATATACAATAACCGCATAAAAACATACCTCCCATAACCCCTCTCATAACTCTTACGTCACTGGCATGAAAGCAAATTGTACTAAAACATACAGATAAGATTGTAACCTTGTAAAATAGTTTCCAATTCCTGTGAGATTGTGTTGTGTAATTTAAACTAAAATTAATTCTGTTTATTATTACTTAATGTTAACAACATAGTTAACTAATGTTTACAAACGGAAACTTACAGAAAAGTTTTTTTAAGCAGTCTGATACACTCCTAAAGCTAAGAAACCCAATGTTTGCAGTCCTAATAGAGCTAAAGTAATCCCTATCAGTATTGTTTGCCAATGGACTGGGATTTTTCACTGCAGGTGGTTTCACTCTTTGGCATAATGGACCACTATTTGATAAACCTGGTCTTGTGTTTTTGTATGGAGCCGTTCTGTATGCATAGTGGGTAATTACCGAGATGGTCTTGATTCAATTTATAATAGGATTTCACAACAATCTTGATATTCTTGTTGGAGAACAAGAGCTCACAAGGTGGTCTCCCATACAATCCTGTTATGAGCTTCATTCGCACACATTAGCAAGTCTTATCACTGAAGTCTTTCGAGAAGAACTAGTTGTGTGTGCAGCATTAGCATATAATATGCTAATATAAGAAGAAAACAAACTATCCTTAATCCTGTTCTATGAGGACAAACATTGTAATTTTTCATCCTTAATCACACAAATCAGTACTCTGCGTATGAAGCAGACGAAGCTCACTCAACTTACATTGGTCCGTAGTGCACACTGCACACATCGGACATGTGTACTATTTGATCAAGGAGTTTTGATGACATTTCCAGTGGTTTAGGGTGGATTTCTATGTCAGGTATCATTTATGGAATCTGATTTAATGTATTACAAATGTTTCCAAATAATCAGACAAACATGTGATATTTCTTAACACTGGTTTGCAGTTCAGTTCACAAAGCAATGTCTAGCTAATTAAATATTAGAGACATACAGTCCTGGCCTAAAGTGATGTCCAACTTTGGAAATTGGATGCTTGAGATGTTGTTCAATTATATTTTTAAAGAAGTATTAAACACATTGTTATCAAGTAGATTGTTTTGACTGTAAAATAAAGCTAAGCATTGGGAAGGATTTCTGGAGGCTTGTAGAGTTAAGACCCAGGAAATATATAATCTAATATACCTAAGAGAGAAGATCAATAAATATTCACAATGAACAACATTTTTGTCAACAAATGCATCATTTTTCTTCAGCGTTTAGTTTTTCTATGCTTGTTTGATCTACTAAGCAAATCTTCATGTTTGCTTTATTGTCAAACAATTTAGTTTCTTCGAATTTGTATCATTAATGTCATAATTTTAAGATAATAACCTGAGGGGGCATTAAAAGCTAATATCGGTGAAGTATGCCACGCAGACATCACTTTTGGTAACTGCTGTATATACCGTGGAAACCTTGAAATATTAAAGAAATCTTGGATCTAACATATGTAAGACCAGAACTAAACCCCGCTTGCTCCTTAAGTAATCCAGTTTGCTCTCTATATGGAATGAGTATGCATGTGTATGGAGGGGTGGAGTGGGGGGCACAGGGAGTTCAGGAGGCAGTCGCCTACCGCTGTATAATTAGTGTGGAGACAGAAGGGTCAGCCACAGGGCACTGCCCAGCTGGGAGTTGTATATTCCCTGCCACCCCTCCCCAGCCTATACACATACAGAAAGCAATTTACATAGGGCTCACTTCCTTCACACTTCCTTAAGCCATCAGCCACGAGAGGCCATGGTACCACATGGATGTAACGGATAGGGGTGTTTTACGGAAATATTTGTAATCTAAAAAAATCAGTAATGTGGTGACTCTTAAAATGCCTCTTGGAGGTCATTAAAACTGCAGTTGCATTTTGCAGTAAGACAGCTAGACCACGACTCAGAGACACGGGTGGTCTAGTTAACTCAGAGTCTGTTTTCTGAGAGTGCATTTATGATTCATCACCTCTTTAGCATTCCTTAAGAATGGGCTAACCGTGAATACAGCCACTGCAGGTGTTGGTTCTAAAGCCTCGACACCTTGAGAATGGCAAGCAACAGGGTGTTGACAAGTACAGTGGCTTCCTTTGACATACTGCTGCAAAGCTCTAAAAAGTGCTGCTCCTTTCAAAGACCTTTGCCCTGTGATGTAAAATGCAAGTTTCGGGGAGCTGACGTTCCTTGGTTGTTAGCAGCGTGACGCTTGCTCTAAAACTTTTATAGCGGCTTTCATTTAGCCTCATACACACTAGCTTCTCTGAAGGGAAAATGTGTTTAGATCAAAGTAAACCCTGGTGTAACACAATTTAACATCGAGGCCCCTGTCACTGTGGTTACAGAAGTTATTAAGCTCTGTTTATTACAGTTGAGCCATTGGGTCTATTTATAATGTAATGTCTTGGGTGGGTGAGGCAGCTGAGATATTTCTTCCCAGCTCTTGACTGTCAGCACACAGTCTTATTTCATTAAATTGTATTGAGTATTGAGACAGAAACATTACACCCTTGCCAAAATGAGAGATGCAATTTGGCCATTAACACTCTGCATATGGATCATAATCGGAATAAAATAATACAGAAAAGGTCAGACTTGCTAACAGGTTTGAAAGCCAGTATTTTGTAAGCACTTAGCCAAGGTCAAAGCTGTGGGCACTAATAACTTCTTGGATCAATGGCACTAGCCTCTCTAAAGTCAACCTAGTTTCACAACACTGTAATAATCTGAAAATAAACCAGGAATATGACATAAGAAATGTCAAAGGCTGAAAGAAAGTTATCCCCCCTAAAACAACGATTCTCTAGGTGACCCAGTTTGTTTTACAAGTTGAACCAAACATTGGGTTTAAGGTCTGCATTTTGATTGGTCGGTTGACCACTGAGGTCATGACCTTTGGGTTGTCTAATCAGACCTATGCACTGTTAAAACAATGGTTTGATGAACAGGACATGCAGTGTCTCTAGGGAGAAGAGTAGCCAATACAGAGTAATGCTTTGGAAAACAAAACAAAATGAACCGTTACATAGTGGCCCTTTGAAACGGTATTAATTCATTTATGACATGCTTAACAAGGTTTGGAATTACAATGATGATCACAGTCTCCAAATGAATGAATGAGCGAACGAACGAATGAACTGGCTAAAGTTAATGTTGCTACAATAACATTTTGTAACTTTGGTTAGCCACTAAAAGTCATGAAAAATAAATAAATAAATACGTGTCCCATGTAAACTTACAATGGCTTCATAAAGCGTTGGTAAAACGATGTTTTTTTTTGGGGGGGGACTCAGGACACCCTTACAACAGGTTTAACTCAACCATATTTGGTAAAACCATAGTAACCACCAATTTACTATATCCCCACAATAATAGTTTTTGGTATTTGTAGGAAGCATATGGTAGTCTAATAGAAATGGTTTCCAATCTGCCAAAATTACATGATTGTTATACTTTTACTAAAACCGTGGTTGATTTTTCTAAGGGCTGATGTAAGTGCACAACGAAAGTTTTTTTTAAAGAAAAGATCATGAATAAAGGTCCATACGTTTTGTAACTCGCAGCATTAACATCCTTTTATTTTTTTGAATGTGTTGACAGCTAAACTGTTGTGACATATGAGACCAAGCTATTTTAACTCTCTGCGAACAATATTTATAGAAAGTTGCAAGCAAACATAATACAAGGCAAAATGCAAAAAGAGCTCAAATAATAACACGACTCGATACCTTTTTAACTCCACGCTTGGCAAACTCCTTAGCAAGGTGACGACCGATGCCCCGTCCGCCACCAGTGATAAGAACCACATCTCCGGTCAGATCTCTTCGCCTGCTCGGTAAGAACCAGCTCACGCTCGCCTTGACAATATAGTAGACTATCTGAATAGGTAAGATCAGTACGCAGCCCAGCGCTTTCAGATCCATTTCAGTCTCAGTAAGCGCTTATCTCACTGAAGTCTTGCTCCGAGCGATTACCTTTACTTCTATTTATAGGAGAGGATAAGGCGAATACCCTTATTGTAAAACACGGACGAACGCTCAACGCCGCGAAATACATGTAGCGCAATCCAACGCAGTTTACGTGCGCCTCGGCATTTTGCGTACCTTTATTCCACAGGAGTCAACACAACTCCTCATCCACGGGGTGACAAGTGTGCGCTTGCTTTAACACTACAGACGCGGGTCCTTTCGCGACTGACAGCGACCTGGATCCAACAATGACGATGCCTGATCGGGGTTTTAAAGAGACCATTTATCTTGATTGACAGCTGGAGGCCCGAAAGAAGTATTGCTTTATCAAACGTTGTCGTGAGGGTTTGTTTATGACGGCATAAGTCCCCTCCCCCAGAACCGGTGCCACGAGCTATCGACTTGCATTCAACCTGTGGTGGTTTGCGCAGCGCGCGTTCTGCAGTTAGGATGGTTTCTAGGGTTGCATGACATTCTAGTTAGTATTTTAAGATTCGTGGAATCTGTTTGCTTCATTCTTCCGTGACTAAATTTGGCATACGCTTGTCAGCGAACACAAGTTTGAACATAAAGAAGTTTGACAGAAAAATGTTGACGAGCCACGTTTTGAAATAATCAGGCGTACACACAGATTACAGAATCAATGAAAACGGCAGCATTCATAATCCCGTCGTTTAATCAGTTTTCGTTTTGCTTTGCACTTCTTGAACATTTTTACTTCTTTTCTGGTTCAATACTGTTGCGTCAGACTCATATCTGAATTTTAAAAAAATGTGATGTATAAATCCTGAATGTAGCAAGGTTTTAACTTTTTCCAGACCTGTGAAGGTCCCCAAAATATTACAGATGCATAGACATTTCTGTATTATATATATTTCTTATATTCATATTCCCGGAGCTAGATATTGCTTTTTATAAATGGACAAAATATAGTCTACAGTACAATTCGTATCTAGTAATCATAAAACAATGAAAAGGTCCATTAGGCCATATGGTTAAAAAAGTAGGGACCCTGATCTTTTTACTTTTTCGTGTTCTCTAAAATGTTTTCCAGTTCACTTCTAAGTTTAAGATTTATTGGTCTCATAACCACACCATATTGTGAAATATAGTGAAAATAAAAATTAAATGTACTGTTCACCCAAAAGTAAAAACTCTTTCATCATTTAGTTACTTGCTCTCGAATTGTTCCCAATCTGTATAAATGTATATGTTTTGAAAACACAGAGAAAGATGTTTGGAAGAATGCTTGTAACTTAAAAGTTCTTGGCCACCATTGACTATAGTAAGAAAAAATACAATGCCCGTCAAAAGTGCCCAAGAACTGTTTGCTTTCCTACATTCTTCAGAACGTCTTTTTTGTGTTTAACAAAACAAAGAAATGTATTAAGCAAAATTTCCTAGTCAATGGTGGCCAGAAGTGTTTGGTTATAAGTGTTCTTCCAAATGTCTTTCTCTGTTTTCATCACAACAAATACTTTTATACAGATTTAAATCAACTTTAGGGTGGTGAAGACATAATTAAAATGTTTGGGTCCTCTGTTCCTTTAAGAATTGTAATCTAAGAAGGAAGAATATATATGTCGTTTTAAACCAATTTGTGAGCAGGTGTGATGTGTTCCTCTAAATGTTACACTTGTGTGTCTCTTGTTGCTGTTTTCAGTTTACAGTCCTCAAACTCAGATCAGAAATTCTTTCAGAATCTAGAGCACCCCCAGAACACAGAGACATTTTAAAATGGGCTTTAAACTCACACAGTAAATCCAGGAGCCGTTTAGGAGATTCCAGACTGTGATTTTTGGCCTGGCCTCTGCCTCTAATGCTGAAAAGCTGAAGGCAGGGCTGCTCTGACCAGGCCGAGTCAAAATGCAGCCCCACAATGATGGCTTTGTGCTTTGCCGTGCCTCTTAGTAATGGCCCAGCGACTCTCACAGAAGGCTAATGCTTGTCTGGTGGTGGAAAACCATGTTTCACTAAAATCTGGTTGTTTATGAATCTGTTGATCATAAAACCTAGAAACACAGATCCTAACTTTCTGTTTTATTTGATAGAACCTCATCGTTCATATTTATTCTTATGCGAGCTTTGATCTATCCTCTATTTTGTGATTCATCATGTCTTTGGTCTGTTAGTGTGTCACTGCCATCTACAGATCAGAACTGGAAATTCCCTAAAAAGGGTAATGTCAAATCTACCACAAACATTGCTTATGCGAAATTAGTTTTATCATTAATGTACATCCGCGTTTGCATAGTAATTGTATTAAAGGTCAACAAGTCAGCGTGTATGAATATGCAGTGTGTTGCCTGTTCTTAAGCCATGCCCCCATTAATTATCAACAAGTAAACATTCAGCCTAGCATATTTTCAGGTGTGTTGTTTACATTTCTAATTGGCTGCTGTGTTATCGGTCAACTAGTGAGGTCGTTTTGATAAGTAACAAGTCAGGGTTGCCAGGTGTGTGTGGAAAATACCCTGACATATACAACACTTTAAAGTGTGTAGTACAAAAAAGGTTTGTTGTGCATTTTCAAGTTTACTTAAACTTGTTGTAAAACTTAAAAATGCACAAGAAACCTTTTTTGTACTTTGAGCCTGTTGTGCAGGCTTTAGGGGCTTGCTTAGAAAATATTGTAGTTGCAGTTGTTTTACTTCATATTATGTATTATACTACTTTTACTTGTACTTGGCTTATTTTCTTCATGCACATGATTCCTCTGTAAATTCTGGGTATTTTAATTCCTGTTGGATGGGCAAAGAAATCATGTAATATGTAACACCATCCTAAACATTATTAAACATTAACAAAAAAAGTAAATACCCACTTGGCAACCCTGCCCCAACTGACCTTCTCTCTGCAGTATAACTAGGGAGAAGTGTATGTTGAACATTTTATTTTGCGTGTGCAACACATTGAAGCAGCCATGTACATTGGAACTGCAATTCTGATCATTGGATTTGCGGCTCTTATTGCCGCTGTTTGTTTGTTGTTAGTTGGCCTGCTGTACTTTCAGCTGATGAATTCAGATATTCCTCCTGGAGTTGCAAGTCCTGCAAAACTGCATGTGGTTAATTTCGTGTTTGTAGGAGTTGCAGTTGTGGTAAGTGTTCACGGTTTTTCTGTTGCATTTGCTGGTGGTCAGTGCAATCTTATTAGTTTCGTGTGAACTTAAAAAAACAATTAACATACAGGCATTAGTCTCTGGTGGTAATGAAAATACTGGCTGTGCTCTCTGAAAATTTTTAAGTAAAAAGAGTTATCTGTGAAAAATTTACAATAGTATATTCTGTTTTTTATTCTAATTTTTAAGTACAAAGCATTCATCAATTTTAAATAAAATTCCCATCTAAGTTATTTAATACCTCTTCTTGTGATTGGGAATCTTATCCTGTAACCACAGGCTCACTACTCTCTCAAGGGCATGATGAAGAGATAATAGCCACTTTGCCTATCTTAAAATACAGTATAAGCATGTAATTCAAATGGCTAAACAGTTGCCCTTACCGAGTGGCCTTTAAATGACACGAGAGTATTATGCAGAGCATTGTCAACATGTCCCTTTTGCATTTAACCCACTTTAGGGCAGAATTCTGGAGCGACTGGGGCTATGCGATCAAATGAATTTCTCAAGATGGTTTAGAGCTCATATCTTTGCTAACAAAAGGCCGGTTCCCCCTGGGCTTTGTATTAAGGACATGACCTTCAATGGAGTTCCAGTGAGAGTGTATGAGCCCACAGCAACCTCAGGGGAGAAAAAGAGGGGCTTGGTCTTATTTCATGGAGGAGGATGGGTATTTGGCAGCATTGGTAAAATATGCACGCACAGACATGGTATAAAATATCCTATACTCTAAATGATGCTACTTTGGTAATGTAAAAATGTTTGTTCTTCCACAGATGATTATGATGTGGTGTGTCGATACATTTCAATGGAAAGCGACACTGTAGTTGTGTCTGTCGAGTATGTTTGCTTTTGGCACACTTTTAAAAACTCAGAGTGTCAAAGTTAATTACCTATTTAACATTAACTTTCTTGCTGTCCCTTCTTTCAGTTACAGACTGGCACCTGAGCACAGGTACCCTGCCCACCTCGATGACTGTGAGGTTGCGACTCGCCATTTCCTGTCAATAGCGGCAGCTGATTTCGGGGTGGACCCACGCAGGGTGGCAGTTGGTGGGGACAGCGCAGGGGCGAACCTGGCAGCCGCGCTTTGCCAGAGGCTGGCAAAGACACAAGATTGTAATTTGCCATCTCCCTGTGCCCAGGTTCTAATCTACCCAGCACTGCAGATGGCAGATTTCAACCTTCCCTCATACCAGCAGAACCACTCCGTGCCCATATTGTTCAAAGGCCGAATGGTATTCTTTTTCTTGCAGTACTTAAACGGGGATATGTCAGTGGGCCAGGATCTTTTGGATGGAACGCATGTTCCTGCCGAGCTTAAACTTCACTATAAGAAATGGCTGGATCCGGCTAATCTTCCACCTCAGTTAAGGAAAGGAGTAAAAGGTCAACAGGTTGTCTCAGGCCATAATGGTGAAGTTTATCATATAATCAAACAAGGCCTTGATCCAGAGATCTCTCCTTTACTAGCCGAGGATGATGTTCTTCGCATGTCGCCGCCCACCTTCGTCCTGACCTGTGAGTTTGATGTGCTCAGGGACGATGGCATTCTGTTCCAAAAGCGATTGAAGGATTTGGGAGTGGATGTCACATGGAAGCATATATCTGATGGCTTCCATGGAATCATGAGCTTCTTCGATATTGGCTGGCTGTCGTTTCAATCCTCTCAAAAGGTCATGGACAGCATTGTAAGCTACATAAAGACATTGTGAAGTTACAATACGATCTTTGTGTGGACCTTGTAATTAGCAGAAGATAAAAGAAATAGAAAATCATACTTCATATCAGTTGTTTTGCAAGAATCGCGTCGGCAATACTGTATTCTGTGACTACCTTGAAAGAGGTCAAATTAGATTCTGTTTCTTTCAAATGAGAAATAATTTCGAATGTAATTGCTGTAGGTGTTGCATTAAAGTGGTTTTATATGTAAAAACAATGCGTAATTTGTCCATTGAATCATGAATGATATTCTTGATTGTGACACGTACTTAAAATTCCTCCCACATTCTATATTCCTTGTATACCCTCATTTGTATGAGACTGCAGTGTCTCCTTTGGCGCTACAAGTGCGGCTAATTATCATCATTCAGCTTTAGTCAGTATTTGCATGGTACGTCTAAGGGAATCGGAAACTACTTTTGCTGCAGCTGCTCCCATGGTGCCAACACAAGTGTTTGGTGTATCCATGGCAACAAAACTCTTACCTTTCTCCTTCTTTGATGATGATCGGTGCTCGTGACCTACATGATATGCGAGTGTCTAACCATACTGGAGGTTTTCAGACCAAGAGCTACAGAACTTTAAGTGGTGCTCTTGATGTAACTGTATATGGTATGCAATGGAAAAGCTTTATGATAAATGGACCCAACCCGGTTGGAGAGTAGAGCAAAAGTATGGGAAGAAAGTACTCATTGGTAATTGGGTGGAGCAGATATTACAAGTAGGTATTGTTTTATTGAAAGATAACCTCTTAACATCAGTATTATTTAAAATACAATGTTAACCTCTTGAGCTCTTTAAAATGTTTAAAAATAAGCATTTTTTCATCAAAACGTTTCTTAATACAAATTTGTAAACTAACAAACTCCAGATTATTTCCCTTAATGGACAAGAAACCATGATGTCCATTCCAATGGACGCAGGGTCTGAAGGGGTTAAAATTCTGAATAATCCCTTACTTGATTGAATTTACTTGAAATTCTATGTGTTTTTTACTTAGTGATCAACAATGATATTACAGCTTTTATTAATGTAGATTTATAATGCAGGTTAAAAAACAATTCTTAGTTCGTAATGTCAGAAGTTAACACAAGACTTAAAAGCTTTCCAGTATGCAATGTTTAAAGCCTTTAAATTGATGCAGTTACCCAGACCGTGCTCAGATCTATGCAAAAGCGATTAGTGCTGCTGATCGGCTTGGTCAGCACAGACTGGAGGCAGACAAATGGGACTGATGCTGCAGTTGCCTAGTCAGGGAGAGACCAAAGAGCTATGGAAGAAAAGCGGTCGATAAAGAAGTGTGAGATGACTTGACTGGTTCTGCCGTTCTCATCTGGGTGCATGTATGATGGTTTGACCTATATTGACCTGCAATTTATGTTTCAAACAAACATGGCGATGAGGTAAAAGGTACAGATTGCAGCTTTTCCATGTGAAGATTGGGTTCAAGGGTCCACTTGGGGGACAGAAAATATCATTAGATCAGTAAAAGTAAATAAATCTTCGTAAGGAAATAAAATGTGTGTGTGTCTTTCTTTGGCAGTTCACACGTGAATGCAAGACAGCAAACAGTACCCACAGGCTGGACTTCACGCCTAACTTGATGCACAGGCCTGATGTTGTTGTGAGGAGAAACGCTTTTCGCAGATCAGAGGTTTGAGACAAATCTATCACAATGTAAGACCTAAGACCATGTAAGGAAAGCCAATGAAAAGCCATGCACTGAGCGTGTTTACATGTACAGCTCAGTGCTGCTAACGGCTACGTGTTCGTTTTAACATGAAAGAAATCGTAATTTGCTCTGCTTTTGACGAAAACATAAACACAGTGATGTTTATTTCAAAACACACATGCTCTAACGGTACTTCAATGTCATGTGCTGTCTTTGACACGAGTATCGGGAAACAAGGCTTTGTTACATGCTACTCAAGTATCTGGAAATGCATCATTGTACCAGCATCAGATGTATACATCTTGGCATTTTATATGATGTGACAAGCATTATATATGTTATTACTGCTTTACACATGGACAGTTAACACATTTTGTATACACAAATGAGTGTTTTTTATTCTTCATGTGAAATAAAGAGTTTGACATTAGCTTTCTGATACCTTTTCATTTGAATGATGATCTTTTGTGCACACTTTTTATATTTAATACACTTTAGTGCTATGTAAATATCAGTTTAGTCCACATCTAACAAAATGAATATTTATGAGTTTATTCCATGCTTCAGGGTATTCCCACAAGGCTTCTGCTCTCTCATCATGGTGTTCCCGCCTCCGACTACCTGGTGTCACTGTATGATGAGTCTTATGGACGACAGACCTCATCCACTCTGCCAACTCTGCGCTCTTGGTACTCTGACAAACTGGCCTGGGTCCCAGAGAGGTCAGATCACCCCGTCCGAGGTATTAAGAATTATTTTCACTCCAGATGGTTGTCTGTGGATTTTAATAAAGTCCAGTCCAGTTTTTTAAATAATGTTGGAGAAGATCCCTATAAAGCATTGTGAATATCACTTTGGTTATCTTTATATTATTGTCTGTTGAAGCACAGACGAGAGTGTTTTAATCATCAGTGGGTGATGTAATATGAGCTAATTAATCTTTTCTTTGAATGTGCATAGAGACAACTATATCTAAAACTATACAATATGTAACAACATAGCAACATGGTTTAAACCATCGATTAAAGTGAAGTAACATATTTGTGCATTTTCCTGTTTTCTTTTGTGCTTCTCTTCTGCTCCTGTCAAACAGGCCCTCCTACAAACTTTGGTCTGGTAGAAACAACATTGCGAGCTCAGAAGGAAGACCAGCGGGCAGTTGTGCCCACACTGAGCATGTATAAGGCTTCATACCCTTTGCACCCCATCAGTGCCTTCTGTCACTCTCGCCACATTGTCGCATCCAAGCGCTTCTCCGGGAGTCAGCTCCCTGCCAACCATAACAATGAGAACCTGGCACAGAGTCTCAGACCCTGCAGGCAGATCTCCAGTAATCTAGCCAGGCCACTTTGACCCTTGCACATGATCTCGCCACCTTCAGTAGTAACACACAAAACATATTTAATCAGGGAGCAAATATTGAGTCTTTTTATAACATAGTGTGATGAAATAAAAATAAAACAAGAGCAAGAATGCTTTTTTTTTGCATTTCATTGAAACTGATATTTTAAACATTTAAGTCAAAGATGTCTTGCTTAGTAAACTATTGGTTTAGTGACAGCACTTGAGCTTACGTCAAGTTTAATGAGAATCCAATCACAACACGTGGTGTTTCACAATGCATAATTGTTTAAAAAAATTGTGTGTTTTATTTAAAGTACCTAAAGCCAATACTTTTCTTGTTTAATTTGATTTGCAATTCTTAAATTGTTCTGATTCCTTTAACATGTGTTTATGTGTTTATATTTGAATCCCAGAGTTTTTATATCCAAAATTGTGTGACTTTTAAACTGTATTAATTGTACTGCATTAACAATCATGGTTTAAAGGAACAGTTCACCCAGAAATGATCTTCATTTACTCGTTTCCAAGTCATTATGGTCAATGGCCAAGAACTGTTTGTTTACAAGCATTGTTCTAAACATCTTTCTCTGTGCTCAGCAGAACAAAGACATTTACAAATTCAAATTTGGATCAACTCGAGGTCAGTAGTAATGATGACAAAATTTGTATTTTGGGTCAACCGTCCCTTTAACTTTGAATGTACAAGAGCTTTACATTTTTTTATCATGTTAGTGTCTCTTTTCTTCTGCCTTCAAATGCAATGTGTGAGACACTATGGCATGCTCACCAATTCCTCAAAAAATTACCTGCAAAATTTAGTTTTCACACAGGTCTGAAGCTTCACAAGAAAAGCATTGCAGGTACAGTAGAATCAACAGTTTGGGTTGACCGCAGTGTAAATGCACATCAGGGACAGCCGAGTCATTGACATGCTCTAAGGGGACTTTCCTAGCTCCCATCCCATTAAGTGTTTAATTATGCTGAATCAAAGTGTTTAATTACTAGGAATCGGATGCATTCATTTGACATTCTGCCATCTGTGTTCACACTTTTCCTGCTGTGTAGGTTTCGCTTGCGAATCCCAGAACTCTGCTAGTCTTTGCAACATTCCGACTGTGTCAATGTGTCTTTCTGCATTTATGTCAACGAGGTTTTGTGTGGCTTTTATTTTTGCACTTAGCTCATTGGGATTCTGTCGGTGTGTGATATTTGCCCCACTTGATGGTGCTAGAGTTACACTTAGAGTAGTCAAGGCACATTTCTTTGAAACACTTTATGTGTTCATTCTTTGATCATGCATGCATATGCATTTGTTTCTGATTGCATTGTATATTTTCATTAACATAAATTGATTAGATGATTGCTTTTTCTTAAACAACATAATTGCATTTGGAATTAATTAAGGTCCTGGTCACACAAACGCCTCTTTGCTGCAACCACACATTTGTCAGAACTCATTACTTATTGAAAACCTAACACAAGAACCAAGACTCAGTTATAATAGATGAAGAGAATTTTATTCCCAGTCTTTCAGAAGATTGAGACAGAGATGAAGAGGCAAATCATTTGTTTCTTTTCTCATCCATTAAGTCATTAGTTTGCGCTATAATGTTTAATGTCATACACACAGAAAGAGAGAGAGAGAGAGAGAGATCATAAACTCTTCCTCTGCGTTCCCCAAAGTGCTTCTGTTATGTAAAAACGCATGGAAAGTTCCATTAGTAAGGACAGTGTTGACTTAAAGATGCTTTTATAAATCAGAGATGATTCATGGATGAAACCATTGATCGAAAAAATAAATCCTATTCTCATGACAAGATAGCATGATTTGTGAAAATGGCAGGAAAATACAATACAAAAGATTAAGATTACATTCTCTGAACTAGCAAGTTCAATCACATACAATGCAAAGAAATATAACTTAAAATATGCAAAGAATATGCTATGAATATAATTAGCTAGCTTACATAAATTGTTGGAATGGCAACCATTCATGTTGTTTATGATGTCTGCACCGCTTTTGCGGCACGCTTTATTCCACATACAGTATTGATTGTTTAACATTTTCCACGTGGCGTTTCAAAGCAATATATTGAGTAAAACATTTTAAGCACTTGCACAAAACATTTACAAGATTTAAAGGTTGATTTAAACCTCAGAACGGAGGCAGGGCCCAAACAAACAAATGGCTTCCACTGAGACTGCAGATTTATTTATCGGTAAGTGCTGTGTAATTGTGATATAGCTGTAGAACAAATGGATGTAATAGCCTTGATATTTCATCTCATTTGCCACCAATTAAGCAGCACATTCCACAAACATGCACTTTATATGATCCCGACAATAACAAAACTAAGTGTTTGTCTCTTACCAGGCTGCCTATTTCTTGACCTTGGTTAAACCCGAGTTTGTGGCGTGGTACTGTCGGGCAGCACTAGGACCAAGGGAAACAAAATGCCTCTTACTGGGTTGAGCACTTTCAAATCCTTTGCCACAAAGCTTGGAGATACCTCATCTGCAAGGAACCTCAAGGTGAATTGTCGGCTTACACAGTAGATAATGTTGTCTATGGTCACACACTGAAAGGCGGTGCAGTGGGGGATACGTATTGAAGAACATTCATACCATATCCGGGCCATTGCATGGTAGCGATACACACTGATTCCAAGAGCACTGATGTCGAAGCGGTACAGAAAGTTTCTCACTGCCACCATTTCTGCAGTCCGGTCTTTACTGCCCACAATCATGCTTTCTCGCCACATGTTGGTCTTAGGATTGTATCTCAGGAGAGTGTATCTCAGTGTACCTCCTGCCACAAACAGTTCACCGTTGCAAGCCGTGGCTTGGTGAGCTACAGCGAAAGTCTCATTAGGAAGGGGTGCAACAAAGGTCCATCTGTTAGTCCTGGGGTCGTAGCGCTCAACTGATGAGAGGCATTCTCCTCCAATGGCGTAAAGATGGCCCTGCAGTGCGACAAGTTTGCAGTGCGGCCTTGCCTCGTTCATGGGGCTTATTTCACTCCAAATTGAAGTCACTGGATTGTAACAGTACACCTTCTTCGAAGGACGGTTTAGGCCTTGGAATCCCACAGTGATGAACAGGTAGTTATCCAGGGTACACATGGCACAACCTTTAGATAGGACTTCCTGGGGAATGTGGCAGTGAAGGTGCCACATGTCCTTAAAGTCATCATAGCAATAGATTCCACAAGATGTCTTAACTGATTCTGACACTGAAACCGTTGATTGACGTCTCCAGTCTGAGTCCATATCTGCAACCACCAACCACTTCCTTCCTGTCATGCGCTGTGTTTGGATGTGATCACGCTCCCCTGCTTTCAGCCTGCCGAAGAGAGCTGGGTCTCTGAGGACCTGAAGGTAATTATCAGACATGACCCGGAGTGCAGCCTGCTGAAGGGCGGCGTGACCGTGTTTTTTTGCAAGCACTAATGCCTCCATACAGTTGCCTAAATCCAGTTTCCCTGCTAAGCTCTCAAGTTCTGCATTCCCTATGTTTTCTGGAAGGTGTAGAAATTTTGCCCCAGCAACAGTTTCTACTTGAGGTTCCGCAGGTGAATCTATGTTTGCAATATCAGAGTCTTGTGACCTTACATGACTGTCGTTTAATTGTACAGGAGAATACCTGCGATTTATGTGTGTGGAGACTGGCATTGGAAGCTCGGAGTCAGCAGCGGTAAGGTAGCTGTCTTGACGGATGACTACATGCCTGCTGGATCTGGCACATTCTGGTTTGAAGACAGGAGGAGGCTCATTTGTAAATTTTGGAGTAATTTCAAGATTTTTAATAATGAAACGTGAAGGTTGTGGACTTGGAGTTCGAGAACGTTCCTTGAATTTGGGTAAATCCAGCGATTGGGATTTAAACAAATTGCTCTTTTCAGTTTGACCATAGACCGGACTGAAAGACCTGGACTGAACAGGGCTTATATCTGAGATAAAATGAGAGGAGGATTCTATGTAGTAATTGTAGATCTTTCCTTGGACTCCTGTTGTGTTACCTGGCCCATCCAAGATTAGATCAGCATTCTCCACTTTGATTTCTGCCTTTGATTTAAAACTGGAGAACATGCCCTCATGACCAAGGTCTTGCCTCAGTTCCCTGCCAACACCCGTACCACCATCCAGCTTCTTTAACATGCATGGGGATCGCCGGCCATTTGGACTTTCTGGACCTTTTTCAATTCCATCAGGAGTTGGTATGGTCAACTTGAGTTTGCCATTATTTACCTTATGATTTGTTTGATCCACTGTTGTACACACATCCTCTATTTTGTTGCTGCCTCCGGCATCTTTCTCTTTTGGAAAACTCTCCAAGTTCATTGTTTCCAGTTGGCTTCTTTCAACTTCACCATTGGCATTTTTAAAGCATTCCTGTACAGGCGTCTCTGATGAAATTTTCTCCTTGGCACAAATGTCCAAATCCACAGTTTCAGTCTGGGCTTTTTTAACTTTGCCATTTGTAAGTTGTTCTTTTGAAGGCTCCACTGAGGACCTTTTCTCCTTTGCACAACCGCCCAACTCCGTAGATTCAGGTTGGACTTTTTCAAATGCACTGTTTGCCTTTTTAGGGCTTTCTTGTAAAGGTATCTCTGAAGACTGTTTTTCCTTGGACTCATCCTTTGCCGCTTCACTTTGTGGTTCTTGATCATTATCGCGTGCGTTGTATCCTCCCTCGGTTACCTGTCCACCCCTTTGTCCTCTTCGTCTGTTTCGTGCCCTGGTGTGGTAGAATCTGAAAACCAAGGTGATGAGTAGCATGGTAGCTACAGACACTGTCAGTTTGCCCAGGAGCTGCATGTCAACATGTACTCCGAGAAGATATGCTATTGGCATTTCTGTCATGGAATCCGAGGTTTCGTGCTGGACATTGGATTTTACTAGGAACGTATTTCCAGCCATTATAGCTTGTAGTCAGTAGCTGAGAGAAGCAACGAACTATCAGCTGTCTTTCCTCACACAGAGTGACTCAGAACCTGATACGTGATCATTTGCATCTTGTGTTCTCTGAAGGGTGGGGACCAGTGTCATTCCACCTGGTGCAGGTGACTGCTGTGACAACACACCACACACAGCTTGATGTTTTTTTTAGCTCTAATTTGTATGCCTAATGAAATAACAATTTATTGGCAATGGATGATGTAAAATATAAAACTTTTATTTTAGTGTACTGGCTTGTTAACATTGTTAGGGATTGAGATAACACTGTTCCAAAGCAGAGAAAGGAAAACCACAAAAAAATAACACATGCAAATGACATTGTGGAAGGAGTGATGACTGGATGCATATGTCCGGTTATGTTGATGTAAGTGGTGATTTGTCGATAAGGCTATAAAGATGGATAACATACCCTGGCTGTTGTAAATATAATCATGAGAATGGATAACACAATTTACTTAAAAGGTGGAGTTGGCTAACACACAAATTAAAGTCGTAAGGCTGCATGACCAGGATGCTGCTGTTTGCACAGTAAATGCTGTGGATAAACATTATTTCCGATGAACACAGGAAAACAGTGTCATTTATAAGAAAGGTTTTCAGAGTGGATATGAGGTAGCTTTGCATTCACCAAATTCAGTATTTGCATATTGCTTAAAAAGCTCAGTTTGTATTATGTAAGCTCTCGTAACCTGTAATACCATAATGCAACAACAGTAGTGGTTGGCTTCAAATACATATTGCCAGAAAATGAACCCAATAACCAAAAATTTAAGACCTTCCCAAAAGCTGTCCTGTATGGACAGACGTTTTGCAATGTGACACCTGCAAGAAAACCTGAACTAGCAAGCATGCTTACTCGTAAATAATTGACAGTCATGTCACAAAGGTTTACTGCTCCTCTAGCCAGCCTCTCATGTGTCAAGAGTTTTGGATGCAGAGACACAATGGATTTGGCAGCATGTTTTGACATGAAAAAAACGAGTTCACCTTGCAGTCCTTTCACATATCATGGAGAAGTTGCCAGGTTTAACTAAACTTGATGGGTTTTCATTATGAGCGCAATTCTTTATACATAAAGGTATAGTTACGTAATACATCTGTAGGACAAACTTGACTCTTAATCTCACTGGTTTCATTACAGACTTGTCACTGCACTAATGATGCTCATACACGCGGATCACACAAGATGTCAGTACCCCAGAATAATGGATTCCTGGTAATTTACTTTTCCAGGGGGTCCAAACAAAGTAAATCATCACAATTGCCTCCTGATAAGATAAGGCTATTTTAGCACACTTTAATGAGTATTTCTACACTGGTAACTAATCACCTGAAAAAAGTCTTCAAACACACTGTAGTCATTAAATAAGCATTCTAAGGGTGGAATCTAAAGCTATAAAACTTTTTTTAGTGATGGATGTTTGGATTTCATAAGAAATCGCACAATAGGACAATTCATATTTTACATGTGTTAATGGCATATAAACGAGATGGTTTTTAATAACGCTATTAAAATACACTTTACATTACTGTACCTGACAAAGCCATTCATTTTTTTAACCAAGTAACAAAAGGACCCTAAATCTCGGTGAGAAGCTACTAAATATAATAAATGTATAGTGAATATATGCATAGGAATAACAATAAACATTTTTAGCCAAAATAACACAAGTGACTAATAAAAAAGTATTTTGCATTCATACTTTTTTTTAACACTTAAAGTGAGACTCAAAAAAGCAAGGGACCTATCTTCCTGATTTTATTAAGCCCATATGGCCCCCTCTCCCACCTGGGTTTAGTCCTAATCCTTTAATACATGACAAGTCTAGAAAATTCCAATTCTTCTGAATGTACGAATAAAGAGAGAGAGAAAAAAAGTGAGATTATTTTGCATAAAGGCATCCAGTGTGAGAAGAGGTGGTAGAGGACAAACCTAAACTGCACCATCAATGTTAATCCTAATATTCATTGCTGCAATGTTTTCCTGTTATGACTTTGATCTCATGACGAATAGGTGGCTTGCCAATATTAAACACTTCAAAGGGATACACTGTGAAACATGTAGTCATTTCAATTTACTATTTTAAATTTGGTTTTAAATTTAGTGAATGAGTTGATGTAACTTAGAAAAATTCAAATAAAAGCGAAAATTGCTTCACTTATTGTGATGTAAATATAAAGCAATACATACATGTACAAGTTTAAAACAGTAATTGACCGTAGTTAAAAACTTAAAAGGCGTTTTAGTGTGACTAAAGTGAGTGAATGGAAAACATAAATAATAGGAACATGAAATGAAGTTGTCAGTGTGCAATTGGGTAATGAAGCGTGGTTGCTTAAAGTCTAATTACTTTTGTATTGGTAATTATTTCGACCTGTAGCAAAAATATAAAATAGCAAACTGATTGAAATAAGTCACGAGTTAGTTACAGCCATTTTCTGAAAGGACTTGCTCAAAAATGAATCATACGTCAGTCATATTGTATTTTGAGCACTGCAGCAAAAACAAAATGCTTCAGAAAAATGTACAGGCTTGTAGTTATTTGGCAATAGAAAAAAATCATCTCTCTTAATTCAGACAAATTAAGTCAAATAAATCATACATATCATTTCTGATAATGATTATTATTTTACCATTTATTTATAACCTGCTAGGAGTGTAGAGAAAACACAGTTTGGTAAAGTGGCAAAGTACGAGACCAAAAGAAAGTCAAAATGTCATGGAATGGCCGTATCAGAAATTTAGTTGCTGCCAAGGGTGCAGAAATATCAAAGCGATAGTTCACCCAAAAATGTAATTCCGTCAACATTTGCTAAACCCTTTTGTCATTTTAAACCTATTGCCTTCTATTGTATGGACACAAAACCAATGCAAGTAAATTGGTACCGCCCTTGTTCGTTATCATCAATGTGAGGAAATGATGACAGAATTTACATTTTGGGGTGAATGTAACTTTAAGGTAAAACAAAGCATCCAAAATCCAATCACACACAGTCATTATAAGTAGATCATCTCCATTTTTAATACAGGTGATATGAAACAAATGCAACAACCCTGTTTACACTTGTACTCACTTGAGCATCCTTTGGGAGTTGGGGGGGGGGGGTTAATGGCATCTAACATGGTCCTAGCAGTAACTGTTAGATTAGAGATAAAGACTGTACACAATGCAGGTCACTGAATATGCGACAAGAACTTAAGTACAGGTAGGCAACAAACAGATGAGAGGGGAAATCATCTTCAAACGTCACATGCACCACCACTGGAGAAAGGTCGCCCTCTTTCCTCTGTGATTGAAAACAGTCACACAAATGTCATAGATACTGAACACATGAAATCTGGGTTGGATTTTCGGGTGATGGCCACTGGGGATGACCAGACACACGCAATAAAGCGTCTGCATCTTTTCCCCAAATCCTGACCCCCAAACCTCTATTAATTTTATCTTTTCTGTAATATACTTTTCATTATTTACAGCGATGTACACAAAATACACTTGAAAAGAGGATCTTTCATTTCTTTGCAATAAAAAGCGTCACAGGACGCTTCGCAATGTCTCTTTTTTGTTACATTTCAAGAGCCATTCAAGAAAATAAAAGGGGAAAAATACTGTGATCCGAAAACACAAATGGCGAAAGACATGGTCCTTAAAAAGGTTTTGTTTCCTGTTTGTGCCAGTGTGCAGGATTCAACAGAGGCAGCTTGAATAAGACTGGTCAGAGTTGAAGTGACAGTCAGCGTTGTCAGAAACCAACAATTTCTCAGTGTTTTTTTTCACACCCCAGTGCATCTCGACACCAGGCTCTTCTCTTTCTCTCTTTCTGAATGACAGACCTTTAATGATTGACAGGCAAAAACCAAACAAAAAGCGTGTCTGTGTGAAATGGTAGATTCTTGTTCTCATGTTCACATATTTTCACATGTAATCATTTTTTAATGAGCAATATTATTATAATTTCCATTTGGATCTTTTTTGGATGTGTTCATAAAAGAAAAGGGTGGTGTGCCCCCTGTTGAAGGCTCAGGTTCTCCCACAGATGAAAGCAAGTTAGGTTTATTCACGGGCTGGAGAAAGCTTGTGTTTGTGTGTGTTTGGAGTGTGTGCGTCTGCCTGGAGAGGAGGTGTATTTATGTGTGGCTGAACTGAGGATATTCACGTCAGCTTAAAAGTCACTGTGAGAATAAGTGGCAGGCATATCAGTCCATTCGTGTGCAAACCGGCAGCTCCGTCTGAAAGAGAGAAAGTAAAGTAATAAATATTTGTCAAGAATATTCTCATCTTAATCCAGTTTTTGACCTCGAAACGTTGCCTTAAAGGAATAGCTTTAACAAAAATAAAAACACTGTCATTTTTATACACTCTCATTTCTTTCCCAAACTGTATGCTGTTATTTTTAGCAGAACATGTAAACATACCCAAATGAAACCACATTCAAATCAAATAATTTATGCAAATCATAATTCTAGTCTAATACCACATATGATGCAAACATGGCTGGTTTGACTTCATCATGCTTGGTAACAAGCTACATGAGAACTAATGTAATTTATGTTTTTGATGTCCAACCCGTGCCTTAGGTCACACGTTTTATTTGCACACTTTTAAATTCAGGTCTGCTCATAACACTATGCTATTGTTTGCCTTCAAAAGACTTGAAATAATGTGCAATGCATAAACAAACATTTATTGTGCTTTGAAGATACCATTTTTTCATAATTTACTCAACACCATGTCATTCACGTTTGACTAACTTTCATCTGCAGGACACAAACTTCTTGCTTAGAACAATGTTGGTAACCAAACATATTTGGCTCCTATTTTCCAATGTATGGGCACAAAACCACATGTTTTTATTACCTTAGAATGATCCATTTCTATCTAAATACACTCCGGTTTCCTTTGCATGGAATTCATGTTGTTTCTACAGTAGCCCTAAACTGACATACTCCTTATTATCTCCTTCGGCAAAGAAGCGAAAAAGTGACAACTTAGTCCTGTGTCAGCCACTGTAGTGCTTCGAAAAGGAGGAGTGGAGTGAGCCATTGGTTGCAATTCCTGCGGCTAAATTGTATATACTGTACCTTTAAAGACCTGGCAAATACCTTCCTCACTTTTTTGCATTAATGACTGCATAAGTGACAAGTACAGTACGCAAATAAGCAACATGAGAGTTGCTTTTTTCTCAGGTACTTCTCCGCAATCGACTAATGCACTGTAAAAGGTTTCAATGAGCTGTTCGACAGTTGTGGATCACTAGGGCCAGAACTTCCATGCATAATACACAATCTTCAATCAGCACTAAATGATGAGCTGTCATAAGCATTATGAGCAATACATCTTAAATGCTTTAGTAATTTTTTACCATCTCTATCTCTCTCACTTTCATTGACAAAACAGTGATACTTTATAATAATACTTACGTTTATGGCTTTGAATTGGTATTATTTAATTAAAAAAGCATAAAGAACAATTCACAATGAAAAGACAATTGTCCTTTTATGTTCAAAACTAAATGGATGCTTGGAATGAAACATTAGCATTGTCACACTGTATAAAGCAGTGTAAACAAGATGCATATTTTGCGTTATGGGACACAGCATGCTCTGGTTGTAAAATATAAACATTTTGCCAAATTCCTGAGGTCATCTTCATACCCCATGTATAATAAGAAGACTACTGACTTATGATACACAGTATACAAAATACATACTGTAAAAATAGTATGCTAAAAAGCCATTCTGAACAAACCCAGACCTCTCTTTTAACTAAGAGTATGATTCCTGACACTCAACCATTTGTGAGCACCGCAGTCTTCAGGGTGTTATTTTGTGAATCTGGAGGGTGTTTGAGATTCAGACACATGTCGGACATGGTGACTTCCAGAGTTCTTGTTCTGGAAGCCATTTGACTTGCATACGAGGGGCATTCGAGGCTCGCCTTAAGATCAGCGCTCTGGCCGACCTGATTCTGTCCTTGCTCTCACACACCTGCTCTGCCGCATTTCCATATTCAAATTCACATCCGTAGATGTGGTGGAAGGTGCGGCAAGGGGTGAACAGGATGAGAGAGGAAGAGACACAGACAAGAAAATAACAGGAAAGTAGTAACACAAAAAAAGGACAGTGGTCTTCACCCCAATGTCTGACAGTTCTTCATCTTTAAATATGAGACTCTAAAACAAGTGTAAATGAGCCAGAGCTGAATGTGTAAAACAACTGTAATCCATCACTGAATTATATTTGCTGTGGAACCGCTGGTGCATTGGTAACTGATGGCTCACTTCTACGGTCTAAATGATGAAGACAGCAGGGCTTCGGAAGACACATGGCATCTTCAAGAGGATGGGATGGAGGGAGGCCAGAGACGATACAAAAGAAAAAGGCCATGTATCTTTAAAATGTCTCAGGCAGGGAGTACAAAAAGACCAACAAAATAAAAACAGTGCATGGCTTGTATTGCAAAATAGCTTCAATCTGTGAGAACAAGTGAGGTTATTGGGTCACTAGTAATCTCATACCTTCAATACGGTATGGGTCTGTAATCATGTCTATACCTTATCCAAATTTTTGTACGATTTAGATGTGTGCTTTTGAAATGAAACCATATGTGGGAAGCAAATGCTGTGGAGCTGCTCTCAATTTCAATTCATCAAGTTGATTTAGTAAAGAGACAAAAATGCATCGCCAATAAATCAAATCAGTCAGACGTTCAAATACTTACTGTTGGGATTCTGTGTGTTTTTCATCATACTTGGGTTTTCTGTAGAACAAAGAAAAAGGAAGGGGAGACAAGGAGAGAGTGTGTATTAGTGGATAAAACAACTGCGATTCAGGTTTGTAGTCTAATGATGGATGAAGATAGCAGAGCCTCTGGAAGGAGAAAAAGGCTTGAATCTCTCCAAAGAACTCAGCAGCTAGAGTTCACAAGGCCTTCAATGGAAAATATACCAAAGACCGAAACCTTTCGAACTCTGGGAGGGCTCTCAGTGAACCCTCCCACCTACCACCACCAAAATCTTTTCCAAGAATCCTCTTAAATACTGAACTGAACCCTCGACAGATAGCATAGCCGAAAAATCTATTAACAAGACGTGACACTGCACGCTTCCTTTTACGTAAATGCTCATCTTTGTTCTATTATACAGCTGATGGGCTCTAATGAATGGCTATTGAGACGGGTCAATAGTAGCCCAGTTCAAAGGCTCTTAATCACCATTCTCCTTTCCTTGCCACCCGTGTTCAGACTCAAAAGCACAAGCTCCATCTGAATGAGAAAGATGATGACTCGGGGTGAACTGGGCTGTTAAATAGACATTAATGTTCCTCCACGTGAGCCATTCCCCAGGCGAGGCCTTTTCTAAAGAGCCGCTTTTCAGCTAAATGGCCTTGTGTGCTCCGCCCAAACATTTGTAAGTGTGTTGGATATAAATGAGTAGAACTACAGGGAGGGTGTGATGTGCGACTAATAGTTTCAATATTAAAATATGCTAAAAAGGTATTTTTGTCCTAAGCCCTGCACCAACTGCCATACTGTTACAATATGTAAAATCTTTCTTCTTATATTATTATCGACTAAATTATTCTACATTTATACTGTATAATATGCAATAGTTTATAATATTGTATATCTTAAAATATAATATTGTATATATACATTATTTAAAATGTTTGTACCAATATGCAGCAAAATATGTGATAAGATATATAAGATGTTGATTCAAATTTACACACACACCAAATGATGGTTTATTTAACCCAGCGTTGGGTCGAAAAGGGACATACTTAACAGTTGGGTAATATATTTAACTATGGTTGTTTCAAGCCAAAATGCTGGGCTATTGGGTCAAAGTGGGTGAAATATAAACACTTTTCTGGGTTAATTTAATCCAACATCTGGATTTGTCCCTTATTGACCCAACGCTGTGTTGAAAGTAACACTGCTTCTTGAAGATAGCGTTTGGCAGATGCTGTTATCCAAAGCGACTTCAAGTGCATCTAATAAATGTATTTTTATTCGCATATTTGTTCTCTAGAAATCGAACCCACAACCTGTCTCTTTTAAACATGGGCTACAGGATTACAATTTCCATATGCGGTTGAATCACCAAGAAATTGATCAAGGATGCAATTGTACTGTATATTCAAGGCTCCGTGTGTAATGAGCTTAGTTTCTAGCTTATGTCTACGACTCTACGGCTATCATTCGGATTATCCAGAGGAGCCAAACTGTCCCTCATCTTCTAAAGCACATATTTGATTAGATCTGCCCTTCTGCCATAGGAAGATCTCTCATAAACCCTGACAGCCGAATGCTTGGGGGAAAACTAGTCCAGAGGTGGTAAAACACACACGCGTTCAGGCAACCATTTTTACATAATCACACAAATGAGGCTATTTAGGTTTTAAGACGACCTTGATGATTAATATTTAGGCTTATAAATGAAAATGCGAGTTAAGAACAAGACATCTGTGGCTAACCATCCTAGAATTGCTCCTTTTTAAGGTCAAAAAGAAATGATCAGGGAGGTTAAAAATAAATATACATAACTTATATATATTAATACCTACATACAGTATTAATAAATGCATTAATACGTACATACATACACATACACAGATATAAAACAATACATAGTAAAAAATGCTAACTTCACTTTATTTCATATTTTCACTCACCAAACACAATGAGGCGTGTATGTGTATCAGTAGAGCCCAGTGGATTCTGGGCCGTGCAACGGTACATGGAGCCATTGAGTTCTGCAGGCACTCGCTCCAACACCAGTTCCTTCCCATCTCTCTCCTCACTGCCATCCAGCAGTCTCCCACCTATCCGCGTCCAGGTGTACAGAGGCTCGGGAAACACCTCATTCTGTAAGTAGTGTGTGTGTACAAGAAAATTAAGGATAAAGATAAAAAGCCCTGCAGAAATACATTGTTAACACCCTACAATAAGGTTGTGTTTTGTTAACAAGGATTAGCAAATAAAAACATTAAAAAAACATTTGCTTACAGTGATTGTATAAATTAACATGAGCTAACACAGAATAATACTTCTTCAGCATTTACTAATGTTAAAATGTATTAATGCACAGCGAACAAACTTTAACAACAGTATTGGGATTAACTAAATGATTAACAAAGATTAAAACATGTTGATAAAAATCTACATAAAACATTGCTCATTGTTAGTTTATGTTAGCGAATAGCTTTATATGTCATGAACAATAGGCCTATACAAATATTTCCCAATGTAGAAGTGCATTAACAGTTCAAGCTGTAGCTGTTTTGCACTTAAAACACACTCAATAATTGTTACCTTTCCCCATAAAAAAGATTAGAATGACATGAAGTAAGAAAGAAAGAAATACTTTAGTAAGACACCTTAAGCAAATCTTGTTAAAGAGTTGTGAGGAGAAGGTATGTGAAGGGTTTGATGCTGTTAAAGGCAATGAATCATGTCAAACACTTAGTGCACAAGAGGCAAAAGAATATCAAGTATTCTTATACGCTTCTTAAAAGACGTCCATGGTGTAGCATTGTCTAGAACTATGCCTGGAAGCCCACTAACACAAATAATGAAGCATATTGATAAGTTTCCTAAGTTTCTGGTACATCAACTGAATCAAATATTTTTTAAAACCTCACAAGATCAAGTCAAGTGTTTAGAAACCCAGAAGCCAGGTCTCAACATTAAAGTTATCTTCCCCCTGCTGATCAAACCAATCTGCCCAGATTCTAGGTGTGATAAGTGACTAGCTAGCACAATCCATCTAACTCCACGATATCGTGTGGCAGGTCTTGGTGACCTTTGATAATGGATCATTGGAGAGTGTGGCTTGCCTGTGTCACTGGACTTCCACATTCACACCATGACAGCAGTGAAAGGAGTTTGCACTTGCTTGTGAAATCAGGTCAGATCCACATATAAAAATATCCCCTTATGGCACATGCATTGGACCAGGATGTACTGTGAAGCATAACTTGTCTTTGGTTTATTAATTGAATTCATTTAATGAATTCATTAGCAAATTAGAAAGAAGGATACAAGAAATCTGACCTCATCTGTGTAAGGCTAAACCAAAGGGGATACTAAGTCGTTTTTGTCTGCATTTAAGTTTCAGGGGAGAATTTAGGCCCAATCCCAATTCTATTTTATACCCCTTCACCTACTCCTCGCCCCTTGAAACAGAGTGGCAAGGGAAAGGGCTAAAAACATTCCCCTAAGAAATGGGACACCACTCCTACACTGTACGTCATTAAAATACGATCCTACAGCAATGTTTATCACAAACGTCCAAGATGCTGCTTTCAGCTGTAGTCATATCAATTTCATAGACTACAGCCTAAAAAGTGACCCTGAATTTGGGTCTCCACATTGGTCGGAGGCTTGGAGCGTGTTCTGCTTCCCGCGGTTCGGGATTGCCTTCCGGAGACGACCTTGGTTACAATTACTTATTTTTGCAGTTGTTGCGGTTCAATCGTACAATCTGTTAGCAAAATTTTGCGACTTTTTATAAACTATTCAAGACAAGAAACTGAACACAACATTACATTTACTCACACCTCCCCTCCAACCAAAATAGAATTGAGACAGCATCTAACCCTTCACGTGAACATGCTAAACAGAGGGGTAGGGGTAAGGGGTAGAAATGGGATTGGGAAATAGGATTCATCTGTGTTAACATTTATATTATCGACATGTGAAACCAGGGGCCTTGGAGCAGCTAAGGATAGGTGAGATGTCTTTTCAGAAAAAAAATCTCCATTGGTTTAAAAATCATCTGAAATTTCGTGATGAGCAAATATAAAGATCCAAACAGAGTGATGTTCCAGTCAAGCATGTATTATGGTGACCATTCTTTTTATTATTTAAAGGTGTACTTCAAATACATAAATTGTGGGTGAAATATACACATTGATCTGCCAAGCAACTGACCATGCTGACTTGCGGCAAACTGCTTCTACCTCTCAGAAAAAAAATGTCTATACTTTTCATTATTATGACACATAATACGGTAGTATATTAGTAAGTAGTGCCATGCCATGCCAGTCTTACTATTAAATTGAGTGAATAATAATAATATAAATATTATGAGTAATGTAAACTAAATGGGCGGAGGGATTCACCTCAAAATGCAGATTTTTATCTTTTCTATCAAATGTATAGAACTTTCATCTTTCCCCTTCAATCACTCATTTCATAAAGAAATATAGTGGCCTTTTTTGCATATAAAAATAAACAATATGTCCCCCCCCCATCCACCCTAGGCCATTTCCCCCATGTCCAAAAATGGTACGAAATAAAACATCACACAAATCTACTGCAACGTTCACTGAAACTCATGGTGAAAAAAACGCGAACCAAACAGATTCAGCAATGATAGCATATCATATCTAATTTCTTTCCACCTGAATGTAGGTAGGTAGAGCTTTCACAAAGATTGGGAGGATCATCACCAAAACTGCTGTTTTTATGTGCTAGGCAAAATGTTTTTAGCTCTTGGCAGACGATGACAGTTACACTGAGAAAATCTCCCTGCCAGACTAGGCCTTTGGAACTGACGGAGTGTTGAAGCAAGTATGAATTTGGCGATGTTGACAGTAAAGCGCTCCTGGCTAGCTCTGTGCTCGCACCTGTTTTCTAGTAAGACTGACAGGAACAAACAGAAATAAGAAAACCCCTGAAAGCTGTTGTGATGTAGATCAACAAACCACATATTCGTTTTTTTTAATCAGCCGCCCCTTTGCCTTCTGGTAACAGATCCAAATAGCGAAGAAACACAATTTGGAGGAGTTAGATTTAGCAAAAAGAAGCCAACTTAATCAACTTTAGTATAATAAATCACCTTATTTCAGATGCCAGTTTTCATCAACGTCTCATCTCATTCAAATTTGTTTTGGGCAGACTATTTATTCTTTTGACATCTAACAGCAAAGAAACTTCTAAATGGAACACATTTAAACTGTACATTCATTTAGCAATTATATTTTTACATTTTTATCAATATATGTGTTTTCTAGGATTCAATGTTGAAAATTCAAGTTTTCAGTGTTCACATTAGGAGCTTCAAAAACAACATCACACTAGTTTTGTTGCAATTGCTTTGCTCTTATAGAGACACCAACATAAAAAGTTCTACCAACACAAGCATCAAACATAAACTAGACTTATATAACTAGACATTTCATCAAAAGAGCATTTTTGTCACTTCCGTCCGTCTAAAGGCTCCACTGTCTCCACAGATGCTTACATTCTTAGATTTCATCTCACAGCTGATATGTATCCAGAACTTCCTAAAAACCTTGAGTGCCCTTTTATTTGAGTTGAAGCCCAGAGGGCCTGTGTCAATATATCATTTTCAGACTTTCTGTTCTTGTGACCTTTTAAAGACTTTGAACGCCTCTATTGCGACTCCATCGCCTCATACATGATTGAATGCTGTGATTTTTCTAGATGCAACATAACCCCTCTTAGGACAGGCTAAATCATTTAGATTGATGGCTCATCGATTGTAACAGCAGGTCAGGAGCTGACAGATACACGTGCTGTATTGCACACTTTGTAAGAATGGTCACTATAGCCATTCATTACACAGGCTTAACTGCACATGTGGGACCACCTCCTCATATCCAAAACTGAACTTGGCCCTGGTTTCATAACCCCCATGCACTTACCCCTGGAGATCCTACCTGGAAACCTTGGACGGTGATGCGCACCGTATCCCCTACCTTTGCCCTTTCAGGGGTTATCACAAGCCTGGGGCCTTTAGGAGCCGCTGTAGAGAGAAACAAAGGAAAATAGTCACTCTTTGTTGCAAAATATTAAACCAAACCTGATGACAATGTTTTTATATTTCAATAAAAAGAAGTGGAGTATTCACATTCTTTAAATCCAAAAGTATACTTGCACTATAGGTCAAGACATTTGACTTAGAAGTCATTGGTTGAGGCTCTAGGGGATCTATGTTTTCTTCATTGAAATGGCTGAGGAGTATTTATTCCCCAAGAGGGACAAGAACTAAATTGGGTAGACACTCATTACTGAAGAAGAAACAGAGCGTGCGAGGCAAGCGGTGGAGAAAGGAAGATAAGAGACACTTAGAGAACTAATTCCCTTGTCTTGCTTGGACCGAATCTCCCGGATGGCTTTAATGTGGTCTCTGAGAACGACTCAGATGTGATGAAGAAAAGGAAGGTTAAAACATCATATTCTGACCTTCACAGACGCTAAGAATTTCTCTTGTGTACTCAAGGGGAAGATGTGAAAGTGATTTTAAACACGTCTGGAAAGCGAGGCAACGAATGAAACTTCATCTATTGGCGGAGTGAGCGTGGCACTTAATAGCACCGGTGTAAAAGCGGGCCTCCACCCAGCCCTGTGTTAAGTGGTTCTGCATCGTTTCCTCTGATTACCAGCATGCACTCCGCGTAGCCTTGAGGACCATAAAATATGTTTTGTGAGCCATATGTTTGTGCTAATACATAATTCTGGAGCCTGGCTTGGTAAATGTAGATTAGACTTGAAATTGTTCAGAAATATATCCCGCCGTGGCCCTTTTTTCAACCCTCATTATGGCTAATGCTACTCTTTGGCTACTATTACACATAAAGATAATCCAACTACACAGAACTATTTGAAACAATAGCTAATCATGCTTTTAGCCATCAATCAAGTCACAGAGTGTCCAGCAAAAGCTAATGAGGCATCCGGCCAGTCTCAGTCAGTTTAATGATTACCCCCCCAGTGCTGCTTAATGGATGATCATTTCCGCTCTCACATCTATAATGGGTCCTATGAACGTGTATTTCGCACATAAATCAAGTTATGGCAGGACGCAATACTGAATACACAGGGATCCTCTTTCATCAGCTTCCTTATTATAAAACGATATTGGGAAATTAGCAGCCAGTCTATGCAGAGGGTAGAAAAAGATGTGAAATGCTACACGCAGTAGAGATTAAGAGCTTGTCAAGACATTAATCATGACTCATTGACTTCATTGATTTCTCCTGAAAAACAGTTTAAAAACAAAGGAGACCATTTATAGGGCTTGTGTTCTGAGAGAGCGGTGGACACTCAAAGGCCTGACCCTACCTTTATCGTACCGAGCGGATGAATTAAGGGATCAATATGTTGGATTGCCCAACCTAAGCCCTGACCACAGGAGTTGACAAAAGTCACAGAGCTGTGATATTTCCTGCTCATTACATGTCTGTTCTGCCTTTAAGGTCCTTTGAAAAGATCTTTAAAAGGATGAAACAACGGCACCAATTTAGTGGTTTGAAAATAAGAAGGAGTTTCATCTTAGCATTGTTTTAAAATGAACTTTACAGAAATAAGTGTGCTTCATTTTACTAAGTATTTTAAAGCATATTTTATGTGGTAAGTCATTCATTTTGAAAAAAGTGGAAATTGGCTACTCAGTCAAAAGTGTAAACACAAGTCAAGTATACTTGGAATACTTTTGATTTACATACTGTAGATTTTAAAGTATACCTGATTGATATATTCTGTCAGTAAGTGTAACTTTAAGAATACTTATTGGGAAAAGTAGACTTATGTTCTACTTAAAAAGAAATATACTAATAGCACACTTGAATGAACATCTGCCGCCAACCTGATCTTGGGAAAAGATAAAAATCAAGAATGAAGCCCTATCGCTATGTATGAATCAGATTGTTCAAATGTTTCATGTACAAATGAGATTTTGTAGTGGGCAAGATTACAGTTGTGGCCAAAGTATTGGCAGTCACATAATTTTGTGTTTTGCAAAGTTAGCTGCTTCTGTATTTGTAGATTATTTTCCACATGTTTCTATGGTATACTGGATATATTAAGTTAGCGTATCTTAAGTTTTAAAAGCGTTTATTGATAAAACATAATTTATGCAATATTTACTAGACAATACGAGTCAATATTTACAGTGTTGTGCCTTTTTTTTCATAACCTCTGCAATTCGCTCTGGCATGCTGGACATTATTGATATGAGATCACAATATTTGGGCTTCTGCTTGTCCACTTACATTTTGAGGATTGACCACAGGTTCTCTATACGGGATTGACATCTGGGGAGTTGTTTTTTTGCAATTATATAAACGCATCAGATCACTCTGCATAATAACCTTTAAACAATCTGAAGGAACACCACAACAGCTTAAGCAGAAACTTTGCAAAACACAGCATTTATGTCACTGCCAATACTTTTGGCCGTGACTTTACACTGTACTATATTAATTAAAATCAGAAGGAACTCATGATAAATGCTGATGAAAAAACATGTCTTACATTAATAAAAGGCCATTCCTACTCCTTTCACTTTATCTTGTCTGCTCAAACCCATGTTAGCTAGCATTTCTATGGTCTACTGAATATCCAAGCTGATAAAGCTTGAATCTTGAATGTTTAATGAAAATAAGGCATTCGCACACCCCCAAACAACCCAAAACATACATCTATGTCCTTATTATCTGTCTGTTGCGTGGAAGAACCTGGCATGCAGGCATATATCATCTCTTGCCTCTGGATGTGAGAAAATAAGTCATTCCCCTTCTGTATTTTTGCTGAATCAGTGGCACCTTCACCCATGCAAATCCTCCACCGCGGAGCCTTGCCCGGTTTTAATTATTAAGGCAGCGAGTGAATCAGTGCATATTTGGATATGACTGACAGACCAAGTCAGGGCAATAAGCCCAGGCGTGAAGCTCTGAGGTGAGGACAGCGTTCTGAGAAAACCGCCTCGACGGACCCACCACATCCATTTAGACCTCAGAGCGAGTCTCGGCTCATGAATATTCAGTGGGTGTAATACAAATTTGAATCCCTGTCAAGATGTTTCTGTCTCATGTGGAAAATATTAAAACCTGTGAAAGATTTATGACTTGTGAATGCTGCTATGACTTTGCGTTTCATTTCCTGACTGAGCGCAGGTTAGTGAATCACCTGAACTGGAAGTGTCAGTAAGGTTCAGATGAATTAACAAAACTTTGCGCCAAATCTCAGAGGTAGGTCCAAGCCTGTTCTTTGCTAACTAGGACTCAACCTTCTACTAAAGCTGCGGTGGCAGGCATAATATATTTCACAACATGAAGAATAAATTATTTTAATAAGAAGCAAACAAACCTAAATTAACACGCACACATACTCGCTAAATTCTAGACATTGCAATCGCTGCTCACAGTGACATGGGGTTGTGCCAAACTCAAGCCAGCATTGTTAATGCTTTGAATTCTGAATGAGATCCAATTAAAATCAACAAATGCACATTTTTGCTTCTGTATTCTCTAGGACAAAGAAAAGCTCAGACAGTTTCTTTATCTTTTTAAAGAACAGCCGCTGCTGAATTTACGCCACAAATTGTTGCATAGAAAAGGTCTTGTCAGAATATGAAAGCGGAACGTAAGCAAGCCTTTTTCAAGGCCTGCACTCTAGTGAATTCACTTATCTACCTCACTACCATGCAAGCATTGGTATTCCTCCCTTTCTTGTGCGACTTGAGACACCCCTACTCTTGAGACACAGTTTCGGTGCGTTCTAGCTTTGATTTAGCTAACACTTTATAGCAGTAAAAGTTCCCAATACTTTACGGAAGTGACTGAGGTCAAAGCTTTATATTTGTGGTACGCGCTTGCTCATTGAAGAAGTCCCATTCCTTTTTAATCCCTCTCATTTGCTTTCTTTCTGTTCCTACTGTTATGTAAATAAAAAAACAACTAGAGCTAACACAGGTATATCATTCACTTTCACGAAAATTCTGTCATCATTTACTTACCCTCTTGTCATTTCAATCATGTTAGGACTCTCTTTCTTCTGCAGAAAGTTGGTAACCGAACAAAGGCAGCAGCCTACTCATTGACATACATTGGTTTTGTATATATAGAACTGACGTGACTTTGTTAACGCTGTTGATCAGTTACCCACATTCTTTAAAATATCCTATTTTCGGTTCTGCAGATGAAAGAAAGTCATACAGGTTTGAGATGACAAGTTTCATTTTTGGGTGAACTATCACTTAAATTTCATCATGTATCATAAGCCATAATGCAGATGTTAAGCTGCAAGGAGATCCTTTATTGTTGCCTATGTGAAGTTTACTTTGCTGTCAATCTATCTTTAATAGTTATTTTACAGTATAAAAGTCATGTTCGAGAGAAAAGCATTATTGTGATCCGTTAGGAGTTTCTTCCATGTATGTACCTGCCGCATTAATCTGGGTGAAATGGACCAGTGAGAGATTGTTCTAAAACCGCATCTGTTGGAATATTGAAAGGAGGAGAAATACTGCATCAACCTCTAACGCATCCCTGTTTCTCCTCTACACTGCTTTATCTCTAGTTTCTTCCCCTTCATCTCTGTTTCAGTGCTCCTGCACCACTAAGTGAGAGAAATGTCTCTGTTTATCTTGTCTGGTGTCTCATCACTTGCCTCTTTCTGAGGGCTGATAGCAGAGACTACAAGTGAACGCCGGCTTTGAAGTGATAATGGAATCTTCAGGCCATCTTTGTTGTAGCTTTAAAGGCAAAAAAGGGGCTGCTATCCATGAAAATACAGAGGTGTGTTGGTGTCTCATTCATTAGAGGAATTGCAATGAATCTGTTCTTTACTTTTGAACAAGTGAAGGCAAAAAGGCAATTTTATGTATATAAATAAAGAAAACACAAGTAAAACGCATATCCTCCCCTTCGTGTCTCAAACGGTTGACTTGTATACGGTAGATTTTGAAACATTTATAAAGAGGTTGCGACAGTGGTGTCCTGTAACAAAGCTGCTTTTTTGAGACTATGGTGAGATTCTTTTTATGCTTGATTTCTTTCATTCAGTTTGACTTTTTACACTAACGTGGTTAAGTTAACTCAATCTACCGCGCAGACAGCTCAATGAATTGCCCTGTCAATCATTGGAAGATTTTGCATTCTGCATTAGCGGCCGCAATCTGCTCGCCTGTAACGCAATTAAGCAACAAATAGAAACCAGTGTTGGTCTCACTGCATCTGTCAGAGGGGGATGTAAAGCGATTCGCCCATGATAAGACGAGGGGGAGGAGAATAATTGCGTCAGGTACGTTTAGCTTCAAGGTAAAAAATGTGAAGCTTTCAGGTTGTTCCAAGAATCTGTATCTTTCCCAATCAATAACAACCAAAGCAAAAAGCAAAACTTACCCAGTATGACCTCAGTCTGCATAGGCATGGATAGAGCTGGGTGCGTGACCTCGCAACTAAACAGGGCGTCGTTGTCCAGCTGCGGATTCAGGGTCCATGTGAGTTTAGCTTGAACCATCACAGACCCGTCGCTCTGAGGGATGTGCGTGTTGCTGAAGTAGTACAGGGGGTCTGTGCTCTGAACCCAGCGTGGGAACTCCCGGCTCACCACAGTCTCAGGGATGGTCTCTGTGGGCGGGCTGGGCTCGTAACCAGGCTGCCTGGCCATGTAGCTCCGACCAGGGCTCTCCGTATAGAGGCGTCCGGGCTTGCCATCCGGACCCAGCAGAGAAAGTGACTTCCGCATTTTCGTGTCGTCCAGGTCCCTGCTGATCAGAGGTCTGGCTCCACGCACCCCTGCAGAGCCACCGCCCTCGTAACCCACAGTGGGGGAAACGTAGGAGATCACCTCTATTAACTCTCCATCCCGCTTAAATTGAATCTGGAAAAAAAACACAGAAAAGGAACTGTAGGTATGACAGAGGGTGTGTAAATGGGTCTACTGCCCAGGGGGCATTGACATGAAAGATTTCTGGTTTGAGACCAAGTCATGTCTTAAATTTACTTTCATCCGTTTGGCAGACATTTCTATCCAAAGCAACTTACAGTGCATTTAAAGGGATAGTGCTCCCAAAAATTCAACTGTTTTCGGCACTTCTGTTGAACACAAAATAAGGTCTACTCTGCATTGAGGTAGGCTATCGTAAGTCCACGTGACTGCACATGGATGCAAGGGTTTTATAATGGCTGTTAAAAGGAATTTCGATTTTTTTAAAATAAAATATCTTATCTGTTTTTCTTTTTTTTGACAAAAAATGTGTTGTGATCCAAGATTTATTAGCGGACCCCCAGTTGAACACCCCATGATTTAAAACATCAATTTAATTGGGGCAGCAAAGTATGTTCTCAAATTTCACTTGTAAAGTCCACCATGTAAAAAAGGGAGAATCATTAAAAAAGTGAGTACGTTGTAAAGAATGAAAGAGAAAACCGGTCTCTGCAACAACAATCAAATGAAATAGTAAAAATAACACGCCCTGTGATTGACAAGTCTAAACAGCAGTATCTAGGACAATGCTAAGCTTCACTCAACAAACATGGCAAATACACGTGACACCGTTTCTGCTTTACGCTGATGTTCCACCGTCACGCTGCTGTATCTGTCTCTTCCCACTACGGTGCATCTGGGAATTGAGATTCCCGACTGGTAAATCACTTGACAGGGAATTAAGTTCCCACTTCAACACACAACCTCTAGATATGTGTATTAAATTCAGCAGGCCTAATGCCTGTAGCATTAATGTTTTCACAGCGCTCTGCTTGTACCCCATTTACCAGGAATCTCTGCCTTTTCGTTCGTTCACAGCTCTGCAAGTAGGAAAGAGAGGGATTTAGTTTAAGACAGGTGCAAGCAGCATGCTATATATAGCAAATTATATTCTTTAAATCCCATTTTCTGAAGATTAACGTGTTGTTGCATGACGTGAAACATTTCACTCTTCTGCCCTTTTCTGATTACATATGTGTGGTTTGGGATTTCTTACGCCTGGGCACTCTGCTGGGTGAGGAAATGCAACAATGTTGAATTGAGCTCACGTCCTTAAAAAGTCTAGTTTCTTGCTTACATCTTCACAGGAATTCTGAGAAAGTGAAAAGAAAGAATCTTCTAAGGGACAGGGACATTTTCCTTCATGCAGAGACTGTTTTTGCAGCTAATGTGCTCTTAAGTACACACTTTATCTCTGTAGCTGCTGAGAGAGGTTAACAGCGTATACCACACTGTGGCTTTTACTTGCATTATCTGACTATTTGCGCCTGCAGCCACAGGGAAGAACAGACAAAAGCAGATGCGTAGTGGAAACCTCATGCTAATAGGTAAGGCTCCAGACAACAGCTAGAAGAGGGCTGTGTAAGATAACAAAAACAATGCCTTAACCATGGAGTCCTTTAGAGAGGACAGTGTAGTAGTTCACAGAACTGCTGAATACTGGTTCGAGAGCAGTGTGAGAAAGTACTAAAGGCCTGGTTTTCCACATTTCCTCATGAGAGTTTCTAGAGAATGTTAACACCTAAACTTAAATACACTATACAGCCACGCTGGGGTGGCCTAAAGGGGCTGAAGCCCCGAAAGTTTTCAGTAAAGCCCCAATTTTTTTATTACCATGACATGCACGAATCACTTAGGGGCTGTTCACATTTTGCGTCTTTTGGGCATCTAACCATGGGCAAATCTGAATGGGTGTAAAAACAACTTCTGCTTCTGTGGTGTAGTGAGTAAGATGCGTGACAAGTAGTACTGAATGCAAGATCGAATCCACCTTTTGCCGAACTACATCCACATCGATAGAATATTCCTACATTTTCACAACTTTTATTTGTCTTTGCATTTTTTAGTCTTTCACGGGGTAACTAATTTCTGAGATTTGTAAATAATCTGTAGAAACTGTAGGAGCTGTATTTAAAATGTATGCATCACATCTCTTTGCACAGCTTTTTATTACCATGCAGTGCTCAAACAGCCCAATGCTTGTGTCAATGTAAAGTAAATGGTCCAATCGAATCAGCTAATCATATGCAGTCAGGCGTGAGTGTGCATCATACGTTCTGCATTTACAAACAACTATTTGCTATTCATTCTCTGCCACACCATCCGATTACTGGAGGAGTGAAAGAGTGTAAGCCATTGAAGCAGGAGCAATGCTTTCAATGCCACTCCCAACGCCCGAGAGTTTTCCTTCGGGGAGTGTCAATGCCACGATCCACATGGAAAGTATGGTGTTGGCACTCAGCTTCCATCAAAGATAACTTTTATTGGCTTGCACACTGCGTATCCTGTCCGGGCAGATTGTCCTCTTAATAAAACTTCTTGCTAAATAGTAATAAGTAATGTACACACACCATAATGAGCCCTTTGTGGGTGATTCTCGTTTCTATAACCAGACTTATTCATAATGCATGGGCTACAAATGCTGCATCTCATTACAAAAAAATACCAATAAAGAGTGATTTATACTCTGCCCAAAATGCATATTGTAATTTTTCAATCCAAGGTTGGTGTGGAGTTGCTTATTTTATAAATGTGCCAGACCCACTGCAGTAACTCCATTCGACCAGCATGTGGAGACATAAATCTTCTGCCACAATCTGGGTTTGATCTGAAAGAGAGAGAGAGGTAGGCTGTCTCTGTAAATAGTGCACAGAGCTCCTATTCATAGCCATGCTAATCACCAAGGTAACGGTCACACAACATGCTCAACTCATTCCAAGCTCCCATCTCCGCAAACACAGTCTCTTCAATTATTCATACTGTAATACTGTTCCCTGAATTGTGCAGTGTTTGTGCAGAACAGTCTCTGTGTTTCAGATAACATTTCTTAGTACAGTGGTTCAGATAGATGGTTCAAAGTCCTTTGTTGAGCGACAGCATTGACGTGCTTAAAGTGGCATGCAAACATATTTGTAAGAAAATGCCCGATCAGACCCTGGGGATGTTAGTGATGTCATACGAACTACTGTATATTACCAAATGCACCATTAATAATGTTTGCAGTGCAATGCCTTATCGCACATCGTGCAGGAAAAAGCCCATTGTTTTCTTTCAAAGACAGTAATCGATTGTCCAAACAAATAAAGGCTTGCAATTAATTTCCCTCCAACATGCTTCAATAATTGCCTTGCTTCTAAATCCGCAGTCACAAACGCTCCTCTTCGTCGATACAAATGAGATATCGGACACGTCGGATGCACTGTTGATCGTTCGGCGGCTTTTGACTGGCTTTTGTGAAGTCAAAGTTTATAAAGTCCCCTTTTAGCTGTAAGGGAGATGCTAAGGCTGTCACATACGTGACTCCTACACAACCCAAAATAGTTTCACACAGACACTTGTCTCGTGTCTCAGTAGAGAGTGTAATTACATAAACACATTTATAGCGAACAGAGTCTATCCAAGCAGAATCTATTGCACCATAATATATTACAGTCTGATAGAAACTATATTTAAAGTATTTTTGGCAATTCTTGGAACACATTACAATGAAATGAAAAGAAACTCCTGTTTTAGTCTCTGAATGAATCGGTGTTCCAACACGCTTCACACAATGAAAGCGCACAAAACGTACCCGCATGCTCGCACCTCTGCGGATTTCAATGAGCGCAGCAAACAAATAGCTTTGTACCAGCGTTCGCCCGAGCAGCAGCACAATGCGTCACATCGCCATGCAGAGCAGTTTTTCCCATGAATGGGCGCTAATGAAGGCACCTGCATGCAGCCTATTGCCAATTTCGAGTGGCAAGCTCATTTAGAGACTTGACAATTGTGGATGTTACTTTGGCCTTTCTTTCTTCTTTCAAACTTGTCATATTTAATCACTGGAGTGTCAGAGAGATGATGCCGTCACTTCTGAACTTACAATGTAAGTGTGAGAGCTGAACGGACTTAATCACCCCCTGTATTATATGACATTATCCAGCTCTCACTCAATCAGCAGCAGATTGTGCAGAGGACACACCAGATTGTCCTGTCAGGCGAGGCACTGCTGCGTTTTTAAAATAAGAAGCAGCCCTAGAGGGTTATTGGCCAGGTGGAGAGAGCTCCAAACGAATTATTACACCTAAATATGTGCTTTTGACAAATGTTTTGGAAAAATACATATTGGTGGCCACCAATGATCATTTTTGCATAAATGTGCAGTTACAGTGTCATCCAGCAGGGGCGACATTAACCCACTTAGAATTGAAGACTTACAAATTAATTGGCAATGGCATCTGTAAAAACATGTTTTTTTGGTTAATGCTACATCCACACCAATAGTTGTCAGTATAAAGTCCTAAACCACTGTCAGAAAAACAATTTCCACTGTCAAAAAATAGTGCACCTTTCAATCTGGCTTCACTCTATCATTCTAAAGAATTGTGTCTGGTTCACAAGATTATCTGGAGCAAAAAGCTGATGAAACGAAAGTGGGGTTTTTTCCCATAAAAGAGCAAAGAAAATATGAACATGTCTGGTGCACAGCACGCTGTGTGAATGCTACAATGCTTTGAACCCGATTCACAGTGGCTGTTAAATTGATTTTAAGAGGGTGTTAAACTGAAAAGCCGTGGCATTGATTTGACCTACTATTGAAGGATGAGAGTGAAAGAGTGTGGAAGAAAGAATGTTCCAGATGGTTTAGAAATTAGCCATAAGGCAGCAACACCGATAATGTCTAAATGAGATGCATCATAAAACAGTATAGGAGACAGGCAGTTGAAACTGCGAAGAAAAGAAATACAGCTCAGTGCTGCGCCCCTCGAGCACAGCTGTATTTGCTGAGAATAACGTTATTTTGTTTGCATGTTTATTGAACCAAGAAGCAAATAAGTGAATATATATCCTGCTGGTTCTCTAAATAAATATATCAGTGTAAGTGCGATTTTAAAACATGACTTCTTTAAGCATGCTTCAGCTTAAGAGCAAAAGCCTGTGTTTTCTGCACGCCATGCCTTGTGTTTTTGCAACAATTCACTTTTTACAGTCTATTTACGATGCAACTTCTTGTTTTTCTCAAGGACTTGGCTCCAAATTAGATCATCGATACGCCCAGAGTTACTTAGAGCTCAATAACTTCAGATCTAAAGTTCTATCTAGGTCTATAGGTATCTGGAGAGTTCGTAGATAATAAATATCCAAAGATGCCCCAAGTGTTTTGGGTTTATTTGTTTACTCATTTAGTTTCCTTGTTGTTTTACTGTACAATAGAGCACAAGGTGACTTTGAATGTTATCCCCCAATGGTTTTGTTTCAGATCTAGATACACAAAGTTATTTCCTGAAGATAATTACAGTTTTTCTCAAATGCTAAAACTCAAAAGCCAATCCTCTAAACCAAATGTCCAGTTGTCTAAACACATTTACTAAATATAGCCATCATTTTCCAATATCATAAACACATTTCACATGAAGACACAATTCACAAAACACAATCCTCCATTCTCATAAATCTTAACACATTTGTCCTTGTTAAAACACAAGTTGCAAAATAACTCTGCTCATATTCTCAGATGAAAGCTCATGTGATGCAAAATGCTTGCCACAGTCAGCAATATTTGAACACAATGAACACACCTGGCACCATTCATTACACACATCGACTCAAAATTTAAGACACTTGTTGCCAATGCTGTGACCTCATGTATAAAAGCAAGTTCAGAGGGCACAGTTTGCTGAAGATTCGAGTCAGAGGAGGGAGAAGAGCTGGCTATGGAAGAAGAGGAGGAGGCCAACAAGGGAGAGGAGAAGCTCCAGGAGGAAGAGGAGGAGGCCAACAAGGGAGAGGAGAAGGTCCAGGAGGGAGAGCAAGACAACCTCCCACCATCATTATAGACAAGATGCAAGCAACAGTCATTGACCATGTCATTGTCCATGGCATGACAATGGCTGAAGTAGGACTAAGTGTCCGTCCAAACCTGAGTAGGTTCACCGTGGCCACCATTATCAGGGCATTCAGACAACACAACAGGTATTGTACTCTATTGCTTTCTTTGTCACAATACAATTTACAAGCCTGTGAAAGTAGTCTATTTGTTTCAAATAAGTTGTTACTGTATTTGTAAAACATGTCAATTGACAACACATGTTTCTTTCTTTAGAGTTGAAAGAATGCCACATCGAGGTGGGAGGGTTGCCATATTTACAGCGGCACAAGAAACCCTCATTTTGGATATGGTTCGTGAGAACAACCTCATCTCCGGGAGATGACTCCGGGAGATCAGAGTCCGGGAGATCAGAGACAAAGTCACTGCCGATAATGTCAACTTTGAGAGCATTGATGTCAGCTTGGCCACAATAGACCGAGTTCTCCGGTCTCAAAAGATGCGGACGAAACAGGTCTAAAGGGTTCCCTTTGAGCGCAACTCTGCGCGACACAAAGACCTACGTTACGACTATGTGCAAGTAAGTATACATCCATGTTCACAGTACAGTTAGTGGACATACTGTGATACTCAGTGGCCTACATTGCTTCTGGACAATACTGTGCTACCTGATTGACTGTTGTTCTGAACACCTGTGCACTTTCACATTTTCACAGAGGATATTACAGTTGGACGCGATGGCCAGACCTCATGAGTACCTCTTCCTGGATGAGGCTGGCTTCAACCTGCAGAAACGAAGGCAAAGAGGCCGTAACATCATTGGCCAAAGAGCCATCACCTGAGGTTCCTGGCCAACGGGGGGTGGGTGGGGGGGGTAATATCACTCTTTGTGCGGCCATGGGTTTGGAGGGGCTTGTCCACCGGCATTCTGTCCTTTGGGTCTTACAACATCCAACGTCTCCTCACCTTCCTAGAGGAGCTAAAAGACATCCTCCTGGACCGCCCATCACATTTATGTGATCATTTGGGACAATGTAAGCTTCCACAGAACAAACCAAATCAGAGAGTGGTTTGTACAGTAACCACCTTTGTCTGCCACCATACTCCGCTTTCCTGAATCCTATAGAGGAGCTCTTCTCATCGTGGAGATGGAAGGTTTATGACAGACAACCATACACTAGATAGAACCTCCTAAGGGCAATGGAGCTGGCCTGTGTTGACATCCCAGTGGAGGCCCTCAATGGATGGATTCGCCATTCCAGGGTGTTTTTCCCGCAGTGCCTGGCAAGAGACAATATAGCCTGCGATGTGGATGAGGGGATGTGGCCCGATGCAGCTCAGCGACATGATGCCGCACAGTGATTGTGGTGTGTGTGTGGTGTGAATAAAGTAAATAAAAAAACTTCACACCCTGATCATGTTTTCAAGAGTACTGTTGTGTGCAATAGATTCAGTTTTTGGATTGATTTGTGTTACAGTAGTGTACATGCAGAATTTACTATAGATTTATTCTCTTCATATGAAACTCACAAATCTAAATGCCTAAGGCTCTGCAGAGATCTAAGAAGATCCATTACTGTAAAGTTTCTAAAAATATGCATTGGCAGTTATGAAACAAAGAACCTTCTCACAAATTGAGCATTGTGTTTTAAATTTTTTTGCTGTTGTGTGTAATGATGTGTATAGTGTTTACATTTTTGAAAGCTTCGAGCTGCTCTTTTGGTGTGAAAGTTTGAGTTTTGAAGTGAGAAGGTGTGGTTGTGTTTATGTAGCTTTAGAAAAGGGTGTTGTGTTTAGACATTGGGGAACATGGAGGAAACGTTTGTGAAATGTGTTTTAGCATTTGAGAAAAACTGTAATTTCTAAACATTGGAACATGGTAACGCAAAAAAGAGGCTTATATAATTTGGCAAAACATTTTCTCCCACCCTGCACTGGTCCCGCTGTGACCCATGTTCTGAATGAGTGTTAGTCTTATAAAAATGCAGAAAACTACTCCACCCATTTCCACCAGATACCTAATTACCACATCGTCCAATATACCTAATTACCTTAATACGTTTATTTTATGCAAAGACCCTCACATTCCTTTGTTTTGATGAGAAATTCTGCAAACTCGAAAAAGGCTTCACTTACACAAAAAAACATTGACACTCATGTTAAGAGGGAAAAGTATTTTAAATATGAAAAACTGCCATGTAATGCAAGCTGGTATTATCTACACACCCTCTTGTCATTTAAACCTGTATGACTTTTTTTCTTCCACAGAACACAAAAGAAGATATTTTGAAGAATGTCGGTAACCGAAAAACAGCGGTACCCATTAACTTCTATAACCAGAGATACCTTTTTCATATGAAAAACGCAACTAGGCAACTAAGTCTAAAGTCTAAATAAATAAATAACTATTTAAAAGTCTTAAAAACTTGAGTGTCTACATGTATTATTCACGTTAGTCAGTTTGCTAGATTGTTTAGTGTCTGTGGTGTGAAATTGAGATCGATTAATGTCTGGAGACATGCTTGAGAGAATAGTGAGTAACGGCACAGATGCAGCACTGCAGTGTTGCCAGGTCCGGTTATTATTAACGTCTTTGGTCTTGTTTGTTTTATCCACCTAATGATACACCTCAGGAAGTTAATGAAGTGGGAAGTAAGGAGGACAGGGAGCAGAGGAACAGAAAGGAAGATGACAGAGTGCATCACACAACTGTGAAGAACAAAACACACAACAACAAAAAACAGACGGATTTTTTCTTGCGAGAATGAAATGTAAAATAATTCAACACAATTGCCAATGGCCATGACTACCAACCCTGATCAGTATTGAACTCTTTGAAAAATATTAACGTAAGAATGTCCTCAGCTACCAGGAACCTTTTACGGATATCCCCCCATCTTTCAGCTCTAATTTATCTGCTGTTTCTCTGCTCCCGCCGCTCGCCTGCATTAGCGGCTCCACCTTAGAGTCTGATGAGGAGTGCGCGGCCCACGCTGATGTAGTACACGCTCTGTCTGTTGTTAGTGAATGACAGCGGATTGGCCGGTAATGAGGGTAGAGCTTTTCCCTGGTGTCAGGCCTGCTCTTGAGGTTCCCCTGCTGATGAAGACCGAAGCCCGTCAGCCCAGAGCTCGGCAATGTGACTCTCTAGGTGGGGTGCTGGAAATCATTTTTAAACTGCACGCCTCTCATGCTGGGCTCCTAATTGCTTGAGAAGGGGGCAAGATAGATCCAGAATACATTACCGTTCGCCTACAGAGTGTGATTAATGGGCTGGTGGGATTTTTGCAATCCGCTGGCTGAACTCAAGCAGCGTTGGTGTTCATGAGGTTAAGGTGTGTGGGCTTCAGGAGTCTTTCTGGCTTTAATGAAAAGACTCACTTTATATAGACAGTTGCCGAGACTTTGAAGTCTACCCTTACCAAAGCCACGTGTGTTCTGTATGTCTGCCAAAAAATTGTGTGGAACTCACCATTGGGGCCGGTTTGCCTCCTTTGGCAGTGCAGACCAGAGTGAGATTTTGGGGCTGGTACCGGCTGAATGGCGCTGGGGTGTTCTCGGCCACTACTGAGATGTTGTTGGGTGGAGCTGTGGGGTAGAGAAAGAAAAGAGACATCGATGAGACATTTTGGGACAGATTTACCACAAACGCTAATTTAGAAGTTATGTAGGAATGATAGCAATTTCTCTTCAGCTCTCCATATCAGCTTTAACACCCTTTGGTTTTTGAAACAGACTCTAAAAATAATGTGAATTTCCAATGCCCTTTCAAGTGCAGATGCACAGTGTGGAGTGTTGCATGGCTGGGGTTTTGTAGCATGTCAGCGTAGCTTTATTCTGTCAATAGGAGCCTTGCTTTTCACATGGGTCTTCTGCTGCAAAGAAGAAACATTATGCTGAAAACTCTTTAGGAAAAAGGGAAAGAAGTGGAAGTCTGTATGATAAGAAACGTGGCTGGGCCACAGGGAGCTCGAGTGCTGTGTTTCTTGGTCTGCAAAGACCATGACCCCCAAAAATGTAATGAGATAAAACCCTCTACGCATGATGCATGGTCCTGAGAGGGCTGATATAAGACTATGCAGCCCAGTGTTATACTAAAAGAAATATAAAAGGCATCATTTATAAAGGCTGTTTGTGTGAGACAAAGGTTATTTAAGATGATGTGTGAAACTTTATGCATATAATATCGACTCCTACTAAGCTCCTCTTGGGAGTCCAATGAAGGAGTCACGACATTAGAAAGGCAGGAGCGTATAACTTCTGCCTGTAGGGATGCACAGGGAAGACGAAGACTTGCATTGATATCTAATTAACATAAAGATACATATCCTCATGTGAAGGATAAAAGCAAGAGCTTTTTTATTTTATTTATAGGAACAGTACAGCCAAAGAAATAAAAATGAGGACCAAAATGTGAAACCTTATACAAAGTTATTGTATGATCTCCAAATACTTGGAATATGATTCACAATCCTGGTTCTTGTTTACATTCATATACGGCCACGGTGCTGTATACAGTAACCTTTTGTGTTCTAGAAGAAAGTCATCTGAAGATGAATACATTACGACAGAATTTTAATATATGGATAAATTATTCCTTTAATCCCACCTGTCAGAGAGAAAAAGCTGACTTTATCAGCTGTCCAGGTATAAAAGGGGGGTGTGTTGGGGTTTTATCACATCTGCATTTTTTACTAGCACCAAGCGATTTATGATCCTCTGTCAACGCGCCGACGTAGGTGGGCATTGACTATTCCGGCAGCTGCATTATAACATAAAACACTTCCTACAAATTTCCTCTCATACCCCGCTGGGAGAAATAGATGTTGCCGCTACTCACTTTAGAACGATGTTGGATTTATTTAGTTGAGAAAAAGCATGTGATATCAGCACAGTGGGTTAAGAGTGAAGCCGGCAAAACATCTGCTGTGAATCTCTTGATCAATAACACTTGCATACTAAAAAGGTGAAGAAAAAAGCTTGCTCTACCAGGAGAGATGCATGGTAATACAAGTGTCACTTTAGGTCTTAATCTCTCTGCCACTCTGCAAAGGTGCAATACAAATTAATTGATTTAAAATAAACGGGATGGAGAATAAAAAGGAATGGCCTGAAAGTTTAGTATCCTCACCTCCTAATTTATTATTGATGGCGGATGTATGGAGGGAAATTAACCTTAGCGCACACTATTAGTTCTTTGGGAGAAAGAGGATTGTCCTAAATTGGACAATGATATGCAGTCACATGATTCTGCGGATGGGATTGTAATACGCACCTGCACGCATGAGCAAGAAACGGAATGCTGTTTCTAAATTGATAGCATCCCAGAGTCATAAAAACATTTAATGTTCTGTTTGTTAAATGCTCACGGTGGCTTTGATGGATGAGACCCTATGGTGTCTGTTTTTATATCGGCGGCTATTCAAGGCTAATTAACTGTGTGCTCTCACAACTGCTTCATGAAATGATCCACGCATACCAATACAGACCAGTGCCTGTCTGTGAAGTTCCTTGGAATTAGCAAGAATGGATTTCTGTTTATGCATTAATGCCATATTACTAAGCTGTACCAGGTTCCCAAACACTCAATTATACAAATGTTTGGTTACAAAATAACCTTAACTGGAAATGTTGAGCCTACTGTGCAAAGTAATACTTATAGGTATACTTATTTCTCTTGCTGTGATGGTAGAACTCTTTTTCCATTTTAGTGTACTATGATGCCCATAGTTCAAATTGAGGGAAATGTGTTATCTCAAAAATAAAGAAGTCACAAAACACAATCAAGAACCCCCTGATGGAAAGGCAGACTGTAGATATAGGAGAGGAATAGAAGAGAAAATGCTGAAAATGTCGTTATCTGACAGATCTTGCTGAAATAGGTGTCCTGAAATATTACACCTGTCTCTGTGACAGCAGTAGACTTAAAACAAGAGAACAAAACAAAAAAGTGACATGAACCACTGTGAGATCCATGTTTAGCCAATCGTAAGACTTTGCTCTCTGCCTGTCCGTCATTTCACACATTCCGCCATATACGGTATGAACGGTGTAAACTGTCAGTTTGTTGTGCAGTAACACTATTTTTACTGCCTTGGTTTATGACAACTAAGGTCTTGCAACATACGGTACACAAGGTCACTATATAGCTGTGTTCATGTACGGCACCTAGGGATTTACCGTGCTTGTCTATGCACGCTACCGGTCATAAGTTGTAAACACTTGAGTTAAAGGTCCAGTATATTAATTTTAGCGGCATCTAGCAGTGAGATTGCGAATTGCAACCCTCGGCTCACTCCACTAATCACATCCTCACAGTTTTGTATGGATGTTGTCAGTAGGGAAATCTGAAAAGCCAAGATATCTGAATAATCCTTGATGGAATGTTTGAAACGTTTAAAGAGTGCGTCTGCCATGCTTGGCACACAACAAAACCTTGTTTAATCCTTTACCGGATTAGAAATGTTGCTTGATATGGTAGCATAACAGCTTTTTCACACTCCATTTGATTACACTTACAAGGTTTCTGAGTGCTTTGTGAAATTTTGCGCACTGAGAGAGAAAACACATCTGGCAAGAGGATCGAGGCCATTTTGTCTCCCTCGAATTTATGTTTTCTGCCATAATTTGTCAAACTTTGCAATCACTCACGGACTCAAAAAAGGTGGTGTATTTGCAAAAAAAACAAGATTGAATGTTTACAGAGGGAGTCAGTTTTATTCCCAAATGATCAAAATTAAAAAATAATAACCGCTGCTCTGACCACCCGCAATTTTATTCTGCAAGTAAACAATGGTTTCGCCATTGCTGAGAGAGCAAAAAGGACATTTAATCTACAGACTTGAAACATGTACTTCATTGTGATGTACTGTTTGTAACATCATTTGACATTTTTGAAGTTTATTTCAGTTCTGACTAACCCTGAGGTAAATCATGATGTCCCCCATACCGGCCCACAGCACTGAGATGAAGTCTTAAAAAATCCTCAATAAATCTGATTGATTGTTTGGCATAAAGCTGTTTCACGGTGTCTTACAAGATGAATTATTATTATGTACATAAATGACACTGCATTACTGTCAACTGGAATCGAAACTGGAGTCTGATGGCAGGCGGGGCAATGTTCAGGAAAGTTCCTTTTAGAAACACTAACTGCACAGATAAGACACATTTTTGAGAAAGTTACAGTATCTTACAGCAGTCATGAAAAAGCCCCATACCTTGTATTCAATAAATAACCAAAGCAAAAAATACTCCACTAGGCAAGAAAGGCGTTAAAACCCTCCCAAGGCACTTGACCTCGTCGCTTGACCATGCTCCTCTTAAGTGCTTGCTTAGATTTCATGCCTTCTTACAAAAGAACATGCAATATATGTTTCACCACTACACCACCATGTTTTCACCCTTTCTACCTCTGTGAAACTGTGTCAACCATCTCCCTCCCTCACATAATCCACAATGTAGAGCCATTCGTCCTAATGGGGGATTCGTATTTGTGCAGCGTGATAGCCTGGAGCAGCTCTCTTTACAAATAACAGCAAATAGGTTTTTTCTTCATTTGAGGAACAGGGGCTTGTATTTAGCCGAGTTCCCTGCAGACAGATCTCACTGGCCTGGTAATTAAAGGATTTAGTGGCCCTTTGAGACAGAGAAAGGGGGGTGGTGGGTTACTTCCCCTCACCTTCCTTTGACATCCGTTACTCAGATCTAATAGGCAGGAGACACGGGGCAAAGATGTCTCTCTTTCAAACCAAGTAATTTACTAATGACTTCCCTAATGGAACATTTGGGTGCCTTTTTCCCATAGTAAGTCCAATTTTAGGTCCTGGGATGAATTAGTCAATGTTTGCATAGGTCTTCAGGCATTTAATTCAGACAGGGATTCATCACGCTGTTTATCAACAGTTTTAATAGGAGTAGAATGAATGTAATGACAGATAATCACACAAAACCACTGATGCATTTGATTAAAAACCTTCCTGATTAATGCAGTGATCTGCCTTAAAGGTCCAGTCAGTGAAATCTAGCGGCAAGGTTGTGGATTGCAACCAACCGCTCACTCCACCCCACCTCCTCCCTTACGAAACACTATGACAACTGGGAGAACATGGCGAATTACATGCAAGGGGACCCGCCGGTGTATGTAGATAGATATAGCTTATTCGAAGGTAATAAACACATAACGCTTTATCTTGTGTTCTCTTTATACACCTCTGAAGGCATAGCTATGTACATTATATTGCATTTCTATCAATAGATCGTCATAAAAAAATGCTAAATGGACCTTTAAAAGAGCACTTATAAACAGGTGATCACATTATCCAACTTCGGCTGTAATTTCTGAGAGCACACAGGGCCGGCCCAAGCCTTTAGGGGGCCCTAAGCTGAATTTTATTTGGGGGTCCCCCTGTGCCCCAATACAATAGACTATTGTCAACGTTAGATTTTTGCACACCCAATTCTATTAGTTGTAGCTGTGTTTGGGATGTAGGAATGTCATGAAAAAACAAAACCATAAACCATGCATTACGTGTATTGTATTGTGACTTCCAATTTTAGGTAAACTGTCCCTTTAAATTTCAAGCACAGACCATAAAAAGTTTTGGAATTTTGTTCAATGCATTTAACTATTTGCAAGATTTTATTTTAAGAATCATTTTTTCTTTATTTTACTCCTGCCTCCTTTCCTTTAATTGGCCGCCTCACTTATTTTTACATTGCAATGTTGCGTCTAGACAGAAAAAAAGTGGGCACGACCCTACATAAGAAAATGAATGTGTGTCGTGTATATATCACAAAAAAGCTGTAATTTCATGTGATCGTGGGGGCCCCCTAGTGGGGGCGAGGCCATAAGCAGCCTGTTCGCTTAAAGGGAGGGCCGGCTCTGAGAGCACAAATCATGTGACACATTGAAAAGAAAGAAAAGGTTGAAAGTTGTTCTTGGTAATAGTTTAATAGTGAACAAACTTGTAGGTTCTGTAAAATGAAGGGGAACTGGTAGTGGGCAGGGGAATATGGAGACACTGTACAAATACATTCCTGCCATTTCTACATCGTGCCCTTTAAACAAAGCACTTAACCCTTGGTTATTCCAAGGAGGCTCTCTATTAAATTATTGCATTATGAGCTGCCTAAAAAAACCACTAGTTCATACATAATTTAGCAGCCATTTACTGTATGTACCCATGACAACAACCTACAATGTCTTTAAAGGCATGAATAGTATTTCTTAGCTGGTTTCTTATCACGACCCAAATTTACAATGGACATCAAATGATGTTCCAACACACTCCATATAATATTTACAAAGGTAAACAAAGCTGTAAATCAAATCTACATTTGAAAGATTATATATCACTTAATAAATTGTAATTTATGAATTTTTCCTGTTGTCTTGCATTATTGTTTTTATATGGCTCTTGAATTTTGATAGCTTCATGCTCTTGGCAGCCAATAAGCACAACACAGAACACATTGTGGTTGGCACAAATTGTTTATCCTCATTTCAACTGTAGTATCTGATGTTATGAGTGTTTTCTTGACCTGCGCATCTGCCAGAATTAGCGAGTTTTTTTTGCTAGATAAATGTGCATGAAAATATTGTAGAGTTGGACATGTGGGGTTTGACATCGATCACAAAAGCAACATTTTAGCAGAGTAGACAACACAATTTATTTTGCTAACATAATACACCATTATTAGCATTTTCCTTTTTTGAATATTTCCCCCTGCTGTGTAACACCACTGCTTTAATGTTTTTAGCTTCATTTAAAAGCTTATTTTAAAATCAAACACACAATGCTTTTGAGAAGCGTGTTTCTTTGCCAGTCATCAGAATATGTTGTGTTCTGGGTGCTGTGGTGTTTAACATGGGATGCTTGTTTGCATTCTAACCATGTTGACTAGCCGCTAGTCAACAAGTCAACCAGCATCATTTGAAAGACCAGCACTAACCAGAAAAAAACATCATAAACATCACATGCTGGTCTAAAAAAGGGAAATGTCTTGCTGCGTCTTCCATTACTTTTCATGAATGCAGTGCTGGTAAAAGCAGATTACTTATTCAAGGTCTTTTCTCCACTCCTACATGGCATGGTGAATTTAAAGGATTCATTCTCAAGAGATCATTTGATGTATCATCCCTGTGAAGTAAACACAGGCTAAAGCATGAGAACATCTGAGCAGCAATGTTTTATTCACAGTTTTGAATGGCATAACTGTTCATACTTTGAAATGAGGAAGAACAGCTACTTTCATTCAGTTTGAACCCAGACACACAGACTCGCTCGGAGAGACCAAGAAACTCTGCTCTGACTTTAAACCATTCATCAGTTCAGTCCATCACTGCATATAATAATCCTTTGGTTCAAACCAACAACACACAAAGTAGTATGAGTTCTGGCATCCTGATTGACACACCCTATAGATCTGCCATGTCCATGATATCGCTTAGATCACACGTGGCGGATATCAGTCTGTTATCCTTTTACCATTATAGACCATTTGGTATTTTATAGGACAAAAGTATTTAAAAAATAAAATTCATATGCTAGAACTTTACAATGCATTAAAAGGTGTCTTACAAGGCAATGGAAATACTTTTATAATGAATTATATATAAATGCTTTTCATATTTTTACTTTAGGCAGCACGTACGTTACAAAAAAAAAACACACATCAGTTCCACAATTGCCAGGTTGGACAGGAGAGAGACAGCAGGCTTAGAAAAACGTATCAAAGCTTGATTCCCTCTATAGGGAAGAAAAGGCTCTGACACACGTGTGGCAAGAAGCTCTGAAACTAAAGTCAGCCCTTTGAAATATTGTTCCCCGGACGAGCAGTGCAACGAGATAAAAGGCTCTAGAGCGCTTTTTAATCACATTGCCCATTGTGCTTCTAGCATTTGCATGTGCCCCACGCCCTTTCGATTTACATTCGTCATTACTGTGCTGTCAGCTCTTATCGAGGTTGCTCTTGGGGGGGGGCAGCCTGCTGTCGAATGTGGAGTTTCGCAGCAGCACAAGCCGGGGGCTCTCAGGAGCTCCAAATGCACTTTGTCTGTCGGGTGGTAGACGGGACCGACGGACCGTGCCAAACGCTGGTGTCACTTCGTACAAGTTCACCAGTTACAGAGCTCATTAATCACACTGATGTCATTAGCCGATCTTGGTTTCCGCGCGGGCACGCGCGCGCTCCCGTCTGGACCCGCTCGACCGTTTAGCGCCGTATGCTTTCATTCACATATCACCCTGTGGTGAAAGCTGTCAACTGCGTTCTTGCCTTTTGTTCAAGCTGTGGTTCTATAGATACTTGGACCAAACGAAAGAGCTCTGATGCAGAACTGAGCTTAAAGGCCCGAGGCTATTGTTATTTAAATGTCATGTTAAACAGACAATTCGCCTGCAATTGCGGGGGAAACTTGCAAAAAGTTTCTTCCATTCAATAAGAGAAGAGAGAGAAGGTGGGTCGAATCGTTCTCGGCCTCACTTGGAAGCGTTCCTTATACTAAAGCTCACTCACACAAAAGCCATTCTCGTGAGCCTGTTTCCACACGATAGGAAAAACGATTGTGTCATTAGTGTATGCAGACTTACTGTCAATTTTCCTCCTCTGAAGCCCTCGGCCGCTAAAAGGAGTCTTGGAATCGGAAAGCAGCAGATTTAATTGAGACGGGTTGGACGTGAGAGAGGATTTAAAGGAATGCAATGGAACAAGGGACGCAGAATGGGGTTTTGCAGAAAAGAGAGTGGCAGATGGGCACCCAGTGCCTGGCGTGGCTTCCATAATGCCATGGCTGGCACCCGCAGCCCTAAAGTCGCTGATTATCGGACAGGGGGTCTCTCTCTCAATCTGCTTTGATTTGGCCTCACCCAACCATACTTTAGAGGCAGCAGGGTACTTCGCAAAACCCTTACACTTCAGTTCCTTTAACATTCCCTAGATACTTGAGAGCCACAGACAAATTGGTTGATCAGTGTGGTTGCAAGGCTTGGTCCAGACCCCTTTTACTGACCAAGGAACAATGGGGCCATTAACTTATATGAGGCCAAGGAGGGTTGGTCCGAGTTGGGGGATCCATCAGTCGAGTCTCAGTACTGTCCTCTAGTAACACATGCCATGTGAGCATCTCTCCCTCACAGACCTAAAGCAGAATGACATCACACACCATATGACAGATGCTTACAATCCCCCAACCTGTCAGCATATAAGCAAAGCTTGACGGCTAAACTTCCATATTTCAGAACGCCGAGCCAAGAAGCCCGGTGTAGCCCACACAGGATTCAGACAGATGGAGAACGATGCTTTTCTGATAGCTTCCAACCTCTAGAAAGCTCCATTTGCTTGCCCCTGAGCACAGACCCACTTTCACTATAGTCGAGTGCGAGGGAGACATAGTGTTGAGTAAGGGGTAGACGTTTCCCTCGAGGGCCAGCATGACAAACAAATACAAGCTTTGCCAGCAGATCCCTTTCCCAGTGAGCAATTTATAAGTGCTGTTTTTCAAAGGCATGATTAAACACAATCCTTCTGAAAGGTAAGAACAGATTTAGTATTTTACGTAGCCTTTAGTTAATTATACATGACTGGAACACAACTAAAGGAACATCACACAACAGCGCTGGGAAATTTAATACAAACACAGGTTGTCATTCGACTATAGCTAATCAGAGATGTATTTAGTATTGAAATAATAGAATAATTTCAACTAGTTAAACCAATAAATATAATAATAAGTAATAAATAAAACAATATGCCAAACAATAAAATAGACAGCACAACATAAACTGTATGTTAACACAAAAATGTTTTCGCTAAAATTGTCATTACTGTAATGCAAATAATATGAATATTGATTATAATAATAATCCTCATCATGTTATCAAAAAAGTGACCAGACTATTGAATTGAAATATGATTAAAATAGTGCTGAATTGAAATGAATTAAAATATGATTTATGTAAAAAAAATACATACAGCAATTTTGTTTGCTTGAGCATGGCAAGATGTCCAATACTAAGAAGTTCAGTCAACTAATGTGGATCATGCCAGTTGGCATTAATTCTGGCCTGGTGCCGGCAGCTTGTTCCAGCGTATCTGCAGTGAATATATGAGAAAATAATCTCGACAAGGTCAATGTTGATTTAAAAGAACGAAAAATACAATCAGCCTGACTTATATAACAAGCTACAAAAATATAGTTGACCTTTATGAGCTTGTGGGGACAAAAGAAAGATGAATTCCTTTTAAATCAGTGTATGGGAGGATTAGACAAGGTTGGCAGCTTCAGGTCGCGATCTTTTATGAAAACAAATACACGGCATACAATCTTGGTATCTGTTGGAGTCTGAAATGCTACGATGCATTCAATAATAGTTAGCTTCCTACAGACACTGTAATCTTTTCAACAGAGTTGAGAATGGCTTTGAAACTAATGATCCCTTAAAAGTTTTTCTGATTCAGAAGCACATTCGCATGGCCCCTTACCTCATTATTTCCACATTGTTCTGTATTTCACAGAAAGGTTAACAGGGGCTCGTACAGAGTAGCCGTATGTTCTGTAGCAGGGGACATAATTATTAGTGGCACACCAAAGATGCACTTTGTCTAGTTCTGTGCGAGAAACGTGGTTCTTGAGTATTAAACAACGTAAGTGAGGTTGATCAGAGCTGCACGCCATGCAGATTCAGTTCCCTGCAGGTGTTTCTGGCAGTACGGCCCTCAGTTTCTGCCAGGACCGCTACCTCTGCGAGACAGACCTTCACACTGTTAGCCTTTTTGAAACACCCCTTACGTCTAGCCAATGCAACACTAACAAGCTGTGCTGATATTCCTCTACATTGTACTTTTCAAGTCAATGCTAATGTATTACTGAAGTTTGTCTGCTCGGTTTGCTCATTGATTATGCAGTTGTTAGAGCTTGCGCTTGGAACAACCAGATTGTTGTGTTCTGTTGCAAATAAGCTATCAACAAGGGGACTAAGCAACTTTCTTTCCATTCCAACCCCCTAATAAATACACTGATGGGCAGGACTTCTTCCTATTATCTCTCCTAAATTGTAACGAATAATACGGATATTGCGAACTTCATTTCTGGTTTCTAATTAAAACAACACACTCTCTGCCAGCATGGAATCTTCTTTTAATTTTTGTACCAGCATTAAATTACCAAACATTGTGTTTCTCATGTAGCACCTGCAAAGAATTTGTGAGGGGATGTTGTTTACCAGGTTTTCAAAATGTTTATATCTATCACATAATCTATTGTTTCCATTCACTTGAACCACAATGCCACTATATATTAGCATATAGAGCTTCATAGATTTAATTTCTCTGTGTGTCTAATGCTGTTTGAGCACAGTCAAGAAAATTGTATTAAAATATCTTAGTCTAAAGCCCTAGGAGTCTGTCACCATCTCTTTGACTGTTCCATAGAATGGGGAAAAAAAGCTATTTTCCACATGGGATATTCTCAATGCAGCAGATTGCAGAATAAGCTAAATTGAATTTGAGAGTTTGCCTGTGGACATGAGTCATTCTTTCTCAAATAGTCTTTCTTCACTCAGCAATGTCACAGCCATCTATATGTTTATAAAGACCTTATACCCAAATAGCTGCCCTTTTATTAAAGCAGACTCCTTTTATTTCAGTGCTGAACCATTTTCTCCTATCCGGCTTTAATACAGAGTAATGCCATAAGAAGGCTGATTTTCTTGCTCTGAGGTGCTATGAAGCATTACATCATTGTAAATGACATACACTCATAATGAAATAACCTTACAACACCACTTTGTGCCATCTACTGCAGATCGGTTTTCTTTCCTTCTTGTGAAGCTTCTTCCAACATTACAAGAGAATGGGTGGATATGACTTCGGTTGATCGTTCATGTGCACATAGCTTTTAAACTCTTTATCGCCATCTCAGTTACAAACATAAACTGCAGATTACCGTTACATTAAATGGCGTCAATAAAAAGGTCCAACATACACAACGAACCTTTAACGGTTGAAATGAAATTTTGATGCCCAATGACTCCTAATTAGATTTTGAGACTATAGCCCTGGGTTTCACCGACTGGGTCACATGTATTCACTTAAAAAGAAGAGACAGGAAAGTGTCTTCTCTTAACATTGGAGAACATATCGTCCAGAATCTCCAGATTTCTTTTGCAACCCCTGGTGTTCGTTTTAAAAGAACCAAACTCAGTTCACTTAAAGAGATCCAGAAAGGGAACTGGCCGAAAATGACCTCAGTCCTTTTGGGTTCACAGTATAGTGGACTCAAAAGAGAACCCAATTATTATTTTGTTCCTCTTGAGCACGTAAGGTATCTCGGACCAGTTCGCTTTTTTGGCCTTTTACATTTACATTTAGGCATTTGCCAGAGGCTTTTATCCAAAGCGACTTAAATAGCATTATCTTATACATTTTACATAGGTATCTGCAATCCCCTGCAATCGAAGCCACAACCTTGTGTTGTTAACGCAAAGCTCTTAACACTGAGCTACAAGAAAGCTCTTATATCCCCACTTTTAGGGGGAATGAGATCACTTGGATTGTACTGTACACGCTGAATTGCTCCGAGAGCGTTTGGAGGGCTCAAAGGAACTAGGTGTGAAAATACCATAAGAGTAGATCCAGTTTCTTCAGCGTCCAGCCAATGCCCGCTAGCATGAGTCGTAATTAGACTGTCCAGCTTGCTGCTCAGTGGGAAACACTGAGACACTGACATTTACTAAGTGTAGATATTTGTAACTCATTAAGTGGCAAGAAGCTATTCATCGCGCTTTCAGTGATGTCTCATTTGCATACAACATTAAAAGAATAATTCATACTTATTTCCATATATTAAGAGACAAGAGGGAAAACAAACATACTATCTCAGGAGGCAGCGAAATATAATAACAGATCTGCTCTTACAGTATAAATAACTGTGTTTCAAACCAGGTTGTGGGTATATTTAAAGTAAACAATTATTTGACACAGCTATAGACTCTGACAGTATAGTGGGTGGTGGTTAAATAACGGCACGTGTAACCGAAAGTTGGTTTATAACCAGCAAGGGGCGAGCTATATTGCTCCAAGGGAATAATCTTTGAATAATCACATTGAATATCAGCTGCTGAGAAATGTTTCACTTACCGATATGTTTCCAGGCGGAAATCTTTAGGGACTATACAATCTTTGATTGAATTCCATACAGGAAGTCACAATCTGATTTCACAATGATTCTCAATTTGCTCCTCAATATTTTTTTGCCCTATTTCTTACAGATTGAACCGAAATGCTGTCAAAATCTAATGCAGACGTTATAAGTGGACCTCAGGGAAATTTTTTGTTTGAAAAATGTGAGATATAACACCTTAAAAGGACAGCCTGTGATACATCTTCGGTATTTAATTCGCCATACAGACAACTTGTTTTTTTTCCTTAACGCCAATGGGCCTTTGCCAACAGCTCTGCATGCTGGAGGGCCTCACATTGAGTGTTATTTCGTTCTGTCACTCAAGCTGTTTACATTAACATTCCACCCTACACATGGTATAAATGAGATTGTACCTAGATGTTACTGCAAAACATCATGACAGCAGAACACAGCACCACGTTGAGCAAGTTATACAATGACCGAGATACTTCAATTGCTGTTCCAGATAATGCCCTTCATGTATGTATATCGCACATGCATTTGCATGCATATACACAGGATCTGACAGAGACCCAAACGTCCCTGTCACCAAACATCAAAAAGCACGCTGTCGCTAATTGCACGAGCTCTTCCTGACACAACTCGTTGCATCTTTTCTTGCCACTAAAAGGATGCGCTTTGGCAGGTGCCAAGTATCATTTAGCTGATTTAAAAGGGTGATGATGGGCACATTATGCCATTTGTTTATTTGTTTACGGCCAAACACAGCTGAGGCTGCTATTCGAGTTTGGCCCAAGGCGCGGCGGTGCAAAATAACAAATGGGAGTAAAATACATGGTTGGAAGGTCGTGGTAATGATAAAGCGCTGGGCTGCATAAAACTAAGAGCTCAGAACTAATAGAGGAACTATTTGATTAATTGTCTGAATTGAAGTGTGTTATTGTCACGATGATTCATCTTCGAGTCTGACCGCAACATGTTACAAACGATCCATTTACATGACGTACATGTGTGAGGAATCTGACAAAGTGCGGATGGTTTTTAAGGTAGCCATATTTCCGTTGAGTAATTACCTGCCATGAATAGATAACAGGTTTGGAAACAATAATTCATGAAGCGCTTCCTGAGTCCTGCCAGGGGTAAAAAAAACGAGTACGTAATGTATCACCACCTACCTTTTTAAAACACCACCAACCTGCACAGGAACTTACAATAACAGCTCACAATACAGTAGATGCATATCCAAATCCCACCATAAGGGCAAGCATTTCAAAGCATTAATCACAGAATGAAAACACAGACGCTGTGCTTTGTCTTTTCACTTCGGCAGACCACAGAAACTGTCCAGAGATAACCTCCCATGTTCCAACAGAAATAAACCTGCTATAATTGTAACTCAGGTGGAGACCTTGTTTCCATTTTGCAGTCGCTACGCCATGATAGGTAGCGGAAATGACTCGGACAAAGTCACATTCAGCGAACAGAGCGAGTGTGTCACGTTACATGGTACAAAGTGTCATTATAGCAGGATGCTCTTGCAAAAGCAGTTCATTTGTTTTAAATTTGAAGCAAACGTTAAGCAGATGTTTTGCCAGGACACTATAAGGTGAATCCGCAAAATAGAAATGACATCTCACTGTTTGCATTGTTGCACCCGAGTTACTAACGGAACCATGCCAAATATGTAGCTAATGATACGTACAGTATGTGCCAGCAATATCTGTGCGATACGATTTAAATGTTGCAAGTTTTTTACTTGAAAGCTAAGATCAGTATTAAGCTTTGAAGGATCATAATTTCCCATATTTTGCAATACAGACTAGCACATTTTTGTCAAGGTCATTCTTGTTTGGGTCAAATTTCATAAAATCACAGATATGATTAAGGGTCTTTGACTACATCGCGTTATCCTTTGATTCTTAAAATGACTGCTGGCTTTGTGGATTTTGTATTTATTTTAGGGTTTAACATATAACACTGCTGAAATTGAAAGGAATTGCAGAATAATTTCTTTTTCTTATCTGAGCTACCCCTTTAAATGTACACTTAGACATTTCATTATAGAAATAAATAGTCTATACTACTTAAAAATTATACAGCCGAGGAAAACATTAAGATACCACTCCAGTTTTGCCTTTAATCATAATTTCAGCATGTGTTTTAGTAATTCCAGTCGTGAATTTCAACAACAAAAACAAACCTCAGGAATGACCAACAGCAATATAAGAGACTGAAAGGATGCAAAGACACAAAATCTGGCTTATTTAATTAAATATAAAAATTTTAACTGATCCTAAAATGCATTTAAAACATTAGTATTGTGTTGTGTAAACATGAACATGAACGTTGTCTGTTGCAGTATTCAAGATCTGCAAACATTGCATCTTTTTGTTACGTTGAGCAGTTAAAACTTTCTACAAAAATAAATGCAAATTAAATACTTTTATTTAAACTACTTAAACACATACCTATAAATAGTAAATTTAGAAAAACGGAAGCTAGTTCTGGAGAGGCCTCTTTATTTTTCAAAGCTGTATGTACACTATGTAACAATAAGAAATCTGGGGCACTGTTAAAATGACAAACATTCCTTTGAATTTGGCTAATAAATGCCAGCCCAAAAACAGTTCGTATTCACATGTGGGATGATATAATGCATTGCATTTCCGACCGTTCCACGAGCAGATACTCTGGGATGGAGTGACATTAAATTGCATTCCACCAGAAGTATAAAAAACAAGTGGATATATAATATGTTCTCAAGCAAGCTCATTACAAATCTGTCTCTCCTCACTGCCGGACACAGCCTCAGCATCCAGACGGTACATGGCTTTTCCATTTAGTCAATTAAAAAACACCAGGCTGGTGGGAGAGAGCTGTGCAGGGGCAAACCTGATGGAGTTGTGGGAGGAGGTAAGCCAAATCCAGTGTGAATTCCAGCTCCTCTGCGCTAATTTGTATTCAAACTTTGGGAAAGCTGGCAGAGCGAAAACAAATCCATTAGCTGCACGCCTATGGGCGGCATCCATGAGTCCTTGAACCTGTGTTGCTGCGTGTGTGTGAAGGTTTGTGTGTGTTACCGCCAGGCAACAGCTGCCCTATGAAAGGCTCTTCGGGACTGACTCCAAAAATCCATCCGCCTCACATATTAATTTCAAACCGCTGCCTCTGAAGGTTGGCATGTGACATGTGACGTTCACCAAAGCGACACGCGTCCTTTGAGATGCAAAATCCATACTCTGTCGAGCCATGATGTGATTTGGCACACACTTTAGGGGACGAACACTTGGCAGAAATTAGGCAGGGTGTGAATGTGAAGTTTTGCAATTCACATTATGCGTCGACATCACACGTGCAAGCAGTCGAGGGAAACACAAAGCAAAGCTAAAGCACTCATGTAGATAATACATTCCCGACGCTCAAACCCGAAGTTAACATTTGACATACTTTCAATGTTGCGTGCATTATACATGCTGGCATATGTCTTGGAAGCTGAAAGTAAGAGAGAGCTTTGAACAAGGTGGTATTTGTGTTTTCAATATCTTGCGTCACCACATTGAGAGGAGGGAATACGATTTCTCCACCTCATCATCTGGTTCAATCAGCAGCTCTTTTAGGAGGTGATGCTCTTGCTCCATCAGCAAAGGCCAGTGTGAGGAGAGAGGCCCAGCCAGTGATGATATCCTGTTTGGAGAGGAGGATGTACAAAGGTAGCTGCCATGAGGGAAACTGTGTTACCACAACAAAAGAGAGCGGAGAAAGAAAATATTTCAACCAAAAATGGGAAGTCACCAAAGTGTGCCATGTTGGCTAAAGAAACGCACACAGGTGCCTGCACGTGTACTCAATGTCACAGATGTGTGCCTATGCAAGTTTATTTGTCAGGGGGAAATGTCTTTTGAAGTCACTCAGTGTTTGAAGATGGAAGTTAATAAAGAGATTATTAAACAGCTTTCATGAATAACTCTCAATTTGCTGAAGGTCATTGGCTCCAAACACTGTTTGCTCTATACTCAACTTCTGTTCATCTCTCATTGCCACTTCAGTCAGCTTCTTTTATTTAAACAGCAGTGCAGAACAACTATGATCAAATTTATTTGGTGGCTTTAAATGTGGGTTTGCAACACAACATACTTTTCAAAGCAGCTTATAAGATCCTCACTTGCTTTAAAAACACGAGAACAACACAAGGATGTTTATCATTTAAATGTAATGTCATTGAGTTTGAGGGTGGGTTTAGCGCTACACTTGCAGTCAGGCAAAAAGGAAAGCAAATGTTTGTCTAGTTTCGTCATTTGCAGCCTGCGCAGTCATTAATACCTCCACATTGCACATTATTTTTGGGGAATTTGTATTACGCTATTCAGGGCCAACAAAGCTTCATTGTCCTCAAAACTCAACGGCTCCTTTTAGCTTGCATGACTCATGCATTGTCATTTCTGATATTTTGTGACAAAGCCCTCCCTGCCATGGATGGTGGTACCTGGAATTGTACGACTCACAATAGTTGTTAAACAATAATGCCAAAGTCTGATCAAGTGCATTATGTGAACACTATTGGTCACATGCCCTGACCACGCTGGGCATAATTTTCTGAGCAACAACCGGTCCTCCACAGGAACACATTCATACGGACTGTAATAAACAGCCTTGGTTTCACGCAGGGAAAAATAAACAGCAGATCCTCTGTAGGCATTGTGTGATGCACTTCTAATGTAATCTGATAAACAATAGCACAGCATGGGAGAGCAAACACAGTGTGTCATTCCTCTGTATCCTCTATATTTAAAATGAGAAGTCAAGAGAACCCTTTCAATACATGGCACAAATGACATGAGGACCAAAGCCAGAAAAGTGCAGTGCTGTTTTGATAAACGCATGCACTTTGCGCCCTAAAAGCCCATTTACTGCATAAATGAATGCATGGCTTGTATACAAACATAGTGTTTGCTTGTTAAATGGTTGTGCTTGTTGTTGGGGGTATTAAACTCATTGAACGGAGCAGCGTAGTGCTTGCAAACGCACATTCTGTGGCCTTACTGAATATGTAATTTTGATTGAATTTTGATCTGCATAATGTCTTGTGTTAACGGTCCACTTGTAAATGTAATCATGGCATGCAATGCAAAGAAGAGCCTCCGTATTGCTTTGTTATCCATGAGGCCTATGCATGCAAGCTACATGTGCCTTTTTTCAGTTTTTAAATATAACAATAAAACATATTTTATGTTCGAAAAATGCAGCATTCACGCAATTATGGAATAAGCAGGCTAAAGTGCATGGGGCGCTCGCATTTACAAAATAAAAGCCCTTCCAGGGTAATTAAAAGCCCAGTACTTCTCTAGGGTAATTATACATCAATTGGTGCATTGGCTGTACATTATCCCCTACATAGAAATTTTGCTTCCGGTTCTCTATAAGCACACTAATTCAATATTTATAATATATAAAAAAAGAGTTTGTCATCAATTCATGTGCTCGACCCGTGAGGTGTAAAACTGCTTCTTAAAGGGACAGTTCACCTAAAAATATATAAAACATCTTATTCATCCTCTTGTCATTCAAAATCTGTATATGACTCTGTCTTCTGTGTAACACAAAGTTCTGCGGAAGAAAGAAAGTCATACAGGTTTGGAATGACATGAGGGTGAGTAAATAATGGAAGATTTTTTGTAAAAAATACACAATTAAAAATAAAGGTGCTTAATGATGCCATAGAAGAACCATGCTTTGACTGAATGGATCCATAAAACACTTTTAACAACAGCAGAACTTTTCTGTATCACAAAAGATTTGTTGTAAAAGTTTATTCTATATACACTAGTTTTTTCAAATATAGTAAAAAAGGATGTTGCTTTTAAACTTCAAGACACGAAACACTGGCTCTTTGAAGACCTAAAAATGAATTAAATGAACAGACAAATATCTAGCTTAAATGAAAGCACGTAGAGGCAAGTCTTGGTGTGAAAATCTATCCATCGGTAATTTAACGATTTTTTATTTTGCAACTATTATCTCCCCTGGGCCTTATCCCTCAGAAAGATGTTTACAATTTAAAATCATTTATTTTCAAACACATTTTTCTTTTCTGTTCAATGAAACTCCCACAAAGCTGTTGAGAACCCTGCCAAAAACTATTCTTTCACCATCAAAGGACTAATTAAGCTTTTTTTTAATGTAAGGTCATGATTTTCAGATGTTTTTCCCAACCATTCTTTTCATAATGAAAAGAAGTCTGACACAACAGGTAGGTTCCTTTTGGAATGCCAGGACGGATGACCCTTCAGAGGAGATGGGGAACAATAAAGCACATGGATTTAATATAATGAGATGTTCTCAGAGGTTAGATGAAGATAAAGGAGACAAAGCTCAAGACCCGTGCTAACCTTGCACACATTATGCCTGGAGGCTGAATATGATGAATCTAGTTAATACATTGTCCTCAAAAGATACTTCCGAGCCTTTGGCATGGACATCTTTTCTTACAAAATTGGCCTGGCCCTCAAGGTTGGGCTCTGGGATCAGACCAAAGGCTCACAAGCACCAATTATGATCATGAAGTGTCTTGGATGGAACTGTAACTTTATAAGGAACTGCAACATATTTTTGACCCTTGCTGTTGTAAACAATTCAACAGACATAGAAACCATCTAATAAAAAAGAATCTGTACCAAGTCACACGTCTTTTAACAACTTACCTTTAGACACTTATCAAGATAAGTTAAATAGCGTTAAAACGATTGCAATAAAAAACATTTGGTCATATATATCAAGTTATTGACGCTCCTTTTTGGGTCACAGTATATGATATCCGATTAAGCCAGCAAAATAAAAAAATTAAAACACAATACATCATCATATTAACATCATATACTGTAGGTGCAACAATATAATGCTAATAATATAGAGCCACAGCTTTTGTAAAACATATGACTTAAAGAAATAATTGAGATATAACAAAAAGTTAAACTTAGATCCAGTTTGAGCCAAACATAACAGAAACCACACGCACATTCATGAAACTCTCACAAGTGCTCTGCGACTACCCATCAACCTCCCCCATTTCCATCTCAGCTGGACCTGCACCACACCGAGTCTCCAACCTCTGTCATGTTTGTGCTGCAGCAAGGTGTCATTAATTCCTCCATTTATAAAAGCTGCACAGCTAAATATACACACTGCTTGATTAAAGTTGGGCATGGTAATTGAAGTGAATACCAGTTTATAGGATGAAGAAGTAATTGCTCCCCAAGCACCCTGCGGCTCATATTTCTCTCTGCTTTTAGCTTTCTCTCTGTCTTAAATTTTTAGAAGGGGTATATAAATCCGGGGCCTCCTGTCTTGTGAAGGATGTCCTCTCAATTACCACCTTGCACTTTGCAAAGGTTAAAACAAAGGATTTCACGCATACGTGATGAGAACCTCAATGCACCTGAAATTGACAAGGGAGTTTGGGCAAGACGGGCTAACAGGTTCTCCGCAGGAATTTTGGAGTAGGCGACAACTTGGTTAGGTCTGGCAACAATGGCCTTCGCTAAATCTTTACAGGAAGTAAGTAATGTAGCCTTGTTGATAAACAAAGTTTTCAGCTTGAGTAATAATCAGCTATGAACACTGCATAATCACAAACAACACATAACAGAAAAAGGTTGTCAAGTTTAGTAAAAATTTCAAACAAATGATCTGGTCCTCATGACATTCATTGCAGGTTTAGACCAATTCTGCTAGTGTCTTGAGGGCTGGAGTTAAATGTTTCAACTGTAGGGGAACTGTCCTTTTATCCCATGGTGCTCTATTTCTGCATGGTGATGCTTTGTGAAAGTCAAAAAGCAAAGTTCACTAGCCCTAGTTAAGTAATAATATACATTCACTAGAAAGTAAGCCCACTTAAATATAACCACAGTTGCATTTACCGTAAAGCTCAATTTATACTTCTGTGTTGTTGTCCGTGTCAACAGCAATGACCACTGGGCGTTGTGTCCATGCACGTGTTGCTTGTTTAACCAAGATAAGAGCTCAAGAAGAAGCAGATTGTTTGAGAAACAATAGCAGCGATAGCAGCAAGTAAACAGTCTCTTTTGTTGCAGCTTGAGATGTTAAATACAGAAGAACAAATAATTTACCTCGGAATATAGAAATAATTCATTCAGAAATGCGATTGAGGTAGCATGACGCTATCGCAGAGTTTTTGACTTACAACTGTCACCGCACAGCTTCCTGCGCATACTCATCATGGTTTATAATTCATGGATTATAAACAATGCCAAAAGTATATATTTTTTGTATATTTTTTTGCCTTACTGTTTTAATACATTTAAAAATCACTAAATACTTGTAAACCTATTTACTACATATGCCTGCTAAGATATAAAAAAACATGACACAAATTTGGAAACATATTTGATTGAAGTGTAGCTGAGCTGCTACCGTTTATTCAAATAACAGACATTGGCCAACGCAAAGAATTGTGGGTTATCTCGAGCAGCAAAGGATACACCTCATGTGTCCTCTGAATTCTCGTGAAAGAAGGTCGCATTGGAAGGATGCATACAGAGTGTCCTACCTGCTTTTATGCCTTGTTGACGTTGCAGGCTTCAAATGAGACCTCCGGAGTACGCAGCCTTCCGAAACGAGACACAGCTCCTGATGAGTATGTGCAGGAAGCTGTGCGGAAGAGTTTTTGCATAAGACGGATGCAGAAAGTCAACTATGCCCGGGACTTTAGTCTACATGGCTGACCTGCTCCGGAGCAGGTTTTTATTCTGGGTTAGAAATCGCAAACCAAAACTGGACCTATCAACAGTGAGAACGTGCCGTATATTTGACGAAGTGAAGTGACCCCCCTCGTATCTCTCGCTCCAAATTAAAAAAAGTGATAAATTGTTAGAGGGATTTATTTTGGATTATTTGTATTGTATATTTACACTTATTGATAACAATTGAAAAAAACACATTCATTTAATTATTATATGAGTTGATATTTAATATTTATGAATTAATATTAAACAAAGCATTTAAATTGATTAACTATATCGTATAAAAATAAACTTTATATATAAACCATTTTAAAGTAATGAAACATACATATTATCTTTTGATCTTATTCTAAACCTATATAAATAATTACAATTCAGTTGATTCTGTATTAGTATAGTCACTAGCTGCCTTCTCAAGCTTTCACTGCAGCAGTGTTTATTTCTGCCTTGTTAATGTGTTTCAATGTATGACATTTTTTCATAATGATGTCTTCATCTTCAACAGAAAAGTGAATTGTGCTGATACTTGCGAGAAGTCAATCGAACTGATGATGCTTTCCATGTTCCATTTGCTGTTTGCTGCACCTGTCACACTTTCAGGTGCACGCACCTCATGAACTCTGGATCAAAACCGAGTTGAAAGAAAACGTTTTTACCAAGCTTTGTGCTACAGCTTCCTTTTGGTTTTGTCAACTCAAAACTTACTCTGAAACTCAGTGTTTGTTCACCTCGCTTTGTGATACAGCCCACAGAAGTGTTTGTGGACAGGTCAGAGCGTCGCGGGCAGATGTGTTAATTCTTTACGTGTAAAGATTAAACTCAAAAGACTCGAAATCGGAGTCCACTCCTTTATTTTGGGAGATAATATTCTTATTTATCATGGACTTTTTTGATGAACAACTTTGTAGATCTTTAACATTGAAGGGAAGCTGCGTTACACTGAAAGATATCCAGGTAACGTGCTCTATTAACTATTGAAGCTCAATTATTGGAGCTCAAAATATGAATTTCACAATTTTTACATAGAATTACATGTGGAAAACATGTCACCACATGTCGCATGCCACGCGTGATTCTATGGGTTTCAAACAAAACTGTTTCACATGTTTTTTCTACCAGGACGTTAAATCACGTAAAGACAGTATTTTAGAGTGCACAGAGGCAATAACCTACATATAAATTATATATAATGTATGTGAATATGTAGTTTTGGACAATGTAGCCCAGAGCACAGAAAGATTGGCTATAGCCAATATAGTATTAGTCTTATCCAAGCGTTTAAATCTCTTCATTCTCTGTCCATTAAAAAGTGTTTTAGCGGACAAAAGAAATTAATTAAATTTAATTCAGCTGAGCTCTTTCAACTTTAAACCTTCACAGCCACAGGCACTCTACTTTTTTTCTGAATATAGCCTTTAATTGAACTAATTACTTGCCTAGCTGACTTGCTTCACAGGTTTCTCCAAGGTCATCTAATCTGGTGTTAAACGCTACTTTGTAACACGTGTTGCAGTTAAGCATGACATTTAGCCTCGAGAGAATTACGTGCATGTCAAATTTTCTGATAAATAACTGGCAAGAAATAAAAACAATAAAGAGTAAAGTCCAACAGTGAGTTAAGCACTGACAGGTGGGCTATCCGTCTGAAATTTGCAGGCGAATGTAGTTGGAGATATATGTGCCAGGCTTCAAATGAAACGAGCGAGAGCAAATATCATCATTAATGAAATGAGAACATCTCTGTTTGCCGATGATAAGACAGTTGATGGTCCCACCGCAGCAAATGACTAGACAAACATCAGCAGTGTTGCGCTCTGTGAGGTCAGAACACTTTCTTTGGGAAGGGACTATTTTCACTTATATCAAAGAAAATAACAGAAACAGTCAAACTAAAAGATTCAGACTTGTGTTCAGCACTTTTAAGAAAAACCTGCATCTTATTCACTGAGCACAATCCATTTCATTCAGGTGCAACATTTCAATTTAGTCTTTATATCATCCTTATTCCATCTATGTGAAAACAACACAGAATAAAGTGCTTTTTTCCCAGAGACAATTTGTAATTTGTTTTAAATTACCTTTTTTAATTTGCACTTAAGATACTAGTCATGAAGAAGAAGTTTCTGACCCGCCTAAGACTTTCAAATTAGTATTGACGTCTGGCCTTAAAAGCAAATGTTTGAAAGTTCTGGCAAGGATTTATTAATATTAATACTTATTTATACGGTATTTTAAAATATTAAATGCTGCATGTGGAAGGCTTCTTATTAATTAAAAATTTTCACTCATTTTCTTTCTCCTACACCAGCTGAACGTGCAACACTAATAGGTTATGAATAATTCGGTTTCATCTTAGATGGCAATTAGCCACAATGCTAGAGGCTATCCTTCCCCCGTAGAGGTATCGAGTTTTACAAGTCACACACACTCAAACATGCTCTCAGACACAGAATTTTGCTCGGATTAGTTATCACAAGTTAGCGTTTTCAAAATATCTCCTATTGATAAAGTTTAGCCAAGGGGTTCTCACTCATTTTTGGGTTTGCAACCAGGTTTGTAGTTGTTAAAATTCTCTCTTGGTTGCATGTGGTCTTGCAAACAAGAGTTTTAAATCCTTTAAGCAAAAATGTGCTAAAAATGCTACCAGCAGTGTTAATTCTGCACATGTTTGCTCTCGTTCTAAATTTATCAATTAAAATAAATACAAATTTCTCATAAACCCACGTGCATCTCAAGCCATCCTCCACAAGGTCGCAAGTCAGAGGTTGAAAACCCCAGACTTCGACCTAATTCCTTTATAATGGGTTGAGTTCTTTCTACCTCTGGATGGAAGTGGCCTTTTGAGTCTGAGACGCCTTTTATTCTCACCAGCCCTTCTGGGTTTTTTACAGACTTCCACTCAGTGTTATCAGACAGTTGAGCAGCAGTCCAGAATAGAAATATCAGCCTGTGGACCACACACACAACCATATTTATTTATTCATTTGAGCAATGGGCAGAAAATGATGAGGCTCCTTATTAACAGCAGGCTGCATCCCTATCTGACTGATGGACGAACCACAGCACGCACAGCCGCCTGTCATTAGGCGAGTCCCAGGCTAATGGCTGAGAGGTGTAGAGTGCATGTAAGTGTCTGGAGTCCTCCCTTTAGGCACTGCGGCGTTGTTAAGGCAGCAGATGAAAGGAAACACCTTCAAGCGTCAATCATGATGATGCATTAATAAACATACCCCGTGTGGCTAGTGACATTGAGAATTACTAATAAGCTATACGGTATGTAGTCAGGAAATCGGACAGAATAAATATTCATATCCTGATATTATATTTATATTTTAATGCTAAAGTCAGTATTACATCTTCAATTATGAATGTAAATAAAATGTATGACTTGTTCTAACAATTTACATGAACTAATCTGTAAAGCATTATATAATGTTTCATTTTATTAAAGAAGATGAAAGACGTCTAGTCACACTTTATAACGTTTTCCCTAAAAAAATATAAGATTAGATTAGATTCAACTTTATTGTCATTACACATATACAAGTACAGTGTAACGAAATGTAGTAATAAAAAATACATAATGCTCTACAGATTAGTTATTGTGCACACAGTAGTTTCCGAAAGCAAAATAATGACTCTTTGTCCAAAAATATTATTAAAGATGTTTTAAAAACAGTGTGTTTCATAATTGTGTTTAGAGTGTAAACTCAAGCTCAGCTCTGAGAAGAATTTTGGACGACTTGGCAACAAATATGCGCAAAGCTTCAAGCAGTCAAAGCCCAGGAGAATAGCTAAAAAAATTCATTCATGCGACGATCAACAAAATATTACAAACTGATCAAATGACAGTATATATGCGTTTTCTATGCATTTTTTCACATATTTGTATTTGCCAAATCTAACCTGAGGGAACATTAAAAGCAAATACCGTACAAATATCCCCTCCAGAAATCACTGTTGGCCACTACTATAAATGCTAAGATTACATTTTCCTTTTGCCATTTTCCTTGGCTCATAGTTTCACAAGTAAAGGTGGAAAAAAGAGACAAAGTAAGGAATAAGGCAAAGGATTGTGGGTCAGCTTCTGGGTGCAACAACACCCGTAGGTCAACTCTTCAGCCATCTACTGTACATAATGCCAAAAGCTCTGTTACATCCAGCTTCATCTCAAGGGCTTGAACTACCATAGACATTAAGACACTGGTCACATAGCCCGTAATATTCAAATTAGTGACTGAACAATATGATTGACTTGTAATTGAAAACCTTTTATGTGATTATATCCTTGCTAATCTTTTCTGAAGATTTCACAACACACATTTACATTTAGGCATTTGGCAGACGCTATTATCCAAAGCGACTTACATTGCATTATCCTATACATTTGTTTCTAACTATGTGACATCCCCTGGGATCGAAGCCACGACCTTGGTTTTACAAACGGCAAGCTACAGGAAAGCTACAGAAAACACACCTTGTCCCTGATAAAGACAGCAGGATGGGTTTCAGCAGGGCAGAGTGCATTTAAACTTACACATGACTGTAAGAATGACATTCCCTGAGGCCAGGACGACCGTCTCCCGCGTTGCTCGGTCATAGATTCCTACATGGCATTCATATGGTCCACTGTCAGAGAGCCGAACCTCTGGAAGCCTGGTAAAAATAAAGAAAAAAATTAGATAAATTATGCAAACACTTATTTTAAACATTAAAGACTGTATATAATGCACATTTTCAGTAATTCATAGACAGATAATTGTAATTATTATTGTAAAGCATGAGTTACATTGTTCTCAATCACAGACAAAACATCACAAATCAAAGACATTAAACCAGACTTTCTAGAAAAAACAATTCTAGGGCTGTTCTGCGTGGTTGCTATGCAGTTGCTAAGGTGTCATGAGTGGAATAGACTTTAAGTTGCTATGCAGTTGCTAGGGAGATTACTCCCTGGCCCAATTCTAACAGTCTCTTATATTTATTTTGTGAAGTATATTAATTTAAAGTATAGACAAAAAGGTTTTTGTTTGTTTGGTTGTAACGTGCAGAAGTGTTAAAATTGTAGGGATGTTTTCACAATCCATAAGTCTAAGTATGAACAAATATCATTGTGATACTTGACTTAACAAGCTTTAATTTAGTGTTTTAATATCACACGCACACTATATATGATAAAGGATATGTTCTTCAAACAGTCCAGGCTTAATAATGTAGTCTGCACACAAGCTATATAACGAATGGAAATCAAAGCAAAACACTTCCAGCTGCAGTTAAAGGTGACAATTCAGCATAGCCTTCTGTAGCTTTAGAAAGACTGCAATAAAGCTAAAGAAAAAGGTGTTCCGTCATGGCTGTGCCAGTCAAACGGAAAGAGAGGGAGAGAGAGAACCTGCTGAGATGACCATTTATTAAGAAAAGAGTTGCCTCTATCGAGGCTTGGCAAATACCCCTAATGCCTCTCTCCATCCATCATCTTCTCTTGTCTCTGGAGCTCAACAGAGGGGAGTAGACTGCTGACGATGATACCCAGATGTTTGTCTCAAATATACTGTAAATACCTTGTCCATTATTATACTGTCCATTGTCCATTAAATACCTTGTACTTTTAACCCTTCCATTTGTCCCTTTTCTCTTTTCTCATCATAACCCCAATAAAACAAATAAAAACTTAAATTATACTTATTCGATGGAGTAAAATGTCTATTACAAAATGTGGGCCAAGTTCCATCTTGGAATCTACAAGGATGTCTTACCTTTTCAGAATTACACTGAAAAAAAATCATCAGGAAAATTTTCTTTACTTTCCAGAAATCCATTTATAGTTTATATTATATATTTTTATTTTCCTCATTATTTATTTTACCAGTGCCAGTAGAAAAACACATGTGCAGCAAATGTATGTTTTCTAATAAGACTTGCTTTCTGAAGAGTTCGTTCTCAAAAACAACCTTATTTTCATAGCAACTGAAAGCTTCACATGTAATCTGATCTTTTTTTTAAGAATGTTATAATATATTTCCAGACAAAACCGAAATATTGATTACGAAAACAATCTTTTCACCGAGAAATGGACCAGAGGACCCGTAATGGACCTGAAGAGGCTGGATTGCGGTGGTGCTTTAACATTACTGACCTCTTTCGAGTTCTTGTTTTGACCACCGTGCTTGTATTCGCTCTTTGCTTGTTTGTGGAACACTGCTGCTAAGTGTAAATATAAGCACATGTTCAACATTGTTAATGATATAACGATTTTCTCAAAGCCTCATGAAAAATAAAAATCTTTGTCTCCGTCTACGGCTTCTGTCAAAGGATCCTTCAACAATCCCAACAAGGTTTGCATGTGTCTGACACTGTTCGACATGGTCCTAGACTGCTAGAACAGCTAGACTGACTGAATCCAAGCTCATTTATATTGAATGAGGGCAGCGGGTGAGCTCTCAACATTCTGTTCATGTCTCGCTCCATCCGCCCTGCCGCTGTATTTTCCCTCTGCAACTCACACAATTTACTTAGACTTGATGAGCAGAAACGCAGGACATCTTAATTGCAATGTATTCACCATCATGGCAATGGCAGCAAAGCAATAGTTGCAAATAAACCACTCTGCTATTTCTCTTCGCTGATGTCTGTGATTTTAATCTTGTCTATTGCCAGCTTTAAGGGCTTTTATTGTTGTTTTCGCTCTTTTTTTGCTCATTTCCAGGACTGCTTGACATGCACGGGGCGTGATGATTGGATGAGAGTTTTGGCTCAGGCTCTGCGTGTTGGCATTGGTTTCGCGATCCACCCTGCAAGTGTCCTCTCTCTGGATGAGCTCTACTGCCCGGGTCTCTGAATCCCGGCCAGCATATTTCTCACAGTTCCTGTCTCGCTCACCCTCTGAGCTTTGCATCGTTCTGAACCCCCGCCTCTTCTTTTCAACACTCTCTGTTTCACCTCTGTCTCTTACTGCCTTTCTCCCCCCAAACCCCCCTTACGTCTGCGATGTTGCACAAGAGTGTGGCTCACTTAGACATTCAGTTCTTCACAATAACCTCAATGGGACCAAAACTCCACAATCTCTCTCTCTCTCCCACTGTGCCCTAAAAATGTAGATGGATTGTTAATCAGAGAGTAATAAAAAGCTGATTAGCACTAAATTACACAGATGCAAGAAGGGATTTGCCTATCCAGGTCTTGCCACTCTGCTGCATGTGTAAGTGTGTGATCTGGGAATGACGGAGCGATGGCTGCCAGGAATATAACATTCTGTAATTACAGAAATGTGCCTTTAATTTCTCAGCACAGGCCTGTTCTTAGAGGTGCTGAGGGCGTGTGATGTTAGAATGCGTCCAAGGCTGAATTTATGGTGTTATAATATTCTCTATATATCCTTATTTCATGAGTCATCAAACACACGGGTCAGCTGAGGTAGATGGTTTTCTTTCACTCATAAAGTCACTCAAAGGGCAAGCACAATAGATTTTCCTGTAAATTCCTGAGAAGGGGTATGTATAAATATCTAACACAATATACAGTTTAAAAATACAAATAAATCATAATCTCTTCCAGTTATTCAAACATCAGGAATGTGGTGTACACATACATGCAATTTATAAATAAATTAAAAATAAATATCAAATTAAGTGATTTTAGTGTGTTTCTATAAATTAGCTGTAGCCCTAAAATTGTGGTGTGACTGTGATCCGTCTTAAAATGAATTCATTTCCTTGACATGCTTGACATTTGTTAGTATTTAACGATTAGAAACAAAGTATTAGCATTTATTTGAGTTTTGGTAATTATCACAAAATTTTGGTTCTACAATTTCGTCTTCTTACATTAACTAAATGAATAAACTAGTCTTTTCTAGTTTTCTAGGTGCACGCACAGCTGATTGCACTAATCACTCACATCACCGGCCCCGCCTCACGGCTCTCGTCCCTCCTTCCTCATCACATACCCCCATACCCCCTTCCTCATCACATACCCCCATCACCCCTTACAGGCCTGGGGTTATGCACCGGCGAGACGAAAGAACAGAGACGGGAGCCCCAGGAGCGACAGGGATGAGAGAGGGGCGAGGGGCTCGTCCCGCCTTCCTCACCACACTATCATAAAATGATATTATTATAAAAAATCCTGAAAATCCTATATACTGTGTATATATAAATATACTGTATTTATACATACATTTTTATGTGCACCTACAATGTGTATTTACAAAGTAAAATAATCCAAATAAAATGAAACAAAAACTTGTTGACATGCACACAAGACATGTTCATTGAATAGGCGGACAACCTCAAGGTCCAATTAATGCAAAGTGAAATCGACCTGGTGTTGTTTAACCCGTTTATGAACTTTCTGCGGTAAAAACAAAGCATTTGCATGACCTTACATGTTGTTGGCCTATTAAGCAAAATCAATGTAAGTATACAGATGTAAACACACTTATTGACAAGGCAGTCAGTAGAATTTAGAATGTCTGAATTGGACACAAGGGACAGCAAGCGGTGCAGTTCATTGGAAAAGCAGGCATTCCAATAATCTTGAAATTCAAATATATAATATTATATAATACCAATATTTGATATAGATAATTTCTTTGAACGCACATACCTAGCCCAGAGTTGACTTCCGGTCTGTGTTTGGTTAAAATTTAACAATTTGATTTATATTTAATTTATATGTATATTTCCCATGTACACAAATTTTATTCCATATTTATTGTATTAAATTATATTTAAAGTACTCAACTGTTATTGATTCTTTGCAGAGGTGTAAGTTTGGGACACATACAGTTTGTTTATGTTGATGCCTATTGAGTATTTATTAAATGCTACAATTTAACATTCAGATATTGACATGAATTAGTGGCAGCCCTCACAAGCCACCTCCCTCACCTTTATTACATGCCTCACTGACACACACCACATATATCTCCCTCTTCACATTGTTGTTTCGTTCGGAAAGTCATAAAAAACCCTGATAGATGTGTGTGATAATCAGGGGCTTTTGTTGAAGAATGGGCTTCTCCTGAAGGGCCCTATAGGGCCCAGTGGGCGTAAGTGCTTTTGTTTCTGAGTTTAAAGCTGCATGTTTTGCCAAGAACGTTTCTGTCTCGTAAGAGCCGGTGGAGAGATGAAGGCTCCATGATAAAGAGAGGATAGAGCCAGGTCAGAGTGCAGGGGGAGTGTCCTAGAGACCTGCTTGTTTGATTGACATCTCCAGCTGTGAACTATTTCTAACTACATTGGCAGCTCCGTGACGTAAAGAAGTTGAAGATATGTGAGGAACAGAAAATGAGCCTTCTACTACTCACATTGTGACTCTTATTAAATATTAAAAATAAAAAAATCAATTACTTCACAAAAGAGGCACCTTGATGAGAGAAAGGGGGTACGAGATGTCAATTTTAAATTTATTCTGTCATGATGTCTCATTTGACACCTTGTGGTGTGTCAAGCTGTCTTGGGAACTGAAACCCAGCTCACCAACGGTAGAGATATTTCGCTTTCTTTGTCTACCTTTCTCTTGTCTAAATAATCCTTACTTGAGCATTTATTTACATGCAAAGAGCTGAATTAGAGTAGCTGGGACTGCTGGTGTGGCTTTTTGCCACTGGAATGAAAATGAGACATGATGTCTGTGAAATACTGTCTGGGGGCTTTTGGTCTCCCACGGAATCCGTGTTGGAGACTGCAAAGAAAAGGATTCGTGAAGTGTGTCGGCTCTTAAAAAGATAGTGAATGTGTGTGTTTGTTTGTTCGTGTGTGTGTGCATCAAAACATGTGAACGAAGTGGCAAAAGCAGTCCTCTTCTAAAAAACTTACATCTGGTTAAAAATCTCCACTCAGGGTTTTTGTCTCTATGAGTGTTATGTCAACTAGCACATTCCATTCTTTCAAAACCAAATCCCAAATTTAAATGTGTGCATTCTCAAAGATAATAAATTATTGTATTGGGACCCAGATTAATGGATGAAGTATTTTTATAGGCAAACCCGGAAGTTAGCGCTGCATTGGTTCCCTCCACCGAAAGCCTATGCAATTTTCCCAAAGACTTATGGAAGATCGGAAAAAATAAGATTGGTTGCTCGATATCAACGTCACCGCCACCAAGCCTATGACAACTTTTTCAAACTTTATTAAAAACACGTTCCCTAGTAAGTAATTACTCCGTGAATTCATATCCATCCATGTTTTTTGAGATTTGTGCCCATGTTGCATTATGTGTGAGATTTATAGGCTATGTGTGATGACGTCTAACATCCCTGCCAAAGGAAGAACAGTAGTTGCTTTTAGGAACTGGTCAGCAACAGCCGCTTTTAAGACACAATAACGCTTTACAAAATCACAAGCGGGTTATAACTGATCTCACAGAGTAAAACTAAAAAATATTTAGCGTTTTTGTTAACCACAGAGCTTATTACAGGCGATTTAACAAAAAACCCATTGACTTTGGGAGGATGGAACCAGAAATACTAAAATGCTTTGCATACAAAAATACGTTATCTCTCAGGTACTCTATTCAGATTGCAATATGAGGTCACTCCTTCTCATTCCTACTTTGTTTTTAACTTATTATTTACTTGTTTCTTTACACCTTGAGGTTTTATTTCAAGATGTTCCACATCATCATATTTTTAAATTGCTACTGATCCAGCTAGCCAGGCCGTGGGGTGCATGTTAAGACTTGGCTGGGCTTTGACTGTCTCTACATTTTCCATCTTCCATCCTGAGCATTATGTGAGACTGAGAGGTCAATACAGGTGATCCCTACTGCTGTTTATAGCGTGACAGTCAATTTACTTCCTGCTGGGTAAGACTGTTTGTTTCTGTAGGTATGTTTACTGTAGACACAGCGTTCCGTGTCCCACTTTCATGGCAAAGCAAGGCGATAGTAAGGTCTACTTAAGTTAAAAAACACAGTAAATGCACATGTGGCAATCTGAGATGTAGAAAGTACGGGCAACCTTGAAGCAGGTTAAACCAACAATCAAAATCTTTTTCCTTTTGCTTCTTCCCTATTCATCTAATACTTTGGAACAGCTTTTAGTCTGACAAGAAAGCTGTCAAACCACAATGTTTTGTTGAGGAGCAGAAGAAGTGCAAGTATTTCTGGAGCTTGCTTTGCATTTTAGCTTCAAGCTGAGCCTCAGGTAACAGGAGTGACATAGGAGACACGTCTGTTCCTCAATGGGCCATGTAAAACACCAAAGCAGATGTTCAGAGAGGAAGGGCTTAACATGACGCTTCCTGATTGGGGAGAATGAAACATTTTATATGATAAGAGCCCAATGGAAACACATGGCTAAGGGCTCGGTGGATGCATATATCAGAAAGCACTGGAAACCGAGGCAAAGTTTACAAATTGGTTCATGTTTTACTTATTGTGTATGCATCAATTATTGATTCCAATCAGATGAATCAACTTTTCTAGGCCCTTTAGGGACCATCAAGCGGGGCACATCCTTGCATAAAAAATCCTGAAACAGAGTGCAAAAGAATCTAATAGGAGGCCTTTTATGCACCACACACAGCATATCTACATACCTACAACCAAGTAATGATTTGTAACTCATGCAACTTTTTAAACAAAAATCGGTACACCATCGACTTACTGTCACTTAATATTACACTTAAATGACCAACTATCCAATAACATAAATCCAAAACCCAAAATATGTTTTGTGATTATAAACTAAAAACGAGAAGCTCTTACCGGACTGTTGATTGATATACCAGATCTTCTCGCCTGCGGTAATCCTCCATATGGGAGTAATTGGTGTTGAACATAGCATCGTACGTAAAAATCTTCTGCTTAATAGTTCCCCCGTCTGTAACCTGTTAAAAAACAAGAATGAAACATTCATTAAACGAAAAGTGTCTTAAAAAGAGAATTTTCCATTGACCCACATCCATAAATAATAAGAGGAGACACTACATGAACTCAATGCCCACAGGCAAAGTTAGCGCTCACGCTTCAAAATGATTCCATTGATCTCTATTGAGTTATTATTGGTATATTATTTAAGGGCTTGTGAAGAGATGAATTCAAATTAGCTGTAAGGAACCTGCCGAGCATGATGAAATCAGCAAGACACTCGCGAATTTAGTGCACTACAAGACGGCGATCTAATGATGACTGACGTTTCTGCTGCATTTTGTTGGTCTGCGACGCGGGAAACGTAATGAAATGTGAAGCGATATTGCAGAGGTGAGGGATATTTGAAGCCCCATTGACTTATTTTGCATTTTTCCCTCCCTGACTTTCCTGGCAAATGATGGAGGGCCATTCTTTTTGCGCTAATATCCACAGGGGAGAGTCGCTGCTTAGCATTTGAATGACTGTGATTTCTCTTCAGAGCGCAGAGAGAGAACGCAGTGAAAGAAGGGTGACAGATTTTAATGGAACCGTTAATGCCTGCTTAGAAGTGGTGGAATTGTTGGCAGAACAGGTGTCTTTCTTCCAACAAACGGTTGAGATGTTATCTGCTGCGTCTTATGCTCGTCCTCCCGGTGTTGCAAATCAGTTCTGCGCAGATTCACGAATGGTTTTCCTCTGTGCGGAAAACAACAACGGCACGAGGACGATGTTAAATTGGATTGAGTCGAACAAACAATTCACGCTTCCCTCGCAGATAAGTGTGGGATGGCCCCAGTAAGCCCTCCAGAGACTCGCACTTAAGTGCCTGCAGCTCATGGTGAGCAAAGTGACTTGTAATTGCTAAAATTCTTTTTAGAAAATAATTATGGGAACAATTAATATAAAGGCTAAACAATTCAAGAGTACAGGAAAATATTTACTTAGTACATGTCTGCAGACTCCCTCGCCTTAATGAGGAATCCTAGCTTGGTAACCATGTGCTTTATTGTGTTTTTTCTTATACGACTCTTATGTAAATCTGTAATGTCTTTTTTCTAACACAAACATGCTTTTAAAGAGAAAATATAGTCGTGCTAAGAACATTTTCTCCTTCTGACATCTTACAGTATAATAAATGTTAACTACAATTTAGAATATGAATAAGTATGAATATTAACGACAATGGAAAAAAAGCCTGTGTATTTAAACCACTGCAATTACAGCATGATCTTTACATTTTGAAAAGAAATTCTCTTTGGATGAACAACACTTGGCGTTTAGCAAATGTCACTGCAAACAAGTGGCCGCAAGAGCCAAAAGCACAGGTCTCAAAAACGGGGCAGTGAAGTGCTCATTTTGCTGCCGAGTCAACCACGGGCATTTTTAAGTGACACCACTTAAAAACCATCCGAGGAACACTTTACCATTTCACTTTGAACGTGAAGATTACTCGGGCCATCTGGCTGTCTCGTAAGTATACGCCGATGTGGTTGCTTCAGGGCCCTGTTGCATTTGGCTACAGGATTACAGGGAAGCGGTGACATTGAAAGGTCACTTGCTAAAAGCAAACCTGTGTTTGAAAGTTCTGTTTTCCCCTCAGGTTGGTCCTGGTTGCTATTGTAGTTGACTCCAATAATGCTTTAAAAATGCTTGAAAAGGTGAAACACAAGATCTCTTCTGTCTGACATCGCTTTGAAAAAACGAGGAGACGAAAAGCTGCCAGAAGCTGAATACAAATTCCTCCAGACTGCGAATTGTTGCACCATTGTTACGGATGGCGAGCAGGTTCAAGGTCTGTCTGGAATACAGCAACAGTTTAAAAGATGCTTTCTACCCTTTAATACAACCCAAATCCTGCTTCATAAATCACAGTGTCTTACAGAACTAAATTTTAAAGAAAAACAGAACTATAAGTAGAATATACATGTTTTTATTTCTTGTAATGCAAACCTCTCCCAGCCAACTCCGAAAGAAAAATCCAAATCTATAATTGCCAAGAGACACAAGGTGAATGGCTTTTTCTGTTTACATGCATTATGAAATGAGAGGGTGCTTGTGTTTATTGAAGCACGTATGAAATTATTAGATAAGCAGTGAGCGTATGCTAAAATTGGCAAGCACACGGTGAGTGGGAGAGGCAGAGTAAAGGTTCTGACATTCTCTATGATAAATAGAACCGCGGAATGGGCCTTTCGGGAAAAATAGACACTGTCACTCGCTTTGTCATGGTGACAAGAGGAGAGGACTGTAATGAGAACGTCAAGAGCATGATGGGAAACAAAAGGTGCCTTGGTGCCACTGTGCAAAATCGAATAATGGAAAAAACTAGGCAAACAAATTCTGCAATCCTTACATTAAATGTTTGAAATAGATACAGAATGAATCGTAGTTAAAATGACTTTACTGTTGTTGGCTTTATGCCTTTTCTCTTTCATTTGATGTCACTCAGCACAACATTTACATTTAGTCATTTAGCTTACAAAGAGTCCAGGGAGCAATAAGCGATTTGTCATACAGAAGCAATAATACAATAGGTGCTTATACAAAGTTACTAGTTTCATCAAAAGCTACCACTACTTGTTGAGAGAAAGACATCTTATATGTGATCCAATTTAAGCAAATGGTTTTGAATCCAAAAATAAATTGCATGTTTGCAGAATTTCTGTATGAGTCTGGCCACAATTTACTGCATTCTCTTTTACTGAATTAATTTAAATTGAGAGCACATTTAAATCCCAAATACAGTACTGACATTTAACCAAAACAGGCCTGAACTTCCATGCGGAAGAACATCCATCATGGATGTTGTCTTGTCTTGTCTCTCTGTTAGAAAAACCTAAGAGACAACCTGATAAAAGGAGAATGGATAAATGATCCATTATTGAGATAAAGGGTGCATGGGGGATGTGGACATTCAGTTTATTTTACTGAATCAGCGACTTGCGTTACTGCTAAAATACGGGAGCACCACATTGGCCGTCTACCATGTGGAGAGGAGGAGAGGAGGAGAGGAGGAGAGGAGGAGAGGAGGAGAGGAGGAGAGGAGGAGAGGAGGAGAGGATCTGGCTGTGCGAGAACCATCTCTGCCTTCTCAGTGTGTCCTTTAACCTAACATGCTAACATGCCTCACAGCAAGAATCCCAGGATAGATTTTACCTTTTGAACTGATTCAAGTAGAGCCCGAGACACCAAAAATCAAACACATTATCTGAGAAAATGATGCTAAATTACATTCATGCCACACTTTATGGCAGGCAAACTGAGGAGATGTCCACAACAATGAACTTAATATTATGTTGTAATTCCTGGTGAGTAACATTTCATTCATCATTTAGTGTTCCCTGCGCGAAGACCATACCTGATCTTTAATCTGTCAATTTTGATCACTACCATGAGAAAGCGCAGTCAAGCAGGCAAACCGGATCAAGAGGAGTTTCTGAAGGGTGCAACCTACAACGATAGGGGTGAGGAAGGCAGAGGATCCCTACTGAGTGTAAACAATGCAAGCCGTCTGCTGCCGTTCCACACGGAGGCTCTGGCTTTCCCCCTACCTTCATTCAGCTCACTTCAACAGTGACACCCCATCCCCTGGGCTTCACCGAGCTCTGGTTATTTATAGAGCGCTCCTGCTTCACAACCTGTAGACGTACACACTCACGAGCAGCAGACGTTCAATGGCTTAATCTAACCGTGACCTTAGATAACTACCAGGGTCTCATGAAACACAGCGCTTCAAGAAAAGCATCCATGCTTATGTAGTCTTCCAACATTGCATCATAAATACCCAATGTAACACATATTCGTTAACCCTGGGTTAGAAAGCTTTTGTAAGCAAACAGTATTTGCTATAGATTTGCTTTTATCTACTGAATAATGACCATGACTACACAGCACAGAAGCGTTTGCTAGAGAGAATGACGCAAGCAAAGTAGAGGTCATATTCATGTATCTGTTGAAATTACACTGCATGAACACAGATGCCCTTTTCATGAGCTGGAATTTGAATTGAATTTGCCGTGCAGCGCAGGGCCTTGAAGTGAAATGACATGAAGAGAAATTTACTGTCAAAGAAATTCAACAAATGCTGTGGGTTCCAAAAATGGACAAGAACAGATACCTTGCGTGTTGTCTAAGTTATGCTTATGTAGATCTGTAACATTACAACATTCATATGATACACATCTCCAGAATGTATATACAGTAAAGTTAGACACAGGTTATGGACAAACATTTCTATAATAATGTTACAAAAAGAAAAACGTCACAGGGTATAAATATTAAACTTAATGACGTATTCTAAAATATATACTTTGTCTTAAATGTATGTTGATGTTTTGTGTAGATGTAGCCTGTACAGACAGCTACGAAATTGTATTCATCTTTAGTTTGTAATTTATCCATTACTAGCATCGCCAAAAACGTAAGTGTCCAATGTGATATTTTTTGGAGGATCTATTGACAGAAGTGCAATATAATATATATAACTCGCGCTAACATGTTTTCAGACGTGTTTAAAGAGTTAACATAGCGAAGCATTATGTTTTTATTACCTTAGAATGAACTGTTTCTATCTAAATACACTGCGGGTCCCCTTACATGAAACTCACCATGTTGTTGCTACAGTAGCTCTTAACGGACAAACAGCTACAGAGCTTTGGGATAGAAGCGAAAATGCAAACAACATCTTTGTCCTGTGAGAGCCACCACAGTGCTTTGAAAGGGAGGGGTGGAGTGAGACGTTGGGTGCAATTCGCAACCTCACCGCTAGAGGTCGCTACATTTCATTTAGTGGACCTTTAAAGTAACACAGCAATCAAAAAAGAAAAACAGATAATAAAACTATAAATACTAATACTAAATACTAAAATAAAAAATGTGGTACTTAGAGAAGATAAAATGCACCCAAATTAAATTTTCTATTTTACTTTTTTATCCGAAAATGTTTGCCATTTTAAGGCATACACTGCTTTACTTTTTTTCTGTATTTCTTTTTTCACCTGATCCCTTCGCAGAAGTTTCATCTTGCTCTAGGACCACACAATACTCTTATTTGCTCCCATTTGTCATAACCTGAGAGAGGCTGACAGCCCTAACATTAGGGATTGACGGCAAAAGAATAACCAGCGCACTTATGTCAAACGTATGTCAATGACGTGAGAGTTAGCCAGCAAGCTGTTGAGTGCACTTCAGCAGAAAATCTCCCTCACAAAATTCTGTTGTGTCTCTTGAAGATTTCAGGTAACGTAACATGGCTGTTACGCTCTTTAATAAGTATATATAAACAAATATTTATGTCTCCAGTCAGGAGTGTCAACAGTATTCTGCTGCTTCGTGAACGCAACCACATGGTTCTATACAGGTCTTAGATCCAATATTCACAACCACACTATGTATGTCCTCTTTGTATGTTCTCCTTGTGAATAGAGAGCAACCAGCAGGCAATCTCGTCTTGTGTGCACAGTATACAAAGCCCTGCAAAACACGCTGTCTTACCATGGGCAAGAAAGCTTTTGTAAACAACCAGTATTTGCCATTGACTTGTTTTTATCTTCTGAATGATGACCGGAGAACTACACATCATGGGAGCCAACGCAGACTGTTTAAACTGGTGTGTTTTTATAGCTTAACTGGTAGAGCTTGATGTCAGCAATGTAGAGGTCATGTAGTACTGTATGTGTTATTTATAGGAAACCTTCTGATAAAATATAAACTTTGTTGAAACTGCACTGGATGAAAACATCTGCAAATTTGTTTGAATTACATTGGCTGTGTCGCAAAGAGCCTTGATTTGAGACGACATTAAGAAAAATTTTACAAATCAACAAATGTTTTAATTTCCAAAAAATGGTCAAGAATGTATGTATATCATGTGTGTATGTCACGATTGAATTCTGAACGGCACACAACCCTGCTGCCAAATGAATGAATCAATGTATTCATAATGTATTACGTGACTATAGCGCCATCCCAGGCTAAACTTTGCAGACAGGAGGAAGGTGGAATTCAGGTTTAATAAGATTTATTGCAGTTCTAAGTGTGACTTGACACATCATTAAAACGCTAACAAAAAAGACATGATCGAGGCTTTGTACTGATCTCAGTGTTACAGAACAGCTCATATGCATGGCAATTGGTTTAATATTGTGATTCCACAATAGGAACAATGCCGGTTTTGAATGGAGCAGGAGACAGTATTGCTGTACAACTGGAAGTGTGGTCGTTTCACCATCACAACAGGCTTTTCATACAAAACAAAACAAAAAAACTTGAAGCTTGGTGCTAACTAAAGCACAATATTTGGCGTTTCGCCACATGTCTCTAGAAAGTCCATGTGAAATTTCCACTGTTTCCACAGGACTCCGTTATGAACTTGGGATTCGGTGCGCCAGGATTCTGTTGTGCCGGGTACAGTGAGCGGTATGCTGGATGAATTACGTGCTGCACATGTCAGATCACGCTCCACCGGCTACAATACGAAAAGGACTTTGCAAGACTTTTGCAGATGCCATAGAACAGGTCTTCCAGTGGTTCTTAAAGTGTAACTAGACTGAATTCATGTACCTTGTTAACTTTTGCTCACACTTCAGTATAGGGTCAATATTCGCTATTAAAAAACCATTAACTATGACTTTTCTCCCAATAAAATCTTAATTTGTTGCTTATTAATAGTTAGTAAGGTAATTGATAGGTTTGGGTATTGAGTAGGATTTGCGATTTAGAATACGGTCATGCAGAAAATGTGCTTTATATATACTAATAAACAGCCAATATGCCAATAATTGGCATGCTAATAATAACTAATTAATAGTGAGAATTGCCCCCTAAAATGAAGTGTTACCAACTTTTTTACATTAAACCTATCGCATTGTTGATTCGCACCATAACCAGTTAAGTTTCCTTGCCTCATTTCCAATATGTTAATGTTTTGCATGTCTCAATAAGAGTGAGTAAAAGTTTAAAAAAAAATGATAATGGGTAAACTGTTACTCTTATAATTGAGTAATGTATACAAATAGATTAGTTTTTATATAATTAGAAAAATGGTCTAAATTAAAACACACAGTTTCATATGTTTTAAAGGTAAGCCTGACCAAAATAATAATAAAAAATTGAGCTGAACACACACAGAGACACAACAATCCCATGACACAGATCAAGTCTTAAAAGTGCAGTGCTGTCATGTGTATCTCCAAAATAAGAATATTTGTGACAGGCTTTACACATTTTGTGTGTCATAACAAATAAAACTACAGTAATGAGGCACCTTACCAGTCAAACGCACATATTTCCTATATTTATATATTTATCCAGGGTACCCACCTCATTAACACTGGCTAACTAGATGGATTGATATAGCTGCATGCTAATGGAAAAATGCAAAACTGTAATGAGGAACCTGAAGGTGGGTGTAAAATCGAGACACAACAAGATGGCCATTGGAGTGGTAAATATTCCCCTGCCTCGATGTGAGTATCATATGCTCCAGGCATGCTGTCACTCATTTTTATTCCAAGACCACCAGGGAGGACAAAGCTGTGATTGGATGAGGCATTTTCTGGCAGATTGCAATGGTGGGATTAAAACTCATGCTGTCAGACCTGTTCCAGCTCTGATGGGTCCCAAATCAGGACAGAGGAGAACATCTGAGTGGCTCTGGTTTAAAAGGTCAAACCAAAGGCCAGACCGAAAAAGTACTGGACACTCTAGATACACGTTCAAATGTATAGCTGTCATAGCACACATTTGACAAACACAGTAAAGAATATTATTTCACAAAAATAAACTAGAACTCTAAAGCACAGTATTTGGATGTCAAGGGATAGTTTCCCACAATATAAAATTCTGTCATAATTTATTCCCCTTCATAATTTGATATTTTGAGAAATGTCTCAGTGGTTTTGTGGCCATACAACTGAAGTCAATGGGGGCTAATGTTGTTTGGTAACGAACATTCAACATGTCAAAACATCATCTTTCTGCAGAAGAAATACAAGTTTAAAGTCACATGAGTATATTTTGGGGGCAAGTGCGAGCAGGGGGCCACTGCATGTATCATTAGGGCTCAGCGGTTAACAAGCCCACCTAGAAAAGATTGTATCTACAGTACAGTAGCTGCTGAAACATTAATCTGATTACAGATCATGTGACATTTCATGTCTTCTTATCTCGCCGGTAACCTAGAAATTAACAGGAAGGGTCAATTTAATAAAGAATTTAGCCATAAGCCTCTCCTGCTTGTAATGCTGTGGATATAGTGGCTGGAACTTACATTAACCAACGACAGGACTAAGGGGAGGCAAATAAAGGTTCTGCCAGAAGGACAACACATTTAATACCACCAATTTTCCAGGAAGGAAAGAACATGCTCCTTGCCATGTGTTAAAAGTACATGTGAATCTAAACCTGCTGAGCTGGCATTCAATGCATCATATGTGCATTGCCAACACGAAAGCTGTTCTAAAAGGCAGTCGACATGCTAATGTATGACTTTAGCTGCCTTCTAAGTTACTTTTTTGTGCCAGATAAGGCCAGCATAGCATGTATTCTTGATGGAGTGAGCAATCCCAGAATGCGTTGCGATGAATTCAGTAAAAAACTTCCATGTGCTCCATTAGAATTAATATCTGACTTAGAAGGAAGCTGTCTATGTTGGTTACAAACGCTGTAGACACAAACGCACGTATTTTCAAAACTGCGATTTGGCCGTTCATCCACACGCAAACACAATACTTTTTTTTGAAACTCCTGTTTCAGTGTTGTCGCGTGGACGGTGAGATTTTGGCGTTATTTGACTTCAGATTCCAGGCTTCGGACAGGCCAACACGCCTTTACGGTTAGGGTTATATCGCCACCTGTTGGTTTGGCATGCTTTTGACAGCGCTTTATAGCGTGTTTTTGCCGTTTTGTGTGAATGCAGGAAAAATGCAATCTGAATATGAGGCTTAGACTGAAGGACAAGGTAACGATAGAAGGAGAGAACAGCAAGACTTCTAAGAGCTCATGCTTAATCCTTCGGACACGAGAGAGCTAAGCACGGGTCTTTTGGGGACATTGCATTTTAGACATGGGTTTCGTTCATTGACTATTTGTGGAAAGCAATGTTTGAACATATATACTGTATATGCTCATATTTATAATATACATAATTGCACTCAGCTGGTTAAAAGCTCTTGGCAATCCCTTACAACTACACAAACTTGTGGCAACACTACACACCATGGAGTTGAGACAATAATTATTCAGTTGATTCGTCATTTGAATATTTCATTTTATCCTTCTGCAGATGCGAACAGGCAGGGGTGGGCGAGAGCGCCAGCAAACAGATGGTCCAAAAGACATTACGGGCCACAGCATCCTGTGTGTCTGCATATGTTTGGAGCATTCCAGAAGAGACTGTGTCTTTGCACTACACCTGCCGCTCTGGACAGAGCTTCTCACCATCTGGTTGTGCTGGTGGCACAGCTAAATAAAGGAAAGATGGTGTAAATTATGCAAAGCTAAGCGGAGTACTATAAACTTCAAAATGTCAGTCTCAGCAAAAAAATACTGCATCGCTTTATTCAGCAATGTCTGTATCTGGATATGAATGGCTGTGATTCTGGAACTGTGAATATTACTATTACAGTAGTTTATAGTTTTTTTTTGCTCGAACCTGTATGCGGTGATTTGTCTGTTGAAGAAAGTGGGTAACTGAACAGCGATGGCACCCATTGACTTGCATTGGTTTTCTGTCCATACTATAGAAATGAATGGGTACCATCGCTGTTCGGATACCAACATTCTTCTAAATATCTTCTTTTGCATTCTGCTGAACCTCATACAGGTTTAAAATGACAAGATGAGGAGTAAATGGTGACAGATTATTCATTTTTGGGTGAACTTTTCTTTTAAGAAAGGAAGCACAATTTTCAATCCCACTATGAATGTTGTGTGTAACCCCTTTTAAGGTTCCACCTATTACAGAGATCGCAGGGGCGTCGATCAGAGAAGGGTTTATCTGTAATCCAGAGAAGGAATTTGGCCTTTATTTTCTGATGATGGAGTGTCAGGCAGGTTACTAAGGATTTATATACAGATTTGAAGTAATCATTCATCGTGTTTTCTGCACAACAGCAAAATATAAAAAAATGAGTTTATCCTCTGACAAAGCCTTCAAATATTCATCAATCTCACATCCTCAGCAATGAGGCTTATTCTTTTACTTAATACCAAGCGCAGCACGACGTTCCTTATTTATAAATTTTTAACAAACTTTGAAGAGGAAACAGACGGTGACCTATTATTTTACAAATCGTTTTGTTTTTCAGTGTGACTCTGTCTCTGCCAATTGAACACAGTTTGACACAGTTAATTACAAACAAAAACCCTCATTCAATATTAAATATCTCCTTGTTTTTTCATCCGAGTTTCTCCACTGTGTGTCAAATCCAGTATTTTTTTCTGTTTGTCATGTGGTATTGACGTATAGTGCCCCAGCCAGATTGTAATATGTTATGACAGCTAAAGGGAGTCTTCAAAGGGTGGTTCTTAAAGAGAGTGTATAAGGGAAGCTTTCAAGATAAACCAAAAATGTCACTCGTATTCAAAGAGCGTGTGAAAAAAGCTTCCGTCATGAACGTTTCCTTAAGACTTATTTTTCCGCAGAGAGAGTACAGTGTCATGTTGAATTTGATCAAATCCTTGTGGTCATGACCAGAAGTCCGATTTCAGAATGCGATACTCTAGCATTGCGGACGCGAGATTTCACATGACTTCCTCTATAGCTGGCAGCTTTAGTTTTGCGGAAAATTTCTAGGTCTCTTTTAAAAAAATTTAGCTCACTCCAGACACCTTTCTGTTTCACCGAATGAGTGCAATGGTTCAGTGCATGAATGTTACTTTTCACATATATATATATATATGTGAAAAGTTTATATTTTCACATATATATATTTTTTTATATGTGAAAATATAAACTTGATATCTTTAATATTAAGGCACAATTATTTATTGCTCGAATGTACTGAGAGTCACTTTGGATAAAAGTATTAAAATGCATGTAAATGTATTAATATAAAAAAGTAAATGTGTAAATGTAAGAATGTTCATGAATACAGTGATAATGTCATCACCTTACTTAACGGAAAATGAATTGCCCTGACATATCTTAAAATATGTAATTGTCATTTTTTTAGTCTCAAGATGCACACCAGTTATGTTTTTATCTAAGGCATTTTAATAAAAGCGACTTAAAATCATAATCTAACTTTAGCTAAGCCTTGTCTATGAAACCTGCAATGAATCCTTAAATGGCATCCGGCCACTTTGAGTACTCGGCTGGACACCTAATGAAATGGTTGTTTTGCAAATGTAAGAGTGGGTAAATATGTTCTCTAACTAAGCACCCGCATCAATATTGTCCTCCCTTTCTACCTTTATTATAGACTCTGTCTTGATTAAAATAATGGTTCTGTAGTAGCAGGAGGCACATTAACAATACTGGCTTCAAGTGTGCTGACTTCTCAGACTGCCAGAGCCTGACAGCATTAAAAGAGTATTAATTGTTTGTGACAGTTTACACAAGTACAAATTGAACAGTAGAACCCGTTAACCAATGAAAGTTGGACATTTACCCGGGCGGTGTTAATAAGCGCTTTCCTTAGAAACAGTTCTGCTTGTTGCAGGTGTGGCATTCGTGTGCCAGTCAAATCTGTTGTTCCTTTACAGTTAGGTTGTGTGGTTTATTTGCTTTCTTTAATTCAGTTTACATTGTAATATCCTGCAGGACCTGACTTCTTGTCCCAGTACTATAGAAAAGCAGGAAATGCCATAGCCTGAGGCTTGAACTTCAAGCCAGGCTGCTGTCATGCTGAAGAAATGCTGTGCCATCTGTCCTTCGTGAGACTCTAATACTGTTTACACATTTTATTCATTGGCTTTCAGTTTGAGAGCTGTGGTCTTTGTCTTTGTATTACCTTATTGTTGTTAATTTTATGGATTTTACGTACAGCACTTTGGTCATCTGCAGTGTTTTAAATGTGCTTTAGAAATATATTAAACTTGTTTTTGTGATTTACTGTTTTCTACATAAAATCTTCCTACGTCAAGAACACTCTGAGAAAATATAACCTTGGTCTCTTTAATGCTCAGCAATGCCATCTCAAAGATTGAAATCATAGTGACATTAATAGCTGAAGTCAAACTTTGATGCTTGTTATCCCAGAGTTAGATTTTGAGACTTAAACCTGGATTTCACAGACTGAGTTACATTGAACCTCCTTTTTTATTGTTTCTGTTCGCTATGCACATTCCCTCACATATTGTTTTCAATTACTCTTCTGCAACAGAAAATATCAAACTTGTACTTTTCCTTTTTGGTTCATTTTCTGCAAACACATCTCATTTATATAAATGTGCTGCTGTATCTGTGTGTCCGTAGCATGTTTGCATAAACATACAGTAATGTCAGACCTCTAGAAGGTTAATTTAATAATAATGTCTCCGAGGAGGGGCATGGCAAGCTTGCTTTTTCCTCTCAACACATCCACATATCCTTTCAGTTCATCATTTCCTCACTTACATATAATATGGAAATGAAAAAGAGAATAGTAAATAAAACGAGTAATGTTTTTTGGCCAAGAGGGACCCACTTAGGGATTGTCTAGACAGCACAAGAATTTCCACAATGTGCACTTTTTATGCTGCTAACAGAGGAATGTTGATTTTGTCATTAAGCAAAACAAAAGAAAGCTTGATCCCTCAGCGAAAAAAGTCATTATGTTTCAATGAGCATGGTGAGTTCAACTTTATGCAAATGAACAGTGATGTAATGTGGCGGCACACATACAGAACACAGAGGTGCACAGGTATGCCCTCTAGCGAATAACAGCACAGAAACTCTGCAACCTATTGCTGTCAGTGTGATTATGGTTTGAGGCGAACAGTACATCTTGAGCCAGGTCTTACAGCCCAAAGGATAGCAAACACATAGGGTCAATGGATACATCATGTCCGTTTGATTTCTGTCTGACTCACGCTATAGGACACACTATATGCCCACCAGAGACACTCACACCGAGCAACGGGATGAGCCAGTACAAGGATCTCTCACCACCCGCGACCGTCTTGACAGGCAAACTCACACTTGTTATATCCTATCAGTCCTCACAATCCTAGATGGGTTGTACTTAGCCACTGAGGAAAATGTGGACTAATGGATATTGCTAGCAAAACAGAACTCTGGGGAAAACAGAGGCATACATGTTTACACTCTGGCTGTACGGGACAGACAGAACATGACATTCACGTCAGAAACGCGCAGTGTGATAAACAAGAAGTCAAATTATTTCATGTATAACGAACCATAAATACTGTAAAAAACTGAATACAGCCACAGAAAAAAAGAGAACATTTCAAAGCTATTTTCAGTTTTTCTGAATGTTCTTTTTGTGTTTAGGTCAAATGATCATTTTGGTTTCATTATGAATATATTTCTTCCAAATTGCAAAAACAATTATATTTGTATTTAGTTTTTTTTTTTGGAAAAAATGAAAACTGGAGAAACAGGTCAAAACAACATAAAATATGCTCTGTATTTTTCAAACATCAAATACTGGAAAGCAAAGAAGTTCATATTCACTTTTAAGCTTTACAAAAGTAATATTGTACATATATTTAGGAAGAGTTCAAAAATAAATTTTTATGTGATAACCTTGATTTTTACACAGTTTTCATGTGTCTTGTCATAATGTCAGTCTTTCTCGCGGCTGTTGAATGACTGTTCAATGACTTGATTTTGTTGAAATTCGACAGACACTGGAATGGCCACAATACATCTAGAAATGCTGATTAAATAAACGTTTGGAATAGTCTCTTAACTTCTTACCCGCCTCTATATAGTATGTATTATATAGATATACCACTGCCCTTATTTATCCTGTATATTTATCCTGCATGCCCCCTGGGCTACACATACTACAGACGGAAAATCATTAGCAAAGAAAATGGACAATGCCACAGAGCACGCGGATAAAGGAGAAAGAGAGCCCCTCTAAATCTCCCTGTTTTCCTTCACTACCACTCGTCGTTTCTCATTATTCTGTGTCTCAAGTCTCAAGGAGTCTGCGGCAGGCGAAAGAGCTGTCAGAAAGAAGCCATGAAAAAAGCTATTGTTTCCTCAATGTGCACATGCTCAGGGAATTGAATCCTGCATATGCACGAATCACAGCCTGAAAGAGTGAAAACCCACATAAAGAACAGAGCAAGGAAAACAAAGAGCTTGCTATCAGAAAAAGGGCGTTATTCTTTAACTGCTACGTGCTCTTGGGCTTCGGCTGGCCCAATTTTTCAACCCCACACACCATGGCTATGCTCCAAAATCTGCCTAGTAGGCAGCATTTTAAGACTTGATTTGCCTTTATCCAACAGAGGAAAGCATCATGATTAGCTTGACAAATCTATCAAAGATGGATGATAAAGTGAAGACATTATAATAATTTCATTTACATTTAAGCCTCTCATAATATGTTAATATACCCACTTATTCTATTTCTATTTTCAGGTAAGAGCAGAAACATGGCTTTATGCATTTGGCAGCCTACCAAAGGTTTTTGCCTATTTACAGTTCTTTTACAAATGCATTCAGAATCCATGACTCCATGAGCCCCTGACTCAAATCAAACTAAAACCTAAGGTATCAAAATATTTCTATATCACCTAAATGGGGACCCATTTCATGGGTACCCACCCAATTTTCAGTTTTGGAATATCATTGACTACCATAGTAGGAAAATATAGTATTTTTGGTTCTTTCGAACACCAAATATGAAATTTAGAAGAATTTCGGAAAACAAGCAGTTCTGGGGCACCTTTGACTGCCATTTAAAGACTGGGTGTCCGAATTACGCTTGTTTAAAAAAGAAGTCGGGCCAAGAACCAAAACAACCTTGTAGCCAAACAGCAGTAAGGTGCACAGTGCATAGGACGGACAGTAGTTGAGCTGAGCGCTGACAAAAGCGAAAGATGGGGTTAGGGATGTGTCTGTTTTGGTGATTTGACACCCCACCTTTAAGTTTTCCTACTATAGTCAATGATGTCACGGAACTGAAAATTACTTACATTCTTCCAAATATCTTTCTCTGTGTTCATCAGAACAAAGTAATGTATACAGGTATGAAATTACATGAGGGTAAATAAATGATTTTTGGGTGAACAATCCCTTTAAAAGACAACTGCCTACGCAAGAAACAGAAGACTTGCTAGATTTGTGAAAGTTACCAGTTGAGGATCAGTTTGTGTAGGTGTAATAACGTGTCACTTGTCATTGAGACATCACTCGTAACTATTGGGCCCCTGTTGTTTTTTCACAGGTTAATGGTTCTTGGAAGAATCGATACGTAAAGCATCAGGGTGATACGTGATGTAGTGCGCAATACGGAAGCGACGAGGAAGCACAGTGAACATGACCCTCGAGGAATGAGTCTAACAAACTGTCCCTTGCAAGGCTTGCACCAATAATGAAAAGCCATCCTGAGTGCCCCTCTAAGACACTATATAAATCACTCCTGTTACTACAACGAGGCACCACGCTGCCCCAGAGGGAGAGAAAGAGAGATAGAGATATGCATTATTTACCAACAGAAACTGCAATATCAAATAATTTTCCCCGTCCAGGATCCGTTTGGGCTGCATTTGCAAAAGTAAAACGACCGGGAGAGAGAAAATTGAGAGGAGAGCTACAGATCACTAAATCAGTTCAGCACTTGAGAGTGTACAGTTGTCTGGATGAACGCTTAGTGTCTTTGTTTAGCTTCTACAACAAGTTAAGGGAGGCTGACCGGCAGGCTATTACTTTATGTCAGATGTCCTAAGTGGCACTTCTGTAATTTTAAAGTAAAACAAATCAGACAGTCCACAGATCCCTCAAATAAACTTTTGGCCCATGAGGAAAAAAACAACAGCATTGTCATTTCAGCTCAAGTGTAACAGATAGCCTTTTGTTCACTTTGTTTCTGTTTCTATCTCTCTTTCCTACCTCCCTACCAGGGGCGTTTCCTCCGAGGAGGCAAGGGAGGCATTGCCTCCCCTCCCCCTCGAAAATATTCGAATGAGAATATTATTAACAGTTCAGAAATAAAATAGGACAGCGGATATAACGAATTTAGCTAAATATGAGATAAATCAGCGTGTACAACAGTGTGAAACAGCGACCCCGCTCGAAAGAATTCCAAAGGGAGGCAGCGTTTCTCTTGCCTCCTCTAAGCTCATTGACTTTACATATACCCGCTAAAGCTTGCTGTGAGTTTGAGTGGGGGGAATTGAAAAGAATGGAGAAAAGTCACGTGAAAGAAGGCAATGCCTCCAACGGGCTGTGATTGGATTAACTCATCAGCGAGATCCCGCCTTCCTGCTCGTCTTCATCATACATTTTAAACTGAGGGCGCTAAATTAGATTGAACGTTAATTAAATTGTTTTATTAGTTGTATTAATCGGAGTTTAGGATTCGTGTCGGAGATGGCGAAGGCAGAGGAGTTATCGATTGTTGACAGAATATTACGTGGTTCAGATTTGTTCAAAAAGTTTGCTTGTGATCAGGCTTGCTCAGGATAGCAGCAAGGCTAAAGTAAGTCACATCTATTTGATTTGATCTCTTAAATGCTTTGAGTATTTCTGGGACTGCTAATAATTAAATTGATGGTATTGGTAATGATGTTATTCTTATATAGGAAATCCCAAATGTTCCAGAAAAAGATGAAGGTGGTGTTGATGTACCTTTTCCCAAAGCAGGGAAAATAAAAAACTAAAAAAATCAAAAGTACATACTGTTATGAACTTGTAGTAATTAAAATGAATTTTTCACACATAAACACTGAAATGACACTGGTTTTCTGACAATCGCACTTGTTAATAGTGCAGAGATGAACAAAAATGACATGGGTAGAAAACTGCCTCCTCATTTTTTAAGTCGACCGCACACCACAGCTCCCTACTTATGTGCCTGCATTGTGTTTTGCTTTAAACCCCACAGATCCCTCAGAAAAACATGTATTTTACAGTATGCAGACATGCAGAATTATAAATATTTTTTTATTTATTTTATTTAAAGCTATAGCTGAATCTAAGCACTGGAACATGTAGAATTATTATTTTTGCGATATTATCTGAAAAAATAGCTTTAGTTAATTATTTTGTATATATGTAATTTAATATTTGCTTTGGGCACTATCCAGTTTCTGGAGCTTATAAGACCATTGTGTAATTTTAGCAGCATCTAGCAGTGAGGTTGCGAATTGCAACCAACGGCACACTCCACCCCACCCCTCCGCCTCCTTTTCGAAGATTTCGTCACATTTTGGCTTTATTCCCGAATGAGATTACATCATTACAAAACTCGCTCTTTAGAGCAGTTTTTCTATTTAGGGCTACTCTGCCCTACAAAGGCAAAGTGCAGTAACTACACTTTTGCTCAAAATTAAGATAAGGTTTGAAATGGGCTTCGTAACATCTGTTCTGTCTTTCGACCAGTCTCCTATTTAAATTTTGGCCCGTTTTAGAGAAACAAGAGTGTCAAAATTGCAGTTACTGGTTTCAGTGTTTGTGTAGTTACTGCACTTGGCCTTTGTAGGGCAGTACTGTAAAAACAACATGGTTAATTTTTTCTGTAAGGGGATCTGCTGTAGATAGAAATAGCTCATTCTAAGGTAATAAAAACATTTATACACCTCTGAAGACATAGTAATGTAAATTATATTACATTTCTGTCAATAGAGCCACCGAAAACCTACACACTGGACCTTTAACCCAAGCTTAACCCCATCTCATTCACACCACACATAGATACGTATGCACATTATAACACACTAAATCTTAACTGCAATTATGTGTTTTTCTTAACTATGGACAGGAGAAAGTCAATAATGAAAGTCAAGCTGTTGTCAATAATGAACAGTTCAGCACCATGGACAGCGTTCCAGCCCATCAAAGCACTACAGGTTACCAATTTGCTACTATTGATACTTCCAACGTCTAGTTATTTTTCCTCTCCAAATCTTTCTTTTCCTGCCAGCGCTGTGGCAATTAACTTTCCTGAAACCAGCCAAAAGGAAAAACAATGACAATAAAGACCAACCCAGCCAAAACAGGACAAACTGCCACCCGCAAAAAATGTTTCACATCACACACTTACACGCTTGAGTGAGTCAAGAAATAATGTCTTAAAAGTGAGAGTGAAATTTTGTGCTGAGTACCTGTGATGATAAGAGAAAACGGATAGAATGAACCACAGTTTGTTCGCTAAATAAAACATTAACCACTGTGAACAGAAAGCTTGTCTGTTCTCGGAGGATCGAGGTGAATTTGAATCCATTCTCGGGATTCAACTTTCTATGATTTTTCATGTACATAAATGGTATTTCCTTGTTTGTATATGTATACTACTGTTTAGTACATGACCAATAATGGCTACAGCTGAAATAATCAGACCAAACAATTAGAAGCGGGTGCACTGCCAACATACTGTATATTTAACTATTGAGTGAATAAAACATCCACACACACAAAAAAAACATTAACACATTGTCAATATCTGTGGATCAAGTTTAAGAAACGTGTAACGTGAACCAAACAATGCGTGGCTGCTTCTACTGTGGCCCCCATAATAGGTCTGTTGCATCATAAATCCCTAATAACCTTATGACGTGAAAGCAAAATACTTTCTTAAATACGCAATTCTCTGGGAGATCACTCAGAAATGATCAAAAGTTCCCTCACACACATAGGAACATGAAAGGGTTCAAAAACAGCCTTAAAAATAACTCTAACACATGTATAATTTATCTGAGTCTATGCAAAGGAAGAATCTAAAACGACCTTCTAAAATATCTTTTTTTTAATAAGAACATTCTGGTTTTACGTCATATAAAGCTCACCTTTCTTTTATATCTCTGCTATATGTATTACTGTATATATACATGTTTTCCTCAACTTGTAAAAACATGAAATGAGCATCTGCCATATGAACAACAGATGGTGCAACAGACATTTTGGAGTATTCACCTGCACACGTCACCAGGATGCTTACAACCTAAGGACTATTGGAACGGAAAGAATGGTTAGGAAGCAGAAATGCCACATCCACTAAGGTTCTTCTGTGCTGTGTGTACTGTAGATGTTTTAAACATATTAAGAACTCATCCTTTAACTCATCACAGTCTAATATCAATTATTTTCTTTTCTACTGTAACATACTGTAGGCGCATCGATAATAAGGGGCCCATTAACATCAGCCTGTATTATTCCACTCTGGAAGCTTTTTTCTATTTTCAGCATTTCTAGACTTGATCTCCAGAGTGCAAAAACAGGACAATGGAGAATCTCAATGGTTTTGAAACGGCCTCCAGTACAATGCCCTGAACACACATTAAGGTCCCTCGTCTAATCAATTCCATCGGAGAATGCGTTTGATGATGCTAGCATCTTGTTCCAACAGGCACCTTTGGGGATATGGGGGCCTTGGATCACACCAGCCTCTACAACAAATCAATCCAGCCACTCTCTGCCAGGAGATGCTGATGTCACAGCCCTATCTTCACAACCCAGCTGCTCTTCATCTCGGCTCATCTTCCTGTCACTTCGTAGAATTTGATTCATCAGGACCTTTTTTCGCCACTCATTTACAGCTCTGAGGAAAAAATGGCTTGCGTCAAAGATACTTTACCAGCCTGTAAAACAGCTTAAAGGGGGCCTTTGACAGATTTATCTGATACTATGAATTTTCTCTGATGGATATGTATCTCTGGCATTTTATGCTGGGGCGTGAATGAGGAAGTTGAATGGGCAAATGGCGAGCATCTGAAAGCTTGCGTTCTCATTCCAAGGCAGCTCTTTCACAACCACTTGAGAACAAGATGTGTTATGGGGGTGTTATGAATAAAAAGGATGTGTTTACCATACCTGATTGAGATAATAAATCAAGGTGTCCATGTAAGAAGCAAACCAAAGGCTGCTTTAACACTTTAGAGTAGCTATGTGGTGCAAACTGGAAATGTGAACATGAGTTGGACCATGAAATGTGAAGCGCAAATCTTTCACACTAGCATGTTATTCATACATTTAGATTGTTCTAATTGTAAAATTTTCTTTTGGGGCTGATGCATAATTATTAATTATTAACATTCAAATGAATATGAAGAAGTCACATGCTGAACAGAATCCTGCTTTGCTCCTTACGGAAACTTAATGGGATCAATCACCCAAATATTTATTTTTGTATAATTTACTCAACCTTATTTAAATGCAAACCTTTATGACTTTCTTTCTTCTACGGAACATATAATAAGATACTCTGCAAGAACATTGGTATCCAAACAACTTTGTATATGAAACCACGGAGACTGAATACTCACACAGGTTTGAACAACACGATACGGCATACATATTTTTGGGTGTTTGCACTACATCTATGTATTTTTAAGTGCACCACATCTGCAAACCTCAAAACCCTATCTTCAACGTTTAGAATATTCTCATAACCACTGTTGAATTTGACCATGGCTGTTCACACGGGACATGTACATTTCCTGATAACCGCATTCAGTTCTGATACGAGACATGGCGTTGACAGTATTAGCCTCTGTAGCTTGATTTGATCAGACGCATTACAGGGATATCAAACTGATCTGGGAGCTGTAACCAGTGCAGACCTTCACCCACATTTGCGACTGACTGATTTAGCTCCACAGCGTACATGGCAAGACTGCTGTGTCAAGGAGGTTCAGGAAAGATTAGGAGATTCAACTTTTTAAATGAAAAGAAACTCCCTTTATGAACCTCATTCATGCTTGGCAAGATTCATTGTGATCAAAAGCATCTGAGAGAGTCAAAGTAACACAATCTAATGCAAGAGACTGTTTTTGTCACAGATTGCAGAACCATCAAACATAAATCATGACAAAAATGTCCCATTTACGAATAAGCCCTTTGGATAGTGTTACTCTGCCTTTTTGAGGTTCCCGTCTGGCAATAACATCAAAGCCTTTTGGGAATCTTTCGGGATCAATGAATAATTGCATTAGTCTCATATATAGCATGCTAGTCTCCTCCAGAAAGACAGCTCATTAAAGTCACTGCTTTTGTGTCTAGGAAAGGGGCAAAATGCATTCAAATGTGAAGCAGATTTTATGAGAAAGGCACGGGAGAGAGAATAAAACCCCTAGAATTTAATTATGCCGAATCTTAATCTCCCAGTGTCTCCACAGTCACTGCTTTTCTCAATATGCGACTACAATCTTTATGAAGTCCTCAAAGCTTCCAGGCCGTAGTGATCAATTTGAACTCCCCATGTAGGAGGAAACCTCTGAATTAGGTCTACATTCGCTAAATAAAGTATGCAAACGTCTTGGAAAAAAGCATACACAGCCATTTGCATAGTCAACAATATATAATGATGCAAGATATGGGACAGGCCTCAGAGGACAAACCGAGCATTTATTTTAGTAATACGGCGTGTGTTGAACACAGTAAGCATTCTTGTCAACAATTAAAGCTGTGAAAAAACACGCGGGGGCTCATAATCTGGATATGTTTGGCAGAAGGGATGAAGAAGAAGAAGGAAATGTTTTCTCTGATGCCACTTGGCTCAAGGTGGTTCAGTCATTAGTGCAATGAGATAAATGATTTAACTGCACCATTGATAATCCAGCCTAAGAGAGGCCTTGATTTTGTGCTGTAGCATTATTTTGACAGAAGTTGTGGATCAAAGGATGGTCTTGGACTCCAGGAGAGAAAGACCTTGCAATGGCTTCAAATAAAAGAAAAGGCAAACAGATACTGTACGAGGACATACACTCTTATCATTAATTTGATGAGAATGGACGTTTTTAGGATCTACAGTTTTCTTTAATATTGGATATTTGGCCTCTTCTGTTACTTTGCTAGAGATTTGAAAGATTTTAGAAAGTACTGTTTGACTTCCCTGTGTACCCATGCGACTCAAACCTTGAAACCAAAAGGCACAAAGTGAAGAAATGAAGAAATGAAGAAATCATATAATGATGCTTATGTGATCCAAATGATTATTGTGAATAAATATCCAACATTTTATTTTCAGCCGTTACAATTTAAGGCAAAGCTTGAATTAAATGACAGAATTGAAATTAAGCACTTGCAGAGGTATAACAATTTCTTTCTTTAGATATTATGGTAATGTGCCTTTAATTTCAACCCTTAACCTGTCGACTAGTTTGACTCCCCTTCCTAGTTTATTTCTTCTGATTAACACTTAAAAGTAGAGACAAAAATAAGAGCCAATCAGGGGGTGTTAATTTCCTTTTGTTTATGGACAATATAAACAAAATAATGCTTGCATGAGGGTCACGGTGCATCATGGGAATTTATTACCTTTAAATTTGAGTTAATATAAATCAAATAGATGAAGGTTATGAGCAATTCGTGAATTGTTTAAAATATAAAATAGACATCAAGTTTGTACACTCAGAAAGTTTTCTACTAACATTCTTTATCATTTCAGGAGCAGTTGTTTGAGTGCTATTGCACAAATGTATTAAAAATCTTCTACCACTGCTCATCCGTCCACATCTCTCCAGCCTGATTCTTCTGAGCCAATCACCTTAGCACTAAAGGTCATGTGACATAAAAGAAAAGATGGTTCAAAATCTCAACAGACAGGGAAATAAATTTGTCAATTTCAAAATTTACGAGCACCCCAAATGGTCACTGGCAACTAACTATACTGTACTATTATGAAATATCTTTTATGCAGTTTCAAACAAAAATGTATAAAATCAAATGTCATAAACAATTTGTCACATTTCGTGGGCAAACATCATTGACATTTTGCAGCCAGATGCTCCTGTCCTGGCATCTAACCATGAACCAAACCCTGAACTCTTGCTATTGTAGATTTAGGTAAAAATGCTTCAAAAGAAAGAAAACCATTCAAGGATAACAGTAGTCTTTCATCTTAACTGGGACGTTTTTAATTGTTTCATTTTAATTTATTAACTTCCTGCCTTGGGCCTAATTTGCTAAATGCTAGCAGCAGGAAAGTTGGTCGAAATTCAGCTTTAGTTTGTTAACATCTTCATCAGTTCATTATAATCCCCCCTCCCTCCTTAGTAGATGATAGTACAGTATTATATCCAAAAGCGAACAACATAAATCATTAAAAACATGCTCTCATTAAAAAAGCACTGAGACACCTTCTTGGTTTCAGAAGAATGTAGAGATAATTGAGAGTACATGGGTCACGAACTACTCTGCACATTAAAAAAAACACAGATGCTAAACTGCTCTGGCTTTAGTGATTGATGAATTCATCTTTCATTTCACTAAGGCCAAATATTCTGCATGAGTCTGAGAAGTAAAAAAGTATGAGCCGCACAAAAAACATCAGCAAGTTGGACACCTTCCATTGAATTGACCAACATGCGGTTATGTAGAAAAACAGATGATTTCAGCTGAATAAACTTTAGGTTTTAGTGAGGGAGTTTCCATCTGATGAGAAGATGTGTTGCTAAAACTCACAGAGATATGCTGCCAGCTGCTCTGCATTAAATCACCACTGGAACTCTGGCCTCAGGGCCTAACTGTTCCTCGCCCGAAGTCCACAATTTCAGCACATGACAAGACATAACGCATAAACATGCATTCACAGACACTGAAGTAAGCTGCATGGTCATGACCATTGAGCATGGGTTAAGGTAAACAAGCCTGATACCTTTGTGTGAAGTCCAAAATTCTCAGGCAACCAGTGAATATCCTTCTATTTTAACTATTTCAATATAATATTTCAATATTATATAACCTTTTTTGTATAAAATAAATTTGATCAAGTATACCAAATGTGTGTCAAGACGCAGGAAATGTCCATATGATGTCATTTGACTTGAACTGACATAAATATGAGTTCTTGCAATTGTTTGTTTTAAACAGAAATGAGGATAGTTAGGCAAAAGTTTTGCAACTTTACATTGTTTTGCATGACATATATTATATTATAAGCACAACAATCGAAACAATTATGCTATCAGCATATAAGCAGCAATGAAAAACAGAATTTTGAAACTAGTATACTTTTTGCTTGAGTATTTGTCATCTCTCTGTTCTTGTTCTTACAGCATGCGCTCCAGCTGACTCCACAAGTTGCAAAGCTTGGTGATCCATGATATCCCAGTATGATATAAAGAAGTTTCAAAGAGCACCGTGTGTGCTTCAATGGATGCAGGAACATCTGACCTTTTGTACAAAAGACATATCACAAATCTACTTGATGATTACTACTATATGATTAATGACCGGAAACAGTGCAGAATCATAAATATTTCACATCATACCATCTCTTTGTTTTGCAACTTTCTTGTCTTTTTTGTACCCTACTGTATTATGAGGAAACGTTTGTCTATATGTATATCTGTGTGTTGAAGGTGAAGATGTGATTTTTCTTGTCTATACTTTGATTGGCTGCTTGTCTGTGCGATGCAATGCCATAGGGACAAAATTGTTTTCCAAAGCAATTTGCAATTTAGACAAAATGTCATCAGCGCTATTGGATCAAATTACAGGCATTAGTCAGACGCCATTTCCATTCACACCTCTCATTTGGATCTGATATCTATAATTCTCAGCATTCAAGTCAAGTCCTGACGTAATTCATTTTCTTGCCAGCGATCTGCAAGGTCCAATACTCCCCTTCAGCAAGTCACTGACGTCTGAGACTGCATAGAAGTGAAGCACAGACCGTCGATATCTCCAGATCATGACAATTTGCACACAAACATAGCGCTTTGTCTTTGCAGACAATCGACAATTAGCGTGCAAGCATGGGCACCATCGGCAGTGAACAATGGACTGGAGAGACTAAATCAGACTGATGTATTTATTAGAAAAGAGCAGAATGAATGCTACATCGTGAATTTAAACTATGATTGAGAAATGTGGCCCTCAATCTTCGATAAGTTGAATTCTATGCCCGCTGGTCTCCTATGTTTTACAAAGAGGTGAGCAAACAGCTGAAATCATGCAATTTTTGGCATAGACGTTCAACAGCACCATGCTTTTGGTTCTATATGAGCGGTGGCTAATGGGAAACAACACAGCTACAGTATGTGATATTAGCACTTGTTGAGTTATTGCTTTAGATACAATCTCATAACTGCCAAAGCCACAAGAGCAGTGCACTTAATGAAATTTTCTACAAATCTAATTTCTTTACTTCTCTTTGTTTCTGTAAAATCTTCTGAGTGAATCTCATTGGCTTACATGTGCACACCGGTTCACACTTGATTTGTTTTTTCTTGGGTTTAATGCTTTACAGGATCAAAGGAATCAGTTGACATAAGATGTGCGTTCTGTCCCGAGTTTAGCGACATTTTGAATTAAAGGTCCAGTTTATGAAATCTAGCAGCATCTAGAGGTCAGGTTGCGAATTGCGAACAACGGCACATTTTCGCTTCTTTGCAATGGAGATAACGTATTGCTCTGTAGAGCAGTTTGCCCGTTTAGCACTACTGTAGAAAAACATGGAGAATTCCATGCAAGGGGACCCACTGTGGATGTAGATAGAAATAGCTCATTTTAAGGTAATAAAAACATAACACTTCATTATGTAAGCTCTTGAAACACCCCTGAAGACATATTTATGCATATTATATTGGATCTCTGACGATATATCCTCCTAAAATAACACTTTGGACCTTTAAATAAATATTATATAAACACTGTTTATACAGTATTATAGATGGTTTGCGCCACAAGCCCACTGTAGTTCCTTAATGGACTTCTGGTTGCATTGGCTCTAAAGGCATAGTTTCAAGGTGTCAGATTACAAAACAGAAATTAAGAATGGACTAAAGGATAGATTTCATACGTGTCTGTTTTCTTTGTAAATGGCTAACATGTACATTCTCTAAACCTTAGGGATTTTACATAAACTGAATCTTAAAATGGAGATATGTGTGGACATCAAAGATGAGGAAACGTAAAAAACATTACTGCGTCAGTTCTAAATAACCTTCTCCATCACTAATGTCAATCAAAAGCTCCTTCACTGTCTACTTAAGCACACAAACCAGCAAATATGACTGTTTATGTAAACTAAACACACATTACAATGGCATCCTGAAGATGGATGAGCAGAATGTGAGTTATTGTGTACAATTTCAGAGCAATAACTGAACACTCCCATTTCGAGCAACTTAGTGTTAGTTTGGCTCAGGGGCACGATGATAATGGAGCAGGATTATGATTCTAGTAATTCTTTGGTTCCTGTATCACACCTACTTAAGATTAACTGGCAATCTTTATGTGGGCACGCTAGAGTGCTTGAACATGAAATTGGAAGATAAATGTTAATACCGTGGATTCATACAGTAAACAAATTGCGTGATTGTGATTAACATAAAAATAACCTACAGTACCGCACAATCTGACATACATTTTTTTATCATTATAAACATGGCTTCAACTATAATCGAAATAATTAAATTTGAAAAATAACAGTATATGTTGTCTTTCTCAGGTTTATAAAACATTTCATCAGGGTTAAGCACTTTCACTGTAATCTGTAGAAAAAACGAAACAATACTCAACAACATCAGCTGTTGAAGTAAAAGTGTAGACGCACATCACATAGCCTTCCTCCGACATCATCATGCAGTGACATGCAATGCATATACCAAGGATAACATGGTGCATAAACCCATCTGTCAGCAAGCCAAAATTGAATGATAACACAGCGTGACTTAAGCCACGACTGGTCACAAGAGACGAACAGATTGGAGAGGGGCGAGGCAAGGTTGGCTACAGATTAGAAGTGAAATGAAAAGCCCTTGCGAGGATGAATTATAAAGATAGAGGATGGTGAAATGTGTCACTTGCCTTCGTTACGGCAAGACAAAGCAAAATGGAGCGGTGGAAATTTTATTCCACCATGGCAATACTGACTGTCAGCTTTTTTAATGCAGGCTGAGGCCATTCTTGAAGGTGCTCAAAGAAATGAAGAGCGCTTCTGACAAATTCTAATAAAATTATATGAAGGCTCTTATCATATCAGTGGCCTAGACAAAAGCAGCTTTATTCCACATAGAGTAGGTCGGTCTCTAATGGGGGCCGCCATATTGAAATTGCATGATACATTTTTTGTAATGTTACTTTAAATAATAATCACATAACATAAATAAATAAACAAATATTACATAAATTGCATTATTAATATAAATATTATTTTATCGTATAAAACATTATATCACATTATGTTAAATTATAATAATAATAATAATAATATTAGTAGTAGTAGTATTACTAATATTAGTGTAGTGAGGTAGGCGGGACGAGAGCCGGGATTCGAGGCCGTCAGCTGTACGCGCACAGGTCTCGTATCATAGAGGAGATCGGGAGCAATAGAGGACGAGCGACCGGACCGTCAGTGAGAGAGGACCAGGCCTGGCTTTTAGTTATGGTTTGTGTGTGTCCCCGGTAGTTGCCCGTGAGGGGGCTGCCGGCTGTCTATTTAGCTTTAAATGTATTAATTAAAAGTTATTTTATGTTTGGCGGTTCCCATCTCCTTCCTTTTATGGATCTTTGTTACAATTTTTTTATTATTATTATTTAAAAAAATCTGTACAGTAGTGATTTTCTGGTGAAACTTTAAAAAGCACATGTACTGTATAAAAAACAAGCAAACCATAAACATAATGAAGACACATAGCAGAGTCTGATTCAACAGCATAGCCCTGAGTGATGGTATCCATCAGCATGTGTGTAATGTACCAGTCCAAACAGAATGAGTTTAAATGAAAAAAATAATACATCCAAACAAGCAGTCCCCGCTGGAGCTATGAAGCAAACTGTGACTACCCGCAGTTCCCATGCCACAAAGTGAGGACAAACGACAGGACCTCAAGCACAGCGGCCACAGCGTCACAAAATCTCTCAGTTCGGAGACACATCCGCAACGTCCGCAGCGCACAGCCAATCGTGCGAGGCATGATGGAATGAAGCACACAGCCACATAAGCAGGAAACACTAAAAACATACAAAAATGTGTTGGCTGTTGTCACAGATGTATCTTGGAAGGCATGTACAATTGCACACTTGAACTTTGAGGTCAGGATTGCTTTAAGATTAAACAAGAAAAAATGTAGGATTTCCATCATACAGTGTTCTCCCTCAACAAAAAATAAATAAATAAATAAATAAATAACACGGCAATGAGTACATACAAAAGCCAGAACAAACACAGACAAAAGCATTTGTTAGGGTTCATTTCCACACTCAACACGCCATAATTGTTTGCTATTTTAAAACCACAAACGCTTTTTTAGCTGCGGCACCAATGTGTTCCGCTCATTATCAGGAGCATGACAAACATCCCCGCATGAAGCTTTGCCTAGAATTAATTTTGCTCTGAGCCCAGAGGGACAGCTCCGGCCTGGACTCTCCAGATGCCTTTGAGCTCGGTGGACACAGAGGTCAGCGTCTCATTTTACACCGACAAAAATCTATTATAAAAAATCTTTCCGCACAAAGAGTTATACCCTAAGGAAGAGAGGGAGTTTCTTTAATTGTTTCTCTTCTGCCACACAGCTGACCTAAATAGCTTTGGTCCATACCATTAAGATAAGGACGGTTAGAGAAGGAAACCATTGATCCAGTGCGAAACATCAGGCCGCTGGAAAACGAAATGCCTCATTTTGGCAGTAATAACAAAGTTCACTGATTGATTCACAGCTGTCAAAAACACTTACAGTTATCACCGTTTGCGACAACTTTGGAACAATGGCTATCCCCACCTGACCGCCAAACTTTCTTGTCTACTAAATGAATGTTTGAAACTTTGAGTTGATAGCTTGTTTTCTATTTTCTATCCGGCCTAATTGGTCCAACCACAAATCAGTTAAGTCACTTTAAGAACAAATCTGTTGTTTGGAAATTGTTCGTTTTACGTTTCCCTTTCCCTGAATGTGGCCTTGTACCCTTGACTGGATGGAGCACTTTCTTCACGCAGTTCTTACTACCTATTCAACATTCTGTTCTGCTGGCTTCCTGCTGTTTCAGGGCACAGCGTGGCGCCCATGTAAACCCTTTTCTAAAATCAACTCAGGGTGCACTTCCCTGGCACAATCAACCCCCTCCAAGCTGTTGTCTCTCTCAAACGGCAAAGGGCTATACTGCTGAAACTTTAACCTACATCTAGTCTAACCAGTTCGTTTTTGAGTGCTCTTAAAGAAAGAAACTTAAATTCTTACAGAACCGGAAAAATATCTAAAAGTGAGGTTTCACAATATAGAACTGTTTCATTCTTCCGAACAAAGACACAAACATGCTTTCAACTGGACTGGCTTTTTGCTGAGAAAAGTTTCCTTGGTGTGAAATTTTATTTTTTCCAAAGTTCCTTAAGAAAACGTCTCGGTTACGTCTGTAACCTCCATTCCCTGATGTTGAGAGAGACTGACTGGGGTTTGATCTTGAGAACCTACCTTCTCCGAGATAATTAATTATAAAACGCCAATGGGCTTGGCGAATGGCACACGCACGCCAGTCTCCGCCCCGTACATACGGGTATAAAGGAAGATGGCGGCGGTCATTTACTTACCCTTTGTACTGAGGAACCTGAGAGGGCACTCCCGTTCACCTCCAGTGATTCGGTGCAGCATTGTGGCATGAAGTCACAACGTCTCGTTTCCTCCATCAGGGAACGGAGGTTACAGACGTAACCGAGACGTTCCCCTTCAGTCGGTCTCTCGACGTTGTGAGAGACTGACTGGGGATCTATCTTAAACGTCACAGAGCTTGCACCGACATCACAACCTCTAGCGGAGCGACCCTGACTAGGCTAGCGAGTCACAAGAGTGCTACCGCAAGACGTAATCTTCCAGTCACATAGTATTGGTCATACTGAGAAGCCTGTACTGACGGCCTCACGGACAGTGGCGTACGCCTCTAGTAGCGAGGAGCTGTCCGGAGCCGAACATTGGGGAAACACTGCTCTCCTCTTAGAAGAGTGTGTTACGGAGGCCACATCCTACCCGGAGGGGAGGTTACATGTGGAGACACTAACATGGTCTCACCGGCGGGGAGAACAACATGCGCAAAAAAGGTGTCAGCCCGAGTAGGGGGGACAAATCCAAGTGGGATTACCACCGGCGGGGAGGTCACAGATTCACCAATCGGGAAATCATGAGTGAGGAATTCAACACACGGGACGACCCAAAGGAGAGTCACTACGTATGGGGCACTAGTCCTAGTACAGGGGTCTACCTGAGCAGGGATGACTCTACCTATACCGGGCACGGCGATCCTGGGATTGGTACCCAGTGCGCCACCTCAGTTTGGAGACAGCCCCCCCTGGGTGCTGTCTCCCAGAACAGACCAAGAGCTGCTCAGAGCTTCTGAGGCTCCGTGTGCGGTCCAGACCGAGGCGCAGCGTGCGTACTGGACACAACACAGAAAAAGGTTGGGTCTTCCTCTCCGGAGGGGAGCGCCTGCAGGTTCACCAGTAGTGGGAAGCTTGGCACGTCGCAGGGACAGGATCTCAGGACCACGTGAGAATTACAGAGCCCGAGTTCCAGGCACCTTTGGGACACAGAGAATGCCTATAGGTCCCCGTCCCTCTTGATGGAGGTGAGCACCACCAAGAGTGCATCTTTCATCAACAACTGAGGAAGATAGGCCCTCTTAGGGGCTCACCAGGGCCGTACCAAGACCCTGTAGGACCACTTTAGGGTCCAAAGAGGGTACGGAGCACGGTCAAGGTGGATACACCCTTCTCGCACTCCTGAGGAACCTGGTGACCAGGTCGTGCTGACGGGGATACTTACCTGCGGGTCAGCACTGATCCGATCAGGCAACTCCGCGGGTTCTCCTCCCGGGGAGAACACCAGGACAAAATGGCGCCACTCATAATCGTATACCCGCCTAGAGGCAGTCAAGACAGTCTCCCGGACCGCTAACGGCAAGCCCTAGTCCCGTCCAGGGGCCAGGCATGGAGGTTCCAGAGGCCTGCGTTGGGGTGCCACAACGTGCCCTTCCCCTGCAACAGAAGGTCCTTCGTCAGGGGAATGGGCCAGGGGGAGGCCGTCGTCAGATCTACCAGATCCGAGAGCCAGGTCTGGTTGGGCCAGTCAGGTGCCACTGACCAGAACCTGATGCCCCTCTTCCCTGACCTTGCACAGGACCTGGGGGGGAACTGGGGGGGAAGGTGTACTTCAGCTTGTCCCGCGGCCAGCTGTGTGCTAGGGCATCCGTGCCGAGGTGACCCTCGGTCACGGAATACCACAGCGGGTAATGGGTGGAGTCCGGGGAGGCAACAGGTCCACCTGTGCCTGCCGAACCGCTTCCCATATAAGCCGGGTTGCACAGGGATGGAGTCGCCACTCTCCGCGGGGAGTACCCTGTCGAGAGAGCGCATCGGCTGTCTGGTTCAGGTTGCCCGGAAGAAATGTGGCCCGCAGGGATTTAATCTGCTGACTCCAAAGGAGGAGGCGTCGGGTGAGTTGTGATAACTGCGGTGAGCGTATGCCGCCTTGCGATTGATGTACGCCACGGCAGTCGTGCTGTCCGACCGGACTAGCACGTGTTTGTCCTGCACGAGGGGCTGGAGCCTCCTCAGTGCCAGAAGGATTGCCAGCAACTCTAGGCAGTTGATATGCCAACGAAGTCGGGGACCCGTCCACCGACCCGATACTGCATGCCCACTTGCACACCGCACCCCACCCTTGCAGGGAGGCGTCTGTCGTTAACACGACATGCCTCAACCTGTCCGAGCGGAACCCCCGCTCGGAGAAAGGTCAAGTCTGACCAGGGGGAGAGAGTTTGAAGGCACTAAGGCGTTACCGTAATCTGCCTGGTGCCGGCGTGCCACGCCGTCCAGGGAACCCGACTCTGTAGCCAGTGCTGAAGCGGACGCATGTGCATCAACCCGAGAGGGATAACCCCTGTTGAGGATGCCATGTGCCCCAGGAGCCTCTGAAAGCTCTTCAGCGGCGTAGAGGGATTCTGTCTGATCAACCTCAGACAGCGCAGCACTGACTGTTCACGCTCGTTGGTGAGACGTGCTGACATACGGACAGAGTCTAGTTCCATACCGAGGTAAGGGGTGCTCTGCGCGGGGGAGAGCTTGCTCTTCTCCTGGTTGACCCGAAGGCCTAAACGGTCTAGGTGCTGAAGCACAAGGTCCCTGTGCGTGCACAACACATCTCGCGAGTGTGCCAAGATAAGCCAGTCGTCGAGATAGTTTCGCATTCGCACGCCTTGCTCCCTGACAGGAGCTAAGGCAGCCTCCACTAGTTTGGAAAAAAACAGTGGAGACAGGGCCAGACCGAATGGCAGGACTCTGTACTGATACGCCCTTCCCTCGAACGCGAACGGTAGGAACGGCCGGTGTCGGGGGAGAATAGAGACGTGAAAGTACGCGTCCTTCAGGTCGATTGCCACGAACTAATCCTGGTGACGTACCGAACCCAGGATGCTCTTCTGCGTCAGCATCCTGAACGGCAGCTTGTGTAGGTGCTTGTTCAGGCGTCGCAGATCCAAAATGGGACGCATTCCCCCGCCCTTTTTGGGCACGATGAAGTACGGGCTGTAAAACCCAGACGACATCTCGGTTATAGGGACGGGTTCGACCGCACCCTTCGCCAGAAGGGCGGCAACCTCCTGCCGAAGTACAGAGGCATTCTCTCCTCGCACCGAGGTGGACAGAATGCCGCTAAACTTGGGGGGGTGCCTGGCGAACTGGATCGAGTAACCGAGACGGATTGTCCTCTCTATCCAGTGTGACGAGCTGGTGCGCTGCCAACCGCCCAAGAACTGCGACAGCGGGACCAGAGGGACAATCTGCTTCACCATGCCGGGGGAGGCTGGTTCGGTGGCTGACAGTGCGGTCACCTCGCACAGGAGGGACCCCAGGGAGGTTGACAGCTCTGTATGTTTACCTGCTTCCGGCTGCCTGACGCAACGTCCGGGGGAGATTGCAGTCGGCGGCCCGGTCCATCCAAGACACCGTCTGGACGAGAGTGCTGTGGAGGAAAACCCAGGGGAGATTTGTCTCTTTGTGAGTATGTGGGCGCCGGACCCTGAAAAGTGCCCAGACTCGATGGAAACGCGGCAGGCAGCGTCCTTCTCCGATCCGGCGTTGGAAAGGCCGGGATCGGGCCCAGTAAAATCTCCCCCTGGTTCATCCCGTCAGGGCCGCTTAGAGGACCTCTTGGCGGGCTGCTGACGGGGAACAGATGCCCTCTTCCGCGGGGGTCTACGTCTCTGGTGGGTCGTCCTCTGGGAGGTTCCTGGAACCGGAGGGCCGCCGCGGGAGGGCAGGGCTGCTGGGAACCAGGCTGCTCCCGAGACCATACCGACCTGTTGGCGGGCACGTTGCGGCATGGCAGGATCTGTTCGATCGCCTCAGTCTGCTTCCAGAGCACGGAGAACTGCCGTCCTCCACGGTATCATCAAGCAGCCCTGCTTGCGAGACGGACGCATCCAGAAGGCGGGCCTTCTGGGCGCCGCCATCTGCGCAAGACTAAGCCACAGATTCCTCTCTTGGACCACCATTGTGGCCATCGACCGACCCAGGGCACGTGCCGTGGCCTTCGTCGCTCGTAGCGCGAGGTCTGTGGCAGTATGCAGCTCACTCATACGAGTTGGGTCGGACTTCCCGCCGGACTTCCCGACAGAGATAGCGTCATCATCCGTGTGCGAAGTCTTACCACTATGAGACGGCCGTCTGCCGCTCGTAGGGGACGAACCAGGTGAGCGTGAAGGGGTATAGATGGTCCGCGAGCATTAAGCTGACGTAGCAACATCTATCGAAGTCCCCAAATCACCCCCGCCGTTCACCAAAGCGGTCAACCTCGCCGAAACGGCAGCTGAACACGCCTGGGAAACAGACGGGGTGGTGGCAGCGCTCGAAAGAACGTAGCCAACCGTGACCGCAACACCCTGATTGTTATGTCCACACACACGGGACATACTGCATCAGTGAAACCTGCCTCAGCATGCTTTAGCCCCAAGCAAGTGACACGGGTATCATGGCCTTTACACCCGTATGTACGGGGCGGAGACTGGCGTGCGCGTGCCATTCGCCAAGCCCATTGGCGTTTTATAATTAATTATCTCGGAGAAGGTAGGTTCTCAAGATCAAACCCCAGTCAGTCTCTCACAACGTCGAGACCGACTGAAGGGGAACACTCTTTAATGGCAGTGCGCTATGATAAAATCGGCCTTGGAATGAAAACCACATTCCTATCCTCATGCAAATGTCACAATCAGACTTTGATCCACTTCTAATCGTTTAGTAAACACTGTCTTGTTTGATCATTCTGTGATAGCAAAATGGATTTAGAAAATCAGTTTTGAGACCACTGATGCCAACTATGTCATAAAAGAAAGCTTTATTCATTACAGCACAGTTTTTCAAAGTGTCCTTGTAAGGTTTTTGCTGTATTTATGCATTGCACTCTTCAGAATGCACAGAAAAGACCTATTCAGATATTCAGATCTGGTGAATAATGTCTGGTGACAGTCAATAGAAACCAACACCCAGAGAAGAACAATACAGTATCCTTGAAACACGTATTATAGCAGTTTTGAACGTATACACACAGTATTATTTAAGTATGTTGAATGACGAAATAAAAATGTAAGACAAATCAATGAAATGAGTTAATGCGTAATGAAATGCGACACCTCACAACAAATCTGTTAGCATAAGACGTTTGGAGATCATCAGATGCAATTTCCTCTGGAAAAGCAATTCTGAAATCGACTGGATGATCATCACTTTGTTTCAGTTTTAAACCCATGTAATTTAATGACGCACAGCAACTGAGAGGAATAGAAAAGGGACAGTTCGCCTAAAAACGGAAATCATTTACTCACTCTCTTGTCATTCCAAACCAAAATTATTTCCTTTTTTGCAAGCAAAAGCAGATGTTGGACAGGAGGTTCATGATAATCTTAATCATATATTCAAAGTGGATGTCACCAGAGGCTTTTCAAGCTCTGAACAGCACAAACGAACAAAAAAAATGAATGATAGTATTATAAAATGGAAAAATGTCCAATGGAAAATGACTTTCTTTACAGCATATAGAGCTCTGTTTCATCTGACACACGCACCTAGCCCGAAGTAATCTTCCGGTCTGTGTTTGGTTATCATATAACACTTTAATTTACATTTAATTTATATTACTATTCATTTAAAAATGTGTTGATTCTTTGCGGCCAGAAGATAAGTGAGCCAGATCACGTTTGTTTATGTCGGTGCGGTTAAAAACATCTATAGCTTAAGAAGGATTGAAGTACCGTGCACACACCAGGAGCATTTTTGGAAAAACTTCCATAGTGTTTTGAGCATTTACTTTCAGTGTAGGAAAACAGCAGCATCAAGAAATGTTAAAGTTTAAGGAATGACATGAGAGTAAGAAAGTGATGACAGAATCTTTATTTTCAACTGTTCCTTTAAGCAATCGATTGTTATGAGCGTGGTAAGGAGAACCCAAGTGCAGGCAGCAAAACGGGGATGAAGGGGTAACAAATAGACTTTAATAAACAACACAGGAACAAAACAAAAACCCACGAGGGGGTGACAAAACAGGGTACACAATAAACTGAACTAAACTCAACAAGACTTAACCATAATACACTAAGACTGAAACAAAACACAAACACTGACTAGACTATACTTAAGCGTATCTCTCAAGAATTTCCGGAGCAGGAACAATATACAGCAAGGTAACACATACAACGAACCAGCACCAGCATATTATGTCCTGATTGACAATAATATGTTTCTCTCCACGTAAAACACATGGGCCTGTCATGATTCTGCCCCTAGACCAGAAAATCAAGACAAGAGCAGGCAGAATCATGACATCGATAGGCAATGATAGGAAGTTGGTTCAAAATATCGCAAGAACCCCGGTTGGTTGGTTGATTGGTTTGATTTTTTAATTAATTCCTTTACTTTCACACCATCTCTCCAACAAAAGCGCCACACGTAAAATGAACGAAGCTAGAGGCCTTTTAAAACCAATTAAGAAGGAATTTTGGTATTTTTTAAGACAGATAACACAATCTCGGTGGCAGTAATTTTCTAAGCCAATTCTGTCTTTTAAGGGCTCATTAGACAGCAATATTAGATTTGGAGCAGCTACTGCACCAGAGACTTTGCCTCTGTGGGTTTACACTGGGTACACAGAATAAAGCTTTTTTAAGAATAGGAATTGTTCTGCGTGTATCTCCAAGTATTGACATGGAAGCTTTTCACTACAGCCTTTAGTGTAAATATCAGAGAATATCAAACAATTATGTGGATCATTTGTTCTACTGTTATTATACGGTGCGTTACCCTCATAAGCTTGAGTTACTTGGTGATAATTTGCAACTTCTGCCGCGTTTTTAAGCATTAAGGGTAATGTAAGCCCTATTAACCTGGACACCCTTCTGTTTCTGTATCATTTCATAGGTCATCTCCCCTCAGTGCTTACTCTGAAGCTTAAACCACATCTTAAACCTTAAAGGGATACTTCTCTTGAAAGTTAAAATGATGTTATTTTTCTGCAGAACACAATGGGTGAGTTGTGTCAAGTCCTTCAAAATCTTGTCAAGTCCTTCAATAGCTTTGTGTGAACCGCGGATCATCACTTCATGGAGGAATTTATTGAGAACATTTATGAATCGTTCATTCAGAAATTAGACATTGCATCTTCATCATGAACAGAGCTAGGGTGCCATTTGGAAGATTTCCCGATTCGAACACACAAATCATATTTTTTCAAAAGAAAACCTGACAGGTGTCACTCAGTTTCATTATTCGGAAAGAAACATTCAAAAATTCACCTTTTGTTTTTTTTGTCAAACAGAACTGAGTTCAAAATCATTTATAGGTGTACTACTCCTTTAAAAAGAATGTGTGTTTTTTGCGGTCTTCACCTCAGATAGCACTGCGTTCACAACCTAATCTAGATTCTCTCCAGTCGCAGGAGGTTAAAAATATCCAGAAACAGTATATTTAGCTACAGCAGCAACTCAGAGACAGCGTTTTTCACCGTGCAGTGAATTTGCATGACACAATTACATCAAGGTTTCTAAAATAGCAGGAAGAATGGCACGTGGGAGCTCAGAAGACTGCACCAAGTACACAAAGTGAGTCTGCATAAAGACTCCATCCAACACTTCTGTTACTATAGCAACCAAGTGCTGGAATTCTCAAACTAGGAACTGCCGTGCGTTGCCTCAAAAGGTTTCAGGTTGAGAAACCGTTTTTTTATTTAGTCCAAGTTCACCACCACCAGGTCAAGAGGTCCTATGCGGCTGACATTACAAATAGCTTCTGTAACAAACAAAGAAGTCATATGTTGAAAAAAATAAAATAACTAAATAAAATGTTGTGGTGGTCCGAAAGACTTATCTGCACACTCCTCCACTTCTTAAAGCTGCAATATCTTGCCAGGCGAAAAGTCATTTGCATACTGTAATGGTGTGCTTCAGTGTCAATAGTGGTAATGGGATTTGTAGAAACGTGGGCTACAAGCTTAGCCTGGGAAATAACCAAAGTGTCTAGAATATCAGAGCTGAGAGGGACTCTGAGAATATGTAAATGGATCTTAAAGGCTGTCCTACCTTAAAAACAAAAATCAGGTTTCGGCGATGCTGCTTGGTCAAAGAAGAGTTTTATTCATTTAAAATATATATATATATATATTATTCACATTAGACACACACACAAATCTGTGATCACTATTCATTCTAAACACATTATTCTACCTGTATATGATTCTTTTTTTCTGTGGAATACAAAAGAAGGTTTTTTTGGAAAATGTGGTTTTGTGTCCATACAATGGAAGTCAATAGGGGGCAATGTTGTTTGTTGCAGACGTTCTAAAATTTCTTCTTTCATTTTCTGCAGAAGAAATAAAGTCATACAGGTTTAAATGACATGCAGGTGAGAAAATTATTAAAGGTGTGGTAACGGAAGCAGTTTCTGCCAATCTTATTGAGTACCTGTAGAGTAGTACTGCGTTCTTTTCATATCTCTGAAAAGTCTTTAGTTTTCTCACATTTACAGAAGACGGATACAGCTGTACGATTGTTTCCGAAAAAGCCGAGCTCCCGTGGGAGTGTCGTGAGCGGAGCTAAAGACGAGTACATACAGCCTTTGCGTAACAGTCCGCCAGCTGTTGCATGGATGTAAATACTGCAAGAAGTTTTGTTGATGTTAAACAGCTAACCACAGTGTGATCGAGCCATACATACAGTATATGATCATGAATCGGACCCAGAGTCTGTAGTAGAACAAGAACCACAGCAACAACGACTACCACGGGATGACTCTAAATGCTACCTATTGTTATTTCTCATTAGCTTTGCCGCTATTTAGAAATTGTATAACTCACCATTCATATTGTGTAGTTGGGAGCACTTGCGAACCCATTGCCAACAAAACACAGACATCACTATGTCCGGTATCTTTTAGCTCCAGGACCACTCCATCTATCAGTTTCAAACGATCTCCAAATCCACATGGGCGTGTCTCATGCTTTTCCGGGAGAATTGTCCAATAAGGGACTAAGAAAATTTGTTACGAAGTGTATCGAGCACAGGAATACTACCTCATACGTCCAACTGGTTTTTTGACAAGTTGACTGTTTCAAGCATGAAAAGACGTTTAACATTGTAAATAATTCAGAATGCATGAAACCCTGTTGCACGGCCGGTTTAACACTTATTTTGGGAGGGGAACTATCGTTTATGTCAAAACTTTGAATGCTGTCTTGACAAAACCTTGACATTTCAATCTTGAAGTTATAAAGTTTGAACGTTTTACAAACAGATTAATAGCTCTGTTTAAATGGCTTTCATTTTAAATTCCAGGATAGAATAATAGGCTTTATTTATATCCGCTAATGTCATTACCTGTTGATTAAATTCTAAATAAATTCCACTTCCTTTCTTACCAAATCAAATTCCAGTTTAGCTTCTGGTTGGGTATGGATCAGGGGTGGTTCTAGGGTGAGTGGATATCCAGGGGTTAGCCCAGAGACATCCACATATGCTTTCGAATATACATTTCGTGTCAAAAAACTCTATCAAGGTATAATGAGTAAGAGAGGTTTAATCTGGTGAGACCATAGGCAATCCAGAGTGGCATTCAACAAGCATTCGTGCGGAAACCCAGTGTTAGCAGCCGTCACCGTGTTGTCGCCCGTCGGGACGGGACTGAGGGTATCTCTTTATTAGAATGACATAATCAGTACAAGCACAATGTGAGATGAACTGCCAGCCGTTTCATCGAGGAAAATTCTCCATGGGCCTTCTCTGGATTACAAACTCTCACCCAGCTCCAATGGGCTTCAAAGTGAATTCCAGATCTTTTTTTAGCTTTACCCATACCACGATATCAAGGCATCAGAGATTTGTCCGTAATATGAAGAAAGCCACAGTAGTAAAAATGTCCCAATATGTTAACATATGTTAATTTTAGCCATATTGGAATATGCAATGTCTCATTCTCATGCATTTGTCTTTGCATTATATTACCACATATATTTATATTAAAAGAACATCATAGTATGAAAGAAATGTGAGAACAAAATCTTTGGGACCACACCAACATCCATGACCGTTTAGAACATATTACATGAACCTGTTGACACATTGTCACACTTCACGAGCAATTGAAGAGAAGTGCATCGTTTTTTTACTTTTTAGTTATTGGTCTCCATCATCACAAGATTCTAAAGCATGAATAGATAAGCATATTTTATTCATCGCATTTTGTAGGGGAAAAAAAGCATCTTACACTCAAAAACCGATTTGTTTTTGTCATGGAACTAAAGCAGCTATTAAGACAGAAACGAATCCTCCAATCAGGTAACAAGCCTCAATTTGTTGGCATAAGTGCTTTTTGGCAGTGCTGGTTAAGGAGGCACTCAACAGCAATATCTGTAGTAGCCGAGAAAGCTCCTCACTCGTACAGAGACTCTCCAACATTCGAAGAAGAAGACGGACACTGGTGTGCATAACAAAATCCTCAAATAGACCCAGTCAAGATAACAGCGTCCCGGTAATGAACAACCCACAGCTGCAAACCTCTATTCAAACAGCCTCTGTGTCACACGCCAAAGCTTGTGATTAGATATGGTGAATCCCAAAGGTGGAAATCAACCCGCGTTGTGTCCACACAGAAGGGAAAATTGAGAAGTAGACAGTTAAGTCAAATAAAAGCCAGAGATTAAAGAAACTTTGGCAGTCAAGCGCAGATAATTGATTTATAATGTATTAGGTCCAGTAATGATCAGCAGTCATAGGAGACAGAGGGTTGGTTCCTATTACCACCTTGCGGTTTTGATCAGACGCCAATAGTTGATGTTGACAGCTACGCCCGCAGAGGCCCTTCCCTTAAATTGCGGCTGTCAATGTGCAAATAGACATTTCTTCTTAGCCCCTAAGCCAATTGGAAGGGCCATGCCTTGCATCCATTCATTATCACGCCAACGTGCCCTGCTGCAAAAAGCGCCTGTGCTTTTGCTTCTTTTAAGAAGCGCTGTAAAAAAAGATTTCAAACGTTATGTTGAGTGCTAAACAAGCAGACATTAAATATATATGTATTCCACAAACTTCAAGCAATGTCTACCATCATGAGACTAAAATACACTCCTAACCTTTATCCATCCACGAAAACACCAAACGTTAACCTTCATCTGCAGAATAAACCGCCAAACGTACGAAGAAGAGACCTCTTACAAACAAACAAGCCTTCCGGAACTCGCTCTGATTCAGGGGGACTGTCTGCCTGTTCACTATGATGTATGAGTCAATGGCTAATATGTAAAGTGCTATTAATCTCTTTTTGTTCAGTCTGGAAAGGTCAGCATTTGCAAAGACAAGTCTGCAGACAGTAGATGTGTCGCATTTGGAACAAAAGGTTGAACCAAAGGCAGCGTTTCGCTCTTAAACAGATATGGCCTCAACCATCTGTCAGTACATCAGTACATGATTAGATCACAGCCTCAGATCTTAACAGCAGTGGAACTGTGATATTTGACTTCATACAACGGTTAGATGCGCTTCTTGAATCTGATTGGACGAAACAATGCGAACAGGACTGGGGAACTTTACTATTTTGCATCAATCTGCTACAGTAACTGTTGATACTATAGCACCATCAGACAAGATAGACAAGATACAGTCATTAAATTAAACCGAGCAATGTATTTTTATGCAGATATAATTCAAATACTGCATGGCTTCTATCATCATACACAGTTAAATGAAACGTTTCAACAAGTAAATTATCACCACATCACATGCTTAAAATGTCAACATCTTTAATTCAAGCAGTGCAACATGCCGTTTCATTACCATTCCAGAAACCAATCACCTGAGCGGTGAGCTCAGTAGATAGGGTTTGTTTTCAATATGGGGGACTTTGCTTGTCATTAATAATTAAGAAATCATAACCTCAATATCTGATATGATATCGAGCTGATATTAAGGGCTTAACCTCACAGAACAAAATAATATGGCGGGTTACATTTCATAAATAATGAATCAGCCCAAGACCATGTGGCTTAGGCTTTATGGATCCAATAATGCGTTCAATCCAACTACAATAAGATTAAACACAAACAGAAAAGGAATACACAATATCAGCACACGCATATAAAAAAGGTTACTCACCTTGTACCAAACGATCTCTCGCAATCTTCCATCCGTCTTAAAGTTGCACTTTAAAGTCACTGTCTCCCCCACAACAACAGGAAGCAATGGCTCTATTGTTACGGTCAAATATCCTGCAGAGGCAAAATGAGACATTTACATTTTAGCCATTTGGCAGACGCTTTTATCCAAAGCGACTTGCATAGCATTATCCTATACATTTTACATAGGTATCTGCAATCGCCTGGGATCGAACCCACAACCGTGCGTTGTTAACGCAAAGCTCTTACCACTTAGAGCATTAATACAACCATGTTTCCAGACATTTGGAAAGAGGTAAAGTGCCAAAGTGTGGTAGTTTAGCTACAGGCTGAAGGCCCAACATATACTGTATCAAAAGTCCAATGTGTAGCTGCTGCAGTGCTTTGAAAGGGAGAATGGAGGGGGAGAGTTAGCCGTTGCAATTTGCAAACTCACCTCTAGATGCAGCTACATTTAATACACTGGACCTTTACAAAAAAGGAAATACTCATTCATATTGTCCTTACTAATGGCACAATTTACTGGAAATAAACAATGTTTATTAATTACCGAAGTTATCCGCCTACTTAAAAAACTGCTAGGAAAATGCAACTACCACTTTGAAATGAATAAACCATGTTTGTTTTGATGAATCCGAAGTCTACAAAACATAACTCACACAAGTCAAGCTCTATGATCTCGCATACAACAATTATTGCAGCACAGCAAGTATTTATCATCATATCACTTTTATTTTCAACATCTGAAATGTGACGAGCACCACAGTGAAAATAATTTCATATTAAACTTTGTGGAGTTTATTTGCCCTGTGAAATAGGAAGTAAACGTAATGTTATTTATGTGTATGTGCATGTAATATAATTTATGTCTCTGAAATCCAAATCTTTTGTCTTGGGGGCAAAGAACATGCAGTTGAGTAAGAATGAATTGCGCCCCCTTTTGGCTCTCTTTACTTGCATGCACTGTCTGCATTGTTTTAGTGTCCAATTCGCTTACAAAATAGCATCCAAAAATGCTCAATGCAATTTATTCAGAGCAATTTCTGATCTTGCAAGCTGGTTCTTGGGTGTTGGTACCTAAATTATCATCTGTTTACAATTCATTAGATTAGCAACATGTACTATAGTGACTTACCTGTTTGCTACTGTCAACTAGAGTCTTGTTAATTAAAAAACACTTTCAAATTGAATAATTTGTTATTTAGTCTGCTCCAGTGAAGCACAATATACAAGTAAACAAGACTAAACAAAAATGCTACAAAAAGGGATCTAGAGTAACTAAATACCTCAAGTTATTTAGTGTTTCCTGTCAAATTTAATTCACAATGTTTTAGCAGGGCCATATTCTCAAGCTTACATCTTCCTACCAGAACGCAGCACACACATAGACACGCACATACACAGTGAAAGAACGTTCTTTTGCTTCATTAATTACACTTAAGCCATGGACACTTTCCCATCTGTTTGATTTAGTCTCCAAGTCAGGTTGGCTATGGCCACCCCACAAATACACCGACGCGTAAGCTGACTCCCATTAGCCATAACAGACAACAAACCGTAGCACACAAACAGGCAGTGACTTCATATAAATGCTTTAGATGACCTACATTTCATCACAACACGGTTTGGATTTTCACAAATACATTGGATTTGGTGAAAATTGGATTTCTTCCAGCATGCACTGCCATCTTGCATTTATATTCTAATGAAGTTTATGACAAATTTCATTTAGTTACAATCATATTTTCTTCGCAAACAAATGACACTCGAACTGAATGCCTCATTCACAAATGCAGATCTCTGGATAATTCCTGATCAACAAAGTACCCTGAGCTCCTGTTTCATCAAGCTAACGAGTCTTATTACAAAGTTGATCACATTTCCGACACACTAAAAAGCTCATTTATCAAAACGTTGAGATGCAGACACTGATGACAAATGGAAGAGATCCTGCCTCTTAAGGATAAAGATGGGAATGTCCTGCTCGAGTGAGCACTCTCTCTATCTGCCTAGCAGGTGGCCTGGATTCTACTGACTGCACAGTCTATCCATCTAACTAGTCAATACTGCTCTTACCACAGACAGCGAAAGAGAAGCCAGACAGTTTTGGGAGAACATCAATGAGCGAGAACTTTATTCGCTTACTTATTTTGCGATATTGTTCCGAATGCATTCCACCCCCATTAAAGCAAACGGCAACTGTGGATGTTTCATGTTCTCCTGTAACACCACTTCACAAGGAGATATTCAATCTTACATCCCAATGCATGCTGGGAAATTAAAGCACCACGTAGTGGGGGACAAATTAAAATAAAACTCCTTAGCACTCCCTGCCAATCTGCTCATTTACCTTAAGAGATAAAATGTTTAATTGAAGACTATAGACTAGAGCAGATTTATTGAGTTTTGATGAGAAATTAGAAACATGGGGTTTTAAAGCTCCTTGGGGTAGTTTCTCATTACCATGAGAATGAAATAGATCTATAACACACAAATCTGTATTCAATGCAACCTGACATGTACAGCTCTAACATGCTGTTTCAGAGTAAAATATCATCATTCCATTACATTTACATTTGTGTAGCACACTCAAGCATAGGTGTTGCTATGGTTTAAGCAGTACAATGTGGTGCAGGCAGAGGCAAGGTCATGGGCTTATCCCTCAGAGAACACATATAGTTTAAAAGACGCATAGATGCACTTTAAGTCACATTGAATAAAATCATCTGTCCAATGCATAACCATACATGCACAGTAAATGTAAAGTTTCAGCACCACGGACAGTTGCCCACATAATTCATTCCCTCACCAAGCTTTCAGACCAATGCACATCGCTTCTTCAATCTATTCAATGCTTTTAAGCATGTCTCAATGAATTTCACATTGTGCCCAAAGCAGCCATTGTTGTCAAGTGCTATCGAGAGTGAGAACATGTGCGTCACTGTCAAATCCTTACGCTTCAGAACATTCTTAAGAGCGTCATATCACGCCACAGTCCAATTGTGTTTTTCAATGACGTGTCCATCTAGAGGTCTTAATTAGCTCTTGCCAGCAAAACAGCTCAATGCATTCGCGTTATCTCTGTGTCAACCTGACAGAATTGACTTGGCAATTCTTTACATTTATCTCAGTGGAAGACAGACTGGCTCGCTCCAAAACTCGAGGGAAATAAGGGCAGGAGGATAAGAACAAATTCCTGCAGATTTGCGACCTCACTTAGTTTCAAAATTCCCAAACTGTGATGGAGGCTGAACCCTAGCAAATCACTTTCTCCTAAACTTTGCTGGGCCTTTGGCTTCTTAAAATTGAATCATTTTCTTGGGCCCCAAAGCAGGCTGGAGTCCGGACTGCTGGAAAGGAACTGTATGAATACAGCTAAAATGGAACATTTGAGGGCTCTATTTTAAATGTGCTAATGAGAACCAAAATGGCTAGAATTGTGTCTTAAAATTCCCAAAGCATAATTTAACATCGCAACTTTGTTATCTGTGAAAAGTTCAGTACGTCTGGTAAACCAAAGTCAAAAAAGGTCCTGCAAATTTCTTCACTGCGACAATTTAAACAAGCTTTTACTTTGTTGCAGAATAAGTGGCGATTCGAGCCTTGTGAAACTAATATAAAGAGCAGAACTGCACCTCCGAATCGCTTTATTTTTGACAAAATGACCCCATATGAATAAGCCGAGAGTACACATTTGGGGCTTTACTAAAAAACATTAAAAACTACTAACTATAAAGTCCTTAAAGTTGAGCATTGTGCTGCCCATTCATAATCTTATGATGTACACTAGCCTGATTTGACACAATGGAGTGGTCTGCCAATTCTATTCTAGCCACACCTCGACGTGCTGGTTAAAGAATCTTAATTTAATCATCACGCTCGAGGGATCTTTATGCCGGAAGAGATTTGAATGGATAAGCCTCAAGAGCTACAGGTCATTAAAAGGAGCCGAAGCGCTCGCATAAAATCCCTTCCACTTAGCACTCATTCGGTACGTCTATAAAAAGCGTTGAAAGGCTACATCTGGTGAAATTAGTGCGAGAAAAGAACATGTTCATCTGTGGAATTTTTTAAATGTCAAATGATGTAAGGTAAGAATAAGCAACATAAAAACTTTGAAAATCAGCACTTATATAAAGGACAACAGATTGGAACGTTTTAATCACAATGACAATATACATAATAAATCTTTTTTTTGTCAAAATCAACTTGGGCCTGTCATTAATCACTGAATAGTGCTCGTTCATGAATATATTCTACACTTGTTAGCACCTTAATCATTTCCTTGCAGGTCAACATTTTAACCACTTAAAACAGTGCTCACAGAATGAATTAAACATTGTAAATGAGAATCACTGATGCTAAAAGCACAAGAAAAATCACTTTCTCCCTTTTTTCCTGTATTGTTAATTGCATTTCTTTTGAATTTTAAATATGACATGGTTTAAAAGAAGTACTTAGTTTGCTTCTGTATTCGCTCTTTAGTGAGCGGTTATGCATGCCTTTGTGTTTGCATGCTAAATATGGGTGAAAAAGGGTATGAGCAGGACAGTGTGATATTGCGTGTGACTTACTGATATGGAAAGAGCTGTGAGCAGTGGATTTTAAAACAGCTTATTACATGGACTCTGCACACGGGCCAGAGCGGTACATATTTCTACACTTTCAACTAATGTCCAAGCCAGAGTGACTACTACAGTAAATGTTCCCCTATTCATAAACCTCTAGCAGAAATAACACCCAGCAAAACAAAATCTTAAATGTGTCATGTGGCGCGAATACGTGTTTTTCTGTGTCTTTGGTGTGTTATAAGTTGCCCATGCATGTATTAGACACGTAAAATTTAAAAAATTAAAGTGTTTGAACAAAAGATGCGTTCTATCTAAAAGCGAATGCTCACCTAGACCTGCCTGAAACGCCTTGTGTAACCACACCCCCACAAAACTACGTCAGTTTGTGGTATGATTTGACTAAGACCGCCCAAATCTATACGCAAGTAAGGTGGAATAACTGTCAGTACAATTGCTTTGAAACCTGATGTTCCAAATATGGTAGGAGACGTTGCATTTCCTTCACACGCTTGCAGTTTTTGACCAAACCAATCACTGCGTACAGGTTAACTGGCCAATCATAGCATACCTCCCTTTTCAGAATGATGAGTTTAGAAAAAAAAGCATGAGGCAGGGAAAAGAGGAGATACAAACCTACGTGTACATGTACGGTATGTGAAAAATACAGCCTTTTTTAACTATAAATTGTGTATACACATTGAATTACATCTAAAACAAATGATAATATTCGTTTTTACCGTGTCATGTGACCCTTTGATGATGAATCTGCCACAACAGTACATTCACCACATTGGAAAGTATTTTGAGGGACCCACAAATTTTCCAACACCGTGCCCGTGGGAGATGGGTCAGGCTCGGGTAAACTCCGAAGCTGGCGCTAACCCTAGCTTAAGGAAAGACCACGGCTGGATTGCCCAATTACATGGAGTGATGAGGACGGGGTCGGCCTATAACTTCACTTCGCTATTGACGTAACCGCTAACAACACGGCAGTTCAATTTCTACTTGGCTGCTACATGTTACATCATGCGCGTCAGCCTACGACTTAACTGTAATTTAATCAACCTCAAAACGCCATCCAGCAGAAACACCATCAGTCATTCCTGAGCCAGAGACTGAGTCACGAATTTTCCTCAATATGATTTGTGTTCGTATTTGCCACGGTCATGTAAAGTAATAATCCGGGCCCATTACAAGTTGAACTCAATCTTTTTTGGTTGTGCATACTGTACATGGCAATAAGCAATGCCTATATGAACATTGCCTGACCTTATTGACTTTAATTGTAAATATACTGTAACCACTGTGAAATATCTAACTATTCAATATAAAAATGTTGGTTCACCCTCATGTCATTCCAAAACTGTATGACTTTCTTTCTTCTGCAGAACACAAAAGAAGATATTTTAAAGAATGTTGGTAATTATTCCTGTCACATACCTGTAACATCTCTCAAACCATGTTCACATCATCAGAGAGGTTATACTGTACCATCACACCTGCTTTGCAGGAGATTGGAAATCAGCTCTAACACACTCGACTCCTCCCGTATCCCTTCACATCTGGGTCTTCCCAATGCTCACAGAGCATCAATCCTTCTGATGTCAACAAACTGTAAATAGCCCTAACCAGCAAAACTCACATCAGATAACTGTCTGCTGCCAATCTGAGAGCGTGTTCCCATGGGCTCCGGCGTTCCGCTTGTCAATGTGAATTTGAGGGACAGATACAATAATCAAAGTGTAAATAAAACAAACCAGCGGAAATGTAATCAGCTGTTGATGGTCACAACCATGAACGCTTTCAGAGTGCCGGTAATGTTCTAAATGTTGTAAAAAAAATCTGAATAGATGAATCACACCAAAACATATTTGAAGGTTTGTCATTTTTGTGGCTCTTAAGGCAATGCTCGAATATTAAAAAAAAATTCATATAGCTGCTGTCCTTCTGAAACCTTATATCTCCAAAATCATAAATCATTGTTATTAATCACCCTTTATGATTGTCACTGGGTTTAGCAAATTTCTAACTAATACAAAGTATAGAATAGTGCTTGTCAACTTTGACAGCCCAGTATTAAATAATTTAAAAAAGGAAAGTGTTTTTTTCTATTTACTGAAAAATATTGAATTTGGACATCCAAGGCTTCGGAAGGACAGCGACGATGTGTTATTATCAACACAATTTTAATGCTTATAATTTGAGTATCACGGTTATTGACAATACCAGTATATTGTGACACCCCTAGTTTTGAGTTCTCAAAGTTAAAGTTTATTTTTATAAAACTACATTCAGCAGGCCGAGTAACTGAATGACCACACCGAGAGAGACCAAGACAGTGTCATTTTAGAAGCTATTATTAGGGTGCCAGGCCCAGTAACAGGTAGCCAGAAAATACTATTACAATATAAACCCAGCACAGCTGGACTACTACACCTGCTCATGTGTTGAATCTAAATCCTCTGAACAAGCCTCCGGTATATACCATCACTCCAGCGTGCTGCAGCATACTGTAGTATTGATCCTCCCAGTAGCATAAGCCGGCGCCGAAAGGAAACCAGACAGACCTGTTTATAGCCTTCGAGCTCTCCATCTGCTCCAAACCTTCCACCGCAACTTGGGTCGGAGTTTTTGCCAGGCCGGATATTGCTGCTAAATGTCAGCAAGACATCTCCTCTGTGCACCTAACATTTATAAATGCAGTTCTTTTATCGCCTGGCATGTCAGTGTTAAAATTGTGCCTTAAATGTCTGGAGGGATGGAGCTCGGTTCTGCTACGTTTCATGAAAAACGCATCACCAGCATTAAGTTTACAAATTAAAAAATACACATACTGCTTAAGGACAGCTTCAGCAAGTCGTTGACATCTGAAGACATGTCTAGCACAGCGTTCTGCGTGCAGCAAAACGCTGATCGTACGAGCGGTAAAATTATTCTGAAATGAACCGGAACCGAGTTGAGTAATTTAAAAAGTTAAGCAGGGAGTCGAGGCCAGTGAATGTCACAGTAATTGGCTGGTATTAACCGGTTGTAAAAGCAAGCGAGTCCTCTGCGCATCTTAATCCATCAGTCTCACCATTAAAATAACATCTAATGAGAGTTTGCAAAGCGCCCTTTCTGCCATTTATTACAGTAATCCGCTAAAGGCACAACAAGAAATCTAAACACAACTGGAGAGGTGGACCGGGCCGCTTTGCACTATGGGTAATTCTTAGGTGTGATTAATAGTAATGGCTTTCCTAGCATCAATGGCAAAACTAATGTCTTTAGGAGGAGACGAATGGCTGACTTTGTGTTCTACAAGCGTTCTTTTCCGCTACATCATAAGTGGGATAAACAGCTCCTGATTTGTGGTGCCATAGACATTTTGAAGTACTTTCAGGGTACCTCACAGGAAAAAAGGGGTGGAACGAAGCAACTCTGCTGTTTCTCAGGGGGAAAGAGGAGATGAAATGTGTGTTTATGCTGAGGAAGCATCTCTTAACAACAAAGCCTTGAGAAACATTTCGCATGGCCACATGGCCCTTTAAGCTCAGACATGTTGTTCTAAAGAAGATTTAGAGACGTTCCTCGCTGAGTGTGTTTTAGAAGGAACCAAGACTGCAGTCGAATTCAAGAAATACTGTTGGTTTGAGATAGAACCGGTTGAGATAGAACCGGTTGAGATAAAATTGGCTGAGATAGAATCGGTTGATAAAAAGATAAAGAGAGATAATATTTACACATAGAAATAAAACAATGTTTTGGAAATTTGGAAAAAATATAAACTGTCTAAAATAATGATATTGCAAAACGATACATTTGTGAAAGAAAAAACAATCCGCATGTTCAGCAGCTTTTTCAATCGAAATATAGATTGAGCCATTTTACATACATGAGCCTCTTTACATTATTCAAGAATAGGAGATAATTGTTCTCGCTCTGCAATTCAAACCCTAGAAAAGGAGCAGCTGATACTGTAAATATTTCTTGATTGCCTCTTGTTCTGTTGCTGGTTTGGCAAGAACAAGGAAAGAGCTTAAAAGAAACTTTACAAACACACACCTTCCGGCACAAGGACACGACCAGCAAATGAGCTTCTAATTGCTCTACGAGTTACTTTGGTAAAGTTTTTGGAGAGAATTGTTTTTTTTTCTCTTATTGGGTAATAATGGGTATTTTTCTACAATGATTCAAGAGACTAGCAATTATACATAGCCACTAAACTTAATTAAGTGATTATAGTCGCTCAACAAATGCAATTCTCTTTAATCAAGATTGTTGATAATGATAACCACCATCTCTGTGGTTCTTGGCAATAACGAAAAATTCAAGACCAATATTTACAGTTTTTCAGGTCATTACTCATTAAAACGACTTGATCAAATCAATGATTGACGCTACAGGTCAAGGCAGATGATGTACTAGCATCTCGATTGCATTAAATGCAGTGCTGCACTGTAGATTCTAACTCAAGCTGTTCTTCACATGAAAGAGTTTAACTAACAAACAAATCCAAGCATCATTTTTAAATCTATGAGATTTCAGACACCCACACAATCTACATTTATTACTGCACTTCAGACTGAACAGTTCTGTTTAACAACCAATTACAGAGCCAGAACAAAAATGTGCAATCAACCCAAGCTTATTTTAGATTCTATTTAAATGTTGTTCTACTTAAATTGTGTCTAAGATAATTTCACATGCTGGGCGGTATAACCAAAAATTTATATAATAGTTTTTTACCGGTTTCCCGGTACATATTCTTTAAACCCAATTTTCTACGCATTGAGAGAAGAAATACTGCAGTTGATTGACTTAAAAGGCTTTTTTAAACTGTCATCGTGACAGTATGCCTTAAAATACCTGCAAAGTTTAGACTTCTTTAACAACTGAATAGCATGTAAAGGTAACTTGCAGACATACTATTTTAGCAAATAAATAGAGAACAGGGCTCGAAAGTAGCTTTTTTCCTTGGTAGCACTTGTCCTCTCAACTTCAAGAGTTACCCTGAAAATGAATTGGGACCAGGATCTGTCTGAGTAGTAACCATTTAAACATGCATATGATGTCTGTTGTGTTTTACTTTCCTAAGAGTCATTTTCAAAACATGATTTTTCATTTAAGTGTGAGGAACTACATAATGTGGGTGTTAAGTCAGTAAAGCCACATACAAGTATCATAAACATAGTTTATTATGCATTTCAAGTATTCTGGAGCCATATAGTAATGTTGGCTCACAATCTTAAATACAAATTAACGCATAAAAAAATCCCAATGGTTCTCAATTCTATTACCAACCTAGTAGTTTCAAATCTGTTCAAATCTTTGGCAGCCCCACCAGCCAGTTACAACACCTTAGCGTCCATGTTTCCAGAAAATCTCATGTTTGACAAAAACTGGCAACCTGCGGCCTTAGCAGCAACGATGTGGCCGATGGTTCAGACCTCTGCTGAACAGGCTTCATTTAAGAGTTTAATATGAAGTGAGAGGGAACCGTGCGCATTACAAGCGGATTTGTGAATGATGAACGCTTAAAAAGATGATCTGCCTCCTGGAGCTGGGACTGAGTTTATCACGAAGTTGCTAAGAGATGATGCATGTTCAATCAAAATGATTTACTGTTTAATGACACGTTCGAGCACAGAAAGCGTTGGGCTTTGGGATGCATGACACATCCGTAATCTACCTCCTGCCCATGCAGCACAGAATAGACAGCAATCAGGAGCCTGTATCAGCTGCTTCTAGACTCAAGGGTTTTAATTGCTCTGGGATGTCGACATTATCTCTCATAGTCTGGCAATTGGAGTGTTGAGTCTGATGAAAGGGGGTGTGTGTGGCCGAGTGTGACCAGATGATCTGGTACAGACTTTCCAGAGACAGCTGGTCGGAAGAGGTTTATGTGGAATGTGCAATGAAGATATACTTTTTAAATTCTTTAGTCATTAATGTGCCACTGCACAGAAAAAAACGTCAGAAAATGCTGTATTCTGTTGTTTTAAACAAACTTGATTCTAAAACACTGATGTACCCACAAATACGTCCCATGATGCTTTGCACTAATTAAAGTATGGGTGCTACTTTGGGAAAACCGCAGATAATCAGCAATAATGAAAATGCAAGCAATAATGAACATGAAAATCAGGCAAACACAGACTCTACTGTAAAACAAGATTATTCTGCCTTTGTCGTGAAAAATAGATGAAAACATAAATAATTGGTCACAAATTACCGATAGCACACATGCGCAAGCACAGTTACTTGTGTAAATACTGTACTGCCTATTGTTTGGATTTATAATAGGGAAGACTGGGACAAGTTGTCACACTATTTTACTTTACACATTCTGAGCACTACTTCTTGATTTTTCCATATATATTTTAAGCTGTGAAAAGATGTACAAATGTGTCCACACGTTCCTGAAGAAATCACGTTTTTGTATTCTGGGTTGCAATGTTAAAAATGCCCATAAAAACCTGGACTAGCAGTAAGGGTACTGTATGTTTTCCTATTTACCATTCATCATTTAGCAGACACTTTTCAAGGCGACTTAGCAATGCTGAAGAATTCAAACATAAGTGATAAATCACATGGACTCACTCAAAAGTATAAGCAGTGCCGCAGTACCAAAAACAATACGGCGAAACAGCAGAGAAAGAGTGCACCTTACAATCTTACGGTACTTTAAATAATAAAGGATAGAAGCTTTGAAGGCTAATTCACACTAAGTTTGTGGCATCAGTGTAAACTGTTGCTGTTTTTGGATGTTGGTGTTTGTTGGATCAGAGTGAATTATGTGTGATGAATGTGATAATAAAGCGATTGTGTTCACAGTGTAGCTCATGTCCAAAATCGGCGGATTGCATACTTTATAGTACGTGAAACAATTAGTATGTATAATGAGGAAACATTAGTATGAAAAAGATTTGGCGTGAAATACCAGGATGGTCTACTGGTTCCGCCGAGATTTCTCAATGGATGAACACAATTTGTTGTTGGAGTTTCTCACATTTAACAATAGCTCAGTATATTATCATTTTACTCAGGCTATAAAATATAGTTGATATTTTTATTCACAATACAGAACCATAGCCAACAACACTCAGATAAGAAAATGGTTCTTTTCTAAAAAAAAAGACTTGTTCTTTCTATCTTTATCTTTCTCCCGCATTCTGTCTCCCTTACATAATCCCTAAATCCAGCTGTCTTTCTGTTTTTGTTGTAAGTCACAGGCAGGCAGGATTCGGCGCCTGTATTCATAGTCAGCCAAACAGCGCATTGTAAACATGCCGTAATACTTAGACAACAATTCTACTGCTGTTCCAGGTTCTTCCTTTTTTATTCCCCACATAATGCAAGTTGAACGTAAATATAGTTCTTGGCTGCGCCAAGGTCCAAAAAGAGGGGTAGTCAGCATGTTCATGTGCTGTTAATTTAGAGTTAGTAGGCGCAAGTGACATGTGAGGAGTATTGCCTCATATATTTATTCACGAGTTCGCCCTCGCTAATAAACAGCTCCTTGTTGGGATAGATGGTAAAGCATGGGAATGAAGGTTATGCGTATTTGGCGTGTTGTGCAGGGAGTGGGCTCCGAGCCCGCCGGATCTATCCGAACCCGGAGCACTCTACCCTGCTCAGAGCAAGTGCTCCGGGCTCGGAACCGGCTCGAGCCCAGAACACACCCCCCCGGGGGTCCTGCGGGACTTTAGAAAAATGAGAGGAGCTGGGGTGGAGGAGGGATGCTTATCTGACAAGATGCAACAGGTAAGATTGTTTGTCTATTTATGATAGAGCTTGCAGGAGCTGATAGGGTAGATACGGTGATTGCTGATGGTGAACCAGCCTAGATCATTAAGTAGAGATTACGTGCTCGGCTGATAGGTGATTGCTGATGGTGAACCAGCCTAGATAATTAAGTAGAGATAGCGTGCTCGGCTGATAGGTGATTACTGCTGATGGAACATCGGGCTGATTTATATGCTTAGGTTCCTCCCGAACTTTGTTAATAAAACATCATTTCACGAGTTCGCCCTCGCTAATAAACAGCTCCTTGTTGGGATAGATGGTAAAGCATGGGAATGAAGGTTATGCGTATTTGGCGTGTTGTGCAGGGAGTGGGCTCCGAGCCCGCCGGATCTATCCGAACCCGGAGCACTCTACCCTGCTCAGAGCAAGTGCTCCGGGCTCGGAACCGGCTCGAGCCCAGAACACACCCCCCAAATGCAAATAAAGCTGGACAACCGCCGAAGTACACATACACCCCCCCCAAAAATGCCATGCTGTGCGTTACGGAGGTACAACCTGAAATTTAATAAACGAAAGGATGAGGGCCTGTTAGGGCTATCGCTGCTGCGATACTGGCCTCATGGCTAGTAGTGTCTGCTGCTACAGAGCTTTGTTGGAAGCTCGGGCCCCTGCGGGGGCAGTTGCTGCTGTGATACTAACCTCATTGCTAGTAGTGTCTGCTGCTAAAGAGCGCTTGTTGGAAGCTCGGGCCCCTGCGGGGGCAGTTGCTGCTGTGATACTAACCTCATTTCTAGTAGTGTCTGCTGCTACAGAGCACTTGTTGGAAGCTCGGGCCCCTGCGGGGGCAGTTGCTGCTGTGATACAAACCTCATTGCTAGTAGTGTCTGCTGCTACAGAGCACTTGTTGGAAGCTCGGGCCCCTGCGGGGGCAGTTGCTGCTGTGATACTAACCTCATTGCTAGTAGTGTCTGCTGCTACAGAGCACTTGTTGAAAGCTCGGGCCCCTGCGGGGGCGGTCGACCCTTGTGCGACCAATGCGCTTGCGTGACCAATGCACGAGTGTGACTGGGAACCCTTGTGCGACCAATGCGCGTTGCGTGACCAATGCACGAGTGTGACCCTTGTGCGACCAATGCGCGTTTCGTGACCAATGCACGAGTGTGACCCTTGTGCGACCAATGCGCGTTGCGTGACCAATGCACGAGTGTGACCCTTGTGCGACCAATGCGCGTTTCGTGACCAATGCACGAGTGTGACCCTTGTGCGACCAATGCGCGTTTCGTGACCAATGCACGAGTGTGACCCTTGTGCGACCAATGCGCGTTTCGTGACCAATGCACGAGTGTGACCCTTGTGCGACCAATGCGCGTTTCGTGACCAATGCACGAGTGTGACCCTTGTGCGACCAATGCGCGTTTCGTGACCAATGCACGAGTGTGACCCTTGTGCGACCAATGCGCGTTTCGTGACCAATGCACGAGTGTGACCCTTGTGCGACCAATGCGCGTTGCGTGACCAATGCACGAGTGTGACCCTTGTGCGACCAATGCGCGTTTCGTGACCAATGCACGAGTGTGACCCTTGTGCGACCAATGCGCGTTGCGTGACCAATGCACGAGTGTGACCCTTGTGCGACCAATGCGCGTTTCGTGACCAATGCACGAGTGTGACCCTTGTGCGACCAATGCGCGTTGCGTGACCAATGCACGAGTGCTGCGGGGGCGGTCGCTGCTGCGATACTGGCTTCATTGCTGGTGGTGCCTGCTGCTACAGACCACTTGTTGGAAGCTCGGGCCCCTGCGGGGGCGGTCGCTGCTGCGATACTGGCTTCATTGCTGGTGGTGCCTGCTGCTACAGAGCACTTGTTGGAAGCTCGGGCCCCTGCGGGGGCGGTCGCTGCTGCGATACTGGCTTCATTGCTGGTGGTGCCTGCTGCTACAGAACACTTGTTGGAAGCTCGGGCCCCTGCGGGGGCGGTCGCTGCTGCGATACTGGCTTCATTGCTGGTGGTTCCTGCTGCTACAGAACACTTGTTGGAAGCTCGGGCCCCTGCGGGGGCGGTCGCTGCTGCGATACTGGCTTCATTGCTGGTGGTGCCTGCTGCTACAGAGCACTTGTTGGAAGCTCGGGCCCCTGCGGGGGCGGTCGCTGCTGCGATACTGGCTTCATTGCTGGTGGTGCCTGCTGCTACAGAACACTTGTTGGAAGCTCGGGCCCCTGCGGGGGCGGTCGCTGCTGCGATACTGGCTTCATTGCTGGTGGTGCCTGCTGCTACAGAGCACTTGTTGGAAGCTCGGGCCCCTGCGGGGGCGGTCGCTGCTGCGATACTGGCTTCATTGATGGTGGTGCCTGCTGCTACAGAGCACTTGTTGGAAGCTCGGGCCCCTGCGGGGGCGGTCGCTGCTGCGATACTGGCTTCATTGCTGGTGGTGCCTGCTGCTACAGAACACTTGTTGGAAGCTCGGGCCCCTGCGGGGGCGGTCGCTGCTGCGATACTGGCTTCATTGCTGGTGGTTCCTGCTGCTACAGACCACTTGTTGGAAGCTCGGGCCCCTGCGGGGGCGGTCGCTGCTGCGATACTGGCTTCATTGCTGGTGGTTCCTGCTGCTACAGACCACTTGTTGGAAGCTCGGGCCCCTGCGGGGGCGGTCGCTGCTGCGATACTGGCTTCATTGCTGGTGGTGCCTACTGCTACGGAGCACTTGTTGGAGGCTAGGACCCCTGCGGGGCCGGTTGGGCGAGTGGTGCAGTCTTCGAGACTTTGAGAACAACGTCGTGAGATGGAAGCGCTGGCTGCCTTGTTAACAAACTGTATTGTGGTGCCGCCTTCAGCAAAGAAGACTGGCTCAGCCGAGCCCCAGATGTGAGAACCATCTCCTCCGAAGGTGTTCCCGGGTGTCAAAGCTGGACAACTGGTAACTTGTGAATGCGACGCCTGCTTGAGTCGATTGGTCCGAAGGTGATGCGATCTTCAAGGAATCATGAGTCAAAGTGGCTGAGGTTTGAACTAACATCCGAGACTATCAGATGATACGGGCAAGGAGTGTTTGCTGGGCTTCCCTGAGGAGCGACAAGTCTGTCCGGATGTAGCTTCTAAAAGCCTCTGATGACCAACGGCCTAGGGCTTGGATCTGCGGCTGGGATAGGCCCTTTTGGGCGGCTGTGGTAGCTGCGCCTATGCGGAAGGAGTGACCGGAAAAGTTGTCTGCTGGGATGCCAGATTGGAGCAGGACGGCTTTGAGGTGCTTCTGAAACCAGAAGCGTGAGGCCGGGCGATTAGAGTCGTCGACGAAGAGGGGATCCGATAAGGCCGCTGACCGGGGTTGTCTGTAGCGAAGGTAGGCTAGGAGGGTTCGATATGGCTGAATCGGTGAATTGATGTTGAACACGTAGACGAAATGACCTCTCCTGGTCTGGTCAGTCTTACTTTGCTTAATCGAGTAAGAAATCGTCTCCGAATCCAGCACCTGGAGGTCATTCATGGTGGGGTGAACTGAAGGGTCGAATTTGGATGTGGTGGTGATCTCTGAGCATCGTAGAAAGCCGAAGAACGCCAATGTGAACATGGCGTCAAGTGTGCGGGCAACATGTGTGGAGTTATATCCCTTGCGGAGGGTGGAGATGCATTTGGTGAGAATCTCCAAGGTAATGGGCCTCCTAGCGTCCTGACGGGCGGGTTGGGATCTTCGTATGCCTTGGATAACCATTGATGTTTGGGAGCTTGCTATGGCCGGTGACGGGGAGTTGAAAATCAATTTATGGAAGAACTGGAGTCCGCTGAGGTAACCTCTGATGGAGCTGGCCTGAAGGTTTTTTGCGGTGTTGAGAAATGAGATGTATGAGGTAATTGTGAGGAGAGAAAATTCTGGGAAGGGAATGCTGAAAGCCTGGTGAAATGATCTGAAGCTTCTCCACGCCGTGAGGTATGATTGCAGGGTCCTGGGGGAAACTGCCTTAGTTATGGAATTGAGAGAGGCATCGAGAAGCGTTTGCAGTGGGTGATTCACTGGAAGATCAACTCCGGATAAGGTTGTACAGGAATAGGCCTGGGGTCCGCTTCGAGCGCCAGCAGCCTGGACTTCTGCCAAAATCTGCGCTCTGATGTTGCTGGAGACTGGTGGAGGTTCCATCACATGCACGTGTGGAGGCGCTGGCATCGCAGCGGCTGTGGCCAATGAAAACGTGGGGCGTGCCTGTTGAAGAGAGAGAATGGCAGTCGTTTGCGCGTTGTGCGGCGACAAGCTCGTGCTAGCGTTGGCAGCGGCGCCGGAGATATGAGGCCCAGGGACTGAGGCCTGTGACTCTAACGGAGGCAGCCTCACCCCAGAAATCAATTCCGGCGCCGCGGGCCAAGATCCAGGGGCGGGAAAAGCGAATCTAATGGCGGCCGCTTGTGCGTCTAACAGAGATAGGCTCGGGGTAGCGGTGGTAGCGGTGTCAAGGAATTGTGGTACGGAGACCAGCGCTTGTGTCCCCAGCGGAGGCAGCCTCGCACTGGGGAGCCAAGAGCCCGGGGCGGGCAAGGCGAATCTAATGGCGTCCGCTTGTGCATCTAACGGAGACATGCTCGCGCTAGCGGCGGAAGCGAAGAACTGCGGTCCGGAGACCAGCGCTTGTGTCCCCAGCGGAGGCAGGCTCGCACTGGGGAGCCAAGAGCCCGGGGCGGGCAAGGCGAATCTAATGTCGGGCGTTTGTATGTGTAACGGAGACAAGCTTGCGCTAGCGACGGCGCCAAAGAATAGTGGTCCAGAGACCAGCGGTTGTATTCCCACCGGAGGCAGCCTCACGCCTGAGACGTATGGGTGAGCCAGGGCTCCTGAGAGTTGCCGGCCAGCCTGTACGGGGCGGTCATCTACAGTCGCTGTGCTGTCCCACGCGTTGAGCTGATATGCCGCGGGCTGCCGGAGGTGCTCGATCGGGATATCCGTGGCTTCTAGCATGACCTGAACGCTTCCAAGACTTGCCGAAGGCTTGCTGCGTCGGCTCGAGTGAGGAAGGCCTAGCCGAGCCGCGGAGGTAGATTGCCCGTGCCTGGAATAGACGGGACCCCGAGCCGAGCCTGGCTCGTTATTGACAGCCGATCGTGCCAACCTCATCGAGGGGACGTCAGCCTGGGACGACACGTAAAGGGTGTAGAGCTCTAGTTTCGACATCCGCCTGCTGAATGGGACGTCCGCGTTGGCAAGGGCCAGACGAAGGCTCTGGATCGTCCACTTGCTGCATGCAGATATCTTGGGGAGCGCAGAGGCGTATGATGACGCCGGTGAATGAGGTGGAGATCGTGCCGGTGGGAGCGATGACGAACCCTTCCTCTTAGATGCACGCCGCTCAGAGCGGCGGGGATGGCGGCCCCGCGGCGAAGCTTGGAAATAGTCCGTATAATCCGACCCTGAGCTGGAAAGCTGGGGTGCGCATGATGGCACCGAAGGATCTGGAACGTTTGCTACTTTAGAGACCACGGGAGACTCTGACATAGTGGCGAAACTTGACGATGCTTATCTGACAAGATGCAACAGGTAAGATTGTTTGTCTATTTATGATAGAGCTTGCAGGAGCTGATAGGGTAGATACGGTGATTGCTGATGGTGAACCAGCCTAGATCATTAAGTAGAGATTACGTGCTCGGCTGATAGGTGATTGCTGATGGTGAACCAGCCTAGATAATTAAGTAGAGATAGCGTGCTCGGCTGATAGGTGATTACTGCTGATGGAACATCGGGCTGATTTATATGCTTAGGTTCCTCCCGAACTTTGTTAATAAAACATCATTTATGACATATGGAATGTTCACAAACTATATTCTAAAAAGTCATATTCAATTTTAAATCCAGCCTATTTTTCTGAAAGCCCATCGGCACACCAACCAGATATGTTAACGAGATAACATTTAACCTATCTTAAATCTGGCCTTGAGCTCTCATCAAGTATGCATGGTCATGAGTCATGACTTCAGCTGAAATGAGGACTGCAGGATATTAAACAGCTGTATTGGGCCATATTGGCACTGTGTTTATCATGCAAATGCAGATTTTACATGTAGTTCAAACAATAAAAAACACTTCACAAAAATATAGAACAATTCAACAATAGAGTTGTTTACATCTTAGTGTACTTGATTATGAGATGTTACATTATGTTCTGCTTGGTTTATTTTCATGACAATACAGTCAATCGGAGGCAGGGTCAATCACAATTCTACATTTGTACATTCTTTGAAGAATTAGACAAATCTCAAAGCTCAGGATAAAAGCTCCAGAGATTTGATGGTGCAAAGGCATTTATGAAATGTTGATGCATTTATGACATTTCTGCATTACATTTTTAGAGTTCCCATCTGTGAGAGATGACATTTGCATGTTTATCATGCATGCAGCCTACACAGTGAATATCGCTTTATAGGTTATGCAATTATGATCATATAATCGATGGAAATGAAGTAACATGTACTCTCTTTTTCCCGCAGATTGCGGTGATACAGTCCTCTAAACATCAGCTGTGATAGATCCTTAACACACATTCACACCTTGTATTCACAGAAATTAAGTCTTGTTTTTCGGTGCCAGCACACAACATAACGAAACACAAAAACTGTCTGACATCACACAAAAGTGGATGAAGCTAATAATTCAGCTAAACTACCAGTTCTTTATCATTCTTTAACCTTTATGCATAAAAGGTGCATACTAGTTATTGAAAATGTATAGTTGTTTTTCACCTGATTTTTATTCTTAAATGCGGCTTGTTTGTTCGAATATCACATACAGTTCACTTTTTCAGCCACAGGCAAACAACTGCTGTTGGAGATCTTGAAATAAGCAGAACATTATATTTTGCTGTCCAGTACGAGAAAGTAGTTACAGCCCCCCCTAATTGTTCATTAAAAATATTTAGAAGGTACTATACTGTACTAAAAGGTTGTTCTGAGATTATATTATAACTATTATATTATCTTCCAGAAAACCTTGCAATTCCAAATTTGCTGTTTTAGGAAACTGAAGAATGCTGTACTTTTTTAATGCTGGATATTTGGAGATATGGTGACTAATAATAATGCATAATGCATATAAAAATCATGAAATATAGAGATTTGGGTTCTCAGGACAGAAGCGATATATAAATAAAATCTTACAAAAGATAACATTTCAAGATCAATTTTACTTGCAAAAATAACACATTTCAAACACTATGTCGTCAACGTACCCATTACTTTTAAAAAAAAAAGCTGTTACTAAGGTTCTTCATGCTGTACAAGAACAATTTTGGGTTCTGCACAGAACTATTAAATCAAAGATTCTTTAAAGAACATTTTCTTTCTAAACTTTTATAATTTAAAGAAACATTTTCTACTACAAAGAACATTTTTTGAAACAGAATGTTGTGTTATGTTGTGTGTGAGATGTTGATGGTTCTCTATGAAACCATACAGCCAAAAATGGTACTTCTCTTTGGCACCTTTATTTTTTTGACACTCATAAGTGTTGGCTGGACAAACAAAAAAAAACGCAATCCAAATGTATTCTTCTGGTCAATGTTGTGTAATTTGGCCCAGTCGAGATATTCAAACAAACACATTACAGATCTATTTGTTCTCGCTAATGGCACACAAATCACATTTTACTTTAAATTCCAGCATTTTGACACCAACGTTTCTGCCACTTTGTAACCATAGTACAATTCTGTGAGACATATCACTTCATTCATCCCAAATGTTTTTAGCGCCGCCTGCACACTAAACTACTGCTTGCTCACATGTAGCAAATATAAATCCCATCATTTCTCTCCATTCATTTCAACCCAACCAAAAAGCACACCATACAGCTCTCATAATCACAACTGATAAAGATGAAACAGCTCTGTGGGCACCAAACACACATTTCAATCTGTTTTAATAAGGCAAACACAACCTTTCCTGACATCAGCTATACAGTATGACCGGCCTGCTAGCCTGCGTGCGAGGTCCTCGTATCGGAGAGAGGCGGTTGTTTGACTAACCTTACAGATCAATCACGATTGGATGTTCAATCGGAGAACCCAGCATTGCCGCGGGTCACGGGAGCCTATACGGCAGGAGACAGGGACGGAACGCAGAAAGGGCTGCTTCATTTTCAAGCTGGAGAGTTTCCAGCGAATGTGTGGGCATGACTAGTGGAGTCTATCTATCAAAGTCGAACACGCTGTTGTCTGTTCTCGGTTTTATGGAGTGGAGCCCTCCAGTAAGTGGTCCTTTGCATTGTCACAAATCTATTCACAGCCTCTTGTATCTGTCAAGCGTCCCTTCTTGAAATATAACGGACCCCCATCATATTACAAAGATAGAAGCAGATGAGTTAAGTGTAAACAAGTGACAGTTTGCTAAAAATACACATAAGAATGTTAAATGAGTGTCAGGTTACTGTATAAGGGCTATTCCCTGCAAATGTCAGCTTTAAGATAAAAAACATAGCTTTTACATAAAGATTTTCACCAGACCGATAGGTTAGATGTCACTATTTGGTGGTTTAAATACCCATATAAAGTTCTTAAAGCACTTTTTGTTTTTGAAGTGAAGTGAATAGTCACATCCATTACAGTCAATATTCCTCAAACATGGGCACACAATTATTTTGTTTGTACATTTAAATTCACCGAACTCCTACAAAGTACTGTATGTCATCTCAAAACATGTGTCCCTTGTTGTGACATCCATAACGTATGATTTTTCTTTTAAAACTTAGTAAAAAATAAAGAGATGATTCAATATCATAGTAATTAATATATTCTCTAAGCTAAATTCTTAGGTTTTGACTGAAAATGTCACATCCACAATGCTGGATCTCCCCGTTCTGTATAAGAGAGTGTATGTAATTGTGTGCGTGTGTCCTATTTCTCATAAATAAGGCAGAAAAGTTGGACAAAATAGATAAGATAATTAAACGAAAAATGCACCGGCCTGAAATATGCAGGCCGATGTGCTCATGTGGAATTTCCAGATTCAAATCCAAACAGTGCTCTTACAATCCCATTCCCAAATCCTTTTGTATTCATATCCTGTCCTTAAATCTATGTCTGTATCAATCAAAATAACGAAATCTCCAAATTTAATAGAAACTGCTTTTTCATAACAGAAAAGCATGGCGCTGTCCTACTGTACTATACTCATTATGTTAAAAGAATATAGGGACACCATGACACATTTGAAAAACAGAAAAATCTCTGCAGTTGGGGAAGGCAGGACATTCTGTGCCTGACGTAACCAAAGCACTAGAGCATATAATCTGCTGTCTACACCCACACGCCCAGAAAAAGATTACTGACTGCGGAGCTTTCCATTGACCTGTTAAATGACAGTGAATATGGACGAGATGAGGGATACGTCTATATGTGCTTTACTTTCCTCCTTGCAAGAAAAAATGTGAAATCCAAGCAAACTTGAGTTGTTATATTCAAAGAGATTGAAACAAAAGTTAGGAATTTTATTCAAATATGTCTTAGGCATAGACCATTACTTTCTAAAAGAAAATAACTGTAAACGTCTGTAAATTAAGTCAGATTTAATGATATATTTTGCCCATAGGAGATAACACAGTACTGTCTGGTTACGGTTAGATGGATTGTACGAGAAGCAGCCCTCTGTGATGACCTAAACTATCGTAAAAAATCATATTTAAAAAAGTTAAAATATTATTTTCAATAAAAGTAGGCAGATTTTCCCTATTAGATATGTATATTTGACTTCCTGGATAGATGAGGTGGAATGTGGGGAGTAATTCAAGATCACAGAGGAGTCGCAGTTCTGTGATGCCATATGCTGTCTGTGCAGCCTGCAAATGCTGCAAGAAGTCGAGGCCTTCATACGTAGGGGGGCCTTCGATGAAGCTATCGCCGTCAGAACAATAGCAAATCAATGTGAGAGATTCATTTTGAGTGAGAGTAAAACTGACCAATCGTTCTAAACTGGCGCTTTGTTATTGCTAACTTTAAGGCGATTTCCATCTGGGGCGTTGTTTGCAAGCAGCCTCAGATGCCGTTTATACGACTCCATTTTCCTTTAAAGATTGTAAATCATGCTATGTCATGCATTCTGACTTCAAGGCAAGGCGCATCTCGAACAAGCCTAAACACTGAACTTTCTAGACCATCAAATCAGACCATATTTGACCCTTGAAAAACCCTGCCTGTTAACCAATCGGGTTTGATCCATCCCCCCCACAAGAACACAGCAAATAGATATAAAACACAAGTGTTAAAGTGCAAATATGAAGTGGTCCATAGCCGATTATTTTACAAGCCAGAGGGACAAATTAACAGAATTATTCATCAACTGAGGTCATTGTGCAAGGTCAACTGAGAAAGTGAGTCGCACCAGTGTGACCAGTGGGAAAAATCTGTCTAGAGCCCTGATTTGCCACTGACCCTGTTTAAATCTGGTTTGCCAAACGCCCTCGTTCATTGTGGATGAACTTGATGAAATGCTAAAAGTAGTTCAAAACAACAGAAGGAAGTTTGTGATCAAGTAATTTGATCATCGAATTGGAAGTTACAGTATTTATGATTTATTAGGCCGCCATGCCTCATTTCATGCTTGTTGCTGATGTGCACAGTTGTGAAGGTTTTTGAATGTGGTCAGTCCTAAATTTACCAGAGATTATTATGCATATTTGCTTGTTATTCTACAAAACAGTGACACTTATTAGATAAATGGTACATTTACTACGGTCAGTTCCATACGTTTAGTTTACTGTACCAGTTTGCGTGCGAAGAGGGCAAAGGCTCAAACGTCACGGTTCACTACTGGATGGTTCAGTATATATATAAGAAGCAGGCTTCATATTTTTTGCATAAAGGGATCCAACATATCATGTGACGAACTATTCTAAAAGCCAGTGTCTAGTGCTAAAGGTCAGAATAATTCAATTGCTATCACCAACAGTTTTTTACGTTTCTTTCTAACCTCAATAGAATTTTTGATAGCTAGAGAAAATGTGCTCTGACCGTCGACCCGCGCCAGACAAGGTTCACCTGCTTAACAACACTTAATCTGTTTCCTATTGTCTGAATGGTGGGAAGTCCATAAAAACACACAGGAATACAGAGCGCGGGTTGGATTTAGTGTTGCCACCTGCTCAGCAAAGGACGCAGTGTCCTTGTGACACTAAATGGCGGCTGAAGTATTCCTGCCCGTGGCCTGGGCTTCCATGTCCTTGCCCCGCTCACCTTATCGCTTTCCCCCATAGCTGTGTAATCGTGCCTGAGCTCTGCAGGATAGTGGCCTCCTAAACATCCACCTGGCACATCGAGCGCCACTCTACCCCTCAATCCGGACACTGGTTGAGTCCCTAATCCCCGGGTTGGACATTATATCTAAGGGTCTGAGAGCGGACCCAGTGCCGCTCATTACTCAGGGGCCAGACAACTGGTGAGAAAGATAAAAAATGAAAGGTACGTGCCGATTTATCAATGCAGTGGCATGGATTAAAGGACTGCCAGCCACCCTGCCTGGGTTGCCAACCTTCTGCCTGCTTGCTTTGTTTCAGTGCATTTTAAACCCCCTCTGCTTCTAAAGATGTGATTCATCATTTCAATAGAATTATGCCTTAGCTCGTACGTTGAGGGAACAAAAGCGTTATTAAAGGAATAGTTCACCCAAAGATGAAAATTCTGTCGTCATTTACTCATCCTCATGTTGTTTTAAACCTGTGTGATTTTCTTTCATCCACTGAACACAAAGCGAGATCCTAAGCAGGATGTTGTGTTTTTTTAATTAAATTAAAGTGAATGGTGACCAGGGCTTTACAAAAACAGTGCATCCATGCGCTATATTCTTCTGTAACAGACTAAGAATGAACAAGATAAACGTTGTGCTAGAGCTTTCCCTTTGTGATCCACATAGCCTAAACAAACCTACTCAATGCTAATACAAATCATGACACAATTTTGGGGGTGACCCGTCCCTTTAAAACCGTGCATGGACAGCCTGCCCTTATTGATATAAATCACCTGCACCTTAGCACAACAGTGTCAAAAGAGAAACTGGATTGTTTTAATCTCTCTTTTTATAGCTCAACCTTAACGATCAAATGAAGGGCACAGGAGCGAGCCGCAAACTAAATAACAGCATTTATTTTTATTTTTTCATGCGAAAGCCCACTCACGCACATACTAATCCGGGTGGCCTCGGTGCCCTCTTTCCCTTGAACAAAATAAGCCCGCTTGGACTTCCTCACTGTATGATTGCCCAGAGACAGTGGCCTTTTTTAAAATGACTGCAAAAGAATAGTCTTTCCACCCCAGCAAGAATTATTCATCAGAGCGGAGGCCTGAGGTGGCAAAGCAAGGACAGAACCTGTATTAAACAGCGCCCGGAAGAAAAGACAGCTGTCCCTGCCCACATTCTTCAGAGAGCAGGCTGTGGTTTCCAAAGCCTGATCTGAAAACAAATTAAAGAGGATTATGGCTTGGCACTAAAGCTACTCGCGGCTTAATTCTGTTCTAGGAACAGCACTGGCACGCCCACTGTCCGGGATGCTGACCTTTCGCACATTTTCTTTTGATATTCAACACATAAAGAGGTGAGATTGGGTTGTTAAACCACTGAAATGTCACAGACTTTATAGATGTGCTCTTTTTAAAATGATCTGTCATCTAATTTTCTTCACGTTATCAATTGATTTATGGGTTCTCGCATCACATTTTTTAGCTCCGTGTAGAATGCGGGAATCACAAAAACAAAACATGAAGCATTTTTTATATGCTTACGTTTAAAATGTTTCCATCACATCAATCTAGCGCCTTTCTTTTCTGACTGAAGCGCCGCGGCAGTTGCTGAGGATAAACAAATGTACGTCTTCGGCATAAGAAAATTCGATTACCAGCGTTGCACATTTGTCTTGGACACACAGTGACAAAGTGAGCAAGCCAAACAATGCTTTTCAACAGCACTTTTTCCTACAGAACGCATTAATTGCCATTTTGATTTGTTTTACTTGATTTATTTATAAAGGCCTACTTTTAGTGAGAGGTAAGCCATTATTCCATAACCAAGACGACGGAAACGCCTTCTTCCAACATTTTTCCGGGAATTAATTACAGTGTGTCTCGTAGGGACAGACTGACTCGAGAGAGGAATGACAATTTCCTCCGACCTCTAGCTCGGCGTGTGACGTACAAGTTTGACTTCGAAAAAGTCATTATCGGCGGAGACCCGCAGACGGAGACGCGCGCAATCGCCAAGCATAAACATCGGTATAAATCTCTCCATTAACTTGAGCTAATGGTTATTGGAACTGTGAGGTGATTACCGCATTCCTCACTCTGACTTTCACTTTTGCCTTTCTGGTGTGACACGGTCTGCTGTCGGACGTCAAAGCCGCCTCCCTCCTCTCCCTTAAAGCTGTCATTGCCCGTGCACAACCACTCGCACGTACAAACAGATTTGCCTGTGATGAGTCAAGGGCGTCCGCCACCATCAGCCGCGATGCTGAGGCAATCAACTCCCCGCAAATTTCACTGTATCGCCACGAAGATGGGCCTGTATTAATCAGCTTTTATTATCCTCCGCATCTCAGCTGCGGCATTACGCTGCCACGAGGCCGATTCATCCTCGTTTTCCGGCCTGTCACAGACCAGGTGTAAGAGCAGCTAAGCTGAGCTCTTCCCTTGTGTCGTATCCTCGCCGCTATTATACCTTTCACAGGATGGAGGAGACGCGCCATCCTGCATCTGCAGGGACGGGGCGGCGGATCAGAGTTCACGGTTCTCAGCTGAGTGCAGCCCATTCTGACAATAGCCTCGGGAGATCTCTATCGCCACCATCATATTACCTTCAGTGTATTTCATTAAGATAGAGAGGAGAATCTTAGTGTCTGACAGTTCTATTTGTTGTCCCCTCTGATAGCGCTCGTAAGAGTGAAATGGTAAGCAGTCTTCCTTTTCACAACTTCGACAACCCCCCTTCTCAAAATAAGAGCTGCCACTTTCAATTCTGCCGATGCCATATCGTCTGAGGTGCCTGCCCAAAAACACTTTTGGGTGAGAAAAACCCTATCAGCTCACAAGTTAAGCAACACAAATATTTTGAGATCAAACAAACTATGGTTGCTTTTAACATAAAGATTAATATTAATTGAATTGAATATGCAGATGTACTCCTTTGTACGTTTGGACACGAAGAATGGTTATACTTAGATTTTTTGTACCATCAAATAAATAATTATAAATGATGCAATAAAAATTCAAATGAAATAATATTTTAAGACTATCGTAAGTATTATAATGTACAGTATGTCAAAGTATAACGGTATTATCATGCTACATCAGAATCATGGGATGACCATGGTTAAAAAAAGTGTCCAAAATACCATAGTAACACCATGGTACCCACAGGTATCCCCATTGCACATGTTCACTAGGTTTCAGAGACTTCTGCAGTCCTTTGCTGGCAACCTTCATTATGCCTTCTTTCTACATCACACATCTCTCTGTTCCTGGTCACCTTTTCGTCTGCTTTGCTGCCTCCTTCCTGTTCAAGCAGGGGAAGAGGAGACATTGGTATTCATTTAAGCCTGTCAGTTCTGGATCTCCTTCAGCATTCGGACACAGAGAACTACAGACTCCCACTCTGACGGCAGGGAGGCAGAGACAGGGGTGTTAATTGGAGTAAAGTGTATTAAAGCAGAGGAGAAAGAATTACTGCATAGCTCTAAGTGGTGGATGAATTGCAACTGTCAGGTTTATAAGATCAAAGAACCGACACCGGGCAATGTGTCTTGGTTATCTTATTCCACTGCATGTATCTTGCAGAAATTATTTTAACTGCCAAGCAAAATTAGCGGTTCTACAGAGTTCATTAAAAAACCTTTAACATGTAAAATGCTACTTATGCAAAAAATAAAAGATTCCTCTATCAGCATTCTGGCCTTGAGGTTTTCAAACAGAGGGAGTTACTGAATTTCATACACACGTGCAGGTGAAATATCTATTTCGCTATGTGCCCGCATATCAACGAATATACTCACATCTGATAAACTGTTTAAATCTGTCATCTCGGCTGACTGCGAAACTGCAACAATATATTGACCTGAAAAATGTATGTGACAATTTTGTTTACATGTTGCGTTTCCATGATGTAGCGTCAGCAAATTATTACGGACTCCCTGGCGCAGGGCGTATACATCGCTAGGCGTAATTCACCAGGTGGTAATTCAAAGCAAATGTATAGATCATTCTCCCGGCGAATAAATGACTGGAGTGGACTTGAGCTGGGACAGAATCATCAGCATTTTGACAAGCACTGAATTCAGCCATGCACGACCGCCTTTAAATAGAGCGGCCCATCTCCGACTGCAAGTTAATCATATCGCTTTGCGCTTCGCGACGTTCACTGATAGTTCCACAAAGCCAATCAGTGTAATTATTAGTGCAATTATGAATATAATTAAAGTAACCTATGGACACCTGGGGAGAAATTATGTGCATGAGTACAGGTTGTGTTAATAGAATTAATTACTCCAGATATCGTGGATTTAAATAGATTAGCGTGTTAAATTAATGTTGAAGTCTTCAGCAGGCAGAGTAACCGTTAAAAAGATAGTTCCTTTTGATATGTGCTGCATAAAGCAAGTGAGGCCATATAATGTGTGTGTGACATATATGGCGGTACGTCCAATAAACAAGTAAGAAAAAACAACTGTAGGGCTGTACTAGCATTCAAATCGAACTCAAAATTTGAGCAAACAAAGTACATATTGTATGTATTTTGAATGTAGGAGCACTATAATACTGTCCTATTCTCTGGAGTTCGAATGTCATGATTCTGCCTACTCTTGTCATGATATTCTGGTCTAGGAGCAGAGTCATGACAGACCCATGTGTTTTATGTGGAGAGAAACATATTATTGTCAATCAGGACATAATATGCGTTCTCTCCAGTCTCGTCATTTGGCCCCGCCCCTCTCGTTCCTAGTATAGCTTTCCTCCTGTGTCTCATTACCCACACCTGCCCATCGTTATCTCCTTTGCTAGTCTCCCTATTTAATGCCCTCTTGTCTATTGTCTTGTGCTCGTTCGTTGTACATGGTTCCTGTCCTGTAAATGGTAGTTCCTTGTTCCTTGTTCCTTGTTCCTTGTTCCTTGTTCCTTGTTCCTTGTTCCTTGTTCCTTGTTCCTTGTTCCTTGTTCCTTGTTCCTTGTTCCTTGTTCCTTGTTCCTTGTTCCATGGTCCATGGTCCATGGTCCATGGTCCATGGTCCATGGTCCATGGTCCATGGTCCATGGTCCATGGTCCATGGTCCAACAACAGCCAATGATCAGGCGGACATGTCCTGTCATTCAAAAGAGATTTTTTGGGCGTCTGTAGAAAATGTTCACCAATGTTCAAAACATCACCAGTTTAATGTTCACTATTAATAGTCATCATATGATTTAATAACATTCATAATTTAATCTTCAGAATCGTTCTCGATATACACTCTGAATAATCGACAATCTGTATCGGTGGAGACATTTTGTATCGTTGCGTCTCTAGTTATGCTGAATATAGCTATCAATGAAACAATCACTGTACCATGGTACCATCACAGTATTTTTCAATAAAGGTTTCAATAAATGGACTGACAAGCTTGAAATGAATAATCATGAATAATTCCTTAAAGGGGTCATATGGCGCGAATACGTGTTTTTCTATGTCTTCGGGGTGTTACACTGTAAGTTGCCCATGTATATATTAAATGTAAGTGTGGGAAGAAAAGATGCATTCTATCTAAAAGCGAATGCTCACCTGGACATGCCTGAAACATGTGTAACCACACCCACACAAATCTACGTCAGTTCGTGTTATGAATAAACTAGACCGCACACAAATCTGAAATAAGACTGAATCAAAAAGAAAGCACATGTCTTATTGCGTTAAGTATTTCTTCATTGTAAGCATATCAGAATTGTGCTCCAGCTTGGGTTAAAAGTGGGATCAATATCTCCCCCAGGACACAGGAAATGTTATACTGTATCTTCAGCATTACCAATTTTGTGCCATCTCAGTTAAGGCGCTAAACATAACATTAGACTGCACAGGATTGATGCTCACTAGTGCCGTATGATGGACAAAAGTTTGTTTAGTTCTTAAATGTTTATTAGTTTTCTTTACAATATTTTTAACATGTCCGCTCAATGTGCATTCAAAATTTAAAGGAATAGTTCAGCGGAAGTGAGAATTCTCTCATAATTCAATCAACATCGTGCCTACTATATGAAGTCGATATGATTTCATTGGGTCAGATGACACAAAGGTTTTTATGAAAAACTATACTTTTATAAAAAACTGAAATGAAATGATAGGTTTATGCTATAAATCTAATAACTACTACTAATTTTAGTTTATTTAGTGAAACTGAAACCGAAACAAGCATATCCAAAGAAATAAATTATAATATGGCAACATTGATTTAAATCTCATCGCTTCACGGTAGTCTTGCGACAAAATATAACATGACAACTACTTTTATAAAGAGTGTCATATAAATCTATGATATCAGGAGGGTGAGTAAATCTCTTCATAAATTCCTATTCCTTTGAGACAATGTTGTCAGTCGCAATTGAGAGCTGTCTGCTAACTATGGAAAATACAAAAGCAAAACTAGATTACGAAATATCCCTAAATTATAACCAGATGGCAGCCCATGCTTTAGAATATAATAGACTTCTATTGATATGGTACATTCTTAAACAAACAACATGTCTGGGCAAAACAGCTGAGCTGATCAATAAAAAAGCATTAAAGTTTTCTTTACAGGGACAAGGAAACAATATGACGTTTTGACAGCTCGTTTCACGCCTTAGAGAAGGCAATAATTGTGGGTGGCGAGTATAGAGAATGGATTTGAGTCGTGGACAGCTACAGTACATGCCTCAAAGAGATACAAGCTGCTTAACGCTTCACTAGGTATTGCGGCCGTTGTGCTGTGCCACTGTTTGCTGGTTTGCTTCCGCTGATATGCTGCATGAGAATGTGTCTGCTGTAAGAACACACGTCCGCATTCGTCTGTGTCTAGAACTAATTGAATTTGCATATGCAACAAAATACGCTCTCATTAAGTAATTCTCTTACTCATTGCACACGCAAAACAACCAAAACAACCCCAAGAACAATTAATAAATAGCCCTGACTCCAGCGGCCCATCACAAACACCCCTCCCTAGGTGTTCCTGTCCTGTTATATAATAAAAATAAAGTCCATCATTCTTCAAAATGGAGCTGTGAGAGGATGTTCAAAAGCATATACTCATACAGAATCACATTGTCCTTGATCTTTAGAGATAAAAGAGGACTAAGTGCAGAAAACGTAATGTTCCCTTTCTGTCGGTCTCTCGACGTTGTGTCGAAGCCGACAGATGGGGTTCGCCCTTGAGAACCAATCATCTCTGACTATTTTGAAAAGGCCAATGAAATTGGCGAATGAAATTTGCATGCCGGGCTCCGCCCCCGGATATCCGGGTATAAAAGGGGAGCCGGCGTGCTCATTCATTCACCTTTTGTGCTTCGGAGCCTTCGCATCTGATGACATTCTTCGAATTGCCGGTTTCTACGACGCGGTGCAGCGGAGATTCCCCTGGGCGTCCTGGCAGTTCCTGAGGTATTTTTCTAAAAGAGCAATTTCCTCAGCGTGGCATTGCCCGCTGATCTCTTGGGTGCAGTACACTCATCGAGGACGGGGACGGACACGGTGGTTGCCGCAAGTGTTCGGGGGTCCGATCGCTGTGGCAGCCTCGTGGATTCGTCCTGCCCGCACGGCGCGCGGATGGCTATTCAGACGTTGCGTCACTGCGCGCGGATGGCTAGTCAGACGTTGCGTCACTGCGGGCGGACGGCTATTCAGACGTTGCGTCACGTTGGCTACGTTCTGTCAAGAGCAAGCCACCACCTCGTTTGCTTCCCGTTCTGTGACCGCAGCGGCTACGGCCCTGCCGTCAGCGGCGGCGAGCAGCGAGGGTGATGTGGGGATTATCGTGAGCGTTAATCCGTCAGCCGGTCGGCTCGCGGACCGCTCGCGCCCCGTCTCGCTTGTTTAGCAGGTCCCCAAGGATGGTCCTAAGCCATCTTATTCCTCAGCCACGCGCTCGGACACGAGCCGTGGAGATGAGGTGTCTCTTGCAACATCGGAGCGCGACCTGCTGGCATCAGACTCTGGCGATTCCCTGAAGCTCCCTCCCTCGGGAGGTCGAGCACAGGTGAGAGCAGACGTCAAGATGTCAGCCATGCTCGCTCGGACCGCCGTGAGCGTCGGGTTGCGGTGCAGCCCTGGTGCTCGCGGCTGGGTACTCGCACATTGGGCCCGGCTCAAGTGCCAAGTTTTACCGAGCTGCATAAGGAGTTCAGTAAGACCTGGAGCGTCCCTTTCGGCGCGCTTCCGTCTAGCTGACTCTATCGCCCTCTCTTCCCTCGGGGCGGGGAGGCAGCTAGGGACTATGTCAATGCACCCTGGGTGGAGCATGCAGTCGCGGGTATCCGCAGACGGCGGCCACCTGGGGGGCTTGACCTAGACTCACCGTCCAGGGCATGTAAGGTCTCAACATCTCTGGTGTTGAGGCTGGCAGTGCCGTGGACCAAGCTGCCTCCACTCTTACGCATGGCCTTCCTGCAGGCCAGGGCGCTAAAGAGAGCCCCACGGGGTAAGACCGACCCAAGTAGTGCCGCCGCCGACTGGCCCTCCGGGGACCGCGGTGGCAGCGCAGGCTGGGTCGGACGATGTCCACATCAGTGGCCCGGAAAGATGCCTCGGACCCAATCTTGCGCAGGGGGGCGATGTCGAGAAAGGCCACTTTCCCGACTCCCCTCTCGCAAGGTCGGCTGATTGGTGGCGCTGTCAAGGACTGCTCCAGCAGCCTTTTGACAGTGTAGAAACAGACCGGCCTGCTGTGACCCGGCCGCCTTTCGGCCGTCGAGGTCTCGCACGTGGTCTGCCCCCAGCAGCCCTGGCCTTCTCCAGCGTCGACTCCGGTTCTGGTGCCCCCGCAGGTGGCCCCCCGGAGGAAGACGTTGAGAGGAGGACCACCTAGAGAGATTGAACCATCGGGCCCGACCCAGCCTGGGTTGCTGGATGGTCGGACTGGGGCGGTCCCTGCCGCGTCCCAAACACCTTCTGGGCCCCTTCGGGGGCCTAGTGCCCGCCTTCTCACAAGGAGAGGTCTCTCTCTGGGTCCCACTTGCAGCCGCTCTCACCCTCTGAAAGATGGTGTTCGGCAACTCGACGTTGCGTCGTGGCGGCACGCAATGACGAGTATAAAGCAGCCCTCAGCACTCTCGCTTCGACGGTGCGTCGAGCTGCGCCATCGCCTGGCAGGTGATTTAGCGGAGCCGTTCCCCCCGGGGAGAACAGCACTGCTAGTCATTGAACCAACCCCCGCGGGTTGATGAAGTAGATCGCAGCCCCCCCTGTGAGGTCTCTGGGTGCTTGGTTAGCATTTCAAACCATCACGGTGGCTGGGAGTGTGGTCCGTCTCGGCATTCGATCCAGCTCGCCAGACCTCCGCCGGACTTCAGGCATCCTCTTACCTCAGCAGAGGCAGGGATGTTCCTGTGCTCCAGGCCGGGGCTGCCACCCCTCTGGCGAAGGCGATCGAACCGTCCCCTCGGCCGAGATGTCCAGTGGCTTCGACAGCCGCACTTCATCATCCCCAAAACCAGGGGTCGCTGCATACCTTGAGCAGCACCTTGCAAGGGTGCCGTTCGGGAGGCGCAGAAGCGCGTCCTGGTGTCTGTCAGACGCCAGGAGTGGTTCATGACAACTGACCGCATACTCTCATGTACAGTTTCCCTCGGCACTGTCGAGGGGCTGGCATGTCAGTAACGGGTCAGCCGGGAAAAAGAGAGCAGCTCTCCCTGGCGCGGAGCTCCCCCTTTTCCTGGTAGAGAACTCAACACTGTCTCCATGACGGTGTGCTCGCTCACGAGCACGCACAGTCAGTGCTGAGCTGCTTGAACTTTCAGGCAGCAGCCAGCGGTCCCCTGAAATCAGTTTCAGAGGCTCCTGGGCATGGTGTCCTCGGGGGTGGCCTGTCCCCCTCGGGTTGACGCACATGGGACCGCGACAGCACTGACTACAGAGATGAGTTCCCTGGAGAGCGTGGCGCACTGGCAGTAGGCGTATCGTCATTACGCCTGCTGCCGTCGCATCCTAACCCCGAGCAGGTCTTGAGGCCGGTCGTGGAACGACAGACGCCTCCCTACGGGGTGCGGGTGCGGTGTGCAATGGGCGCGCAGTGTCGGGTCGCTGGACGGGCCCCCGCCTGCGTCGGCAGATCACTGCCTTCAAGTTGCTAGCTGTCCTGCTTGCACTGATGAGGCTCCGGCCTCTCGTGCAGAGCCAGCATACTGGCCCGGACAGCACGACCGGCGTAGCGTACTAAACCTCAGGGTGGCACTCGCTCGCTGCAGTCATCGCAACTCGCCCAAAACGCCTCCTCCCGTGGAGACAGCAGGTGGCAAAGCCCCTGCAGGTCACAGGCCCACCGGGTGTCCTGAACCAGACAGCCAAGCGCTCTCTCGTCAGTTGACACCCCGTGGGAAGTGATGACTCCACCCCTGCGGGCTGGCCTGGGTGTGGTTTGGGCGGGCACAGGGGGACCTGTCGCCTCCCTGAACACCACCCAGTACCGCTGGGCATTCCTTGGACGAGGACCCCCTCGACACGGAGGCCCTAGCGCGCAGCCTCCAGTGGAGACAGCAGGTGGCAAAGCCCCTGCAGGTCACATAACCACCGGGTGTCCTGAACCAGACAGCCAAGCGCTCTCTCGTCAGTTGACACCCCGTGGGAAGTGATGACTCCACCACTGCGGCCGGCTTGGGTGTGGTTTGGGCGGGCACAGGTGGACCTGTTGCCTCCCTGAACACCCCCCAGTGCCGCTGGGCACTCCCTGGTCGAGGCTCCCCCCTCGACACGGAGGCCCTAGCGCGCAGCTGGCCGCGGGACAAGCGGAACTACGCTTCCCCCCAGTGAGCTTCATTGCGCAGGTCCTGTGCAAGGTCTGGGAAGGGAGTATCAAGTGCTGCTAGTTGCGCCTTACGGGCCCAACTACACTTGGTCCTCGGAGCTAATACTCCTGACGACAACTCCCCCTGGCCGAATCCCCTGGCGAAGGGCCTACTCGCAGGGGATGGACACGTTGTGGCGTTCGAGCCGGACCTCTGGGTCTGGCTCCTGGATGGGACGAGGAGTTCCTGGATGACCTACCCCCCTCAGTGGTGGAGACTGTCACTCAGGCAAGGGCCATGCCCACAAGGCTGGATGCCTTTAAGTGGCGCCCCTTCTCGTCCTGGTGCTCTTCTCGAGGAGAAGACCCGCGGAATTGCTCGCTCAGGAACGTGCTGTCCTATTGCAGGAGAGGCTGGGGAGTAATCTCCCCTTCCACATTGGAACGTGGGTACCCGCTGTCGCGGCTATCACGTACCAGTTGCTGGTGAGCCTCTGGGGCGGCATGACCTGATTATTAGGTTCCTCTAGGGCGCGAGGGGCTAACGCCTCGTCCGCGCCCCGTACCCTCTTGGGACCTTAAGGTGGACCTGTGGGTCCCCTTTTTTTCGGGCCCTGCCGAGAGCCCCTTCCTCGTTCTGCGAGGGGGGTTGGCTCTCCTGCTGGGGCTCGAGTCCATCCAGAGGGTGAGGCACCTGCAAGCATTCCGTGTCCACCGATTGCCAAATTTCAGGCCCGGTGACTCTCACGTGATCCTGAGACCCCGGCCGACTTACGTGCCCAAAGTTCCGCCGCCCCCCTTTGGGACTAGGTGGTGAACTTGCAGGCGCTCCCACACCGGGAGAAAGACCCAACCTGTACGTGGGGTGTCCAGTAAGCGCATTGCGCCTCTACTCGAACCACACTGAGGGCTTCAAGGCCCTGAGCAGCTCTTGTCTGTTATGGAGGTCAGCAAAGGGAGTGCTGTATCCGAGGAGAGTTGTAGCGCTGGGTCGCACACGCCGTCACTACGGCGTGGCGATCCTAGCCCGTGCCCATTTGAGTGACGGTACACTCCGCTCGGGGTGTGACCTCCTCGTGGGCATCGGCTTAGTGCGCCTCTCTGGCAGACATTTGTAGAGCTGCGGGTTGGGCTACGCTATACCTCGCAGAGGCTTGCAACCTCCGTGGGGAGTCGGCAGCTCGAGTCTTGCCAGCAGGTGAGACCAGCAGTCGTGGGGCGTACGCCTGCGCATAGCGCCATTCCCCTTCTGAGGTGGACCAGTGCGCTATGGGCTGCCTCCCTTCTTTCCCCAAGGGTGAAGAATAGGCAGTCCGTCCATCCATCAATAGCACTCAGGGCGGCGGGCTCGGCGGAGCAGCCCTGCCGCCTATGGCCGGGTATCAAGCTGAGTTATTACATATAGCTCTAACCGGACCTAGTGCCCCACACGTAGTAACCCCCCACTAGGGTGGTTCCGTCTGAGATGTCGTCATGAGATGGTTCCCCGCGTGGCAACCCATGACCTCCCCAGGTGGACATCCACCTTGCGGCATTCCGCACATACCTCCCATGAGTTCTCCCCTATTTGGTGAGACCATGTTGGTGTCTCCACTGTATTCCCCCCTAGGGTGGGAAGTGGTCTCCGTAGCGCACGTCCTCATTGAAGGAACAGCGCTTACCCAGTAGCCCTACGACTGGATGGCCCTCGCCAATGGGGCCGTCTGAGTTGGCAGAGGGCAGGGGCTACTCATCTTTGCCAAAAGCTCTGGGAGCCCCTGCCTGCCCACTGGAAGGTTACAAATTTCGCGATAGCGCTCACGTGTGGCTCGCCCAGGCCGGTCAACGTCGCTTCGCTAGAGATTGTGACGCGGCTAGTGCCGTGGCGTTTTCCATAGGAACCCCATCTGTCGGCTTCGACACAACGTCGAGAGACCGACAGAAAGGGAACGTCTCGGTTACGTATGTAACCTCTGTTCCCTGATGGAGGGAACAAGACGTTGTGTCCTTCTTGCCACGACAATAGCCGTCCGCTGCAGCAGTCACGAGATGCTCTCAGGCTCCTCAGCACAAAAGGTGAATGAATGAGCACGCCGGCTCCCCTTTTATACCCGGATATCCGGGGGCGGAGCCCGGCATGCAAATTTCATTCGCCAATTTCATTGGCCTTTTCAAAATAGTCAGAGATGATTGGTTCTCAAGGGCGAACCCCATCTGTCGGCTTCGACACAACGTCTTGTTCCCTCCATCAGGGAACAGAGGTTACATACGTAACCGAGACGTTCACACTTCAAAACTTTCTCTTTGGAGAGGAACACTGTGTGTATGATAAACAAGCTGCACAAATGCCTCATTCTGAACTTCTGTAACTTTGAAAACGTGTTTGGAAACTACCATCTTTTCTGCACTTCTGTTTGGTACTGATATAGAACGCTTCTTTCAAGTCACAGCTGCAAAAAAAAAAACGGTTTATTTCTCAGTCAAAGAGGGGGAATAAAATTGTTTTGCAAAACTAAAATACAGTACAAACGCACCTCCTAACATTACAAGTTGACCTCAGGGATGTATTCAAGGTAAAACTACTTCCCGAACAGAACAGCAAATATGCAAAAGAATCTAAATGGGCATGTATTTATACTTTCCATATTTACTTACACGTACACATTCAAAAAGTTATACAGTAGATACTGTATATTCATAAGTTTGGTCAAGAGAGCGTTTTTGATATACAGTACATATACATCCCCCCAGGTATTACAATGGGAAACATGAGGACCCTCTGCAGGTCATAATGTGACCCAGCTGGAGAGACGCGCAGGATACTCATTTGTCTCTGGTGAACTGTGTCAAAAGCATCCTAAATAAGGTAACACAGGAGGCAGTTGCGGTTTGCCTGAGTCTCTCTACAAGGTCAACTATCTCACCCGGGCTCTGGGCTATTGTCATGGGAGTCTGAAGCAATCAGGTGTGCAAATCTGCCCGGAGAGAGAAAGTTCCCCCGCCATTCAACACACATGTACACCCAACCGCAGTCGCCCTGGGGAGAGAATGGGTGAAGAGGGGGGTTGTATGGGGCACAGGTTCACATGACTAGCTGGGGAACTGCGGTGAAGCAGCACTTATCTAATCACGGCAGGTTCGATAGACTCCTACTTATGTAACTACAGGCTACAGTGAAGAGAAAAATGTCCACTCGGAATTGCTTAGAACAACAGACTTCAGGAAACTCAGAGTTTTCTACATATCCTAAATATGCGTTACCGACGATCTCGACAAAAATAGGAGATTATCTCTATCATTCAATAAGCAATTTCACCCTCTTTCGCTCAGAATCAAACACACAGAACCAGCCACACGCACGCACAACAGCCCTAAAGAGAATGGATAAATCAATATATAATTTTGTCTCTTCATTTCGAGTCCACGCGCGACGGGGGTCGATGTAGACACATTCCTGAATGGGGCTGTGGAAAGACCATTATGTGGCACACCAATTGACTGCCATCCTAAGCTATCATTTGGCAAACCGCAGTTAGTCAAGTTCTTGAGTGGGAAAATACTGGGACTTTCAAACCCACCCACAGGCATTTCACACAGCCTTCCATCACCATTTCAGCATGTCTCTGACTGTTCTTTATCATTTTACAGCCCACATTCATTCGTGATGTTCTGAGGACAAAATTGCACATTAGGGATGAGCTGAGTTGGATGACTAACACTCCAACAACTAACTACACCTGTTGAACAGTAAATTTCATTATAAGTCAGGTACATCTACAATAATGAAAATTCTGTGATTATTTACCTATTCTCATTTTGTTCCAAGCATCTTACTTTTACAGAAAACAAAAACAAATTTGAAGAACATTGATATCCAAACCACCTTACCGCCCATTGACACAAAACCCACCGAGGCATTTCTTTAAATATCTTCTTTGGTGTTTCACAGAAGAAAAAGACATGAACAGGTTTTGAACAACATCATGGTGAAACTTTTTTTGGGTGAGCTATCCATTTAATGCTGAGCATAGAAGTTCGGTTACTATTTTGTTTAAACTTCTATACAACACAGTGTTTCACATAACTACACTTTCATTCCGGTTCCTCTTTCCATAACAGCTTTCAAATTCCAAATTTTAAGGTTCCCTCTAACTGTGTTCTTCAAATATTAAACTGTGACTGTTAGATTATTCACTTAGCTACCAGACAGTGGACCACAATGTCTCAACAATGGCTTATTGAATTTTATTAGATGCAGTTTATGCGCTAACTTTGTGGTTTGAGTGCACTTTTGAATGCTTAAGGAGCAATGAATACCGTAGAATAATTTAAGAATACCGTAGCACTGCATTACGAAAGAAAAAATAACGGGTGGTCTAAATAACTGGTCTCTTTGATATTGAGCTTACAAACTTAAAGGTCTCATACACCAGGAATACAGGAGGAAATGAATCAATGTCAGTCAATGTCAAAGAGACAGACTCAATAAACATTACCTGTGGAGGAGATATGCATCCATGAACGATGACACTTTGAGGCCACATTTACCTGCCACTCATTGCATTTCAAAAAGATGTATATAGATGTATGACCTGTGGCTGAACCATGGAAGCTTTCTGCCTGGCTGAAGGGGAAAATGACAGAGTGATTGTTGTTCGGTGGACACTGTTAGTGACATTGCATTCTCAGCATCTATAACAGTTATTGAAGGTTTTAACGCTGTTGCTTTTTTGACAAGGTGACTCAGAAATCTTTTAGGATCCAGTCACTGTCGATTTAGTCGTAATCACAAAGTCCATTTCATTCGACCTTTACACAGAAGAGTACACATCCTAGTGGGTAACAACAGGAAGTATCCACAAAAGCCAACAATAACTAATGCAACTCGCAACTAATGCAACTGAAATTGCTGTTTGTCATTTCCACCCTACAAGTGGTGCCAGAGAACTGCACAAAACTAAAATAACTCGATGATGCAAAACTTGCAGTGATTATGACGGGGAACATGGTGAACATGCAGTTGCTGAGGTTTTTAGTGTGCTGCTACGGGGTTGCTAGGGTATTCTGGGTGGATGCCTCAGCGGCAAAAAAAGTCACTGGGGCATTACCTTATCAAAAAGTACGCCTTTCCACCCAAAGAGTGCATATTATTACCATAAAGGTACCAAATGTATACATTTCTGAATCTAAATGGTACATATTAAGACCTTTTTAAAGGGTACCATCGAACTCTACAGACTAACGTAATTTGGCCAATGTCAATGCTTCTCTGCACATTCAACTGGGATAGGCAGAAGTTTTACAACACTGATAAAATTACAGACGTGATCCATAACCAGCCCGAAGGAAAAAGCTTACCACCGTGCAGCAGAACACAAATACACAAAGCCAGCTCTTCTTCAAATTGAAATGTGACCACTGGGCATCTCCATGCAAAGACGGCCATCCTTCCTCTTTCCTTATTAGCTTGTAAGTGCACCTCCTCTAATGAGTCAGGAAAAAAAGAGTGCGTGAGCCTTTGTTTTGTGCAAGATGAATGGATCTAAAAGCAGCGTTGAAGACTTCAGTTGGGTACTGAAGCTTCTGTGTTTCAATGCACTTGAGTGGAATCCTTGATGCAAGTCCCAAAGGGCTGACAAAGACCCATGAGCCCGTAATTATGTGATTAAACTAATTATTCTCATAACCATTACTCGGGAAAGCCATTTTGTGTCCGTCTCCAACAGGTCAAGAGCAGGTAATAATTCAAATGCAGATGGGTGAACCAAACAGGCTTTTACGGGTAAGGACACAAGGAGCTGAGATTTAGATCCATTTCCTATTCATTCAGTGATATCCTACAACATTACTTGTTCTGAGTAGCTTTGTGTAACTCAAGAACCAACATGAAACCTTGTTTTCTGCCTATGATGACATACTGTATGTCATTTTGAAAAGGTCTCCAAATTAGCACAGGACTGGAGAATATCTGCGTAGTGCAAGATGAGTCATCAATAAAATTCGGTTTGTGTTCCCAGGGGTGAAACACTGTAAGATTTGTATTTGTATATCAGCTAAAAACATCAATGAGCACAAAAGCACAAGCAAGTACATATGGCTCAAAGCTAACACACAAACTAAAAGCCACATAACTGAGGTCTTTAAGGTCCCCAAGCTACTTTACAACTGGTGATATTGAAAGTGACACCAGCAGTGGTTTGAAATGTTCCTCTTTGATGCAGGCAGGTGGTCTCGGGGAACATCAAGACTCATTTTCTGAGGTTGAGCTTTTAGCCAAATGCGTTAAACCACTAGAACAGAGAGAGTCTCTGCTGAGAAGGACATTAATGAATGTATAGTTACATATATTTCAAATGGCATGTTGGTTTGTCACAATCTTACCTTAATTCATCCTAATAGTTCATTTTAAATTGGGGAAGCAACGCACATCGTCCTTTAAACAATATGGAAATGAGATGCCAGTATATATACAATAAATACAGTAAGACTGACTGACATATACAGTATCCAAAGAAGTCTAAGAGGGAAAACTATTAGAAGTAATCTTTGGACTTAAGCAAACTTTGCTTGCTTCTTTAGAAAGCATCTTTTGAAACATACAGGCAAAGCTGAATAAACCTTGATAAAAATACTCAAAAAACGTGTATTCGAGTTTTCTGTGTGATCTTGACTGTATTAACACTAATCACAAAGCTCCATATTGAAACTGTTAGGCTCATCAACAGTTATTTTGCATTTAAACTAAAATAAAAGCTTAATGAAATGCAGTTTACGCCTATGGTTTGTAGCTAAATCTTGACACGCTGATTCTAATAGAGAGAGTTTACAACCCCTTTGCTCTTCTTTTTGTGCGAGCACAGTTACAAAAGCTTTTGAATGAAATCCAGCAAAGTAATTAGTGAGACATTCAAGAGACTAAATCAGATTTCTTTCAAAAAATACAGCACTGTAGTGTTTAATAATTACAGCGGTACACTGAAAAATATATTCATAACCTCTACTGCAATGAATTCTTAATGTAATGGCGTGTTGCTCCGTAAGTTCCTTCATTTTGTATTCACACTACATTGAATAACATTTTAAAGTGCACTCAACCTTGTATTGTTGTGAATATTTTGCACTCATACTCACAGACTCTTCAAGCTAATACACAGCTTGAAATCAATGTAATTTTTTATTTAGGTCATTTTAAAGCTACAATCCGTAACATTTTGGAGGGGGAGGGTTAGACTAAACAAACATCTATTATTGAGGAAGGACATCAACTACATAAAGTGTTGAAAACTGTCTCCTTACCACAATTCACAACAGCGAGCTTTTGGATACGATTTTGCAGAAAGTTTGATGTAATTTGACAAAAATGTTATTTAACTCATGGATAGATAAGTTTGTGCAGTTACATGCATTTCTATATTTCAACCAGAGATGGCGATATACAGATGAGGCAGAACTTAACATTGCCACTTTAACCAAGCAAACCGTGTTAAAAATGTTAAAAATAGTAATGCTAACTAAGAAGTAGATGTAGTAACGTCATTTTAGCAACTTGCCAATTGAAATGTTTAGGATCAATTGACTGAAAGTATTTTGCGATCTAATAATCTGATTTAAAGGCATTTGCTTGTATATTTGAAATGAGAGAAAGGAATAATTGTGACAACATATTTTCTTTTATTAGGAAAGAATTTTATTTCATAAAAGTTTGTTTTAAGTTTATTTTCAAGTTTTTACAGTCAACACTGTATAAAAATGCCTCTCAAGGTGAAACCTGAAGAAACAAGCTGATAAAAGGACAATTCTGCAAATTCAAGTCTACTTTGTAGACACTAACAGAGCTTTGGTTTTCTTTAGTAACAGCATAATTCTCATCATCAAATTATTGTTTTGATATAAAACAAACTTTGAAATCGACAAAAAAGGATAGGACCATTCCCAGAGTGCAGTCTTCTGTAGAGAAATGTATTCTACTTTTATCAGACACCCTTGCATCCTCAAACAATGTTATACACAACACACAGAGGTTAGAGAGGGTTATTCACAAAAATGCATTTCTCCCTTTAAAACTTGTGCGCATCTAATCATCAATATGCAGTTCACATAAAAAAGAAACGTAATGAAAAACAGCAGGAATGCCACAACCAAACAGCGTCTCTAAAACGGCTTCAATTTGGCGTTGGAATTGATTAACGATCTGATTTTATGGGTTTGTTCGCTTGCCAAATCAGCCGATTGGAGAAACCCCCCCTTCCTCTGTTCCCCAGGAAATAACATTTCACTTGCACCATTAGGTTCATGTTGTTTAGATGTCAAGGGTTTGAAAGCGCACATAAATATCAAACTGCCAATCACTCTGCCATGCAAAAACTTGTTCTAGCATTGAAGGGGAAAAGGAAAGGTGAGCCGTACAGGCCGGTACACAACTGTTGACACACACCCTCAAAAAGGACTGACAAGGTGCTAGCATTCTGAGATGGTGACCTGGCACTCAAACTACTTTTATTCTGTCTTGGTGAGGCCATTCAGGGTGCCAATGGTAGTACATCTGTCCTTCAACAGCCAAAGGCACATGAACCCTGACAGATATGTCACTCACCTTATTTAAGGGGCCTTTATGGACCAGCCAACATGGGGGCCGTGGAAACTATAGGCCATTAATATTTAGCATGGAATAAACCAAATGCCATACAGACACTGACACATGCTAGACTGGCGGATAGACAGGAGAAGGTAAGCGGTAGTGATGGCGAGCGACTAACAAAACTACTGTAACTTCAATTTCATGCACAATAGTAGAGTTGTTTTCAAAAGGATGCTTTTACAGTTACAAACTACCTTTTCGTACATTAAACGTGCTTAAATGTCTGCTGTCACATTCTCAAATGAAGCATTGGCGATTCGGATTCATTGTGGTGAATCAATTTGGACAAGTCATTCAAATGAACTAGTTTAATGCAACGCAATTCAATGCATTCCATGAAGCAAAGTATTTCACAAATGTTTCTGTCTGACCATAAAGGAGCATAAAAAAATGATGGACGGACACACACCCAGTCGATTTCATTTTTCCCTCGCAATGTGCAAAAGGACACATTTTATGCACTTTCATCTCCTTTCATATGCATGTTAATGACGTCTCTTCTAGGGTAAGCAATTATTTCTCATGCTACAGCAACCTCTATATCCCAGTACACTTTATTTTCATACACCACAGGGGCTCTGCTCGGTATGCATATCCGTATCTTCAGACGCCTTGAGTTCATTGTGTGAAAATTATCGATGAGGTGTGCCTCGTACGGAAATTTGGCTTTTGCGAGGGGAACATTTGCCATGCACAATATTAATATGTTGGAGGCAATGAAAAGCAAAAATCAATTTCCATATCGTTTTCTCTGCACGCGGGTGAAGAAAAGTCGAGGCGTTTTTTGACAAAACGTATCTTTAATAAGATTCCTTTGCTTTTCACAGGGGCTACAGGAGGAAGTGGCCGCCTCAAAGGATCCACCGCAACTCTTCTTTTGAAAGGGACACAGCAGGAGAGAGAGACCAATATCTTCAACCGAAGCGCACATCAGTGCTAAACTCATCTAGACATTTTATTAAACAGCTAATCAGCTCAGTCTGGAACCATATTGAATGCTGCGAAGAAGAATCTTTCTTTCCCCCCTGTGAGAAGCACAGGGTTGCAACTCGAATGCCCTTGACTGAGCACGATTTTCCTGCTAGAAGAAAGCATTATTACAAGATTGGATGTGTTTTGAATGCTGACCAGATTTCATTTGAAAGTTAAAAGGCAGCCTCAGTCTGTATGATAAGAACACGCACAAGAGGTTTTGTCGGCCTTGATTGAAGAAGGGTTCTGATGGTAATAATATATCAAATATGTTTTTTAATGCGCTGTACCTCCTCTGACTCAAATTTCTCTCTCTCTCTCTCTCGCTAAGCTCAGCATCTGCTCGAAACGCTTTTCTACATACCGTATACTGCGAGCAAGCCACAAATATGATTAGTCGAAATTTGGCTATGATGCTATGCTTTCCGATATATTACTCAGTGTCAATTTAGAAGAGAACAGAAGAGTCAGTGACTATTAATTACAGTAAGTAAATTAAATCACTTAACTAAATGCATGACACATTTGTTCATTGGCTTATAGCAATTAGTGACTAAGAAATTAATTAATGTGCCTCTTTTCATAGCAAAACACAAATAGCTAAAACCAAAACAGCCTTTGGATTCAAGTCATGAAATTTAACATCATTTGTAATCTGAGAAACCATTAAAAAACGTCTTCAATAAGATCACAGACCATAAACACAAATCAATGATTAATAGATATAAACATGATACAACAAATGTGTAGAATAAACTACAGGTCAGAAATGTTGATCACTTGACGAAACGTTTAAATGTTTGAGTTTTCCTATTGTAGGCAAATATTGAGCCGACATATCAATTCCTTTCATAAGAAAACTAAATGTTATTTAAAAAATTGCTTTTAAATGGATTACTTGGACCATATAATAAATAAAAAGTAGCAAAAATTCCTTTAATACCTTTTTGAAAAGCTTCCCGAGACCTCAGCGAAGCTGGATGATAAAATGCCAAGTGTACGATTTAGCAAATTCTATGCAAGGGGTGACAACAAAGATGCTAAAACATAACAGAGTTAATTTATTTTGGATGCTTTTAGCCGCAACATAATTCCCAAAGTTACAATTGTGTTACACCGTGATTTTGATGAGTTAACTGTTATAAAAAAACATGAATAATGAATAAATAAGTGATCCTAAACTTTTGCCAGATAGTGTACATAATGTAACACAGAGAACACATAGAAATACAAGAGAAGAAGTGTATGATTTGAAGGGACACCCGATTGTATATTAGATCACTCCTGAACTATATTTTTACTCCAAATAATCAGGCTTTGGATTTGATTTGCAAGGCTCTTAATTTGAAACTCCACTTGTATTTGTTACAGCTAGATTTTAGACAGTAATTGGAAGTAGCTTTGGTCAACGCGGTCTGCCGAAATGAATAAATGTGATGTAAATGAAAAGCGACAGGAAGCGGCGTAGCACTTTTGACAAGCTCCCATAAGTGGACTCTACAATCCTGGAAATGCTTCTAATGGACAACTCAAAGCAATGACTCTCATTCCAGTCGCGACTGTAACACTGACACATCGAGTCTGCTTTTAAATCAGCTTTAGACGTCCGTGACAAACTCCACCAGCCTCATATTACCAGGCAACAAGGCAGCCATTTGATAGCCAACAGTGAGCTATGCATAAAAATGTGTCTGGCAAGAATGTACAGTACTGTATACAACATTATTTACACAACAAAAGTTGTACTGACTGGCATTCAGAGATTGTAAGATAACAGGGATTCATCTGGGTTTCAAAAGCCAGTTTCATATTAATAGATTGATGGTTTAGAGGAACAGGGTACCCAAAAAAAATAAGGTCTACAAAAAACAAACATGAATTACATTGTCGTCACTATCTGTTGAACTGACATTCAACCTTACACAGTTAGCTTCTGTCAGAGGTAGACACCAGAAGGGCTTTGCATCAAAACCCCACGTTCTTTATTATTTTAATGATCGCTGTCAATCTTGATGGATTACTAAACGCATTATTGATCTAAAAATAAGAGGCCCTGAAACCGTGCACGCATCATTAAAAGGACAGTTTGGTTTTACAGGCATGCCCATTAACAAAGTTAATCGGGATAAAATGTCTATCTCATCAATTTTCAATGGCTGACCGCATTAATGAGTCATTAAGCATTGTGTTTAAGTGAAATCTGTCTCCATCATTCGCTGAAAGGAACGGCACTCTGTAGATTAGACCCTCTTTCAGCAAAGAAGAACATTGAGAGCGAAAAAAAAAACGTTTGTGTGGGGCAGATTGACCCAGAAAAGACTCAAATAAATGTGTTGAGGATCCCATCAGAGGATGGGACCATTATATCCATTTTAGACATCCATTAAAAAATTTCAGATTCTGTCAGTTATACATAAACTTTTGAGAAGATATTGATCAATATCACCCACACGAAAAAAAGACTCGTCCATGCATTTACAATGAATGTGGACTAAATCTTTCAAGGTTATTCTTTCAGGACCCAGATAGCACAAGTCTGTAAGTTGTCTGTAAGATCCGGAAAACATCTGCTGTGTAAAAACGTCTTATAAAGACGTTTTACATACATTCTAAATCATAAACAACAATCTACTAAATTTCTATCCGACAGAAAACGTCTCAGAGATTTATTACACAGACATCTTGCCGATGTAAATTTAATAGACGTCTAAGAGATGTATGTGTGCTATCCGGGGAAATCCTTATAAACTCCCTCTTTGTCATCTATGAAAGAAAGAAAGAAAAAAGAAAGATATACAGGTTTGTAATGCAAAAAGGTGGAAAATAATAACAGCATTTTCATTTTTGGGTGAACTATACCTTTAAGTGCATGACCTGTGAAATATGCAAATTCATGAGTTCTGAAGTCCAAATCTGATTTGCTCCAGGCCACTAAACGATTATCTCATGTGAACGCATATTTTGTAGTTTAATTTGGAGTAAGTCGTAGTATGTCATAGTTTAAAATATATGCTGTCGGTCAGGGTGACATAAATACATTTGGAGTTAATTTGAATAATAAGAAAGAACGGACAAGAGTATTCTCAAGTTGTATTTCCACCGAGTGCAGTGGCGAGAACCGTGAGTGACTTCCATGGGAGCCAACTTAATTGCTCGCTTTGCAGAGACTTTCAAATTGAAAAATGGTCCATTTATACTTCCTCTTTACCTCAGGAACAAATTATTCCTTTTTGTTAGACAGAAAGGCTCTTTAGCACATTTTAAAGCTTATCGCTCTGTCGATATTGCGTATTAGTACTGCATTAATGGTGCTTAAATGGCTCATCTTGGAGTCTGATGTCAAAACAATACGAGAATTCATAATAAATGCAGTGACTCTGTCAATAGTCAGTGAAGGATTGAACGAAAAATCAAGTTATGAGTGACAAAAAAGAGCTTGGGTGAGATCATCTGAACTACAGCACATTACATTGTGTCCTAATTTCAAAGGAATAACTGAATCTTTCTTGAAAAAAACTGTAACCCGCAAAAGCATGGTGCTAGCAAAGCCAAGGTCATGGGTCCAATTCATTAGTAACAGACAAGTATACCCATGATGAATACATGACCTTTTTAAAATACATAAATGCAATGTCTTTAATATTGTGGCTAAATGAAAATATGCTGAATGAAAAGATGTTACTTACAACTTTATTTTAACCTAGTTTTTCTTCAAAAGCTTTAAAGAAAGAAAATCTCATTATATTACGAGCTTTATGTGTAGCCTCAAAATCACCTTAAAAGCCAAAGCCACACGTTTCCATGCAAAATGCGGTGTTGAATTTTGTGATACCTTCTCTGCCAGGCCATCCTGCTACAACATCAGAAAACAGCAATGTTTTACAAATACTGTATGTCTGGGAATATGTACAAATGAAGCAGTATTTTGCATATAATGGAGATTATGTTTGCGCTTTTTCCTCATTCATTGCAGACTTCCAGACACATACAGCTATTTACGAATTTCTTGTGAGGCTAAATGTTTCTATAACTTCCTAAAACTATGATTGTATAAATGTATATAAATTTATCTGAATCCAAATAAATCTATAACTTCTCTAATAGGTTTTGTGACTACTCAGTGTTGCTCCAACACTATGTACCTAAAAAAGAAAGTGGTTCACAATCAAAAGCAGATCGACACATTTGGTGGAGATTTCACATGCGGTTCTTTCTTTCAACCCCGCAGAAGAAGCTTTTAAAAGCTGATGCAAATCACCTAAGACCCAAAACCCTTGTAATTCTAGTGTAAAAATCTAAGTTTGTAATTACTTTTCGTTGCACAATGTTTTGGCGGAGACCTCTAAAACTCGGCACAGAATTTGATAAACTGGAGAATTAAACAGCCTTTGGCAAGATGTTACCTGCCTGCATTTATTCAGCAAGAGTGTGTGGAAATTTTATGCTCCTAGTGGAACTAATGAGTATCCCTTAAAGGAATTGTTCACTTTCAACATACATTTTCATGATTTACTCACCCCTGTTTTCATCCAAGATGTTTATGTTTTTTTCTCTAGTCGAAAAGAAATTAAGGTTTTTGATGAAAACATTCCAGGATTATTCTCCATATAGTGGACTTCAATGGACTCCAAATGGTTGAAGGTCAAAATTACAGTTTCAGTGTAGCTTCAAAGGGCTTTAAACGATACCAGACGACTTTTCTGTAGTCGAAAATAAATTAATGTTTTCATAAAAAAACATAATTTATTTTCAACTAAAGAAAAAAATATCATGAAAATGTATGTTGAAAGTGAACAATTCCTTTAAGACTCACTCTCAAATCTAAATGGCTCACTTCTAAGGATGTAACTTGCCATATTTAATTTGTTTCGCCACAGGCCCTTCACATATATATATATATATATATATATATATATATAAATAATATGTATGTACATATTTATGCATGTGTTAATCTGGCCAAATGAATGGTTCATCTATGCTGATGTGCCAGACATGTGATTACGCCAGTCAGAATATGTTTTAACAAAAATGTCAGTGACAGGCTTAAAACAAGCCGTACAGCTGCCGCATTAAATTCAGCTTGTGTATTCAAACTTAATCAAATTCAGAACAATAGTTAATAATCACGATTTTCCTCCTCACTATCCATGAGACCCTAATGAAAATATCTTCTCACCTCCGCTGCCCCTGGAACCCAAAGAACCTCATCACGGTGAGATTTAATCATACGGCTGCCAATCACGACGGCTGATGGGGCGAGAAAACTGTTGCGGGTGGTGATTTTCTCTAGACGGCCTCATTGAGGCATATTAACAACAGGGCCATATTGAGGATGATTTATTGCAATCTGCATACAGTACTCTGTTTCATGTGCCACATACATAAGGAACGCACATCATAGCTGTGTCAAACAAACACACAAATAAACACATTTCGACGTTGCATACGCTGAACAGGATGGGGCACCAGGCTAATGCTGCTGATTTTTAGCAAGTCAACAGAGCTGGACAAACATCTTATTATCGCCGTGAGACCCAAAGAATTCAGATATGAAAAAATAAATAAATGACCATTCAAATCAACAAACCTGCCTACACTGTATGCGTAACGAATGTGGGAGCTTTGTTGATTATAGTGGGGGCTCACTGTAGTTGTAACGTTCAACACTTTAACTGCAGGGAACAGGTGCGCTGACTGCATTCTTAAAGTAATACAGCTGCAAATGTCTAGCAAAACACACACATTTGGATACATGCATGTGTAAATAAGCTTATTTCTCTAGCAGGGATTATTGTGTCTTCTATAAATTTAAGACCGACTGCATGTGAAACTAGTGCGGTGGAAATGTTGCTTGGTCTTACAGTAGAACAGCGATTGTTTCCAGTCCATCCATTTTTCCATCACCTTTCTCTACCTGTTCATCAGGGCCTCCAAAAGTGCCGAGCTGTATCAGCACCTTACACATTAAGCACATAGATTTTTTTAAACATGGGATTTTCTATTGGTTGAAGCAGTTCTACTGAGAGCTGAACTCTTCAGTTTCAAATGGCTTTAAGTACAATGGCTAAAGACTACAGAACGAGGGGTAATGATTCTCCTGGGGTTCGCTACACAAAACAGACCCAGCGCCGCCTAACTACCTTCATTACTGCCAACAACCCAACGCTAAAGTCAGAGAATATACAACTATTTACTGCTTATATGGATTCGAAAATAATAGGACCATTTAAATAAACAAAGCTCCCCATACCGACTGCAAATGTCTTGATTTTATTCAGACTGTAATAGCCTGTAGATTACCGCGCACAGCAGGTCGCGAGCTCGTTTTAAGGAAACTGGATTTTTCTTAATCTTCCTCTCCTTCCTCTCATTTTTAGATTCCATTAGATTGTTTTTAGTGGTATTTAAAGTGGCCCCTTCACAGGTGTTTAAGGGAACACAACAAGACAACCCAAGATCATTTTTATCCAGTCTGCAAGACCTGACATTAATCCACTGAATTCAATAAAAGCTCTTGATTTTTGAATAATGACACTTACGATTCAATAGAATTAACATAGTTCAGCCCAAAGTTACGTCCAGTTTACAGTTGTTTAGATACATTCGGATTTAATGAAAGACAAACGTTGTATTGAGCTCTGTCCTCCCGGAGAATTGTTACAGAGAAAATGCAATAATTATAGCCTTTGACTTAACTTCTGCAAATCCAATGGCAAAACAATATTTTCACTGTATCCACCAAAATTGTGCCTGACAAGACCACAGAGACGCGTTTAATTAGAGCTATAAATATGTAAAATACAAACCTATACTTTATAGATGCTGTAGATAATGTGAAAAGCACATTATGTAACTATAACGGTACAGCAAGTATAAACGTAAATGCAAATCCAGCACAACTCTGTTCCAAAAAGCCTGGCCACATAAATTGATGTAATAAATACAAACACAAAATTTGAGTGAAATTCAGTCTGCCATAATGGATACCTTTTTCCACGAAGCTTGTCACAAAGCATAAAGGATACATGCAATACTGCGTCATAATTCCCCCAAGACAATGAATCTTAAGAAGCAGCATTATTCAGTGCACAGCACACATGACCACCCCTCTGAATATCGATTTAAGCATCGAACCAGTGTTATACCTAACAGGCCCCTAAAGACTCATCTATGCGCTCTAGATAATACAACCCTACTAGCAATTTCCTTGAAAATGCAGGCGAGGTATTCAAGATGTATGCAGCGGATCGCCTATATTGGCTGTTCTGTCATGGTCCTGGGCATGTTTGCTGAATCTGACGAGAGGCAGCAGAGAAGCAGATGCTGTGCAGCTGCAGGGCACTGCCACGCATGGATCGCAGGAGCTGAAGAGAGTTACGGCCTCATTACAGAGTCCACAACTAAGTGGGTCAGTGTGCAGCCTGGCATCAGGCGGCACGACTTTCCATATCACCTGCTGGCACAGCTGCCGACAGGTGGGCTTGTGGGTTTTGTCATGTGTGAAATGTTAGTGGGTGTACGGAAATGTCAGAACAGGCAGAGTACGGGGTGGCATTGTGAATTTAGGCACAGAACGGGTGGGACAAGATGATAAATGTGGAGGTAATGCGAAGAGAAATCGGCTGTGCTCATTGGCTGTGGTAATGCCGCAGGTGTGCTGAACGCGTTGTTGTTTTGGTCGCTTTCAAATGATGTTTTATGGGCATGTCGGCTAGACTGCTGGTTCTCAGACTTTTCATGCAAGTGTATATCCCCTCAAAAAATTCACGTACAATAGGTTGGGCAAATGAGGTCAGAACTGTCATTTTTGGTTGAACTATGACTTTAGGACAAACCGCATTACCTCATTAATTTTGCTGAACTGAAATAATTTCAAGCAAAAGCCAAATACAGAGATATTTTTCAAATATCAATATTCCTGTTATTAAAATAAATCTGGTTCTTTCATCAGTCATTTCGTTTTGAGCAGTTCAGTTAAAAGGAATCTGGTTCAACCAAATGCAAGCAAGAACACGTTGGAAAGGTTTCAGCCTAAACATGAATCTAACAACCGAAATAATCCTAGTATGGAAAATACAAAGCAAAATGATCAAAAATAATCCACTGGTCCACTGAGCCTAATGCAATACAAACGCACTGTATCTCTAAGGCCGCATATATGCAACGGTGTATCTGAGAGCTGTAATCCTCTTTAGAATTTACTCCCGGGCCACCATTCATATTATCCCAAAGTAAGCGTGTGTGCGAATGTATACGCGTACGGCACAGAGCAACAATCTACGCAGCTAGATTATTTGCATATGCCTTTGAAATAAACAGCCATTGCTTGGTCTAGCGTTTAATCGACCATTTAATCAATTCATATCATACAGCTGTGCAGGCTGGCTTTCAAATCAAAGTCCCACACATGTGTGCGGATAATTTGAGTTTTAAACCAGAAGCTAACAGGCGCAGAAGCTATTCAACATCTTTGACGTGAATCGTCTGTGTGACATCTGCTATATATGGAGAAATACATTGAAGGGGTGCTTAGAGAAAAATGCATATAAAATCAATTTATAGCTGTTTGTTTAAGCGCAGACGATCCAATCAGCGGGTTGGTCGCGTGCCGAATGCTCTCAATGAACAGCGGGGAAATGGAGGAAGAGGTCAAATTAACGTGGGATCACGAGCGTGTTTCCTCCCTATCATGTCAATGCAGTTCCTGTGGGTACGACACGGAAATAAAAAGTTATTTCTATATAATCAGGCAGTTAAAATTTCCTCAACTTCCAGGAAAATCAAGCCGTTCTGTGTCCACTTTAAATTTAGAGGTACAGCATAACTGCTTCACTGACAACTCTCTAATGACTGACCACCTGACTTTTCTAGCCAAGACTGGCAGGAGGCTGATTTTGCCCAAATCACTTTACAGGAGAGAAAGCGTTTGTAGAAGAGCCTAGTGCAAGTTCTCAAGCCAGGCTGACATTTCAAACTGATGAGGACCATAAACACCCAGTAGGAGGCTTGGCAGTCTCCCATCGCTTCTTTAATGCTTGCTCCTTTCTCCACACATCCTCGAAACAAGCAGCCAAGCCTGGAGGACACGTCCACAAAGAGCTGCCCATCTTTTGGTCATTCCATCCCAGCTGGCACTGCAGGGAGCTAAGAAAGAAAAATAAAAAAGTGTCCCTCATCCGGCAATACTTCAGCTAGCCGTTTAAGAACAGCAGGCTATATCATCCCACACTCAAAATTTGGGATTTTAATGTCTTGGCTGTGAAATCGTAAGACAATTGATGCAAAGTGTGTGGAGTACTGAATATGGAATACGGATTGTGAAGTCGAATAGCTATATGCACCCCATTAGTCTACAATCGCCTTCTATCTCTAAACGAGAAGCAAAGACGTAAAACAGCTCAGATGTTATTGTTTTAGGAGCAGAGTGTTTAAAAAGTGCAGAGGCCTGTTGTAATTTTGGATTTGATCGCTACAGTAATTAACTTTCTGAAGTAGCAGACTGTAATTGCTTCGCTTGTACCGTACATAACCCTATTTTAGTGATTGTATGAATCAGCTACAACAGTAAAAACACTATTGATAAAGGTGGATTGCTAATAGTATACACAAATGGTCAGGGTTTGGCTGGTTTGCATGTTCCAGTTGGCATGCATTGGGCCTAAAATCATTCTTCATTGACAACCTCTCCAAAGTAGCTGTGTATATTGTCAAAATGACATGTATTTGAAAATAAATGATGTCCAGTGTATAATTTCTTTGAAGATCTATTGAACAAAATGCAATATAATATCCATGACTATGTCAGAGGGGTATTAACCCTTTCATAATGAAGCATTATGTTTTTATTACCTTAGAATGAACAATTTCTATCTACATACACCGCCGGTCCGCTTACATGGACTTCACCATGTCGTATCTACAGTAGCCCTAGAAGGACAAATTGCTCTACAGAGCGTGTTTCGCAAATACCTGCGGCAAAGAAAGAAGAAATCGTGACGACATCTTAGTTCTGTGTCAGCCACTGTAGTGCTTTGTGAGGGAGGGGGAAGGGGTAGAGCGAGCCATTGGTAGCAATTTGCAACCTCACCACTAGATGCCACTAAATACATGCACTGGACCTTTAATTATAACTTAAATTACTTTTAAATTACTTATTTTAGTTGGATTTAGTTGCAAGTGAACAGCCTGTTACTGCCAATCAGCACTGTCAAAACATCACTTTCCTGCAACATCAACAAATCATCAAATACACAACATCCACAGCTCAGCTGATGGGCTTGAAAACTTGTTAGGCCATGAGAGAACACGGCAGATTTCAAATCATGTTCTACTAAACAGATCCAAAATTATCATTTCAAACATGCCTGACATTTACTAAAGCAAAAAACTATTTGAACAATGGCATCCACCCACACACTGTTTGAAATGCATTGATGTCTCCTCACTACATATAATAGAGTCTGATTTGAAAAAAGCACAGTGAAGGTCAACATCACATTTCATAATGCTTGCCGGTTCCAGTTTTTGCTAAATCACTACTGCTGCAGGCATGCTTACCAATGCAATTCTCATACATTCAACCCCTAACAGCATTCAACTCAACGTCTCCTATCCATTCACGAGACCAAAAATAGGTCTCACTGCCTCATTTGGCATTTGGCTGCAAAAACATCCAGTTGCCTCTAGTTATAATACAGGCCAAATTAGCAGAAATAGCTGACATGCTCTGGCCAAACGTTCAAGTGGAGAGAGCCATCCGAGTCATATTCCTAAAAAGCGCCCTCAAGAAGTTAGTGACTCAGTGTTTACATCCTTAAGCAAATGAGGCACTGCAAAAGCATTTCTCATGTCACCCGACCTCTGCCCTTGAACCCTCCAGAGCAATGGAGCGCAACAGTAGAGCTTTGGACGTCCCATTTATTTTCTCCCAATTGATTTTTTAACAATAACGAATAAACCTTTCAAGACGGACCTACCAGGAGTTTTGAGGAGTTGTTATGGGATGATATACGCTTCTGATATATAGCCACAGAACTATTGTGATTTCATTTCATTTAATAGCTGAACTGCTGGTGATAAACTACACTACCCATAATCCCGAGGAGATCCAATCAGATCCACCAATCGTAAGCTTATGGCTGCCTGCTCCCATGATGCAAATGTCAATCAAGTAAGCTTTTGTACTGCATGTGTATCTGAAAACTTGCACTACATTTAAGATTAGTAGTTTAAATCACACAACAATTTAAGTGCACATTCTACTACACATAGATACATTTTATAGCCTCAAATAAAAGTCTGTTCTGTTGTGATTGCAAATTGGGCTAAAAGCTAAAATATTGTTACGTAGGGAAAAATTTATTGAAAAATACTGCCAAAACCAAGGCAGCTAAAAAATGGCCACTCTCTGTTATTGAATCACAGTACAATCATCTGCAAGTTTGTTTGATAAAATACTGGGATTTTACATTTATAGTCTAAGACTACAGTATGCACACCAGACCTGTACAGCATCACTGTGGCACACAGCACATAAAATCATTACGCAGCCAGCAAGCACACAGGCCACAACCTCTTTGATCGGTTGCCCTCTGAATGGCGCTTTAGAGTACAGCCATCAGATCTTCCAGGAACAAGAGCAACATTTCCCTCAGGCCATCTGCCTCACCAACAATTAAAACGGACTCACACGGCTCTTCGCCTACAGATAACTTTCTTTGATTACATAACAAAAAAATATGTAAAAGTTTTTAATATAGACGGTTTCGGCAGCAACAACATAAAAAGTAGCTTGAAAAGATTTAATTGAATTTAATACTATTAATATACAATAAAATATAAAAACGGATACAAATTATTATCGATATAAATTAAATATAAAATAAACACCAAACACAATGGAAGTTAATTTAGGGCCTGCGCATGCATTCGATGAAACTGTCTATTGATGACTTGGACCAAATAATAAAGAAAATGCTGCCAATAAAAGTCCAGAATAGGTGGGAGTTCAAACAAATTCTAGGCAAAGGATGGCAACTTCAAAAAAATACTAAAATATAAAGTATAAAGTATTTATTTAACATATGTTTTGAAGAGATTACTATAATTCTAAACTTTGGGGGGATATAAAGAAAGAATGAGTGAGTGACCTCAAACTTGAAGGTTGCGCATGGTATTATACGTCATTTTTATAGGCTATCAATATAACACTGGATATTCATATTCATAGTATATTCAAAATATTTATACGTTAATACATTACTCAAGTCTTGTCACATATACAGATTCCTTGTGCATTAAGCACTTAAAACAGGCTCTGATATTCTGATGATGAAATCAAGCACAATATTCCTGCAAAACCTGCCGACGTAAACAGCGTAAAACTCACAAGTATCGCATCATGATCAGCGCTAAGAGCACCTCAAAGGTAAGAGCCCCTGGTGTGAGATTTAATTAATGACAGCCGTAGCAAAGATGAGAAGAAATGTACTCGGAATGTCGATCTTAATTGTTCACTCTCATTAGTGGATTGTTCTTGTTTTCTTCTACTTTCATGGGGCTTAATTCCAGAGTGGATCTGGTGTCAGATACTAATTACATGGAACGTGCATCCTGTGAAGTTAATGAGCGTGCACCAAACATTCTGCCAAAGCTCATCAATAGTGTTTATTCCACACCCAAAGGGAGAAGTTCCACTGAGAATGAATTTCCCCCTCTGGTATCGTTGTTTGTTTGCATGCGCTGTCTGCGTAGTTTTAGCACCAGATTCTATTCAGAATCGGATCAGGGGTTCACACACATGCTCTAAAAGCAATGCAAGATATAAACAGGATGGTGCATTTCTAGTACTATTTATGGAGAAAAGTGTAACCACTGAGACATTTGTCTGCCCTAATGTGCACTACTGAGCACAAAAAGGTAAAAATGAGCACCGAAGCACAGCGGAAGAAGAAAACTATATCGACGTAGTTGACAAATTACGATCAGAATGCTGAACGTATACTCTATAGAACAACAATCAATGTTCAATTTCAAATGTGTCAACCGCAAAAAACATGTTTGATATAAAAGCAGGAAGAGCAAATAAGTATTTGCGATACTGGTGCTCACATACCCATCGTTCCATCTCACAGAGACAATGATTGTTCAGTAATTTCTAAAGTTCTTTATGAGAAACATCCACTGACCTATATTCATATCGCAACAGTCAGAAAACATGCTCAGTTATTGCATAACTAAAAACGAATTTTACTGTACCTCCAAGGAAAATAAAACAAATAACTCAAACCAGCCATAACTGCAACTCAGGGTTTTAAGAAAGCATGTATTGAGGAAACAGTATATGGAGATCTGGCAGAATGTTGGCTCAATGATACATGTATGTATCAAGTATAACCTAACATCAATTAATCTCTCACAGGAAATATACTTTATGAATCAGCCTAAAAAACCATACAATAAAGCGTATTAGAGCATGCCATGGCAGACATATTTGTGTTTTTTGTAGATTCCAATAAAGTCCTTTTGAATAACCATGTTTTGTTAAGGTGTATGCACAGAGTAAAAGTGCAAGACTGTTATCAGAAGCAAAAATAAATAAATAAGAAGCATTCGTGGATTTAACTCAACTTAAATCGAATTAACCAAGCAAACCTAGAACGGTCTTTTGTGGGTTGATTCCTGTAGTGTTCCTGTAGCTTAATTGGTGGAGCTTTACATCAGAAGCTTGAAGGTCATAGGATTGATTTCTAGAGGACACACATAGTTTTTTAGTGTATATGAATGCACTGTAAGATGCTTTGAATAAATGTATCTGCCAAATGCATACATGTAGCTTGATTCACACAATGAGATGGGAAGTAGTTAATGCATTTGCTAACATGAATTTACAATATATTTTACATCAATTAATGTTAGTTGATTGATTAATGTTAGATATACGACTTTTGATTTCAAAAGATTAGTTCATGCTATGCTCAGTGGTAAGAGCATTGCTTTAACAACGCAAGGTTGTGGGTTCGATCAGCTGATACCTATGTATAGGATACTGCAATGTAAGTCGCTTTGGATAAAAGCGTCTGCCAAATGCCTAAATGTAAATGTATGCCATGATTATTCTTTTCTAGTTCTGTGGACAGAGTCATGACAGTCCCATGTGTTTTTTGCATGTTGTGTTATGTGTGGAGACACGTGACGCAGTTACACCAAAGGCCACGTGTCTCCTCCGGTCGCTAATCTTAGCCCCGCCCGTAATATCGCCCTTAGTGTTGATTCCCGTCACCTGCCCTATGGCATACCAGGAGGGCGTCCGCGGAGTCGGTCGAATCGACGTCCTCGTGGGAGTCCGTCGACCTCAGACCAGGAGGAGTGCTACGCTGGGGACTGGCTCAAGGAGGAAGAAGCGGAAGAGGGGGTCGCTGACACCAGTAACAGACACCGGCATCCAGTCCAGATCCAGCCTCTTACTATGCTAACTTTACATTAAGTAGTCGACAAAATTGTATAGTAAACTATTACTGAAGTAAGCCTAGGTTAGGAGCAACATGAGGCTAGGAAAATAATGACTGAAATTCAAAGCCAAAAATGCCCAACTATGACCCTGCAAGGAACTGGTTCTGTGAACAGGAGGGATCTTATTTTGTTACCGAAGTTTCTTTGCTCTATTTTTCTCTGTCAAAGGAGAATGTTCAATTCTTTCAAACCAACCTAAAATATGTGTTAGAATAAGAATTAAGAATCATCATGACATTGTCTCATAAGAATAAAAAAGAAATTTCATATCAAGTGTTTTAAAAAGTCAAAAATGTGTCAAATTCACCTTGCTGGGAAAAAAACGTGGCCATCTTCTACAGCAAGGACAGGACGGCATTTTACTTGGTGCCTCAGACACTTCTATATGATTTTAAGCTCTTATAAAGAAAGAAAAAAACAAGTGACTCATAATCAAAATCTCCTTTGTGCCAGAATGAAAGGTTTCTGAAGAAACGAAAGTTTATGTCGAGTCTTTTCGTACACTTCTTGCACATAGCTTCCTCTTTAAAAGCGAGGTGAACTGAGGCATCCAGCTGTGAACACTGATCATTAATAGAGAACAGTTCAAAGATTTACATTAGAAGCACTCTAATGTTAAAAAATAATGTTTGGAGACCGCAAAAAACAAGATTGCTTCCTCGTTTAAAGATTCCAAATGTTTCTTGACTTGTTATTTTTTTGCAGCACGAATTCACTACGAAGGTTTTACCATTTCTCTCAAATTAATACAGTATTCCACAAGCTTGGAATTTCACCATTTAAAACTCAAGTACTCTTTAAGCACCTTAAGCACCCCATCCAACTCTTCACTTTTTCATTTGGTTAAATGTTTTATTCCTTCATTTGTTCTTCAACACTTCAACCATTCTTCAACATTTATTGTAAATATGACATACAGCATACAACATTATTACAAAGAAAAAATAATATATACGATGCATATGCATATAATATATATACAATATATAGCCCATGCATATAGATACATGGGCTATATATAAAGAAAATGATTTCTTGATTTTTCCTAAACGTTGTAATTTTTATGACCATTTATGTCCTTCAGTGGCTTCTTTAATTTGGTCAAAAATTTCCAATAGTTTTAAAAAAAGTAATTTACCTGGTTTCCATGGAGACAACAGTGTCAGTGAAGAACATAGCAGAGATAAAATGAGATGTGCTCTGTTATGAAATTAGTAAAAAACAAGGTAAATGTCATCAGTTGTTTTAATGTGCATCACTTCCAGTCAAGCTACATTAATGTCAAATTATGCAAAAGTGTCAAAAATAGGATTTAATTCTGTCAATTTAGAATTTAAAACGGGTGCCTATGAAATTAGCCTTGGCAAGACAAAACCTCGTCCAGTTTGATTAAAAAGAAATGTCTATAAAATGTCATTTCCACCACTACATGTTTTCCATTAAAACATAATATGAGATGGGAAGGTATGACAATTGTTGGCTCAGGACAATTACAAAAAAGATTAATCTATATCCGCTGTTTCAGACAAATCAAATAAACATGTTTTTACAGTGTCAATGGTGTATTTCATCCGGCTTCCAATCCTTTTAACAGAATGAATCTAAAACTACTGCAGAGAGAAGAGAAAAGAGAAAACAAATATTTTTTAGGATTGATGACAGATGTCTAGCACAGCTCTCAAACAGCTGTTCAATAACTTTCATTTACAAAAGCGAAACAAATAAATAAAAAAACAGCAGCCCTACTTAAACAACAAACTGATAGAAGTCAGCTGGCAGAATATTTTTTCGGTATTTAGATGAAATATCTTTTGCGATGTGTAAAAATATTTTTGTGATGTCTTGATTATAAATAAAGAAATCCTTTGTTTCACCACATACTGACTCAACCTATATCCTACGTTTGGGACGGCATCTGTTTGTCCCAAATCATACATAATTCAACTTTCATTGTGTGTCTTCACATTCATTCAAATCTTCTTAGTTCTTCTTCAAGTAACCTGCTTTCACATGGACTGGTGGCTAATATGGTTGTTAATTGTAGGACATTTAGTTAATCAAAATCTTTCTACCATATGTCCTGTATCTAGGTCGGTGACCTATGTCTGGTCTCCCTCATCTGAAATTAAGCCATGTCCCACGCTGAGCACATCTGAGTCAAACGCTGTTTTTCCGACCCAAATCCAGAGCGCCTGTACTGCATTAGCACAGCAGTGAGGAAAATGCTCAAGTGTTGTGTTGATTGTTTATACACTTGCATTGCGTTTGTGGTTGCATTACATTGCATTACAGCTAGGCAATGAAAGCTAGGCAAACACAGACTATTCTAAACATCATTTACATCTATCGGTGGAAAACGTGATCATGCATATTCGCGTAATTTTAGTACTGTAACAACCACCTCAGATCTTTGTTCTGTTGCCTTGCTTCTCTACTGCATCTATAAAGATCAACCACGACCTGCTCTCTCGCTGGTCCTTCTAGATCTTGATGTTTACAATCATGGTATAAATGCACAAACCGTGAGTGTGTTAATATGTGAGCACCACCTATACATCACAAATTCTATTGGGTTCTACCTTCCAAGTGAACAATGGCACATGGCCAAAAAAAATAAAATGTGTATAGTGTAGAAAGTATACTGCCTTCTTTATAATGGTAACCCAGCATTTTCGATTCCAAACGCGCTTCCCTCCAACATAGTTACATAATTCTCAAGTTATTATTATTACTACTGATAATTTGTAATTAACAAAGATTAACTAATAAAATAATTATTACTTGTAATAATTATAATTATTACTCTTAATAATAATACTGTTATGTATAATAAAGAATGACATTACATTTAATAATGTACTTGCATTTGATGTCGCTCAGAATTTGTTTGTTAGCCAGGACGCTTCGGAGAATCACAACAACAAAAATCTGTAATGCAGGAGCCTACTGAAAGCCTTGTAACAGTAAAGTACATTGACAGTGACAGAACACATTTCATATGTCTAGTATTTCATTTAACAATGACAAAACAAGTCATAATGCATATTTACAGCACAGCACAAAGAAGGCCTTAGAGAAACTGGTTATAATGTGTGTATACGCAAAATCCGGTTTTCATTTGTTGAAGTTCACAAGTTAAAGGGATATTAGTTTCATCAGTACAAGTGTGTCCTTGTGAGGTGCAGCTGTCCTCAGGGAATCAGAGGAGAAAGTCTGCACACTTCTCAATACTTCTCGTCTTTCACAAAGAGAATAATAGGCAATACTTTCTGGCATTTCTAATTTCAGAAATGATAAATGAAAGTAATGACATTATCTGGTCGTGCAAACGATATAACTCCATTTAGTGTCATTTGAGCCTTGATATAAAAATGATTCCTGGAAGTGACCTGACCTAAATTAAACTCTTAATACAGCAAAGCCTCTTTTAAGCAGATATTTCCGGGCGGCCGCTAGATTCCGATTCAGGACTTTTGGAAATGTTTTTTTTATGCCACGGGAAGTCTATGTGAAGACACTGACAACGGAAGGAAAGGAAGTATTTTGAGCCTTCACTGCCATTGATATTAAAAATCAAACCACACACCTTTCCCAACAATAAAATACTTACAAATACAACAAAACATTTCCTCAGTAAATTCGATAAGTTGAGTGCATAATGTGTTTGAGTTTCATCTTATTACAAAGAGACTCAAAAGAGCAAAGCAGTGTCTTTCTCTGAGCGCTCATCTACTCCACAACAACAGAGAGGAAAGCCCTCCGGCCCCAGACAGTCTACGGCAAACCTCAGACTGCTGAGTAACTCGCCAATGCAGAGTCTAAAAAGCCTTGCTTAAAGACGAGTCCCAACTCTTACATGCCTTCCCCATGGAATTTGTCTTGTCCTTAAAAATGATCCACTTCCAAGACATGACTACACGGCATGCGATAGCACTGCCAAAATAAGAAAGGCCAAGGTGAGTTCAGCCGCTGTTACGCAGAGCCTCTGCAATTTCTCTCATCTGCATGACTCTCAAGAGGACGCATAAAGAACAGGGCGCTGGGGTAATGCGCTGCAGTCACTGTATTATTTGTACTGAGGGAGTCTTACGTCCTTTGGGTTTGTCTCTCAAGAACCTGAACCAGCCAGGCAGGAAGTCAACTTTGATGTAAGCCATTTTCTTGTGTTAATGAAATATGGTAATAGCCCTTCATCAGTGCCTTTCCCCTTCACTTAGTACCTCAGCAATTCTCTAAAGATATCAAACGAATTGTTTCATTTTAGGTTTAGCTGTTTACCTAACAGCCTAATCCAATCAACTTGACATGTTTGCCTATGGGAACAAGAGATAAAAAAACTTGTCTACATGGTGAATGTTTTAAAGGGATAGAGGAATATAATGTGATGAATTGAAAACGGATTATAAAGATGGTTATGTAAAATACTATTGGAACTTTTCCTATTAAATGCATTTGGTTATTAACATGTTCTGAGATGTGTCTCTTTGATGTTTCCGTGGATTGAATCAAGAAAAAACTAAAAAACAAATTTCATATTTCGTATCAACCAAATGTGAATTGTTTTTTATTCATTAATATTTGTAATTACTTTTATTATTCTGACCCTAACTTGAATTTTATTGGTGGTAACAGTGCAAAATAAGGGATGTTGTATAATGTCGTTTTTTCTACGTTTTAGCAAAAACATGATAAAATGTCAAATGGTCAAAGGAAAATACTCTTGCCATGTCATGAAATGGTTTATGGTGTGTTATTTTCTACATCATTTACTAATCTATACACACTTTCATGCCTGCTCTATGACATAATTTTTAAATGCTCTTTGATGATGAAATTGCATTTGATTTATCAGACACAAATGTATCAAATATTAACATCTTTAAAAATAATGAGACATTCTTTTTATTTTGATCACTTTTGCTCAAATAAAAATAATTGAAATAATGTTAGTGTTACATCATGAATCCATTAATGGAGTAAAACAAGATTTATTTTTAAATCCAAATAGTTACAATTCAGGAAAACTTTTTTTTCATTACAGAAACTCAAAGCAGGGAATGATCCAGTCAAAGCATTCTTTGTGGCCGATTGTTAACTGCAATGTCATCAGAAAAAAAGTAAATGTAATCATAAAGGCCAGCATACTGTGAACACAACATGCACAAAAACTCAAGCCAGAAAGATTTTATTCTCCTAAAATTGGCCAATCATTTGCAGTCCATAGCTTTTCCTGTAAAGAGAGGAAAATGCTGAGAATCTTCAATTGAAACTGCAGTTTTCTGGTTCTTTTTTGGGTTTGCGTCACGCTCACACATTCTTGTATTAATAAAGGGGTTTGGGGCATTCGGAGTCCTCATATGGATGTGTCCTCACTAAACTGAGGTGAGGAGAACCAATTTAGATCCCATGCTAAATGAAGCAAGTGTGCAACTGTGTACAAAGAGAAAAAATATGTCTAAAATTTCAACCACAAATCATCCATAAGAAAAAAAGAACTATACCCTAATAATTGTTCTAATAATTTTATTTAAGCATGGGTACCATGCCAATTGCCAACAATTGGTGGCTCCAAGGGCTACCACATCCCTCTTTCCTGCCAATACCTATTCTCACTTCCTGTGAGTCGAGTTAATCCCAGCTATAACAGACAAACAGGAACAGAGAAAAGCATTCTAAAAGCTGCAATCCAAAATATTAGATAAAAACAACAAATAAGTTACAAAGCAAGTCCAAAGAAATCTGAGCGTTCAGTCTTTATGGTTGAATTCGTGATTCATGATATGCCAGTCTGACGTCTTTTGACTTCAACACACATAAATACAAGTAGTTAAAGTAAACTGCAATTTTATGTTTCAAACAAAGATGACAAAACAGAGGCAAAATATACAGGTTGCAGCCTGTAACCTGTAACCTCAGGTTGCCAAACGGCATATTCACCAGCATAAAACCAATTCAACCCTTTTAAGAAGATTTAAAAGATAACTTTGAGATGGAGCATTCTCCTCTCCCTCGCATTTGTTACCGATTCAGATGTGCTGTGTGATGTAAGAGCCTGGCGCCAATATTTCACCATGCACTACTATTACTGTCGTTTTCATCTGAAGGGGCAAAGTAAACATTCATAAAGTGTTTTTGATTGGACGGTGAATTATATCAGTCAGTAACATTTTCCAATAGTTTCTTGTTATTTTATAATCAACCACCTATATGAATTGTCAATCAATGATGTAAGGACAGCTCCCATTTCCTCCAGCCAATCAAGGGCCGCTTCCTTCCTGGGGCCCTGGGGCTTCAGCCTCACCTAGCCCCCATGTTTATCCGGCCCTGCATGTACACTGAGCTCCAAGCACACTTCGGACTGTTACTGTAAGATGAATGATAATTATTTGGCTCCAAGAGTCCATTTATTGTCCTTGCGGTGTTTTTAGGTAGCGCAATTTGTTATTATTACTACCTTCCTTTATTTAGTGCCAAATAGGCCTGAATAATCTCTCTTTTTTTGGTTATTATTCTGTAGCATATATTGTTGCCTTTTGCAAATGACAAAGACGTCATTTTAAAACAACACATTTTTTACGTAGAGGAATGAGGCACAAGAACGCAAGGTAGGCTACAGCCCAACGAGATTAAGCTAAATATAAGATACATAAAAAAAGTAATATGAAACCATATAACAGTAAATTGTTCAGGCTTGTTCGGTGCAAATTTACACAGTCTTTATGAAAACATACAACGGAATGCCGCAAAGTAAAAATTTGCCAGTACTTTTGCAAAATAACGTAACTGCAATACAAAAGGCACGGTATAATAATTTTGCAGTATTATGATGTACAAAAATTGGAATTTAAGAATAGATTTATCGTTTTTTCAAAGAAAAGTTTAAGTGTTTTAGCAAATAGATTTTAGAACCATTTCAGAATATCCTCACGCAGATTGAAACATAAACCATGTTTAAATTGAGAAAAACAAGCACATAAATGGGGGTAAGTTTTGAAAAAGTCTGTTAACTGTGTCATCTTGTGGAGTGTGTCATCTCGCAGCAGCGCAGCACAACCACGGTTTTAAAGGTTGCTAAGCGATCAAGTTTATTGAAGCGTGGTGTATTTTCGTCTTTATAGTTTTGATAAAAGTAATTTCAAGTATAAACTGCGTTTAGACACAGACAACACTATTCTCGCATCTGACCTTAAGTTATTGATTTTTTTGGATTTACTAACAAACAGAAATTACTCGCTTCACTATATTTGTTTTCATCGCCAAATGTTTTACGATTTATTATAGATGTGTAACATCACTAAACGGCTTTTACAGCACTGTTTCTGCCTTTTGTACACACACTGTGTTTTCCGGGACAGATCCCTTTAAGGTTACCAGGGTCAATCCGGGATGTTTTCACACAGAAGGCACTCTGGCAATATTTTGGAAATAATTTGGGATCAGCGGTCTGTGTGAAAGGGGGTAATGCATGAGTCCAGTAGCGTTGCTTGAATGATATTCAGGACAAAAGGAAATGTAATCTTGGATAGGCTCAAAGGTACATCAATTGCTAAGTGTTTATGTGCACAGGCTCATTCCTGTTGAAAATACGGAGATAAGTGCTGCATTCTAAATTTACAGTGTACCTACGCAAGTTTACTGCTTACACACTAAACAGACATCTGGGAATGTTCACTAAACCTAACAAACTGAAACACAACACATTGCAATCAAACAATGATGGCACTTTGAGTCACACAGATCACTTGCATAAACAATATATATAATTGTAGCCCTATATCATCGCTGTCCTTTTGAAACATTGTGTGTCTAAATTTGCTGTTTTTCAGGAAACTGAAAAAACGCTGCACTTTTTAAAAGGATTACATACTGTGTTGTCTAAATTGATAGGCACTTTTGAATACTTTTTAATGGTGAGATATTTACAAAGCCCAGTCACACACATAAAGCGATATAATAACGCAAGTCACAAGAGACTTCCTAAGCACAAAGATCAGGATCAAGATTATTAGAGGTTCATTACTGAAAAGCTCAAATCTGAACTCTGGTCTCACCTGGCTGAAAAAGAAAGCCGTTGGAGATTAAAATCACTGAATAGCGCGGTAATCAATGAAAAAAACTCCTTTAATACCTTTATAAGAGCACATGGGTGACTAAAAGGCCATTCTCGTGCAATTCAATGTGGCAAATTTCTAAATAATTATCTCTTTGTGGAGACACAACATAGTATTCGTCCGATAGAAACATGTGAAACAGAATTGAGCAAATGAGCAAACTGGACAAAGCAAAGGGTCACCAGCATTTACGAGGTGCGAATCAATCCAAGCAAACTAGTCGGTAGCTGTGGCTGGGGAAACACATGGTTCGCTGAATCTAGGAAGCAGTGGCTGCGGGTGGCATTTAATGAAGAGTGTGAATGTTTGCATGAGAAAGATTCTGACACCAGCGAGCAGATGCACATTCACACTGCCACTCTTCTATGCTAGTTATTGTGGTTGTCTGTGTTGAAAGGGATTCGGTGGTATAATTTTGGGTTGATCAGAATTTAAAGTGATAGTTCCCCAAAAATGAAAAGTCTGTCATTTACTCACCCTCTTGTCATTTTAAACCTGCATGACTTTTTTCTTCTGCAGAACACAAAAGAAAATATTTTGAAGAGTGCAGCTAACAAAAAAATTTTACCCATTCACTTCTATTGTATGGACACAAAACCCATGCACATCAATGGGCACCACCGTTATTCGGTTACCAACATTCTTCTAAATATCTTCTTTTGTGTTCTGAAAATGAAAGAAAGTCATACAGGATTGGAATGACAAGAGGGTGAGTAAATGATGGCAGAATTTGTATCATTTTAAGAACAGGGTGTACTGTAGAAATGTGTCTTTCTATACTTTTTTAGGATTGTTCATTTCCCGAATATCTCCAAGTTTCTATAACCATTTGCCCCTGATAGTATAATCTAAAGTCAATTTTGCAATAAATCCTTAAGCAATGCTTTACTCTTCTTTGAAACACGAGTACAATACTCATTCAGCTATAATCTGCTGTAACATTCTGCCCTGCATGCCATTCAAATGCTACAAAACACATCTTGCCTTGTTTTTATGTCTCCCTCATGATGAGAGGCCCTTCATAGACGATTTAGCTGAAGAGACCCACATCCTGTGCATTAGAGCCTCAGTGATGAGCCGAACGAAGATGGGTGAAGAGCTTTAGATTGCTCCTACTCTCTGATATTGTCATTCAAAGCATTTGTTTCCTCAACCACTTAAACCATCCAGTGTGAGTGAAGAGGAAGCACCAATATCCCTAATCAAATCCGTCGAGAATGAAGCAGATGACTCACTAACGCAAACCTGTGATACAAAGACAGTTTTCAAGAGAAATTTAAAAAATATATTTAAATTTCCATCTCATTCTGCAAACGTTTGTTCCACAAATGACCTCGCGAACGACAGAGCTGGAGAATGCTAGATTAGATTCCAAATTAACTTGATGGTACACTGTAAGAAATTGCTGTAATTTTTACAGTAAATATTTACAATAGGCCACTGTAATTTGCAAAGTTCTGATGTATTTTGCTATGAAACGTGGGAACATGCTAAATGACTGATGTCAATTTTACAGTTCTGTCTGGAATACTGTACTTATAAAATAGGCTACGTAGTAAATGCTACAGGCCAACATGTCATAGTACTTATTGTTTTATTTTATGTATTTATTTTTCATACTTTAAAAGTAAACTGTGGTACTAGTTTTGGAATAAAAGTTTTGGAACTTTACAATAACACAAACCCAATAATCAACTGTAATAAATGCAGCCTTTTAAATTAATTATAAATATGTAGATTCTGATCATGTACTGCTTCAAAAATGTCTGCTTAAAAAAACGTGAGCAGTTTGTTTGATAACATGACGTCAGTGGCAGTGGACATCTTGGAACATTTCGTGTGCACTGTACATGCGCAGCGACTTTGCGTCTAACCGAAGCATTGCAGAGTTTGTATTTAGCTTGTGAAGTCGTGATTTTTTATACATTCCATTCCGGTTCAACATATTTAACTGTCATGTTTCACACTTAACTCTAGAGTAGATGCAAATAACTAATAAAGTATTGCCCCTACAAGCCTGTAAATTCCAGGCTTTATAACTGCATTTTTATAAACCCAGGCTGAATAAAAGGAACTGCACTGGACAACTACTTTGGCAGAAGTAACTCTTAAAAAATGACACCTCTTTTTCAAGCATATTTTTTATATGATTGTCTTAGTATATGCTGCTCTTTGGTAACTACGACTACGTGTTCTTGCTGTTTTTACATAGGAACTGTGGACATCAATCCGGAAACTGGATCAAAAGTTGCTGCTGGAAAGCGGGACAAAAAAATGCATGGAATGAACCCAAATGTATGCACACTTGCTACGAAAACTGATGGACTTTGAATGGCTTGCCATTTAAAACAGTCAATTCCAATGGAATTGAAAACGAGACTGACCAGATTTTCTTGTCTGTGGTTCATGTAGAAGTAGATGTATATGCTACGTCTGGCCTTTTCATAGCTTAGCGATTGAAAGGGCACAGTTCAAACTATTTCTTATGTGTTTGTTTAAACTATAAGTTTATGACTGAAGTTCAGTCACAATGTAGTACAATGTGTTCCTTTGTTGTTAACTAAATGCTGCTGTTCTTAGTGGTACTTGTTAAATTTTCAAGGCTTTCTAACTTTAACAAATTTCCATGTCTAATGACACTATCGCAATCTGCTCATTTATCCGAGTAATTTTCACAGGTGCACAGATATGAGCATCCAAATCCACACTGCAATGTTATTTATTTATTACTCTCCAGTCTGCACAGTTTTTCATTTTTGATAAATGGTGCTGATGAAAACAAAGCACAACTGAATGGCTTCCGCCTTCAAGTTTTAGTTTTACTTGGTCCTCTGGGCACGAAATGGTAAAAGTTAATTGTCTTGGGTTTTCTTAGATGTCAGCAAACAGCGTGCCGGTGTAAAGGATAAATTTCCCCCACTCTCTAGGAATACTGTATATACACCACTCAAATAGTATTGCCCCCATCGTCTTCCAACCAACCTCATATAAACAAGCACTTTTACAAGCACCACCACCACATTGCATTTTACAGTCATTCAATATGTGCTCTTCTATTCCCTCCCTGCTGACAGAAGCCCTTAAAGCTTTATACACATAACAGCGGTCCGCTTAGGCCAGTAAGTGTATAAGGTTTACAGACATTATTACGCTTTTCCATGGTGCGTATCTTACAAACTGTCAACAATCAGAGAGACTATGTTCGTATTTAATTTGCTATAGTCTGGCATGCGAAGCCCTGAGTTTGTCACCTTCCCAGGCTCTTCTCCATAGAGCTACATGTTCACCATATGCTGAGAAATCTGAGAACATGTGAAACATATTCATATTACTATAAACTGCACAGGCTTAACAAGAAACATATTAGATAAAATAAATATGAAGAGCATTTTGGTTTCTAAATGTCTAAATCTTTTATATTCAAAGCACAAAACAGACTGCAGCTTGGGTTTGTTTGAGTTATCTGATTTAGAGGATGACAGAGTGTCAAACTACCTGTTTGTTCTGGTGGGACAATAATATGACAAGATCTTAAGTGACCGATGAATTCGGGCGAAAGAGTTTTATTTGATGCACAGCCTTGATGTCTACAACTACATATATTAAACTCATTTTCTCCTCTTATTTAAGCCTATTTATTTAGCTACCCTAACTATGCACGATTGAGTGATTATTTGCATTTTATTAATTATTTAGGCATTTTTATCCCAGCCGTCAATGGCCAATTCATATCATCCACATTTTTTGGGACTGTGACACACCACACGTACCGTACCCAATTTTGGCAAAGAGACAGGTAAATACATTTGCTTTCATGTTAAATCATCAAAATATGGTTTGTGTATAGTTCACTTCTACCTGCATGCTCATTTACATGCTCACTTGGAAATTGTTTACGTCCTTTGTAAGTTGCTTTGGATAAAAGCCTCTGCTAAATGACTAAATATAAATATGACTAAATATAAAAGTAAATGAATATGTAAAAATTTAATCGGATCATTCACATTCATTTCTCCAATGCAGATTAATTGAGCCAAGCCACAGGAGCTAAATACAATAACTAATTTATCTTTCTTTCAATACCTAAATTGAACGAATCAACTTTGTATTTACTGACAAAGAAACTCCTGAAGGTCACATTTATGTCTTCTAAAACAGGCAGGAAATCAAAGAGTGATTATTGGAGACGAAAGCTCGAATGGCCAACACCTGTCCTTGCAGCAGCCTGAGCACTTGATCATGATGGATCTGTTGAGGAAGAACTCTCTTAAGAGAAGGAAATGGCCAAATCCACAGGGGTCTTGAATGGCTCAGTTGTGGAGAGCAGTCACTGCCCTGAGTTGTGAGGGAGTAGAGGGTGATCCTGTGGGTCATTCTTGGAGTGGTTTCGGAGTTAAAGGTCATCAGAGGTAACACCATCTCCAGATGAGCTATATTTCTGGAAGATTTTTCCAAAGTCTGAGGTTACAGTTGTGTCAGGAGGGCACAACAGCCTATCGGTGAAAGATGTGTTCATTTTCTAAAGTAGAAATCCTGTCTTTAACTATTAGGAGAAACAGACATGGAAGTTTACTTAGATCGATTGCCTTTTGGATCTTCTTGGTAATTGAACGCCTACGTGCCATCAGCGCAACTATATTCAGTGTCTACTGAAGGACGCGTGGCTTAAGAACTACCATAATATAGAATGCTGATTTCAAAAACGCCATACCTGCATTTATGTTAATGTAAACAGATGTCTTAAACACAAAATTGTCATATTTAGAAATCGCCAAACCACAGAAAAGTGTAAAAAATGTCAATTGTATTACTGTCATCACAAGCAATGATTACAAAGCTGTTTATCTGTGAAATTGTATTCCGTGGGCGCCAGAAGGACACTGAAATATTGGTGGAGAGAAAGTAGGAGGATGGCTGTGCCACTCAACATATAAAATCAAATCTGAACCACTTGGACCATATACAACATCACCATCTCTGTAGCTACACCTTTATGAGACCTGATGGTTTACGCAACAATAAATGACGCTCTCTCTTTGTCTCTCTCTCACTCACTCCTCAGCATGCGTAATGGACAATCCAGCCAATGCAGTCGAATATTATGAATTACAGTTATGCCATGTTTGCAAAACGCCAATTTGATTTAAATGCATTCATGGGGTCTCCGTAAGAGAATGCTTACTCCCAGAATGCAGTAATAATAGAAGCAACTGGGCAAGAGTAATACGAGTACCCTACCCTAAACTCGCCAGATGTCGCCTGAGGTTCGAACGGTAATGTCAATCATCAACGGGAACGCGCAAACGAATGCAACAGAATTCAAAATCACTTTTTAAAATGCACGATTAGAAATTGCTTTTCATTAATGCATTATACTGCATGTTAGCTGGTAGGGGTTTTATTCGCAACAGTTAACCTCATCCCGTCCGTATTTCTTTTAAGGTAGGCAGTTGACTTCGTGGGATCGCGTCTACATCATGTATTTGTTTCAACGGTCTCACACGGGTCGAATGAGGAAACCAATGCGAATTACAAGTAATCCATTCCAGCGAAATCAACAGCACTTTGTAATTCATAAATATTAAACAGGTGTCCAAATAAATCCCATACAGAGAGAGGATGCCTGGTCCAAGCTGACTCGTATCCAAAAACATAAATATTAGCCAAGCTTGCTCTTGGATTCTCACAATTAGAATAAAAGTAAATAGCAAGACACATTCGTTATTATACGATGGGTGTGCAATAATTAATATGGTCAGGGTTAAAGTCAACACTATAAACCGATAGTCTAACTGCGCTCTTGGCAGTAATGCGTTCAGCCTCATTTATTCTTGCGCGTCACAATGTTCAAATGTCCTGCGTTTTACAACGTGCCGCTATGAAAAATGACATTCTCACAGTCTCCGTGCCCTTTCACAGCGAACACTACCCAGTGCTGCCAAGCGAAGTGCCATGGCTGAGGCGCTGGGGATGATCAAAACTAAGCTCCTCGCAAAAAACGCATCATTCCGGGTATCTTTTTACTTTTGCGCATCCTATGTTAGGAAAATAACACGGGGAGATAAATACTCACCGACAGCTACTTGCAGTAGATCAGCGCACAGGAAAAAACACAAAGACAAGACGGTCATCTTTCCCATATTTTGTAATAAATCCCAAACTCCATTTGCGTTTACATGCTCCCCGGGACCTCGCCGCGTAATTCCCACCATTCCAACGGGATGCGTTCCCACAAACCAGTCATGACGCTGTCCGAGAGTCAGAGGGAAAATGAAGTTTAAAACAAATGCGCACTTCAGAGGATGTAAGGATGCGAGGTGAAGATTGCGCAAAGATTACGAAAAGCGTTGCATTGCGAAATAGTCTCCTCTCGTTGGCTACAACCAGCGTTATACAATACGGTGGCAGACGAGGATTAAAAAATAGATATGGATTTGGATGAAAATCTATGCTCTCTCTCTCTCTCTCTCTCTCTCTCTCTCTCTCTCTCTCTCTCTCTCTCTCTCGCCCTCCCTCCCAACAGAAACAGACACGAACAGAGTCACTCGTGATCACTCGCTTTTTATTTCACAATTTTCCTTAATCCTACCCTGGCTCCAAACCCTTCCCCTCTAATTCTGTCCACTAAGCCGATTTATTCCTACAGGAATTTTTCTCCACTCTGAAACGGGTTTTAAAGATCATTATAGGGCATATAGCCTACGTGGAGAGATGCTCTGCTTGCGTTGACTGCATAGAAACTGAATAGATCAAGTGCTTGAAATGTTTCGACGACCATCCGAACGAACAGCGTCACCTAGGGTATCTGCAGATTAACCCCACTCAGCATCAATGGGAACTGAAGTTTTTCATGTACCTATCAGTGAGGAGGCGAGACGACATATGCGAATAGTTCCGTGTAATTTTATTTTATGATTCCAGTCCATTTCATGACTGTGATTGCTACATAACACACAAAATATACCTTTCGTAGCAAAACGAGGATTATTCCTTGTTAATATAGGTATTTATCTCAGAATCACCTTAATAGTTCACATTCAAAATGAAAATGCTGTCACCATTTACTCCTCCTCTTCTCATTTCAAACCTTTATGGCGTTCTTTCTTCTGCGCAAAAGAAGATAAATGTTGGTAACAGGGCAGCACAGCTCCAATTCACTTCTATTGTAACCAGAGCAAGTGAACGGGGGCTGTTAACAGCATTCTTCAAAATATCTTCTTTTGTGTAATGCGGAAGAAAGAAAGATATACAGGTTTGAAATGACAGAGGGCGAGTTAATACTGACATAATTTTAATTTTCTATAGGTGACCTCCTTAAATAAGTAAATATGTTTCCCCTTTTTATAATTCTTCATATGTTATTACATGTATTACATGACTGTTGAGATTCTATATCCATTTCTTTAACTCATGAGTCATGACTATGCTGGCATGAATATTTAAATTAACTAAGAATTATCAATTGTTTGCTATGTATTGTGTTTAAAGTAGGTAAGCAGTAATACTGTACATACAGTATATAATGCAATTATCATGAAAATAGTAGGCCTAAGTAATTTGGCCTCATCCAATAGTTTTCAGACAAAGGGCATTTACCAGTCACTGCTATCTGCTAGACAAATAGATCTGTGTGCCAAGTTCATTGTTTAATCATTGTAAAGGTTATGCCGATTCAACGGCTGAATGTGGCAATGTGGGTCTCTACCATGAACGAGACCGCTTGTGGGATCTCCCACACATCTCAAATTAGCACACAATGCTTGCAGTCTTGCCTTTCAGCTGTGCCGGGAATGCACCACTGAAATGCAAATTCTGTCTTTGACAAGATCCATGAGGCGGAATCGAACACGGATCTGAATATTACACTATATAGTCTAGGGGTCAAGACCTTGTTGCACGCATTTAGAAATGGAATCAAAAGTCAATCATTAGAAATATATTTCAGTATGCGCTACAGGCCATAATTAAAGAGAAGTGGGTGTACAGATAAGGCAATTTAAGCTACGCCTGATGGCAAACTACTGTACATTGTGTGGAACATGCTTTAATCATGTACAGTACCACCCGCGCTGCAGATGACGTGTTCTTATGCAAAACTGTTGGGCTGCTCAAAATAAATGTACAGTATATGAAAATAGTCATTTCAGGTGAACTGTTAAAAATAATCTGAATGATACTATTCGGGAATGTTCTCATACCTGACCAACACAAACACACACACCCACACTACTGCATATTTATTTGCTGAGCTGAGGCCGGCAGAGGACGGTGTCAGTCAGATCCTCTGTGCCCTCTTCAACCCATCCTCCAGCTGCACGCGTGCTTGCAGTCATGACAAGACCCGCGGTAAGCCTCTTTGATGATTTATGAGACGGTGTCCTGTAACATAAAAGAGCAAACAGAGGGAAGGAAAAACAAAACGTGAGGCCTCATAAATGGTCAAAGACAGGCCGTCTTGAAGCACTCTGGTGGAGATGAACCAGCCTCACGGCTTCTGGTGCAGCATGAGCTGGCGTCCGGGCAAGGGTCTGCAATACTAATGCGATATCGTACATCTCTAGAGGGCAGTGTCAACAACAATTTATTGAAGCAACGGAGCCCAACATGTTTCTGTCCATATGGCACCTGCCCCCTAAACACAGCAAGACCTCTCACCTCTCCAGAGGCAGCCACACCTTGCGAGGTTGTCAGCGAGGGGTCTTATATCGACTTATTTCGACCTGTTAATGTTTAGTTGAGGTCAAGATCAGACTGTGGACACTAAAGTAACGTTTTTTGCTTCAATGAGCCCTAAACGGTGGTTAAGTTCTGATTGTTGGACTGATGGACAGCTCTGCAGAGTCTTCCAGACAAAAAGACAGATAACACTGGCTGAAGAACAAATCCTTTCCTTTACCATTGGTTCTCCTCTCCGCTATACTCAGTTAACACTGTAAACAGGGAAAAAAGAGGCGGATAGATTAAATTGCCGATTTTCATTGGCATCAGTAAACATTATATTTGTGTAGGTACATCAGCTGTCATTGTTCTATCACAATTACACTCGCAGTTTAAGGGGAGCCTTGTGGTATTTCTGCACAAAATATGGTGTTGTCCAAAGAAATTGTATTTACCCAAAAGTATTTATTAAGAATAACAAATTTTTTGTTGCTATGTATGTGTCTCATTCATAGAGACAAATTTTTTTCAAACAATCCACTGAACTAAATAACAGGAAAAGAATAGACATTTTTTATAGTTACAATCCCCGAACAACTTCAAAGATTTCAAGATCACTGTTATTAAACAGAATCACTTATGAAATACAGATTTGAATAATACAGATGAAAAGGCTGTAAAGAAAATGAATACGGATAATTCTAATATAATACAATATATTGTTTATTATTTTTAAGATTTACAAACGTCAGTACAAACGTCACAACAACCTTCTGAAACCTTGTATCTCCATATTTTACTTTAATAAATAAATTAATATTATTAGTCACCCTTAATGTTTGTCACTGGGATTTTGAAGTACCTGACTAATAAAAGTGCTTGTCAACTAGTTTTTAATTGTTTGAAAAATAGTGGTACTCGATTTTTCAAACAAAACAAAAAAACAGCGAACTTGGACATTCAACGGTTTATAAAGAACAGTGACGAAATTATAAAACAGATACAACAGACCACAGTTATTATAGTTTTGATTTTAGCTTCATTGATATTTAAAATTATCTTTTATTTTTAGATTAAAATGCATTTTTACATTTTTAGCTATTGTGTTAGATCATTTTGTCATTTTATTATTTATTTGTGTGTTTTTTATGTTATAACATTTATATACTGTATATATTTATGTTTTGGTTTATTATACAATATTATAATAATACGTGTTTCCAGTAATCTTTTAGGACAATATTTGTCCAACATTTTCAAAGTTTTAATTTTAGTAGACTGGGTATTTTATCAATGTTTATTCTGACCATAGATTCAACCTGTGTTGTGGAGGTAAAGACAGAACCTCAGTGCCCACAAGCTGTTGGCAATCCAAAATGTGGTTCTTACAGAGTTTTACATGGCTAGGGAGCCTAAATCCCAAACCTCATACAGGAGAAATGGGATCATCCATGTGCGGTGGAACCTGCTCAAGGATTCCCCTGCTTCCACCTGCCCACTGAACTACTTTCGCTTGCAAACAAGGGCTGTCACAGCATCAGTCAACCGGAGCATGTCTCACAGAACACAAGCCCAACAAACAAACACATAATCTAATATGCAAATGAGGCCTTTCCGACAGCCCTGAGACTATTACATCTTTCAACAAGGCTATCCCGGTGAGAAAATGTTTAATCTGAGAATGAGCATTACAGACACCTTGATATATTACATGTAACACCTACGAGACATATGCCACTTATTTAAACCATATGGCATTATGAGAGATAATGACTTTAAGTTTTTAAAGAATGAAAGATGATTTATAACATTATAACAGTTTCATTTGAATATTTATCACATATGTTGAGATGCTGTTTACTAAACACAAAGCATCACTGCTTAACTATCAAGTTGTTGCTCCACGCAGACTTCCAGGAACTTAAGATCGCTTTCTATTTCGCCTTGTTATTTAAAGCTACTGCTCAACATTCTTTACATTGTGCAAATGCCGGTTTTCAAAGAGATTACGGCACATATCCGTCAGGAATGGAATTGGAGATATTATGCATGAGGTGGGCAGCCTTGTAACAGTGCCAGGAGGGAAAATGTTGCAGCAAGTCCACACTATCACTCTGGATTAGGAGCAACTTCAAAAAATGGGACGCTTTTAAGCCCCAGGGTGTGACCAGGTTGAACCAGCCACGGCAAATGGTGGGGTTGCAAGAATTTACATCATGCAGACATCTACGAGGAATATCGTAACGATTGTACGTCGTGCTATTGGTATCAAATAACCCTAAAACCTAAATACATACTCTGTGTACAATGTAAATCTAGGGGATTTGTTGCAAGAAATTTAGGAATGGCCTATTTGCAACATGTAGTTAAGGACTAAAATGTGTCGGTAGTTTACATGAGACAAATCACATTTATTAATTTCACGAAAAAAACTAAAAAACTTTGTCATTGAATTTATTTATTTCTCACAAAGATTTGAAAACGCGGCTAAAATCTCCACGTGATCTCCATTTAATCTGAATTCTGTATGAGAAGAGAAAGTACAAAAGAAGATGTGATTTATGATTTTTCTTTTCCATGGGTTGCCACTGTGAATAAACCGTACATTACTGGAATATTCATGAATAATAGTTTCAAGTTAACAAGGCAAATGAAAAGCAAAACACACTTATAAATTAAAGATTCAATGTGAGCCGAGTAATAAACCCTGATATATTTGTGCAACAAAATCCACCTTCCCTAACGGTAACTCATTGATGTTTATAAACTCTAACAGGGTTCTCCCAAACAAGTAATGAAAGCAATATTTTTCTATGACATTACCTCACAAACTACATTGCAACGGTATATTTACTGGATGCTTAATGTTAATACACTGTCCTCTGCAGAAGTTTTTGTCACATCTAACATTATCCCATCACAGGGAGAAAAGCTGCTAACTGATCCCCTTCAGATTGCTTTAACATCATTTATTAGCTGTCACAGTCGATGAGTATGGCTCTACTGGCACAGTTGTGTGTTTCCTCAGTGAAGAATGTCATGACGATTATCCTATATCGTAGCAGTCAGAAAATGTGGGCAATACAAATGATAACGCAGAAATATGGGACATTTCTTCTTTTGAGGAAAAGTGTGATTCTATAATCCTACATTATCCTCTGGGGCATCTTTTATTTTTAAAATCACTTTCTCCTACTGCGTTTTTGTGATACCACACCGATAGTCTAACTTCCAACGTTCGCTCCTTAGTCTTCTCATTTTCTGATTAAGTTATTTCAAGAATGTTTAAGGACAAACTTGATGAGAGAAAAGATCTTTTGAGGAATTATATAATGCATAAAAAATCACAGCTTGAACCAAGCCCGAGGGGCTCTTTTTTAATATGTGTTATCTCCCTCTAGGCTGGGCGGCCATCCATTTTTTTATATTTGTTCCAGGTAGCCTGGCAGGAAAACAAAATGGTGGCTACATTCCATTAGGATTTTTTTGTTTTAGAAAAATCTATTAAGCACTAAACTTTAATGCTTCGGAGCAAAAATACTTTCTTATTCAAATACGTGATTTTCATCCTTTAAAGTGGAAAAGCTGAAGAAAATAGCAACGCTTGATGCACAATGCTGAGCTAAAGGGACTTATCAAGATCTTATGGCCCTTCTCCTCTTTCCATTAGTACTTTGTGGACCCAAGTCTCTCTCTCTCTTTCTCTCTCTCTCTCTCTCTGTGTCATCATAACTGTATTATTAAGCTTGTCATTTTCTTCCCTGTATTCTATCAGACTCTCTTCACTGCGGCGTACAGACCTTGTCACCCAGTTGCTCTCCATTTTACACTGATAGTAAGCAATAACAGCATATGAACGTGTGCAGTGACTTGCAACTCCATTCATTCAAAAAAAGGGTTCTGCAAATTCAGCATGCTTCTTTAATTTCCCACATAATGTCAAATTGAGATAGTAGCAACCCATAAATAATGGGTAGAAAGCTTATTTTCTCATTAAATTGGGGCCACTTTAAATGCAACGTTATTACAATGGACGTAAAGTATTTATAAGAAATATTACAGAAGCATAATATCGCAATGCGTTTGTGCAGAAGAAAAGACAATCAGTTTGTCATGTAGCACCATGCAGGGTTATCCACTTATCGTACCTGTATTATTTCAGGGGTTATGAAATGAAGCATGTATCAAATCCCTTTGTACACCACGTCTCCCCTTGCAGGATAAGATATGGATTTAAAGCATTTTATATGTAAATCAGACGCACTATGTTACTGTGCTGAGTCAGGACAACCACGTTTGGTTTCAATGGAGGAAACTACAAACCCTTACAGATCAGCAACCTAAAGAGATACACAACAAAGATATTTATAAGAAGATGTACGGTTATTCTCCCTTTCACAGGCTTCTATCCTAATGCAGAAGCAGATGGAAGCCTAGTTTCACTGCTAGGATCGAGCAGTTCGGCTCTTTGAAGCCATATGACAGAAAATAGCTCAAAATGGCACCACATCAAAAAACGTTCATTTGATTGTCCGATATTGCTTCCTCTCCTCAAGGGTAATTTAGGTAAAATATTTCCAAGATTCCTTTGTTTGCAGGGCACTGTCAATTTCCAAGCAAACTGAGAATTGTCAACAATGGTACAAAAAGCATGACACAACTCTATACTTCTGAAAAGCTGCGTGTACTGCTTTTCTTTTAGATGACAAATCTGGGGCCCTGTTTAATTGACTTTCAAAACATGCCCTTTGTCTGCAGGTAAAGCAGCCATATATTTTTTGTGCGATTGACACAACGCGTTTCAGGTCAACACAACTGTCAGTCTTTCTCTCTGAGCTACACTAGATTGTCCACCGTGGATACAAGGATTGCAGATCTACCTTAGCCTATCTTGTTACAGCTTCAAGGGCTAGAGGGAGCGAAATAATTTGCTTAGCGTGATCTGTAAACCCAATTTAAATGGAGATGTCCAGTACTGCAATGGTATGACTTTGAATGGATTGAATATTTAGTGAGAGTTGCTGTGTCACTGGAAAATTGTATTGCTTACTCTTTCGCTGTTCTTGAGACTTAAAAGTGACTTTGATATATTTTAAATTTGAGACTAGCAGTATGACTATTCCACTTAAGAGATTATAAACATACCAGTATGACTTCATGTCAAGCTGCTTGGATGCGATTTTTATTGTGAAAAGTCCTCTAAGAATACATTTGAATTGATATGACGCCTATTCAGTTACTGTTATCTATATTTGGGGAGAACCAACTGAGAAATAAAACTATTAAACAACATTCTTTACGTATTTCTCCATTTTTAGTTGCTAGGAGAAACAACTAAGATGTTAAAGAGATCTTTATGTGATTTCAATTTCTGATCGGATAGCTCAAAGACACAAGTACATTCTAAAACCATACAGACTTTTCTGTGTTGAAGATGGCATTTACTCACATAGAAAGCCATTGTGAATTCAGTACTCAAGGGCAGACTCTCGGAGTATTTGATGATGAACATCCATGGATTTCTTAACTTTGAACTTTAAGTTAAAAGCCCTCTAGGAATAGAAATAGGCTCTAACTACCAAATCCAGTACTAACAGGAGACACATTTTCTGACCTCTACTGAAGGAGGCATATGAATAGATGTTTAAGTAGCTTAACCTTTTTAAAGGAAAACACTACACAGACATTTTGCACAGAACATAGTCCAAAAATTTCTATTACCACTAACCTGTGTTCCTCTGAAACCAAGAATCTCAGTGAAGCTGCTCAAAAGGAGCTCTGTCTGTCTATCCAGCAACAGCATATTTCACTGCACCAATACGGTAAATTAAAGATGGTTTCACTACAGTAACCATCATTTTACAACATAAACGATACAATGACGATACAAAAGGAAAAACTATTTTTGTAGTAAAACCATGGATCATTTTCGTTAGGGTATTTGTGTGTAAAGTTACACCGTTCATAGATTTGGCAGATAGGCCTACGTTTACCTCATTGTCACTCACAACGACGTAACATAATAAAGTAAAAATAAATGCAAGTTTTTTTCTTAGAAAACATGCCAAAGTACTCAAACACCATAGGCTACAGAGTTAAAAGGGATGTTTACCTCATCGTCACAAACAACAACGTTACATCATAAAGTCAGATTAAATGCAATTTATTTTGTTAGAAAAAACCAAGCTGAAGTGCTCAAACATCCCAAAACGCGACAGACTAACGTCACCGAAGTAACTTAAAGGGGCCTTTTCTTGAAAATCAGACTTTTTCCATGTTTATGTGCTATAATTGGGTCTCTGGTGCATCTACCAACTCAGAAAATGTGAATAAGGACAACCCAATAACTTTGTTTATGTGAGCGTATAACTATGCAGGCCTGTTAGTAAACAAGCCTTTCAGATTTCGCTCCCCTTCTGTCGTAGGTACGGGGACCGGAGCGCCTTAGCAAATAGCCCCGGGGGAAACATGTATGCTTATGGAAAGCAATGTGTTTTGTGTTCAAAGACGAGACACAGTGTTTCTCATTTGCTTTACCCTTCTTTCTTGGGTACTTTCACTTATAGAACGCAATATGTATGGTTTGTAAATACGAGACCGGTTTGTCATGTGTACTTTCACATATAGAAAGCATGACGCCTTTGTTTTCTGTTCGCTTATAGAAAACAAGGTGTTTAGAGGCGAGACACAAGGTGCGTCACAAATTACGCACTTCTGCATTTTACGCCATTTTGTAGTATACCTGTAAATAGTGTGATAAGTGCATTCACATTGAAAACTTCAAAGAAGAAGTGCACTTTAAGAACAAGGATGATGCACTTTTTCAACCGAAAATATGAAAATATGAATTGAGGAACTGTGGACGCTTCAAGTACTCAACATTAGCAGTTTCGCTTACGTAGCGGATGGGAGACGGACCTATCAGACCCTGTTCGAGCAAAACTCTTCTGCAGAGTGATAAAACTTAAATCTGCTGATGACTAAAGTAATGCTGGGCAAAACAGATGTACACTACATTAACTGTACAATGTTTCATGGCAGACTATGGAAGACTCAATTGCGGCGTGAAAAAAGAGCTTTATTGAGGATCACACAAAGTCAAAAACACAGACACCACCGTAATCTGTCTCTTGGCGGGAACAATGCGTCCGCCGAGTAGAGAACAACCAGGCTCCGCCTCCTCCGCGGATGGGATGAAGATCCGAAGACGGAGAGTCTTCTCGAACGGTTACTCACGCAGGAGGAGAGGGTGCTGATGGACTGTGCCGTCCAAGGTCCGTGGGTGAAGTGTCGGAAGTGGATGGTGAGAGTGGTCCGGAGCGCCAGTGGGAACTATAAGAAGAGGTAAGCACAGGGTGACGAAGGCAAGGAAACCGTGACACTGGAGAAGTGTCTCCAGGAGACTTGAGACGCACTAGCGTTGACTAAGACAAGGCTGTGACAGGAACAATGATTTAGCTAGATACTAGGCGCACTAGAACTAGATCAGTCTGAACTGGCGAAAAACATGCAACGGTCTGATAAAGGACGAGAGAAACGGAAGGGTAATAAAGGGAATTAAACTGAGTGGTAATTGAGAGCAGGGGTGAATAAATTACGATAATTAATATGCTAAGGGAAAAATGGGCAACAGGTGCGAGAGTGAAAACTAGGTGAATCACCGGTGAGGGGAAACGCGAGGGCGGGGCGAGTGACGTAGACACAGAGAACACGTGCCCGACAAAACAATAACACACCTCCCGTGCCAGACAGCGATCAGACAAGACAGAAGCCACAACACAATGTACAAGTTTATTTTTATTCACACGCATTGTGTCCTGCGATTGACGTAATTTGCGCTAGTCTGAGAAACCGGTATACTTCAGGATAGTATAAAACCGTTACGTATTCCATTTTGGACGATACTACCCTTCTAAAATTCATACATGGTTGAGTACATAGTGCATAGTTTAAGTGCAAAGTGCATAGAATGTAACTTGGGACACAGCAAAAGCATTTCTCATTTGCTTCATCTGACCCTTCTTTCTTGTTTTATTTTTGGAAGCACAGGCTCACAGCCCTGGCTGCGTTATCTGCTGAAAAGGGGGCGGAGACTAGCAGCTCATGTGCACTTAAAGAGACACACACAACTGCAAAGACAAATATCTCCTTTAACTGACGCCATGGGTTTGTAGTTTCAATTTGTTTACTATCAATCCATGTTGATTGAAAGAGACATAGCGTCTTGCTAATAGCTTTGTAGTTCGGCTCGTACGTTGTCAAGACACGGATGTAAGGAGCCAAACACAGAGGTTAAACACTGACGCTTCACAGTTTGCCTACAATAAAAGCATGACGCTCGCTCTTCTAAACTCCTCATACCCTAGGTAGCTTCATCTGGGCTGTGGGTGCAGAAAGTTGATTAGTGTTGTGGCCCTTGTGCATAGCACTGCATGCGTGACTGTATTGGCCAGGACCAGAGATGGCAAAAGTACACACATCCCTTACTTAAGTAGAAGTACAGATACTCATGTTTAAAAATACTCTGGTAAAAGTTGAAGTACTGACTACATTTTTTACTCAAGTAAAAGTAAAAAAGTATGTGCTCTAAAATATACTTAAGTAAAAAGTAGCCATTACTACTACCTGCTTTAGCCTGTATCCATGAACAACTGCTATAGAGAACACAGGCAGACAAAAGTGAGTTACATTGTTAATTATACTGAAATGCAAACAAGAGTGAAAGTATCATTATAATTCACACCTCACCTAGTTTACCAGATGACAGATTAATAGGCCTAGTGAAAATATTATAAATCATTACTGCTCAAATTGGCAACTTTCTAGATAATCCTATTCGCTGGCTTAAACATTTTGTGCTAAAGACTGAATATTAAAGTGTGTGCCAACAGCACGAACAGCACTAGCAACATCCCTTTAACAAAACTGAAAAGATTGGAGGGAAAAACTTAACAACAGATAACAGGCAAGCAACACTACATTAAGTTATTGTGTGTTTTTGTCGGTGAGTGTATGTGTGTGTTCTTTTTCCGGTCAAAAAAGATGCGAAGTGTGAAAAATGAACAACATCTAACTAACACGCTTGCAAAATATGAATTCATGATAACATTACAGACTTAGCAAACATAGAAAATAGACTATAATTACGGAAAACATTGACTCTGCTTATGACAAGAATTTTTAACACCGACAATTTCAAACATCTCCCGAATATATGGCCATGGGTGATTAGGAATGACTCACCTAAAAACCGATAAACCAACAGGCTTCTTGTTTAAAAACATGCACATGACAAAAAATAATACAGATTAAAGTAACTAGTCTGGTTTGAAAATGTAAGAAGTAGAAAGTACAGATATTTGGTTAAAAGTGTAAGAAGTGAAAGTAAAAAGTTGTCAGAAAAATAAATAGTGAAGTAAAGTACAGATGCCAAAAAAATCTACTTAAGTACAGTAACGAAGTATTTGTACTTCGTTACTTACCATCTCTGGCCAGGACAACCTGAAATATTCATGTGTATTATGATGTTTTTTAACGATCAAATGTTGGTAAAGGCTAAAACACCAGGCTACAGACTTTAAGTTTGAAAAGAGCCACAGCTTCCCGACCACTGAGCTAAGACTGTCTCGCCAAAAAAAGGGGGGAAAAAATATGAATATTGCATTAAATTTGTGATTGGTTGTTATGTGCATGTGTATCCTCTCATCTTCTATGAGTAACACAGGGCTGGGAGACGCATAAATACATTGACTGCTATATCAGATGGGATATGTGGGCTGATCAGCTGTGGACACAAAATTGCAGCTGGCATGCGGTGCATTTTTATTACCATCAAATTGCATCTGCTTGTTATCACTGTAAAAACATACAGCAGATAATCATAAACCCAAATAGATTTTCCTCAAATTGTATTCACACAGCAAACAAGCTACTGGGAAATTGTCTGCATTTTTCGTACCAACATGTGAAATGGTTTCCATGCATTGCTTAAGCTCCATCCGCAGCTCCAGAACTCCTTGAGAACAAGTGAACCATGTTCAAAGAGACCACACCCACTAAAGAAGATTAATTGTGCTTTTCTTTCAGACTAATTAGACGAAGTCCTTCAAGGGTCATGTTGAAAAGTTCCAGGTTCAAGCATGTTAGCAGAAGTTGGAAATTTGGACATGGATGAAAAGCAAAGAACTGAAAATGAGTATTTGAAGGACCATGCCGCTCGAGTAGAATAATCAATTACACACTTATAGAAATGTATGGCAGAAGCACTTCACAGAGAGATGCTCTGATCGATTTCTTGCACATGAAAGAACTCCGTCCACTTATGCAGAGGCCTGCAGCTGACGTAGCCTATAACCTCTAACTATTCTCCACTGCTTAATTAAAGATAAACCCTGTATAATATTGCACTTAGAACACAATTGCTGTGCCAGGAAAACTATTATATTTATCCTAAATAATAACTTACAGTATGTACATTTCTATCCTATGTCAGAAGTGATGGGATGAGTTTGGTTTGTCTGTATCTGGAATGCTGACGAGTTAGACAGCTGGAAACATGACTGTATTTCATGAGGATGTTTAATTTAATTATTTCTGAAATTCATTTCCCTGACAATGCGTGAATGGCACATCTTGCAGATGTATCAGATATACTTTTATTTAATGAACTGTCTTAAGAGAATAACAATTTTTCTAATTAAAAACAGAATACCAAGTATTTAATGCCTAGTATTTATTAAAACAAACTGATAAAAGACAAGATAATAACACAGATTAAGAATAACAGTTAGCAATTATTCTGTTGCTTTTTTATGCAAGTGATTACAGAAAATTATATATGAATGGTTCTTTATGCATATAGTTTCTATTCAGATTAAGTCCATGAAAGAAGCATTGCACACATTCTTAATCTAAAATCACTCGTTCAGTTTAAAGGCCTGGCATTATGGTATTGAAATTTCAAAAGGAATGACAGAAATAATATATAAAGCACTGCAAAACACATCCAGCATCTAAACCACCTAAAAAGAGTATTCACTCATTTTCATAATCAATAACATAACGCGAAGGGCTTTAACATTTGGATTCCTACAGTCAAGGTAACTGCAGGCAATGCCTGTAAAACAGTGGGCTGAACCTACCCTTCATTTTAATAGGCATGTCTTGTTTCCACAAAGAACAAAACAGTCATGAGGAATTGTATAGATAATAGGAGGACACAGAAGTGATCTGAATAAAAAGAAGGCCTCGGCTGTTTGGAATGAAAATAAAAAATGTTTATGGAGGTGGGGTTGCATGCGTTGCGTTGCGTTGCAAATAGTCAATTTAGCAGCACACACATCTGATTCTAACGCAATGGTCTGTGTCAAGTCAGTTCTACATCATTCTGAATTTAAAACAAATTATTTGCTATCGTGCCTAGACATTTTTCTTCTGACTATTAAAGTGTCTATCTACGTCTGTTACTGCTTTTTCGAAAATCGCCACTTACGATTGAAAAAACATGTGCAATGTTTGTACAAAACCATTGCAATTAATTTATTTTGGTTAAAGTATACTGAAATAAACATACTTGTGTTCATCCTCCATACAATATATCCTGACATGCAGTGTATTGTAAAAAACGAACAAACTACTTTATAAATTATCACCATTTCTTCATTTCATGTTTTGTTATGTGGCATTCTGTAAAATAGTTTTGAGAAACACTGTACAAAATGATTCAAATAAATACACATCAATTGCCGTGTACATTTAAAGTGCATACAGTATATAAACAGATCTTATATCTGGTGACCTTGCATATACAATCCCTGAACCCTCGTACACTTTCTCTGTTAGGCCGAATTTATATTATTTTGCATAAACAGCCTCCCGGATATGTGGGTTTGAAAATGAAACAATCTTGTTCACGGACATCAAACCAGATGCCGGCCATATCCAGCGTAAATGATGAATCTGAAATCCGGCCGCCGTTCCACATCTCCCCTCTCACTTAAAAAGCGGTTATGTCTTATCGCTCCTGTACTCGTGGGAATCATGTTATGCATTATTAATGACTCTCTATTTGAAAGATTAATTGTCAAGTGCTCAGAATTTTACAATCAATCAGAATGCAGAAGCTTCTTAAACCCGTCGGACGTTTTCTAGCACTGCGGAGATGACAAATTAAATCACAATTCAGTGATGGGTGTGCACTGCTCGTAAGCTTTAATTTTACATGAAATTTTTTTATGAATAGATCTTCAGTGTGATTTTATCAAAGCATGAGAAATACAGATACATACAGGTGAAACAGAGCAGAGATGAAGACCTAACTGGTTCTGCAATTTTGGGTCACTTTTCAAGTTTTTGTGATAATGTATAATTCTTGCTTTTGCAACTAAAAAAGTAAATTCATGATGAATTAAAGTATTTCCGTATTTTGAAGGAATTTGTCTCAATAACATATACAGACGCGGAAAAAATTAAGAAACCATTCAAAATTTTCAATAAATCAGCATTTCTATATGTATTGTGCCAATTCCAATCAAGTGTCTGTTGAATTTCAACAAAATCAAAAGTCATCCAACAAAAATGTAAAACTGTGATCAAATTCAAGGTTATTACATAAAAAACTATTTTAGATTTTTCTTTACTGTTGTATTGCTTAAAAGTGTATGAATATGAACTTGTTTTCTTTGCCGTTTTTGTGGTCTGAACAAATACAGATATGGATTTTGCCCAATAGGTTATGTATGCTGCTGATACCTTTGCCAGTGTTCAGCGGCCATCAATCAATGACCTCTAAGAAGAAAAAACACAAGGCCCGAGTCACATTAGATCAAATTCAGTTATTAATCTGTGGCAAATAAAGAAGGCCAAAGTTATCTATTAGCAGAGCACAGCTTCAGTTCGGTTCATTACAAGGCTCATTAATTTATCCAACAAAGTGAATTGGAAGTCTGTTTCTTTGAATAATGGTGTTGAGGAACAATTGTTACCTTTTTTAGATCTCTTTGAAAATCAAACGGAAAATAGGTGCTAAAAGCTAGCTTCTTGTATCACAACAATAGAGGCGAGGAAAACCGCAGTCTAATAATCAAGAGCCGGGCACAAATCTTTCCTGATTTGCTTTCCTGTATCTCAGTGGTATGAGCATTGTGTTAACAACGCAAGGTTGTGGGTTCGATCCCAGGGGATTGCAGATAACTATGTAAAATGTATAGGATAATGCGATGTAAGTCGCTTTGGATAAAAGCGTCTGCCAAATGCCTAAATGTAAATGTATATCATGCTTAAGGGGTTGTTATTTTTTTTGTAGCAATGGATGGAAAATACAAAGCCTCCTTCTGATCCTCCATTTGCTGCTTTATCTGACAATACACTGTGACCCGTAGGATCGGCCTGGAACTGCAGCATATCATTGTTTCTGGCAGTACATCATTTGTTTCTCAAATAAATAATTTATTTTTGTTCCCATCACCTCTTTGAACAAGCATAACAGCTTCCTTCATTGTTGCAAAAACACCTTCCACTTTCTATTGTGTTAATTTAATCATCACGTATCTAAGTATCTGTCTGTCTCATGCTGCAAAGTGCAGATATCTAATGTTCCACTTTCTATTATTGTTTGAAATGCAACACGGGTTGGTAGGCTCCATCCGGAAATGTATCTAATGGCCACTTTGCGCAATCAAATTTGTAGGTGCAACACGAACACTCCATCTCATCTAACTGTTATTGACTTCTGCCAAGATGTTTTCCACAACCTGAGAGATCGCACATGCAAAGTACAGATAAACCGCACAGCCCGCATGTGACTGGGAAAGGATGGGCTGCTTAAGATCATCAGATTAATGAACTTAATCATTCCTTTTCATTTACTGAACCCATACATCAGGATCAGTATAACATCAGGGGCCGAGCGAGGGGATCTGCCCCACTGATCCATTCAAATATCCTTCAGGGTCACTGTTGATTAAGATTGTGTATGTGTTGGTGTGAGTGTGAGTGTGAGTGTGTGTGGGATCAGTATTCATAGGATGCGGTCAAAGTCTGGTAAACTCATCATGCTAGAGAGAGCATCAGTGTCATGAATCATGCTGTATCTATAGGAATGTGGATTGAATTTGGATTAGCCCAGTCATTTCGATTTAAGCCTCCAAATTAAATTAATCTAAAGTGAGATGCCAAATTAACACTGGGATAAAACTTCTTGTGCTAGTTTCAACCCCACCAGTGCACACTTCACAAAGCAGAGTGATTGCGTTTATATTGAAGCAGTTCCCTGACTCATCTTTCTCCTAAACCGGTTGCTTGACCGTAGGAAGTGCTTTTGTAAGCATAAAGGGAAATATTCTGTCATCCTTTACTCACCTTCAGGTTGTTCCAAACCTGTATAAATGTCTTTGTTTTGTTAAACAAAGGTTTGGAACCTTTCTTTCTAATTGGAAAGAATGCCAGTATCTCATCCCCCATTTACTATCATACTAGAGAAAATAAAAACTATGGGGGAAGAGCTCTGGCTACTGACATTCTACGAAATATCTTACTTTGTGTTTAGCAGAACAAAGACATTTATACAGGTTTGGAACAATCTGAGGGTGCGTTATTGATGACAGAAACCATCCCTTTAAGTTAAAGGCCATTCAAAAATGACCTCTATTTGATCTCTTTTGAGACAACAATTCTAGACATCACTATAATGGTACAGAATTTGTTTTGCTATCCACTCACCATTCAGAGCGGTATTTATCTCCAATTGCTTGACCAACAGCAATTTATTACACAGCTTGCCACTGATCTTTTTTTGACATTTGTAAAGTATGAGAACGGTAAATGCATTGGTGTTCTTTTCAGGTAAAAAATTGTGCACTATAAAAAACACCATTTAATACACTTAGTACATTTCTAAAGATTGTTTGCTAAATGATTTTTGGTATATTAAGTACAAAATTAGCGCAATAAAATAGAGCACTCTATATACATTTAAGTACATTAAAGTACACATATTTCCATCTGAGATGTTAATTTACAGTAAACGTTATGTTCTAAGACAAGCTAGGTTAACCTTCCTATGAATTTGCAACGTTTAGGAAACCTGGAAATGATCATTATATTTATATGTTAGAAGTGGAGCTAGTATTTTACCTAGTAGTGATACTGTATGTTATCAGTGGCTCTCAATTAGGCCACAGAGGAAGGCCTTTAAATCTGGATTAAACCTGCTTTTTCATTTCAGTAAAAGACGTTAACGTCAGCATCGATCTGATAGATGTCACATACCTAGATTGGCCCGTCCTGCTAGCAGCTGAAATATTTAACAGAGGAAAGCTGGGTCATTTAAACAATGTGGGCTTAAGCCTTCTGAATGATTCTAAGTCTGTCATGGTGGGGTTGTCCTGAGTGGCAGGGTCACTACTTGTTTAAATTGTTCAACCCCTGTGTCTGCAAGCTGTGTATCAATGTTGGTGAAACCAATCAGCAGTTTACTTCTACAAAGATTCAGAAACTGACAGCTGTCACAGTGTTATGTTATTCTTTTATAATAGAATTTGAAATGATGTTATGGCAAAGATAAAATCTGTGTGATTGAATTTGTAAATATATTAAAGTTCTGAATCAATGCTTTGCTGCGAGGCTTGTGCCTTCCTATGATAAGCTCATCAGAAAGACAGAGGTGAAGCATCTTCTTGTTACCTTCTTAATATATTTTACATTGGTGTGAGTAAAATAATACAAGGAGGTAAACAAGCCATAAATCTATGCCGCTGAGGTAAATTGCGAGCAGTCAAAGAAATGCCAAGTTGCATTCTTCTGCTTTGTGTTTCTGTTGTCATCATTTCGTTTTCCAATAAACCTTAATACCCAACAATCTTCTCAGACGCTTCTTACAAATTTGTGTAGATTTAATTTTAGCAAATGCAGGGCGGCTTTTCTTTTTATTTTCTTTCTGTTTTGTTTCCTTACATTTCTCTAATATTAAGCAATAACACATCTATGCTGTTATATTGAATATCCACACAAATAAATCATGATGTTGGGTTGAAATGTACGTTTTAGTAATATTTTCCTTATCACCAAAGTGAACTATATCAACGTCTCAGCTTTCAAACTGTCAATGCTAGGATGAAACTCAATACTTGTTTTTTAATGCGACGTGACAAATAGCCTGGTCAATTTAAACATAGGCATCTTTCTTCTTTACGTCAAGTTATATGAAAAAAACACTTGACTCAACATCAGAGGGAATGTTGCAAGATATGATGCAATTGTCTGAAATCTACAATCTATCATGTACACATCTTCAAATAATTTAATGTGTCAATATTTTTCTTAGAATATAAAAAATGCAGTACACCAGACATCACAGCATAAAGCCCAAATTCTAGGTCAAAGAGACTAAAAATGATGAAACCCTTACAGCTCATTGATCACGTTTAATGGGGAGTGTTTTGCGATCTCATTCCTGGTGGCCCAGTTGTTTAATAGCTGTGACAAAAGAATAAAGTTACACTTGTCAAGACCCAGAGATCTGTGCAGCTTGACGTCAGTAACCTGGGTTTAATGTGATAAGAACAGTGATCGATGGACTGAGACGCAAGCTGCCGTCACGTTCAGAGAAAATGATTAAATGCCAACTATAACCTAGGATGCCTTATATAAAGTAAAAAGGAAAGGAACTGACAGGAGTTGTGTCCTAAAATTTGAGAGATCAGGGTTTTGGGAGAGTCAAGGGCCATGCCCCATGTAGCGTAAGGGAGAAGGCAGTAAGTTCTCTATCTTTACTCACGGTTTGCGTACTACAGTGCTTGAGCCTCAGCGTGAGGCCTTTGACATTCACAATAAAGCGGTTTTAGCAAGCCGGTTATCTCTGAGGCCAGTGACAGCTCTCCAACAATTTTGTCTAGGAGGTCGAAGGATAAAGCGCAGTGTCCAGATTTGCAGCTACCTCTGAGGATAGGAATACTAGAGTGAGGTCTTTACATCTACCATTCACTTAGAGAGACATTAGGCACATTTTTGCCAACCTATCGAAATATTCAGTTGTATGAAAAGTGTCTCAAATTTTTATTATTGAATACCTTGTGTCATTTTGTGGAACCATTGCTTTCCATTGCCTGTTCTCCATATCAACGGTTGTGTGGTTGTACAGTTCAAAACGTCCCAGGCCGAATGCACATCCACAAGCTCTTGGAAATCCTTTTTTCTTAATCTCACATGACCACAAGTGGCCACTCCAAAGGGCCTCTGTATTATTTCCCCATCCTGCTATAATTGTAGCGGTACTTAAAACCCATACTGCTCGGCAAAATAAAACATCTGTCCAAATGGGAAAGGGTTTGGAGGGAGGTAATAGGCCCTTTGTAATTTGTCTGCTTTTAAAAAAGTTCTGGATGTTGCCTTTGAAGTTGCTATTAAGATGAGAGAGTGCCATGTTTTCTTTGAGAACAGCCATGACCGCTGCACTCTGCCTGCATTACATCAATCTGTCACGCTACATCAAACATCTCTTGGCTTTTGAATTATGAAGATAATTAATCGCACGTCTGTGTCGGAGTAAAACGCACCTTCAGGCTCCTTGTTTTCATATACGAGACCACCACAGGACCTTGAGAAGATTGAAAAAAAATACAACAACACTTATACCATCAAATCGGAGCATTCATTTTAAGATCAAAGCTATAGTTGACCTAAAAATGAAATTCTGTCATCATTTACACACCCTCTTGTCATTTCAAACCTATATGACTTTCTTTCTTCTGCAGAACACCAAAGAAGATATTTCGAAGAATGTTGGTACCCAAACCATGGCTGTACCCATTGACTTTTGTGCCAATACGATGAAAGTCAATGGGTATTGCTGTTGTTTGGCTACCAACATTCTTTAAAAAAATCTTCTTTTGTGTTCTGCAGAAGAAAGAAAGTCTTGTTTAAAATGCTTAAAGTTTCATATCGAGTGACCATTTTCACAACAATGAGAAAAATGTCTATGGTAGTCAAACGTGCTCCAGAACTGTATGCTGTCCTACATTCTTTGAAATATCTTCTTTTGTGTTCAACAGAACAAATACATTTATAAAGCACATTTTTCCTATGATGGTATCGAGTCCAAGAACTGTTTGGTTACAAAGCATTCTTCCAAATATCTTTCACTGTGTTCATCAGAACAAAGACATATATGCAGATTTGGAACAAGTTGAGGGTGAGTAAATGATGACATAACTTTCATTTTTGGGTGAACATTCAACTAAAAATATTTGTCAAGAGAAAGTGATGATGACCTGACAAATCTTTGTTGTAGGCCTTACAACAAGATACACAGCTGGTACAAAATAAGGCACAGAATCATAATATTCTCTCAATTGAAAACCATACACCCATATCACGTTTGCAAAAGGCATCACAATTTCCTTATGTGATGCATAGGGATCTTTTCAGTGCCCTGCTGCTGGAATGAGTAATTTTAGCCAGGAGGAAACTGGGGTTTCCCGCTGTGTCCTATGTCACTCTGCTGGACGGATGATAATGTCAGCCTTGTCAGAATTAATCTGGGTCTAGTAAAGTCAGAGATTAAGCCAGTTCATGAAAGTGGGACAAATGTACTCCAACACCCCCTCTTATAGGTCATATATTTAATAGCAGTGGAGTCTAGCAGTGTCTATATAGTGTCAATATGATCTGGACCATAAAAAGAATTGATACATTCATCACTGTATCCAGAACTCTTTTCACATATATTATCAATTATATCACCACATACACTTAACTGGAATGCTGGAAATCCAGAGTCATTTTTTGTTAGCATACTGTATATCTTTTAAGCAACGTTTCCAGTAATGAGAAACATAGTAGAATCCACATGAAATTATATCAGTAACCCAGTATCCGAATGGCACGCTTTAAAAAAATATTCCAGGAATTGGGAATGAGTTTTATAACAGCAATACATTTGGTGTACTGTCTCTTTATACCATACTTCACTTTTATGAGATAGTAAACCCCCCAAAAAATGAAAAAAATATATCTATTCACCCTCATGTCATTTAAAACATGTATGACAATTTCTTCTGTAAAACACAAAAGTTTTCAAAGATTTTGGTTGTGGGTCCATACAATGGAGGTCAATAGAGATCAATGTTGTTTGGTTACCACATTCTTCAGAATATCTTCCTCTGTGTTCTGCAGAAGAAAGAAACCGGTTTTCAAGGACATGAAGGTGAATAAATGATAACATCATTTTGAAATCCATGTGTACGTATATTATATAATTAATGCCTATACGTTCTGGGTATATGCAGAATGCATCATACTCATTACAATCACAATGTTGCACTGCTCCAATAATACAAGCTGAAGTTGACACACATTTAAAAAAAAGCTGTCCGTCAATATTAGAACGACAAAAATATTTTTATTATAATATATATTTTATGACGAAGTAAGCATTGTGAGTCTAACCAGATGTATGCACATCATATTTGCATGTCACAACATGGGTGTTTTGTAGACAGCCATACATTGTCTCTCACTCCCTCCAATTCTCTTTCCTTTGTTTCAACGTCTGGCGTAGAGAGATAGGGAATCAAGGGAGCGCTTTTATCAGGTGGTTTTCATAACTATGGTATTTTCTTCTTTCTGTGTCTATGTAAACAAATGGGTTATTTTTCATGCAAGGCATAAAGGAACACCCATTGAAGATAAAACTGTCTTTTCGCAACTCCATTAACCAGACTTGGAAGGTTTATAAAACACACCGACTTTCATCCAGATTACCAGTGTGTCGCTACAATACCACACACCACCTGCACGTACACTGAGATATACAGTATAATTAATGCTGGGAGATTTATACAATGCAATACACTGTACTGTTAATTGAAAACTTATTGGAAAAGTTTCACGCTGATGGAAAAAACTTGCTGAAGAAACTATATTTTTCTCGTTGCTTAAGCATTAAGAAACCAAAGAATTCGAGACATACACCTGGCACAGGTGCAGCACATGCATAATTGGCTTCAAACCCCCGACGTTCCTTGGATATATTAAGGCTAAAGCATTTTCATAGATACAGTATCTCTGAATGTCTAAATTGGCTGTCAAATTTGTCAGCCATATTGAAAATAGCAGTCTTGGTTTACATTTGCTCTTCTATGATGCTGACAGGTGTTCAAAATAATCTCTTCAAAACACAGGCATTATGTGTATTTCCAGCTAATCGTGACACCTTATACCTAAAATGACACACTATAAATAAAAATGAGGTCAAAACCACAGGCTTCAGCTATGAAAATCTAGTTGAGTTTGAAAACGAAATATTAACAGCTATATGGCGATGTTGTGCGATTTCAGTTCTAAAACATTAAGATAAACAACTTTTTTGTTTACATCATTGTAAATACCTTGTTAGAGCACCTGTTTTGATTCAGGCGATGCTATTGCATTGAAAAGATTGCTGTTTAAAAATAAGCTATTATATAACACATATAGACCAAATATCAGAAAAAAATCTAACTGATTCTTTAAATTTCAGTCTGTTGATATTCCTGTTAGTGACCTTTCTATAAGTTTGCTGTGATTTTGTAAAACCAAAGCATCAAGCTACTATACTATACTATACTATACATCATGTATTTGGATGTTTACAGACAGCGGTTCACATTCGCAAACAACGTGTTAATCACTGCAAATGAACTGCAACGCACACATGCTTTATTCATTCCTAACTCTATTGGAGTGTGTTGACATTTTAATGCCAACATTTCTAAAGCACACAGCAAACAGGGAAACTGCTGATGTGAATTAAAAACAGTATCATCCTGAGCATTCCATCACTTTGTTTACTTCAAAGGTTCTAAATCAAAGTTTACTCCAGTGTGTTGAGAGAGCTGTTACAACAACTGTTGTAAGTTTGTCCCTTGAGGGAAAAACTAGAAGACTCAAGTATTTGCAAGATTTTTGTTTGAGTTTCTCTGAGCAATGCGCAAAGCATCTGCCAGCCGCAGTATAAGCTCATAAAAGTAGCAGAACTTTGCTTTACTTGACACTTTTTGTATACTTTATGAGGCAGCCCTAAAAAGGCTTTAAGGAGCCACAGTTACAAACGTAGGACTATTGAACAGGCATTTACTATTTATAGTTTAAGGGTGGCAAAGGCCAACAATCCAAAGAAAATGGCCACAGAAAGCATTTCTGAGTGAATGTTCAGGTCTCTGTGGATACAAGGACTCAAAGTTATTTAATCAAACATGACATTTCAACGATCCACAGTGAGAGGTCAATCGTGACATTTTTGCTTTATATATTTAGGATGAAGTATATAAACAGCTCAGGAAGAAACTTTTTCCATGGCACAGCTACCAATACTACACTGCAATTCAATCGGATATCTTTAAATAAGTATCTTTCTTCGCAGATACACACACGCACGCACAAACACACACACACACACACAAACAGACATACACACACACAAGTTGAGTTTCCATGTTTTATAGGGATTTTTCATAGACAATGTATTTTTGACTCTATTCTATGCTCAACCCTCACCCTACCCCAAACCTAACCATCACACAAACCTTTCTACATGTGTAAATGTATAAATAAACATCATTTACTTATCATTAAAATAGTTTTCCTCATGAGGACTAAAAATATATAGATTTGTTTCTATATATTTGTGAGAAAATCTCATAAACAAGACTTCATATTAAAGACAAACACTATTTGGACACATGCTCTTGTTGACAGCTGGTTTCACTAAATATGTGAGGGTATTTTGAGGGCAGTATTACCACACACACGCACGCATGCACAAAACATAAAAAATGTAGGACTCATGACTTCATAATGGTGCCATGTTGTGGGCAATTGTGTGCAAACCAAGATAAACAGGCTTGTAGACCACAGATGCAATAGTGCAAGAGTGTAGACTAATAAATACAGGAGATAAATGACACGTCAGCATGTAAAACAATGAACAGCAGCTCGGAGGAGGTCATTAGCGATTAATACCGGGAGTTAAGAGCTCTGATCGCACTGGGACTGAAGCGGTTTATTACACTGCAGCTCTATGAGTACAGCAACCTGTGGAATTTCTCAAAGAGCTAGGACCGGAGGAACTGATGGACTGGTGAAAAGAGTTCACCAGAGAGAAGTTTTTGTTTGCCTCGAGCAGAAGGTTGAAAAATATACTGAAGAAAGTCTGCACTTGATGGGCTGTGTACACTTTCTGATTTCTGACTTGTGTCAAAGCTATAGTGCAAAACAGTAGTAGACAGTTATACATGGTGTCAAGTTGTACTCTACAATGATACCTTTACACAAGTATCAATTCAATTTTTTATAAAGCAGGTAGCTCAACATATTGTAAAACTAGAACACGCACTTCTAGATCGGATGCCAGTAACCAAACTTTTTTGATGGATGGGAGCTGCAGGTTTGATGCCTCTGACTGAGCACTTTAAGAAGGTTAGATCATAGGTGAAAAGAGGAGGGCGTAGAGGACACAGCCCTGGGACACTCCAGTACTCACGGTCAGTCTGTGCTATGATGGATTATCCATCCTCTTCCAGAACCCAATCCAGAAGCCAGCGGCACAAGGATGGATGGATGATCATGCTAAATAGTCTGTTAGTTAGAGTGGGCAGATTGTATTAAAGCAAAGCAAAAATTTAAGAAAATGTAGGCATGAGAATCTGTTCTAAGGCTCTGTTCCAAAAACAAATGAGCTGCCTACATTATGTAGGTGATATTTATAATCATTGTGTGTGTTGAAACAAAGGCAATCCCACAATGCATTGCAGCAGTAAAATAATCTATCAAAGATGGCAAACAATATTTCAATTAATGCGGCCAGTGCACAAACAGTTCAGAAATTAAATGATCAATTGCATGAAATATGAATAGCATTTAATAACAATAATGATAATATTAATAATCGATTGCATGAAATATTAATGTTATATGATACTTGCATTTTATATGAATATTATTATTATCATTATTAATAATAATAAATAATAATCAACTGCATAACATTTTATATGAAGCTTACATTTTATTATTTTATATTATTATTTAGTCAAAATAGACAAATTACTAATCATCCATTTCGAACACGAAATGAAATGTTAGTGAGATTTAATAGCCTAAAATTCAAGGGGTTACACAACAGTTCTGTTAAAGAAATGCATATTTTATTGGCCTGATATGGAAAAACTTTTCCATGAGATCATTTCCTCCCACCTTCTGGCAGCATATGGTGTGATCCGCAGCCTCACATACCGACCTTTTGCTTCCATCCTGGCCCGAGTTAAAGCCCACCTGATCTCGCTGGCACAGACCTGGGTACTTCAGGGTATATACAGTATTATCAAACCATAAGAGTCAGTGAACAGATGGCGATCTTGTAAGCTGCATGTAAATATGTCCTTTAGTTACGTCTCATTGAACATGATATTTTTTCCACCTTAAGCAAATGTAAGCTTCGCTAGAGATAAACATAGCAGTGTGGCGTTTGAACATATCTTTGAGGTTATCTCTGCGCACAAGCAAAAGGTGAATTCCCTGACAGTCGGTGAAAACATTTCACAGAAGATCTTAAAATAAAAAGAGGAACAAACAACCTTCTGGACAGCGCCTTTTAGCACAGGGCACAGATATCCAGGGGCAAACAAAACTAAACAAGCCTTTTCGACGCCCTCTGGGCAACGTAGATGAAGAAATATAGTGTAAACCGCAGAGGATAAAACAATTTAATTTTCACACACTGGCCCCTGGAATCAGGGCATCGTGGAAGGGCCCTGCAGTATCTTCTCATTATGTGAGAGTTTGGCAGGTGGCCTGGGGGTTAACCTGGGCTGTCCTCAGTGTTGCTTTGAGGTGGCATTTAATCAGAGCCATTGGGTTAGCAGCAGCTGTGCTAAAACTGTAGATGTGCTAGACAAAAGGGATTGTGGGATAGATTGGCACAGTCTCTCTCTCTCTCTTTGAATAACTGCATAGGGGATTTTTCCTGGCTGTGTAAAGGAATTTGTAGAGAAAATGTGTCAGTATATCAGTTAAAGATTTATGTTGTTCCGTTAGAAAAAATACTTCAAGCTTGTTTATGAGACAAATGATATCAATTAATGTAAAAGCTTAATGTCTTGTTCAAAAGCAGTGTGACAGATGACATATGGAGATAATATGTGGGCATTTATCATATTGAAGGTACTGTGTATAGGTTTTTGGAGGATCTATTGACAAAAATGCAATATATCATACATAAATATGTCTTCAGAGGTGTTTAAAGACCTTACATAATAGAGCTTTATGTTTTTATTACCTTAGAATTAGCTATTTCTAATGCGCTGATTCAGTTTAAGAGATAAAAAAACTGTAACTTTCTGACTAAAAAAGTCTAAAAGTGTAATTCAGTTTTGATGGCTAAAATTTGATGATTAGTATTCACCGGCATGATTATACTGTGACCAATAATAATGGCCAACTAATGAATTATAATGAATCTTGTTCCTTATTTAATTATTTTATTTGAGTTATTATTGGCATAGAGTTTTCTGTCATTGTTGATGTAACACCAGTGACAGTTACACCAGAGACAAAATCCCATGAAAGGCAAATTCACCTCATAACTAACATGACGAGGCGATTTGATGCATTTATTAGGCCCTATACTTGTGTTTAATTGGATAACTTTATTTAAAAAAAATGAAAAACAAACGTTCATACACTAAACAAAAGAGTTTAACATAGGGAAAAGGAAATGTGTTTTTTTCAAGTAAAAAAATCACACAAATATGTTAGAATATTGAGACAGTGAAATTCATGATTGTTTCAAATAAATAAACTGTAATTCAATGCATTTGATACGTTGCTAAAAAATGCACACACTTATAACTTTTTAATGTATTATGATCAAAAAATTCAGCTAAATCTGTTAATTGCCAAGCAGCCAAAACCTTCTAAACATGAGTATTAGAGTTTTGTATGTAAAGAACGCTTGTAATTTACAGTACTGAGACATTTACATCAGGTTCCCTTTCTCCATCACTGCACACAGCACTATATAATTTCCACTTCACATCCCTAGAAATTCTCAAAACCCACCGGTAAAAGAAAATAGCTGGACTTGTGAGTCTCTCTATCTCTCTCTCTCTCTCTCTCTCTTCATTTTATATACAATAATGTTCAAGCTCATTTTATAGAATGTAAAAACACGTTGTTTAAGGTTGAATACCGCATGTATGCAATCTCCATTGGGCCAATCAATCTCTAGCACAAATTTCTAGGCAGCTGGTAATTTCTGCCACCCAATCGCTCATGTGCTAATTTTTGGGTTGCTCAAGGTGGCCTCGGAACAAGTTGAACGTTAATGAAATGGGCAAATCCATCTGGATCCAGATAGATTACTCTGGATGGCAGCGAAATTCCATTAAATCTTGGCAAAGGAGACTAATATCCTGAGTCTTGGCCAAAGACAAGTGGTGAGGCTGTGGAATGTATCACAAGAAAAAATGACACCCATCACAGCTCACCCAGCTTGAGCGAGTCTCTTCCAGTCACCCACATATCCGTGGTTGAGTTAAAATGCATTAGTTATGGCTTTCCTGAGGTAAATAAGCTATTAGTTGTGCAAACCTGATGTACAGTAGGCGTGTGATGAATCACGTTGGCGTTTCTCTTCCTAAGTCCTTCTTTTCAAAACTTATCTCATTATTGTTCGTGAAAGCTCGCCTGCTCTCCAAAGTTTTGACGGTGTTGACGTGCCATTGTCTCTTTGATTGAAATCAGCCCTGAGAGTCTCGCTGTTTGGCATTGGCTGTCCTCTTGACAGAAGTGCTGAATAGCAGACTGTCTCACCTAGGATGGTAGATTTGAAAATATTATACACAATAAAATAGTACTTGCCTTTGAGGATTAAAACACAATAGTGAAGTTCATAACATAACATAACATAACATAACATAACATAACATAACATAACATAACATAACATAACATAACATAACATAACATAAGAATAAGAATAATAATTTTTTTCAATTAGCATCGTAATGAAGCTCATGTTTGCCGATGTCCCTGGACATGTCAGCAGGTGTTTGCGGAGAGCATCCAGGTAGCAGAGAAATGAGGACGTCGGAAGCAATATTAATGATGATTGAGAATGAAGAGCTTTTGGGCCTGTAATTAAAACACAGAGGGGCTTCAGAAGTAATGCGCTGCTGGTCATTAGGGTGCTGCCCAGCGACACCTTTTATTAATGAAGCGCTTCCGTCTCCTGAGACTCCTCAGCAGAAATATCTCCAGTCCCTTCAGAACAAGCTTCGGAAGAAAAATAGCCTTTGGCTCGAGCTCAATAGTTTAGTAATCCTTAGGTGTGTGTAGTCAATGAGGCAGCTAAACAGATGTTGCTGATACACTAGGCAAGTGTGAGGAATTTTGTAAGTGGCTGAATTTGAGTCGCAAAATAAATCTCTGAAACAAAAATTGGTCCCTTGGTAAAAATGCTCCTCATTTCTCCTCGTTGGTCGAGACTGTGGAAGCATGAATGTATCGTTTGGCTCTATGGTCAAACTTGTTTAAAAAGTTTAAACTTAAATCCAGGCGATCCGGGCTGAATTTATGGATGCTATATATCAGCATTTAAAGGGAACCCAGTGTATAGAGAGATGTATGTCTTAAAGCGTTGCAATAGCCTTACACTACTAGTATTTTTCAATTCTTTAAAAAAAACGAAATGTAAATGTACTCATTTTAACCTAAGGAGGCCGCCATGTTCTTTTTCGACGGCATAAATGGTTGCAAGCACAGCTAGGCAGCCAAACTAAACACAGACATACTAATCAGTTCTTCAGTAAATACAAGGTTAAGTAGGATAATATATATATTATTCGGTCATTAGCTGATGGGGGCTAATATTCACGCAAGCATCTTATTATTGTGTTTATCAGTATATTCTCATAATGTATAAAGTATACGATTATGGTGGATGCTGATGTCTAAAATAGTCTTAAATGTCTTAAAGGCGGTAGTTTAAAGCTGATTTAATGCACGCTTACCTTGAGTAGATGCTTACTGATACTAAACCTGTTCTTCTTTTATCGCAGTCAGGCTGGCTTGTGTCTAGAGAACATACCGCCACCTACCTTCCCTGTGTGTTTACATATCTGATCTTATGTTTTACATGTCATATTTCACTGTTATATATGGAAAATGGGTGTGCCTCGCTGTTGCGAAAGAGAACAGGTTTAGGTTGCAACCATTTGACATCATCAATTTTGACGATTATTTCACAATTATAAAGTCAATCCCAATGTTTATATATTAAGCCATACATCGCTCTATACCCAAGGATCATTTTAAAGCAATGCTGCTTGTTGTTCAGGTTTAGTTTCAGCTGCACTATTCTTACTCAGTGCATTTTATCTGTTTATACAGTCGAGAAAAATAATAGCTAATAAGATGTCTCCCTCATCATATGTAGGGTCAGATTTTGTATCGATTATTCTCACTTTGGCAAGCATAGAAGGTTCATAAAAGGTCTGGTGGCATATAAAGACAGACCCTCATCTTGTCAGCTTTGGTTCGGGCTAACAAATGCACTCCATTTCGAAAGCACTATGGGTGCACAGAACTAAGATACATCCTCCAAAAAACGACACACTTTAAACATGTCCTATCCTATAATAAATAAAATTATTATTTAAATAGGAAACCGATGATGTATTTTTTTGCAAATTTAACTTCTCTCCCTTCTGGTTTAATCTGAGACTCCGAGGCTTTGCTACTCAGAGACCATGACATAAGACACCAATAAATTACTTCATTTTTTTCTTCACAGGCTCTGTTTACATTTCTGTTTACAGCAACAATAAGGTGGCAGTGAGACATTTACATTCTGTAATATAGCGCTTGTATTTTTCCACCTTGACATATATTAAATAAACCTTGTCCTGATTTATTGTCTGTTGCGATAAAACACCAGCAATCTAAAATTGAGTCTAGCGTAGCCAAACATTTAATGTACATCTGATCATATCTGTACTTCAAAATGCTCAGAAATATATGAACTAGTAGCTTCAAGTCTTGGAAAATGTTACTACCGTACTAGTTTTAGTAGTAATCTTTTCTCTTCATGCTAGGGCAATTTTTCCTTAATGTATGATGCCCACATTCAAACAAACACAGAGATATACAATAGCTACAGTACCAACACTCAGTACAGTTGCAATGGCAGACCCTACACTGTAAAAATATTCTGTAGAAATTTCAGTATTTCTGGCAACAGTTTGCCAGTAATTTACGTTTATATAATTTACTGGCAACAGTTTGTTCAAAGATAAATGATCATTAAACATTAACAAGTCTTTATCTTTACAGAAAGAAAATGAAATAACAGCCTCATGCAAAGCATTCTGGGAACCAAAATTATAAAAAGAACAGAAAAAGATTTATGTGGATTTCTGATTCCCAGAATGCTTTGCATGAGGCTGTTGTTTTATGTTTTCTTTCTGTAAAGATAAAGACTTGTAAATGTTTAATATTCATTTATATTTCAACGAATTGATGCCAATAAATAAATATAAATCTACAGTAAGTTACTGGCAACCAGCTGCATAACTACAGCAAAAATGTTTACAGTGTAGGACCTACATATCAAAATCCTATTTCATCCTCTGAAAAGCAGACCTTGTGTACAGGCGTCTTCATGCAATAAAAAAGTTGAATCAAACCATGACATTTACGCTGCTAACACAACACTCTACCAACTGAGTTACTGGAACTCTTGTGAAGTTTGTCTTGACTCAACCTGTACAGCCAAGTTAAGATTAGTGAACCATTATTACAGATCCGCCACATTTTTGCCCAAATAGACTCAGCACGAGATCCTCAGACCTTTGTTCAAGCTGTGGCACGTTCCCTTCTGTTTCCTACATTCTTTCATGTCACCCACCCCTATAGATTTAAAACCGTACCACATGACGGTCAATTATATAAGTATTCTTGTGCTCGAGCGAATACTTAATTAATAATGAAGCAATTATGCCGAAAGCGCTAATTATGAAGAAATCCCAGGAAATTGTCACAAGCTATTTAGAAATTCATGAGCAATACAATAGGCAGTTTTCCAAAACGGTTTGCTGCTTTAAAGTAGTCATTAAAAAGAACTAAATGGAAATAAATTGTATGCCTTTTGTTCCATTTTTTTAAATAGCAACTGGCCAGCAATGTACCCACAGTCATACGCCTGGTGGGCTTTTGTGAGGGGGAGAGTTGCAGAGGAGGGATGTGGCCACACATTCCTGCGGTTTAGTGGCATTTGCCTGCTGACAGCCAAGTAACTCTGACTGTCAACGATGTCATAAGAATGGCTCTATCCACTGTGATGACCTTTACTGTAGTTTCTTTCTGCATATTAGCATAATATTGATTTCTCTTCTGTGACATTGGACAGCATCATTTTATGACCCCTGTGCTTCTTTTAAAGCAATGGAGCATCGATTGAAAATCTTTATGGGCAAAGTAAACCTTGACTGGAAATGTGTTAATAATCATGTTGATAATGACCAAAAATAGTGGTGAACGTTGACATTTAGTAACAATACAGCATCTTTGCATACGTCAATAAATTGCTGACATCCTCTAACATAGAAAGAAGTTGGCAGAATATCACTTGTTTTTACAGTCATTTCTTGGAAACAAATTAGTATTTTACTGCTAAATTGATGCAGGTTATGCCACATTAATCGAATTATTACTATAACTTTAAAAAACAAAACAGATCATTGCGGGATAACAGTTCAAATTGCTCATTTGTCTGAAGTTGACAAATTGGTTTGGGTTAAGGTGGGAGGGGCTTACAATAATAATTTGGCAAGCTGAGTTTATTATGAAGTTTCAACACAAAATTCAAAACTGAAGGATAAAACATTGACATTGACCATATTTAAAAAAAAACAGCAATACAACGCAACCACATCATTTATTCATGTAGCAGTCAATGCCGGAAAACAAAAGGACAGTCCAGACATCACATGCATTTATAAAACCAGAAAAAATGCCAGAAATATATTATAATTGACACTGTTTTTTACAGTGAACACTCAAGTGTTAAGATGATTGACTGGATTATTTTTTCCTGTGAAGTCTTCGGTAATTTTTCCATCTGTTCGCACCAAACTGAGATGAGACAGAGTGACTTTGCTATTACATCATATATTTGCACGTTTTAAACTGAGACCTAGTATTCATATAAGACTAAATATATTGCACTTTTACAAGTTCTCAATTTATGAGTTCTCAATTTTATTAAATATTTCTCTAATAAAAAAAACCTTGTTAATGGTAATTGCCATGATGAAGAAAGGTTTCCAACCAAATAAATCAATTGTTGACAAAAAGCATGGGTATGGTGCAACTGTATATTATTAGTACAAATATTTTGGTTTTAGAAAAAAAAATCTGTCAGCTTTTAAGAATTTAAAGTGAAATACGAATTGAAGTTACACATTTTGGTAGCAAATCTGACCACACTGTGGTCAAAAAACCCACCAGAGGATTTCAGCAAGCCATAATCTGATTTTAATTTAATCTCATTGCTGTCTGAGAGCAACACCTACAATATTACAGAAATCTGCGATACTGTAGACCATGAAATTGTGGCCGTTATCCAAGCAATAATTTTGTTGCTTTTTGTGTGAAATGTTTTCAAAATTGTTCAAAAGCCTTAAGGCTACCAGAAGTACAGTACTTTCCTTAAAACGTTTTGCAGACACGAACACATACAAAAAAAATCACTTCTTAAGACGCTCCATGTACAAACATTTTCAGCTTATGTGAAAACAGGAACTGCCATAATGTCAGCAGAACGATGACGGCACAGAAAATGACATCCTTCAGTAACAGATGGCTGTCTCATTTGTCTGTTCCCTTTTTTCTCTCTTCTTTCAACAGTCACCTGGACAGCTGCACCAGAGAAAATGTTTATTTACACCGCATTCATAATGCCAAGAATAAGCAAGGGTCTAAAGAAAAACATAAATTGGGAGATCTTGTGAAGGTGCTAGAGGGGATTCAGATGCTTACCCCAATTGCAATTGCCTTGGAAATTCAAGTGATTTCTGATGTTGTTTTTGATTGCTTTTATTTGTTTTGCCAAATGTATTCATTGATATGTTAAATTCGTCTAAGACAAAGAATATGCAGAAATATAAACATATTTTTTTTCCATACATGACAGAGGACTTTGATTTTGTAATCGTGACACTATCTGTATAATGTGAAAAGCTGTTTGTAAAACGTTCCAAAGATCGTTCTAGGGTTCTGGAAGTTTTGTCCGAGGAGGTAATATTGTGAATACACTACATATGAAGGATCAAAACAATATTTCTTAATGTGTGGTAGACCACTATGAGAAAAAAAACGGTAAACATATCAGTGTCATTCAAATGGTATGAACAATGACTTGAACGAGGATTACATGTCGTGTACACAATGAAAATGGGCATTCAGATGTAAATCCTCCAGCATCATATGACCATATCAGATATTGTACATCAAAAACCAGACCACTGCACGGCGTCCAAGCTCTCACATTCTCGTGTGTCTGGGCTATATAAAATAAACGTGCACTTCCTGTGACCTTCCTTTAAAGAACAAGCATAATGTACTATTTAAATATGCCATAGATAGAGATGCAAATTTGTTCAGATATTTATTAAATATTGCATTATGATTTAGATATGATTTTTCATTATTGGCAGCTGCCTTGCTGGTTTATCTCCAGTGTGACGGCTATATAGTTTAATCCAAACTGACCTTCTAACCAAATATGTATTTGAAGGACAGATAAGAGACATAAGAGCCTTGACTGGGAACTCTTTGGTCTCTGTGGTGTCTGATTGTAAATGGTTCTAATGCTGCTAAAAACACACCGCGAATGGAAAATATGATTGACAAGCCTCCTGGCTATAATCTGCCCACTGCAAATACATGTCAATTATTTTTGTTGTTGTGGTTTCTAATGTAGCTTCTCTGGGCTACAGCTGTGCCTAAGAAACACAAATAAGATGTTTTGAATATCGGAATTGTTTTTTCTTTTAAACGGCAAACGGTTTTTCAGACATTTTTCATGAGGAAAGTTTTTGATAACGTCACAAGTGACTCCTTAAAGCAATAGTTCCAACAATGAAAATTCTGTAATCATTTCAAACCCTGTATGACTTTCGTTCTTTCTGCAGAACATAAAATATATTTGTAAGAATATTGGTAATCAAACAATGGCGGTACCCATTGACATGGACACCAACATTCTCAAAATATCTTCTTTTATGTTCTGCAGAATAAAACAAAGTCATTCAGGTTTGAAATGACAAGATAGAGAGTAAATGATGACAGAATTTCCTTTTTAGGTGAACTATCACTTTAAAAGACCTCAACATGTCCACATTTCTCCTCAAAATCAAGTAAGCCCACATTTCCAGAGCTTCTGTGTAGTATTTTCAACTCTATACTGCATGTAAGAATTTGTCTCATATGTTTAATCTACTTTTGAGTTTAAAAGAAACATTGGATACAAAATGAATACTTAAATGAAACAATATAAAGTCCATCACTTTCAAAAGGTACGATAAAACCTAGCAATACAATTTCCCACTGAAATACCTTATTTATGAATATATAGCCTACAACATATATACAGACACAAGCTTATTTAAAGGACCGTGTGGGTGAACCTGTGCATCATACAGAGAGAGAATAAAAACCTCATTTGATGGATGTGATAGCAAAAAATAGGTATGATGAATGTTGGATACTTCCATGCCAACTCCAACAGTAAGACTGAACTAAATCATTTCCTTGAATTCCAAGACAGCCACAGTTTATTAAATGTAGCGCTGCTTATCACAGCCCTGTCAAAAAGGAAACGTCTTTGTAATTCGTGTCTGAAACAAACTTGAAGCCAGCATCTAATTACCAATTTCTTTCAGCATCCTGGTGAGAGAATCTTATGTTACTGTAGTGTTGAGAGGGTTAATGTCTGTGAGCCACTCATTGTATCATGCTGAATGTTGCTATTCCCTTTGGAAACAAACAGTCATTTCAACCCTCTGAATCATGTGTGTATGTAACTTGTGGCTTCTAATTAGCATCAAAATGACAGCGTGTTCTTGTTACAACGATGTGGCATTGGCTGAGAAAATAACTGGGACATTCATATATGGTGGTTCAACCTGTAGCATGACGCTAGCAGCACCAAGGTCGTGGGTTTGATTAACAGAAGATGCATGAATCAATAGATTTAATATCGACTTATTTTATCCGTTTTTGAAAGCTTCAGCAACATGCATAAACAGAAATATAATTATTTATGTACAGACCACTTAACAAGATGTAAAAACTGGTCCAGAAGCACTTACCGTTAAATTTTTAATTTTTATTTTTAAATCTTACATACATAATTAAATCCTACATTTTGATTCGGTTCTGTTGGATATGTTTTGTTCGAACATTTGTGTAGTGTATCTGGACCAGTGTTGAACCAGCATTGTTTCTGTAATCCCAAAAGGTCTATAGCAAGATGGAGCAATTCATCCCCATGTAAACCCCTTTCAAACTAAATTATGATGATAATAAAAATTTGAATAATTTCAGTGTTACAAGAAGATGCATGGATGTTACACACTTTTCTACTTTTATTTCGAACAACTGTTGGGTTTTACTTGACCATATGTTGAAACAACCCGGTATTTTGTGTTTGGGGGGTTTATGTGAGGGTCTTCGGTATTGCTTTTTTCTTATAATTGTATGTTTAAAACTACATATTCCTGTAAGATCAGGCTGAAACTGTGACTAAATAAGTTCAGTGTACAATAACAAACATATTATATCCTTGTGAGTACATCAAAAGGATTGCTGTCTATTTATTTCTGTAAAAAAAGGGAATAGAGATTGTGTTTTGCCTCTCAGCGACATCCCCTCTTATCAGTCTTTAAAAACTATTCGATTTTTTGTCTTATCAGGACTCTGTTAAAATGAGAAAGTGCCAAAGTGGTTTCAAGGCAAACTTTTGAAGTCTAATAATTCCCTCGAAATGAACACACCCTCTGTCAAAACAGTGTGCCTGATTCCGCTGATGAATCAAAATAAGGGAGGCGATAATTCAAGGACACACTTCTGTGGAGATGTGGATTTATTGTGCTGACATGAATTAGCTTAACAGTTTACAAACTGACAATGTTTGTCCGGGTCCTTTCCAATACGACGGTTTCGATAATGGTTCAATAACATTTCTTTAGGCCATCATTGTCTTCGATTCTGAGCTCATACGGTGGATGGTTCTTTTTCAGTCTAGACTCCCTGCCATCCACATCCCGTGGGATCTAGTCAAGAGCCCGTTGAAGTGCTTTGAGACTATATCTCAGAGAGAATGGGTGAAATATTCAGTCAGTGTGTTTGTGTGCAGTGAATGAGGAGCTGCTTTAATCAACAGCCATGTTTTTACTGGCCCTCCGCCCATTCTTTACTGGTGCATGAAATTAGCACTGCAAAGCACTTTGATGATGTTTAGCCCGACGTCTATGGGAAGTTATATTTGCCTATGATGGGAAAAGCATTCTGCAGGGAATTTTGGATTTAATCTTTGTTGCAAAGTAGGTGTTTATTCAATTGCTGGGAAAAGAGCCTTTACGTTTCTCTGCTAACAGCATCCATTTTTTATCTCGCAGTGCGCTGAAGTCCAGACTTCTACTGAGTCACAAATATCCCCACTTTTTCTGCACTTGGATTTTTAAATATCAAAAACTATGCTGCGAAAAAAAACCTGAAACCATTTTAACAGAAATCATAGTGGTTTCCATTAAATACTACTATGAAGCATTAGCTTATTTCATTAAAACCATATCAAAATACATTATTGTAGTGCGTTTCGGGCATTATTCCAATATGATTTAATGTTGTTCTATCGGCTCCCATCTGCCTCATAACATCCCATCAATAGAATCCATTTTATACCAGTAGACACCATCATAGCTTCCTTTAAAACCAATACATCTCCCATTACAAGCATTAAATCCATTACATTTCTGTGATGCTTTATTCTTTTCAATTGTTATCATGGTGCTAACTCCTTCACCAGAACCTTGGTAAATCAGTCATGCTGGGTTCGATGTCAAGACAGGTTAAGAACTTTAGATTACTTTTGGCCGTTTGGGTTTCACATGGTTTAACAATGCTTCAACAGCTGCTGAAAAGCTGAAAAGAATCATTAGACACGCAACATGCTATAATTTTAATCAAGCTCATTGTGTATATATTTAGCAGAACAAACGCAGATGACTTCACCATGAAAAAAGCGCGAAAGACTAAGACAAACCTTTACAAGTTTGACTGTATGGGGAATTTGAGCACACTGTTTTCAGAGAAGATACGACTGCAGATTATAAATCGTGTTCACACTTTAACACCGGGTTGAGCAGCTCTGGGGGGCTTGGATCTCTGATCAATGCTTGGATGCTTACAAACAGAAACCGTGACCACCTGAGGAGTTAACCATAGCAACAGTGGTCCTCGTTTTTCTTCTTTTATGAAAATTGGATGGAATGTTGACCAAACTACTCTCATTATACAGTATATCACTCTGTTATATACATGTGCTTATCGTAAACATCACAAATCGCAAAAAGTGATTTGTTTAAAAAAAATAACCTAATTGACAAAAGATTAAAACTCCAAACATTAGCTATTATATAGAAAAATGACGTAAAAAACTCCCTCACCCTGAAAGATACTGCATAATTCATTTAATGCTTTAACAAACTTTGTAAGGTTTCTTTTGAATTCTCCTGGAATTTACGAAAGAATACTGTGCAATAATCTCACCGTTCTACGGTTCCCTTTGAGAGGATTATTGAATTGGACTATTGAAGAAAAATAGTGTTGAGTTCTTCAAGTGAAATCTCATTGTCCTACATTTGGTGGAATTTAAAAGACATTAAAATGACAATCACAGTAGTGTGTCTAATTTGGAAGTCTTTGCTTAAATTGTAGCTTGGCTGAAAGCAGTGCGTTCGCAATTGCGATGCTGCTTTTGACAGGTATTTTGATTGCAGACAACCCGTATAATTCCTTTCTTGTACCTTTCCAGTCACGTCCCCAGATATCATTGTTGCCATTGTCAGCTTTTTTCCAACCCAGCTGCAATTTCACAGTCATTTAACCTTAATTGGAGCCATGCAAGGACAAATATTGAAGATTCAAAAGTAGAGGCAATTTGTTTGAAAGATTTCCAAGACGTTCGCGAGTTTACTTCAACCCCTCCACTTAAAGAAAAAAAGTCCCTGTTGGCTGAGATAGTTTTGTTGCTCAAAATGTGCCTTCATTGTTTGGCGTTTATAGTGGGACCTTGAATGCAAAAAGACATTCTTTAGTCTACACAGATGGGAACTGTACATTTCTAAACATTTATTGGGCTGATAAATAATTTAGAAAATATGATTGATACTGTTTATGAGCCCTGGGGTTTAGTTCTATACAAAGTGCACTTATTTAAACAATGTGTAAGATTGATAAATGACATCTAACTGTAAAACGGTGTTCTAAGAAGAGTGCTGTGTCAAGATTTCAGCTCTATCCAATTTTTCTGAAAAATTCAGTCCATGTGCTCCCAAAGGATCAAACCCATGACCTTGGAGCCATGCTGTACCAATTAAAGGGAGTTGAACCAAAAATAAAAATTCGGAAAGAAAGTCATACAGGTTTGAAATAACAAGAAAATGACGATATCATTTTCATTTTTGGGTCAACTATCCCATTAAGCTAAAGGAATCCATGCAACAAACCTACGTAAAGCATCACATATATATTACAGAACTAATCTTGGTTACATGTCCTAAAACCATAAAAAATGACAGTATACTGCATATTTAAAAGTGCATGATAAAATAAACGGCAATAATAAGAGATTCTAATATCGTTTTTGAAGATGGGCATTATATAAACCCTTTCAACAGATCATCCCACTGTACATGTTAATAATTCATAAACGTCCCTGGACAACACAGCCACAGTGTACACTGACTCTTGCGTCTTATTTCAAAACAAGCCTGTACAGGCTGACATTTTTATATACTGTATAAGCAAAAAGTTCTAAATATACTTTTAAACAAGTGTGCTACCAGCCTTTGATACAGCTGTTGTAAAAGAAGGAATCTTACCAACAGCAGCAATGATAAAATTGATGATACTGCCAGAAACAACAGGGCGCCAACAGCTGTGCTTCCACGCCTTATAATTTACATTTGATCATATCTTATTACCCGAGAGATACGGCAAAGGCCAAAAAGGCCAAAGTTGAAACATAATATATTTACAAGATAAAATCTTGCGGTGGCTTGTTCTTATCAATGAAAGCGGGAAAGAGAGAGATTGAATGATGACTTTTCACCCACATGGAATTGAGATTTTATGCTTCTAACTATCCAGCATGGATAGATGAAAGCACACACACTTGAGAAACATCACTGTGACAGAAGTGGATATTACTGCTTGGCAGTAAAAGCAGTCTTGCACCACGGCTGTGAAAAGGCACTTCAGTAGTGGACTTTTGAAAGCCTGTCTGCTTCGACACGTAATTGGAGTCATTATTATATATAAAAAAAGCAGAAAAAACACATCCACAGACATCCACTACTAATAGATGTCACTACCACTTCCTAAACCTGGTGTTATGCACACAAACACAAACATAAACATTTCTATGACCTCATTCCAAAACCAAAATATGTTTACTAGGATCTTTTAAAATAACTATTTGGATTCATTTAGAGAAAGAGCTGGAAAGGAAAAAATATATGTTTTGTATATGCTGACACTAGACAAATAAACAATAAATAAATGAATAAATAAATATTCATGTTATGTTAGCAATTGAATGTTAGCAGTTTTCTTCTACAATTGTTTGAGATATTTAAATGCTAGTCAAAGGTGCCCCAGAACTGTTTGCTTTCCAAAATTCTTCAAAATATCATCTGTGTAAATTTGAACAATGAAATGTATAAAGCAACTTTTGCTACTATGGTAGTCAATGGTGTCCAATAACTGTTTAGTTACAAGCATTCTTCTAAATATCTTTCTTTGTGTTCAACAGAACAAAGATATTTATTCAGGTTTGGAACCACCTGAGGATGAAGACAGAATTGTCATTTTGGGTGAACTGTCCCTTTAAAATTGTAAGTTCCTACTCTACTAAAGCAATTCTAAGGGTTTATGGTTTTCTTGGCTACATTTACAGTATATACAGTACATGACCCTGTCTATGAAATCCAGTCTAATCATTTATTTACCTATGATTTGATTTTATTCATTCATTTTATTTCTTCTTTGACACGTCCTTACTCAGTCAACATGAAAGATATCAAGGATACATTGTCAGCGAATGTATTTACACTATGGAGGATGGGTTTTCACATGCAGGGTTCACATGTTTTCTACGTACAGTACATACATTTATTATATGATTGGCCAACATTAATAGTGTTATGAAAAGGTACACAGTTGAATTTGGCTTTGAGGTGAGCTGCCAGGTTTCTTTGTACAGAGCTCTGTGCTTTTATTTTTCCAAACAAACAAAACAAATCTCTCAGGATAGGAGCTTAAACTGCTTTCCAAGTCTGTGCAGTTTGCCGTGAGACCCAACTTCAACCATTACACTGCTGTGAGTGAGCGTTGTGAATCTATACGGCCACAAAAGTACTCACAAAGATCTAATCCATCTGCATTTTAGTCAACATGATGGGCTGGCTCTGCACTTAATTCAACATTTTACACAAGTCTAGTGTGTTTTCAACATCGCTGGCACGTTCACAGACAGAAATCTTAATTAGAACTCTGTTTGGCTCTTCATTTATTCTTATGCAAATGATTCTCTTCACATCTGTCTGTCATTAGTAGAAGACCACAGAGATATAAAAAAGGCACATTTTGTTAAATTCTGAAAAATTGGTGTTTTTACAAATAGCATTCCACTTGTTTTAGCCTTAAAACACGCAGCGCATTAACTACACCAACATTATTTAGCTTATGTGTCTTAAAAAGTATTTTAAACTACTATGCAGAAAGTGTTGATCCAGCAGTGATTTTGCATAGTTTTTATCAAACATGCAGTAATAAAGTTCAAAATTTCTGGTTGCTATCTAATATCCACAAAAGCATTTCATGATTCAGTGCTTTTTGCAAACACAGAGAAATATCGAAATAAGAATTGCCAAGATGGCAGACTACTTAGAGACTGCCTGACCAGCATTTTGTGTATAAACAAAAGTTTATGAACTTTAGAAAGACTGAAAATTTGAAAGTTGACTCATACATACATCTCAAGAAAAAAGGATGTTAAGTGATTCAATGTGACCGAATTTTCTCAAGGCCACTTCATATCACATCATTTGTTCATCTTCGGTGCTTTTGAAAAAATAAACATAGACATAGTTTCTAAAAAAACATGGCAAGCAAAGAACCATCATAATCAAGGTTTAACTACAGCTAAATCTTTTTTAATGGAATGTATATGTGTTCATATCTAATCATGGCTCATTCACTGAGCTCATAGAACCATCTGTTTTATAATATGGGCTAGTTAAAAGCGATTTCGTGGGCGTTTGTCAAGGCGGTGAACTTTATAATAAAGCTGAAGTGGCAGTAGCATTCGCTATTCATGAAACATACAAGTCTAAAATCATCTCAATGTCTTATCAGTTTACTCGAGACCAGGCATATTACAGGCATATTACAACTTTATATCATTTCTGTAATCTATAATAACACGTTTGGCTCCCTGTACTGCAGTAGAAAAGAGAAGAAAACCTTTCAAGGTTCTTAGTGGCTGGTTTAAGGTGAACGACAATTTATATGCATTTAGTTATAAATGTTAAGATAAACTCAGTATACTCCTCAATGGTTTTAAGAGCCCCTTTTTTAAGCTATTGCTTACCGTGATTTCCAAAACAAATGTAAAGTCCTGAGATGGTATGCTATTGCATTTGTAGTTAAACCATAGTGATAAAAATGGTCATTTGCACATTTTTAGCATGTTATTTTTTAGCATATTCATTTTACATCGTAGTATAACAACAGTGACAGCCACAGCTTTTCAATTTTCCAGACATAAAATTAAAAATAAGAAACATCACCGTTTGGATGGTACACAATGTCAAAACAACAACAGACGTGACCTGTAATGTCGGGAAATAGATATTCCATTCTGGCTGTCAGAAAACTGAAGAAAACATACTATGAAATATGGGTAATTTGAGAAGATAATACACAACCTGTTCACATTCCACTCTTGATCTAAGAGTCTAGCTATTTCGCTGTGTTTTGAAAAAAACTGTACTCATATAGCCTGTCAAAGACATGCTACTCTGATATGTTTTCTGAGGGCTGTTGTTCAGTCAAGCGTGGGCTCATGTTTACTGGACTGTCACATGCACATTTGGATGGCTTGTCTTGAGATTCTGAACGGCATTCATCACATATGTTTCCTAGATTTGATGAAGATGCATAAAAGTGACAATCGTTCTTGAATGTTTGAAATATCAGATATTCTAGATAGGAATTAGACAACCGTGTTTAGAGTGAATATTACTGCAACGGTAATGTACAGCTACGTGAAGAGTTCATCAACTAATGCTTTCAGAATTCTTGCACCTTGCATACACTTTTAGAAAACCTTATTACAAGGATAAATATAAAAAATCTAGCAAAGTGTCTGAGTGGAAATAATTCCTCAATCAAACAGTATAACTGACATATTTAGACTTGAAGCTTTCGGATTGCATGTGTATGTTTGGATCTTCTGCAAAACTTAAAATTTCCAAAATGATGTTTGTTTTTATGAATTTCTGTGGTTCTTCAGAGTGTTACTTACTATTATAGTGTTGGTCATTATACTTCTATTCCACCGTACTCGTGTCTTTTTCCACCTCCATGTTTAATGATTCAGTTGACGTCTGAGTCATCAAGCTGTCTGTCATGATGTTGGCTGTTAACAGATGGGAAAACGTTACTTTAAAATAAATAAACTCATCACCATTTGTTCCAACTCGATGTCTTACTGTAAAAGTTTAAAATGGCACTGAATGTACCATCATCACTCAACAGAATTACTATTGTAATTGGTGATGTAATGTAATTGTAATGTTATGGTAACAGTAAGTAAAAGATAAACCCTGCACACTTGTAAACTTAAACTGGGTGAAAGCTGTAATATTATAAATAAAAGTTGAATGGTGGACAGATTCTTTTGCATTCAGCTCATGGAGAAGAATAATGTTGTTCTTTGTTCTTCTATTCATGTAGTCTCTTCCTCCAAGGTGATGATCAAAGACGTCTCTGCACTGAAAAAAATAACTTGTAGGATTTACTTAATTTTTTTATCGCAAGTTTTTGCATTCACTTTTGTAAAGTAAATTTTACTCTTGAAACTAAGTAAAAGTTATTTTGAAATTGTGAATAAATCTAAATTCTTTTTTAGCTGTATATAATAAGAAGGTTGTGTAAATCTAACTTGATTATTTTAAGTAAAATCTACTCAAAATTTCAAATTAAATTTACAAAATAACTGAGTAAATCTAACTTATATTCTTGACCTGTATGTTATAAGAAAGTTATGAAACTAAAAATTTATTTGTTTTGTTGCTGATAACAAAAATAATAATTGGACTCAACTGTATCAAAAAATATTTAATAAATGCTTTATTTAATTAAATACCATTGCAGCATTTAGTAAAATTTACAAAAAAATTAGCAAAAACATAAAAAAAATTACAAACAAACAACATCGAGAATGTTTTCTATAGCATAATCATGTAACCAATTAAATCAATCTGAATACTGTAAGTATAAGCATCAACACTGGTGGCTTTTATAATGCTTCGAAAGTTGCAAACGTTTTGATGCATCTAAAGGACGTGTTTTGCAAGGCCACCTCAGGCAAAAAGAAAATTTAAGGTCACAAATTGATTCCTGAATTCCACCTATTACAGTCTTCCAATCTTATGTGTACAACTGACAGCTCTCTATCAATCTTCAGTCCTTTTGAACTCCTCCCCCTCAATTTCCTGCAATTAGACAAAAAATATTGAGTACACCATATTGTCCTTGCATACATACACACACAATTAAAACGTAACTATAAATAAAGAGAATACATGTGAACTACTGACATCTTTATTATATAGTTTAGTTTTTTTAACCCCAATCAATACTTTCCCTTAAGGCAAGAAAATTAGACTTCATATCATAGCAGGTTATTTTTGCAGTATATAAAAAGACGTATGCAAGATCATTTAATAGCTAAAGTATATTAATGATAGATAATCCGTGCAAGAATTAATACATGAGTATACATAAACATGTAAAGAGGCAGATCTGTGCAGATTACAGAACTTCAGATGTGCTAGAAGTTTCAAACTAGGCCTATGTCTCTCTGCACTTTCTATTTTAAAACGTTTACTTCCAGCATTTTAAATGGCGTGGTCAATTGCTTAGTTTTATTCACAGGGCAGCTAAAACTCTGCAAACCAACGATGTGCGTTGTGTACCAATGCACGGCAACGTAAACGTACCCTATATGTGAAGAAACATTTTGTTGCTGCGGTCGGCCAAGGACTATTTATTCCAGCGGAAGGATCGCATTTGGTAATTTTACTAACTGAGAAAGCAAAGAAGGAGTTGCAGGCACAACGCGAAGCGCGAAAAGCCCTTCAAACATGATTTATTCACCATACAACAGAGCCTCTCATAACTTATTTGCTTATTTTAATGCTCCTTACCTGATCAAATGAATTACTGGATGATCGATCAGACGCTGTGGAGGCCGTAGCCTTGTTTTAAATGCGAGCGGAAACAGTTAAGCAGCGCAGTCAAGTTCAGAAACATGTCAGAATATCCCTACACGCGGGTTATTGCGCAAGCCACACCGAATTAACATTAATCGGTTAAACAGCATCACCTAGCCTAGCACACCCAAGTACCGGTAATAAGGAGCGAGAGGACGCGGAAGATAAAATGTCACACATAAAAGTTAGCCTATCGTCAATTTTCGTATTAAAAAATACAAATGTGACGCAAAATATAACGTTACTGTTGCTCATCACTGCTGTTGTTCATTCAGTTGTCCGAGTGAAAATAAAGAAATGCTTGTGAAAAACATTGTCGAATACTTATATGTCGAAAAAGACAACCTGTCTAGAAATACACGACAACCTAGTAAATTAGGCTACTGAACGCTGCAAAACAGTTCTAAAATACAGTGACATGGGCCCTAACATTACCTAAACATATATGAACGAGAAATAATAATAAATATATACTATAAAACATTTAGAAGACAATTAACTTTAAACATACCTGCTTGTGTGGATGATATCCGCTTCCTCAGAAACGATCCCTCATAAACGACCCCGAAATGGCGGGAGTTACGCGCATGCGCATTGATGAATCCTTAGCCAATACTCTTCTGTAATATATCTGTCTAGAAAATATCGAACTAAATATAACAAAATAATTTGCCATTCACTCGTCTGACCAAAAATGTTAAAGTACATCGAAAAATATTTCGAAATGACACCATTTTGGTTTGTTCAGGTGCGCTGAACTCTACAACGTTTTTTTACGTTCTTATAAATACTTGAGTAATCAGTGTTAATGCAACAAACATTACATCTTAGTATTTATTTATCTTAATCAATACATGCACGACATAAACACCATTGTAGGTTTTACTCAACATTTTAAAGTTCACACATCAACTAACTTTTTTTATGTAGAAATACTTTAGTTTTTTAAATAAAGTCTACTACCCCAAAAAATCATTTTTATCAGTGTGTCTCTAAACTAAGAACATTGTTCTGGTAGACTGTTTCATAGCATCTTCAACCAGTAAAACCTGCCTTAACTTGATGTTACAATAAGTACCTTTGCTGAAAATAATGTACATAGTTATTAAATTACCCTATTTAGATCTGTAACTTGGACAAACTTTATCCATTTTAAATGTTATCCAACACCAGCATGCAAAATATGAAAATCTTGGCTCCCTCCATCACAGATATGACAGAGCAGAGCATTTTCCTCTAGGGCATGGACCTCCAGCACACAGTTCAGGAATATAAAGCACGAGTTACTCCAGTACTTGAGAGGTGAGCGTGACCTATTGGTCAGATATGTTGACCTCTGCATTTAACCCATCCAGGGAGTAGTGAACACACGGACAGAAAGTCGTGAACACATGTACGCCCTGAGCAGTGTTGTAACAGAATGTGAGTGTTAAATTTAGAGTGTATACATGTATGATTGGAACTATAGCGACTTTAGCATTTAACATTTTTTAAGTTACATCCCAAAAGTCTTATTACTTCTTATTATTCAACCCTCGTACAAGCATTACAGATTGATTACCCACAAAAAAAGAATAAACACTGGCTTTGTGGCTCCATCACAACATCTAACACTGAAACAGTGGCTCAACCAGTTCGAGGCAGTATGGTCTTGTTCATTTTTCAGGGAAAATCATTATTTTTGCAATTCCATTTGGTGCCTCTAATGGCACAGAACTTCACTTCACGTTTAAATTAGATTTGCAGGTTTGTCTTAATGCCTCACCCGGATGCTACGATATTCTGTCTTCTCATGGAAGTCTCATCAGTCACTGGCTCTTCCAAATGACACTCTTGATGTGCACTCGCAGCCTCATGATGCTTACCATGTGTGTGGTGACCCCTGACTGGAGCCTGAACAGACAACCAAACTGATTGTTAGTGAAAGTGATGCACAGGTCAGTGACCAATGGATGTAATTTTGAGCCGTATTTCAGACAAATAATTCACTATGGCCTTCACTTTACTATACTGGTAATTGAAAGTACTGAGTTGATCCATAATATAATATAATTTCTTAGATACAGGCAGACAGGTAGGTAGGATGGATGATTAAAAAGATGAAAGAAAGAAAGGAAGAATATTACCAGCCCAAACTGTTGAATTGTGAGATGACCTGGATGATGAAGCTCAGCAAAATTTTGCAAGTATTTTCACTTTATAAAAAGTTTGGGGGAAACTATATTTACAGTTTTGCATTTCAGCGTTAACAATATCTTGAATCTTGCTTCTAAAACCCCAGTCAGGCCATTCCAACTAATAAGTGCTCTGTAAGACAATGGTCATACTTACAAATACAGGTGGACTGGAAGCATCTGGATTACATAGAAATTTAGATAAATGAATGAATTTCGCATACTTATAGAAAGAGGAACGTTTGCACAGCCACATATAATGCGGCCTTGACAGATTGGCCACTGAACAGCATGACAGCTGCCTCCTCATTCCCTGCTAGCATGCAGACTCACAAGAACCTATTGGCTGTCAATCAAACGGAATTTCTAAATATTAAAAAGCAAGAGAGGACTATTGCAATCACCGCGAGAACAGCTGAGCTGCCAAAATGATGGAATCCATAGGCACAGAGCTTCAAAAAAACAGGAAATGAAGCTTTGATTTTTATGTGCAAACAGAGAACATTGGGATAGTGGGATTTTGTACCTCTAAGCAAGACAAAGTGGGGAATTCACTAAGAATGAATGCACACGCTGTTTATTTGCAAGTGCTGTCTGTGTTGTTTTAGCACCCCGTTTACTAATTATGCGAAAAATATGCCGTCATCTATTCTTTGGATTGCAAACCAACTTAAATGCTGATTTGTGGATGATGGGGTGGTTGAAGTTCTAATGTGGATGAAGTTCTAATGTACCACTGCACTTGTGGCACCTGATTTGTCACTTTAACACTTCTTAAAGTGTGCTTTTGTAATCTGGTTTTAATTCTCTTTAATGTTTAAGGGCCCTTGAATGAATGGCTGCGCCCATTATTGCCACAAAAATACAAAGATCTCTTTTAACTCTGTCACAAACTCTAGGTAAGGAACACACCCTGGAGACAGAAGAGGTTTGACTTAAAGAGTATATATTTTGTGATTTTACTACTTTGGTTTATGGAGTATCCGACACTCTTCAGAAGTTTACGTGCATACAAGGTGTAAAAACACTTTAATTTTCTTTATTTCTATCGGACGCGAATATGAACCCATGCGTCTTGCCACGTGCCTGACCATTCGCAATGTTTTAATAGAGGTAATTAAACCGTCTTCTGGTGATCATCGGCTTCTGATTTCTGTGAACTGATACGCCACAGCAACTCGAGTCGATACATCTGCGTGATGTGTAATTGCAAAGTGTTTGTTACACTTGACAGGATCCCCGCTTTAGCAATAATCTCAGTCGGTGTTATTGATCTGTGCTCAGTGGGGGCTCGTGTTCCACTGCATGAACAAAGTGTATGTGGGAGACCATTGCCAAGAAAGTGACCTCGTATATCAGACCAGTGAGAGAGAGCGTCCATTCAAACGCAGCATGGGTGCCAACTCATTTGGCTTGTTTCCTCTCAATACGAGAGTCTTTTTTATACAGTTATAGGAATCTAAATTTTAAATGGTATTTTATTGTTATTATTATTTGGACTACAAATCATAAGTTAGTCCTCTCATTTCATACAATATTCACAATTAATTTTATGCTAAATATACTACATTTAGAATGGATCAACATTATGGTTTGAATACTGTGGTTTGATATTGCTTAAAGGATTGTAATTTGATGTACTGGTTACTGAAGAAGTAAAAAAAATTAAGAGACCATTCCAAATTTTTATTTAAGCAGTATTTCTATATGTATTGCGGCCATTCCAGTCCAGTGTTAGTTAATTTTCGACAAAATCAAACATCAGGAGTGACAAAGTCATCCAACATCAATGTGAAAGACTAACAGCACGACAAGACGCATGGATACTGTGATAAAAATATAACTTACATTTTAACTTTTCCTAAATACATGTACGAATATTTTTGTTAATGTTGGTTAAAAGTGAATATGAACTTGTTTTCTTTGCAGTATTTGAGGTCTGAACAAACACAAGGCATCGCCGTATTAATCAACGGGTAACAACAGGTGCTGTTTTCCTGTAGTAAATAACATTTGGCCAACATCTAAATTATAAAAAATTAAATGCGACTGTGCACAGGCTAATAAAAGCAGGTAAATGCCTCTCTCCAAATGTCTCAGACCTCAAAAACATAAAAATGAACATGTTTCTTACATGACACAATGTTTCTTGCGTTAAGCAAATGCTGTACTTGATCAAACAACAACATCTTTATTTAATGACAACAGTTCCCTTGCAAGAGGTTCAGCTGCTGTGGAAAGAACTGCGTTCAGTCAAGATAGAGCCATGAGGTTAAACTGACAGTTTGAGCGTATCCAACAAGATATAGTCACGAGCTCGTTTTAACCTTTTAATTGACTAAATATTTGTAAAGCAGGCAGACAGACGTCAAGGGTGACCAATTGCATTGATTTAATAAAAAAAAAAAACACCAAAAAAGGGCACTTCAGAGTGTAAGGTCAAAAATTCATGTGCCCTGCACAGTTTGAGCCCTATCTGTGCACGTGCCTGCTGCAGCGCCCCGGTAAGATTTGAGTCTCAAATCTGTGAAGATTGTACGACGAACAACAGGAAAATGAATTATTAGGTACGATTTTGTCGTTGTATGGATTGCTCTCAAGATCATGCCGAATCAGGCCCTGGGGGATTGAAAAGCTTCAATTTCATCGTGGCAAAGATGTTAAACAGTGTAAGGCTGAATTGTGAGCATTGTGATTGACGGTTCCTTCACACCACACCAATGATTGCTGATCACTAAGCGAAAACAGCATCCTCCTGATCGCTTTCTATATTTCCATCTCCGGTAGACGTGCCCTTGGAAACCAAACATTAGATTTTACAATTGCTACGAGTCCATTTTATTCTCTTCCTTGGTGCTGTTTATCAATCTATCTTTCAGCCTCATGGGAACGTGTTGACTATTCTCTTATCTGCAGGAACAGATTAAGTGGACTCATCAGGCCAAATTTGATTTTTACAGTATCTTAATGTTATTGATGCGACCACAGCACAAAGCATTATGCCAAAATGTGGGATACATTTTGTGTCAACGCTCAAATCTGTCATTTTCCCCCAGAAGCAGCAGGTTCCTTAAGTGCCTTAAGAGAAGCTTATAAACACACTCCTTTTACTATGGGTTATATACACTCAATTAGCATGAACGATGAAATATTGAGATTTCTGATTAATAAACATGATAGCCTGAAATGCTCTCAGCAGTTCAATCCATAAATTACTGGAATCAAGGATAAACAACATAGTCATTCAATTCAGCTTTGTCATTACAGTGATTATTTGAAACATGCAACCTGAATATGTGGTACACTTGAAAATACATAAACTGATATGATTCCTTTTAATCACTGCAACAAATACAGCGGCAGAAAACAAGGTCACGACTGTACAGTTATGCTGGGGCACCAAAATATTTTTTCAATCTTTTAAGAGTTTAAATGGTGAGAGACCACAAACACAAACAATCTTGGATTTAATCATTTTGCTCCTTTAATGTGTGGTGCGCCATGATGTGACACCAAACACCAACATATTTTCGAACAGTTTCCTGACTGTGAACACAGGAAATCTCGCAAATTATCTCGAGACTTCAGAATGAGTTATTTATTATGTGTTCAATAAAAAATTAATGTGTACATATAACCTTTTATGCAATTTTTTAATCTTTTTCATCGTTGAGAAATTGCTCAAACAGCGTCATCTAATACATTTATGGTGGCACAGCACTAGATATCATTTAATTGCAACTTAAATATTGCGGTATATATATTAACTATATTAATATTAATACAGTTTTGTAAAAGAATAGCTGCTGACATTATCACCCGAAAGAGTCTACAGGCCCCACTAGCTCCACTGGACCTATTTTTTCCTTAAAGCTCGGACTCCAACCACTACCGTCACTTACACATAGCCTGGTTTTTATTGAAATTATTCGTAATTGCGATGATAGTGTTTATAATGCTTTTGACTGAAAATTTACAGAATAAAGAAAAGGGTTTGTTGAAGTGATAACTACAGTTGTTATACTTCTGTCAGCTGGCTTTTTTGTTCCACGTGAGTTCTTGTGAGTTTGTCCTAGGGGTTTCCCCCACACATCAGGATTTCTGATCGTAAATATTCGCTGCGACTCCGTTGTTCTTCCGATCAGGTTCATTCACTCTTAACACGCATCACACCACATGGAAAGTGATAAGATATCTTTAGAGCCGTTAAAGATCATCGGGATTTGACAGTCGGAAGGGGAGAAATCGGCCGGTTTATCTTTTGGTGTGGTCCCAGCATAAAGTCAAAAAGTGTGAGATCACATTGTCTATTTAATTCTGCAAATGTAGGGTTTTAGAAATCTAAGGAAGGATGATTCAATCTAAAACAGAAAATGTTAGATTTTTAATCTATGACTATTGAGTATTGGTTACTTCTGATGATTGTAACAAATGTTGTGTTAATCTGTAAAGATGATCTTGATGGATAAAACGTGTAAACATCTTAAACTTTTGTCAATCACAAACCTTATTTTTGCGATCTTTCAAAAATCTATGAGAAATATGCACCAGTGCTGCGCTAACTTCCGAGTTGACCGAAAACAAATACAACAACTCCGAGGTACTCTATTTACATAATGCGACAAGTGAAAGTATTTTTTTTTAAGTTTATACGTTTTTATAAATTTTATACGTTTATTTATTTTTACTGCTTCAAACCTGAGATTGATAAAGAAAAGAAAACCTTGGGCTAAATGATTGAGAAGGAAATGAAAGAATAAACTCACATCTACGTGTGCAAACTTGAACAAGAAATTTGATTAATTGCTAACTTTTTCATTTTGATAAGAATGATTATATGAGAGTGATTTGGCTTTCACCCAATACATTTTTTTATTTTTACTTCAAATATTCTGAATGAAAAGATAACCTTTAACTTCTGCAAAATGTCTCAATTAGACCATTTGCTTTCCACCAGCAGTTACAGGTCAAGCATGACCGTCCTTTTTTGTCTTTTATCAATGTTAGATATGTTCCAATTGCAAACCACTTCCATGGTCGACCTACGGTATAATAACCATCAATTTACAGGTTTCAGTTTAGCAGCAAGCTATTGAAGTAAACTGCCATATTGTACCTGTGAAATCAAACAATGATAAGTCATGTATATGTTTTATTACACTGTGATACCTTGCACTTTAGTTTTGATGTGTAATTTAAGTGCAAGCTTAATTAAATGCTTAACTCTCCGCTTAACGTTGATTAAAAAATTACCCTTTCTATTCCCAGGGTATGTCTAGGGTCAGTTATGAAACAGTATTCTTCACTTGTTGGACATTTTTTATTATTGCTATTTCTCTCCCACATTTTATCTTGTCATAAAGATCTATTTTTATGTGCTGTAAACTGTGGAAAGGATTATGTGCTTAAAACCACTTAATCCCTTAAAAATCACCCAATAACTCTCCAAATAATCTATAGGGAACAGTTATGACTCACTCTGGTGATCTGGATGGTCACAAAAAGAATCAAATACAGTAAATAAACAAATAGTGTAACTACATTGTAAATACATTCTTACAGGTGTTAGAGAGCTAAATAGAGAGCTAAAAAAGGCTCAGATGATACAAGTATAAATATGCAGACAAAAAAGAAAGGATGATAGACAAAATGTAAATTATTCGGACCACTGGAATAAAGCAATCGGAGCAGGCAATTTACGGCATCAGCCTTCACACACTTGTCACTGGTGTACAGTATGACCCAGGGTGTGCTTAAGGTTATTAAACCGTGTCTACACCGGACAACACGGCTTGTTCTAATGGGATTGTCGCGACGCATACTGTGTGAACATAATTTATTGTGTTTATAATTATAAAGGGTTCTAATGCGTTTTATAGTCTTTTGTCGACATTGTGTTATAAACTGTTCACTAATCTGGATAATGCTCATATATTGATGCAGGAAAACTAAAAATCACATCTGACTTTAGTGCTGGTGTGATATTTGGTCAACAATAAGATGCAAATTGCATCCATCATATGTTTTCCTGGGCACATCCGCATTTCCTTTAGTGAATTTTGATAGAAGGCAGTCAGGCAGCATATGTACTGTAAATAAACAATGCTTTCACTTAAAGTCAAGCTTTCCATCATTTTTTTACTGGGAAAAAATTCCTAAAATGATTTATGTTTTCGTTTAGCTCAGAATGTCTAAAAACAATTTCGAGAGACTTCATCTTCAAAAAAGGTTGTAGGAAAATAATTTTTTTTATAAAATTGTAAAAGGACAGGAAAAATAACAAAATGACTGCTCTCCAATTACTGATCCCAAGTCAGGTGATGAGCTAAAAATGTGCCAGGATGAGACTTTTTTCATCATGTGCTGTATATGAAAGATGTTGTTTCTGACAGCTGTTGTTAAGGATTTGAGAGGCATACAATATATGCGACAGGGTGCGAAATGAAAAAAAACATATACTGTATATTTAGGTGATGTGAGAAATAACATCCTACTGTATGTGACCAGACGTAATGGCTTGCTATTATTTATCCCACAACAAGCCCCATTCACAGCACTAACAGGTTTAATTTGCTTTCTATTTTTTAAATAACAATAGTTGGAGACTCTCCCTCTACGGAGAAAACACAGCAGTGTTGCAATAGAGAAACGACTTTGTGATGGATGGCACAATTGTCCAGAGGACAATTTAGAAACTTTACCTGTGGAGTCCCTTTCTGAGTCTAAAGAAGAAGTGGGAACATTATTGTCTGTGGCACTGTGAGATGGCTACATCCCCATAAGGCCATTAGTTGGGTGGGTGTGTGGGTGGATAGAGGTGGAGAGCAAGGGCGGAATATGTTGAAGTTAGCCGAACGGACTGGTGTTGCGACACCTGGTTCAACCCTTAAATCTCCTTTAGTCGACGTCAAAGATGCTCTGTGGGTTGTGACACATGAAAACTTTCTATTGGTCTTTGAAGTTTATCTATATTTCAGATTGTATAGACTTCATTCACTGAGATTTGTGAACATTCCAAAGAGCCCCTTGCTTCTAAGATATTAGTTTTTATACTTTAGCCATAATATTAATAATAGAATTTTCATTTAGCAATTAATTGTGATCAGAAGGTAAAAGAGCAAGAGAGAGAACGAGAGAGAGAGAGAGCTATCCTCTTGCTTGTCGTGTGAAACTGAATTTAGAGTGTCTATTACTTTGTTCACATAACAGTGACAAACTGCAGTCAAGCCCTTTAAAACATATTACCTGAATTGCCCACAGCCAGTGTTTTCTTATTAAGAGTTATTTTATCACATTGTGATACTAAACAAGAGGGTGTGAAGACAATTTATTTCAGTGATTGTTTATGCTATAATAAATTGATTTATTTTCATCCGCTACTGTCGGACACTCTCAATCGCTTAGATACCACATCATCGTTGTAGTAAATGGGCTTTAACAACAGTACAGTACAATATATTCCACTACTCATCCTTTAGATTGAATTTTGTTGGCTGAATTGAATTATCTTCATCACTACACATATGAAGACTATATTAAATGTCCAAGCTCTGGTCATATCAAGACTGGACTACTGCAATTCTCTACAGCGTGACCTTTTAACCAATGCAGTCAAACCCTTGCAAATGATCCAGAATGCAGTTGCACGTCTAGTTTTCAATTAGCCTAAACTACTCCATGTAACACCCTTCCTGATTTCACTTCACTGGTAGCCAGTTGCTGCCCGCATCAAGTTTAACCTTTACAACGATAACGTCAAATTGGACCCTTTACCTCAACTCACTGCTCCAGGTCTTGATCCCCTCCCGTCATCTTCGGTCTGAAAATGTCTCAAAGAGGGGAGTGCGCCGAGCTCGGAATCGGCCCAAACCCTGTTTACATAGAAAAAGAAATCTTTGAGTTCAGCTCATGAAAAATGGGGCAAAGTAAAAGTGTTCCTCCGTCACTGCTCCAGAATCGGGGCCGTCACCGACGTTTACGTTCTCTGTGCTCTCTGTGTTCTGCTACTAGCCTGCTACGGCTCGTGACCCCGCCCCCGGTCAGCTGCCTCAATTGTGCCTGTAGTAGCGGTTACCATAGTGATCAAATGCCATCGTCTATGACTGAGCTGGTGATTTTTCGGGACTGAAAAAAATTGAATGCATAACTGCCACATAAAGGCAATGAAGAGACAAAAAACAATCACCTCGATTTTTCAAAAACGAAACTTCGTAAGTAGCCTTTGCCTGTTGACTTTTCCCAGATGTGTAAGATTAGTTTTGTTATAACATTATCATCTAACCCAATTACTGTATAAGTTGATTGCAAATTTACTGATTTATGTTAAAATGTTTCAATAAAACATATTTTGCAGAAGGCATGAAGTTTTGGTGGGTGATCCTAGACAAATTCCAGTTTGATCATGCATTGCAAGTGTGGAAAGGTTGGCCTTTGTTTATTGATTTTTATCCATGATTTCATATAAGAATCCTCCAATGGCTTATTAATGCAAACCATTAGCCCAAATGACACAAACTAACTACTAGTTAAAGCCCAAGTTACGCAGAAATAATTAGCTAATAAAACAGTGTGGTCCCCCCAGTTAAAAAAACATATTTTTGCGCCCCTGCTCATTTGGTTCTCCCATGGTGGAATGAACTGCCAGCCTCCAACCGAACTGCAGCATCCTTCACAACTTTCAAAAAACAGCTCAAAACACACCTGTTCCCGCATTTATTTGACTTACCAATACTGTCTTGTGTCTAAAAAAAAATCTTGTTGTTCAGTCTGTCCTTTGCTTACTCCAGCTATAATCCTCCTAGTAGAATGGCCAACGGTACTGTTTAGAGTGTTGACAAAATGTCTATATGCTCTCCTTCTTGTAAGTCGCTTTGGATAAAAGCATCTTCCAAATTAATAAATGTAAACGTAATGTAAAATCTGGGAATCCAAAGCTAAATATTATTTTAAAACAAACAAAATAAAGATCCACAAATGAGCAATTTTGAGTTTTTGAGCTTAACCTTGGGTTTTAAACACATGCAGAATTGAGAAAGGTTCAAATGGATATGAAGATGATAAAAGATGAAGCAAAACAAAGTTTTTAGACATAACTGGACAGGTTATTTACACAACAATTGTTTGCAGGTAACATGGGATCTCTTAAAAGTGATAGTTCACCCAAAAATTTGAAGTTTGTTATCATTTACTCCCCATCTTGTCTTTTCAAACCTGTATGACTTTTTTGGAAGAATGTTGTAAACCGGCACCCATATTGGTTTTGTGTCCCGGCGCTGTTCGGTTACCAAATCTCTTTAAAATACCTTATTCTGTGTTCTGCAATAGAAAGTCAAACAGATTTTAAATGAGAAAAGGGTGAGTAAATGATGACAACATTTTCATTTCGGGTGAACTATCACTTTACAGTATATCTATTGCCACTTAAGGTGTCAGGGCTAGACGGGGAGAGAGAGAGAGATGTGTTTTTTAATCACTAACGAAGGTAAAAACGAGTTCATATAACAATGCGTCATTCAACTGCAAATATCATTCATTTACTCTACAAGAAAAAAATCACTCTTCTTACATTACACTAAATGCACAATTTCACCAGATAATTTGTGTATTTACCTTGTAGCCGGGACACGGGGGAAATAAATGGAAATATTTGAGAGATTAAGTGAAAATGTTACCGTGATGGCCTTGAATAACAAATCCCAAGACACGAAAGACTAGATTCTGACATAGCCGAGTTAAAAATATTATTTAAATGCATTGAGGCCTACTAGATAAAAGCAAACGGCTGTAGTTAAATCTCAAATTCTCAGAATTTGCCATCCCTAATTTAGGCTTGGAAATGTGATTTACCCATGTACAGTATTCCACTGACCCTGTCAGAATATTTTCGATTCAATTATTTTCAGAGATGACAAGACACTGTATACTTTACCCTGTCATTTGGTTTGTTTATAACCAACACTCCAAAAGTTACTCATATTAAAATATTGGCTATTAAATCTATTATTTATAAGATATTTCATGTCTTTTACAAACTGCCTGAAGTGGTTTAGATGATCGGACTGCTCTGATTTCATAACAGCAAAAACCTGTAATCCCCTTAATCCTGTAATCCTGACCAAAAAAATTCAGTTCCAAGATGTAACTGTGCATTGCGATTTTAAACACAGACTTGTGTAACAAATCCAACAAGTAATTTACGCCTTTTGAGTATGCAGCCAAATGCTGACATCTACTTATCAAACACAGAGCTGCTCATCCACCCTGCAGTGGTCCTCCAAATGATTGAAGAGGGATGTATGGTAAATGCTGCTTATTAAACGCAATTTAGTACATTCCCAGACTGCGTTTTTGATAAAAATGAGGTCTGAAAAGGGGATGCGTATTCTGGCAGGTGCATTTTAGCAACCGCACATTTCACTATATTTTCACAACTCTCTCTGGCTGATTCACACATACTGCATAGGTTGACGGAAGCGGGCATTTCCTGGCCACAAGACTATCATTGCCAGTAGTGATTATAATGAAAGATGTATGTTAAGGGATGCATGTTAAATATCATTACAGTGGTGATTCTCGACTCCCGGGGGCCCTGCACATTGTGTCTCGCTTATTTGCCGATTCAAATCATCAGCTTGTTTGCGGCGAGATCATAGAACCGAACTGATTGTGTCTGACAGGAGAGACGTACAGAACGTGCAGTGCTGGGGTCCCCAGGAATGCAGTAAAGAATCCCTAATTTACAGCAGTTTATTAAAGTAACAAGACTTTACAGCGACCAACCAGTGGAAGTTGATTCAGCGCTCTCGAACAAACAGGCATTCTTTGATAAGATCTCTGAAGAGTGGGCTGATGATGTTGGCTTTGGGTGGGTGACAGTTTGTGCTAATCAAGAATCAAAAAAACAACCAGCACTCTTAAATAAGACCCCGTGGCAAGGTTTGTTCATTAGCGGACCATTGTATCTTCCCCAAAACTCGCTTGAGGTGAATGGATGTCTTAAATGAATGCAAATCGCTCCAAAGTTCTACAATTCCACGAGTGTGTTCCACCCCATCTGATAATCCTTCTAATGTCATTTCCTCTGGTGTTACAAGCAACGAGAACTAATTAGCATCTTAATTTTCCAAGAGGAAGCCAATAGGACCCAAGTGGTAAAATACATGAAACAGCAAGGGCGCACGAGTCATTAGAAAATGAGAAAATCAAAAGCTGAAGGTTCGGCTTGGCCGTATAGTGATTCAAAGCCCTTTGGATACAAAGTTGCTGCCACTTGCCATGCAATTACTCCGCTTTATATAAACAAAGTGGCGCGGCTGTAAAACTGTAAATACGCGTTTAATTGCTGCGGGCCCTTCGCTGCCCTCCACATACCACACGCTTTAATGTGCCACCTCTTTGGACAGGTCTAGCGATTAATTACAAGATACAGCTGCGGTTACAATTATCAAATGGAATTTGTGTCTGGACAACTTTCTATTTGTCTATTACTGTCAGTCAGACATAAATGGCAAAGCAATTACGATAAGCCCTAATGCAACAGTGCCAATCAATTGTTTCCAATTAACATCGACTCCAAAATATACATCTGAAAAGAAATAACCCTCATTAAGCTTACAGATGTAAAGAATTCCACGCTTTCAAACTCAAATTCTCTCTCTTTGTGACAAATGACCTTTTAGGCGTGTAGGCACAACAGCAAAAGCATCGCGCAGACACCTGCTGCAATTACAACCGCAATAATTATCCATACCCTTGGGGCTCAGAACGAAGACAGAAAGGTTGCAAAGTAGAGGTGTCACGCTCTAAGCGGAGATTGTATGACATTATTATTCGCCGGGTTACTAAATAATGGAAACGAAATTCTCACCGGGTGGGCAGGATAAGACATGAGAATTTCTTTTGAGGAAAGAGCAGTTCGGGAAAAGAGATGTTCAGTTTGTAGTCACGTCAGCTTCTTTCACTTGAATGGAAAAAAATAAATTCACAGCAATGGCTCTCCTTATTTCCCAGAAGTTACTAGTAAAGCATGGAGCTGCAGCAAAACAGACCAATTGAGATGAACTTTTATTATGTTTATAAAAGCAAGTGGTTCAAAGAATAAAAGAATAAAATAAATAAAGAATTTAAAGAATAAACAGAACTTCTTGAAACTATCTGAATGTTCCTTGAATCACATGGCCCTCAGGAATTTTGAACTTCAATTGTCGCCACTCTCTCTCTATTAAACTACACATAGACATCATGACTAAAAGACACATAGAACTGTTTTTACCAGCAAAAGGACACTGCATTTGGTTGTCTTGATACAAAAAACTTGATTTATTGAACATCAACATTTAAATTCATGAACCGTGCCTGTCAGAAACATCATAGGGTTGGAGGCACGACTTTGTACGTGGCCTCAGCGAATAACGAGGAACAGAACATCTGTACCTCTACTCATAATCCATAACCCATGAATCTATCTATTTTTCATGGTTGCATATTCATTCTGGTGTCAAGCTTCTATGGACTTTTATATTTAATTTCAAGGACAGCACAGAGAACTACTTAAGTCTTTTGAAACGCTCATATTATGGAGTCACGAAACATCAGCGACTAAATTGTCTTTATGGCTAGCCAGGTACATCCATTCTGCTTCCCAAGGTTAATGTCCGTAGGTGAGAAACCTGCACCCGTCGTATTGGGGCAACAAGAAGGTCACATCTGAACACCATGACCTGAGGGACGGACTCGTAGGTGATTCGGGTTCTCTTAACGGAACATCTCTATCAGCAGTAAAGTGACATGGAAGCAGATGTGTGCCATTTGTTTTGTGGGACGTGTCTACCGGGAAAGGTCAAGGGGTGCAGGAGCCCATCCTGCTTGGAGGGAGCCAAACACCATTAAACCCTGATAGCTGGAAAATAATCACTACCTGCTGGAGCTGGCAGACGTCTGAAGTGTCACAGTCTCCCCAAACGCATCACCGTCCATTTCCAATATAGATATCCGTTGTGTTATGTGACACCGTGCAAGGGCTGACTCCATCCCGGCTGGGGCTTCTAATGAGTTTTCGTATTCGCCCTAGGAAGTAAAGCACTAATCAACAGGGTTTAATGAGAGCTTTAAATGAGCAACTCATGTGAGCTAAACTAATGAGGCACAGAGGAAGGCGTTTCTGTAACGTTGTTACGTTGACATGTATGGTGGTACTTCTCACAAGGGCAACAGGAGTGTAGATTAGATGGTGTGAAATTTAACCCATTCTTCTGTTAAAACACATGTACAAAATGTTGTTTTGGCACGCAGAAGAGCCTCGTATTGCAGATGCCCAACTTTTCATATGTTCTAAAGAAGCAGGAATTTTCATTTAGTAGATGCATGTGTAATGGTTGAAAGATAAATAAGACTGGAAATGGGAAATTCCAGGCAAATGTAAACCTTAAGCGCTATATGGCACCATTTTTTGAGTGTACTGATAGGTCAGATGTAAATATTTGGTAGTTTAAATACCCTTGTGAAGTCTACCTTAAAGTTAAAGGGATACTCAACCCAAAATTGAAAAGTCTGTCATAATTTACTCAACCTCAAGTTGTTTCAGCCTAAGAAAGATGTTTGGAAAAATGTTAGCAATTTTCACTTCTTGGCCACCATTGACAACCAGACTATAGTAAGAAAAAATGTAAAGGGTCCCCCAGAACTGTTTGCTTTTTGTCCAATTTGTTGTAAAACAGAACAAAAAATACAATGATTTTTATACTATGGTAGTCAATGATATCCCAGAACTAAAATGACCTATTTCCAAATATATTTTTGTGTTCAACAGAACAAATAAATGTATACAGGTTTGGAAGACCTTTAAGTCTAGTCTTCTATAGTCAGTATCATTGTTTCTGGTTTGTAGAAATCCTACAAAGTATGTTGTCTTGAAACCACACGTCCTCTTGTGTCTCTTTCTCTTTAAATAGATATGTTGTGCAAAGATTTTTTCTGATATCTGAACTTAGAGATTTAGTAAAAAATAAACAGATAATTCAATACATTGGTAATAAACACATTATCTGAGAACGTATATTTTGACTAATAATCACATCCATAAATAATAAAGAATGATAAAGCTTTATAACTAAGCTTCATATATGCATTACAAGTTATCTTCCAGTAGTTGCATCAAGTCAAATGAGTACCGGCTCAAATTTGAGGGTTTAAAATTTAATGTCACTAAATCTGTTGCTGCTGCATTTTATTCAAGGCCCTTTGAAATGAAAGTAGTTTATGTAAATGGCCTGCTCGTTATTGCCGTCAATTGAACGTACTTATTAATGAATCGTACATGTGAGGATTTTAATAATTATAGCACTTACGATCAAACAGCTAATGTTTTACATCAAATTAGTGCAGCAACATACACAGAGCCTGCCTCACTGCTTCGCCATTTTATTACTTTTCATTTGACACCGTCAGACACAGCCATCTGTATCTAAATCATATCTAAAACTAAAAGAGTTCAGCCAAATCAATTTGCATTTAACAAGCACTTGACAAATGCACCCTTGTAAACAATCCAAACAACCGGATTCATCTTTTCAAAATAATGTTTTGTATTCAAGGATTTGTTCACAAGGATTTGTTCACAGTGACTAGAATCAAACAAACAATAGGACAAATTGTTATGAGAAACAAAATCAGCCTTCATTTTAAAATTACAAGCCTTCACAGTTTGCAATCAATTCGGTGTTGGCCCAATGTAAACAGTCTTCACAAAAATATCTGACTTTTAGAGGTATAGTGTTTGAACTGCCAGATTGAATTTCTACCATTGTTTGCTCTAGAATAATAGGGATACAAAGACAAAATACTTCTATCTCCACTTTTTATAAGGCACAGGATCATGACTACATAAAAAACAATGTTTTGACCAAGGAAATTAGACTGATTTGTAACTAAATAAAAAAAATACTTTGTGTCTAAACTGATGTGGGTTATGTTAACTCAAACAAATGCATGAAAATGCATTTGAGAAACATTCAAACAAAGGGTGTTTTCAATCCATTTGAAATGTTTGCATGACCAGTTTTTTAAATGTCACTCATCCTTAAACACAACCAGCACTTACAGAGAAGAGGAAAAAATGATGAGAAGAAAATTGAGGATAATAGAAAAGAAGTGAAAGAGGATTGAGGAAAGAAGAAGAGACTCAAAGAGAATTGATAAGAAGACAAAATAAAAGAACCAAAGAGAAAAGTGAATGGCCAAGGCCGTTTCTGTCTCCATGCATGCAGAAATGTGATTTACAAAGCCATCATGGCATGCCGGCTACTCAGTGACAGCTGTATGAAAGGGAGACAGAAGACGACTGCCTGAGCAAGCAAACCATCAACAAGTGACAGCGCGCAACAGTGACATACGACCTTTGATGGACGTATTTTTCAGGCTGTCATCAAACGTGGACATCAGTCACACTGGAACAGATAAATGCCGTGACAAAGGGCTTTCGAGCAAGCTGTGACACTAAAAATAACAAGAGTGAAATTGATGAAACACTTGCATGCTGTAAGATCTGGAGCAAGAAAATTTCCTTAGCGTGCCTTGAATTATTGAGAGATCCAAGTTAAGAAGATAAAGCGATAGTTTTGGAGAAAAATCACCAACAGTTTTCAAAACCTTTTCTAAGCTGCTACTTTTTTGATGGTTGAGTTTAAACGCTTTGAGAGTTATTTTTTCATTTTATGCACTTGGTTGATGTCAGTCATGCCAAGTTCACGGGTTCAAATGCCAATGAATACACATACTGATCAAATATTTGTAATAAACAGACATCAAACCCATGACATTGGTATTGATAGCATCCTACTGTACCGGATGAGCTACAGGAATACAAAACTGATTTTGATTCATTTGATTCCAGTGATGTACCATTAAAACGGCATAATAGTGAAATTAAATATATAACTGCTCTGTATTTTAATGAAATATGGATTTTAATGATTAGAAAGAAATTCATAGATGGTTTCAAAGTGACAACATAAACAAACGTTACTGTGCACGCGTGTATTCATGGACAGCCCTTAACTTCCGGTACACATTAGCAAATAATAGATTGCCGGTATTTCTGATAACAAGCAAAAGAAACCGAGAAAAAACGTTCCTTGGCTAAACTTGTTGGTACAGAACCGATAAAAAAAAATTGTTTATTAAATAAAATTAACATGCAACAAAATTCAACAGATCGTTTATTTAATACAATAATTACACAATCAAATAATAATATTAATTAATATGAACAACATTAAATTATATATACAAAGTTATATTATTAGACACTAGTCTAACTCGAACCAAAGTTAACTGCAGTCCATGCACGCATGTCTGATACAACGGACTATACTTAAATATTTATGCACATTTATCTGTGGTATTTATCATTTTATAATTGAATTTGTTACATTTATATAGCGCTTTTCTTGGTACTCAAATCGCTTTACATGTAAGGGAGGAATCTTCTCAAGCACCACCAATGTGCAGCATCCACCTGGATGATGTGATGCCAGCCATATTGTGCCAGAACACCCACCACACACCAGCCTATTGGTGGAGTAGAGACAGAGTTACGAAGCCAATTATTACATATGGGGTTGATTAGGAGGCCATGATGATGTATAGGGGCAAAGGGTCCTATTTGTCCAGGGGTTAAACCCCTACTCTTAATCGAAGGACATACCGGGATTTTTAATGAGCACAGAGAGTCAGGACCTTGGTTTAACATCTCATCCAAAGGACGGTGCTTTTTGACAGTATAGTGTCCATCTGATTAATATACTGGGGGATTAGGAACCACACAGACCACAGGGCGAGCACCCCCTACTGGCATCACTAATACCTCTTCCAGCAGCAACCCAGCAGGTCTCCCATCCAGATACTGACCAGGCTCAGTTCTGCTTAGCTCCAATGGGCAACCAGTCTTAGGTTAGAGGGTGATACGGCTGCTGGTGAACACAAAATTAAATGTTATTATTTTTAAAAAATTGAGTAATAGAAAACTGTTGGTGCCTTTATTGACTTGCACTGGTTTTGTGTCCATACAATAGAAGTCAATGGGGACAAACAGTGTTTTGTTACCAGCATTTTGCATTTCTGTTTTAAAGAAGAAAGACAATTTTAAATGATTTTCAAATGACAAAAGTTTAAGTAAATTATGATGACAGACTTTCTTTTTTGAAGACATTTTGTGTTGCTCTATGGCAAAAATAAATTGACTTCACTTTTTAATGTTCTGTTAAATGTTTTGACATTATTTAGCTCAGCTTAGATAAACATTTTATTTTATTTTATTTGTTGTGAAAATGTGTATTAAACATTACTGGGATAAATAATATTTAAAATGGGACGTGCATGGCGTTTCAATTAAAAAAGTTAGCAACTTTGCAGCACACATTTGCTTTAACTCTTTGTCTAGACCACGGTCGCTTAGAGGCGTCTTCTGCCTGGAGAAAATCTTTTTTAGAAATGCCAAATCTTCTCAAAACAGAAGCAGATGCACGAGATGCGAATTCTGCCAAACGCGTAACACTTGTTTACATCAGAATGTCCCATTAAAAGAGCATGAGATGGAAAAGAAGCCCTCAATTATTAGGACTTAAGATTAGCTCCAGCAAGATAGAATACCCATCCATCTGTGTAATTACATATTTAAACTTTCCTCAGAGCTGTCAATCGTAACTGTCTGCAGGCTTTCACCAAAATAATACATTAGGCTCATCAGAATCTATTTTTGATTACGCCGAACGGATATAACGCAGACCAGCTCGGGCCGCTGGCTTCCTAGAAAACATATTACATGGAATTAGGCATCATTCAAGAGTCAGCACCTTTATTATTAACATCTAATGCGAGTCAATCAACCTCCAACAAATGTTATGGATTCCAAAAGTCATTATGAAGAAGGATTCCGGAAGATTCCCTTTATCTCCCTGTCCTTTGGGATACAGGGCTAAGCAGATTATTGGAGAATCAGTTTAACTTAAATATGACAAGGGAATGGCAGGTCATTTAGATGTAAAAATGGCTGCTGGAATATTGCTAAGGGAGCCACCCATCTGAGAAAACCCTTGTGATAATGGCTGACAAGATGCCATTCGGGATCTTTGGATTTGACACACCAATACGAAGAGCAAGAGCGTGGGCTTATTAAGTGAACTTTTCTCACCGATTTGGCTGAATAAAGCTCTTTTTGTAATCTTAAAAATGTACTGACCTTTATTTTTTTTATTTTCATGCCACCATTAGTCATGACTAAGTGCTTAGAAATCACAGCGTACCTTTTATTCCTGGTGCTTTCATCTCTAAATGTTTCCGCCGTTCTCATCTTGACATTAATCTGTATGTTTCAATCACGTCCGTCCACGTGCCGTTGAGCACGAGCAGTTGATGTCTTTCCGCTTTGGTTCGGAAAGATATTTACTACAGGACCACAGGCTCCCTAGGGGGCATCTATAGTTCATTGCAACGCTAAGACCCAAGGAGCACAGTGCAAGCACCCTTGAGTACACAAGCGGTTATAAATCAAAGAAGAAAAAAGGTCAAGGCAGGCTTGTGCTTCTTTTTATTGATGGCTTTCAAAGTTTGCTCTTTTGATTCGACAGGACATTTATCAGTAACCAATTACAGCTCCTCAGTGGCGAGTAATCAGATAACAGTCATGTACGCAAGCCTTCGAGCGCAAATGAAATGTTCGATGTGTCGCAAGCGAAAATCGCATTCATAAAGTTATGGGGTTATTTGTCTCTAATAATTCGGCATTTCATTTGTGTGGCTCTGTCTCAGTGGGAATGTTCTTTCGGCAAATGTGACATAATGGAAAGCTTATAGGTGGGTTTTATTCAGAGTTTACAGTAATACAGTCTCAGAATGAGAAAGCGATATAGCAGAACGGGGAAATGGGATGCAGGTGTGACGCATCATCTCTTCTTTAATGACTGTATGGGGGCAAGACACAAAGAAAAACTTTAAGTAACATATTTTGTTCTACGATTTTATAAGAGAACATATTTCTTTTGATATCTGTAACTGCAAATAAGATCCTCCTATTGGTTGTATGAGCGGTTCTTTTCCGGATTATCAGCTCGCCCGTGGTTCACTTTAAACAAGATGATAAAATTATGGTGAAGATTGGATGTGGTCACTGAGGGACGAGCTGGCAGAGAAATCTGAATTAGGTCTCATTTGTATGCAACTGAAAGTCTTTCCACACGTCTTTGAAATTGGCTAGTTTTCGGCCTCTGTAAGAGGATTAAAAGCAAATATGTTTATGTCAAACTAAGAGCTGTTGGTCATTCACTTCACGTCAGATTTAAGTCTGGGACTCCGGACTCGTGTCTGGGCTGGGCGAAGGCTTAGAATGGGATTTACGTCCTTTTCGCTGCATCTTATCGCTGTTCTGTGTAAGCGCAGAATCACTTTAAATCTGACATTATTTGAGAACTATGGGTGAAAATATATCCATTCAGACGCTTCAGAATTAAAAAGCACTTTAGCCCAGACATATGTATATGCTTTTAAGTCACACTGCGTTAAAAAGTGTAATATTTCTTACAGTCTCTATATTTATTCATTAACAAATGTATACTTTGAGGTACTGTTTATTAAAAGTGTGCGACCTGTTATTTTTAAGTTTTTTTAATATACTTTGTGTATCTAACATACCCGATTCTGTAATACATGTGATATCACCGTGGCTGCTCACTTAAAGTTCACCCAAAAAAAACATCTTAGTGTTTTTGTGTCCACACATTGGAATTTAATGTGGCCAATGTTGTTTACTCGCCAACATTCTTCAAATTATCGTCTTTTGTGTTCTGCAGGAGAAAGAAAGTCATACAGGTTTGGAATGACATGAGAGTGAATAAGTGATGACATTTTTAAGTGAACTATCCCTTTAAGGATACAACAACTGCCATACGATGTCACACTTTACGACATATTAAGTGCCACATACAAAATACATTCCACTTAGTCATCAATAAATTATTTAATCTAACGTAACAATACTTTCAAAAGAAATGTGCATAAAACTTTATTGCAGACAAGCAAACGTAGGTTTGAGGGCACAGGGCCCCCATTCTAAAAAGGTCAAAGTATTGAATGATTTTTTTGACACATAAGCAACGTTCCATAGAGATATATATGAGCCCATTCACACGGATCAATAAACATACCAGCTTAGCAGATAAAATTTACAACGTTTTATGTTCTGTTTCTACAAAACCCCATAGAGAATAGTTTTAAAGCCACATTTTAACTATCTCTCCAGGAGACATTATTAAAAGGAAACACTTCTTCATATTCCCTACTGCAGTTTTCAAGACTATGCGTCGCATTTGAAATGCCGGGGCGTCTCGCTGTCTTTTTATCTCACTACCGCACATTACTTACTGTAGGCATACAGAAAAAGGGCTGCGAATAACAATCGTCTATGCGTCTTCATAGGCTTTGGGAACGCTAGGGCTTGTGCGTCAGTGACAGAACAAGCGAACATAAAAGAAGAAATTAAGATATATCAGGCAAGTTTGGCATAGGAATTAGCAGATCAAAGCAGAAACGCAGTTTTAAGACTTATTTCCTTCAAAAGGAATGAGCAAAATAAGTATATTATTTTATTTCATTCATTGGGATCTACTAAAATTCTTAATTTGTAAAAAACAACAACAACAAGGTTCTCTTAGTATTGTATTTCTGCCTGCATGGCTGTTAGTTTTTGTGACCTCTGTGTTGTTTGAAAACCTAATTTTACACTGATGCAAAGATCGATACGTAACCTACACGCTTTCATCATCTGAAGCTCTTCGACAAAAATTGTCATGTGTGTCAAATAAGGTGCGGCTGAACATTCTCCATTTTCTCTTCTATGCACTGTTAAAGATCTCCATGCGTGCATGAAAAACAACCATTTTCTGTGACCCATGAGGAGCTGTGTGGGACAAACAGTTTTAGAATATAACAAAAAGCTAGAGAGAATGGCTGTAGACAATTTTCCAACTTTCAAGGTCTGTACCGGTGTTGCAGAGGCAGGTGGTGGACAGCCTGATCTTCAATGTTTACTTGGATTTATGGGCTGCACAATATATAGAAATAAAAAAATTGTTGCATTTGAAGCCCTTTTAGAATAAATAAAGTATTTTTACACTGTAAAAAAGTTAATGAAATTGTTTTAAAATAAAAAAAAAGTACATTTTTCAACAAATTAACAGTAACACAGCCATCACTTTTCCACTCTTTTGGATGAGTAGTCTACTGTATATTCTTAAAAAGCACCAAAATAAATGACTTAAAATTATTAAGATGCAGGAACGTGTTTTTTCTTTTTATAGCCTACTTTCAGATCTGGACCAATGGGCTATAACCAGGGCCATGCACAGGGAGTTGGCGCGGTGGTTAGAGCCACTGCCCCTCTGCCTTCATCAAAGGTGCACCTTATATTGACGACAAAAACAGCAGCAGGTTTTTAGTATATACGTAACGGATAATGTAATACAGCCAGAGAATAAATCCTGACAGTGTGATGAGGACACGACGCAGAGGGTCTTCTTGTGTCACAATGAGTGTGTTTATTCCGCAAGAACAACAGTCACTTTAATTCACTGATCCAATATAGTGATACATATCTGGCTTTTTACTTTCACATAAGACATAACAGACTGTTTTTATGTGTTTTTGACACAACCTAGTAATTTCTATAAGACACGCAAAAAGACGTGATAGGGATCTTGCTTGTAGCCTTGTGCTGTATGAGAACTGGTGTCTGCACGTGCGCACTTCTTCAAATCGGAAATCGATAGAAAGTTGAAATAGACAAGAGTTACGCGTTACAGTTATGGAGGCCCCACCTCCAAGCCTGAGGCCCTATGCAACTGCCTGCTCTGCCTATAGGTAACGCCGGCCCTGGTTATACTCATGGGAAATGGATAACAAACAGAAGGAATGTTACACCTGAACATTGGCAATTTAAAAACTGAAATATGTATTTATATCATATTGATTTCAGAATATGGTTCAAATGTATTTTACAAAGCAAACGTAAAGCATTATCAACTGCAAGAACGTTGCATTGTCTAACAAATGATTGCATATCTAATTGTTCTACAATATTTTTAAGCTCGTTTCCACAGTTAAATGCAAATTACTATAAATAGCAAAAGATAATAATATTTTTGTGTGTTTAAATTACTATTTGTGACATTTAGTCATTTATCATACACTTTTCTCCAAAGTGACTTACAAAGTGCAACAATTGGTCAACAACACATAGGTGATATAAAACTGGTCTCAGTTACATTAATACAGAAGCCTACACAAAGCTATATAAAATACTTTTTTCAAGGATAGAAAAATGAAAGGATAGAAAAAGTGGGAAAGAAATAGAAACCAAGTTATCTTGTGTAGAATAGAAACCAAGGTTAAAAATATTCAGTTATAAGTATCAGAAACCTTTTTACTGGTGTCACTATTGGGCAGTGTGTCACTAAGGGAACATTTTAAAGCAGGCATTGACTTTTCTACCTCCCTTGAGAAAGCGCCCCTGCAGCAATCATATCTGCATCAAAAAACAGTCTTTTTTTTACTCAGCGTAAGCACATTTCGGACAGCTTGTAGCAGTATGGCAATTGTGCGGGTCTGTCTTGGATAAAATGCTATTTGAACCAGCATAGTTCCCTCATCTATACTGTCAGCATAAGAAGCTTATAATTGACCACACATCTATTGACAAAGCCCAGTGGATTTCCAACAGTTTGAGTTATGCGGCTGATGTAATTGGGTGCTTAAAAAGTGAATAACTTGTGAATTAAAGCACTTGTCAGCTTTTCAGTCTTGTGTACATAATCTGTGGCCGGGGCCTTATGAGCATGAATGTTAATGACAACTATGGGGACTTAATTAAATGTTTTTCATACTTTAGAGGCTCTCGAGCTTCCACTGGAATGCTGTCCGGCTGCAACATTCCCTAGTTAACTCAGGAATCATTCAGATCAGGCATTCAAACAAAAGCGGATTTAGTTAAGGTGCCTGCCAGTTGCTTATACCAACAGATTCCTAAGGTGTGCTGACAATTGTTTTTTTTTTGCATACGAATCATGATTTAAGACTTCTTTGCAATGCGTATTGCAATAGCTCAGAAATAGGGAATATCGGAAACAAATGTGTCAGAAATTACTATCCTTAGGCCAAAACGACATCTCCAATTTTCATTTATTGGTCCCAAAATCATTTGAGATTGAAAATGTCAAGCTCCTGAAACAAAGGAAATTCAATTTGACATCATTACTTTATCCATCCAAGTTTTAGCTCGCGGGCAATAAGAAGCGGAAAAAGATACGAAGGCGTGTTGGAACGAGACAGAGATCCTTTTCCTTCAACTTCTGCAAAAAGGATGATCAAAATGTTAAAAATCGACATGCTAGCGCTGGCTTGGTTCAGTTAAATAGCCTTTGAAATAAATACAAGACAGCAAACAGTGGCTGTCACGAATTGAGCACGAGTCTGAAACCATTATTTGTTATTCCCTCTTGTGGCCGCCCATAACAAATACTACAAAAAGAAAGCTCTCCTGATATGGCGCTGAATAGATTATTCAGTCCCTCTCTCCCCTGGTGCCTCACAAACCTTACACTAACACCCAGGAAAAAAAACGTGCAACAGCAAACACTCAGCATTGTCTTCCTTCGTCAACAACACAACCAGTAATAATGACAGTAATGATGCCTGTTCTTCAGAGCCAAGATGGCGCCAGGGGTTTGAAATATGTTTTAAATCAGAGGAGGAGCTCCCTGAGCTTCACAATGTGGCTGCTGAGACCATGATAAGCTCTCCACAATGACAGAGGCCCACATTCATTGTACATCCTGGTTTGCAGTACAACTGGACGGTAAAATCCCCTTGCTCCGTGTATTGCCAGCCTGTGATAAGGTAATACGAGGGGTCGGAAAACAGCCCAGGTATTAACCTGTCCATCTGTTTCTTATAAGAATGCTGGGAGGCCCTGGGAGGCCGGCAGAGATGGGCTGCATTGGAGGCCAAGCTCATTTTCTGGGCACCATGATAACTGCAACCTGTACTGAGGCATTGTGGGTAGGGAGGTTGGGTCGGCAACAACTCATGCTGAGTTTTGGAGGATCTTGTAAAGAAGACCTCACAATGTGGGCAAAGCAGTGAAGCATGACTTACTGCCAAACAGTGCAAACCGTATTAGGCGTAGGCAAGAAACGCTTCATTTAGCTCCTTTCAACGATTCCTTGCCTGCGAAAGTGAAGGAATCAAGTGAATCATCATTCAAGATGTCATTCTGAATCGAACTAAAAGATATGAAGATTACCCTGAGAACAACCAAGCAAAGAACACACGCATCAGTGTTAGATGACCACGCTCACAAAAGGACAACAAGAGAAGATCTATGATAGCCATAGTGTTCTTAATGAGATGTTTGTTTGTAATCACGCGTGAAGAGACTGACTGCTCGTCGCTATTTTACTTGACATGCACACGCTGATGCTATCTCTGACTTGATGAGAGATAAAAGCTTGGAGGAAAGAAACACATTAAATACACGACACGGTGAGATGCAAATAGAACAGAGGAGATAGCCAGCATGTTAGATTGGCCGCAGAGAGACAGATACATCAGGGACCTTCCTCGCATAACAAAATGAGAAGCCTGCACAGGCTGATAGCTATATCGACACCGGTGAATTTTTGAATTTGCATAATGTGTTGGATCACCCTATCACACATCAACATGAGCAAATATCAGATTGTAATTAATATATCTCCCCGAAACACAATATTGAAACGGAAAAGTACAAACAAAAGCATTAAGATAAATGGAAAATCAAATAATGTGTTCATCCAAAATGTGCCGAGATGAGATCTCCGAAATACACGTTCGTTCGGGGTTTTTTATGTCTCAGGGGTTGTTTATTTAGAATTTAGCTGTTTTTTCTAGACATGAAATCTTCCATCTTTGTCAAGTATTTCGATGTAAAACTATGAAAATTCATTATGTTGCACAATATATAGAAAATATCGAAATATCGCCAATTTGCATATTGCAATACGCATAATGCCATGGCTTGCAATTACTTCTGTTTAATCAAAGTTTCAAAGTTAATGCAGATACTGTATCAGAGTGACTATGCATGTAGTTTTTAAATATATTTTAAGATAGTTTCAACTGATTTTACAGACTCAAAGCATTATCGTATCGCATATCGCATTATTTAGCAAGTCCTAAAATTCAAGCCGTCCTAAAATTTATCAAGAACTTTACATAAAAAAACTAAAATAATACATTTTGATGACTACTTATTTATTAATTCACTAAATAAACCGGTAAAAATGTGAACTGTTTTAAGACCCCCAGGTCCATAAATGCCAACATCTGAAGAAACCCCCTAACGCACACCATAACACCCCAGTACAAACAGTTTGATAACGCTACAAAATGTTGCACTCTTTTATCCTGCAAAATGTTCTCTCCTTTATCCATAACATATTCTATATTTGACAGCAATTAGGAAAAAAACATCACAGGAAAATTATAAACGTATCCACTGTAGTCTTTCCCATGCACCAGTTTGAAAGTCCTAAATTAACTCGTGCCTGATAACGCGAGCGAGTTCCACTGGATTGACAGCCCACGAGAAGTTACTTTGTGTTTAATTAAACTGCACACGATACGTAAAGCAGGCAGACAGTTAAAGAAGCCGCCCGAGTCATTAAGACAGTAGGGATGCATTGATTAGAGGGCGCTGCAGTTCTGGGCACGCTTTCAGGGTGACCATTCAAAGTCCTTGGCGCACAAACATTTGACAGCCGAGGGCAGCGTCACATCGAACAACCAGTAATGAAAGGGAAAACTGTCCTCCCCCCGAGGAGCAGACTCCCCAGCCATTACTGTCAGGGGTTGGCGATTGTTCTCTCTTAGTTATATGGCGAACCAGTCAGAAATTCAATACGCTATCTACATTCTTATTAGACGTGCTACTTTTCCAGGGGGCTGGAGTCAGGTTGTGGCCAAGGAGGGCGTCTCATGACTTTCATTCTGAAATGTGGAAACAAATACATTTACTGTTACAACTAACAAGAAAAATTCAGGGATAGTTAAAGGAACAGTTCATCCAACAATTAAAAATTCTGTCATCATTCACTCACCCTCACGTTGTTCCAAAGATTGATCAAATTTCTTTGTTCTTCTGAAGACAAGGAAAGGTATTTGGAAGCATTCTTGTAACCAAACATTTCTTGGCCACCACTGACTACCATAGTAGAAAATTTGCTTCATAAATATTTTTATTCTGTTGAACACAAAAAAATATGTTTTGAAGAATGGAGGAAAGCAGTCAGTTCTGGGGCACGTTTGACAACCATCTTTGGTAGTCAATGGTGGCCAAGAACTGTCTTGTTATAAGCATTCTTACAAGTATCTTTCCGTGTCCATCGGAACAGATAAATGTATACAAACATTGTCAACTAAGTTACGAAAAAAATGGTTTTTTTAATTTAGGATGAACTGTCCCTCTAAAGTCACTTCCAAAATACATTGTTGTTATTTACATCGAACACAAAGCAAAACTAAACTCACATACAACTATTCACAATTCACTGATAATCTTCCACTCCTTAAAAATTATTTAAAATATATTTAGACCTAGGCCTCCACATTTACATGTACTGCCCCCTTAGGCCCCCTCGTGGCTATGCTACTGGTTTGGGCGCCCGTGTTTATATGCACGTGTGCCTGCGTGCGTGTTTGTGTGGCACTTGGCGGGTCCGGAACGAATTCCCTCCCGGTCCGTATCCGCAGATTGATCATCTGCACAAGGTTGCGTGAAGTCAAACACCCAATATTATCTCATATGGAGATTTTAGAGTCGATTATCGATCACGGAGCCCTAATAGCATATGTTAATTGTTTCATCAAAGAGACAGCATAGTCTTTATCTTACCCTTTTTTATCTCTTCCATTCTTCCCACATAGGAATAGCGGTTTGGTAGCATGGCCTGATTATTTACAGCCCTCCACTCGTGCAAGTGTAAATATTCTTCACGAGAGGCACAGAAGCACCACAGTTTATCAAAACCAACCCTTTCCTGTCAAGGAACAATGTGACAACGTATATCATGAAAACTGGAAGGGATAAGACTCGTCGAGGGACCGAACGTTCTCTTCACGTCAAATTTCCCCATCACTCCCGTGTAAATGCGCGAAGAAACCAAAAAACGACCACAAGCTGTTAATTTCGCTTTCCTGCCACGTGAAAGCTCACACTTGGATCCATCTGCTACATTCTTAGGTCTTTGTCTAATCAAATAATCCAATTTCCTTCTATTATCTCTCACAGATTCTCTCTGTCAGTGGCCTGACTCATAAAGAGCCGTTATGAATCATTTGTGGCTGCATATTTAGCCGCCAGTCAGATATGGATAGTGCTACTGGAGACAGTGGAATCTAATTTGATGCCATTATATTACTATTGAGCGGTAATGAAGACTTTTTTTGATATTGTAAATGCAGTTATGAACGGATCGAGAGAGGATTTTAAACCCGGTATTGACGGTGAGTGCTATCAGTGTGAGGTCATAGGCCTTACAATATATTGCAAACCTTAACCTAATGAGAGCGATATGAAATAATGTATAATAAACCCATTTGGCGGTTTTATACGATCTGAAATATCCATTAGTTACTTGAAGCCAGTGTTTTATATGGTAATGTTAGATGGGAAGTGGAGGGCGGTGAAAGCAAATGGGGTAAAATGCATTTTATTTTGACCTTTGCATCCTTTCATACAGCACTGTTTGAAAAAGGAAATTGCTTTAATGAATCATGCTTCTCTTGCATTTTGATATCTGATTTTAGCTTTTTATTTATTGCAAATGTGAAGAAATTGAATACTTAAACAGAATGAGTTATTCACCCATGGATGTTGTTTCATTTGGTATGTTATTTTATTGACAAAAAACAGCCTCTTTTGTTTTCTCGGGTCATTTAAAAAAATACAGTCCCTCGGAGAGGAAGAGGTTATCCTTCGAACTAGCGAATCGCTTTGCTGTTAAATAAAGAAGAGCGTGGCTTTGACCTCGGAGACCTTGTGAAAAGAGGTGTTATTTGGAAGGAAATGGAACATAAAAACATTTTCCTAAATAGGATGGCCAAGCAAAAGCATTATAACTGTTCAAAATGAGAAAAAAAGAGCATGAAAAATGACATGACGTCATTGGGTAAAACAAACAGATACATTTTTGAAAGTAAGTACATACTTTACTCACCCTCAAGTTATTCCAAATCTGCATTCATTTCTTTGTTCTGATGAACACAGAGAAAGATATTTAGAAGAATGTTCTTAGCCACCAAACAGTTCTTAGCCACCATTGACTACCATAGTAGGAAAAATTGCTTATAGTATATAATATATGGTGTAGTTAAGGGAAGCCAACAACTTTTGGTTACAAGCATTCTTAAAAATATATTTTTTATCCAAACAAAGACGTTTATACAGATGTGGAACAAATCGGGCATGACACAATGATGACAGATTTCTTTTAGGTGAACTGTCCCCTTAAATCCTTAATTCTGCATACTAGAAAATCATTATTGAAATAAAATGACATTGCAGTTCTATTTCTATACTGTCTGATAATCCTATAAGGAATTTCAAGAGGGAAAACCTCACAAGATTAGTTTGTTACATCTCTGCCTGTGCCTCCTTAATAGAAGCCCCTTGGCATGTAACCATTTAGTGATACATACATACTCTTGTTGCCGGATATTACCGCTGTGAGTGTATTTACGCATGTTAAGATGTTCAGCCTCAATTACCTCTCCCCCAGTGAATAATAAGCACCGTTTAATCTTTTTTATTTCCGCACTGTCCCTCTGTCCTTAATCTCTTTATTATTCCCAACCAGATGCTAACACCAGTCACTCACATGATAAAGTTGCACCATCTAACCGAGTTTGCCTGAAGAAATACAATGAGACCGGTGAGGTGCCCAGCGTATTTCCAGGGGAGTTGATCTTGACTGAAAAGGATCGTCTGCTAGCGTTACTCGCAAAGCTGTCTTCTCTTAGTCCATGAAATGAATTACAGACTCATTGTAATAGCCTTCCTCTGTCAGCGGGCGGTTGTACCTGTCAAAGCATTTAAATTGCAACACATTTCAGATGGGAACTGTGGGACCAGCCGTGCCACGCTCATCTGGCAACAAGACCCCTGAGCAATGTTGCAACATATACCAAAAATTGGGCCAAAGATGAAACTTAAATCCCAGCTAACATAAAAACACATATTTAAGGATTTACGGCAATGATGCGATTTAATGCATCTAGTATGTCACGCGATACATACTTTTCCCATGATACAACTTTAACTGTACTGTACATACTGAGTTATGGTTAGTGTAATGTTATGTAGTGTAATGTCTTGTAAATACCTTAAACTGCATTCTTACTGGTAAAAAGATACAATTAGTTTAGGCAAAGCCATTCTTTGTTCCGATGTCAAAACAACAATATGGACTAAGTGAGAAAAAATCTACAAAAAAATTCACAAACTCAGTTTGCAATGTTGTGATTTAGCATATGTGTTCCCTGTCCAATCTTACACCAGGCTGCAACAGGCCTTTCTTCATTTACGTATTTATCTGTCTCAAAACCATCTTGACCCCTGGAGTTAATAGATTCCTGTGAGAACATGACCGTTCATAAATCTGTGAGTCAGCAGTGACCCCCCCCCACATCACTCATGAATCTTCAGGGTCAGAGAGGAGCAGGTAAAACATGATAGCCGGATAAGATAGAGCTATTCATCTGAACAAAAACAGTCTCCTTTACCATACAGGCAAGCTGAAAAGCATGTTGTTGGGTCATTGAAGACAACACTAGATATCTGATCTTCAGATCCAGCTCAACATAACTAAAAAAAGTAATTTGTCCCCTTAACATATAGCCAAGTTTACATGAACCCTAAATAAAATGGCTCACCAAGAGACGCATGTTTTTCCTGAGACTAACTTTTTGTAAGGGCAGACAGAATGAGGATTTCAAAACATTCTCTGTGATTCTGTTTGGCGACTATTGCAGATAAAATTGCACAGACATGATGTAGTATTCTATTACATTTTACGATTCATTGTTCTGTATAGTAGATTTTTAAATATACGTTGATCTCTGCCTGAACTTGCTTTCTCTCTTTTTTACTGTACCGGATGGGTCACTAGCCCAGTGGGCACCTTAGGGATTATTTCCCAGGATAATGTCCAAATGTATTATTCATCAAGGCTTTCCGTCATAATCAATTCATTTCTGAGGGGGATATATTCACTGATGTGTTTTTAATCTCCCACTCGAGGAACACTGAACTTTGTCATATCAAATTACACACTGTGTGTCAGCTATCACTGGATGTAGCTTTCTTTATCCTCCGCACACATGCATGCATGCACGCACACACGCATTGCACACTGAGACCATATACTGGAACTAGACCCTTAGACCTTTCAAACAAAGTATTGTTTGTTAATCATATTAACATTATTAGATAGCAATCTATATAGACTTGGAAAACAGACTAAAAAAGTAAAGTAAATACCGCCCACCAACGGGTGCGTCTCAAGGGGTTAAGACTATTTGGTTTATTTTGTAGAGTTTAATTATGAACATGGCACAGCTTTGTGATACTACTTTGTATCATGATAATATCAAAGGATATGTTTATGTTACCGTGAGACCCCTATTTCAGGGGCACAATGCAAAAGCATCAGTGATTCTCAGCTGTATTTATATCTGCCTGTAGATAAAACCCCCAAAATCGCAAGCATAAAAGGAGTCCTGCAGATTAAACCTGAGAGCATGTGTCACCCTATATGATTGAGTGGAATTTATATACAACCTCAAAAAAATTATGGATAAGTAATTTATAGGATTTATGCTTTAAAAAACAAACACACATAGAAGATTATACATACAACATGCATGACACATTTTTAGCCCTGGCTCATGTCAAAGCAGTCTCGTGGCAGTTTACTTGACAAGTGGGAAAATGTACTTTGACATGCATAAACAGCAGTTTTACAGTCGTGTAGCAAATAAAACTGCTTACCACTTCTCTCATGTGGCCTCCTCTATCACACACAGCCGTGTATGATTTACTGAATATACAGTCATGAAAGATTTTCATTTTAGTTTCCCAAAGCTTCATTCTTGTAAACTCATAAGGTGACAGGGAAACATTCATAGCAGGTGTTCCTGGGGTATATTTTATCTGGCTAAGCTTTTTGTTTAACCTTAAAGACCTATTTAAAGCATTTTATTATGTAGACTATGAGGTCACTTTAAAAATGTAGAAAATAGGAGCAAAATAACTCCAAATATGCTTTAAGCTTTTAGCTGAAAGGAAAGTTTGATTCCTGAGGAGCTGACTGTCATTGGCTCAAAAGCTGTGAATTGGATCCATGAAACATTGATCTGAAGAAAGGTAAGTATGCTATTCTTTATTTAAAATATGCCGTCCTCTTGAGGGCCATCTAAAAACACCTTTTGAAATTGTACAGCCTTGGAAAGAAAAATGTAGAAAAATTGAACTACTGGTTTGCCATTGATTTCTCCATTTTATATAATCACTTCAATAATATATATTATTTCTTGTCTATATGTAAAGACTCAAACTTGAAGGACGTTCATTCAACAAGCAATACACACTGTACATGAAACCTAACTATGCCATTTGCTTCACAGACTTTTTAAAGAATCTTTACTCCACAAATCCTGCAAGACTTTTAATTAATAAAGATTACTTTCTACTATTGGCCAAAAGCTCAGTTCAAGCAAGGACAAAATTAATTTTACCGTCATCACACTCCTTCAAGGCGGAGAAAAAGCTTGTCAAAGTTCTGAGAGGCTTTTGGGGAACATGAATAATGTACTTCCACTGTGCTGCAGGACGGTTGGAAATGACTGCGTAAAACGCACAAAGAGCGCGGATAAAAAAGAGACAGGGTTTTGACAGATGAAAAGTTCCCACCGGTATCATGGGAGCTGGAGCACAGGTGTCTAAATGCTGTTGGGAGAACAAGATCAGAGTGGAATACAGGGTATCAAAGTCATCGAATCAACTTTTGCAATTACACAGCTAATGAAACGTCAAACACTGAAACTTTGCCTTAAACATGTCATCAATATGACAATTTGGTCTGAAAATAAATGTGATATGCCTGAGAGGCATTATGAGACAGAACTGCCTAATTAACCTTTCATGATTGATTTGTGAGGGAAAGCCATTGATGCTGGGAGTGCTTATTGGAATGAACGGGTCATATGTCAAATGTGTCATTTTATAGACAAAGGGTAAAAAAACTCAACCCGAATAACATGATCTGCTCAATGCGGACATTTTGTTGTGAATGGCGATTGAGACTCAAATTGGATGGATCCAGATGGGGAAATGTTGACATGTTACTGGAAGTTTCAATTTTGTTTTTGCTAAACCTATAAAACTGTACAACTCAGATATATTGGAGCGGTCATAGAATATGTTCCTTTTGAAAGAAAGGAAACAAAATAATGTTCGTCAGACTTATAGATTTGTCAGCAGTTCTAGCGGAAGACAGTGTATGTGCTGCGCTGCTTCACTGAAATTTGTTTTTACAGCCATTGGTTTTTGAGTTCAATGAATCTTTTATCTTACAAAAACAAAATGTAACAGTTGAAATGACTTGCAAAACAACAATCTTATTGTCCTTAAAAACTTAAAGGTCCAGTGTGTAATTTTTGGAGGATCTACTGACACAAATGCAATAATATTCGTAACTATGAGTTCAGAGTAGGGCTGGGCGATCTTCCCAAAAAGCATATCACGATCTTCATAACAGAGAATCTCGATCCACGATCTGAATTGAAAACTTTTTTTGCACATCGCACAGGTGCTACAGAGGTTTAAGGTTTTGTAACAAAAGCCATACAGTTGTACAGGTAGCTGTTATCATCTTTAAAAAACAAATACAGGCTGGTTAACAACAAAGGCCTTTTTTATTGTTTATTTTACCCATCTTTGTATTGTTCTGTGTTTTCCATTTTTACTATACAATATTAATAAATTTGTCCAAATATAAATACTGTAGTATACTATAGTATTATTTACTATCCATAAAGTAAACTGCAGTAAAATTCCTAGATAATAAAGTATTTTTGAACCTTACCATAGTAAATATTAAAGCATACTACAATTGATCGATTTACAACAAGAATACCACAATTTCCTATATCAAATACTATAGAACTGTATTTTATTCGAGCGTTTAGGTTAACCTGTTTTATTGTGTCCTCGTAGATTGATCGCATAAAAATCCATGAGCTTCACGCGTGCAACACATTCCCTCATACATGCACAACCGGCAGATTTAAATAGCAAGATTCCGCATCAGGGAAATCAGAGGGCTCTAGATATAGGCTATTTGAACTCAATGGAGCCGGGAAACGAGTTTCAATCGCAGTGACCAAGTAAATTAGCAGTGTGCCATCGATTAATGTCACACACAAACAAGAGCAAGGACAAACACACCTCACACAAATAAGCCGCTCTGTCTAATGCACCTGCCAAACGCTATCGCACTGCACAGCCCTGCTGAAAAACACTTCAGTATTAGTTGGTGACAGAGTCCAGAGTCTGCCATGCTGCTAACTTACTCATTTGTTTTCAAATACGTTACACATGGAAACATCCGAGGCAGACAGGTATATATTTTGGACAATCAGCACAGCCATCTAGCAGAAAATCATTAAGCTGTACAACTTCAAGCGGCGCTTTGCAGACCTTGCAGCATGGCGAAAGGGATGCATAGGCATCCACTGCTCTCTGCTCTCGCAGTGCTTCAATGTCATACGCCGATGGGTCTGTGTGATGATGATGTCGAACACACTTCTTGTTTTACAAGACAGACAAGATCACGATCCTCGCAATTCCGTTGAGAAGTGGATTGAGGACGCCTTCAAGCCTTTTACGATCATCAGATCGGCCAACCCTAGTTCAGTGGTGTATAAAGAGCTTACATAATGAAGCGTTATGTTTTTATTACTTTAGAATTAGCTTTTTCTATCTACCTACATACACCACAGGTCCCCTCATATTGAACTCACCATGTTGTTTCTACGGTAGCCCTAAATGGACAAACTGCTCTACAGTTCATAAAAGAAACGAAAACGTGAAAACATCTTAGTCCTGTGTCAGTCACCATAGTGCTTCATAAGGAAGGGGTGGAGTGAGCCGTTGGTTGCAATTCACAACCTCACCTCTAGATGCCCCTTATTTTCATACACTGGACCTTTAAGGAAGCAAAGATCTTTGCATTATCATTCATTTAATTCTAGTTACTTAAAGTCATAGTTCATTCATAAAATATATAAATAGTTTGCTCATGTCATTCAAACCTGTACGATATTTTTGTTCTGTAGAACACAAAATAACATATATTCTCAAAATATCTTCCTTTGTGTTCCGCAGAAGAAAGTGTAATAAAAAGGTGTGTCAATAAATTATGACAGAATTTCTTTTTTGGGTGAACTAATACTTTAAATGACATTCTTATTTGCGGTCAATAAGAGGTTCTAAAACCTTACTGCTGGAGCTGTAGACGTACACAAGACACAAACATTCTGAAAACAATAAGATTGAGTTTTAAGGATTCGGCTTATGTTCTCATTCCCCATCCAGAGCTCCGAGCACGATGACTCAGCACTAAAGGATGCTGGCTACATTATTTCCTTTGACTTGGAGGCTCTGTGGGAAGCACAAGTACACCCATCTGTTCTCCACCACGTCATATTCCTCTCCCTCCCGAAAGATCACTCTCCCCCGTTTTTAAATATCAAAACAGGCTCGTGTAACACTTATCACTGCGCCACACAAGCAGCCAGCAGCATCTAATAAACCAGCCATACCAATCATGATGATGTAGATAATTTTCTCCGGCACGCTGGTGTATTTCTGCATGCTCTGGGATGAATAAAAAATGGACACAAGATAATTAACAGACTCCTTGGCTCCTCTTGATGAGCTCTTTTCATTAAACTCCCGAAACAAATGATCTGCCTTCTGCATTAGCATAAAGCTCCACTCGCCTCTGTGAAGGCAAACAAACCATTTGCCATTTAATAGTCCTAAAGAGCAATGCGACTGTTGTGTGCTCACTTGATATGTGCATCTGAATTAATTAAACAAATCAATTAAATAGCAAAAGGTGACGCCGATTATTAATGAAGTCTTGTCATGGTCGCCTGGATTCCCTTCTGTCTCTCGCCTGCGTTTCTGCTCATTCATCTGATAAAAACAAAGCTGCGCTGGGTCCCTCAATAGGATTCAACTCATTATTTGTGTCTGTGTGTTTGTGTGTCGTGAATGCCTTGTTACGACCTTTCCTAGCCAAGCATTCCATTTTATAATTTCAATTAGTACTGGTGTGAGTCATTTGTACTGTATGATCGAACATGAACCTAGTAGGCCTTCACATTAGAAGAGAAGACATAAAACAGAAAGTTCTTTTAAGTCAATGTTTCTAGTCAATTGGTTTTGCTTAGTGGCAAAACATGTTTGATTACGAAAGTACAAGATGTTTAAAACTCTCTCTTTACTTTAACCCGATTCACAATGTAAGCTTATAATAACCGAGCGTGCCCTTATAGATGAGAAATGAGAGAAGAGATGCATAAAACATTAAGTTCTTTTAAGTCATAATGTTTCTAGTTCTACTTTTGCTTCAAGCTGCAACCATATAGTTATTGAGCAAGTTCATAAAAAGTTAAAAACTCGGATTCCACAACATAATTGTGTATAATTACAATGTAAAGATTTAGCTGAAAGGTACAATTTGGCAGGAAGTGTTACTTTAACTTCATTTGAATTCTTAACCCACGTAAAGAAACTAGTATAGTAACCTTCAATCACACACAGATGACGATATAATGTTCTGTGGAGTCAAAAGTTTGGATTGCAGCTTTAATGAAACAAATTTTACTTTGTATAGATAGTTGCAGTCGCAACAACTTAACTTCCGGTAGACCTCCACAAAGAATAGATAAATCTTGGGTAGTTTTAATGTGAGTTGATACACTTGATATTCAATAAAATAGTAATATAAAATAATCTTAATATAAATAAAATATAAAATTAATTGTCAACCAAAGACAGACCGGAAGTTAACTTTGGGTCAGGCGTGTGTGTCCCCGATGAAACCTTCTAACCTTCTGTACTTTTTTATATTTATATTTTATTCTTTTTATACTGTATATACACACATTTTGAATCCATTGTATTGTTTTCTAAATTCTAAAGTTCTATTTGTAATTTTCAATTCAGCCAAAAGTCCTGAATTTTGAGATCTTAGAGAGCGTGATGGCTTGTAGTGTGATAGAAGCTTTGTTAGGTAGGTAGGGGTTTATAAGTGATTCTGAACATTCTGAACTAACTGTAGTTTGTTTATTGATGATGCAGGACAACCAATAAGTAGTGCATTACAGTAGTCAAGTCTTGAGGTCATAAATGCATGAATAAACTTATCTGCGTCAACCAAACACAGAATATTTCGTAATTTGGCAAAATTTCTAAGGTGGAAAAAGGCTGTTTTTGTGACATTTGAGATGTGATTTCGAAATGACAGGTTGCTGTGTAATATAACGCCTAGATCTTTTACTGTATTTGTTGGAGTAACAGTACATCCTTCAATTTGCAGGTTATAATCAGAAATATTCTAGTTACGTGTTTTTGGTCCGATAAGTAATATTTCTGTTTTCTAAGAATTCAAAAGAAGGAAATTGCAAGTCATCCAATGTTTTATATATTCGATGCACTCTGCCAATTTGGATAGCTGGGAGGAATCATCTGGTCTTGATGAGATATATAGTTGGGTATCATCTGCATAGCAGTGGAAACTAATTCCATGTTTTTAATAATGTTTCCAAAGGGCAGCATGTATATGGAGAATAGCACGGGTCCCAGAACCGATCCCTGAGGTAATCCATAATTTACTTGCGTAAGATTTGATGATTCCCGATTTAAATGGACCTTTGTTGTGCCTGTCCCTCAATACCGGTATAATTGTCGGCAAGTGATCTAGAAGTATGTTATGGTCTACAGTATCGAACGCAGCACTAAGGTCAAGCAGGACTAGGAATGAGATGTTACCTTTATCTGATGCTATAAGCAGTTCGTTTGTAATTTTAATGAGCGCAGTTTCGTTACTATGATGCGGTCTAAAGCCTGACTGAAATTTTTCGTGTGTCATTATTTTCTAAGAAAGAGCATAAATGAGTGGACACTACTTTTTCTAATATTTTTGACAGGTATGGGAGATTTGAAATCGGTCTATAGTTTCCTAGTTTGTTGGGGTCCAAGTTTGGTTTCTTGATAAGAGGCTTAATGACATCTTAAAGTGTCCTGGGACATGGCCTAGATTCATTAATTATTTTAATAATTTAGTTAGTATGGGGTCTAATAAGCAAGTTGTAGGTTTAGATGTTGCAATAAGTTTAATTAAATCCTCCTGTTTTATAGGTAAAACACTTTGAATTAGCTTATGTATGAATTTTATGTGTTATATAAATAAACTCGCCTTGCCTTGCTGTTCATCACCATGGCCCACAAAAAAAGCATCTGCGGCTTGCTGTTTTTAGCCCACTGACAAGTTAGTATTATGTACTAAGAAATATATGTTGATCAATTCACATGATCAATTTTGAGTATTTTAATGTAAAAACTCACCACGTCTTTTAAAGAACAAGACGAGGGTGCATAGAGTGAAAAGATCCAAATAGACAAAAATACAAAATGATGTCCACACATCCAACAAGACTCTAAATGCAAGATAAAACCCAATGCTTTACGGAAAACGGCAAAAATATTTAATCAGTGGCTTTCCTTTTGCTGTTGATTGGAGTGTGCAGGCTTCTTTTGTATATTTTTGTCTATTTACACTGTAAAAAATGATATACTTACATACTAAGGTTGAAACCTAGAATGGCTGTTTTTATAATACATACCATAATACACTCACCTAAAGGATTGTTAGGAACACCTGTTCAATTTCTCATTAATGCAATTATCTAATCAACCAATCACATGGCAGTTGCTTCAATGCATTTAGGGGTGTGGTCCTGGTCAAGACAATCTCCTGAACTCCAAACTGTATGTCAGAATGGGAAAGAAAGGTGATTTAAGCAATTTTGAGCGGGGCATGGTTGTTGGTGCCAGACGGGCCGGTCTGAGTATTTCACAATCTGCTCAGTTTCTGGTATTTTCACGCACAACCATTTCTAGGGTTTACAAAGAATGGTGTGAAAAGGGAAAAACATCCAGTATGCGGCAGTCCTGTGGGTAAAAATGCCTTGTTGATGCTAGAGGTCAGAGGAGAATGGGCCGACTGATTCAAGCTGATAGAAAAGTAACTTTGACTGAAATATCCACTCGTTACAACTGAGGTATGCAGCAAAGCATTTGTGAAGCCACAACACGCACAACCTTGAGGCGGATGGGCTACAACAGCAGAAGACCCCACCGGTTACCACTCATCTCCACTACAAATAGGATAAAGAGGCTACAATTTGCACAAGCTCACCAAAATTGGACAGTTGAAGACTGGAAAAATGTTGCTTGGTCGGATGAGTCTCGGTTTCTGTTGAGACATTCAGATGGTAGAGTCAGAATTTGGTGTGAACAGAATGAGAACATGGATCCATCATGCCTTGTTACCACTGTGCAGGCTGGTGGTGGTGGTCTAATGGTGTGGGGGATGTTTTCTTGGCACACTTTAGGCCCCTTAGTGCCAATTGGGCATCGTTTAAATGCCATGGCCTTGAGCATTGTTTCTGACCATGTCCATCCCTCTTTGACCACCATGTACCCATCCTCTAATGGCTACTTCCGGCAGGATAATGCACCATGTCACAAAGCTCGAATCATTTCAAATTGGTTTCTTGAACATGACAATGAGAACACTGTACTAAAATGGCCCCCATAGTCACCAGATCTCAACCCAATAGAGCATCTTTGGGATGTGGTGGAACGGGAGCTTCGTGCCCTGGATGTGCACCCCACAAATCTCCATCAACTGCAAGATGCTATCCTATCAATATGGGCCAACATTTCTAAAGAATGCTTTCAGCACCTTGTTGAATCAATGCCACGTGGAATTAAGGCACTTCTGAAGGCGAAAGGGGGTCAAACACAGTATTAGGATGGTGTTCCTAATAATCCTTTAGGTGAGTGTATTATAATGAATATTCTACATTACAGTGCCCCAAAATGTCATTATAGTTATTTTCACAATAGTCACCGCGGAAGGTCTTAACCAACTGTGTGTTTGTTGGAGTCATCATCAAAACAGAATTACGCACATCCTTCTGCTGCGGGCTCTAGAGTGATATGCCACATGACATTTACGGCAAAGTTGATTGGTTAAAAAAACCTGCCCACGAGCAGAAGAGGGACATGCCAGCCAACTGCCATTGAGATAAATAGGAATACTAACGGATGGCTCTCTCTAGGTATTATAGACCTCCTTGTCATCGGCTCAGGCAGTAATTAACTTTCATTGCCACCAGAGTGCTCACAATTACCGCTAGCAGCTAGCAGTTTATTTCATTACACCAAGCCACATTTCACTTTGCTTCACTTCTAAACTGCACTTCATCCTGCCCGTAGATCCTCCGGTAAACTCTTTTGTGAGATGTAAATTATCCCAGATTTCGCCCCAGTAACTGTATGTACTAAAGCATTTAAAACAATTTCCATCATTTGATTCAGCAGAATGAGTAATAGAGAAACGTCCTGCCAGCAGTTTATTCAACGTTTCACAGATACCATATGCAAATGAAGTTATGATTGACGTGAAATGTAATGACAGGACGTTATACATCAGAATATGGGCATATGGTGTTCAATTTGGTGTCATGGGCTGTTGATCGTCGAACAGCTTTCATGTAACACTGGTAGAGGAGCTGTCAAAATCTACATAGCCCAACCTTGTTCAAAAACTTTCAGTAAGAAAGCGAGGCTGTTTTTAATCCAGATTTTCGAAATCTTCGCAGCAGTGTACTGGTAGTAGTTTTCATTAAAAAAAATTCCCTTCACCAGTAAAACATTACCAAGCATAAACAAGTTTAAATACTGAGCTAGAGACCTCACATTGATTGTCATTGTTGTTGTGCAGCAGATTAATAATGTATGCTGTTTACAAATGCTTAAAGTAATTGATCGTTTCTCTTATCAACTTCTTGCAAGCTTAAATCTGTATTGGAAGAATTAGGCTGTAAAAAGAGAGCAGGAACATCGGTTATGCACAGGAAACGACAGACATACAAAGCAACACAACACAGTTCTTTATCTAATGCAATAACACGATCTAGTATTTGTCACAGCGTGTTATCGCAGCACAGGGCTGTTATGAACTGCTTTGACCTTGTATGAAGAATGAAGTTATTACTTGAAATGATAAAGAAGAGGTGATTGTAAGACTACAGCAGCGCAATAGAACATGGCTTTGTTCTTTCACTGCCATGGGTAACATTCGTGCCTTTGAAACAGCTGCCAGTTTGACTGGATTCCGCTGTATATCCATGCCTCTTTCCGTCATCTCTCTCTCTTTCTCTCTCCCTCTCCCCAATCCTCTCTACTATTACTTTTCTCTCACATGAGACCTGATAAACCACCAGAGTGCACCTGTGATCTGGGATTACGCACTTAACATCACATTCTACCATAACACGCTGTCCCGTACTTGCTAAGAAAATCCCAGAGGCTCTGCACTTCAAAGATGCAAATATTTATTCATGTGGGTGCATGAGCATCATAAAGTGGGTTAAGCTACATTTCTATGAGGTCTATGTGACAATTAACATAAACAGACATGGGTGGATTGTGGTTAATTGTCTCTGGTTAGAGACGCAAAATAACCTGTAAAGCACCGCACGGTAATCAGTATTTTGTCTTTTTTCCAGCAAAAATATAAAATTGTTTACATTTATTTGAGAAGCTAAACAAATATGTTAAGATTTTACACAAGCAGACAGTATAAGATTGAATTATTAATTTATTGTTGAAGATTGAAGATTTAAAACTGAGGAAAGAAACATCAAGACATGTATTTAAGTAATATTCACAAATTCGGATTATGTAAAATTGGGTTATGCAGTTTTACAGATATTTAACTAGAAAAAAAGGCATAATGATAAAGTACAGTAAAAACATTTTATAATGACCAAATGCATTATCATCACTAGTAGAAATCATAATGTTAACTAATCTCTTGTTCACTATAAATATTACAACTAAATGTATGCTATAAATAAAATTAGAGGTACAAATAACATGGTTTATAAATGTTAGATGCAACTTTGAGCGGGGGGTGGTTGGTGATTTAGAAGACATAGAAGAAATATATCAGTTCAACGGATATAGAACCTGTAAAATAACAGTGGGATTACAAAACAAGCTTGCATAATATAAAGTTCAGTGGCAGCAAAGGAGAATATGTGAATTTAACAAAATGCATGGCTATTGACTAAACAGATGAGTACTGATATAAATAATATAATCCACAGTGTTTGACAATTCATCAAAGGACTCATTCTGTATAAAAATAATGTAAACTCTACAGTCAGGGCACATAGTCTCCGATACTATCCGAACTCCATACTGACAGAATGCAAAAATGACTGAGAAGTTTTCATTTGACATTTTTTTACAATTCCATTCCCCAAAACATGTTTGCTTATTTTTGCCTCGTTCTTTGACATTCTCTTCCTCATTAAGCATTCATAACCCATAGGAAAAGACAACACCGCATTTTTTTAATAATTTGAACTCGGATGTTATTAATAATGTCATTTTCAGCGTTATTACAACATCATATTTTACCCAGAGGTTGGCCCCTCACAAAAGCTACCCAAAGCAACGTGCCTAATTACATACAGTATAATTATCCCTGGCTTTTTGGAGAGCCATCTCATATTCTCTTTATTGTATTACAAATGGGACCATTACCTCTTAACAAGGAAAGCTCATCTCTGCAAATCAGGTTAGAGAGATCCTTTCCAATTCACGGCCCTCTTGTTAAATGTGTCTGAAATGACATTAGGACTCTTGTGTGTTTGTTTTAGAAAAGCACATGATTATAGAAAATCCTCTGCTGTGATTCTTTGGCACTGCCATTTCACAGTGTGTGGCCGGATTTCGAAGGGGGATAAATTATGTTTTTTTATGATTTTAAGCGAACTGAGACGGCCTCCATATTCAGATGAGTGGGCGGATTGTAACCGTTCTTCAAGGCGACTTGCCAGAGATTCACTGCGTCTTTGGTATTAACAAATTGGAAATTAGAAGATGCGAGCGAGGACGTAATTATTTGAAGTGAAAATCATCACGTGTACAAATGCGGTGGAAAATAAGGTCAGTGAATACATTTGCTGAATTTGGTAGTAAACACAAATGAGACAAGCACAGGCACTATCCCACTCAATATATTTCGGTCATTAGGGAGTTTAACAGAAGCTGTAAATGAGAACGCACGCTAAATATAATAATCACATCCTCTGCACTTTCATACTTAGTCATGCATGCGTTTGTGCATCTGTTCTATTCACATTAGTCATTCATCCTGGTTAATTTATTACATGGCACTCAAAAAAGCCTGTTGTTGCTTTCTGGTACTGTGCATTACCATGACTGAGCTTTATTAAAGGGACAGCTCACCCCAAAATTCTGTCATTTAGTCACCCACAAGTTGTTCCAAATCTGTGTATACTTCTGTTCTCTGATATTTGGAGGAAAGCTTGTAACCAAACAGTTCTTTGCCACCATTGACTACAATAGTAGGAATATTTGCTTTATAAATGTCTTTCTGTTGAAAAAAAGAGAAGATATTTTGAAGAATGTATGGCAGCAAACAGTTCAGCGACAATTTTGACTACCGTTGTAATTTGTCCTACTATGGTAGTCAATGGTATAAGAACTGTTTGGTTTCAAACATTCTTCCAAATATCTTTCTCTGTATTCATCAGAACAAAATACAATTATACAGATTTGGAAACACTCAAATGTTAGTAAATTAAAATTTTTGGGTGAACAGTCCCTTTGACAAGTTCCTTTTAGGAGTCTAAGATGATAGCAACAGTTTTCACCACGTGAAACAATTTTGGCATGAAATGGTACATAAAGACCATCAATATTGATCAAGCCACAGCATCATTGATTGTGTGAACTAGTACTAGAGCTTCTGACAAGACCAATTACATGGCACTGTTGGTTTGTTGTTACAGTAGTGTCAGACCTTTTGGTTTTGAGCTAAACTGCCATGACCCAGAGGGCCAGATCAATATGACATAGATTTCACTCACTCACTCACTTAGCAAGGGTGAAACACTGTCGGTCAATGCAATGCAATTAACAGAGATTCACATCTACAGATGTCTGGTTTATACAAGTGTTGTGCAGAAATTATACAGAAATTGAAGAAAAGATGCAAGTTCATCATCAGTCTAAAGTCCTTGCAGGAATCATAAACCATTGACTGATCACAGACCCTGATATTCTGTGTATAGCTAAAGGTGTCATTTCTGCTCCACTAGCATTACCAAACAAAATGGCAGGAATAGGTTTCCACACTGGTCTGCCATTGACTGGCCAATCAGATTTTCCAAGAACTCCAAAAACCAGCAAAATAAAGCTGTCAAAATGAAATACGGCCTGCATTATTTGCATTAAAAATGTTTCTGACACCGAAGGGACAAAGAGACGATGATTTACATTCATCACCGCACGACTACTAACCAATTAGGCCTACTGCTGTATCATCTGCTCATGTTTTAACATTTTTGTAAGCCAATTAATGTCATGTCAGTTGTGACTGATAGGCCCACAAGTATGTACTTCATTAGGAGAACATTTGAAGATACTCACGGAAACCGAGTTTTCAAATGATCACACTGGTTTTTATGTTTTCAGATCTAGGTGGTACATTTCCACTGCAAAATCCCTATTAAAAGTTATGTCTTTTGACAGATTGATAGTTCATATAAATGTTCCAGAAATAGTATTTATTCTCCCTGTTCTACTAAATTTTTTAATCCAGACACTCCTCTTTATCTTCCGGTCTCTTCTTTTTTTAACTCTGAGGATTTAGGATTTTATATCCCATCTGTCGAGGCACATTTGCAGGGCTACATAACAAAACCAAATTGCCCATGGGAACAAAGGGGGATGACCGATCTTGAAATTATTGCTGAGAACATTTTTGATCTGAGATCAATGTTTTGAGTGTCTGCTAGTCAAACCAGCGGGAGTTGTTATTGATTATTCACCCCCTCATTTTAACATCAAACTCTTCAATATTTTCAATAAAATATCTTTTTTTAGATTGCTGGTAGGCCAAAATGGCTCACAGCTGTTTGATTTTAACATATGTTGCGTAACAAGGGTTATAGATGATCCGGGCTAAAAATAAACACGCTACTGCACTACTTTTAAAGTCGACCTGCTGTCAAGCAGTTGCATTGCTGCGGCTAAATCTTTTTCAGTTTAACCTCCCTCTGATCTAAAGAAAAGTGACATTCAGTATAAATATTGTATCTTGTTCCACTCACAGTTTTTGCTTTGAAACTATCAGTCTGAATCGTCTGGCCAAAGAAGTTTGTCTATTCTGAAAAAAACACGTTTATGTATGTACCAAGACATTTTTACGTTTCATGTTGTGGAGAGCAGACAAGGCAGGGTACCAATAAACAGTCCAATAATAGATCCACTTGAGTAACTGCTGATATGGTGCTTATGGATCATATTGAAATATGAATTACTAGCATCCATATAGTTTACGGATATAGACAACATGGGTACCATTAAATGCATAAAACCATCTTAATGATCTGTAGAGAAATAAATTGAGATGAGAATTGGGAACTGCTTTCATAACTGTGTGTCAGCCTACATCCCTAGTGACAGCCGCTTCAACCTCAGGCGAATACTTTTGTTTTTCTGCTTAAGCAAACAACCGGCAGTATTAGAGCAGGGGCTTTCTTAACACACCGATATGTCCTCAGGATAATGCTGGCAAATACAGAGCAAACAAGCTGCAATTCCTTAAAGTATTCCACATTTATGTCATTACCCACATATTTCCCCATGTCCACTGGCATGACTACATTAAATATTAATATTAGTGTAATACAATATTTTACAACACTTACAAAGGTACCCAAATTATATCCTTTGAAATAACAGGTAAGGGTCGTGACCGAATATAAACCGAAACCGAATTGCCGACCGATTTTGAAGTTATTGCTGAGAAATTCTGAGATGTTTTGAGTGTCTGCTGGTCTAACCAGTGGGGTTGATGTTGATTATTTACCCCCTCGTTTTAACATGACACCCTAAAATAGCCTTAAATCACTTATGAAAATGAAATCCTTTGAAATCAAAAGTCAGTGTAGTGGTTAAAATAGTTGAAGATTTAACCTATTATAAAACTTAAGGTGACTCATAATGTATTCTTCAATATGACATAAAGGAAATTATATACACAAACTGACTGTGCTTTCAAAAAAAACAGTTGTAAACGATGCAGTTTTTTTTGTTTCTTGTTTACTTTTTATAGATTTAATTCAGACTTAAAGATGTTTGTTTCATTCGTTTGATTCAGTTCTAAATGTTTTCTTGATTGAAGTTATGTATTATATTATATACAGTATACTATTCTTTCCGATTCTTAATTCTTCACAACACAAAGTCCTATCCATGGTCGAGCCCTGGATAGGTTCGACTTCCTATGACGCTGTTCACACAGGAAATGAGAGGGTTTCAAAAGGAGACCACTCACCTTTGAATCATTCTCCGGGTTAAAAAGAAACGGAAAAAAACTTTTCTAAGGATGAATTATTTTTGAACAGCTAAAGAAAGCATTGGGTACAAAATGTGATTTTTTATATCGTTGTTGTTGAACAAAATCCTGTGGCCATAAACATTAAAAATGCCATTGCATCATATAACCCAATATTATGTATAGTGACATTTATTATAAATGATAAAATAATAAATATACCATTAAAAATGGAAACAAGAAATGTTTGGAAATTGTCTGTTTGTCAAATTTAGTGGAACATGTCCATAGTTAATGTGCTGAACTACACCGGTGTGAACTTGAGGGAATACATCCACATCCTTTTGTTTACAAATATAACTTGGTTTTAATAATTTGTCTAATGCAATCCAGTGTGGTCATTTTTGTGTAACATAAGGTTCACAAAAATATTCACAATAATAGTGATATCAAAATAATAGGTGTTTATTAAGTATTCAGTTGGTAAGTATTCAGTATGCATCCCAGTCAGGCCAGGCCACAAGTGTCTTTTCGGATGGAGAGGGCGCGTGCAATGATTGCATTTTTATCTATTTTCTGCATGATTCATCACTTTCAAAGGAAAGATTTTTACCAACCACTGGAGCCTTTAAGAAGCAGTGGTCAGTGAAGCCACGAACAGAGAAATGAAATGAACAATTGATAAACCTGTCAATTAGAAAACCGCCATTGGAATTCAGCAGCATCATTTCTTCCACTCGTTGAAGCTGAAAGTAAACAATTCATGGCTCAACTATTATCCTTCACGATGCAGACATTGAGCTTTCTCACGGGTCTGATTGCTGTCAATGTTAATTCATACTTTTCCTCCTCAACCGTTTAATTGCTGGTTACAGTGTCCTTTTCATTTCTAGCTCATCCTAATGCAGACTGAAGACTGAAGCGGCTAAAACACAAGAGAAGTGTAGCAAGAGACTTGCATTGTCTGTATCAATTGTTAACGTCAATGTTCTTAACAGTTCCTTTTTTTTTAAAGAAACCAAGTGTCACAAGCTGTTCTGAAAGAACATTCATCTTCATGTTCTGCTTTGCCTTGAGCGAGCAAGCAAATATTTCCTAAAGCTTGAGGAGAGGTTATATTCACAGCTGTGTTGCACGATAGGCAAAACTCTCCCCGGGAGGGGCTAATTGAAATCTTTAGTGGAGAAATATGCACATCTACATGTATCTGCTGTTTGTGACTGTTTGTCAGGCGAAACGCTTGCACTGCAACCTTGCTCCTTTGTTGACTCCTTTGAGGCAAAAGTATGGTCGGCGAAAGGAATATTCTGTTGCGAAATTCAGTTTTAAATTGCAATTCAGCACTGCTGCACAATTGCTCGAATATGAAGTCTGCACTTTTCCATCTTCCGCTCGGAACTGCACGACGGTTCTGACTCAGCATGTGTGTCCGTGTGATCTCGGTTGTCTGAGACTTTCCCCACTGGAATATTTCACGAGGGTTAGCAAGAAATGAGTAAATGACTTGTGCAAATTGAAAAGCAATTTAAATAACCGCTGCAGTGTCATGCTTTTTTAGAAAGATGAACTCTAAAAACTGGCAGAGTCAAATTCTGTATTGGAGTCACATCAGAACTGTAACTAAACTAATGTAATCCTGAACTCAATACGCTGCTAAATGACTTTATATAACCTCAAATTCACTCAAAGTCACAGAACTGAAGAATGAATGTTGCAAGAGATTTTTAGTAGTCACACAACACTGAGTGCAAATAACATTGACCTTAATGGTAAATTTGCAGAGTATTAGAGGCTGCTTTCAACTTGTTTGATGTTTCCTCCTCTACAAATAACATGGCTGGATGGTTTTCTACTAACAAAACTTCCCAGGAAAACACAAGCGACAAACAGTAAGCACAGCTGTTTCACACAACTGTGATCTCAAATCAATTTGATGGCAAATCACACTCAGTCAAACACCCTTAATGTTGTAAAACTACCCCAACACGGGTTTAACTGGGATTTCTGTTGTGTATCCGCTTAAGGCTGATGTTCTGTAGCCAGCAGACCATCCAGTAGGACAGGGATGAAGAGATCTAGCAGAAGCTTCGGTGTGGAACTCTCAACCCAGAACCTCTATTTCACTCACACAGCTGTGTTTACACCATTCATGAACCATCTGAATGCACCAGATCGTCCTTGGGTTTTAAATAAAGCTTTTCCACTGAAATGACGTCTGTGCTTTTGCATTTGGGAAACAAAAACAAAGTGAAATTAAGAGCGCTCGCATTACAAATAATTAAAAGTAAAAAAAAAACGTCTTGCAGAGCTCAGAACTCTGTTTCGTAAAAGCGATCATTTTCACATCTGAGATGTTCTGGCGGTAGCATTGAGTTACTCGCTGTCCCAACACGCATCAATTTATTCAGTTCTGACCTTTTATTACAGCTTCTGGGCTTTTCCAGTGTGGCGTGTCATTTAATGCAGCATGCTTATCCAGAATCTCTGAATAAACTGTACCAAATCACAAGGATTTTCGCCTTTCCGCAGGTCAACAAGAGATGAAAAAATGCAATGGCCTGCATACATTTGATTGCTTAGCAGAAACCAAGACTATTCAGGGCTTGCAGTCCTGTTTTGCACATTTTAGACTTCATACTAATATTTGCAATGATAACAGAGGTTTACGATAATAAAAACACGTTAACACTCCTTTACATGAGTAAAAGACCTACAACTTTATTAGCCAAAAACAATTGCTTCAGTGCACAAGGAAAACAAATTAACATTATATGGATTAATAATGTACAATTGACATTATTCATGTTAACTTCCACTTTAAAATGTCATATTCAAATAATGACTAACTATTGTAAACACCATTATTATATTCAGTTGCATATTATGACCGTCATAAATGTTTTATGTGTTAAAATGCAAAAAAAAAACGTTTAGACAAAAGCTTGCAGTACCAGAACAAATGATACATTTCACACATTCATTATGTTACATGCTGTGAAAAATCAATGATGAAAACATTGGGATGAAAAAACTTTTTCTGAAATATCTGAATTTGTTAGTTTATTTTCTTAATAAACCAAATGATTCAGTTATGTACAAATATACATGTTGTGAATTCAGCAAAGGCTCAGTAACATCTGAAAGATGGGTAATTGTTCATTGAAGTCATATTTTGAAGTTTTAATTCTAAGTTAGTTCTAATTAATTATTCATTAATTAGCTTGTACCAAAAAACAATGTATTCCCTTTATAACATGTATCTGGAACAATTTCTGATGGGTGACTGTTGAATCTGTATAAAATATCAAACTAAAGAACACAACTGCAGATCACAGATGCAGAACTACACATATATAAGCAGTGAATATCTCTTCAACAAGACCAAATAAACATCAAAAGCCTTGTAGATCCACAGCTTTCCTGTAACCAGCGATGCTTGTATTTGATCAATACCAGCAGCTAATGAATCTGCTTGTTAAGTAATAGCGAGTTTAAGCAGATGATTCAAATTACTGCCATATGGTGAAAATGTTTTCAGGTCATGACTGAGGACAAAAATGTTTTTGGGCTTGAACCCTATCATTGTAACATTTCGAAACCGTTTCGTGAGGGTTAACACTCACAGTTCTGACCTGACCGGACTTGACTTTCAACAAGAATCGTGTGTTCACACGAGTCACAGGCTGAGAAAAATATCAGCAAGAAGCAAAGAAATGCCTTTCAATTGGCTTTTCACGTTCCACTGATACGAGACGCCAGAGAATAAAGAGACCCCTCAGCAGCCCTGTAAGCGTGGTAAATTCCAACTAAAATTATTCATTAAAGGTTCACATCAGGTTGACCGCAGTGAGAGATGTTAAATACAGGAATCGGGAACCATCAAGGGTAAGGAAACACATTCCTGCTACAGTGACCAATGAGAGATATTCTTTTCATGACCTTGTTTTCTTGATAGCCCCAGACATTTTTTTCCCTATAATAATGTACGTTAAATCCTGAGACTTTCATTTTGTACCACCACATACTGTATGTGAAGTTAACGTCACTCAAACAGTAAGAGGAAGCTGCCATATCATAAGAGTATTTTCTGTGCTGGCACCCTGTGAAGCTTCTTTCAGTCTATGAAAACCCCTCCCCCCTGAGATCACCGCTGCCGAGGTAACCCGGTCCCTCCTCGCCCCGTACCTCACGCAGGGCCCACCCTTGACCCACATTTCCGGGTCGTCGCTGAATTCGTAAATGGAGCCGTCCTCTAGACATTCTAAAGATGAGTGCGAAGGTTCCTCCCCTCGTGCAGTTAATGGTCGTCCAGGCAACCCTAAGGTTGAGCGGAGGCGGTACTGTAGCAACATGCCCCGCCCCTTTGCTTTGCCATCAACGTGGGTGGAAATACAAGGCTGCTGGAGAGATTCCTGAGAGGAGTCACTGCGATCCTCCGTCCCACAAGCAGAATCAGTCCCTTCCACCACAGAATCTCGCTTTAGAAGATTCGGGGACAAAATGCCGGAAATGGCAACTAAGAAATCCACAGGTCCACAGTGAGCGTTGAGAGACATCATTCCTTTACCTATACCAGAGTAAAATACATGTTCAGGTATTCTGCAATACAGTTAATGTAATCAAATACAGTATTATGCTATACTGTAATTTACTGTTTGCAAAACAACGCTTACTGGTATTTAGTTTAAAGAAATAAAAATGTATTTTGAAAATGACTTCATAGATTGTGCGAAAGTATTTATGCATCATGATGCACATCCACCTCCATACCTGTAATTTTTGGGATACCCTCCAGTTTGGGCACAGGCAGGGTGATGATTATGCCCTGGGCAGTGCCCACCCACAACAACCCCTGGCAAATCAGCAGACTGGTGACTCTCAGGCTCTTCTGACCTGAAAAACAGGCAGTCCTACTGAATAACCTTCTTCAGTCGTTTACTATTTAATGTATTTTTCTAACTTTTGAAAGAACAAATCGATCTGGTGAACATAAAATAAGCACTTTGTTTTTCATCTACAATCATTGTTTCTTTAGAGACTCGGCACACTGCTGATTATTTCACCCTTCCGATTGTTCTTCGCTCATCATTTTTATGTGACTGGTCAATTACAGAAGTGTAAGCACGTTGTTCAACACTGGGCAAGAGACCTCAGGGATAAGGTATGAAAACATTCAGCTGGCTGTTTAGACAGAAAGCAGCAGGAAGCATTTAAATGACTATTCAAAGAACTGAAATCCCTGACCTGGATCTTTTCATCATTTTAATGATAAAAAATGGGGAGAAACATTACAGCATCTCAAAATCTTCGCCGAGTCTGGATGGTGGTCTCACGCTCAGATCAGGGGGTCTGCTTTGCATGAACAACCAGCAAGTTGATTCCTATGGTGTTCTGTCTTTAGGTTACTACGGCACTTAGGGAAACTTTGGCTAATGTGTAAATGAAGTATTTGTAGCGTGACAGTTATTTGGCAGGAAACCTCTGAAGGTCACATAAAAGCAATGGCGTTTGACAAAATGTCTTATTAAAAATGTCAGGTCTCCTGTTCTGACTAACATATACAATTATGCATTTATTGCCTGTTCAAGAATGACGGCTTACATAATGGATTGTCATATAATGACTACATGGATGCTGAAGAAATAGGATGTAGAAAATTGTAGGCTTGAGGGGAAATATTTTATTAATATGAGTAATAATAGCACATATTATTATTGTTATTATTATTATTATTATTATACAACATACAAATAATAATAACAAAAGAACAATATTATATTAATATAATTTTAATATCGAGTTACTATAGTCGGCAGAATATTTTATTATTATATTACTTATTATTGAATTGATAATACTCTACTGACTGGTAGTTGAAAAGAAGTCGCAAGTAACTTTTCATTTGTAAAATACCTCAAGTGGACTATCAAAATAAAGTGTATTTTGATTATTAATGGTATAACTGAGAAGACATATTTCGCTCCATACTGAAGCGTTTGGTCTAGTTCATGGTGTATAAAGAGGAAAATGCAGAAACTTTTGACTTTGAAACTAATGAATTCACCATTCATCATTTGGGAACACACCGGAAGGATTAGAAGGCCGTTGATCTGTGATAACCATATCAGCTTTCCTATATGTGATGTCTGTGGATTTGCATATTCACGAGAGCCGACGGTATGGGAAGGAGACGTCTGCCAAAGCTTATTTTCGCTTTTGTGCTCTGTGGACTGTGAACCTTCCTTCCGTTACCTGCAACTGCAGCTCAGCAAACTCGCGCTACATATTTAAACGCAGCTGGCCTGTCGAGTTCGACAATCGCCTCAGGGTCACAGAACTTTCTAGACATCTTAGCCGCAACCCTAGTCATTTCTACTATAAATGTCTTTAAAAATACAGCTGTAACTTTGATCCGCAGGTTTGATGTTCTTGCTTGTTGTCATAAACTGCGAGGTATCCTTTTTTTTTCCTCCGTTTCTCGAGTGCTCTAATGAGACGCGGCTGTAGCAGGGGACCAGCTGACATTAACTTGCTCTGGCTAGTTTTTGAAGTCTGATGTAGCGCTATGGGTTTCTGTACCGCCTTCTTTCCCTTCCGCTTGATGGCAATTGTCTGTGACAGCTGAAGAATCTTGTTTTTTTGGCTAAACGCAGACGTTGAGTTCAAGTGAAATCAAACGTTATTAGACAGACTGAAAGAAGTTATTCTGCTCCGGAGAATCTTGCAAGTTACTGAAGCAACACCACCTATATTTCTCTTTACATAGCCCGATGTGTGACATGGAATTGCACTGAAGTGTCAATTTGCTGTGCAGATATTACACCATTCACAAACCAGGCTCGTCTGTGTCCTGGCTTATATAATGAGTGTTTACAAAAGCTCCTTTCACAGAGAGCAAAGACAATGCTTGATCTGATAAATATCTACCTGTAAAGGAGAGATGGAGGATTCAAAAGAAAAAAGACAGCAACATTTTAGAGGACCTGCTGTAGGAGATAAAGACGGCTAAAGATGATCGCAGAGGGAACATGGACAATTTAAAGAAAAGAACAGGGTCGGAAAAAGAACCGTGGAAAACGCCGGCACATCACCAGCATGCCACGACTCATGACAAAAGTGTTGTCATGGCAACCTTCAGAATGAAAAGCATCGTCTGTGGTGTTTTGCCGTCATTCTTATGTGACTTTTCCCGCCATTAACCCCAAAGCTCCATTACTGCTCAGCGGGGTATTAAGTTAGTCACTTATTCACGGCTTGTCCCCGGAGAGCCGGTCTACAGGAACCGTTCAAAGAAGAACAACTTAATTATTACAACTGTATCATGAAAAGTGAGGTACAAAGACGGAAACAAACATGAGCATTTTGTAGGTGGACTGAGAAATCCTTACTGGGGTTGTGAAATGAGGAGGGTGTAGAAACATTGATCTCCTGCAGGTGCTCCAGTGTCTCCGTGTGGAAGAGTCGTATGGAGGAGCCCTCTGAGAAGGCCATCCATACGCCACCTCCGGCTCGTACCATGTGTGCCACGCTCACCATTGGTTCCTGGTGAACCTCAAATCTCTAAGACAGGATAAAAAAGACAATGAGATAAAAGTTGGGTTAAAATGCTAAAGCGTGCAATTTCTACGTAACTAGCAGTCAACATAAAAGCAAAACAAATGACAGCTCGAAACCCTTGAGACAATACACCACTTTCTGCTTCAATATAATCGTATATAATTAAATAACTTACTGAAATTGGATGCTTGTGGGAACATTTTCATGATCAAGACTCATTAAAAGTGTCATACATTTACAAATTCTTAAAAACAGTGACATTCTCATAATTTTGCTTAAATACGGCGGTGCACATTTTAATTCACATTTATTCACTGCTATTCCAACAAATACTCATTCCCAAAGGAAATATACAAGCTATTTTATCCTTAATACTTAATTCTCACTAAAATAGAAAGAAATTCTGTGCACGGCTCTGCAATAACGCTTTGTGGAAAACCATTGTAACTTCTTGTCTAAGGTCCAAGATTTCATTAAAGATTTTGTTTAAAAAACAAAATCTCTCTCTATACATCTCGTCTTTTCTCTCATTTGCTTTCTCTCTGTGTTAACTCACAAAGAGGGAGTCGTGTATTTTTGGCTAAACGCAGACGTCAAGATTCAAGTGAAATCGAACGTTATTAGACAGACTGAAAGGAGTTATTCTGCTCCGGAGAATCTTGCAAGTTACTGAAGCAACACCACCCATATTTCTCTTTACATAGCCCGATGTGTGACATGGAATTGCACTGAAGTGACAATTTGCTTTGCACTAAAATAGAAAGAAATTCTGTGCACGGCTCTGCAATAACGCATTGTGGAAACAATTTTTTAACTTCTAATCTAAGGTCCAAGATTTCATTAAAGATTTTGTTTGAAAAAACCCAACAAACCTCATATTTTTAACTAAAAATAATAAATGTTGCATAAACATTTCTCTGCCCTTATAATGGTAATGCATTAATAGGTGAAGTCATGAACCTGAGACCAATGAAAATCGATGAGCAAGAATGTTGGAACATAACTGAATACAGCATGACAAAAACAATCTGTTACAAAGCTCTCTTCATTTCTCTCTCTCTCTCTCTATATATATATATATCTCATCTTTTCTCTTGTTCGCTTTCTCTCTCCATTAACTCACAAATAGAATATTGAACTGTAATGACAAAGGGCCCATTTTATCCCCCTTTATTCTTGATCCGTCTACAAGGACTCCTCGCGCGTGTCTGAAAAATATTTTCAGAACAGAGAGCGTTCACCCACTTTGAAGTGTGAACGTGCTACCATAAATGAGATCTTGTTTAGCGTGTCTGACGTCTTGTTTTCATGGATCTTTCTCAAAGTATAAGTGACTTTATTTTATGTTATTGCTGGGAGTCAGGAGCCCATGCTCAGATCTGGAACAGGTCATTTTCACCTTATTGGAAGCTAGTCGTGAAGTCCACATTTCTGCAGGAACTCTCTATAATGATGAGACATCTGTGTTACTGGCAATTTAAGGTTATTTGTATCCCTTTATTCTCAAGAGTACATAGTGTGCCTGTATAAACAAAACCTAAACATTCTGTTCGCGAAGAAGTTCAGAGCTCATTTGTGGTAGTCTGTGTACTAGACAAGGCACAACCCAACTTGGGTTGGCGAGGACAGCAGTGTTTTCCCCTTGTCCTGGTTGTGTTGTTGCATTGATTCCAGCAGAAGACCAAAGGGCTTTGTCAAAACCAAACTCTGGGATGTGGCTTCCTGGGACACCATGGGGTTTAGCCTGTGGCCAAAATGAAAGTAGCGAAAGACCATTTTTAAGGTCAACTTGCATTGAACAACTTCCAGCCGAGCGACAGATTTGTCTTATTATTTGTGAATTGGACTACAGCCACACTGTGTTTGTAATTATTGGCCATTCAACTCTCTCTGTTTATGTAAAAGTGTAGCACAAAATGTGCACCTTTTAGTAAAAAAAAAATGTTCTGTACCTGAAAAAGGGGGGTTTTTGGAGTTTTTGAAGGCTGATGAGAAACAACACTGAATTTGCTGAGACTATTTACACCTGAATCATAACAATCTGCCTCCACCTGTTTCTTATTTGTGTAATTGACTTGTCAAAAACATGTAAGAAAATGCAACACAAGCCAAACCATATGTCAAAACACTTTAATAATATATTATGTTGTGTGCAAAGGGTAAATGAGGAAAACATGTTAAAACAATGCAAATCTGTCCTAGATAATGCAGTCAGAGCTGCTCATTGAGCTTAATTCACTATACCGGTCTCTAAGGGCCTTAGAATGGACTCTTTTTGTAACAACTCCACTGTTGTCACCCACAATAATATCCCAAAGATCCACTCTAATAGTATAAACTCTTAATAAAGAGCTTTGGGGTCCTATTGACAGAAATGCAATCTAACATACATAACTATGTGTTTTTATGATCTTAGAATGAGCTATTTCTATCTACATATACCCGGGTGCCCTTGCATGAAATGTTGTTTCTACAGTAGCCCTAAATGAACAAACTGCTGTACAGAGTGTGTTTTGTAAATACGTCCTTTGGGAAAACAGCGAAAACCTGACATTAGTGCTACATAAGGGGGGTTGGAGTGAGCCGTTGGTTGCAATGTGCAACCTCACCAAAGGATTTCATACACTGGACCTTTAAATATTTGTACATTTTGAAAAATGACACATTTCCCTCATGCACACCCTGTAAAATAATGCGGGGTTATTGTCAAACAAGCGCTGGGTCAAACGGGGACAAACCCAATAGTCAGGTTAAATTAACCCAGATAATGGTTTATTTTGACACAACAATGGGTTAAACCAACCTAGCATAGGTTTATTTACAACACAACGGTTGGGTAGTCAATTATAAAATAACATATTTTTTGTTCCCTCAGAACAATGGAATAAAAAATACTGCACATATGTTGCAGGTCATTTGTTCTAGATCATACACAGATCAAACATAGCCAAACATACTGTGTGAACAGAAACAGTACAACAAAAATACTTACACACAACGCTCTTCAGGTACAACTTACAACCTGTAATACATTAAGTACAGACAATATTTCTGAAACATCTGCTTTTGTCATTGAATAAATATTGTTGATTGTGTAAGAGTAACTGTAATATTAGCGATACTGTAATGTTTAAGTTTTCATTTGAGTCTCTGGCAGGCCAAAACTGCCTCAAACACTGCAGCCCTGGTGGGAGGGGGAAACACATATTACGCCTGTTTAAAATCTCTTCATTGGCTTCAAACAACTTAATTTGAAAATGTAGTAATTGGTTTCTAAATCCTCAACAGCTCTTAATAGTCTCTGTTTTTTCTAGTACTGAAATTCCTGCTCTTCAAAGGGTCAGAACTAAGTATTGTGGGGATCCAACATTCAGTGTCGATTGTTCTCAGCGATCTACGTTTAAAGAACCTGTCCGTAGATCTTACAAACAAATTTTCAGGACATTTTCTAACACAAATCTGTTTAATTTCCTAATTATATATACATTTTCTATGTCTTATACTTATCGCTTTGTAATGTGTTTGTTCTCTTCCTTCACTCTTATTTAAATATATATTTAAAGAAGGATTTTATTCCGTTCAACAATACACAACACCCTATACATTTCCCCATCAAAACTCAGCATCCCGGTAGCGGGCACGAGGGCCACACATCACAAAGGTTTCAATGACTGGAAATGGAGTTACTTTGATTTAGAAGTGATTCACAGCAAAGCCGTATCAGAAAACAATACACCCCCCTTCCAAACACCTTTTAAAAGTCCACGGGGAAAGAGGAGCCATTTCATGCCCGATCCTCTAATGAGGCATGAGGGAGCGGCGCGTCTTATCGAGGGTTTGCACGCGGCCCCCTGAGGTCTGTGGTGCTATCGAGGAGCCCCGAGAGCTCTAACGCACAGTGAGTTCTTAAGTCTGGGGTTGAGGCAGATTAGTAAGAGAGGGTGAGGTGGGTGCATGAGACAGTTCTTTACTCTGCACACTAGCGGACAGGGATTAGCACCTGTTTGCGTGCCCTTGCCAGCGGGAGCTTCTTTTGTTTGAGATGACTGAAACTGTCTTTGATGTGTTCGCTCTTTTAATTGACTTGGAAGTGGGTGCATTTGCTCTCTCTCTCTCTTTCACTTTCTTGTTCTCTGTTTTTGCTTTTTTACTTTCCTTCAGAAACAAGAATGGAAGAACTGTGGAATCCATAAATTACCTAATCATGTAACTTATTTTGTGAAAGCATATTGCGATACATCTCAGCCGGGTGTTAACACGGCCACACAGACCCATCATTGAGTCCGAGTCTCAAGCGGAGACAGGGGTTGCCCTCGCCGCGTCTTCTTTAGATACTACATCGCTACATCACAGCGGGAGAGAACTGTTCTTCACTATCAAAAGGGGCAAAGCACAGCAAGCTTCCATGTACCACATAAGCATCACACCTAACCTCTCATTAGTCCTGTATAATAGTAGGTGACGTGGAAAAGCAGTGCTTACGAGAACATTATGTTAGGCATCCTCTCATTTAACAGCGCGTGGGCCTCTGCCTTCTTTGTAGATCGGAACAATAGAAGCAGAAGCGTTTCTGCATGTTTACAAGCCTTCTGCACCAATAGCCATCCAGCTGCCTCAAACCAAGATCATTGATTCGGGTCAGATGAACAAGACAACACCGCACAATGCGGCTTACCTAGATACAGCTTGCGACAATCAGGGTAGAGAGTTGAATTCTTACAGTCCCATTGCTTATCTCACAGACCACAACATCATGTGACTTGTTGCAAAGCGGCGTACAAAGGCAGCAAACTAACAGTGTTAGAGACGCCCCCCCAACTTCCTCCTGCTGGTAGGCCAGCACGACTCCACAGGGAAGGGGATACAAGGTAATCAGCGGAACAAAAAACAGCACTGGCCCGAACTGTGGAGGATCAAGCTAAACGCAGCAGGGTCCCACTCACCTACCACTAGCACAAATCTCTTCTCTGATGGGCGCATCCACAGAAATCTCAGAGGATGAAAGAGATGTTTGATTCTGGAGATAAAACCAAAGAATGCAGGACTAAAGGAAGGCTCAGGGTTATGAACGCCTGTTGGGCAGATCCCCAAGGGTATAACTTGAGACTGAAAGATTGAAAACTGTGTTTACACCCAGTATTGAAGGGATAGTTCTCCTAAAATAAAAAATTCCGTCTTCATTTACTTTAATGTCATTGCAAACCTGTATGATTTTCTTTCTTCTGCAGAACACAAAAAAAGATATTCGGAAGAATGTTGGTAACGGAACAACATTGGTCCCTATTGACTTCCACTGCATGGACACAAAGTCACAGAGACATTTTCTCATAAGTTTTAGATCTAGGAAGATCTACGAGATTTCTCATTACCTTTCATACTTAATAACGCAAAAATTTGAGATCAAGTCTGTAGTTATCTCAGAGACGTCAAAACTGAATAATTTAATATAAACATACAATTTGATATGAAAATTTTTTTTGCGGTGAATGAAATCACAAAATCAGAGACCCGCCCATCAAAATCACATGAACTGGACACAGGAGACCCAGTAAAGAGGAATGTTACTACAAGGTTAAAACGACAATCTGTCTCACCCGACCATTGAAACAGCCACGACAGATGTTAATAGCAGGTTTAAACAGGGCTGACAGAGCTTTTTACTCATCCTGTGTCATTCAAAATTGTGAAAAGAAACAAAAATCCCAAAGGAGGTACCTTGGCCACAGATAGCAATGAATTGCTCCTTTTATTGATCTTCACACACAAGCTTATTTGTCAGCCAGCGCTGGCCATGTTCCCATGAAACACACAGTCTCTGCTATTTTGAAGTCAGTTGTAAATGTACATCAATGATAAGCTTACCTGCGTGGACAGACTGGACCTCTGAACCACAGTAACTGTGTTTGCACAGCTTGCCCAGACAGAGTCCTCCAGAGCTAGCAGCGTCCTCACAGGAGCTGGACCAACTTTTACTTTTCTACAAGTGTCTGGGTTCCACAGTTCCGCTAAAAAAAACAAAGAGAAATAGAAAGTCATTAAAAAAACAGACCAAAGGGGACGAGACCTTTCTGCTCTAAAGACTAAGGTGTCTACAATTTGTGGTAATTTTGGCTTGATCTGGCCTATTTTGCACTTAGGTACTTAGACACATTTCATTTAGTGAAGTCAGAGCAGAAACCCAGAGCTGAAAGTACATGGGTATAGAACACAATGTGGCTTGTGAAATTACCTCGCTTCAAGGCAAATCATTAATCCTATCTGGTGGAACATTTTAATATGGCCAAAGATAGTCAATGTTAGTAAATTAGCATGTTATTTTGCTTAAAAACAAATGCTGCTAATAGCAAAGCGACAAAAATTTGCTGCATGCTAATGCTTTTGCCCTGAGCGAGCTACTCAAAGTAATTTGGTTTCATTAAAACGCCAGAAAAAATCCTTGTGTGCGCAACACAAATATGCTTAACTGGTGGAACTGTATTTCTGCCTACGTCTTAAAGGTGTTGTGTGTATTCTTTTGGAGGATCTATTGACAGAAATGCAATGCAATACAATATACATACCAATATCTTCAGACGTGTATTGCAACATAATGAAGCGTTATGTTTTATTAACTTAGAATGAGGTATTTCTATCTACGTACACCATGGGTCCCCTTGCATGGAATTAACCATCCTGTTTCTAAAGGAGCCCTAAATCGACAAACTGCTCTACATTGTGTTTTGTAAATCTCATTTGGCAAAAATGTGTGAGATCATCTTTGTTCTGTGTCAGCCACCGTAGTGCTTTGAAAGGGTGGGTGGAGTGAGCCGTTGTTTGCAATTTGCGACCTCACCACTAAATGCCGCTCAATTTCCTACACTGGACCTTTAAAGGGAAAAAACGTAAATTGTGATTTCATGGAGACTTCAATAACTGTGGCGTGTTGTGTTATCCACAACATACATTCCAAAGCTGAAGATTTTTCTCTCCTTTGTGTTTAAGAATACAAATGGCTTTGGATTTTAATCACAAGCCCTGCGTTGTAGCCACCATGGACACCATTATGCGGTGGATTACATATGGTTTCTCTGCTTCCCCCCTTACCATCACAGTACATTAATGAAGCAAAATTAAAGAAGGAAGCACAGCGAGCCATTTAATTAACATTTCCAGTTGTTTATTTCTGCCTTTGAAACTAGAATGGCTTTACAATGACTTCCGACATCCTCAGGTTAATTGCGTGCCATATTCCAAATGTCAGTCTTCCAACGTTATTTTTTGTTTATGCTTTGAAAACATCCCCACAGCCGTTCATCCTCACATGAAGGTTCAGATCTGCTCAAAGCGCAGAACCTTCAGGGAAAAGGAACTGACTGTATCTGGACAGTGGAAGCATCTGCAGCCATTTGCCATGTCTGAAACGGTTTCCTCGTTCACACCTTCACTATTCCCTATAAAGCGAAGGACATTTGAGTCCACTATATGGGGAAGAAGTGAATGAAATGAGTGAGTGAGTTCGGACACTGACTTATATAGCATATGTCTGACAGTACTGTCGGAGTAGTTCGACATAAACATAACAATTAGCTTTGTGTATTTTTATAAAATACTTTTTTTTTTCCTTTTTATATTTAATGTTTATTGTATAGACATAAACAAACGTTACTGCGCATGCACACTTTTGTGACCCCCAACTGAACGTCCAGTACACATTCAAAAACAATAGAGTGCCTGTATATTATTTCTGATAACAACCAAAAAGAAACCAAGAAGAACCGTTACTTGGCTAAACTTGTCTCTCCAATATTTTGATTTAAGACTCCGATACCAAGCTCAAACACTAGATGTCAATGTACCATACGGTTTGTTTAAATGCGAACGAACTACATTTTTATAAAATGAACAACAAAATTCAACAAACGTTTATTTAATACAATTATTATACAGTAAAGTAATAATACAAATTAATATTAACATAAATTAAATAAAATCTAAATAGTTATAGCCGATTGTTAGACACTATTGCCAAACACAAACTGGAAGTTACCTGGGGGTCAGGCGCACATGCGTCCGATGAAACTCTGTTAGTTTAAAATAGAGTACAAACAACTCACATTTATTTGCAGGCATACTTCCATTAATTCCGTTTCATAAAATGATTTTATATATATTTAAAATAAAACTGCTGTCCATCACATTCATTTAATCAGCTTATTCTTTAAAAGTAGAAAATAACTATCAACCAGAACAAACGTAAGGGTGTCACATGAAAATTAGTGAGTGAGCCAGTATACATCGAATGTACACTCAAAATCAAGGTGCATTGTGTGTAAAAAAGAATGTAGTGTACAGATATAGGGTAAGAAGTAGTTCGCTAAGGTTTCGGACACCACTGCAAAATGGTATACCCGATATTGTGCACTAAATAGGAGAAAGGGTTCCACACAGCATATATTTTACTGCTCTGATGTAATAATGCACTTAAAGCAGCAGAAGAAATCTGTTTCCTACGGGAAAGTTTCTTATTGCTTGTCGGTGTATATTTACTTTTTTAATTTACGTACTTTCAAAGTTAGACACCTCATTATGATCCGTCTAAATGCACACTGCTGATTATCCTCACAAAATGAATCCGTCTTAATGTATCCAGGGAAGAAAACCCAAACAAAATCACCCCGAGCAATTCTGCCCTACTCACACTTCTCCTTTTCTCATGTGAGGCACTAGAGTTTATTACACTATTAACTGTTTTGAGGGCAATGTTTTACTTCATAGAATAATAAGACAGTTTTGCTAAAAAAGGGAACTGGATTTCCCCTGTACTTCCTAATTTATAATAAGAATAGTAATATTCAATAGACACGGTGCATGTCGGCATAATTAATCTTACTTTCCACTTCGGTGGATGTAATTCCTTGTTGACAGTGAGGTAAGTAGCAAAATGTGATAAAACCATTGTGCGGAAGGCGTCAGCTTCGCACCACCCCCACCGCGGCCCCTCGCTATCTATCACGTCTCCGACTGCTTGAGTTCTGCATGCTCACCCGTGCCCTGTCGTCATTAGGCCACACTTACTTACGGCAAATAAATATGGCACCGATGCGGGCAGAGGACAGACTTGTGAATCGCAAATTGCTTTGAAGGTAATCCCGAATTCATCGGCTTTCTATCTAACTAATACGTACCCAGAACAATCGTATCATCCCTGTCTCATCTCTGAATGCATTCAGAATACATGACAGAACTAATATCTCTCACATACTCACTGAGGCATTCAGCATACAGGGGACGGGAAAAAACAGGCATGGATGTTTGAATGGAAGGTTGATGAAAGAGCAAATTGAACATGGGGACTATCAGATGCCTTGGTACTATTAATTCGATTTGATTAGCTTTTCACTCTATACAGTCCTTTTCATTTGGGAACATATTAATAATTACCCTTCTTAATTATCCCACCCATTTGGTGTTTAATCCCATTAGTGGGGAAAGAAGAAAACACTGAACGTAACTGTCCGGTTCTAATGTGATACAGAGAAAAAACAAGCTAACGGGATAAAAATAACACAATTGTCTAAATCCGTAACTGCGCCTTCAATGCATAGGGAAAGGATGGGAAAAAACACAACAGAAAACGTAAACATCCAAATATCCTTATGTGAATTATCAAAAGCCTATAAAAGTGTTGACAGAAGGGAAGGATATCTGTTAATGGGAATGAATCACTGAATCTCAGATGTTTCTTCTAAAATTGCTTAGAGGAAATAAAAATAGATCTTTTTTAACGATTGTTAAAATGCATTACAAGTGTGGAGCTTTAATATCAATATAGATTTTCTAAGTAATATAATCTGGATTTCTGGAAATGTTGGTATCACTTTACAATACTGTGATATTTTTTAACAATAGTTAATGCATTAGCTAACTTGAATAAACAATAAACAATACTTCTGCACCATTTATTAATATTCATTCATGTTAATTTCCTTTACTAGTACATTAATAAAATCAAATGTTGTTGCTGTTAACATAAGTTAATGCACCATGCACTAATATGAATAACTGTATTGACATTGACTAACACTAACAATGATTAATAAATGCTGAAAATCTCAATTGTTCATTTTAATGTTAGCTAATGTTAACCAATAGCACCTTACTGAAATGTTCTACTGAAATGCTTGATTTCCTATTGAAATCTTTAATATACATTTTTCATTGCAGACACGATAGATATGAACTCGGTTTCTGAAATGGAGACATTTGTGATATTGGAGAACTGAGATCTGAGATGCTTAAGTTGCTCCTTTCACCTCACGAAAATAAATGTGATATTAAAACAAACTCATCTTAGTTTTTCTTTCTTATCGAAACGGAAGTCATAATTCACTGCAAATTTTGAAATAGGTTAAAGTAACGATCTCCAACGACAGTTTTTGGGCATTAAGTTAGTAGCTGTGATTTCCAAACGGAAAATATCTAGTAAATTGTTTGTGAGATACAGTGTATACTGGGCGTGTAGAAATGATGCAGGTGTTCTGCTCTGCTTCTAGAAAAACAGAAAAAGAGCTTTTGCCGTCCTCATTGTTTCTTTGCTTTGGGCTGGCTCCTTTATACTGTGATTCCCGCTTGGAATTCATGATAAGCTGGATTGCATAACTCTAAAGCAGGAGCTTCTCAGATGCACCTCAGTGTAACCGTATAACAAAAAACATCCACTCCACAGCGATATAATGAGACATCAGTGTTTATGTAACTCGCACCTCCGTCATGTCTTTGGTACACCATCAGCATTCCATCCCGCAGGCCAGCAAACAGGAAGTTTCCCGAGTGCTTCAGACACAGGACTGGACAGCCCTCTGGGTTACGCAGGGTCAGAAGACACTGAGCGGCCGTCTCCATGCTGCCGTACACCTGGATGCTTGCCGAGAAACACAAAATGCTTGCATTGAATTTTTTCAGTTTTTACAATCAGTTATTTCCATTTGCATGAAGGCCGTTTCCGAAACCCTTCACAAGTGATTTAACTTTCGTCTCAAAATCACAGTGATTTCTGAGAGAAAATTATCATTTAATTTGTGCCAAAATGATTGCAGTTCCATTTCATACTACAAAGGGAAGTAAAACTACCTGAAACCTGTATCCTGTTTTATTAAGGTATTAAACGTATGCCATTTTATACAGAAAAGGAAGCATATAACAAGGAAAATGCTTGCACAGAATGTTAAAAGCTGCACAGATGTGACACATGCATTAACACTTAATTACAAATGTTTAAACATGAAATGAATACATTATCCTTATTTCATATTTAAAACTGCGATGAAACAAATAAATGATGTTGCCACATTCGCCATAATTTTTATGTTTGTGTTTTTATTAAGATATTCTGGGACATAGCTGTCACCTGTTATCATTGTGTACACTGTTAAGGCTCTCCTCCATTTCCATTTAATTGTCTCTTAATCTCTTCATCTCTTCTGATTAATAGTTTACATCTCTGTCCAATTATTCACCCCACTGCTCTAAACAAACAGCTGTGATATTAGTTCTGGCTGACAATAAACAAGCGTCATGAAAAAAAAAACTTTCATGTATAACTGATTTACACAAAATCAAAGCACCTTTAAAGCCGCTTTTAATTCTAGGGGCTGAGATGATTCAGAGATGGCATCATTTAATAGTTTTCATGCACCATTACTTCTCGACACAAACACATCCTCGGAGCTGCCCTTTAGACTGTTTCACAGTACTGTAAACTGTGGCTCATTATTTATCCATTTTTTGTTCTGACACACTCAATGACCTTCCCATCGCTCTAACAAATCTACTACAGGAACACCCAAGTAACATTTTACCTTCCATCATCGAGACCTGCACAGATTGTATTTCCGACTCCAGTGGGGTTGTAAGGACCGGTTTCATTGTCCTCTGAAGGCGTGGGCTTCAGAACGTATTCCAAACACCACACTCGAGATCCCATCTGGACGGTTTTCACAGGCCGAGGCGTGGGTCGATTCAGGGAGAAGATATCTACCTGGCCTTGAGTTGAATCACCTCCAGCGGCTACCTGCAAAGGAAACAATGTTTAAGTTAAAGGTTCAGTGTGTAATATTTTGAAAGGATCTATTGTCAGAAATGCAATATAATATACATAACTAGTTCTTCAGAGGTGTAAATAGACTCTACATAATGAAGCGTTACGTTTATATCATCTTATAATGAGCTATTTCTATCTACATCCACCGCAGTTCCCCTTGCATGGAATTCGCCAGGTTGTTTCTACAGTAGCCCTAAACAGACAAACTGCTCTACAGAGCGCGATTCTCTAAAAACGTGACCTCCTTCGGCAAAGAAGTGAAAACGTGACGACATCTTAGTTTTGTGTTAGCCACCGTAGTGCTTCGAAAGGGAGGGGTGAGCCGTTGGTCACAACCTCACCACTAGAGGCCAAATTTCATACACTGGGCCTACATTAACATTTATTCATTTGGCAGACGCTTTTATCCAAAGTGACTTACAAGTCGTTTTTTATAGTAACAAATTACTGCAGCCTTTAAGAATCCAACCAAAACCAGTTTAATTTAAATTTAAAAAATAGCTGTGTGTTCTAACATATAAATGCTGAATATTTTAATGGTAGATGTTTGACTACTGCATTGGCATGATGCAAGTTTCCTCGTCGTATTTACAGCCCATGTGAGTTAAAACTAAGCACCTATGAGCAAAGATGGCGGATTTCAAATCCTGAACATCTGGGGGTTCCTGCACCACAGCGAGTGCCATTGAGATGAATGAGAACACAAGCTAATGGATAGCTCCCTCTGGGCAGACAGACAAAGCAAAAAGAAATAAAAGCAAAAGCAGAGAGAAAATGGGGGGGATAAAAAAAAACATTCTTTGGCTTCTTGCTTTTACTTACAATGTGGAGAACCGCGCTAATCCGATTTCAAATGACACAGACCTCTTTCTTTCCTATCCCGTGTACTTTAATACTTCCTAGCCCTGTTATTGTATTTCTGTTGGCAAGTTAAAATCATATATCTGGGCTCTCTGCTTCATAATGTCTCGGACATTCACACGCTATCACCCCTAATGCATTCTTAGTGTCAGCTCAATAACTTCAAACATCTTTCAGTGAAACTCTAGGGAACTTTTCATCACCGAAGAAGAGGAAAAGGTTGGGCTGAAGAGACGTCGTTGAAAGGCGCTGAGCTGTTTGACAATGGAGGGTTTCCTTTCGGCTGATGATTGATCGCCTTCTTAAAACAGTGACTAAGATGACAAACTCCATCCCCAGTAAAATTACATGCAGTTGACAGAATACGACTTCAGCACACAGCTGCTTATAAATCCATCTACCGGTGTCTTGCCTCAGCTGCCGATGTAGGTTAACCCCCATGCATTCCCCTACACAAGGGCCTGGAGGTACTCTAAAATTCAAACTCTTGTAACACATTTGGATTGTGTTGCATCATAAATTAATAATCTGTTTTGTATTAGTTTTTTTTCATTCTTGCACGGTTTTCTCGTTGATTTATAGTGCAATGGATGCAACCCGCTCGCCGTTAGAAATGAAAAGAACTGATCAGCGTCCAATCATACTGTATGTGCTGCACAAATTGGCGCATCTCTCCTTGTGCGCCACTAAACTGCTCCAATTACAAAATATGTTTGAAAAGAGGCTTCAAGAGGAAAATGCAAATCCAGCTCTGTTCGTTCGAAGGCCTCATTATAAATGGTTTTTGTTTAGAGGCGATAATTTATGATTACCTTAGGATACTAAGCAAGTAGGCTCAGCCGAGTATAGTTTAATCATGGCGAAAATAACAGGAATGCAACGGCGGTGAGGGAGAGAGGGATTCTGCCGGACAGCGGAGATTAATTCTCGCTCTGAGTCATGTTATGTGAGCAAAAGGCACAGGCTAAATATAGTCTTTGGCCTTCCCGTTTCTCCCTCCAATTTGCATGCAATCATTTGTCTGATTTGTATCAGAGTGCAAGATCTGGATGGCTAAGGTCTCGTGGGCCGGGAAAAGCAAGGCGGTGCAAATAAAGGCCTGTTGCAACGGCGCACTGGGAGATAGGAAGGGCTTATCTTAGCTTGGAAATAACCGAATCTTCCTGCGTCCTCGCTGCTCATCCACAACCTCCGGCAGACCTCGGTTTCTCACGAAAACGTAAATCCACGACGAGCTGCCCCTCCTCTTTCCATTCGATTTCTCCACGGACTGGGTTGAATTACAGTTCCTTGACAAAATCATCAGTACTTGTTTAGAGGAGTGAATATGTGGAACCCTGCCTTGGATGCCGCGCTGTTTTCTTGCCGGAAATCTGTGAAAACCAGTTTTAAAGCCAACGCTCTGGGCACAACAGCATTAATTAGGCTAAAATTGACTAAGAGGCTGGGGAGAACAGAGCTAGTCGGGGGAACACTTCATCTGTCTCTTTGTTTGCAGTGGGCAAATTCACATATTTGTGTGTCGCGTACAATGATAACAGGAATCTTGTTTTAAACACACATATCCCCCTTTCCCGTGTTTATATTTACCAATAATTCAATTTACAATTAATTTTAATGCAACACAGAATTTTGTTTCCATCTTTGTTGGGGTTTTGAAAGGGCTTTTTCTGTTATGTTCAGTTGGATCTGGGCATTATGCAGACCAGTCAAGTTCTTCCACACTAGACTGATTCACTCATTTATTTATGAACCTTGCTTTGTGCACAGGGGGATTGACATGTTGGAATAGAAAAGGTCCCTGCCCAAACTGTTGCTATAAAATTAGAAGCACACAATATTCTAGAATATCATCCTATCATCTGGCATTAAGATCCCCGCTCACAAAAATGACTAAAGTAACCTCATGGATTCCAAAAAAAACATTATTTAACAGTGTAACGCCAAAGTAACCAAACAAAAAAGAAAATACAAACAATTTAAGACAAACGTTTATTGCCTGAAAAAGTTTAAAGCTTGACTTTTTAAATGTATAGTTTGAAGGTTAAACAGGCCCGACAGACAAGGGTTTGCTGGGTGTTGCTAGGCAGTTAGGTTTGAATACATTATTCAGAGCCATCACATCAATGTAAATCTATGGGGCCTGTTTGAATTTTTTATCTTCTAAAGGGAAAAATGTAGGTTGGATCAGCGAGAAAAATATACAGGAGACTGGGTCAGAATATGCAGATTCTCTATGAAAATTGCAGCTTGAAGACTCTTAAAAGTCGTATTAAGAAATGCCTTGCTACATCAAGCCAACATTTTCAAATATATTTGGCAAACTATTTCACGCCACACTCTGTCTGACATCGATTCTTCACAGAGAACTTAAAAGGATTGTTCACCCAAAAATAAAAATAATTGATCTACCCTCATGTTGTTCTAAACCTGTATATGAGTCTCTGTGGAACACAAAATAAGATATTTTGAAGAAGGTGTGAATGAGGCACATTTACAAAATGTTTCCTATTAGTCAATATTGCTTTGTGTTTATCAGAACAAAGAAACGTATACAGATTTGGATCAACTTGAGGGTGAGTAAATACAGACAGAATATTCAATCTAGAAGAGCATAGGTAGAGCATGGCGCTAACAGCATCAAGGTCACAGGTTTGATCACATATTAACAAAGCACCGTGAGCCATTTTTTGACACAAATATTTGATAAATGTAAATGTTCACACAGACTAAAGTTAAAAATTCCACAGATGTCTTGGCCACAAGACACTGCGTTATTAACTAACCGAACATAATTCCCAGAAATTGATGCTGTCCACAAAAAGAAATCAATAGCTGAATAAGCCTTAGAGGTGAAGAGGCTAAGAAGAGTGTATTTGGCAGATGAGTGGCTGGCTTACTGTCTCGGACTGATTAGAAACAATGTCATTATTTTGATCAAAGCCATGAGAAAATTACCAGAAGGCCATCTTAGTATGATCTGATTACTGTCAGTGCTCATTTGGAACGCTGGCGCAGAAAACTGGCAGGCAATGAGGGGGAATGAGGTGAAGATGCGCTATCTGTGACTTATACATTGAGAAAATCACCACTATCATTTCCTTGCTTCTCACATCTCAGTGCAGCCGATTCGCTGAGGAAATGACACCGGCTATAGGTTTCTGATTGCTGTAACCCTTATAGTCTTTTGATTATTGACACACGGTCTGGTCTGCACTGCAGCCTTTCATGGCCAGGACATGCCCATTTCAACAGGATGAGACCAGATGAAGGTTTTTGAAAGTGGCTTTATGTGAGATTATAATACTTTATAGTCCAAAAATCCTCTTTACAGATGGAAAAAATGATTGAGTTACAAAAAAAAACTTGAATCAAGAAAAATATGATCAGTTCGCGATAAAACTGTGGATGGTTCGCAGGAGTTCCTTCTATAAGCTTACCGTTAATTCTGATCACATGTAGTTCTGCAGTATGTAAGTAAAGCACAGCTCAGAAATTACATTTACAAACGTTGCATAATAGCACATATTAGCACATTTAATGAGATCCATTCGCAGCCCTTGAGACTTCTGAACTGAAATAGAGGCTGTGATATTATATTAAAAACCTGACTCCTGCGGTTTAAGCCGACTCTACAATGAGAATGGAGTGTGATTTGGATGCGAGATTAGATTTTTACCACAATATTTTGAATATGCAATATCAAAGGGTTTTTTTTAAAGGGTGAAGGAAAAGGACCTAATCCGACCAGATATCATTTCTCAAAGACTCTCCGTCTGTGTCTTTTAATTCCACCTGAGTCCACCCTCGGTGCTCTTTAGAATACCTCCAAAAACAATTAACTCAAAGACACAGGCAAGGGCGTCCTTTTGTGTCCAACCAAGGCTCGAATTGGATTTATCCCCCTGCTTTGGGGATTATGTGATAAATTGCCCACTGCACCAGAGGAGAATGAGATGACTGTGTGAAACTTTTAAAGGTGATTTCACAGGGCTTTTCATGAAAACATGTTTTATTTTGTTAAGCAGCGGCTCATTGCGGAATACATATTACATCCACTGGGTCAATTAAATGTTTTCAACAATGCACAAAATGACTGCCTTGAATGGCAGACATGTGTTTTAATGATAGCAAATTCAAATTAAACGTCTTGTACAACAAAACACTGATCATAAAACTCATTAAAACACAAACCAAACAAGAACGTCAAACTGTGACAAACATCCTTACACTGTTAATAGCTAAATTCATGAAACACGGTTGATTTGACCATATATGATATTATTGACAAAAATCTACAGGTTATAAGGTTATTTTTGTTACTTAACAGTTCATGGTGCATTACCTAATGTTAAAGGTCCAGTGTGTCATTTCTTGGAGGATTTATTTACTGAAATGCAATCAAATATTACTATATCTTCAGAGGTGTATAAAGACCTTTCAAAATGAAGTCTTATGTTTTTAATATCTTAGAATGAGCTATTTCTATCTACATGCACCGCAAGTACCCTTACTTGGAGTTTCTTCAGTAGCCGGACGGACAGTAGTAACAGTTGAGGTGTTAACAGAGGACCCGACCAAAATCCTTTTACTTCTGGTACCAGGTCTATTTTTTTTTAAATACCTGAGTCGATTAAAATTATTAAGCACCGTTCGTGTTTTGTAACTTAGTTTCAACATTGAAATACAGTCGGGTCCGGGTAGTACATTTATGGCATTCCTCGGGTCTTAACGGGTTCGGGTCCAACTTTCTAAATATTGGACAGGTCCTGGTCGGGTCTTTGAAGCCCAATCACGGGTCTCTTCGGGCTCGGGTCCATAGGAGACCTCGGAGTAAAAGACCAACTGCTTTACAGAGCGCATTTTGTAAATGGGTCAGAGACGAAAAAGGGTTTAAGCATAAAAAAAAAAAGTGTTATACTGCTTTCAATTGTTCATGTTCAAAAATAAAAGTGTTCTGTTTAGTATAATTGCATTTTAGTTTTGTATAATTGCATTTTCCCCTGATTTACAGAAGACGTCCACTAAAATGTAATTCAGCATAACAATCTTGTCAGGCATACAGTATATACAACAAAAAATATATCATATCAACATATCAAAAGAATACTTACTTTCACCCCAAATGCTAATTTGTTATCCAGTCAAAATAAGTTGTTTGAATTTGTACATAAATATTGTGTTACACTAAATGACAATGTAACATTATTTCAACCAAATTTCTGTATTTTATTCTCCAAAAACTTTACTTACATTTAATGTGCTTTCAATGGACATACAATCCCTTTTGTACATTTCTTTTGTTTGGGGACATCTTAACGTCTTTGACCCAAATACATTATCTTCTTCAGCAAAGAAACAAAAAATTTTAACACATCTTTGTCCCGCAGTAGTGCTTTAAAAGGGAGGGGTGAGCGGTAGAGTGAGCCCTTGGCTGCAATTCGCAACCTCACCACTAGATGCCACAAAAATCTCCACAGTGCTCCTTTAACAGTTATTCCATTTGATTTAAAAAATTTAAAAGTGAAGTCGCAGCCGATAGCCTAGTGGTCAGTGTTCAGACATATGGCGTTTCAGGATGACCTGAGTTGGAAAATTCAGGCTTGTGGTCATTTCCTGAACCCCCTATCATCTAGTCACTGTACAGTCTAAATTTAATAGTAAAGTTGAAACAAAAATTCATTAATGCTGTAGAATTATTGTTCACTGTTAGTAAATGTTAACTAATCCATTAACTAATGTTAACAAATACAACATTATTGTAATGTGTTTCCATAAAATCTGCCTGTCACCAGATCTGATGTCTATGTTAATGCGTTTCTATAAAAATGTCTACAAGCCTATTTTATGTTGTTGTGTTTTGACTTACCCAGAGGTAGCCTTGAGGAAGAGAAGTGCTTGCAGCTGAGAAACCAAGTAGAGCACATTGGACAGGATTATGAAGAGCAGCCTCGAGCTACAGAAAAATGAAAGAAACCAGACATAATATGTGGGTAAAACCGTATATGATGTCATTCATCACAGTTAATGCAGAATGCTTTCTAACCACTGCACATAATAAATAATGCTATAGACATCTGAATTATTTTGTGGCATGCCAGTGTCTAGTCAAAGGGCAGTGTTTGTCAAATTTTGTACAATGATGTACCGCTCAAAATGACATTTTATACCCTTTTCCGATGACAATGAGGCACTACGACTCAGTTCAGGAGGTGGGTGGCGTACAGTATTTATGAAGACCTTAATGTTGCGTAACATTACAGCATGCTAACCGAACACAAACAGCCTCTGTTTTGGAATGTTTATGTTAAATGTGAGAATGAATGCTGGCAGAGATGGCAGAAATGCTTTCTAATTGAATTAGGAGCGGGGGGTTTAAGTTACTATCTATTGGATGTTGGGTGCGCTGGATATCTTTCACGTTGCCCCCAGTGGAAACCGGGCATTAATCACAAGGTATTCCCCTACTCTTTTCAAACATGTCAGAAATAAAGCTGGCGAAAACTCCATACCGCCTCTCCCTTTCTTCTTAAAAGGACTCCCTGTTTCATCCGCAGATATTCGAGCCCATTGGGCACACAGAGTTCCCTCGCCTCCCACAATTATATCACTTATCCCTAATTTTTACATCATTCGTCCGTCTGCGGTGACAGAAAATGTCTAATGTGCAATTAAATGCCAGGAGCACATATGGCAGCCTGCGCACAGCTGAGTTTGGCTGGTGGAAGGCACAGACTGTGGCTTTGAGTCACTTGAGAACGCTGTCGCTCAGTGAGGAGCACGGGCAATCTTCACAGGTGCAGATTGCTTTGTCTTTGACCATTCTCTGATGAATAGCAAGTGCATTTGCCTGAATATCAGCTTCAGCCACAGCCTCAGGGGGTTTAAGACACACTGAACATTATTCCTCTGCAATACATTTGTTCTGGGTGCTCAAAAGGCACCTCGCCAGACTTTCTGAATGCAGTGGTAATATACTGTACTGTTTCCAGAGGTGGAGTCTGAAGCTGGAATTGTGGATGCGCTTTGCCCTTAGAAGCAACTAAGAGAAAGCTTTCAAACATGTTTTTATTACCTTAGAATGAGCTACTTCTATCTACATATGATATGATATCTTTATTTGACTCAAAAAGTATAAAAAGTCTGTATATACAATAAAGGAAAAAAGAAGAACAGCATTCAGCATGAATAAAAAAACAACGACAACAATATAATGAACATCTAATGTCCATATAAGCGCTTTCTCCAGTGCCTCCAAAGTGGAGAGGTGTACCTAACAGCGCTCTTCTCTAAGATCACAATGAAAAAAATATTTACATATATAAAATACATCTCGAAAATACTTCTATATAAATTCTTAAGAAGAAAGTATCACATCAGAAACACGGTTGTCTGTTTCTCGTAATTTGTATCTAGTTTATAATGATATACACTTGTGGAAAACAAGAAACCGAAAAACATGTCTTGATCCCCATTGGAGCTGCAGCAGGTAAGCAAACTCAGTACAGACTACAGTTTGAGTGTTTGTCTAGGGAAAGGACATCGGGAGAGCTAATTAAACAGAGATTTGTTAATGAAGGAATAGGGCGGCCACACAGCTGCTGGCTCCAGTGACCCAGTGCTCTACACGGTATCTCCTCCACCCTTCTGTGTGACAGGCCGTATGCCAGCTCCAGGTGGCGAGTATATTTTCCATAGGCCATGGAACTCATCTAAAGAAACTCATATTAGCTTTTCTAGCAGACTCTACCCTCCATACAGTAATGCGTCCACATTTAATCCTACCTGATATTTGCTCTTTGCTTATAGACAAACAGCAGAATACTTTGGGCATATGTGCAAATTTTGAAATAAAAAATATATGTATTAATGTATTTGTTGGTTAAAATCATTCAAATGGTATTGAGCTAGTGCAAAAAAGTCTTATAAATCACTAGTATAAGTGTGTAAAGTTATAATCTGAGCTGTCTGGTCAGAGTTCACCCAAATATCAATTTCATATAACTTGAGATCAAGCCACATAAAAAACGCTAAGTAACCTGCAATCTTATGTTTCAAACAGATATGGTGATATAAAGGCAAACATTAGAAACTGCAGTTTAAACCAAAGCAGCGCTAACCAATAGCAAGTCTGCAGAGTAAAAAACAAACCACCCAATCAACTCATTTATTACGAGTCGTAGACGTGAGGGAGTTTGGGGTTTGATCCACCGCCAGTTAACAATGTCAGAATCCTTAGAGCAATACAAGTGCTGGTGTCTTCTGCTGACGTTCTGTGACAGCAATGAAATCTCTGTTCTACCTTGCCGTATTTAATTCATATCAGATGTGATGAGCGTGACACAAAGAGACAGGAATACTCCCTCCCAGAATTAACAATTAATCATGCAAGTCTCTGCTTGTCTTCTCCGCTTATGACTCATAAAGGAAGAATATCGCTGCTTGGAAAGAAATGAAACACAAAAGTTAGCATAAACTAGTTATTTTATAGGTGATTTGTGTAATATAAAAACATACTTATTAAAACACTGCAGGAACATAAAAGAGACAACTGTAAACATGCTGGATTGTCTAGTGTTATGAGTTTGGTGCGAGGCTATCAGATTGTTCGACCGATGACACGTGGAGTGATGAAGTGGAAGTGTATGAAAGTCATTACTGCGTTTAATGTCATGCAACGCTGCACATACTGTTTGACATACAACATCAAAGTTATCTGAAAGTATTGCATTCGATTGATGTCATACGATCATTCTGCATAAAGTCAAACACACCAATTATTAAAATTTTGGCGCCCTTAGTGGTGCAGACATTTCATCTTTAAATCATGTGTGACCCTGCCTGTGAAAACAAGCTAAAGTCTCTTAATCTTAACTAGAATCAAAGATAAATTTCAGTCTTTAATTTGAACTATGATTTCAATCTTTGATATGACCTCACTGAGTCACTTTTAAACAATACCAGATCACAAAATTGTCTTTACATTAGGATGATTTATGTATGAAAACTGAAAATCACACAAAAAAATTTTACAGGCAGGGTATAGTCGGGATATTTGTAAGAATTGTAATAACCTAACAAAAGCAGTTTTACTTGCATTGGTTTTGTCTATAATAGAATTCAATGGGTACCGCCATTGTTTTTTGGACTGTGAAATATCGTTTATCAAATCATTGTAGTCATTTTCGTAGAAATTTGTGTTCTTTATCAATCAAAATAATAAAATCCAAATAAATTATCAAATATCAAATTATAAATAACTTCAACAATTAGATTCCACTTTTCAAGCAAGTTCGATATAAAAGTAATGATACCTAGACTATGACAACCATAACGCCACTCCATTTACACATATCAGAAACGCATGGCTAAGCTGGGTCTCTGTGATACAGTTTTCATGAAATAAGCTCTGGTTGGTGTTTAATCCACTAAACTGGGTTAACATGAAGCGTGGCAGATAAAAAATCTAGCCTGAGTCACTTCAGCAAAAGCCGAACTCCACTCGGATGAAAGAATCCTCAAATCCTCCCGACAACAGCGTCACCACTCCCGCACGCTAACAAACACAAATGAAGTCTTCTCCTGGTTATTAACTGATAATTACCAGGCATCATCACACTTCTTACACTGCTTTATTCTAGCCTGAGGACAGCGAGTGAGTCAGGGAACACAGTGAAGGCGCTGAACTCAAGTGTTTATGTAGCTCAATTGGTAGAGCGATGCGCAAAGGTTGAGGGTTCAATCGTCGCAGAAAACACAGTGCAGAAAAACTGCATTCACTGTAAACTATTTATATGTATATAATGTAAACATAAGGATTTACATCTAGTCATTTAGCAGACGCTTTTATGCAAAGCGACTTACAAAGAGTTCATGGAGCAATACAGCGATATGTCATACAGGAGCAATAATACAATAGGTGCTATAAAAGCATTATATTTGTTTTCATATTCGGGTTAGACCTGTGCAAGTTTCTGTGCGTTTATACTATATTCCGCTTTCTGCTAATCCCTGTGGTGTGTGCGAGAAACACAGATACCGGGATACCCAGAGAAGTGCTGCATTTTGTGAGGCTGACATGAGTATGCTTAGCATTCTGCTACATCACAGGATTAGCAGAGGAAAATAGAAGTGGATTAGCCTATAGGAATTCAATACACGTGGGGGAAAGAAGCAGTGAAGGGGTGGTAGGACTAAGTACTCGGTTATGACAGTTTAGCCTCAATGTGACTATATTATAATAAACAGCTCAAGACATGCCTATTGAAGAAGACATTTTAAAGAATGCTGGAAACCGAACCACTGTGGTACCCATCGACTTACATTGGTTTTGTGTCTATACAATAGAAGTGGACGGGTGCCGCCGTTTTTCGGTTCCTAACATTTTCCGAAATATCTTCTTTTGTGTTCTGCAGAAGAACGTTAGTTATATAGGTTTGTGACAAGTGAGTAAATAATGACAGACTTTTTGGATTAACTATGCTTAACCAATACGCCTTAAAGCTTGGGTAACATGCTATGTCATGCATTCTCACTTCTTAACACTGTTAAACGTGCTTGCTTCTCATGCTTAACATGGTCAATTTGTTGAAAAACTTGTTGGACGTATGGTGTAGTGTTACTATGCTTGAAACACTCCCCCAGCACTCCAATTTTGTAAAAAACACGCAGGGATTAATGCGATGATTTATTGTGTGCTCGTGCTGTAGTTCTGTCTCCCCGCCTGCCTCCAGCAGCTTGTCTTTTCCAGAAATAATCATACAGCTGTATCTCTCTTTTATAAATCTGATCAAGCTAAATACTCTTCAAAGATATGACGTATGAAATACTACTGTATAGGCACTCAAGATTAATATGAGATCGACAGAAACTGCATGTGTTACCCGATCTTTAAATTTCACGTGGGGAGATAAGCAAAGATCAAAGTGTCCACCACCTGCTATGCTTCTGTATCTGTTATGCATTGTGAATATGTCAGCAGAAGTTTAAGTTTCAGTTCAACCTCTCCATTTCAGCCTCCTAGCCGGTTCAGGTGTTCAGTTCACAAACCGAAGAACAGCATGTGTTAGAACACATGGCTGTCAAGCTTCACATACAAAGTTCACTCTTTACGAGAAGCAGCTCGTGTAACAATTGATGAGACATCACATCAATGGCCGGCTGGATAGCATGACGAGACATTTGGCGTATCGTGTTCCGGAGTGCCATCTGACATCGGCAGCATTCATATTCATGCGAAGGCTGATATTTTCCTCCTTATGTCCTGCTCAGTCACTCTGTGATGCACCTGGCAAATGCGATGAGAATCCGACGCATCACTTCAACCCCTCTGGCGTGACACAGAGCAACAATTCCAGCATCGTTCAGATGAAAGCAATGGACTGTCTTAGAAATAATGGCTTTGAGAGGAGAATTGGGAGCCAAGAGTTATCTAGACGATATAAAGCTTCTGAATCTCTTTGTCCACACATCTCTTTCTCTCAGAGAACGTGGTGAGCCACGGCGATCTCCGCCAGCCCTCTAATGGAAGGATGCCATTGTAATGGAAGTGATGGAAGGACGTCTTTAATCCCCTCGATCAGATGTCAGGGAGTGCATAACAACAGGTCCTCAACCTTGCAACCAGCCAACACTGGCTCAAGAAATGCATCTGCATTTAAACAGTCCTTCCGCACAGATGTGCCTTCAGAAAACCTATTAACAATCCTGCAAATAATCATAATAATTCCAAGAAACAGTTACTAATCCCAAACCGACAAGTGAGAGGTAATGTTAGATATCCAAATCTCCCGTTTCACTTTCAATTTCAACACATTTCACCTTATCAGCCTTAGGGGACAGGTGAGGTGGAGAACATAGCAAGCTAATGGTGTTAGAATCTAATGAAGCACATTTAGCGAGAAGACACAACGACCCGTGTTGCTTTGGTTCCCAGCGGAGGACAACTTTACATGGCGACAGGCGTACAAAGCGCTTTAGCACTGATGGGCGACAGAGGTTTTAAAGGAGGTGCTTAACTCGCAACAATTCAGAAAGCTTCGTGTGGGCCGACTGGCTGAGAAAGATTGACGGCATAATTAGGCAAGAATAAGGCAATTCACATAAACACGATTACCAGATCTAGTCTTAGAATGAAACCATTTTGTTTAGCTTCTCTGTAACCCATTGCACCCGTAGTGCTCCGGTTAAAGCACGTGGCAGGAAGCGTTGACGTTTAAATTAGCACATTGTACACGCTAAGCCTTGCGGTTATATTAGACCCTCTCTAGAAAAACGTAAGCAGATTGGGAAGGGGGTGGTGGATGAAACGGTGACTGCTTGGTTTAAAGGCTTGTGAGCGTTGATGATTTCCAATAATTAGCACGTAACTGTCAAAGCTACGGATCGGCCCCTTTTGTGGATGACCTTGCTCTCTGTCTGTGCTGCAATGCCACCTTCAGAACAGAAAATACAGAGCCACACTGCCCTCTACTGCTGAGAAAAGTTGACAAAATGGCAGGTCAGACGATGCAGTAAAACATCAGACAAATGGAAAAGCAAGGTTCTGTATAGATTGGAATGATTTAACTAAGAATATACAGATCATAAAGCTGTGTGGTTTACGGTTCACATCTCAAATATCTCTTATAAAGTCTCTGAAAAAAACAAAGCTTCATCTCCTAATAAGGCATCAGTTCTCTATTTCTGGTGGCCTTCTGATATCTCGCTTCACCTGAGATATCATTACAATCTAATACATTTCTCATAACTGGAGGGGAGATCAATGGTCGAGCACAAAGCCAGCAAGGCATCTGGGCTTATTACTGAAATAGGCCTCTCGCCGAAACAAGATCTCCACACAGATGCTGCCGTGGGCTATTCACATAGCTTAATGTGTTAAATCCTGGTCATAACCCTGAGGCAAACCCATAACGCCTTCGTGCTGGTGGGCCTACTATGGTACGCTGAAAAAACCCAGGGCTGTACCAGTCTCAAAACTACAGGAAATATTGATAAGGTAAGAAGAAATTTATGGTTGACCGGTCAAGGAGCTTGTGGGTGTTATAAGAACAGCACCATGATTTCCTGATTTGAAGGCTAGTCGCATTTGCTCTCACGGCGGTGTGGAGGACGTTCAATTAATTTCCTGCGTCTACTGGAAAATGAAGATAAAGCTGGTAGTTTCGGAACCTGTTAGATGGTTAACCACGTGTCATTTATTCACCCGCCTGAAACACAACAGAAGATATTTTGAGAAATGTCTATGTGGTTTTGTGTCTGTATGATGAAGGTCAATAGGGCCAGCCTTGTTTGGTTACCAATGTTCTTCAAAATATCTTCTTTTGCTTTCTGCGGATTAAATAAAGTCAAGCAGGTTTGGAATGACCTATGGTAAACAAAATGCATTTTTAAATTTCTGAATCTTCTCTAACCCAGCAGATGATAAAGTGATGAAGTCAAACGACATGGCCGTGTCAACATAAAAAAATGAAAGGGCTGTTAATGAATTACACTGATCCTCTGAGATAAAGGAGCAGAAGAAGAAGAGGTTAAGCCATCACCAATTAATAAAGCAAAGCCTCTATGAAGCCTCCTGAAATTAGCTTTGGGTTTTTCAAACACAGGCTCCTCTGCAGCTCAACGGATACGTGTTTGTATTTGATCGAGGGATATATCGCTGCACAGGAGAGAAAGAGTCGCAGCAGTCCAGCCGAGATGTGAAGGAAAAAAGCTTTTAATCCATGCTGCGGCGTCTGTTCCTCACAGACGAAGAGAAAGATGAAATGCAGAACTCACACAGGGAACGAAAGGAAGACGAAAAATAAAAAACCCTCACATATGCACGGAGAAGATTGGGGAGCTTGTCTCATTCTACACAAAAACATAGAATAAAGCTGGAATCAACAGACGGCTGCCATGTCATGCGGATGGCACCTTTTTCCAGGACTTCTTATCTATATTTCATGCGCACTCTGTATGGTTTCACGCGTCGAGGATCAGCTTCTTCCTTTTTGCCCTTCTTGCTGTAACATCTTCATGACATTGGTGTCACATATCAGTCCCTCTCCAAACGGTGCTATAAATAGATTCCATCCAACACATTCCCTATCATAGGGGATGTCACACTACCACCATGTCAGCAGCAGCCACAAGTCATTCAGTGACTTCAGGAGTCAACCTATCAGTGTGCTGCATGTAGTGCACTCTTCAGAATATCTACACTAAACCTGTAAATCCAGACCATAATACAAGGATTAAATCAGTACAAAGATTTCAAAATCTTCACAATTATATTAATAAGGGTATAAGAGAAATGTTATCATTACAGAAAACTGACTAAATATTGACAGACAATTAAAATTCAATTAAATTTTGTTTATATAGTGCTTTTCACAATTTGCATTGTTCCAAAGCAGCTTTACATGGGAAAAAAACAAAAACACACAAAAAAAGGTCAAACACAGAACATGAATAGTTTAACTTGTTATAAAAAAGACCTAGTAAATAATATCTAATGTCAGCAGTCTCCCTGTGGTTTATTTTGCATAATTTGCATTAAGTGAATGCTTGGCTGAAAAGATGCGTCTTTAATCTAGATTTATATTGGACGAGTGTGTCTGATCCTCGAATAATATCAGGAAGGCTATTCAAGAGTTTAGGTGCTACGTATGAGAAAGCTCGACCCCCTTTGGTGGATTTAGTTATTCTAGGTGTTATCAAAAGTTTTGAGATCTTAGAGAGCGTGATGGCTTGTAGTGTGATAGAAGCTCTGTTAGGTAGGTAGGGGCTAGACCCTTTAAGGCTTTATAAGTGATTAAAAGAACTTTAAAGTCAATACGATACTTAATGGGTAGTGAAGGGTTGATAACATTGGGGTTATGTGATCGTATTTTCTGGACCTGGTTAGAACTCTGGCAGCTGCATTCTAAACTAACTGTAGTTTGTTTATTGATGATGCAGGACAACTTCGTAGCGCATTACAGTAGTCAAGTCTTGAGGTCATAAATGCATGAATAAACTTCTCCGCGTTAGCAACACATAGAATATTTTGTAACATGGCAACATTTCTTTGGTGGAAAAAGGCTGTTTTTGTGACATTTGAGATGTGATTTCGAAATGACAGGTTGCTGTCTAATATAACGCCTAGATATTTTACTGTACTTGTTGGAGTAACAGTACATCCTTCAACTTGCAGTTTATAATCAGAAATATTCGGTTTGCGTGTCTTTGGTCCGATAAGTAATATTTCTGTTTTATTAGAATTTAAAAGAAGGAAATTACAGGTCATCCAATGTTTTATATCTTCATATTAATTTAAAGGGCTTGCGCAATTATATTGTGAAACTGCAGTGCGCGAGCAAAGAATAATCATAATATTTATTTGTTGTGTGAATGGGCCTTAAAGGTGCTTTGTTAAATTGTTTGGGAGGATCCATTGACAGAAATGCAATATAATCTACATAAATATATCTTTAGAGATGTATGAAGACCTTACATCTTTTTTTTCCTTAGAATGACCTTGAATGAAATTAGTCATGTTGTTTAAAGTAGACCTAAACGGACAAACTGCTCTACAGAGTATGTTCCGTAAAAACTTGATCTCCTTCGGCAAAGCAGCGAATACATTACGACATCTTAGTTCTGTGTCAGCCTCCGTAGTGGTTCGAAAGGGGGGGTGGAATGAGCCTTTGGTTGCAATTCGCAACCTCACTACTAAATGCAGCTATATTTCATACAATGGACATTTAAGACACGATTTTATGTTAATATTAAGTAAAATTTCATAGACATAAGGAAGTGTTTTCAAAAGCACATACAAATAGAATCCAATTAACTGATCTGTACAATGAAAGACCCTAACAATGTGTTTCAAAATCATCTGGGAACACATAACAAAACACGATACAAATCTGAAAAATAAAGGTGCTTCAAGAGGTTCTTTAGATCAGTGCTAAACAAGAACCATTGTTGGTTCCCCAAAGAGCCATTCAGTCAAAGTTTCAAAGTTACTTTTAATTGTCTGAAGAATCATTCCAGCTACAACATGATGTAAAACAAACATATAAAGGTTCTTTGCGGAACCATACAGTAGGCAACTGCCAAAAATGATTCTCAAATGTCATTGTGTCAACAAAATATCTCCATATAAAAAATATTAAAACTGTTTTCAAATACATACTTAGCCTTTCAACACATGGCCAGCAATCTGAAAGAAAATGTTTGTAAACAAGCCACTGATGTTTGTGCGAAATTCAGCGGGGAGCTTAGATCACTGCTTGAACCCTAGAATCTGATTTTAACTTCAAACATACAACTTGATATTGACAACCAAAACACTAAAATGAAGCACAAATCTCCAAAGCTAGTAAGAGTGAGCTCATATCTACTCCAATAAGGAAAGATGCTGGTTTCCATGGGTAAGCTTCATTAGACAGACCCACAGCACTGGTTTAAGTACTATAAAGATTCAGAAAACGTATCTGGTTTCCCCTCTTGTCCTCCCACACTTCAAAGCACCCGAGATGGAATCTCCACGGTATTAAAACCACACTCAAAATAAGAGCCATCTTCACTCCACCCTAATGCTTCACAGGGAAACAGATTTTGTTTCTTTCACTTCCCACGAGACATCTTTGTAGTTCTAATCCCTTCTAGTGCACAGCTTCATTTTACAGCTCAAGTAGATATTTGGTAAGGGGTTCTAACACATGTTAAGGGATAGTCAGATGATTGGCAAACATATTCCGATACACTGAACTAAGGATTAAGGTCTCTGTTTGTCAATAAAAATAAAAATAACTTTCTGGTTTAAGAAACTTCACAGTCCAAACCAAATATTTTAGACATGCTGGGGCTATAAAACGGCTAGTTTTAAACTACCCTCTGTTTGAAATAATTAGTACCTACTGACAAGTCCACCCAACAGGCTTTGACAAAGCCGCACAACCGCATGCGTATCAGTTGTTTATGGTAGGATGCTGCAGAACGTCCATTTTATTCTTGTAGTGAGTGAAGCCCCCAGCAGCTTTTCTCCTTTGTTCTTGATCTTCAAGTATCCCCTCTACCCACCCCCTATCTCACGTCTTCCAATCCCTGCACCAAAGCATGTTCTGCCAAGTGCATCAGCTGCCAACACCTAAAGGTAAGATGTTTAGTGGTGTTTGCGTTGCCAAACAAGCCACCCAGTGGCAGTTGTTGAGAAAGACTGGATAGATTTTGACAGTAAGGCAGAAGGCGTCTCTGCAAGGAACCAGACAACTAGAGCAGATTCCCACCAAGAACAGTTTGGTGCATTTTGGATCAAAAATTAATTAATGACAGACATCTCAAGACTCTATATTCAGAAATGAGCAACTCTGGAAAGCAATGATGTAGAAAAGTACACCATTGATCTCGCCGTCAAGAGATCCATGCATTATACCAAGGGCCTTGACTTCCCATCAATTGTGTTGCAATAAGAAAACATGATTTGATACGGCCATGATTGATTTGCACTCGGGTGACTAACAGTCATTCAAGTAATTACATGATCACTTTATAACATCCTCACATGGTGACTGGTAATTTGGCACCTAAATTCACCAATCAGATACAAGTGATCTAACTTTGTTAGGACTGAAAATCTAGCCCGAAATATCATCTTCCAGACACTAAAATTTATATTGATCCTTTTTGACTGACTCTCAAGCTCTTTTAGCCTGTCTCTTCCCGAGTTCACTATTTGATCTATGAGGAGCTTGCCATGCTTAACAGCTGATATTGATCCACGCACGCTCTCTTCAACTAGCATGCCTAGAAAAGTTCCTTGTCGCCTTGTAATTTCACAATTCTGGCAATGTTCCCGCAAGATCATCCTCTGGTTAGGCACCGCCTGTAAAGGTTGCATCTGTAGCCCTTCAATTTCCTGGCTATGAAAAGATTGCAAGGTGCACAGTAGAGTAACACTACCGTGTCTTCCAGAAAGGAACTTGTTTCTGTTCGAGTGATATAAGCTTCTGAAAACCCTTTGTTTTGTGGGTGGCTGTTAAGAAATTGCACCTCAGTTTCTGGACAGCATGAGAGAGAAAACAATGCTTTTAAGCGACTCACCTTCCATTCTTGGCCTTTTGAAGATAATACAGGCATGCGACAGGCGAAGAGTGGACAGCAGAATGGAGCCTTTGTTTTCCCATCATCTTCTGCAGAGAGCCAACCTGGTGTGTTCTCCTCCCCTGAAAAAGATGAGGTTGTTCGTTTATTAAAGATAACTTAATTATTTATTCATTTACCCTAACAGGATATGCAAAAATATAGTGTTAGAAATCCACGCATTACCATTCTTGTGTTCTGCATTTTTCTAATATTCTAAATTCTACTACAAATTACACGATCAGTATAAGAATATGAGTGAAAAGTTTAACTGAAAGATGTTCATGGATTTCTGATTTTTGACGTATTTAATATGCCCCCTTTGCTGTCATGACAGCATGTTGGCACCAACCAGATGATCCATGCTAAAAGAGAACACTTTCTGTTTCAATGAAAGCAAGAAGATCTCACCTTTTGTACAAGAGAGTTAACATGGTCAGTGTAATATAGTAAACCCTTCTGTTAACTGCAAATTTTAGCAATGATTTAATAGGTTATGTTGACCCAACAAATGATACAAAATATAATAAATTCCATAAATTGAAATTGTTATTTGCTGGTATAACTGACACTTAATCTGCCTCATATTTTATATAAATAAATAGTTCATCTAAAAAGGTTGTCTTTTGTCCTAAATTGAAAAATAGGAAATAGATGCTTCAAAACAAATCAAAACAACAAGAACAAGAAACAGTTCTTGTTCTAGTTATATTATTAGACACCAGCCAAGCATAATCCGGAAGTTAACCTGGGGTCAGGTGCATGCGCGTCTATGTTATCAAATATATTTATTTTCCTGTGTTTGATGGCAAACCTAACAGAAGGGATTAAATAGTATCTTAAAAACAATCTGACATCGTGTCTACAGTGGGTCCGTTGCGATGCACATCCAGTGTGGAATTAATTTTAAATTATAATGGGTAATGCATTCTATTGTCTCTTGTTGCGGCGCGCCGTGCCCGGTAAAGACATTGTGTTAAACATTGCAGAACCAAAAAAAAAAACTGATGTGGATTAGAATCAAGTTTTAACACAATGTAGATTTTGGGACTGTGTGTGTGGGTGTATGTGTTTAAACACATTCTAACTTTACAGACTGAAGTATGACAGTTGTTAAGATGTTTAAAAATGCACATATCTACAGTCATCTACTCTAATGAGCCTTCATAAGATCCCATGTTGCAGCAGGTGTCCCTCTCAGCATGTGATACTGGAACCCCTGGATTTCAATTAATGATATGTAAATTCTGGAGGCCGGGACCACCTACTGGAGATCTCTGACAGCCCCTTGACAGGTGTTTACAATTGTCAAGCAGACTACATGTCATCCATCAAACCCTCTCTGTTAAAGCAAAATCGTAAATACATCTACAGTACCATATACAGTGCAGATATTGTTAAAAATATAAAGCTTTATATGAACTTAAATTAAGCCTATAAAAAAAGGCAACAAACACCTGCAGTCAGATGGTAAATTTGATTTCGGAGTGTTAAAAAGGACATGGCACAGTTTGACAGGAGATATTCGTTAGCTGTATCAACATGCAAATCAAAGCGGGAACTTAAGGGCCAGTTAGCCTGAGTTTAGTCTCAACAGTTTCAGGTCGATTTATTTTAGCCCTCAACAAAGTTGTACACACGGATGCAGTACCACTGCAGCAAAGCAACATCTCTGTATGTCAGTGCGTATTTTAGTATACACATTTTTAACACCTTTGTTTTGATTTATTTGCTCCTTCTGTAAAATAAATGCGATCAATACTCTATTCGATCAAACCTTTACTTCAGCAAAAGGTCAAGATTCTAAAACCTCTGCAAACGTCTGTACAGTTAGATAAACCCTCCCACTAATGCAAACACCTCACGATAATCCCCTTGTTAAATTCTAGAAATGATAATTTATGATCAAACTGCTTTGTTTAATGTTGATATTAGTGTTTTAAATTATGGTAAAGCTATGCATTATTGATAAAATTATTGAAAAGATGATTGAGTACACTAAACCTCTCTCTTCTCTCAACAGTGGTCCAGCTTTTGTTGAAACTAGTAACTTTGTATTAGCACCTATTGTACTATTGCTCTTTTATGACATTTCGCTTATTCCTCCCTGAACTCTTTGTAAGTCGCTTTGGATAAAAGCATCTGCTTAATGACTAAATGTAAATTAATTATATTTAAGGGGGGTGGTTCATTAACACTTAAATTCATAATAAGAAATATGATTTCTCCTTAAAAATCATTGGTGTCGTGTATGTGATTTGTACAAACAAGTATTCTAGGTTTTTTGTATTCTGTTGTGGGCTTTCTGTCAACAATTTAAAAAAGCAACCACATACTGACAGGCTGGTTAAACACATATTTTCATTTATTATTATCATGTTAGGCTTAACAACCATTCCATTATTCTAAAGCATATTGTATTTGGCTTTAACAAAGCCTGTCACAAAGGATTGTAGATGCTGACAGTACCCAGACATACCCAAGTCTGGCCTTAAAAAACAACATATTCTCATTGTTCAGTTTTTATTCCTGCATCAGTGAACTGTACAAAGACACGATATTCCAGCGGACACACATTGTGTGTTGTTGAAGATCATAGTCTCAAAGTAAAATCCCGTAAAGGACCATTCCCAAAAAGAACTTTATAGTTAAAGATTTAAAAATCACTATAAATGAAAGACAATAGCTATGACAATTATGGCAATAATAACAATAGCAAAAATTATTATTTATAATTTGCGAAGCGGTCCAACACTCCCATCATCAATACAAGATCGTGGCGAAAAACGTATGCTGGATGGGAATACGTGTTGTGACATTGCAGAAGCTTATCGACATGATGCCTCTTAAAAATAAATATGATATGTTACGAGAATATGAAAATCAAGGCCCCAATGTCTTTCGTTATTCATTCGGCAGCACAGCCTTGACAGATATGCATGAATTTTTTCAACGTGAATGTTTTTATTTTTTTACAGCACGGTGAAGCATTAAAAAAGTGAATTTAACTGACTGCCACCCACCATTTCTGCTTCGCAATTGCAATCAGGACTGAATTCTTCTCATTAAGTCTAACAGTTCTGCCATGATCTCATCTTAAAGTTGCCCTTTGGAAGCATAAAAACGCAGCTCACTTCTAAAACACTGAAACTGGATTCTAGTTGTCAGTCAGCTCTATGTCTGGGTTACTGGCTCACAGGTTATCGGCCTCACGCCGTGACCCTTGAACCGGCAATTAAATTAGCTTCTAGCTAACCATGAAATGGCTCTTATCTGATTTGTATGTCAGAAAAGGTCAATATCCCTTCGGCGTACGCTTTCAGACGTGCAAACACACAAGTTAGTCTAGAGATACACTGTCAAACTTTTTGGAGAAGAACAGCTAGCTTTCTCTTGTTTACAAGGATGTGCACTAGCATTGACATTCAGCCCTTTGAATCATATTAATAATGTGCAATGATGGAAGCTTCCCTCTAAATAAACACTGCAGTGGAAAGTGCCATGAGGCATTAGAGTTGTGGAAGCATCCTTTTTTTATGCCCCAGTGTAGTGAGATCTCCTGCTACTGGCTCGAGCGTAATGCATTCTGTCCGCGAAGCTTACACAGCGTTCCCAACATGCCACAACTCAGCCGTCTCCTCACACCCTCATTAACAATGCAGCAACCTTCATTCTATTTATGTAGTGGCATAAAACTCAAGCCGCTTAGCAACGGATAAGCAAATTTGTGTATGTGCCTAGTCAGGAAGGCTGGTTCAACTTCACTTGTTGATAGCCACAGAAAGAGAGAGAGAGAGAGAGAGGGAGAGAGGGAGAGAGGTGAGAGAATGATGGACAGAAGAAGCAGATGGCCTGAGGGTAACAGGTATCTCTACTAAACAGACACTGGATGAGAAACTGGGATAAAACATAACTATAATGTATTCAGAATAACATGAATATGTTTCAGATGATGTATACTGAAAAAAAAAATTCACAAATACTGTCAGATAAAATAAATGCATGGTAAGAATTGGGGCTGTTCTTTTCTACACAATTTACCGTTGTAGAGCTTAGTAAAGGAAATACTTCATCATATGTTGTTGGCCAGCTTAAAGTCTATAAGGCTCGACTCATACAAATGTGTGGTGAAAAATATTTTTTTAGACAATTAATATTAACATTGGCTTAAATGTATATTTTGCAATAGAACACACATGTTAAAATATACTTCCTCCACTTGTAACCTAACATCTAAAACTTGGATGTCCAATTTTGCTGTTGTTAGGAAATGAAGATTTTTTTTTATAATTCATTAAATCCTCATGTACTTTTAATACTTTTTATTGATTAGATATTTGCAAAACCCAGCTAAAAACATAAAGGGTGACTAATAAGAATGAAATATGGAGATACATCACCCATTCATATTTTTTTCGGCCAGGTAGTAGATCAGTTATGTTTTACAATTAGACAATTTACAATTACTTTACCAAGAGTACACAATGCCCACATCAAGTTTCCCATTTCCAGTTTCCACTGCGTACAAAACGGGGCAAAAACTCTAACCGCATCTAAATCAGCTCGAAATACCGCACGCCCAATGTTGGCACTAAATGTAGCACCAAAACTATCAGCAGCCTCGTACCGATTTTTCTACAAACGTCTAAATTGCTTTTTAATACCCTCCGAATGCATCATTGGAAACATTCATCAAACATGCTGGTGGACTGCAACACGAGGAGGATATGAATAGCTGAACCGGCCTTGGAGAGACCCTTGCCGTGACTTACGTTTATGAACCAAAGTAAACAAACACTGTGTTTAATTAACCCCTATTTTATCCAAAACAATAAAATGAACTCTTTTTGTAACTTGTTTGAATAACGGCCGAGAGGATTCAGAGAGGTTTTCCAATCTTTCCGGAGGGCTTAGCAAATTTGCAGGAACATCGCATAATAGGGATTTGCTTTTAATTATGCTTTGGCATTCTAGCTAACAGCGGTGTACATTAAATCTCCTGTGCTGATTAATTACAAAGGAAACCAATCTATTAGCATTGTGACAAACAACAGCAAAGATATAGCCAATCAAAGAGCAAGTTCACAGGATGTTGCATGGCTGCAACATTGCTCATCAAGTTCAATTTTCAGCAATTATACAGTTGTACTAATAACAGAATAACAGAATTTTTTATTTAGTCAGATACAGTATGTTTCCTTTAGAGTATAATAGAGAAAAGCAGTACTACAAAACTTTCGCTCACAGGTTCCCCCATGTGGTTGATGAGCGAAATTGTCTGTTACAAGTGTTGTAAATAATTAGGCTGTATAACCTTCCCAGTAGGCTGCGCAATACACGTGGATTTGTAGAATTTTTATGCAATTTAGTCCTTTGGTGTGCATTAGAATAAACATAAAAGGCACAGATCACAAGAAAATACAAATTGAACAATATCATTCATTCAAGCACTCTCTTTAAGTTGCATTTCCCATGATGCATCAGTTTGAAGTAAAGCCGCAATGTTCGGTTATTAACTCTCCGGATGACTTAAACAAACTGGTTTAAGGCTTGGTTAGGGCCTGAAGAACTTCCTGTTTCATTACACAAACATTCTAACAAAATACAATCAACAGAATATGTGTGACCGACTTAAAGGTGCAATGTGATGTCTATTGACAGAAATGCTACATAATGTACATAACTATGTCTTCACATGTGTCGAGTACTTAATTTAGATTAGTTCAACAATTTTTGTAAACATTTTGACACATGATTTTTTCATGTCCAGTCATTTAACTTCATCCATTAAAGTTTGGTCTACATGACTGATTTGTGTTGTTTTAACACAGAATTTTTCAAATTGGCAGATTTCCCAGCATGCTTTGCGAAAAATGGCATTTGGAGATTATTTTCTTAATTAAGTGTCGGAGCCGGTGGTTCAGTTGCTTTGACATATGCAAAGCATAGTTCTGAGGTTAAGGCCAAAAACCCCTCACAGAAGCATTCGGAAATCTCTTTCATTATTTAGCCATGCCTGGCAGTATGCGACAGTGATCATTGATCTGTCGCGACTAGAAATGAAGTGTCACTTTGGTAGAGTGGCAAGACGCATGTTACTAAAATACAGATGCTCCCCCTTTCCTACCACACGAATGTCAACACAACAGTTTCAACGCCCCATTTATTAGTTCAATTCAACAACAGGCTTTTAAACGTTAGTCCACATTTCTTACATTTATGCATTTGGCAGACGCTTTTATCCAAAGCGACTTGCATTTCATTATCGCATTTCTTAAAATATCTTGTCCCAAATACAGGTTCTGAATGACATGAGTAAAAAATAATGATAGAATTCTTATTTTTTATTCATTTAAATAATCAGGATTATTGTACCAACCAAGGAACCCATTTCGTAACCTTTATTTTGTATCCAAAATAATACTTTTACTACAAACATTTTTTTCCAATGCTTAATATAAGAGAGAAGAGGGTCTAGAAGAGCCTGTTTGTTTTTTGCCTCAGTTTGCTCATCTGTACAGTAAAGCTGAATACAATCTGACAGCAATGGAAAAAACTATGTTACATTCTGTCATGGCACTATTTGATAAAGTAGCTTTTTAAAATAGCATTTTCAGCACCAGAACAACAGTTCAGATGTTTCCAACGCATTGTCGCTCCACAACACTGCGAAAGTCTATGATGAGCATCTCCTTCACATTTCTTTTGGGAGCTCTTGAAGTCTGCATGTCAAACCAAACATGACTCAAGAAACATCAGTTAACACTATCTGGACTGAACCTATTAATTAAGACCGCATCTCTGAACCGGTAACAAGGGAACATTCTGGGGGAGAAAAAACAAGCCCATACTCAGTATCACGGGGAGTCGCAGTGGCAATCTCTGAACCACATCTTCATAATTAATGGAACCCTCAGGACACATCTCACGCGCAGCCATGTTGACGCTTTCTATCTCCCACCCCCATGACTTCCCAGCGTGCCACCACAATATCACAAACAATGTTTTCTGACAGCCTGTTTTATGCAGATACAAGCATATGTTACTCTTCGCAAAGCTACGTTAATGGCCCTCATCAGAGACAAAACAGCTTCTGCGCATATTATATCAGCCAAAAGTTGCACCCCAAAGCAGGGCTATATCGCAGACAGGTGGGACAATGAATGCCGAAAGACTCCGCTCAGCTTGTTAATAAAATCAATATGCGTGAAAAAGCACCCAAGGGATAGGGAAATGGAGGTCTAACGCATTTGGCACAAGAAAGTGACTCGGGCTGAACTGACAGTATTTGCCACCACTGATCGGAGCAGTCAATTATTGTGGTGGATTTAGGTCATCTTTATAAAATACTATTTTACTTAGAGATGGAAAATCCCTCATTTTCACACCCTCATGCCACATTCCAGATGTCCAATAGTTAGCAAAAGTTAAAGAACAAATATGTTAAGCCTATTTTGCAATCAATACATTGTGTACCTATGTAAATAAACAAATCAGTGTGCTAAATTCCAATATACAATGATAACATCAGATCTCATTCATTTGGTCAAACGTGACGAGACATGCGAGAACCGAGATTCGAAAGTTATAAATGTTCCGCAATATTTGAATTTAGCACGCTCATCTATTTGTTTACATAGACACATCGTCATTGCCGCAGGGTGATTCTGCCCACATCAGGCCTACATGTCCTCTGAGGAGGTAAGAGAGCACGGCAACAACAGGACACCCGTGAAATTGCACCAGAATCTCCGTTATTATAATTTAATATAGCCGAATGAGAAGGCAACTGTGTGGGTGTAATATTATTAAGGTGTAACTGACATCTTCACCAGGTTGAAGAAAAACCAATCCTGTTGTCCATGAAAAGACTTTGCAGCGGAATGTTTCGACATGATTTGGAAACACCGATCATTTCCGCGAGCTCCAAATAGTAAGTGATGTTAAGACTCCGTATTGAAGTGTGATTCTAACTTCTATAGCGAGTTGCGAATCAAAGCTCATTGTGGTCAACAAGCATGCAAGATATGTTTAGAAACAAAAGTCTGACAGCTAAGCAAGGCGCAGCCAAGCAAGAAAACGGGAAAACACAGAGACAGACAAATAGCCTCTTGCAAAAAACACTCAGAAGACGAAAATACGAGCGACCAGGAGTGGTTTTCCAGGAGAAAGGCACTTTGGAGTGTTTGTCTTTCTCTCCAAATCGCTAGCTATACCTGCGTTTTGGGGATATCAGATTGTAGTCTGCCAACATCCACTTAGTGTCAGCTGAGATTGCAATTTGCCTATTGTTACAAAACCATTTTTAACGCCCTGGATTACAAATAGCCACAGGCAGCATATACGAGACAATTACTGTTGTTCTGAAAACAAGATTATTCACCAAAATATCCTAAAAAAAGGTTATAAGAAAACAGATAGGGATCTAAACAAAGATGGAAAAAACAGGTCAAAATACTTTTACTGCTCCCTCAGCTCTCTTTGTCCATCACACAGTAAGCTGTGAAAACTTTGATCATTCACCCTTATGTTGTAAAGCGACTTGTTTTGTCTTTGTTAAACTTTGTCAAAGAACAGTTTGTAATCGTGCCGTGTCGAACCAGGCACGTGGAAACATAACTGTTACAATGTCATGCCTCTGATGTATTTTGTGCAATATTACTCTTCACTAGTAAGTTAACACAGTTTACATAGTTCATGTAGAGCTGTTCAACAATTAATCACAATTAATCGTATTCAAAATAAAAGTTAGTGTTTCCATACTATATGTCTGTGCACTGTGCATATTTATTTGATATTTATTAACACATACACGTGCACATACATGTACAGTATATATTTAGGAAACATTTGCACGGATATATTTATTTGTAAATTTAATTCGCAAAAAATTGAGTTCCAGCTGCTTATCCGGCTTAAATATTTGTATTTAATTAAAATACTTTTGAAAACGAGCTGAAATGTTCCTTGGCTAGACTTGCCTCTCCACAATATTTTGAATTAAGACTGCGATACCAAGTCCAACCGCTACATAGCAATGTCCCAAATGGTTTCTTCAAATGCGAAGAAAGTTAGACGACCCATTTAAATTTGATTATTTAATAAAATTAACATACAACAAAATTCAACAAACTGTTTTTCAATATAATTATTATACAATTAAATAATATTATTATTTAATATTGATGTATATTAAATAAAATATAAATAGTCATTTTATCCACTAGCTTAACACAGACCGGAAGTTAACTTAGGGCCAGGCATGTGCATCTTATGAAACCGTCTATATGTAACAGACTATTATTCTGGATGTGATTAATCATGATTATTCGTTAAACAGCCCCATGAACTTTCCTAAACTGAAGATAATAAAAAACATCAAGGCTTACCTTGGCAGATTATGTCCCTAAAATGTCCTAAAATTGAATTATAAACAAAAAGGACTTTTAAAAATGTACTCCTCTGAAAGTCACCATGGAATTTGCAATCCGCCACAACAACGTGCTCTGAAAGCAAGTTGAGAATAAGCGAATTCATCAATGACACACTTTTTCGTCAATGACAATGGCTTCTGAGAACAATCTGGACAGGAAGTTGTACTACTACACCACTATTGACAAACCTGGATCTCTTGTGAAATCCTATTTTACGGGAGAGACAACAATCTACCAGTACTCTGCTGTCAACACTATTTCTATTCATAAATGAGATTTTGTACAGCAAACCAGAGGCAGAAAGGCAATTTCTATTAGAATGCCATGGGAGGAGTAGGTGCAAAGATATTGGGGATGAATCATATCTCTGACCCTGAGGTTAAATCCTATTAAAACTGGTTTATGTATTGATAAAACTGAAATAAAACATACTTGCACTCAGATTTATCGCTGATGTGAAAAACACACAAAACCAGTTTTGTTACAATGTTGTAAATGCAAAGACGAGATAACCAAGCTATTGTACCGTATATTTTGCAGAACGTATAGCAGTTACTCTTTGAGATTTATGAATTCTAACCACATCATCTGTGTGCAATGTGCAAAAGCGATATAAACTTGTTTTAATAGAAATTTTGCTTGAAATAAGCACAAAAAAATAAAGAACATCGACATCGCAAACTTAAATAAACGGCACCATATCCAGGATATTTTTTTATTTGTTATCCCATAATGTATCCATATAAAAGCTGCAAAATTATGAGAATTGGGTAGACCTTCAGCCCCAAAAGTTGATCAAGACTCACTCAGCGCTATCTTGGCTAGATGTAGCCGGTTAACCCAGGAGATCTTGCTGAGGGGGCTTGGAGTGTTGAAGACCACCGTAAAGCTCACAGGACGGCCAGACCTATGAAAAAAACATTCAAGAGATAGTGAGACAGAGGTACATTCATCTAACCAACCATGGTTGTCATAAGACAATCCGCTCACATTTCCGGTGCTGATGCACAAACAGGGCACAAGATGGTGGTCCCTAATTATCAGTATTAATAATACAACTTTTACTGCAGTGCACCAAGAAGCCCTGGGAAGAGCATCTGTCACTCCCCTCTTACAGAGCTCCTTCTCAAGCTGAGCCTGGATTCATGAGAATCTCATTGCTTCGTGTATTTTATTTAGCTATGAAGATTCCTGTAACCACACACAACAATAACTCATTTATTCTGTAATCTTATCAAGGAGACAGTAAAAGAGAGGAGGTCAAGGAGAATGAATTAGGATAGCATTTGTGGATGTGGTGGAGGTGAGGAGCTGGCCATGAGGCCAGGAGCTGAGCAGAGCTTGCGGGCCGATCTGCATTCAGAGCCAAGGTGTTTAGCCAGCTTAATAGACCAGAACTTCTCAGCTATGCCTTATACAAGAGGGGATTGAGCGAGCATGGCTGAGCACCGTGTGGTTCTGGATGGGAGAAGGGATTTTAATACGAGTTATTAAAGGACACCGGCCACAAGAAACTCACTTGAATTTCACTTTGAAAAGTGACACTTTTAAATTTACAATGCGAAACTATTTCATTGGATGATTATAGAGGTCAATAGATAGGATTTCCAACATCATAAAAGGAGAAATCTTTAACAAATCTAGTTTAAAACCAAATGTAGCAAGAAGTGTAATCTTTGCGTTTATAATGGATAAATGCATTTTTATCATAAAAATTACCCCATGACCTGGTGAAAGTCTAAAGGGGTCCTTATTGATTTGTTGTTTCCTGTCACATGACAGCTTCACTACATACATTGTATATGACATTGTGCAAAACGATCGTGATTAATTTATTTTAAAATAAATTTGTTTTTGTATAATATGTGTGTGAGGCGTGTCTATTTATACAGTATATCAATTAACAAACAAACATGTACTGTATATAATCAAGACATTTTTGTAATACTGTATATTTTTACATATATGACATTATACACACAATAATATTTTTATATATAAACACAATAAAACATGATAACATAAAAAAACGTGATTTTTGAAAAATAAAAACAACAGAATTCTCTTTTTGAAAATAATAAAAACTCTCCATATATTTACATAAATATTTGTATGTCTATAATACACTGTATACACACCGCAAACATAAACATTTATTTAGGAATCAATGGATCTGACAGCACTTATATGAATGAATAAACAAAGACCTGAACAACTTTCCTTTACATTCTCCAAAAATTCTTCACTTAAAAAATCTTCACTTACAAGAAAACAGACCAGCAAGTCATTATAATAGACGTCTATCTTCCCGAACAGCTTCCAGGCCTTCACCGTGTCACGCGCAACACTTGTAATAATATTCTGACTTTATTTCTTACACTAAAGAGGGTCTCTCGGCACAGGCTCAGGGACACGGAAGGCAATTCACATTCAAACATCATTAGAAGGTAATTGACTGGAGAATACAACGACGTCTGACTTGGCTACTGTCATACAGGCAGCCTCCACATGCTCTGCATTAATTCCCAGCCCAGGGGAGAGAGATGCGGAGTGAGAAAGTGTGAAGTGCAAAGAGACACAGAGACGGAAGGATGAACTGAAACCATCGAATACACAGAGATAAAGAAAGCGAATTCCAAGTGAAATTTCAGGTGATGTCTGGCTCCTTCCCGGAATGGAAAGCGCAACCAACAACTCGTACGTTTCTCTCTCTCAGCCCAAAGGCTTCACACACACAAAGATTTAAAAAGTAAAAAGCTGCAAAATAAGGGGATGGCAGGTTGTTGGAGGCAGAGTAAGTACACTCCATGCTTAATTTGATTCATGGGATAAAGCCGGGCACCCACGAAACACGATAAACAGAGCGGCCCTGGGTTCCACCCGCTGGCTGATTGAAAAGCTGGGGTGTGCAAGCCGGTGTGTGCATGTGCAGGCTGAATGAAGAAACAGTATAGGTGGTGAACTCCCAGGCAGAGAGGGCAGAATAGAGAGCAAGAAACGGGCTGATTTATGGCTGCAGGTCAGTGCTGTGGCATGTGTGTGACACTAATGCAGAATGACAGGACAGATGGCCTAGTGGATGTAGCATAAAATACTCCACGGTTCTCCGTGCTGATTGGAGGAGACTCTAAATCAAGGTCTCCAGGAAGTAGATTCGGAGCATTTATACTTATAATGGGGGGCATTAGACCGAGATCGATTCACCTGTCCTGGAAATCTATTTTTATTAATTATTTTATTCAAATGTATACGGATTTAAAACAACTTAAGGGTGAGTAAATGATTGCTAGATTTGTATTTCTGGGTAAATTGCACCTTTAACTACATTACAAAAAAACTTGTATTTTTGTTCTTCCAAAACCTCGGATGTCCAAATTCTCTGTTTTATTAAGCTTTATTTAAAATACAGAAAAAACACAGAGTCAAAAAATAGAAGTATTTATTAAGAGCCAAAATGCTGATGGTGACCATCAGCATGTAATACAATGTGACGAAAAACACCATGACTACTGGCTCACAAAAATGTTCAGTAGTTGGTAGCATCAGTACTCTTAGAAGTTGACAACTCCGCAACACTGTACGTGACAAAAACAAATGTTTAAATGGGGTGTATCTAAAAAAACATGTCGTAAACCGATAGAGAAACAACATTCTACTGTTGAAACCGGTCTATTTCACCATCTGTGTGTGTACAATATAAATTTTTCATTCTCAATCAGACTGTCATGTTTTTGTCAATGTATACCAGACACAAAGGCGCACGCAGGCATTTGTAGCATCTGAATGGGTGATGTTAATTATCCAGCTTCCTGAATCTACGCATTTTGATATTCCGCGTATGTCACTGTCCCATTTGCTGCATGCTGAGAGGTGTTGTCTGATGCTAGAAAAGGCTTCTAGACTAACAGCAGGTGAAAAACGGAAAATAGGGGAGGCATGCTGAGGACTGTCTCTCTTTCTCTGCCTCCACAGGCGTGTGTTTGTTAAAGAGAAGTGTGGATAGAGAGAAAAAGAGGATATGCGAGTCTGTAACTAAAAAAGAAAGTGGGAGAAATATGGCATCAAACTAACTTCTGTTTGTTCAAAAGCTTTATCTTCTTTTTCCTGAACCTTTTTACGGGATGCATAGAAGAAAATAAATCTGGAAATGATGGGGAGTAAGGGGGGGAAATAAAAGGAAAAAGGGAAGATTATGAGAGATTTAAGGGTTTGTGTAACTACTATAACAAGAGAAACTGGGAGAAATGTATTCTAGACTGCAAAAAATTACTTTCTTACTTGTTTTCCAGTAAAATTGTCTACACATTCTAGAATCAAGATTCATTTTCTTGATGAGCAAAATGACCAAATAAGTCTTGTTTTTAGTAAAAATATGAAATTTCAGTACATTTGTGCTAAAAAAAGCAAAACAAATTTTTGTCACTCAATTCAAGAAAAGTTATCTTTCTCTAATTCTCTCTTGTTTTAAGCAAAGAGTTTTTACTAAAAACAAGACTTAATTTCTTAGGTCAGTTTGCTCATCAAGAAAATGCTTCTTGATTCAAGAAGATTTTTCTGGAAAACAAGAAGTAAGAAAGTAATTTTTTGCAGTGTATGCCTAATTTTTTCTTGACCAACAGGTTTTGCCTTGGGAAGAACTGGGACACAAAATCTGTAAATGATAGGGAGAGAGGAGGAAACAACATTTTGAAAATGATGAGTAAAAGGGAAAAAAAGATTAGGAAATAATGCAGAGAAAGAGGGGGAAACAATCTGGAAATAGAAAGGAGGAAAAACATCAGGGATCAATCAGGACAAAACAAGAAAATGAGAACAAATAATGGAAATAACGCGGTGGAATAGGAAAAGAAAAAAACTGCTTCAACACCATGTATCTGACAGATATTCTATTCCATTCTATTCTTGCAGCTATGACTGTGGAAACTACTTTGATTCTCATCTCTACACGTTCTTACTGACCCTAAAGTCCACATGACACTTTCGTGCCCTCTTGCAGGGCTGCTTCATTTAGTTGCCCAGTCTTGGATCTGACTTATACCATCCCACCCTCATGATACCCAAGCCCCCCACCAGATGTCCTCTCAACACATTCGACCACAATCTGGCATCATTGATGACCTAAACACTGCAAGACATCATTGCAGGCTTAAGGGGCCTTTGGAAAATTACGGGTGCATGACGTGTGTTTACGAGACAGGGCAGGGGTTCTGAGCGAGCAGATTGTTCCTGCGGGTTCGGCAGAACGTGAGCCAGCTGAGCAGGTCTGAAGAGCAGGGATTGACAGATATTGGGAGGACTGCACCACTTCGGACCGGCTGGGCTGTCACATTAAGTTGAGAAAGCATCAAGGAGATTAAACGTTCTGCTGAGTCTTTTCCCACGAGCTGAGGAAGAAAAATCACACCCTTGTAGCGCCTCTAAGCTAGCATTATTACAAATTTTACATTTGCCTTAGTTTTAACACAAATGTTAAAGCTATGACAAGGGAGTTTATGTGTAAAGTCTGCCTTAAAGGGATGGTTCAGCAAGATTTGAAAATTCTGTCATTATATAATCACCCTCTTTTCATTTCAAACATGTATAACTTTCTGTCTTCTTCAGAAAACAAGATTGTTGGTTTTGGTACCCATTGGTTTTGTGTCTATACAATAGAGGTGAATGTTGTTCAGTTACCAATAGTCTTCAAAATATCTTCTTTTGTGTTCTGCAGAAGAAAGTCATGTACATGTATGTTTAACACGCCAAGAGGGTGAGTTAATAATGAGTGAATTATTTTTGTGTAAACTATCCCTTCAATAGAACTCCTAAACAATCCCCCAAAATAGCAAAATAAAAATAACTCCTGCTATTTACGCTCTCATGTTGGCCAAAAAGTAATACGGTTTTTAAAGACATGGAGGCAAATATAGTACATGATGAATTTTTTGGGTGTACTATCCCTTTAAAGTTCATCCTCCCTGCTTCTTTTCTCCTATTGCAGCCTCCACTAATCCGTCTTCATTTCCTCTTCCACGGCCGTTTCTGAGTGAAGTTTCCGCTCTCACACTGCATCATTAAGATAAGCACATTCAGGTGCACTGCACTGTGAAAAATGCACCGCCTCCTCCCCGACACATTTACATTCACTGACTCTTAATGTGACATAATAAGAGAACATTAAAGGCCCTGTCTAGGCATCAAAGAGAAATGACACAAGTGCTCCGGATGGGAAACATCAGCTCCAAGTTAAATGAATTGAATAAGCCCAATGCCAAGTTATATTGTGGTACTTCCCAGACTGAAAGGCCATGTAACCGTACCGCCAGCTATTAGGCTTGTAATTTGCTGCTCAGTTTGGTTAAAGGTGACGAGGGGCCGGCTTTAAAGGGGCGTCGCAAATAAAGCTCGGTAATGCGCTTTCATTAGGGGAAATTAGCATGACGCCGGGCTGCTCCATCATCTTAACATTGTTGAAGATGAACATTAACTTGTTTGTCAAAAGCCATTACGTTTTAGTTTCGCTCTTAAAAACCTGTTTAATACAATGTATGTAAGACCGTCTGCAGTGTTGTAACATACACTAGACAAAATCATAATAACTGTAGTGTACGCTGTTTTAAAAACAACAATCTGCGACATCACGTGAACACCCCTGAACAAGCCAAAACACGCTCTCTTGAGTGGCAAAACACCCAGCAAAATGGCAGCTTACAATATCAGGAAACGCAATTGAGCTATCGGTAAGCCCCGCCCCCTTAGCTACTTATGCTAAATCGGACAATCGACCGGAGTTCCTAATGTCTTTCGATGGCAGCTGTCAGTGTAAAAAAAGTTACAAAAAAGTAAAACATTTACAAATGGTACATTTTGGACACACTTTGTCGTTGGGGAGAATTCAAGTGGGACTTATATATGCCCTTGAGTATGGGTGTGCCATATCACACCATCCAAAATAACATTTTTACAAAATAAAGTGTCATATTGTAAATCTTCTTATATCAATGATATAGCGACATGACATAAGACGCATTTACATTCCCTAGCATGTAAATGGTTTGGTTACAAGAGGACAGACCTCCAGCAAAGCACAATATTCTGCAAAATATGTAAGAAAACTGTTACAGGTAACAGTTGGTGATGTGCGGCCCAGAAGTAAACAGATGATGATGATGGTTGGTGTTTTCCCTTTATTTCAAAGTGAAAGTTCAAAGATATATATGAATACCACAGAGTGAATTGTGTTTAGTGTTTTAGTTTATGTCAAATTATGCTCTGTTATTCTGTCTCCTCATGAGGACAAACACCTGTTCAGCTGTAAAAGAAGCATTTAAACTATACTTCAGTGATAAAGAAGCCCATTTTAATGTTTAAGCTTATCCTGCTATTTGAATTAGTTGAAAATACTAATTCTGTCATTATGTTTGCTACAACATGTTAGGCTATCATTTATAGAATGCTGAACCGTTACATAGTTACATTTTAATAACCTTAATATACCTGGAGCGTGCACCTAGCACTAGAAAATACAACAATCGAATTGGCAGACACTTAAAATAAAATGTTGCCTGCCAGCTGCAATCGCCAAGAAAACATTGTTCCATATCTTTTTCCATTCCATCATAAATATCATTACCGCAAATATTCTCAAAATACAGTGATATAATTTTAAAGCTATATCACCCCACTCCTAGCATGGACCAAACGATTTTAAAACAAATATGTTGTATACAAATTTAATTTGGAGTTGAGGGTTTACAGGATTATAGCATCAACTGTTCATGTACCACAGGGTAAGATTACATTAATTTACATTGCAGAAAAATGTACAAGACCACTGCAAATTTTCATTTCAAATCATCTAGAACATTTCTAGATTAATTGTGGCCATTCCAGTCCAGTGTCTGTGTCATGATCAGGGTGGTGAGACACGGACATAGGACCGGGGTGCAGACAGCAGGTAATGGGTTAATATAAAACATTTAATAATAAATAACAAAACGAAAACTCACGAGGGGGTAACATAACAAAACAAGGATGGATACAATAACATGACAAGACAGGACTAAGACGAACTACACTTAAACAAGACTAAAAATAAACTCATTACAAGAACTACAAAACTACACTAGATTAGACTAGACTAACAAGACAAAGGAACTCACCACACAATCACAATGAACCAGCACAAAACAGAAGACATAAGGGCATTAAATAAAGGATCAAATTAAGAGGGGGAACAGGTGTTGGGCATGAGATCAATATCGAGGAGACGAGAGGAGAGGCCGGGAATAGAGACGAGACCGGCCAGAGTGTATGGAAAGCCATAAGGGCCATAAATGCCTCTCCACACAAAACATGAGGTTCTGTCATGATCCTGCCACTAAACCAAGAGAAACATGACATGATGCAGCAGAATCATGACAGAAGCCCCTCCTAAAGAAGGGACGGTAACAGACGGTGACCAAACAAAAACAGGGCAACATGATAAATTCAAAACAGAACACACGGTGGGATCATGATTTCAGTGCTAGCAGGCTAAAGTAAAATAATTGATTGCGCCTTTAAGCAAGGTCTCTATACACATAGTTATGTATATTTTATTTGCATTTCTGTCAATAGATCCTGCAAAAAACTATTCTCTGGACCTTTAAAACACAGTTTTTTAAAGTGTTGTTTTAAAATGTATACATAATCCTACAGGAGTTGGGACAACCTTCCATGCAGTACAGTAGTAAAAAGTATTCCACTTGAGACAGTACTGCCATTCATACATTCATTCACATTCATACACAATTCATACACAAAATGAATCATTAGATCGCATTTCATCTCTTAGGTCATTTGTAGCATGTTTTGCTGCCTAAATTCATAAAGACAGAATAATGTAATCAATCAAAAAAAGAACGTACTCTGTCACTGTGATTAGAAAAAGCTGTCACACATAATACATTTTTGAAACAATCAGCTTTTTATGACTGCCAAAATCAATGAGGTCTGTAAAAATTCTCCCTTCTTTCCTGCACATTTATATAAAAAAGAAAAATCAACTGTGTGAAACATGCAAATCTCACGCATCCCAAGCATTAGTTCAGAAGCTTTTTGCTCTGTTAACTTACTTGTCTGGTCTGCCAGGGACTTGCAATCGTAAACGGCATTTGTTGGCACTCTGGATCTGGTCCTCTTTGATGCAGATAAGCCTCTGTAGTGCCAAACACCAGTCCTGCGCAACTGTGGTGTTCAGATTCTACAAACACAGCCAAATGCCAGCCATATTCATTAAATGTTATTTCATGTTATTTCACGTTATTATTGTTTGTGATTTTGGCCACCAAGTGATGAAATTATAAGGGTTTACGACTTTCAAAAAATTATTATCATTCACAACTCCCAAAAGCAAACATCTTATTACATCTTGAAAAATCAATGAGGTCTGAAAATAATTCTCCCTCCACCTATGTGCTTCACATCATTTTCAGTGGATCATGGGATAGAACTAAGCATTTGAAGTAAGGCCAGTCTCACGGTTGTGATCAGGATACAGGGCAAGAAAAGCTCTGATGTTGCTCTGGAGGCACGGGAACCAACCTAGCTGTTTTTCACTGGTTTAGTGGCTGTGGAGGCATCATGGGAGCTGTCCTGATTCGAGCGAAGCCCAGACATGCCTTTCACAATCATCTCCCATCTGAATTCTGATCAAATTGTGAAGGTTTCGCTGTGTTGTCATCCGACTATCAAGCGCCTGCCGTGATAATCAATTGATGATCTACTTCTTTGGTTGCTGAGCTTTGATCACAATTTAATATCGCTGAAAATGCTTATACCCAAAAGGCTTCCCTACACAGATGGCACCAGCATATGCGACTAATATCGCTTTTGTTATGTTGCTTAATATATTCTACCTTGATCTTTCCCACGACTTTGTTCTTTTTACATAATATTTTGCACAGTCGAGTTTTTTGCGCCAAATTAGAATGCTGCTCATTTTTCAGCTCATTTATTCGAGGGCACAGCTGATATTATTTGCACAGCTGGTGTGTGTGTGCGTGGGTGTTTGTACGCGTGTTGGTGAACTGTGTTTACCTGATACGTTCCCTGTAAAGTCCCCACCAACAGGGTGACCTGTTCCACCACCGACAGGTCGTGTTGAAGCTCCTGGAGCTCCTGATACAGACGGGGTGGACCCAAAATGATGCTTGCTGTCAATAAAAAAACAGCTTTACTTATCAAACACAGTACTGGGATTTAACATGACGCATTATCCGTGAACTGCAATGCATAAGGCACCCTCACTTAAGGGTGGGTCTTGATAGCTGAGACTGTATTTCTGAGGATATGGGTTTCCTGTAAGGTGCCGAATCATTCGTATTTCTAATCGAGTCAGGAAGGCTCGGTTACACAGCAGGATATACTCCGCTATAAAATAACCGCTTCAGCATTACCGATACCCTGCACACTCCTGCGTTTCAAATGATCGATTCGCGACCCGTATAGTGCTCTGTAATGACATAGAAAGTGCATTTAAGAATGATACCCGACCTCGGTAATCCTTAAAGACGAACCCACCATGGTCTGTTAGCTCTATTGTCCCTTGAAAGCTTTTCCTAATGTAAATGTATCCAAACAAAATCAAGGGTCTTAACTTTTAAATACTTTGGGCATATGACAAAACTTTCATTTGTCAATACTCTCCAGTAGCGCCACTAACAAAGCAAATCAATAGAGAGGATAAATCGATAACACATTGTTTGTGAAGGCACAGAGGCTCTCGCTATAGGGAAAAGGAGCAGAGTCAAAAAATTAAGCCATGTGGAAATATGAAGCACTTTGAGAGTGACGGAACGTACACAGGTGTCTCATTAGACGCACAAAATGTGCCTTCGATTTGAATCCCAATTCCACTTTTTTTGTTGTCTCAGGTCTCCGGCTGCAGAATCGATTGTCGGGGTGAATCGGCTCTATGTGGCCAACGGAAAGCTCAGGAATGAAGAGTATAATTAAATCCTGGAGCAGGATACACCAGCCGCAGGACAGCCTGGCCTTTCAGCACCTCGACATAATCAGGTGAGCTGTGTGTGGAACGGAGAGGTGCACAACCCCAGCCCAGACTAATCCTTCACATGCTGCTGGAGTCTGTCGAATACAGGCGAGGGACACTGTGACAGTATGGCAGAGATGGTACGCGAGTTAAACCTCAAAAAACTTTTTAAATGTAACATAACATTCTGCGAATGAGTTTACCTAATACCAGCATTAAAGACAGCATTAAATATGTCATGAAATCAAAAGTGAAAATCTTATTTTTTATGGATTATTGTAGTGTTTCTTGCGCCCTTATAATCTAATCAAAAATAAGAAATGCACTGTCCAATTATTATTATAAAAGGCAGCCAATCAGATTTCAGTATCACTTTAGTGCATTGTTTCTAACCAGGAGGTTTTCCAACATCGTGCCGAATCGTTCTCGTTGCTTAATCTTTCCACTCTGTGGCGATCCATGCCAGCCTGTACGTAAATGGTTTAATGTTCCACCGCAGGCCTGATAACGTAAATTATACACAAGAGACGGAGCTATAACGCATCTGCACGCATTCATTAGCACGAGTCAGACAACCGTGCTGAAAATTACGAGCTGAGAACAGTTTGTAATCGTGCCGTGTCGAACCAAGCTCACATGTTAACATACCTATAACCGTTTCAGACTGTGCTTAGAAGGGCCTTTGATGGTGGAAAAGCGCTCAAAGTTCCAAAAAAAGAATAGGTTAAAAAGGTTGAGATACACTTCAGTGCCTCTTCAAACGCATTTGTGGTTTACAATTACAATGAATTCAAGTATACATAAGGTTAAAAGCTACAGGTTAAGAGAGCTTTCAATTTTTTTTTGCAAAAAGTAAAAAATCTCTGCAATGCGAACGTTTACAAAACAACTCTGTTTTCTCTGTCCGTCTGCCATTCTGCGCGGACATAACATTCGTCTCAGTTTCTCACTCTCTACACCTGTCTGTATCGGTCTTCCTGTCTCACATTGTCTATCTTGTTTTCAAGTCGCCTCCCTTCAACAACTCAACATCTCTCTCTCTCCCTCCCTCTAACCTTTAGAAATTTAATAGGATCCTCAACACGCACTGCCACAGAGACATCTGTCACTGGCACAGCTTGATCAATAGCAGACACATTTGAATAAAAATGGCACAGTGAGCCACAGCAGCACACGCTGACAGACTCCGCCCGCTCTCCAGGTTGCTGTGGTGAGGCCTCGGGCAGGCCTACAGGTCCATGGGCTCGTGGCCCGCCTTGGCCACAGGTGAATGTGCTGACTTGAAATCCAGACTAATCCGTGCCGGGTTTTCACACTGCGACACGGTAATCTAACATTTTCAGTTGGCTCTCTCGTGCACGTCGTCGTCAGCGTGCAAACACACGCTGGGTGACCGCCAGCAGAGGCCTATGCAGGCACGATACAGGCATCCAAAGTCAACAAAGCCCTTGCCAGAGGGACAGCTAAACGTTGGATTCTTCATTCAAATTTTTGTTCTTCTGAACCGACTTCAAAGTCAAAGTGCTTTACATGTCAAATTTTAGGCAGCGATCCGTCTGGCATGTTGTTTTTTTAGTGATTGTGTGAATAAAAAATAGATTAAAAAACAATGGACACAGGGACCCAAAGACAAAAACAACTCATTTAAAATCAGCCTTTGTTTAGAACGCCCATGAATTTTGTATATACTACCTTCAAATTAGGGAGATTATACAATTATTGTGGCCAAAAGAATTCATGATAATATTAATAATAATATGCAGATATATAGAAAGTTTCAAATTCAAATAAATGCATATTTTAATTAATCTTTAATAACATTGTGGCTCATGATAAATTTGAAAAAAGCACCACACACACCACGCTATAATTCTGCGAAATTTCAGCACAAAAAAAAAGTTAAATGTAATTTTACTACCAGTGATTCTTTTAAAATACAAACAACTGTGTGTCGTCTGTAACAATACCCAGTGAGACCACAGTGAGATGACAACATCACCAGCCCAGTGGAGGGCATGACAGAAAAAGGGAACTTTACATCTTTATACTGCTTTATAGCGGCAGCAGCAGAGGGCCTGGGAGGCTGGCCTATTCCATCAATAAATTAGGGCACAGAGGCCTGCAGGAGATGAAAAATGAGTCCATTTTGATGTAAGCTGGGGGAGCATAGGATATTATTTGGGAGAGAAACCCCATGGAATGACATCACAAGGGAGGAGAGATGTGACGCCGGGCCAGCCAAAGCAATGTCGGGATAGCGCTATAAATAACCAGAGACAGGAGAATTCAGAATAGGCATTCAGAGACAGCGGAGCAGACTACAGCAAAGGTGTCTGGAAAATGGTGATTAAAGTGGCGGCTTGGTGTTACATAACCAGAAGTGTGTGCTAAAAGCGCAAACAGGTCATTGAATAGAGTGAGGGAAAGAGAAGACAAGTGAGGGCAAGAAAAACATGGAGAGAGGAAGCAGAACTGTGCTGATGGGGTAACCATCAGATGAAGAGACAGTCAAAAAGCTATAGATGACTACCTATGGGACGTCATGCGGAAAACAACCTTTGGAGCTGTGCTGTAGGGTCATGTTAACCTGAATTGCTTATAAAAGAGGAACATGTAGATACTTCATTCCAAAGATTCTTTCCATCAGAATGTTTATGACTTTCTTCCGCAGAATTTAAAAGAAGATATTTTAAAGAATATTGGTTATTGAACAAAGGTACTTCTACACAAAACCAGTGCAAGTCAATGGGTAACGCCGTTGTTTGGTTAACAACATTCTTCAAAATATCTTCTTTTGTGTACCGCAGAAGAAAGAAAGTCATACAGGTCTGAAATGACAAGGTGAGTAAATAATGAAATAATTTCAGGGAATTGCATATAAAAGCAACAGATGCTTGTTTAATAATTTCTTAATAATCTTTTTTCTAGTGTTATTAAATAATATTTGTGTTTGATCTGTTATTCTATTGAAAAGGGTAAGATGAAAGAAGCTTATTTTAGATGCAAATGCACTGATGTTTCAGTTCTTTAATAATTGAGAATAGACTTGTTAACACTGAAAATCAACATAATTGCTTCCATTTTTTATAATTAAACCAACATTAAAAAATGTTTTGATTAAAAGTTTTAAATGTTCTTCATAAGTATTTAATTTTGGTTGGCCTATCAACATGGTTTATATGTAATGCTAATATGTAAAGATTTCAAATGAGCTAAAATGTCCAACAACATCAGCGTTCTCACAACAAACAGCAGCTCCTGGCCCAGAAAAATGATTCTAAAGTAAGTTCAGAATGACCGTCACACAGTATTACAAGCAGGCAACCTATATTACATTTTTAGTGCATCAGTCCCAATGAGAGACAAAAAGCAGCAGCGATTTAAGAGACTTTCTGAAAACTCGCCTGTGAGCTGTCGGCTAGACGCCAACATTAAACATCTTCTGTCATCTAATTTCCAGCCTCCCCTGTGTGCACAATATAACATAGATGTTCTAGAGACAACACCATTAATATTTCAGCTGGTAAGCAAAAGCCTTAAGCAGCAAAAACCTTCACATCCTGATAGCACTTTGTACCTCTGGCGCTCTGTCAGCAAATGTATCTTAGTTCCACACAATAGTTCTTTTCCTCCTCTCTGTTCTCAAACTCAAAAATAATAATGGTATGTAAAAAGGTTCAAGCCTGATTCTGATCGCCTGTTCCGAATGGGATTGAAGGGGAAATAACCTGCTTGTCTAATGACAGCACACTGAATATGTTTGTGGTCTAGCAGACAGTGAAATAAGATTGCTCAGAGCATGCCTTTGTTGATCCTCTCTAACTCTACCGAGACAATCCCATCTGTGAAGGCCGTGAAAAGGTGCACTGCTCATGAGAAAAGGATCAAGAATGATTAAGACTTCCGTGTTATCTGATTGTTTGGAAATGTCTAATTTCAAAGGAAATAATAAGTTGCTGTTACCTGATTCCGAAGAGACGCTGGGAAGCTTGACGCCTCTAAGTTGATAAAGAGCATCCTTGTTTTGGGAGCCTTCTTGGCCAACCTCGACAACCTGAACCTGCTGCAACGGGGCACTCCATTTCATGGTGTACTTGGGCCCCACCGGTACCAGACTGCTGATATCAGGAGGACCCCTGGTGGTGGCAGAAGGACAAACATGACCACACTCCCCCACAAGTGTCATCTCGCATTATATTCTAAGATCCACTTGACAGAAAAGAATGATTTTTCAAAGTCATAAAAGAAAAACGGATCCTACTTAGGGTACACTGTGGAGATCTGGAGCCTCAATTGTTAGGAGGGTGTAGCGTTTCTATAAATGTATTCTTGTAATACGAGATAAAGGGCGCGCCGGTACGCTTTAGAGAAAAAGCAGCATACTGTGGTTCAATAAAATGACTAGTCTGCTTTGAGACTGGGCACCGGCGCAAGCTTTTTAGCTTCGCTGTTTACCTTTTGAACTGTTGAGATGTGATCAATGGTGCTGACATAGGTAATCTATAACAATGCACCACAGGAGTGTTTTTTGGTGACAATTCCTTTTTCAGCAGCTAAAAATGTATTTCCAAATAATGAAAGCCCGTTTAACACATGCCCTGCATGTTTCCTGCACCATATCGGTGTAACATCACTGTAATATATTTCTGTATTACTTTAGCTCTAGTCTGTATTTAGACTATCTGAGGTGCGGTAAACTGTAGGAGGAACAGAGGGATGCAAAGAAAGACGGTCAACCTTGTCCCGGACATGTAGCCTACTTGACATTGATGTTGGCGCAGATGAGCATGTCACCGAAGAGAAAGACTTTCCTCTCCTTCGACTTGAGGACCTGTCCGCGTTCGCCGTACACAGTCTCAATCAGGGTCTCGCACAGGATCAAAGAGCTCTGCTCCGAGTTCAGCAGCTGAGGAAACCACAGTGCACAAGTTTATTACAAAATGAAGCCTACCAATTAAATGGCTATACACTTTCTTAGAGTCTATTGTGTTGCAAATAGGACACTTAAAGGTCCAGTGTATGAAATTTAGGGGCAACTCTCTCTTGGACTACAAACACCAGTGCTGTTGTTAAAAAGGCACAGCAACGTCTGCACTTCCTACAAGTGCTAAAGAAAAACCATCTGTGTCCACAGCTTCTGGAAACCTTCTACTGCTCATCAATAGAGAGTGTTTTAACATACTGCCTCACAGTGTAGTACGGGGTCTGCTCGGAAGCTGACAAAAAAAGCTTTACAGAGGCTCATAAACACAGGAGAGAGATCATCTGCTGGCATCTCCCCATATTGCAGAACATTGCAAACACCCGCTACCTGTCCAGAGCAAAAACATTAAGGATTTTCCGTAGCCCGGCCATCACCTGTTCGATCTTCTGCCCTTGGGGAGGCAATACAGGGTAGCTAAAGCATGCATGAGGCTCCAACATAGTTTCTATCCATTGGCCATTCAGACACTAAGCAAATGAAAATCCTGCACTATTTTTCATATGCATTATATAATAAGTTGTCACTGTGGACTGGAAACCTTTCCTTATTTACCTGTTGCACTATTATCTAAATATTCTGTGAATTATATGTCGTCACTAAGGATTGTGCAATAACTGACTTGGAACTTCTAACCTGCCTTCTTATACAAAAGCTATGCTGCACTACACTATTCATTGTATTAATTTACAACATTTACATTTAGTCATTTAGCAGACGCTTTTATCCAAAGCGACTTACAAGTGAGGTGAACAATGGAAGCAATTGGAACCACAAAAAGCATAAGTGCAACAATACAGTTCTCATATAGTCTACCACAGTATACAGAGCTAAGTTTTTTTTATTTACATTTTTCTAGAAAAAGTATTGAAGAGTCCTGACTGATCGGTCAGGTCCTTACGGAAGAGATGTGTTTTCAGCCGATTCTTAAAACTGGCTACAGAAACTGCTGATCTTGTAGCAGCGGGCAGATCATTCCACAAATGTGGAACCGATCCAGAGAAGGTACGTGAGAGAGATTTTTTTTCATTTTGGCATGGCGCCACAAGACGTTGTTCGTTTGCAGAGCGTAGGGATCTGTCAGGTACATAAGTTGGCGTTAGCGAATTAAGGTAAGGGGGTGCCAAACCAGTTGGTGGTCTTCTAGGCCAGGAGCAGAGTCTTGAATTACGATATGACTTAAATGTAATGGAATTGTGGTACTTTGGGTCAAGTGTATAAATGTAGGTATATTTATTTATATAGCACTGCTGAGTTCCCTGGGATTTTGTTGTATTTCGATGCAATGACAAATAAATGCTTATTATTATCTAGTGGTTAGGTTGTGAATTGCAACCAACGGCTCACTCCCCCCTCCCTTTCAAAGCACTACGGTAGCTGACACAGAACTAAGATATCATCACTTTTTTACTTCGTTGCCGAAAGAGATAACATATTTACAAAGCACACTCTGTAGAGCAGTTTAAAGTGACCTAAAATCTGAAAGCTTTTAGGATGAAAACCATACCTCCAAATCCATACCACATATGTATATATACACTCACATGCTGTGCAGACATACAACTCACTCAAATATTCTACATTCTAAACTCTATACCTATTCTCAATGTCTATAGGACAGTTAAAAAAAACTTGTTTTGCGTTACGAGATGCTCCCATAGTTCATCCTCATTACTTTAGCAATAATACACGAGGAGCATCGCCCAAAGTCCAGCGGCTCAAACAAATATTATGTGCTGCTGTTTGATCAGTCAGGAGAGTAGTTTTATAAATAATGCATCTGCTTCTGTAGCCTCGCCGCAACAACGCATCACACGAAATGAGTCGCTGCATCCAGGGGGAATTGGCAGCGGCGCTTGGCCTTTGTTGAAATGCATGGAAAAAATTAGACCTTCAGTCAGTCACGACGCTTTCTCCAGACTTATTGTTTTTATAGTAGGCCTACCAGCGCCCCCCGGAGGACAAAAAGCCAAAGTGAGAGTGGGATGGGTACGCTTTCAGTGTCTGGAGGGTGTGAGTGGAATGGTTTGTAAGTTTGGAGGGATGTTAGACAGAGAGAGAGAACGAGAGGTACAGAGAGACAGAGGTGTATGTGATGTGAGTGTTGAAGAGAGACCGGTAGATACCGCAGTCTTAGACTGAGACTATATAATACGGTGCACAGGCTATCTATATAACTAGGATAGTCTGAGATGGGGGATGAATATTTCATTTTATGTTTATGGCGTAATGGAACTGACTCGTCCACATTGGAATTCAGCTCTCTCGCTGCACCAAACGAAACACTGTGCATGGCCTGAGAGCTCACTTGAATCCCTGAAACAGAAACAGCGGTTTTGTTAGAGCTCTAGCTGGTAGTGCACAAGAGCACAGGGGCACTGAATCCGGCCGAACGCCGATTCAATTCTATCTCTCCCTCTTTACTGTCATTCATTTTTTCATGTTTTAGTAAAATAATCAAACTTTGAAATAAAACATTGGAAGAGAGAACTATAATATTAAAAACATGGCTAGTTTGAAACTTACCATTTTCTCAATACTGCTTAGTATGCAGTACACTGTATCAAGGTTATCAAAGTTAACTAGATCTTAAAATTTTAAAACACTTCTGATACTTCAATCAATCAAAGAACACATCTGCCTGTACATTAACTGAAAAACATAAATACCAAATAAAACTGAAATAAAAATGCAATTTATACAGCAACATGAAAATAAACTAAAAACAACATGAAAATAAATGGAAACTAAAAATGTAGAATGAAAGCTCAGTTAAAATAATACAATGGAAAACAAAACAATAGTAACTGCACTGTAACATCAACTCACTAGATTAAAAATGGAAAAAAGCTTTTGGGCAAAATGATAACTGTTTATTCATTCACACATTCATTGAAAGTGTGTACTCTGTACTGCATTATGGAATAATGCATGGCACGCTGTGTACAACATAAATTACTGAAAATACTGCCCAATTACCATTCTGTGCCAAGCAAACATACTACAGAAATGACAGAAGAATAGTATATGCAAACACCGCCCGGAAGAAAGAATCCATCACAACAGAGAGATGCAGACCGAGAGAGAGAGAGAGAGAGGGAGAGGGAGAGAGATGACTGCAGTGGATGAAGGCGCGAGACACAGCGATAGGCAGGTAAAAAGAAAAAGTTAGAGACAGTCTAGCATCTTAGACTTTCCAATTAAGTGTCTCATTATCTCCCTAAATCCTCTTCTTCAGAAATGCATTTGTTCAGATTTGCAGCAGCTGGGTTATGATATGAGCCTGCTAATGGGGGAGAAACACCCCTGTCATGTATTCAGGCAGTGCTATAAGTGTGGTAATGGCCCATCATTGCTGCTGATTATAAAATCCAAAGCAGGGAAAGCAGGGGATGGGAATGGTTATTTTCAGAGTCAGCTAATCTCCAGTTTTTTGTAGATAAATTGGTTGAACACTGTGTTGTCCGGTCACTCACAGTTGTTGCTGGTCAGATTGTACTATATGACCCCAGTGACATCATCAACTTTCTTTTATGACTGTACAATACACATCTAAGGACTTTGTAGAAACACTGAATAATTTAATGATGCAAAACGTTGTGGCCATTTTCAGTGACACGTGAAATTAAAATGGCAGCGCACAAACCTCAACAAGCCCTGGCGCTTATGATGCCAACGGATTGCCTTTAAGATGTTAAAGGCATCAGGCTGTCTAAAGTCTGTCGTAGTTGGGAAATAGAGGGAACCGGTGGACATCTCATTCTCAGAAACCTTAAAGGAAAAGTTCACTCAAAAAAGTCTTCATTTAAAGAAATTTTCACAGTTTTATACAAATCGAGTTTGAATAAGTGATGACACATTTTTGGATGAACTTTCCCTTTAAGGTAGCTTTATCAGTACAATCATAACGTGAAGGAGACACCAATATTAATCCTAACATTAACATTTTGACACATGTTATCCATTGCTGTGCTCCTATTGGTACTTTGTCAGATAGCCAATGTAAGTGGTCACACAAGCATGACTGAGACCCAAAATTACATTTCATAAAAAATGACATGTATACTAATGATGATACATGGAAGTATGAGTACATGGAAGTATGAGTTTCTAATCAATGCAATGCTTTTGTTTAGGACTCACGCTTTTGATATGACATCAAAGCAAGAGTGGCACACAATCCCAATGTGTGCATGTCTGTGCGTGTGTGTAATTTCCTCACCTTGCTGAGCGTGCGGTCACTGACACTGCGAGCGAGCTGTTGCGTCTCAGTGATCTGATCAGCCACCCTTTTCTGCTCATTCAGTTTCTCAGCGAGGGTCTCCAATTCAGTCAGAGCCAATTGCAGGGGCAGCCTGTCTACATGACCAGCGGGGGTGTTCTTCAGCATGTCCTTCAGAGAGAGTGAGCGAGAGAGATCAAATGCAGGTGTTACTGGGGTAGAAATCTCATGCATCTGGATTCAGAGTAATAATTTAGATACATCTAACAATCTCATTTTCAATCTTATATTACTGTAAAGGGTATTGTGTACATAAGTGTTGAATTACTGCATATAGCTTTACACAGATAACTTTAGCAAGCAATTTCCTCAGACTGATATCATGTTAGTAATGTTTATCTTGTGACATTCTTTTGAAATCGTATGTATTTGAACGTTAACATTTCCAGTGTATGAAATGTAGCAACATCTAGTGGTTAGGATGCGAATTGCAACCAATGGCTCACTCCACCCCTCCCTTTTTAAGCACTACGTTGGCTGACACAGGACTAAGATGTCGTCAGATTTTTGGATCTTTACCAAAGGATATAACGTATTTATGAAACGTAACCGGTAGAGCAGTTTGTCCGTTTAGGGCTACTGTAGAAACATGGTGAAGCCAGGGTACCAGCCTCTTCATGTAGATAAATAGCTCATTCTAAGGTAATAAAAACATAACGCTCAATTTTGAAGTCTTTATACACATATGAAGATAGAATTATGTATGTTATACTGCATTCCTGTCAATAGATTCTCCGAAAAATTACACAATGGATTTTCAAGCAATGGTAAAAATGTCACTTTGTTTTTGCTCTTTTTCAATTACTTAAAATATGTGCAACATTTGTGGTAAAAGGTTGATTTTTTATTTCATTGTGTGTTGTTCTAATGTTTATGATTATTACCAAAACTGCCACCTTATTTCATTTCCTGTCTCTGCTCATTGTGGGTATGGACGCTCTGGCAGTATACAATCCAATAAAGTTCTTAGAAATTAAAAAAGAGAAACGGAGAGGGCACGAGACAGAAGTGGTTTGGTGATGGCGAGAAAGAAAACGATAATGAGAGAATGTGAGAAAATGAGTTAAAAGGCAATAAGTGAGAAAGTAGAAAGGAAGCAAATGAAATCGAGTAAACGAGAACCCACACAATCATTTGAGCTAATGGCACAATGTAATGAGTGCTCCTCACCACACAGAGAACACATTAGCCATTGTGATGTACTATAGTGATATTAGCATCCATTTAAAGCTGGTACCCTCACACCCACTCAACACTAGAACGTGAGACGGCTGTAAGTCCGACCCGTTTTTTTTTATGCGAGCATGTGACTCTAGCGAGAGTCATTATCGCAGTTGTGCCCTAAAACAACAATCATTCACAAACCCTTTTTTGGGAAAAAACTAAAGCACAACTCAACAGTTGCAATTACGATAGCATGTCTTGATGCCTCTTAAAGGGATAGTTCACCCACTCTCTTGCATTGGTTTTGTGTCCACACAATATACGTTAATGGGTACCACCATTGTTCAGTTACCAACATTCTTTAAAATATCTTCTTTTGTGTGTTCTTCAAAAAAAAGAAAGTCTTACAGGTTTGAAATGACAAGGTGAATAAATGATAAATACATTGAGGTTCACAGTTTAACCATTATGTTATGGTTGATTTAGGCCTTGAAAAAATAAAAAATCTGATAACAAAAGAAATCACGGACATCTCATGCCATCTGGGTATCTTGTTCTGTCAAATGGGTGACTATACACAGGCTAAACTCTAAAGCCTGAGCGTTGGGAACAATCCTAATTTACATGCAAAACTTATCTATCAAAATTCATGTGTAATCGATGCCTACTGAGCTGTGAAGTGAAGTTTCATATATCAGACTTTGGTTCTCCTGATGCATCTATCCAACATCGTATCATGGCCCTGAGCCAGGGGAGAACAGAACTTGTGCGACAGTAGGTTACCAGAAGACTTGGCATGGTTTCAGCTAGTAGTTCAGTGTCTAATAGACTTGCTTGGCCACCAATTTCCAGTCACTTGAAAGAGCACGCCCCCTCCAGCACTCTAAAAGTGAGCCATCTGAAAATAGTTTATGGATAAATACTGACCTGCAGGAGAAGGATGAACTGAGGAAAGCGCTGAATGGGCTTCACCATCAGACCGTAGAGGGTTATGCGGTCAACGCTGGACGCCTGTTTTTTCTGTGGACGTGAAGAAAGAGAACAATCCAAACAGTGATGAAAAGCAAGGTGGGAAAGAAGAGAAAGGCAACACACAAAGAACAGATGCAGTCATTTCAACATGGAGAGGAGAAGAATTTTGGCAATTGGGAGAGTCAGAAAGGTTGGTGGAGGTTAGCATTAGACTATTGATTCATCACTTTCTGCCAGAAGACTTTGGCAGTCACTGAACAATACAGTGTCAGGGAGTAGGTATTCATCAGAGCCAACCAGCAGGTTTCAAAGCAGAGGTGTCAGTATCAATATTTAGGAAGTTTCAATGGTTTCGAGGGTGCTAAAGTTACCTTTAACAAAAAACATATTGTTCTAATTATAACACTGCACAAAACTTGCGTTGCTTGGAGTTTCGTCAGGCACTAACCCTTGTGTCATTTCAAACATGACTTTTCATCCTTCAATGAAGAAACACAAAAGAAATGTTGAAGAATGCTGATGCCAAAGTCAATGGTGACTATAACTTAAAACACAATAATAATAATGTCTAAATAAGCGTATGCACCAACGGATGATAACGTTAGGTTTCATCAAAACTGGCACGCTGCAGCATTTAGTAATTGTTCTCCTGTATCAATATTCTTGATGTGTGAATTCAGCTATTCTCCTAAATGTCGAAACATTTTTTAAAACGTTACTGTTTTTATTCTTGGTCTAAATGGGCCTTAAAGTGATAGTTCACCCAAAAATGTTAATTCTGTCATACTAACCTTTGACTTTTTTCTTCTGCAGAACACAAAATAAGATTCTCTTTTTTTTCCAAAGTTGTTAACCGAACAGAAACTTTACCTATTCTTTTGCATTGGTTTTGTTTCCATAAAATAGAAATGAATGAGTGCAAGCGCTGTTCGGTTAATAACTTTCTTTAAAATATGTTCTGCAGTAGAAAGAAAGTCCTATAGGATCAAAATGACAAGAGAATAAGTAAATGATGACAGAACTTTTCGTTTTGGGTGATCCCTTTAAGGCCTCGTGAAGTTGGAACCTAATGTCAAAATGATCATTTTTGTGTGTGTAATGATCAATTAAGAGGACTGTAAACAACCACAGATTTACTTTTAAATAAAACTTTTATCTTTTACAATAAGATGTAACATAACCTAAAAATAACATTTAGATCTAAGACCTGTTTTCCTCTTGAATTTAAGTGGCTTGCCTTAAAAGATCTTCTCACTCCGAGACTAACCTCTAAGCTATTAAAATTAAAATCCAAAACAGGGGAAAATGACAGGAAAGAAACTCTTTAAGGTTAATAAAGCAGCACAGCCTCAGCAGAAGTCAGAGGTTATTCAGAGTGAAACACATCAAAAAGTGTTATCGAAAGCAAAGATCCGCTCTTACCTTGAGGAACTCTAGAAATGCTGGTTTAGACATACAGGCTTTCTTAATGAGGGCCATGGCATTGGTGAAGTTATTGACGTAATCACTGTATACATCCAGCACCATGGATTTCGAAAACTATGGGGAATGCAGAAAGAAGATTGATTGGAGAACTCATTTCATAAGGTGATGTTCATTATCTGCTTTGTTTAGGCATTTCCTTATGATTGTGGAGCTAAAATTACTATGAAATTGTTGCTGTCTTGGCAGTCAGGGCGCTCTAAGCGTGATTACTAGGCAAAGAAATGGAAGTAGGCAGTAATTTTAGTGTGGTATTTATGCAGCAAAGCGCCACTGTTTACCATCCCAGAGACCTACAGTAAACATCCTTGAAAGTCCATTACTCCTGTGTGTTTAGAGTAGGAAAATGTCCACCATCCATTCACTCTGCTTTGATTTGAAGTCTAACAGTCCTGCTGACAACAGCAGCGCTCGCAGGAGCCGGAAAGGACATTAACCAGCCATAACTAAACGTTAAACCCTGTCAAACAGCAGGCTGCCAAGTATTTCAGGAAATGATACACGTGGCAAAGATGTTATTTTCAAAAAAATGCAGAAAAACAGGGACGAGTCCACTAAACAGATGCACCTTAGCGTGATGCGTTTAAGCACAAATAAAACCGCGTCTAATTCAGAAAACAGTCCAATTTGAGCAGGTGCTCCACCCATCTTAAGTACAATTTAGTAGCATATTCTTACAATGTGTATGGATGGTTTTAAGGCAACAACAAAATCAACCGTGCCCTAAATTGTGGCCCATACTTAATTTCCGGTACACACCCGCAGAGAATAGAGTCCCTGCAGATTATTTCCTAAAACAAGCTAAATAAATAACAAGTGAATCACATTAGCTAGCAAGTTATAATTATAACTAGCCAGTATTATTTTGGGTCGCCAGTTGAACCGTATTTTACCAGTATTTTTGATGTTTATGTGGATGTTAATGGAGACGGTCATCCACACCCACTGATTAACATGTCATTTGCATGCAGGTTGACCTTGAAAATGAAAACGAAAATGAAAGAAAATAAAAATAAAATGAAAATCAAACATTACATTTTTATTTGAATTGTGTCAGTCTTGCTTAGAGATTTTTGTGATATGTCAAATCACAATTGCATTTTCTTTTTCAATTTAATTTTTCATTTTCGCACATACAGTATTGTGTATAATGAAATTGTTAATCTGGTTTTCATTTTCATAGTTTAATTTAATTATTTAAATTTGGCAGGATTCGCCTTCCATATTAAACATCTGAAATTGTATTTAAAACACGGAATGTATATTAATATATAGACTTTTCAAGTACCACTAGTGGTACGCATACCACAGTTTAAGAACCACTGAATTAGACCATACAATTTCATTGTTATTGTTAATTTATAAATAAATTAAAATATAATTAGTTGAACTATTAGCTACTAGCCAGACAATTAACAAACACAGACCAGGAGTTAACTTCGGGCCAGTTGCGTGTGTCCAATGAAACCATTGTTGAAAGCGATAGAACAGTTCATGCAGTTTAGGTTTCCACACTTTCCAACGCACAGTTGTGCAACTTCAGCTATAAATGGAGTAGTGAATTGTGCTCCTGAGACCTTATGAAGACCATATTTCTCTGTAAAAGCAGGTCAGAGAGGCCAAACTCTTTTTACCAGTAAATAATGAGAAAAGCCAACGGGTCACTATAGATACTTCATTCATTAGTCCATTTCATCCTCCATGACTCACTTTAACCTGTGAATACTATAGCGAACGACAGCCACCCTCACTTACAGTAATTGGCTATACTGCTGGTACCAAGTTATTAGCATTAGCCTTAGACAACCATAACAACAAACAAACATCTTGTTCTGTTGTGTTCATGAGGGAGTTTAATTTGCCGATCCCTATCACAGTGATTTTCATACTCACTGAAGCTACAAAGAGGTCGCCGATCTTTTCACTAGTGTCCCATTCGGCAACCCGAGATGCCAGGGCAATCTGGAACATGGAGTGGCACTGCGTGATTTCCCTTAGACGGAGAAAAATGGGACGGATCTTCCTGATGCTGAGGATCCGAGGCTCTGCCTCCATCAAAGGACACTGGTATTCCTGAGAAAACATAAGAAATGTATTAGTACATGTATTCTTGCATTTCTTATGTACAGTATGAACTATACCTTTCAGTGTGAATGGTTTTTGTATTTATGCATGGAGAATAATTTCATTTACAGCTCTGACTTTCCTCACCTTGACAAGGGAGGGAGATTAAAAATGTGTTCAATTAATCTTAACTGGGAGGTGAAAAAAATCATGCCTCTGTGTATTATCCATTTCATTCATTTGAATACAAGATTCGAGATGTCCTATTTGCATATATGAATACATCTTCGAAATACTCCACGCATTTGATACATGAAGATGTATGCATTCTTATTAATTCACATTCACCTCTCTTTCTAAGGCTCCTTCAGGATTTCCTTCTGAATCAATGAATCTATTTTTTATTTCATAAGATGTTCTTTGCTTTATTCCTTAGGACATTAGACTAGTTTCTCTGAAAGACTCAGATTTATACATGGCAAGCAGCTACAGCTATTACAACTATTTATAGATATGCGTTTTGGTAAAATTATTATTTCTGTTTTATTCTGTGAACTACTAACAATATTTCTACGAAATCTTAAATAAAAATATTGTTTCTATTTGTATGTATTTGCAGAAAGTGAAAACTGGAGAAACAGGGTAAAATAACAGAAAATAAATATTTTTTCAATTTGGAATGGTCTCCTAATATTTTCAGCGTTTTAGGTACGCGATATAAACGCTATGATTTTAAGCTTGTTTTTTTAGCTTTATTGAGCTTTGCTGTGGCTCAGTGCATAAAAAATGCATAAATGTAAATAACACCCGATCTAATTCAATTTAAATACTTTGGTCTAATCTTATGAAAAATATTCTCAATGACACTTTCAAATTTCGCTTAGCTAAATGTTTACACGGGCCTGATTTCCTTAAACTGAAAAACAAGCCTGTGACGTCCATAAATAAACAACTCGACCAAATCTATAAAAGCGAAGACACTTTCCTAGTTAGACTGTGGACACGATAGATTTTTTATGCCTGCTTTCTTTCCATCCCAACGCTAATGAATTATCGACAAAGAGAAAATAAGACAAAGGATGAGGCAATAAGATGATGCGCCCCCAGATAACAGCACAACTAAACTAAATTACGCACCCTCATCTCATCTCACCTCTCCCTCCCTTTTTCCAAAAATTTTTTTGTGCCCTATCTAGCCACCTAGACCACGTCTAGCATGATACAAAAGTGAAGGAATTTAAAGGACTCCTGACAGAGCTTTGATTTGCTTACAAAGCTTGGAGATAGATGCTGAATGACTAGATTTTATAGAGCATAAAGCTGTCATTGATCTATGATTCAATTTTAGACGCTGCCTCTGCCTTCAAAAGAGAGCGATACCAAATTCTTTCTATCAGCCGCTAGCTGATCGGAATTATGCGTAACAAAACTCCACACTATGGACCTGCTGCTTCCATTTAAAGCAATGTGCGTATGAATGCAAAACCGTTATTACGAGACAATATATAGTGTTAGCTGTTATTTTGCCGCCTTGAAAATCTATAGGCAGCCATTTATTTATTCTGCTATGTTCTGTTTATGCTAAAATGCTTCAATCAAAGCAATTAAAAAACACTAAAGGTGGCAATTAAATTCGTCTTCAGTATTTAAACTACTCTTCTGAATTCGAGACTGCACAAAACACTCTTTTGAAGTATCAAAGGGCTGAATTTAAGTGTGAGAAAAGAAAAAGTTGTTTTTTCCTACCAAAAGCTGTTCTTTCGATGTACCATACACAGTTATTCCTGGAGAAGATGCACTGACCCATGAATCCCTCCATCTTACCTGTAAGATCCGTTTTAGAGAGTCCAGATAACTCCTCTCACTTTGCACAATGGAGCTCAAAATGTGGCGGCGGACAATCTGCGAAAGAGATGACAGTCTTGTCAATGACATCTGGATGCATGTGAAAAGAAAGCAGCTTCATTTTGAGTCGAGATCATGTTTATTCTGGTTCTGCATATCTGAAATGGAATAATGTGTATTTTGGCATGTGCTGTGTGCAGGCGCAGCTTAAATGCATTTTAAATACAGCCTCTCATTTTCATCCCAGTAAATAGATCCACACGCACCTGTTGGCTGCTAAGTCCATCTGGCATTGGTCCCAGCTGTGCAGGTGGGTGTTTTGCCTCCGAAACCATCACATCCAAATACCCTGTATCATCCTCTGTGTCATCTGTCATCGCAGCGTGCAAAACACACAAATATTCTGTTTATTCTTATAAAACAAAAAACACATCATTCGCTTTGTGTCCTATTACAATTCAGAACAGACCCCAAATGCAGAGTACAATTCAAACAGCTTCTACTGAAGTATAGAACAGGCTGTTCTAAACCACATCCAAACAAGCTTTCACCCCACGTAGCAACTAAGGAAAACCTCCAGATAGAAAATGTTTCACCTTTATAGAAGCCGAAATCATTAAGTTTTTGCAAGCTCTAGAAAATAAGAGAAATTATGTCTGAATAAAAAGTCAATTGAAACTATAAAGATTGGGTGGTCATTTAGGACATGGTTTCAATTTCCAAATACTGATCTTGTCTGATCCCGGATCATTTTCACCATAATTGTTCTGAACAGCAAATGTCCTAATCAGCTCTTATGTCCATACTTGATATCAAAGAGCCAGTTTGATTTATCATGCTTTGTTGCCTCTCAAATTGTCAGGTACAGAAGGTAAGGACTCAAAAGCAGATTCAAAATAATGGTTTAATCGGATAATAATAATGAGCAGGAACAAAACAATAATAAGCAGATCAGAGCTTCAGATAGTCCAAGGGCTAGGCAGAGACAGGGTCAGACAGGCGGTAGGTCGGTCGAGGTGCGAATAGAGTCCGAGTGGGCAAACACGTAATCCTAAACAGCAGATCGGTCAAAAATGTGATCCACAGTACACACGAATACTGGCAATGGAAGAACACACAGTTCGCAACTAATCCAACAAGGCAGATAATGAGCAATAAGAAACAGCAGTGCGCTGCTGAGCCGCTCAGCTGATTGCCAAGCCGCATCAGCTGTGCACATGGAAAGGCGAGTGAGAAAGTGAAGGGAGATCAAACCCGGGACCTGACACAAAAACTTTACATCTTCTACCTCACTCTTTGCCTCATTCTCTGTTCCCAGCAATCTATTCTCTTAAAGGCTGAATTTAAGCAAATGTACAACATCCCTCCAACTGCCATCCATTAATTCTGGCTTAATTCAACCGCCCTGTTCCTGAGAAAGTGCATCTTCAAACGTTTAATAGCCTCTTACCTGAACAGGAATTTCTCTATCAAAGAAAAACCAGGTGAGGGGAGGGCCTCATTTATTGTTTCATTCTTAAGGCTAAATTCATGGCAGGAACTAGTCAATACATACACAAGTCTGTTCAACAAAAAGAATATGGATAAATGCTGAAATAAAACCATTCAAAGACTACCTGAGTGCTCCTTTTTATGCAAGAATGAAACTCTTCTCATCACAGCAATTCTGGTCTTCTCCAGGCCATCTTTCGTTCCGCTACGTGCCGCCCGCATCAGCTGATGGACCTGCAGGGGAACAGGAGATCATGGGCAGCCCAGCTAGAGTCGCTCTCCATAACCAATAGTGTGGCAGTGCCTTGTGGAAAAAGGTTAGCCATTTCGAGCCCTCCAGCATAAACTGCTATGCGACGATCTGCCAGCCATTTCTGAGACACCAGTTCAATGCAAAGAGAGGCATCTGGGTGTGTGTTCAACGAGGCCTGTGTGATGGCTACAAGCGCATTCTAGATGATATCAAGGCACAGTGACATTTTTTCATTTGGAGAAAGCAGGGGTGGCCCATCACTTAACATAATATAAATAGAGAACATGTTGAAATGGCCTGCTTGAACATATATTTTATACATGTGTCCCCAAATCCTACCATCATACATATCAAAGACATGTGAGATTAGGGAAACTGGAGCAAAATATAGTTTCTTTATAGTGGAGGTGATTGGAATTCTTATTGAGAGAGAGAGACAGAGAAAGGGATAAAGGCTTTCTCTTCAATAATGTCCCAGTGGACTTCAAGAAAAACTCCTAAAACACTTTTCACACTGAATAGTTTAGTTCGTTTGTCCAAGATTCTTCAACAGCATATAGACAGCATCTCTGAAGGATTGAACATCATTTTCTCAGTATCACCATCTGTGTCAAGCTTGACAGCATTCTGTGGTAAAGATGAAGGTGATGGAATAAAACGACTCCTTTGCCTTGCATTAGCATTTTCCAACTGAGCATTTGATTGTAAAATGGGATTTATTTAAATACTGATTTGATGTCGCCTTTATAAAGCTAAATTAAAAAGTTTGAAACTGTTAGTTTTAATAAGAATCAACCCCTGGGACATAAAATTAGTTTATAACTATAGTGTAGTTAAAATCCAGATACAGAAAGAGAATGTCAGAAAAGAACATGATAAAAAAGACAGACAGTGAGAAAGAGAGACAGCTAAGCAAAATATAACAGAGTCTCATGATCTGAGTCTCATGAAGAGCCGTAAAAACATGATGCTAATGGAAAAAAGCTGGAAAATGAAGATAATGAGCTGTAAAGTGAATGGCAACATAACAGTCAAAATAATGCCTGTCGCACGTGTATACAATAAGACTGACTTAAAGGGACGGTTCACATTCAAAGTGAAAATGCTGTCATTATTTAAACGCCCTCTTGTCATTTCAAACCTATGGCTTTCTTTCTTCTGTAGAACACAAAAATATTAATTTGAACAATGTTGGTAACAGAAAACCGTTGGTCCCCATAGACTTGCACTGGTTTTGCACAATAGAAGTCAATGGGGACCAACAGTTTTCAGATACCAACATTTTTCAAAACATCTTCTTTTGTTTTGCAGCAGAAAAATAAAAACAAGTTTAGTAAATGATGGCAGAATCTTTTGAAGGTGAACTGTTTCTTTAAAAACACAGACTGCATGCAAGAACACAGCTCCTTACCCTGCTAAAAAGACAAACATATGTTGAATGCCTGTTTCTTTTTAATTAGATTTGACTACTTTTACAAATAAAATTGTATGTATTTTTACACCAGAAACACTGTGCTACATGCATTCCTTGTTGCAATGATGGCAAATACTGTTATTCTCTTACAAACAAGCATGAAACCAACATGTAAATGCACGTCGGTCTAACCTGGTCTTTTCAACAAGGTAAGATTCAAAGATTGAGTTAAACCTAGAGCCCAAGAAACTGGGATAACCCCAAATTAAGTCTCTGAACTCAAAAACCTCTGGTAAGCCCCTCTGAAGCCATTTTTTCTCATATGTATAGGTATACCTGATGTCTGCCCCCCAGTCTCATGGATAGCTGCTTTTTGGTCCTGGTGTAACGTTCTCTCAGTCGTCGAACATCGGGGGAGAGCTAGGAATATCGTCACGGCAACAGCACAGGTAACAGGCAATAACATGGCAACATGGAGGAAAGGGAGGAATGGACGGGTAAGCACGAGGAGAACAGAAGGATGAGAGTATGGCAAATTCAGCAAGCAGTTTAGGATCAACCAAAAGAGCAAATGCAGGAGGTGACTGGCACTGCGGGCATGGCTTGGCATGAGGTCAAAGCAGCATAGGGTAGACATAGGTCTCTCGCTCCCACAAATACACTTAGAGGGTTAAAAATACACCTGTGTTTCTTTAATGTATAATTTAAAAGCAATTTAAAAGCTTGAACAACCGACAATGGCATTGTTTCATTTTATGAATGTAGTTATGGTAAGCATGCCTACCGATGCGGACTGGATTTTGCGGTTCATTGCGGTCATTTTCAGGAAATGGGTCCATTGATTTTGACACATGGAAAATGGCTGACTCTGTGCACCGACTACTAAACCAAGAAGCTGATTAAGTCACACCCGGAGAAAGACGTGATTTTGAAACACTGCACACCCTCAGAAATGTTTATCTGAGACAAGCACCTCCATTTTAAAAGCCAGCGACTGTGTCTAAAACCTGAGGAAGGAAGGCATTGGGGCACATCTGAATCCATTGTTTGCAAAACATCTTTATTCTTTCCGCCTAGCCTGTAGAACCACACGCACGGGATTAAAAGTGCCATCACGCCGGGCGGTTAAAAGTGCTGCTACTGAAAAAACAGCCATTGCAGTCATTAAATATTTGCTTGGATATCTCTAAAGCTCCCTTGAATTTGTTATGGTGCCTTGGAAACCGGTCTGAAGTCATTTTCCTCAGAGGTGGCCTTCATGCTAAATCCCTGTCTTTTAAGTGACCAACTGAGTCGGCAGCTGCCTTTGGTTTCAGACGCAGCCACAAAGACTCAAGTCGATTACTGCTTGTTTGTCAGTTTTCCTTATTATTATTATTTTTTTTTTCGCTGAGGACACCAATTCCCAATTATAGCCACACAATAATAGCTGCAGGAGGGACTGGTTGAACTGAGCACCAATCACTTCGCCATTAGACTCAGCAATCTAATTCTTGCTTATCGAGAAACGTCTGGCTGTAGGAATCGTATGGAGCCTAATTCAACAGAGGTAAAGGTGAGTCTGGCCATGGGAAATTGGTTTCTGAGGGACCGCCGCCTGGGCAAAGTGTTTTCCATACCCGTGTGACCTCATGAACGTGTAAGGGCAGAGAACGCAGTGCAGACTGAATTCAAATTTGCAGCAATATAGAGCAGTGAAAAAGTGTGTCAGCTTTAGTAGCGGCTTGGCGTGTGCTATCAAACACTGCCCTCTTGTGGCGGTAAGATAATGCATCACTGAGTCCATTGAAATATGGAGGGCAAATCCTGCCGAATTTTAATAAATAAATCAAAAGAGTAAAATGAAAACCAGATATATCATTATACATAACTGCCCGAACGATATGTGACAAAATGAAAAATAAAAAGAAATTATTTTCATTTTCACACTGACAATGCGTTATCCCTGTCAAATTGAAAAAGAAAATGCAATTGGTGATTTGACATTTCATTTTCCTTAAAATCTTGAGCAGTATGAGCGCAGGCCAGCGGGTGAGTGGGGACAATCGCGCTCCGGCATAGTTCAGGGCATGCTAGATCCCGGGCTGTCCAATTCTTTAGATTGTCCGTCTGATCAGACGTCTGTGAACTTATCACAGATGCAGAACACCACACAGTCGTTATCATTACCAAGAGCTAAGACCAAGCACCTATCTATGGAAGGTTAATCCTATCAAATTTAAATAAATAAATTAAACGATAAAAAAGAAAACCTGATTAACAATTTCATTAAACATAGCTGCGCGCACAAATTGCCAAAATGAATTATTTTATTTTATTTTCATTCCATTTTTACACATTGACAATGCATTTTCCCTGTCAAATTGGAAAAGTGAATTGGTGATTTGAGATTTAATTTTCACAAAAATCTCAGGGTAATTTGTCAGTGTAAAAATGAAAATAAAATAATTTCATTTTTCATTTTGGAAAATATTGTGCACGCAGTTTGTATAATGAAATCGTTACTATGGTTTTCATTTTCCTCATTTCATTTATTTATTTAAATTCGGCTGGATTTCCCTTCCATATTGAAATGGCACAAGTTGTATCTTAAATAAATCCCCTTATCCTCTACTGTATCTATCTATCATCCTGCAACCTTGGTGGGTTTATATCCTTTTAAAGACCTTTATCATTGTGAGGAATGTGTCAATGTATCTGAACATAAATCAGATGAAGATGGTCTTTAACACACACACCTTGCTGCGGGTTGTGGCCCTCTCAGAATCAGACTGCTCGTCATAGCTTTCAAATTCACTTGAGCTCCAGTCATTATTGGGCACGCGCTGACCCTCCTCTCTCTGAACGTCCTCATAGATCAAGTCAACTGACACAGAAAGCAAACAGGTATACTATAAAATGCGGGTATTCAATTCACATGCTCACGTACATATGAGATCCACATAAACTCACATACAAACAGATATTATGTCTGACCTTCTGGAGATAGATCCTCGTATGGGACATCGTCATAGACCACCTCTGGAGTAGCGGTTTGGTGTTCCAGCTCACCAGAGGGCTCACCTCAGGGGAACCAAAAAAACAAATGTATGTTAAAGGATGTGCATATGGGTGTGTTCATGTGTGTTGGTTTATGTCTATTAACGGGACCCAAAAACACAGTCGAGTTGTTCCAAATCTGTATAAATGTCTTTCTTTTGATTTACAATAGAAAAAGATATTGGGATGAATGCATTATAACCAAACGGTTCTTGGTCACCATTGACTATAGTAGGAAAAATCTAGATGGTAGTCAAAAGTGGCCCAGAACTTTTCGCTTTCCTACATGCTCTAAATATATTATTTTGTGAATAAAGATGTTCATAAAGTAATTTTTCAATGGTGGCCAAGAACTGTTTTGTTTTGCAGTCATTATTATAAATGATTTATCCGTGCACACCATTCTTTTTTCAAGATTCATTTGCACATGTAACCTTTAATCAAAAACAATAAGATCCTCTCCCTCTCTTAACAAAAACTCTTCACCACATGACAACAGCAACAAAAAAGAGGTAGAACTATACTGACTGTCGTATAGCCAGGCATTTTTAGCCCTCCCCTCTTGGCCCAATTTACAACAAACCGATCAAAAAGGATAAGGCTAAATAAACTTCTGTTTCATTGTGACTTTAGAATCCAGCTTTAGAATGCAGCCCACGAATTTGGACTGGATTTGGAATTTGGTGATAATGTGACATAATTTTTCTTCTTTTCCTTTTCAACGGCAGGTGGAAACATACGTTTGAGGTGCATATCCGCCACCAACTGTTCTGAAGTGTGGTCCAGACTCCAGAGATTAGCCATTTGATGTAATGAAAAGCACAACAACTGAAGTTATGAGAGACAGGTTGCATTAATAATCTTACATACTATGGGTTTTGTACCAGTAAACGACACATGAAACAAAGCTTTACATTTTCTTCAAGTACAGCACATTCAGAGTTTTAATTATAATGTATTTTCTTTTCATATCTTGTAGCGCTATATGCTTTTGATAAAAAAAAAAAGCTTTTTAATTTTGCGATGTTTCGGCAATAACCATGGCAAGCCCATTCACACTTCCCATTGTTAAGAATGATTGTGCCAATGGAATGTTTCTTTTGTAACAGAAAAATGCTTATTGACTGTAAAAATGCTGCTAATTATTCTATGATATTTGTTTTCTGTCTATTGGTTGATGTCTCATGTACATACACCCACATTGCTCCAATATACAATACATTGTTTAAAAACAACCTGTGAAAATCTCTTCTGTGATGTTTTTTATGTGCCAAGTATGTTTTAACATGGACGTTATCCAAAGGTTATGCAACCACACTCTCGTTTTACTTCACTTTCTCAGATCGCGATGGCCCCGCTTCAGAAACGCCCTCCGGCAAGCTGTGACGCTGACGTGTGAATCCAGCTACGCTTCAGTCACCGTCTCCGTCAAACGTTGATGCTGACGTGTGAATCCAGCGTTAGTGTTTTGCTTTTCGAATTATGTTTTACCTTTTTTTCAAGTTTGGTGGTTGGCGAACCTGGTTAGGGTGCTTCTTCCGCTTTACGAGATTGCTAGTGAACAACCCCCCAAGTGGCGGAATCTTTGCAAAAACTAAGTGCGCCCTTTTAGAAAGATGATATGATCAGTCACTTTTACTGTCACTCAAAATGTATCCCTTCTATTTTATTACTGCATATGACATCGCAGAACTGTGACTGCTCTGTGATCTTTGATTACTCTCTTGAGACTTGGAAATCTCACGTGGATAGAGTCTGGATCGATCAAGGAAGTAATAGAAAATTATTGAAAAAAATATTTTAACGTTTTTTTATATAATTTTTTAGGATAGTTTAAGTCCTCAGAGAGGGCCGTGAGGGTTTCGCTACGCCTTCAACATATCGGAAAACCAACCGCAATTGCTTTTTCTATCAGATGGAAGATCAGGGTGTTAACAGACAACTTTTTTCTCACACCACAAAACACAGTGACTAAGAGATTTACTTTGGTCTCATGTGCATTTGTATATTTGACAGGTTTAGATTAGGGAGTTAAAGGGAAGTCCAATTCATACATTTAGAGATGTTAGAGATATTATCCGATTATGCATTTTTTGTTTGACATCTGAAACATATTCCAACGTCTCTTAGTTTAAACCAATCTCTATAACAAAAAGATCGCTGTAATCCAAAATTTAGCAAAAGGGAGGAAAGAAAGATTTACAAAACTAATCCAGTATATTTTATAATTTACTTTCATGAAAAACTATAGCTACAAGATATTATTTGTACATTCTCTCTTACCTTCAGCATTTTGAACCGGGCTGTGTCTGATTTCCTCTACTCCTGCACCAGGTTCAAGAGTGCATGTCTGCCTTTCTGTCTTCACCGCAGTACAGTGGTCTTCCTTTTTTAAGTTTTCTGATGCATCCAACGCTGTGGAAGCTTGATCTCTAGAAGATTTCCCAAAAATAGAGCCATATTACTGCTGACTTGTCAGGGGTATTAGAGCACTTAGATCAGCTCATTCCTTAGGCTTAGAAGTGAGTGGGCGGAATGGAGGGGAGTTTAGATGCCACCAGCCCCACATACTAAGTAAAACACAAAAACTTTTGTTTGACTATGAGTGGTACAGTGTTTCATGCGGAGCTTATTAGAATAACAATGAAATGGAAATAGTTTTTTACAAGTCTAAGTATTCAGAATTGTTAACTGATTCGATAAAAGTACATTCAACACAAAACTATTGCATAACTCAATTTTCTTGCAATGGTATTGCAAATTAGTCCACCCAGATAAAAATTTCAGCAAATTTGCTATATATCGTAAATATAAATTCACATAACTTTTTATTTTACATTTTAATTGAATACTTTACCCAAAACGAACATTCTGTCATTATTTACTCACCTTCGAGTTGTTACAAATCTGTATAAATGTCTTTGTCCTAATGAACACAAAAGGTTTTCAGAATAATGCTTATAACCAAACAGATTTTGCCCCCCATTGACTACCATAGGAAAAAATACAATGGAAGTCAGATGTGCGCAAGAACTGTTTGCTGTCCTTATATTCTTCAAAAAGTGCGCAGAATGTCTTTTGCGTTAAACAGAAAAAAAATGACTATGGAAGGCAATTGGGGGCAAGATGTGTTTGGTTATAAGCTTTCTTCCAAATGTATTTCTCTGTGTTTGTCAAAAGACAGAAATGTATACAGATTTGGAACAACTCGAAGGGGAGTAAATTATGACAGAATAAAATCTGTTATATAGTCTGTAACATCAAAGCAAGCAGAACATAATGCTATTGACTCACAAAAATGTGTGGAGTGATCAGGCTAGCTGTCAGGTATAATCTTATAAGATGTATGGTTGCTAGGGGAAAGAGCAGGTGTTTTTGCAGCAGAATGCAAGACAGCTGTGAGGTCTGTGCACTACTTCTGACTTCAGATGTATCTCCCTTAGTTAAGGTGGGGAAAGATTTTACATAGGTAAGGTTTACCTGTTTCAGCCCTTGGCACTTTTTAATGGGTTACAAATAGACAACAATGTTATGCAGTCATACTTTCTTATTCCTTCCGGTGGCATCAAACACAGACGACTCTACCGTGTACAGTTACAGCTGCACCAATTCAAAGTTTTCAGGGAACACAAGACAACTCTTGGTCTCATAGCAAGCTATAAAACCATCGGAAAACCGCAATCCTAACCTTTATCTTTATAACGAAATCCCACATGGCCAGTCAGCGATGACATCAAGTACCGCGAGAACGACTTAAAATGCATTTTGAAGTTGGAGAAATTGCTTGATCTCACGATACTTAAATATCATACACCAAACTGAACTTTAAATAGTTTTGAACAACTGGTAAGAGATTCAGTTTTGGATAAAGCTTACAGTATTACGCAACATTCACATTCCAGATAAGCATGAATAAACTTTAATTAAAACATTTAATCATGCAATGTTTCATGAGCACAAAATACAATACATGCGTGTCTGTGTTAATATATAATTCTCAAACAGTTTTCAAAAAAATAGCACGCTATTTACAGTGTACTGTTTGCTGCATACAAAATAAACATTATGTACTAAGTTTTTATGAAGCCATTGATTGCATTAACCATGTTTAAAGCAAGCAACATTGATGCAGATGTTTAAACAAATCTCCTTAAAACACATATTGTAACAATGAAACTATTGTTTTCCCAGCACACATACAATTGCAGCTTCCGAGTATAGTAAAAGCAGCGTGCCTTTATTTGCTCATTATTAGTAACCATTAACACCTCATTAATCTCTTTTGGCCTCAAATACAAACTAAATCAGACCTTAAGTTAGATATTTGCTAAATAATGTAAAGAGTGCTGACACACACAACCCATTAGTGGAGAAGATTATTAGTAGCCCCAGCCTGTCGCAGAATTGACACATCTGTCATGAAAGCATCCATTCAGCAGAACACCAAAGGCAGAAGCTAAAGAGGGTCTCATTTCAATCACAACTCTCATCACAGGAAAGCACACAGGAATAGTCCAGCCAGATTCTTCGAATGGAATGTGTTTCCCACAATTCATCTGAACTCAACTGAGCCACTGCCTCATAACTAGTTCACCAGCTGATGACAAGAATGTACCTATGCACTTTGCTCTACTTTATGAACAATTGAAAGCTGTAATAGTTATTTTTACTGATGCAATTTTTGTGTGCAGCATTCAGATGTTGATGTCTAATTTATTTAGGATACAACTAAAAAATTATCAATCTTGCTATACCTTGTATGCATTACATTTTATTAGAAGTGCCACTAAATAAATGACACCTGAACTTAATTGTGGTGTCTTACTGGTTACCATGACAACTGATTGTTTTAAGGTGTTGCTTCTTAACCTTGTGACTGGCAATTACAGGCACTATAAAAGACCAATTCTGTAACACAAACACATGCTTGGTAGTTGGTCTGCTGTAGACGTGGACATGGGTGATTCCATTAAGAGAATAAGGTAGAATAATGTCAAGTCTGGTGCTTTGTTGTATCTGAAAGTTTCCTAATTTTTTTCTCTTTGCAGTTTCTCTTTTGTGATTTTTATCAGTCTTTCTGTTCAAGGTGGTAATGGAAGTGGTAAGTGTTCATGTTTTATTTTGTTTGTTTTTGTTGCGTTAAGTGACTTATCTTTTCTTAGGTTCTAGATATGATTTCATCAATGATGGTTATCCTGGCTACTACACATCTGGCCTTGCCTTTATGCAGGGTGATGATGCTCAACCACAAAGTTTACCCAGCCAAGGAGATGTATCAGGCTTAAGCATGCCCACAAGGACTGAGAAAGTCATGTATTCTGCAAAGGGAGTGCATGGTGATGGACGCTACAGTTTTCAAACTGGTTCTTCAGGAGTGGCAAGTGCAGTTGTGTCAGGTCATGGTTCAAGTCTAGCAAGTAGTGCCCAAGGCTCTGAGGCTGTACGTTCCATCCAAGCCACTGGCCAGCTTCAGAGGGGTTCGGTTTTGCATGCTACTTCAAGGCTTTTTTCAAGTACTAGGCCTGCCCAAGCCAGCCTTAGCCTGAAGCCTTTACAACAAACTAATGTTTCTGTGTTTCTACCTGGCAACCAAGTCGCTAGTGGCCAGAATGTAACCCAGACCAGCAGTCAGCCACAATCACAATCAAGCCTTGAGTCTGTATCCCAACCCATAAGTGCCCAGGTCAGTAGTGAGTCTGTAGGTCTGCCAAGCAGTGTACTGACCGTACAGGCCCCTTTTCAGCCAAGCAGCCAGCAACCATTGCCTCACCAGTTAGCTCAACCCAGTGGAGAACAATTGGCACATGCCAGCTTTGAGGCCCAGCAACCAGTGCAGACATCTACTGGACAGCAGTTAGAACAAGCCAGCTCTTTGACGCCTGATACAAGCAATCCGCAATTGACCATGATCCGTTACCAGTCTGTGGCACAAGCAAGTGGTCCAGAGTCTGGCTTGGAGTCACAGGCTCAGCCTGTCAGCCAGCAATTGCCAGAGGTTAGCTATCTCACTGTGGGCCAGGTCAGTGAGCATCAACCAACCCAGGCTGCCAATGAGTCAGTGGTTCTGTCAACTTTCCAGGAATTTGCCCTGCCCAGTAGCCAGCAAGTAGCACAGGCCAGTTATGAGACCAAGACCTTGTCTGTCAGCCAACAATTACCACATGTTAGCTTTCAGTCTGGGGGCCAGATCAGTGGTCAACAACCAAACCAGACCAACATTGAATCAAGCCATGAGACCGTGGCTCTGCCTAGCAGTCAACAACCAGCACAAGGTTACCAGTCAGTAGTCCAGCCCAGTGGTCCGCAACGAGTGCAGTCTAGTGGTCGACCCACTGTCCTTCCCAAAAGAAGTCAACTTTCGCAGTTTGGTTCAAGGCTGGTCTCTGCAACAAGGCCATTACATATGTCAAGTTTTGGTTTAAAACCAAGGAATGGCTCTCTATATAAACCAGAAAGAGGCAGCTACCCATCTGCAGCCCATCCCAGTGTGCAGCAACCAGCACAAGCCAGCTACCCGCCTGCGGCCCAGCCTAGTATGCAGCAACCAGCACAAGCCAGCTACCTGTGTGAATCACAGCCCAGTGTGCAGCAACCAGCACAACTCAACTTCCTGTGTGTAGCCCAGCCCAGTGTGCAGCAACCACCACAACTTAACTTCCTGTGTGTAGCCCAGCCCAGTGTGCAGCAACCAGCACAAACCAGCTACCCGTCTGGGGCACAGCCCAGTGTGCAGCAACCAGCAGAAGTCAGCTTCCAGTGTGTAACTCAGCCAGGTGTACAGCGACCAGCACAAGACCGCTACCCGTCTGCGTCCCAGCCCAGTGTGCAGCAACCAGCACAAGTCCGCTACCCGTCTGCGGCCCAGCCTAGTGTGCAGCAAACGGCACAAACAAGGTATCTGTCTGCAGCCCGGCAGTTGTTGCGGCCCACATATCCTCAACTAACCCAGCCAGGACAAAGTGTTTATCAGCCTCCAAGTAGGACTGAGCTACCCGGCCAGCAACCTGTAGCAAAGCCCAGCGCTACTAATATTGTTCCCTCTAGTTACCTGTCTACGCTCCAGTCCAGCCTTCGGAAATCAACACAGATCAGATACCAGTCTGTAGGTAAACACAGCAGACCACAACCAGCACCAGGTAGATACCAGTCCAGAGGCCAACAGCTACTTCAAGACAGTAACCAGTATGTTGCACATCCCAGCAGCCAGAAACCAGCACAAGCCAGCAACGCATTCCGTGCACTGCCCAGTGGCCAGAAACTAGCAGCTGAGAGGTACCCGGCTTTGGTCCAGTCTAGCAGCCAACAACCAGCAAAAGCCAGCTACCAGTCTGTGGCACGGCTCAGCAGCCTGCAACCGGCACAACACAGTTACCAGTCTGTTGCACAGGCTGGTGGCCAACAACCAGTAGTCCGCTATCAGTCTGTCAGCCAATCTGCTGGTAAGCCAGTAGGCAGATACCAGTCTCTCTCTAGGATTGGTTCCCACCCTATGGCGCAGCTTGGTTCAGGTCTGTCTTCAAAATATGAGTCCGTGCAGTCTGGTTTTGAGTATCCAGCACAGTTGCTTTCTCAGACCGGATCCTCTAAAGGGGTCCTGAAGCCTTCCCAAAGCAATCAGAGGTTTCCCCAGAGCAAATTCAGACTAGCGTAATAGCCTTGAGTCTTACTGTTCCTGGTCTCCTGTCAATGTTTGCTTTACTGTTGTTGAAACCAATAAATAACTTGTAAATGGATTTGTTTGGGTTATCTTTTTTTAATGGGGGGATGCAATCTACTTAAACTGAAGCATTTAAATTAGATGAAAGAAATGTCATTATCCTAATGTAGCTTTAAGGCTTACCTCTTGTTTTTGTTACCTGCAAAGAAAGTAAAATGGCATTAAATGCAGACATGACAACTTTGTAAGGTTAATACAATTTTCTAGATAAAAATCTCTTAGTCTTTAATGACTAGGTACAGGAAACCTATGGTTTTACTAGACATGTTTAATCTGACATTTACAAAAAATGCATTACATAATGTACTGGACCTTGGTTTTTTTCAATGCTGTAATAAAAAATTTCAACTCAATCAGGACAGTATCACTAGATTTGCTGAAGTTTTTCTACTTTCTGCTTGTTATATTGTCGCTTTTAAACCATACAAAAATATACTTACTATAGCTACTGGTGTACCCCTGACCAGTAGGGGAACCAGTGACATTGTCTTGAGAAACTTGATCTGTGTTTTCTGCAGTCATGTCCAGTTCACTTAAATCTGTTTGAGGCTCATTGTAGTTGACTAATCTCATCTCTAGATGCAGTACTGCCCTTTTGTCGTCCAGTGTCAACATAACTGTCTTCAAATTTAAATATCTTCAACTCTTCCTCCAGCTGCCCAGATGAAGGTGTGGACATAGGCTCTGTAAAGCAAGGGAGTCTAATGTTATTCAATGTAAATGTATCCAATTTAGTAGACTGCATTGTTTTATTGTCCACACCATACACTATAGTTACATTCCTGTGGGATTTCTTGAAAATTTATTTAACATTTACATAAACTTTTTGGTCAATAAATAGCCATTTCCTGTTCCGTAGTAATCTAAATAACTGTCATTTTGTCGTTGTTAATCATAATGGAATCATCTCATATAATACTAAAAGCAGTTTTACATAACCATATTTCATGTGTTCATATGAAGCCACTACATCCAAGGCCTTCTTTTCATGGACTCTGCACACCACACACAATGGCACTGTTGTGGTCAGACCTTAGGACAAACCAACACAGCATTGTTTCTGTATTTGTCACCAGTGATGGGAGTAACAAAAGTAATGACAGTAGTAAATTAGTTTTTGCTGTGAGGCAGTAACATAACCCATCACATTTAAAATGTGGGTAATATATTATACCCTTTACAATCTCATGTTACAACAACTAATTTTCCCCTGAAATTCTTTTTTATAATTTACCTACAAATTCCATTCCTAGAAAAAAAACTAATCTGTGATTAAAATACAAGTTCCTGTTACTGGAATCCAATGGTTGAAATGAATGCAACAGATTCTACAAAAGTATTGAAACAAAACGAACGTATGTAGAAAGAGTTTATTTTTCTATTTTGCTAAATATGTTTTGATTCTGATTGAAGCCTGTAATTTTGTTAAATGGGTTAATCAGCCTACTGATGTTCATGGGCATTTACATGATCTAATTTTAGATCATGGCCTTCTTTCTGGTGCGGTCCCTGCCTAATTTGGATTTCACTGAATGTTCAAACATTCTATTTTACACTCTATAGCAAAGATTCTTGAGAAAATTGTATTATTGCAGTTGCAGAATTTTCTTGAATCTAATATGATTCTGGATATTTTTCAGTCTGGCTTTAGATCTGATCACAGAATGATACTCTACAGCAAGTAAGATGTCATTTACAAGTAGTGCAGTCTCTGTGGCGACTCTGTTATTGTAATGCTCCTGGACCTGAGTGCAGCATTTGACACAGTTGATCATGCCATTCTTCTGTCACGTCTTGAGCATTATGTGGGCATGTGTGGAAATGCCCACAGTTAGTTTTAATCTTTTTTGACGGACAGTTCCATTTCAGTTGGCATTGGAAGCTCTGTATCTTCAACAGCTTCCCTTTCCTGTGGTGTGCCTCAAGGTTCCGTTATGTCTCCTACTTTGTTCTCGCTGTATATGTTAACCCTGGGTTTAATATTTAGAATAGCAGACTCTGAACTGAAAAAGCTATTGTATTTATTATTATGATTTCATAAGGCTGTAGTGACTTTAATCAGCATTTGTTTAATAATCTTGTTTAATTTGAAATATTTAATAAAATCCCTTTTACATAATTATTCATGATTAGATAGTATTCTATTTCATAACATTTTACCGTTAATATATGATGTAAAATATGTTTAAATCAAGAACGTTTTGAAATTCACAACATTTCAACAAGTTTTTCTTACAAATTTAAAGGTTGCTATTGTTGAAGGTAAAACATCATATTACGCGACTACGCATTTCTTAACAGAGAGTTTACGTACTACTAACTAAGCTCTGCCTTTAAGGTCCAGTCAGTGAAATCTAGTGGCTAAGTTGTGAATTGCAACTAACTGCTCACTCCTCCCCTCCCTTCCTGACAGAACATGGCAAATAAAACTATAACACTTCATTGTGTAAGATCTTTATACACCTCTGAAGGCATAGCTATGTATATTATATTGCATTTCTATCAATAGATCATCCCAAAAATGACACACTGGACCTCTAAGATTCAAAATGTGCAATGTAATGGACTGTATGTAGAAAGAGATTTTAATTGTTCAGGCTGAGTATAGCCTGCGGTTCTTGTGTCTGGCTGTTCTGGTGGTCAGTGCTCTGTGGCGCCGGCCAGAGGGCAACAGTTCGAAGAGGGAGTGTGTTTGGTCCAAATTGATGTCCAGAATTGTTCACTCATTTTCATTCACTTCTTCCATTTATAGTAGACTATTTAGCATTCCCTATTTGGGGTTGTCCCTTGGGGCAGGTGTACTGTCATTGTCTCGTTCTTCTTGTCAGTAGTTTTCCAGTTCTGTGGACAGTACCATGTCTTTTGTGCTTGTGTTATGTGTGGAAATACATGGCCTTTGTTGAGACTTCACGCCACGTTTTCTTCTGTCGCGTGCCTTAACCCAACCCCCTTGTTGCCCCTTAATCTTCTCATTAGGGAATCATTCCCGTGACCTGCACAGTGAAATCTTCCAGTATCTTCCCATTAGTGTTCCATTCCCCTCACCTGCCCTTGGTTATCATCCCTCATTAGTTTTCCCAATGTAACGCCCACGTGTTTTCGTTTCAGTGTGAAGTTATTCCTAACTCTTTTCCACTGTTCAGGTCTTGCCTTTTTCAAGTGGACTTTTTTGGAATGCTTGATTCTGATTGGTTACGGTTATATTTCCACATGATTCCACAAAATTCACAAATGTATGTTAAAGGATGTGCATATGGGTGTGTGCATGTGTGTGGAATATGCCTATTAAAAGGACAGTTTTACCCTAAAACACAGTCGGGTTGTTCCAAATCTGTATACATTTTTTAGTTGATGAACATAGTAAAAGATATTGGGACAGTTCTGGGTTACCATTGACTACCATAGTTGGAGAAATGACAATGGTATTCAAAAGTGCCACGGAACTGTTTGCTTTATTACATTCTTCAAAATATATTCTGTGAACAAAGGAATTTATAAAGTAATTTTTCCTACTATGGTAGACAATGGTGGCCAAGGACTGTGTGGCCAAATATATATTTCTCTGTGTTAATCAGAGCAAAGAAATCAATATATATTTGGAATAACTTGAGGGCTTTAATAAAGATTTGCAGACCTTTTACACTCATTTGAAAAAGTAAAGGACAGTTTAACGGGATTCTACAATCTCGGTGCTAATCTAAACTGAGAGACAAACGTGCATATTTGATTACTTTTTGCGTTATTTTATTTTAAACAACTTCTCTGAGATTAGCTACACACAGCCTTTCTCAGCCTGTTGTTTGCCATCAATTTAAATATGTTGAACAGAGTAAGCCACATTGATTTCCTTAAAAAAAATTAGTTATTTTGGTTTGGTATTAAACAAACCAAAGCACTGCTTCTTGTTTATCTGACGTAAAGTTGTGCTCCGTGTATTGTGAACCGATTACACAGTAAAGATAAACAGGCAGTCTTCAAAATTGAAAGCCAGTGTTCTGTCAAATGTGGGAACAAGAGGAAGTGACTACATCTGACAATCCTTAACCATATCAGAAAACCAACCGCAATTGCTTTTCCTATCAGACGGTAGATCAGGGTGGTAACAGACACTATTTTCTCACAGTGACTAAGTGGTTTACTTTGGTTTTATGTGCATTTTTTTTTTGCACAGTGTAGATTAGTGAGTTAAGGAGCAGACCAATTCATGCATTTAGAGATGTAAGAGACACAACTTCTGTGACATCATCAAAACCAAGCGTTCGTATGCAGGTTTCACGCACAAATTTGTGCGTACGCATGCTTAGTGAATGATACCCACTGTCATTTGTAACTGCAGTTTCGGCATTACGCCACAATTGAGTCGCTGTTTCGTTATCGGCACAGTGAGCACAGATGAGTTCGGTAAAATAGATATATAAGTAGCTGTATTAGCTGTGTTTGACGGCTGTTCAGTTGTTTAAGGTTAAATCTCTTTTAAGTTAACATGCTGTACATCCTTTTGAGGATTTAGTTCTGTGGATTCAGCGTTCCACTGTACACAGCCAGTATGAGCCATTCAAAAATTCGAACCGATTTATTTAAACAGAATGCGAGAGATCAACGAATCATTCAAAGCTCACGTAAGATGTGACTGAGAAAAATCTTATATAAGTAAATTAATTCGATACAGTTTATTTATCTGACTGAAATAAAAGTTTAGCATGCCTTTATTTGCTCATTGTTAGTAGCCATGGACCTCTCATTCATCTCTTTTGGCCTCAAATACAAACAAATCAGACCTTGAGTTTGATATTTGCTAAATAATGTGTATGCACACCCCTTTAGTGGGGAAGATTATTGATAGCCCCAGCCTGCAGAAGATTGACACATCTGTCATGAAAGCATCCATTCAGCAGAACACCGAGAGCAGAAGCTGGAAAGCACACAGGAATAGTCCAGCCAGATTTCTCTAATGGCATATGTTTCCCACAACACATCTGAACTAAACTGAGCCACTGCCTCAACTTCACCAATAAGTTTAGAAAACCTATTTCACAAATTGACCAATGAACTTTGCTGACCTAAATTGACCTATGAAAATGCAATATTTGTGTGTGCAGCATGCAGATGTTTTTGAAAATTTGAAAATAATAATTATAATTTATTTACTCTAAGTTACTGTAAAAATAAATTGTTTCTATACATTGTGTGCATTACAGCAGCCAGCAACCATTACCTCAGCAGTCGGCTCAACCCAGTGGAGAAAAACTAGCACATACCAACTTTGAGACAAAGACTCAACACAGTATCCCCTTGGCACAAGCCAGATACCCATCTGTAGCACAGCCCAGTGGTCAACAGCTAGCACATTCCAGTTACCCATCTGCCACACAGCCCAGTGGCCAGCAACTAGCACAAGCCAGCTACCCATCTGTTGCCCAGCTTAGTAGTCAGAAACCTTCACCAGGCAGATACCTGTCTTTAGCTCAGTCCAACAGCCGACAGCTAGCACAAGCAAGTTACCAGTCTGTCTAAGCCCAGCAGCCAACAACCAGCACAAGTCATCTACCACTCTGTGGCACAGCCCAGTGGCCAGAAACTTGCACCAGGTATATACACGTCTTTGGCCCAGCCGAGGGGTCAACAAGCACATGCCAGCTACCAGTCTGCGGCACAAATTGGCAGTCTTCAACCGGCACACCTTTACCAGTCTGTGTCCCAGCCGAGTGGTCAACAAGCACAAGCCAGCTACCATTCTGTTGCACAAACCAGTGGCCAGAAACCAGCACTGGGCAGATACAAGTCTATGGCTCAGGCTAGCAACAAGCAACCAGCACAAACCAGCTTCCTTTCTGTGTCCCAGGTTGGTGGCCAAAAACCAGTAGTCTGCTATCAGTCCGTCGGCCAATCTGCTGGTAAGCCGCAGTCGCACAGGGCAGATACCAGTCTTTGGCACTTACAAGTTCTGAATCTGCATTGGAGTTAGCCCAACTTGTTTCTGTGCCAGTGCAGTCCAGTTACCAGTCTTTCTTTAGCGTAGGTTCCCAACCAAAGGACCAGCTTGGTTAAGGTCTGTCTTCAAGGCATGATTCTGTGTGAACATTAGCACAGTTGCTTTCTCAGACTAGCCCCTCTCAAGGTTTCCTGAAGCATTCTCAAAGCACCGGAGGTTTCCCCAGAGCAAGTTCAGGCAAGCGTAACAAGTGGACTCAATTCTTACTGTTCCTAGTATTTTTTATCTTTGCTTGTTTGCGAATCAATAAATCGTTTGCAAATAGATTTTTGTGTTTCTATTTTAAAATATGGTGATGCAGTACATGAATGTACTGAAAATGTATTTTAGGCTTACCTCTTGTTTTGGTTTCCTGCAAGGACAACTTTGTAACATTCACATAATTTTTTCTATCAGAAAATCTGTTTAGTTTTAACTGAGTAGGCTACAGTGTCCACATAACTGTCTTCAAATTTAGAACTCTTCTTCTCCTCTCCCTTCTCCAGCTGCTGATGAGATGGCGTGGACAGGCTCTGTAAACCAGGGCAGTCTGATGTTCTGTTTTACGCGGCCTTTATTCTGTGTATCATGCATGCAAATGTAAAGTCAGTCACACATTGCACTTTATGATTTGGTGAGTTGGACATCATTGTCCACCCGCAGAAAACCGCACTGTTGTATATTAATTTATAAAGCTATATGTGGGACACTTCCTCTCTACCTTTTAAAACCTTTTCAGTCTTAACTCTGGGAGTTATGAATTGCGCTCCTTAATAGTTTACCTTTAACTGTCTCCAGAGTGTCAACTAACTTGGGGAAATCTGCTTTTTCTTTTGCACCCTGGTCATGGAATAATTTGCACAAAGATTTACAGTTAACAACATTAATATATATCAATTAATTCAAGAATATTTTAAGGAATGTGGTAAAGCAGACATGTGTTTGTTTCCTTTAGAAAGATTTGAGCGTGATTAGGGGGTGCTGTATAACTTGTATTTGCATGTATTTTAATTGTTTTTAATCTTATTCTAAGTATGTATGGCCAGGTGCCTCTTGTTAAAGAGATCATTGATCTCAATGGGACTTCCTAGAAAAATATAGGTAAAATACAAACATAAAAAAAAGAATGTAAATGTGGCTAATTTAGTAGACTGCAGTGTTTTAACATTTACACTGAAACTTTAAGGTCAATAGTCTGTAATTTTGTCTTCATTCCTAATAACAGAAACATCTAATTTAGTCCTAAAAACAGTAAGATAAGTACAGCAATCAACCACAACCCTACCACATCATGTCTTTCAAAAAGCACATTCATTATGAAGCCACAAAATCCAAAGCCTTTTTTCTTCAATAGTGGACACCACACACAATGGCACTGTTGTGGTCAGACCTTAGGACAAACCCACAAAGGATTGTTTCTGTATTTGTCAGAGGAATGCCTGTTTGTTACATCATAGGTCAAAAGGTCACTGGTGTGTAAAGTGGTGGGACCAAGCACTGCTAGAAAAAACAAGTAACTGTATCTGTGTCTAATATTTAATTTATTCCTGACGGATCTGTAAAATACATGCGGTGCCATTGAGCCTATTAAGTCCCAAAATCAATGTCTGAGCACACAGACCAAAACATGCTTACACTTACATTTTAGGATGCATCCTAACTGATTTCCTTATAAGGTCAAATTGCTTGATGTTTGACATTGAAGAGTATGCTACTGATACAGACTGTATAACACAAAGCATGAAAGTCAAAACTGATTTCCCTTGTGCTATGGACTGATTTCACTCCGCTGCCATGTTGAAATCGAAAACGATGCAGAGGTGGGAAGAAAACCAGAAGGACATATAGACTACAATGGTTTGGACTACCATCGGTTGTCGGTAAAATGAATGATCAAATGATGCGTTTAAAAACAAACGTTAGATTGGCTGTGTGTGAGTGAATGAAAATCTCTTATGGCAGTTTAAAGGTAAAACAGGCATTCTATGCTTATATTGTCACATTTAAGATCATAAATCGTTTTAATAACTCCAGGTTGGTTGTCCAAACCATTGCAGTCTATCTGTCCTTACGGTTTTCTTCCCACCTATGCATAACTTGGTGGCGGTGTGAAATCAGTCTATTAAAGGGATGGTTCACCCAAAAATGAAAATTCATAATTTAATTGTCATTTCAAACCTGTATGATTTACTTTCATCTGTCGAACACAAAAAAAAAATATTTTGAAGAATGTTGGTAACAGAACAACAGCAGTGTCTTGGTTTTGTGTCCCTAGAAGTGAATGGATACTGTTGACGCTGTTGATGGGTCAGAATTAGGATTTTAACAGATACCAGTGTAAATGTTTAAAACATTTAAAAAATGTATAAGATATGTATACAGAAACTGATCTCATAAAGATATTTACAGGAGTTGGAAGTGTGATAACTAGTCCTGGTCCTCCCTATTTTCTATGAGCTTGCAGAGGGAGGGAGTGTGTGAACACGAGGAAACTTCCCCTTCCTCTTTTTATCAGCAGCCCATGTGTCCATCTCAAGAAAATGGCAGGGCTATTGAAAGATATGGCGAGCAGGATTCATACATGGAGTGGTGATGTTATCATTGCCCGCAGGGTATTAGACTGGGCCTGTTCTCAGGTTGTGCATCAAGAAATAAAAAAAGACAAATTATTCACAGACAGAAGGCACAGAATGTATTTACCAACTTCAGAGCATTCAGTTTTAATGTCAGGCTCCAAAGAAACAGCTCTTTACTCTTCTGTTTAAACAGCGGAACAACTACGCACACACCTCTATATGACCTCTATTCTGACAAACACACCTACCTTCAACATTTGCCATCTCAGCAATAGCTGTATCTGCAGACAACACACATAAACTATGCATGTCCAGGCTCTTGTCTTGTCCAGATTGGACTATTGCAATTAGGGCTAGGCGATCTTCCCAAAAAATCATATCACGATCTTCATAACAAAGAATCTCGATCCACGATCTTTATTGAAATGCAGGGCTGTAAATTAACCTTTTTGCCCATAGCACTGGTGCTACAGAGGTTTAAGGTTTTGTAGCAAAGGCCAAACAGTTGCACAGGTAGCAAACCGTCTGTTATCATTTTTAGAAAACACAAATGCACAGATCAACACAAAAATAGACTGGTGAACAACAAAAGACATACATTTTATATACAAATGGATTTTTTTCGGCCATATCATTTTTAGTTTACCCATTTCTTATTGTTCTGTGTTTAGTATGCAATAGTAATATATTTGTCCACATAAAAACACTGTAGTAGCCTATACTATAGTATTTACTAGGCCTATAGTAAACTGAAGAAAAATTCCTATAATAAGTGTGTTTAAAGTTGAATTACTAGCCTACAGTTGATCAGTTTACAACAAGAATACCACAATTTGATACATCAAATGTAATAGAACACTACAGTATTTCTTCATTTGAGCGTTTAGGTCAACCTGGGTTTTATTTTGACGGGTCGTCGTGAAGACGCCCCCACAAATAGACTCAAATAGTTTTTAGTGTTGTTCAGGGACGATAGTTTTTCTCAAACAGTGAAAACAGTTCAATGCACCTGAAATATACTCTCTGGAGAACTCTGAACATGATATTTGTGCGTTTATGTCCTGCTCATACAGTGAAACACACAAATCCATGAAGACGCGTGTGAAGCACGTTAAACTGTGCAACACATTCCCTCATACATGCAGAACCTACAGCTGACAGATTTAAATCGCGGTGCATCAATGTCATATGCCAATGGGTCTGTGCAGCGCTGAATGGTGACGAACACACCTCTTGTTTTAGACCACAGACAAGAATGTCTAAATTCATGATCCTCTCGATTCTGTTGAAAAGTGAATTGAGGACGCCTTCAAGATCGATCTTGATTTAAGATCGTCAGATCGACCACCCCTAATTGCAATGCTCTACTGGCTGGTTTTCCAGCTTGTACAACCAGACCTCTTCAGATGATCCAGAATGCAGCGTCAAGAGTGGTCTTCAACGAGCCGAAAAGAGCGCACGTCACACCTCTCTTTGTTACGTTGCACTGGCTCCCTATAGTCGTTGACATCCAATTCAAATCTCTGCTCTTGGCCTACAAAACCACCACTGGTTCGGCACCTCCATATCTTCACTCGCTTATTCAGATTTATGTACCCAGCGCTCAGCTATCGAACAACGTCTTGTGATCCCAAACGGAAAAAATCACTGTCACGCACACACTCTTCCTCATACCACATGATCAGCGGATTCTGTAGCTGTCTTTAAGAATCGGTTAAAAACACATATTTTCCATCAACATCTGACTCATCAGTACAGTCTTCTACTTCTTTTCTACTTTCCTGTTCCCCTCTCCCAAAAAAAAAAAGTTTCTTATATTGTGGTAGGCTAACTGAGACCAGTGTTACTGCTCCAATGCATTGTTGTTCTTCTGTTGCACAAATTGTCATGATTCTGCCGCATCATGTCATGTTTCTCTTGGATTAGTGGCAGGATCGTGACAGAGTCTCATGTCTTGTGTGGAGAGAGGCAGCTATGTCCTTCCATACACTCTCTCCGGTCTCGTCTCTGTTCCCATCCTCTCGTTTCCTCGTTATTGATTCATGCCCTTCACCTTGTCCTGTCTTGTCATGTTATTATATTCCCCTGTTCTGTCCTGTTACCCCCTCGTGGGTCTTTGTTTTGGAATTTATATTAAAGTTTTTGTTAACCCCTTACCCGCTGACTGCACCTGGGTCCTTTGTCCGTGTCTCACCCCGGTGATCATGACACAAATTGCTTCTATTGTTTCCCCTACTTTGTAAGTTGCTTTGGATCAAAGTGTCTGCCAAATGACTTGATGTAAGTGTTAAAATATGTGCTTCAAAAGGTTCTTCAATGCCATAGAAGAACCTTTAACATCTAAAGAGCCTTTCTGTTTCACAATTTCTTTGTGGCAAAAAAAGCTCTTCAAAAAGATATGGTTCCTTAAAGAACCTTTGACCTAGTGGAACCAAAATGTATTTCTGGAACCAAAATGATTCCTCAATTGCATCCCTGTGAAGATCATTTTAAGCACCTTTATTTGTATATAGAGTGTGGCTATTGAGACTAAAGAATGGTGAATAATGTTATGGTCAACCTGGTAAGTCTATTTAAAACAATAGTGCCAACAACAAAGGGAGTTGTGTAACCGGTCAATCATCTCTTTGAATCTTTAAAGCATGTGGTTTTGCATAAACCAATACCAAAACCTGTTTAGTTCTATTTTTACATGACATAAACCGCACGCTTTGTTTCAGAGGTTCTTACTGTGTTTTCCTCTTTCACTTGTCTGGCATTTAATGTTTCATAGTCTCATGTCATTAATGTACAGGGCAAGGAGCAGACAGGCCTTTAAATACAGCCGCAGAATAAATTATGAGACCATTCCAAATGTTAATTTATTCAGCATTTCTAGAAATATTATGTCCAGTTCAGTGCCTGTTGAATTTTACCAAAATGAAACCTCAGGACTGACATAAAGTCATCCAACAGCGATGTGAAAGACTGACAGCATGACAAAACCGTGAATGTACATGTACGAATAGTAATGTTGTATTGCTTAAAAGTGAATATTACTTTTTTCTGTCTTTACCGATTTTACATTTATTTGCTTGGCAGTGCATTTTTAAAAAATCTATAATACATATTTGTTATATATATAGTTACAAAGCCAATCAGTTCATATGGGGAAGATTAGGTGGCCGTGATGTATAGAGGCGAATGGGCGAATTGTGGGATTTTTAATGACCACAGAGAGTCAGGACCTCGGTTTAACGTCTCATACGAAGGACTGGTGCTTATTGACCGTACAGTGGCCCCATCACTATACTGGTGCATTCGGACCCACACAGACCACAGGGAGAGCACCCCCTGCTGGCCTTACTAACGCCTCTTCCAGAAGCAACTTTGTTTTCCCAGCAGGTCACCCATCAAGGAACCCACTAAGCCCTGCTTAGCTCCAGTGGGCAACCAGTCTTGGGCTACAGGGTGAATATCAGGATGGGTGTTTCACGGGAATTGAACCCACAATGTTTGCACTGCTAACATACTTTTGCGACACCCCTCAGGGTCTTGCCTAAAATCTTTGAACTTTTCCTAAATACTTTGTGGATGGGAAAACCCAATATCCAGTTTTGTATCCACCAAGAGACTCCATACCCGTCTGTTAAAACCGCCTGATCCCCAGCTGTGTCTCTTTGGAATAGGATGGAGAGAGACCACAAACAGAGTGCATTTGTTCCACGGCTCTCTTTTGGACATGCATGGACTCATAATGACACTGAAAGTTCATTGAGAACAAGGGAGAGACAGGAAAACTAGAGACAAGTGGAAAAATCATCCAAGATGCAGATTAGAAAGTCCCAAAATTGGCATGGGCACTTCAGTACCACAGCGTGTGTGATATTGTTTTGGAAATATTTGATAAATGGCTGCTTTACATTCTCACATCATGGGGTTTGTCATGGATCTGTGGAATATGATATAATCTAGGCTTCCTTTTAGGACTTCAGGGTTCCACATCCCAAGTGGACATCTGAGGTGAACGCTTGTACAGCAGCGCTGGTCAGAAGTTGCGCTGGTCAGAATCGGGTAATTGTCTGTTTGTCTTTAGGGTTGGGGAGATTTATCTATGTTCTCTCCTCCTGCTCCCCCCTCCAGAGAAAAGACCCTTTCGTGGTGCCCCTACCATTGTTGTATTATCGGCAAGCAAACTCAAACTGTTATTGCATGTCAGAAAAATGAGATTAATAGACCAACAGCACAACTCACCTTTTCTCCTCAGTACTTCCACATGAAAGCTTCAGCACCTCCCAAGAGGGACTTTAATCCCAACAACCTCCCATGCACTTCCTGCTACGAAATGAGCTGTCTTCTAGAGCACACCCTCATCCTTCATTTATCTCCAGCTCCTTCTGCTGAAGTGAGGCATCTGTGACGGCGGCGAATGCTCTGTGCTGTTTACTTTCCCACAGCCAGCAATAGTTCCCTGCTCCGTGCACCAACTGCTCCACTCCTACTTTCTCCTACTGAATGGGCCCCCCCTCCCTATACCAAGGGCTCCGTCACTCCCTGCTTTTCTCTTTCTCCTTCCCTCCCCTGCTGTAAGCATAAAGTCTCTTAAGCTCCACCAATGGCCGAGCTGCTGGCAGACTCTGTGTCCAGTTAAAGCAGGGTTAGGCGGGGCTTGGAGTGCTGAAAGAAAAATACAGAGGATAACGCTGCAGAGGGAGGGAGATAGAAAGAGATTACATCATCTCCAAGCAAGCCAAAAGTGGAATAAAGTATTATTCATTAAACACAAAATAAAAACCAAAAAAATTATATCTTTTTCATTTAGCTAGTAGGACAATGGAAATCTAGAAATAGCACTTTATTGTGATGACTTCATGTGTGTCACTATATGAACGTTTACCATTTTCCTAGAGAATTCTGTATATATCTAGAAATAAAAAATAATTTGATTAATTAAATAAATACATTGCATACACAAATTATGATAAACACAATCTCTATTTCATTTTGGTATTGTGATAAAACATTGGTTTTGTGCTGATTGTTAATTTGTTTATAAATCAAGAAAAAAAAACGCTCTATTCTAAAATACAGTACTTTCATTAATCTAAAAAGATTTAGATATTTCATGCACCAAACATGTCTCAAGTTATGCAAACTGATAGTTGGTAGCTCTATAATTAATTAAATTAGGTGAGAATCTCTTCAAAGTGTCTGAGGCATGTATGCAAGAAAATGAAGAAATGCATCCCTGCCGTCATCTGCACTACATAGATATGACCTGAAGGGGGAAGCAACCATCTATCGTCCATGTGGACAGCCAACCAAAACGTCATCAAATTTCATTCCTATATTTAACCGTGATACGTGAACCACTGCAGTAATCAAGCTCTTAAAAACATGGTTACTTTTAATATAATAATTTTAACAATAAAAATATTCTCAATAGATCTCAATATTAGCAGTGAAGAGTTCTTGGCCACATAAGAAATAAAAAACTACACTAAAATACTAAAGGTTTTGCAGCCCGAACCTCATTGTACTTTCATAGTAAAGGTCCCATAATTGATTATGGCCTAGCAAGTTTACAGAGACACTGGTGGCCTCAGTGTTTGGACTCTATGAGTAGTACCAATGAAAAACTGCGATATTTGTTGTATGGGCCTCCTTGTATATTTTCGGTGCGTTCACAAAAAAGAAATGAATATTTTAATCTGCAAAAAAATGTCTAACAGCTCCAATGTAGGAAAGCTCGTACTGTTTAAGTCACAGTTTTCTTATACAGTAATACAGTCTTTGTGTGACATGATGATGATGGTCTTGTAACTGATCATTGCTACATAACTAATTTCAATAATTTTGTCAACATGTATCTATGAAAATGTATATGTTAAAACTGTTAACCATATGGTGTTGCGGTACACTATAAAATGTTCTGCTACTTTACATTTTACAATCATATTGGCTTAACAAATAGTTTTCACTTATCATTTAAGATTTTGACCAGTGGCAAGCAACTGTAACTTATTCAGATAAATTGAAGTTGTTGAAGATTAGTAATTCTAAGACATTTATTATAAATGTAGTAAGTTTTAATGATTTTTAAAGCCAGTTTAATTGAAATCTGAGGCAGCAATGATATAACAATTTAAGTTCAGCCATGTTTTCTTATACTACACTTTAAGTGAATAGCTAATATTTAACATAATAAAACCATGATTCTTTTTCATGTGGACCAATGAATATTGGTAGAAATACAGTATATGGTGTATTCTAAAATGAAAACATTTGAACAGCTGTCATGCAGTTTTCCCCAATAAATCAATGACGTGATTTGCAGACCCATCCAAATAGGGGTTGCCGTTCTAAATGAGTGGTGACACCTGAATCCTATAATTGTTTTTTGTTGGTTTCAATTACAACTGATTGTTCAGAACCATTGGTGATTGCAGGTATTTTAAAAACATCAGTTTAGTCATTCTGAAACAAGTTGGGGCACAGGTATCTTATGGGTTTGTAGTTGGAGTGCTGTGTAGGGGTTGTTGCACTTTTGATTCAGTATGGGTTTAAGAATTTTAAGGTATTTTCTTTTATCGTTTTAGCATTTGTTAAATATTCCTCTTGCAAGTTCAACTGAATATGTTTGTTTTGCAGGTTCTTTTTGGTGATCCTCCTTTCTGGTGTTCATGATTATATGTGGAGTGGTAAGCGTAACCAGCCAATTTATGCAGTGAAGTTTGACAGACCCTTTAACTGCCACCCTTTGCTTTTTAGTTTCGTGTTACAACTCCGACAGCAAAGGAGGTTCTTCTGGATACCGTGAGCCTGGAATGGCTTTGGATGCTGGTCCTTTAATGCAGGGTGACAAAGTACAGCGTTTCTACAGCCGGTATGGTGCCAAGAATGTTTATGGCATTGGAAGCAGCAGACGCACTCCAACTGGTTCAGCAGGAACAATGATGACAAGTGGATCTAATCCGAGTAGTGAGTCTGTTCTTAAACCAGAGCAGCTTGCTAAGGGGAGTCCTGTTGTGCAGCAAGTAGCACCGGCAAGTGGCCAGTCCATGACCCAGTCTAGTAGTCAAATAGTTCAGCCCATTGTGCAGCAGCTCTCACTGGTCGCCTCCCAACCTGGCAGCCAGCAGCTAAGACTGGCTAGTTCCCAGTCTGACAACCAGCATTCTAACTCACAGCCCAGTAGCCAACTACCTGTCCATGTGGTCTCTGGAACCAATGTTCAGTCCAGTAGTCAGCAGTCCGTGCTGGCTATTTCTCAGCCCAACAGCCCAGCTCTTGCACAGGTCACTTTTCAGTCCGGGGCCCAACCTATCGGCCAACAAACTGCACAAGCCAATTACCAGTCTGTCCAGGCAAGTGCCCAGCAAAGGGCACAGGCTGGATACCAATCTGCTGGTGATCTGTCACTTGTTAAACCCCATGAGGTAAGACTGTCCAAAATTGGTTCAAGGTTTTTTTCTGGTAACAGGCCTGTCCAGAATATAAGTGGAGGGTTTTTCAAACCGGGAATTCCTAGCAGGGAATCTGTAGTTAAACATGTACCACTTAATCTCCAAGCTCCCAGTGAACAACCTGGCCAGTCCAGTTACAAGTTTGTTGCTGATGTTAGCAGCCAACAATTTTCACAAGGTAGTGGTGCAGAACCAGTACAAGCCAGCTACCAGTCTGTGAGTGAGGTCAGCGACCAGCAACCATTGCAGGCCAGTTACCAGTCAGTTGCCCAAACCAGCGGCCTATCTGAGGGCCAGCACAGTGGCCAACACTTTGCTGCCCAATCCAATAGCCAGCAGATACCACATACAAGCGACCAATCTGTAAGTGGGCAACAACCAGTGAAGTGCCTGTACCAGTCATTGGCTCAGTCTAGTAGCCATCATACAGCACAAGGCACTGATGTGCAACTATTACAGGTCAGCCATGAGTCGGCTGCCCAATCCAGTAGTCAAACGATACCACAGATAAGCTTCCAGTCATTGGACCATTCTAGCACCCAGCAACCAGCCCAAGTTGCCAGCTATCCATCAGGGGATCAGTCCGGCAGCGAACAACCAGCCCAAGCCAGCTATTTGTCAGTGTATCAGTCCACCACCCCAAACTTTGAAGAAGCTAGCTCGTGGTCAGTTGCCCCGTCCAACAACCAACAGTCAGCCCAAGCTGGCTATCCATCAGGGGATCAGTCCGGCAGCCCACAGTTGGCAGAAGCTAGCTTGTGGTCAGTGGCCCCATCTAGCAGCCAACAGTCAGCCCAAGCTAGCTATCCCTCAGAGGATCAGTCCGGCAGCGAACAGCCAGCCCAAGACCGCTATTCATCAGTGTATCAGTCGACCACCCCAAACTTTGAAGAAGCTAGCTCGTGGTCAGTTGCCCCGTCCAGCAACCAACAGTCCGCCCAAGCTGGCTATCCATCAGGGGATCAGTCCGGCAGCCCACAGTTGGCAGAAGCTAGCTCGTGGTCAGTTGCCCTGTCCAGCAACCAAAAGTCAGCCCAAGCTGGCTATCCATCAGTGGATCAGTCCGGCAGTGAACCAGCCCAAGACCGCTATTCATCAGTGTATCAGTCCACCACCCCAAACTTTGAAGAAGCTAGCTCGTGGTCAGTTGCCCCGTCCAGCAACCAACAGTCAGCCCAAGCTGGCTATCCATCAGTGGATCAGTCCGGCAGTGAACCAGCCCAAGACCACTATTCATCAGTGTATCAGTCAACCACCCCAAACTTTGAAGAAGCTAGCTCGTGGTCAGTTGCCCCGTCCAGCAACCAACAGTCAGCCCAAGCTGGCTATCCATCAGTGGATCAGTCCGGCAGTGAACCAGCCCAAGCCAGCTATTCATCAGTGTATCAGTCCACCACCCCAAACTTTGAAGAAGCTAGCTCGTGGTCAGTTGCCCCGTCCAGCAGCCAACAGGCAGCCCAAGCTGGCTATCCATCAGGGGATCAGTCCGGCAGAGAACAACCAGCCCAAACCAACCCTTTGTCAGTATCCCAACCCACTGGCCAGAAACCTTCACTAGCCAGGTATCCATCAGTGGCCACGGCTGTTGCCCAGCATCCTGCCCAAGCAAACGTGCAGCCTGAAGGTGGAAAAGTCTTTCAGATTGGTACCAAGCTGTATTCATGCTATGAGGTTGTATCACAGCCTGGTTTTGACCAGCATGGAGACATATCAGGACCGTCCAGCTATCCGCATCTATCCAGGCTTGGCTCTCCACCTAGTTCAAAACCTGCAGTGCCATCCAGCTACCAGGCTCTAGTCAAACGTGGTTCATCCAGTTGTGGATCTGCATTGTCACCAAGCCACCAGGTCTCTACCAGGCCATTGCAATCTGGTTTCATGCCCAAGCCAGCCCAATCTAACAATGAGCCTTCAGCCCAGCAGGAACAACCAAGCTCTTTGCCATTTGTTTGGCCTGGACACCCAAGTTATGTTTCTATATCACTGCGCACTGACCAGGCGACAATGGAGGCATCTAACCACCAAGCTCTAGCAAATCCAGACCAAGAAGTGTATCAGCCTTCAACTATGTTGGTTAAGCCAGTGCAACCAAACTACAGGCCCCTAATTAGAATTGAGCCTCCTAGCTACCAGCCTCAAAAGCTCCACAGCCGCCAGTCTGAAGCACAGCCCGGTTTCTTTTCTGCAATGAAGTCCGTTCAGTCGATGAACCAGGCACAGTCAAGTTATGAGTCTGCGTCACTGTCAGCGCTGACTGGACACAGTGCTGCTTCAATGCCAGAGCAGTCAAGTTCCCATTCTCAATCTGGATTTGGTTCTCAATCTATGGCAAAACCCATTGATCTGCTTACTTCTGCATCCACTTTATGGCAGTCTGGGTATGCATATCCAGCACAGGTGCATCAGACTGATTCGCACAACACTGAAAACTTCCCTCTGCCTGCTGAAAAACGAAATTAATCTCAGCACAAACTCAGGCTTGTGCAAGAAGTGAAGTCATGATTGTTTACTTGATGTCTTAAACTGTAAATAAAAATGTTTTGGCTAATGGAAACATTGATTTGAGTGGCTTTGTTAAACCCTTTCTCTGTAGCTTTTTAAAGTAATATTTTCCCCCTAATTAAAGACTGTCAGAAGTATCTGGTTTAACTTTGCAATGTTGTTCATACAAATTTGCTTTGTCACAATGTTTTTGACTAGTGGGGGTTCTAAAGACTTGAGACTCCCAGCCTACTTCATTTTATCGGAGTTAAATTAGTTTCTTTTCAAGGGCAAACTTAAATACGGTGTAGTCAATAGCATTTTTAGCCAACCTCTATTTTTAGGACTCTTTGTGAGTTGACTGTTTGTTTCACAGAATGATGAACTAAAAAATGTGTAAGTTACTCTGTGAATGAAGATGTAAATTGGGTTTAGTATGTGTTCAATGTAAGAATTTTTTGTATGTTGTTGCTGTAACTTAGTTTTTTTACCTTTTAAACATGGTGGCTTTCACACCTTTAGTTTGGAACGGGGCATTGTTTGCATGAGAAACTGCTTGTGAAAGCTGTCGAACTAACTGGTGTGCAAAAAAGTACCGTACCCAAGACTACCTGAATGAGGTGGTCTGAATGCATTTGCAGTCAAACTGGGGCATGATTCGAGTGAATACGAAGTCACCAAATTTGAGAAAATAATTTCAAATGCAGATCCATAATGACCTAATAGGTTAAGCAAATACTGCCAGAATGTTCACATGGTGATCTGCATATTGAGATGGAACAGAAGTATATTAACACTAAAAATGTACAGCACTTTTATCCTTTCATTTCTATGGCCCACAAATGTCCCAACAAACAATCCAGTATAAGCTATTTTAATTTTTATGAGAAAAAAATCCTTTAAACAAGACCAATGAGTATTTAATCTATTCCCTTGACATTAAGGTTAATGTATGGCACTAACCACTGACGTATGGCCCCTTGGGCATCTGGCTGTAGTTCACCATCGCGGTGCCTCCAGGTCCTCGGAACCCTCCGGCAAAACTGCTATTATAGATCTGAGAACATCCAAACGAGCCCTGAGGGAAGATGAAGCAGAGCATTCTTACAAGGCGGTTAATCCGCATGAGATCTATCAATTATTCATCTTTCATTGAGTTTTTCGAGGTATGGAGGTGATGTTATGTGAGATGGTGCTGCTCTGACCTGCTGAGGTGGCGGCTTGTTGCCTGCTGGTGAGCCTGCTGAGTATGCCACTCTCGGACAACTGCAGGTGGGCAGACATGGGCGGCACCCACGAGAGCATGGATGGCAACCGCATCTCGTCGGACTTTATATCGCTTAACAGCTCTTCTAGCTGGTTCAGAACTGAAACAGCAACAGTTACAGAAGTTTGGGAAAAATCTTGTTTTATTACTCATGCCTATAAAGCCAATGTGACTAACAACAAGCTAAGTATCAGTGCTGCTAATTATATTCTTTCAAATTTTACCTTTGTGCAGCACGGCGTTGCCTCAGCGAAACGTGTGTTGAGGGCCGTGGCGGGGTGACTGGGGTCCTGAGTCATGTTCAGGTAGGCTGCTCGTCGTAGTTGTTCTTCAATTACCAAAGCTTGTTCCAAGAAAGCTTGTACTGTATAAGTCGCTGATTTGATGATACATTAACAGTCTTTGTGTGTCATGATGATGGTGGTCATTGCTACATAACTAATTTCAATAATTTTGTCAACGTCTATCTGTGAAAATGAATATGTTAAAACGGTTAACCATTTGGTATTGCTGTACACTGTATAATGTTTTTTTACAAACATATTGGCATTACAAATATTTTTCACTTTTGGTTTAAAACTTTGACAAGTGGTGAGCTGCTGTAACTTATACAAATAAGTTGAAGTCATTTTGATGAGTAATTTTAAGTTTTAATGATTTGTAAAGCCAATTTAGTTGAAATCTGAGGCAGCAATGAAATTACAATTTAGGTTTAGCCATATTTTCTTTTACTACATGTTAAGTGAATAGCTAATATTCAACATAATAAAACCATGATTATTTTTCATTCGGAATATTGGTAGAAATATATGGTGTATTTTACAGTTAACAGCTGTCATGGATGCAGTTTTTCCCTAATAACTCAATGACGTGTTGTCTGTCAGTGTCAACACTCCTTCCCAAAGCATAGTTAGTTTTACGTTTTTTATCATCGCAATGGCAATGTGGAAAGGCACAAAGAAAGACATTATTAATAAAAAGGTGAATTTTGATAGTCGTTTTAAGTTTTTCTCAAAAAGTTGTCCTAACTTTAGTTTTTGACAGCCTAACTTCACTAACTACTAACTTTAACAACATGAATCAAGCTTAAAAAAATCTGACTAGAAAGAGCCAAAAACTTGAACTTCTGCATTACACAGAAGTTAACAGTTATTTTTATTAAACATTTGCAGACCCATCCAAATAGAGGTTGACTTTCTACCTGAGTGGTGACACCTGAATCCTGTTATTGTCTTTTGTTGGTTTCTATGACAACTGATTGTTCAGAACCATTAGTGATTGGTAATTGCAGGTATTTTAAACAAGTTGGGGCACACGTATTTTATGGGTTTGTAGTAGGAGTGCTGAGTAGAGGTTGTTGCACTTTTGGTTCAGTATGGGTTTAAGAATTTTAAGGTATATTTGGTTCTTTTTAGCATTTGTTAAATATTCCTCTTGCAAGTTCAACTGAATATGTTTGTTTTGCAGGTTCTTTTTGGTGATCCTCCTTTCTGGTGTTCATGATTATATGTGGAGTGGTAAGCGTAACCAGCCAATTTATGCAGTGAAGTTTGACAGACCCTTTAACTGCCACCCTATGCTTTTTAGTTTCGTGTTACAACTCCGACAGCAAAGGAGGTTCTTCTGGATACCGTGAGCCTGGAATGGCTTTGGATGCTGGTCCTTTAATGCAGGGTGACAAAGTACAGCGTTTCTACAGCCGGTATGGTGCCAATAATGTGTATGGCATTGGAAGCAGCAGACACACTCCAACTGTTTCTTTGGGAACAATGATAAGTGGATCTAATCCGAGCAGTGAGTCTGTTCTTAAACCAGTGCAGCTTGCAATGGGGAGTACTGTTGTGCAGCAAGTAGCCCCGGCAAGTGGCCAGTCCATGACCCAGTCTAGTAGTCAAATCGTTCAGCCCATTGTGCAGCAGCTCTCACTGTTCGCCTCCCAACCTGGCAGCCAGCAGCTTAGACTGGCTAGTTCCCAGTCTGACAACCAGCATTTTTACACTCAGCCCAGTAGCCAACAACCTGTCCATGTGGTTTCTGGAACCATTGTTCAGTCCAGTAGTCAGCAGTCAGTGCTGGCTAGGTCTCAGCCAAAAAGCCCTGCTCTTGCACAGGTCATTTTTCAGTCAGTGGCCCAACCTATCGGCCAACAAACTGCACAAGACAATTATCAGTCTATCCAGGCAAGTGCCCAGCAAAAGGCACAGGCTGGATACCAATCTGCTGGTGTTCTGTCACTTGTTAAACCCCATGAGGTTAGACTTTCCCAAATTGTTTCAAGGCTTTTTTCAGGTAACAGGCCTGTCCAGAATATAAGTGGGGGGTTTTTCAATCCAGGAATGCCTAGTAGTGAATCTGTAGTTAAACCTGTACCACTTAATCTCCAAGCTCCCAGTGAACAACCTGGCCGGTCCAGCTACCAGTCTGTTGCTGAGGTTAGCAGCCAACAATTTTCTCAAGCTAGTGGTGCACAACCTGTACAAGCCAGCTACCAGTCTGTGAGTGAGGTCAGTGGCCAGCAACCGTTACAGACCAGTTACCAGTCAGTTGTTCAAACCAGTAGCCTGTCTGAAGGCCAGCACAGTGGCCAATCTGCTGCTGCCGCCCAATCCAGTAGCCAGCAGATACCACATATAAGCTACCAATCAGTTTCTCAGGTTAGTGGGAAACAACCAGTGCAGTGCCTTTACCGGTCAGTGGCTCAGTCTAGCCATGCAGCACGAGGCACTGATGAGAAAACATTACAGGTCAGCCAGGAGTATGCTGCCCTATTCCGTAGCCAACAGCTACCACAGACAAGCCACCAGTCAGTGGACCATCCCAGCCGCCAGCAACCAGCCCAAGCCAGCTATCCATCAGTGGATCAAATGGCAGAAGTTGGCTCCTTTTCAGTGGCTCCGTCCAGCAGCAAGCAAACAGCCCAAGCCAGCTATCCATCAGTGTCTCAAACGGCAGAAGTTGGCTCGTTGTCAGTGGCCCAGTCGAACAGCCAACAACCAGCCCAAGCTGGCTACTTGACAGTGGCTCAGTTCGACAGCAAACAACCAGCCCAAGCCAGCCATCCATCAGTGGATCAGATTGCAGAAGTTGGCTCCTTTTCAGTGGCCCAGTCCAGCAGCCAACAACCAGCCCAAGCCAGCTATCCATCAGTGGATCAAATGGCAGAAGTTGGCTCCTTTTCAGGGGCTCCGTCCAGCAGCAAGCAAACAGCCCAAGCCAGCTATCCATCAGTGTCTCAAACGGCAGAAGTTGGCTCGTTGTCAGTGGCCCAGTCGAATAGCCAACAACCAGCCCAAGCTGGCTACTTGACAGTGGCTCAGTTCGGCAGCAAACAACCAGCCCAAGCCAGCCATCCATCAGTGGATCAGATGGCAGAAGTTGGCTCGTTGTCAGTGGCCCAGTCGAACAGTCAACCAGCCCAAGCTGGCTATTCCTCTGTGGCACAGTCCAGCATCCAGCAACCCGCGCAAGCAAACATGCAGCATGAAGGTAGAGAAGTCTTTCAGATTGGCACCAAGCTGTATTCATGCTACGAGGTTGTTTCACAGCCTGGTTTTGACCAGCATGGAGCCATATCAGGACCATCCAGCTATCAGCATCTATACAGGATCGGCTCTCCACCTAGTTCAAAACCTGCAGTGCAATCCAGCTACAGGGCTCTAGTCAAACCTGGACCATCCATTTATGGGTCTGCATTGTCACCAAGCCACCAGGTCTCTGGTTTCATGCCCAAGCCAGCACAATCTAACGATGAGCCTTCAGCAAAACAGGAACAACCAAGCTCTCTGCCACTTGTTAAGCCTGGACGGCAAAGTTATGCTTCTACATTACTGCGCACTAACCATGCTACAATGGAGACATCTAACGACAAAGCTCTAGCAAAACCAGACCAAGATGCTTATCAGCCTTCAACGATGTTGGTTAAGCTGGTGCAACCAAACTACAGGCCCCCAATTAGAATTCAAATGGAGCCTCCTAGCTACCAGCCTCAAAAGCTCCACAGCCGCCAGTCTGAAGCACAGTCTGGTTTCTTTTCCACAGCGAAGCCAGTGCAGTCGAGGTACCAGGCACAGTCAAGGTATGAGTCTGCATCTCTGTCAGCACTGACTGGACACCGTGCTGCCTCAATGCCAGAGCAGTCGAGTTTCCATTCCCAGTCTGGATTTGGTTCCCAGTCTATGGCAAAAACCAGTGATCTGCTTACTTCTGCATCCCCTTTATGGCAGTCTGGTTATGCATATGCAGCACAGGTGCATCAGACTGATTCTCACAACACTGAAAATGTCCCTATGCCCGCTGAAAAACGGTCATCTTTGAGCAAATTCAGGCTTGTGCAACGAGTGAAGTCATAATTGTTTTAAACGTCTTATTTTTGAAACCGTAAATAAAACCTTTTTGGCTAATGCATATGTTGACTTAAGTGGCTTTATCAAACCCTTTCTCTGCAGCTTTAAACGTAAAATTTTTCCCTAATTAAAGACAGTCTGAAGTACCTGGTATAAATTTACTATATTGTTCATACAAATTGGCTTCGTCACAACGTTTTAAACTAGTGGTCTTAACACCACCAGGAGTCTCAAGTCTTGTTTATTTAGCCTACTTTATAGTTTTATAGGAGTTAAATGTTTCTTTTCAAGGGCGACTGAAAATATAGTATCATCAATAGCCTTTTTAGGCAAACTCCATTTTAGAACTTCTTGTGACCTCTTGGCTGGCTGTCACAATGTTTTGTAAATTGGAGCCGTAAAGTGGAAGAATTTTGTAGTATATGACCTTGTATGCTGTAACTTGTTTTTTTTACCTTTAAACATAGGCGGCTTTCACACTAAAGTTTATTTTTGAACGGGGCACAGTTCGCATAAATTGCTTCTGTGAAGGCAGTTAAGCAAACTGGTGCATACCGAATCCAAGACCACCTGAAGGAGGTGGTCTGAATGTGGTTGCATTCGAACTGGGGCATGCTTCGTGTGAATATAAAGGTGACCCAGGTGTGCACAGATATGATGTATTTACTTTCAAAAGGTTATTGGCCACCATTGACTACCAAAGTAGGGAAAATTGCTTTTTAAAAATTTAAGTTCTGGGGCACTTTTGACTACCATTGTATTTTTCCAACTATGGTAGTCAATGGTTACAAGCATTCTTGCAAATATCTTTCTCTGTGTCCATCAGAACAAAGAAATGTACACATATTTGGATTGACTCAAGGGTGAGTAATTGACAGTCCCTTTAAATGTTTGGCAAGCTACTGTTGGGGAATTAAATGTTTATCAAAGAACGTAAGAAATGAATCACAATTTTATTGGACAGAATTTATTAAAACACATTAAACAAATACACTAAGTACAAAGTGAAATGATGACAGTTCACTTAGATCTTTTCCATATCTTATCTCGTATAGCAATACTGTTAACTGTTTCGCTGCTAGCTGTTTATAAATCAAGACAAAGATCTCTCATGTCCAAAGTATTCTGAAGACATCTTATAAGCGTACATGTTGACTGCAATAACAAAAGATGCCTTGACCAGGGTTTTCTGGTAGCTTTTGAAGCCTGCTATGTACTTGAATGAAAATACTTTTAGTATTAGACTGAAGCGGTTTTAAATACTAAATACATTCATTTTGGCTTCAGTTTGATTGCATTTAAATGGAGTTTGTTTGGTCAATACTGTGAACTGAAACGGTGTGAACTCATCACACGAGATTAAAACAAAACTGCATTTCACAACATATTCTGCTGGCACTCTCTATACCATTGGGTTAAACATCCCTTTATTCATGAGGCTGACTTTGTCTTTGAAGTCATCTGAGGTTTTTCTAGCGTGTGTGTGAACATTAAACTGCATTATTATCCACATTCGTTGTCTACCCAAAAATGAAATTTGTCTTGAACCCTTATGTTAAACTACTCAATGCAGAAAATAAACAGAAATACTTTATCTACATTTGAGGAATTAACGTGACATACCACAGACTGAAACAAACTGAGTCTAAGAGTTATTATTGAAAGAGGTTATACTGCGTTTGAAATTGCCCATAAGAGATTCCGTCTCTACAGACGTGTCCAGCCTCCATGTAAAGTGCGCTGCTTAAAAACACAGTTACACAAGGCATATCATTTCAGAGTGAAACAAAAACAACACAAAAGATGGCTTCAGAACCATTCTGGCATTATAATCCATTTGCTTGCCTCGAAATTTGAGCGTTTCACAAAATGCTGTGCAAAAAAGGATATGATAACAACGACAATATGGATTATTTAGTTAACAAGAGTATATTTAAAATGTATAATATCCCCACATTGCTGAATTCACTTTGTTCCAGTAATGAAAAACTGAGGAACATTTGATAGTCATTACTGGCATCACCAAATTTGGGAAAATAATTTCAAATGCAGATCCATACTGACCTAATAGGTTAAGCAAATACTGCCAGAATGTTCACATGGTGATCTGCATATTAAGATGGAACAGAAGAAAGTATATTAACACTAAAATGTACAACACTTTTATCCTTTCTTTTCTATGGTCCACAAATGTCCCAAAAAACAATCCAGTATAATTAATAAAGTAAACATGAGCTGAATTCTAAAACAGAAATTGTCCAGAGCTAATAACATTCAATCTGTTTTTGGATGCAATAGATAGCAACAACCTGCAGGGGCAGCAACAACACATCATCCGTGAAGGAGCAAAGCAGAGGCTGTAACTGTACCCAGGAGGTGGGAGGTCTAGTCCTTGACTGATCAAGAACTACTTACACCTCCAGATGGCTCAAGAATAGCAAATATGAAAATGTTCTTTACCTCATAGGACAGTCAAAATATTGGTGGCCTCCTTGATTCCAGTCTTTCATTAACCAGTCAAGACCTTCACATTGCAGAAGATAAAAAAGAACAAAACTGAACTCTACTAAATGAAACTTACAGGCACGTACAAGTGCAGATTCTTAAAGACAAAAGTGCAATTGATAAGATCTGCTGTTTAATATTGATTATCAGTTCTTCACGGTTCTGCCTGCAGGTATTTTACAGAGAGAGGACAACGTGTGTGATTTAGTCCTCGATGCATATGACATCACTGGGTTTCAATGATTTTAGGTCAGGTGTGGGCACATCTCTCAGAACATCACTAGACCTCTTCTCCAAGTGGCTTGTTGGGGCCGGGGGTCCATTGGTGGAGACTAAGAACCAGGGAGACAAAAGCATCTTCATGATCTCAGGTAAGTCATACAGTTAAAATCTATACACAAAATCTGTAAATTTCAGTTCATTTCTGTGTTTCCTTTACAGTACATTTACAGACACTAACGGCACAAATTGTATTATTATTTCCATGCAACTCTTATTGTGTATTAAAGGAGTAGTTCACCCAAAATGAAAGATTCTGTCAATAGTTGCTTACCTTCATCTCATTCCAAACCCACTGAATTCCAATCTTTCTTCTGTGGAACACAAAAGGAGACATTTTGAGGTTCATATTGAGGTTCTTTTTAATACAATCAAAGTGAATTGGGACTGTGGCTAACATTCTGGCTCCTTTTGTGTTCCACACAGGAAAAGCAACAGAATTTTCATTTTTATGTGAACAATCCCTTAAACAAGACTAATGAGTATTTAATAAATCTATTCCCTTGACATTAAGGTTAATGTATGGCACTAACCACTGACGTATGGCCCCAGGGGCATCTGGCTGTAGTTCACCATCGCGGTGCCTCCAGGTCCTCGGAACCCTCCGGCAAAACTGCTATTATACATCTGAGAACATCCAAACGAACCCTGAGGGAACGGCTGAGGGAAGATGAAGCAGAGCCAGTTAATCCGCATGAGATCTATCAATTATACATTTTTCAATGAGTTGTACAAGGTATGGAAGTGATGTTATGTGAGACTGTGCTGCTCTGACCTGCTGAGGTGGCGGCTCGTTGCCCCGGCTGGTGAGCCTGCTGAGTATACCGCGTTCGGACATCTGCAGGCGGGCAGACACGGGCGGCACCCGCGAGAGCATGGATGGTAACCGCGTCACGTCGGCCTTCATATCGCTTAACAGCTCCTCCAGCTGGTTTAGAACTGAAACAGCAAAAGTTACAGAAGTTTTGGAAAACTCTTGTTTTATTCCTCATGCCTATAAAGCCAATGTGACTAACAACAAGCTAAGTATCAGTGCTGCTAATTATATTCTTGCAATATTACCTTTGTGCAGCACGGCGTTGGCTGGCTTGTTTCCAGCTAGTGACTCTTTAGAGAGGTGTTGATGGGACTCAGCCAGACATTCCACCTCAGCGAAACGTGTGTTGAGGGCCATGGCGGGGTGACTGGGGTCCTGAGTCATGTTCAGGTAGGCTGCTCGTCGTAGTTGTTCCTCAATTACCAAAGCTTGTTCCAAGAGCTGAAATCGAGACGATATAAGAATGTGTGAACGTAAGGTTCCGTTTCACATTTCATTAAATCAAACGTGTGACGTGTACCTTAAATCGCCTTGCGAGAAATTTGTTCTTCATCTCTAAGTAGTTTCCTTTGTTTATTTCAGTCTTAAAAGGCTCATTGAGGATGGCATACCGTGGGTCATTCTGAATGTCCTGCCAGCGGGCATAGCCGTGTCTGATAAAAACAGCTGTTAAGGATTCGCTGCTATACAAAAACTGAGGTAAACAAGATTTTGTTTTGTAATATTCAATTGTTAGAGCTGAAGATGTAAGCAAAAGGATAAGAAAATACAATTATAATGAGCGGGGAATTAAGACAGTCCTTTGAAAAGAACCGAGAGGATACGTTACGATGCCAGCCAGCAGCCAGTAGTCATGGCGACGGTGCCAGATGTCATAAATTTTACCAGACGACACAGCTGCGCGTTCCTCGTTCTGCCACAGTGTGTGTAACTCTAAACACACAGAATGTGCACATAAACACACATCCGCACTTATCCGTGCATCCTATTTGTGCAAAATCTTCCGTCTGTGATACAAAGACCGTACGGGAACGGCTGTCAGACGAAGACAGCAAATCAAAACAACGTCAATAAGACTGTAGCTCACCTGTGAATCCTCCATCTGCGATGTTGAACATGAAACGTGTCTTGACGCTGTTTTTGTCATCTTTGTGGCTCTCGTCCGTGTCGTCCCTTACATCTTTTTCTCCATTCAGCTGGTTCTCAGAAGGTTCTTCGGATTTCACATCATCGGGATTAGCTATGGAAACAGCACAATTTAACAGGAACCAGAGCAGAAGTGGTTTTAAATAACAATTTAACAAAATAATCTGGAATTAAATAAATACAAAATACCGCTGACCTGTTTTTGGCTCCTTGTCTTCTGATTTTGCTGGACTGGGTTTATTTTCTCCTCTCTCTGGAGACGTTTCTTTCCCTTTACCAGAGTCTAAAACACACAAAAAGTTGTAAACTTTACTTGTTTAGAGCAAAATTCTGAATTATTACATTACATTAGTACAAAGTTCTCACTTAAAGCTGTCTGATTGGCTAACTGCTCACTAGATTTAGTGGACAGCTGTGTCTGATTGGACGATGGCTCTGAATTGACAGTTGGGGTGTCATTTATTCCACTGTCTTCCTGTCGTTTCTCCCCTGGGTTGCTGCTCTTCGTCTCTTCACTCTCATTGGTCTTCTCTGGTGCAGGGGAGGGTTCTGGCATAGTTGGCTGCTTGGAGAAAAACAAATATTTTAATAAAGACAAGAGAAAGGGGGAGGATAGGGATTTCTTCAGCAAAATGTATTGCAGTCTGACCTCAGGTTCTGATGATTTGGCGCTCTCTGGTTCCGTAATATCCTTGTCTTCTTGAGATGCGTATACTAACTCAGTCTTATCTGTAATTATGGGGAGTAATGTAAGGGAGACCAGTTAACCTAACATAAACATCCAGAATATTTTCATTCTGTAGACACACACACACACACACACCTGTGGAGACAGGAGTGCTGGGTTGAGTTGGAACCGGACTTGCTGGGACAGGTGTGTTGGGGTCCGATGAGATGCTTTCATTGAGTTTTTTGAACTCTAATCCCACAGGAATTAAATCTGGGGTGCTGAACTTCCCATTCACATGCTCAAACTCCTGAACCTATTTCAATACACATTTTTTGTGATAGCATATTAAATAAAGAAATGTCTAAGTGGATAAAAATGCAGGTGTGATAAATGAAAGTACAGTTTTTTCAAAAGGTTGTATTGTAACGTACCAGAAATCTTTTTTTTTTCTGCCTCATTACCTTCTTGCGTACTAAAGACATGACACCGATCCGGGTGAGAACGTGTTGACGGGACAGCCCCTCTCTTGGGACTCCATCAGCGAACGTCTCAGCTCCATCTGCCCCCGGCTCACACAGGTGCCTCATGAACAGAGACACATAAGCCCTGAAAAATACATGAGAATGACCAGACAATGAACATTTCATCTCCACTGTGTTCTATTAGTGCTCTAGAAAGTGACATGTATGACCACACAGTACCTGAATTCCTTTTCACTTTTCCCTCTCAGGTCACGGACGAGCCAGTGAGAGTTGAAGGCATCTTGTGGGGGCATCCCCCAGCGCATGATGGCGTTCAGGAAGGCTTTCCTTTGCCGGGCGTTAAATCCCAACACCTGAAATACCAACGATAAAAATTATGTGTGAGAAAGAAGAGAAAAATTGTAAATCACTTTTTGTCAATATCATAAGGAGCTATACTTCTATATTTCCTCCAACTCTCGCCAGCAGCGGTGGCAACGGTTTGTCCCGATCGCTCTTTAATTGTCTGCGAGAATGTCTGCGTCCTCCTGGAGGAAGACGAACAAAAATGAAAAACATTTATAGAAAGTGATTTTTAAAGATTGTGAATGCGGGGACGAGTAAGTAAACTGAACCTTATTGCAGAAATGCAGCATTTTCTATTTTCAACTGTATAGTCTATCAAAAATTTGCTATTAAAACGTATCAATTGCATAGAGTCACATGATTCCACTTAATGTGTTCAGACAGGTGTTTTGTTTACCTTCAGGACGCTCCTCAAAATCTTCATCCTCATCCTCAGACCCAACGGAATATTCAGATTGGTTGTCTGAAAGATCATCCTGCCACTCTGAGAACAGTAACACGTAATCACTCATGTCAACTTTTTTGCTGTTTTATGCTGTGTTATTGTACTGTCAGCATCCGTATGCCGGTACCTTGGTCCTCCTGGGAGGCGTCATTGTAGTTGACCTGTTTGCGGATGCGTTTTCCTTTGCCCAGGTTCCGAGCCAAATCTTCCTGCTGCTGCTCGTAATGGTGCCTCAAGAGCTTCTCCCAGTAGTCTGGATCAACATTCTCTTCTTGCTTAATAATCTCCCTCTGGACCTCCTCCTGTATGTCCACACACATAGATGAACATTTTTTTATATCATTTTGTGGACTTTCTACAGTCTAATTAGTATGGGCTGACATTTAATCCTAAACTTGGATTAAAAATCTAATCTATTTAGTATGATCTGTTATATGAAAATGCTTTTTATTGCATACACTTGACATCCTAGATAACAATGAAACATTTTTAATCTGACTGGATGGATGTTTATACCTGGATTTCAAATGATATATGGATTCAGATTACAAAACATGACAGAGTTAGAAACACAAAAAAATTAACAAAAGTGTTAAATTACTTTTAACAATATATAAACTACAATTAACTTTAAAACGGATTTTTTTTACTGTTTCTCACTTCAAAAGAACTTACTTGTTCTCATCTCTGATCTCTTATTTAATAGAAACATGTATGAAGAACACACTGAGATCGCCATCTCACCTCTTCGTCTTCTTCTCTAACTACATACTGAGCCACCTTAAAGGAGCTGAGGTACTCATTCATGTTCTGGATCTCTGTGTCTTCTGTGGCATCCTGACTGCGGTCCAGCAATTTAGAGATGGCGTCATCATCATAGTGGATCACACTGCCCTCCTCCCCGTCTTTATTATCTCCTACAGGAGAGACACATCATGTGAAGACATACGTATTAGTTGAAACAATATAAGACATGAATTACTTTCTCACCCATAGCCCTGGCAGCCTCGACATCATCTTTAAAAAGCTCCTCTGTGCCAAATTTCAGAATATCATCCAGTTCCTGCTTGGACATAGATCCTGTTTTGGAGCCCAGGCCTGGTCGCACCACCAGGTGTGTCAGCATCATTTTTCGTTTGGCCACCTGGGTGATACGCTCCTCTACGGATGCCCGCGTTACGAAACGATAGATCATTACTTTCTTATTTTGCCCGATACGGTGAGCCCTGCTGAATGCCTGCGGGAAAACAGAAAGACATATATAAGAAATATTTAAATTATAAGTGGATTTTTCTTAAAACTGTGGATATTTTCTTTTAAATCCTTCTGTGACAATGTTGTGTCCTTGGTATCCAAATACCCTAACTTTTAACTATGAGGGGTAAAAGGATTTAAGGACTAAAATGCCTTTGGAATATAATTTGTGTAAAAATTTATTGAAAAGGTTTTAATGAATAATAAAAGTATGTACAAAAACATCCCTTGGAACATAAATAGCCATGATACTTCATATATGTTTGCGTGTGCACATTTGTATTACCTGAATATCATTGTGTGGGTTCCAGTCAGAATCATATATGATCACTGTGTCTGCGGTTGCCAGATTGATGCCTAATCCTCCAGCACGTGTAGAAAGTAAAAAACAGAACTGCTGCGCCCCGGGTGCTACATTCAGAGTGACAGATAGTTAGCTTGATTGTCTAAGTGTTCCTCAACGCACGCAAACATCACTGCTGGCATTCTTACCATTAAACCGATCGATGGCCTCTTGACGCAACCCCCCAGTGATGCCCCCATCAATACGCTCGTATTTATACCCCTCAAACTCCAGAAAGTCCTCTAGCAGGTCCAACATCTTTGTCATCTGAAAGATCAACAATGCTTGATGAGACTCAAATGAATGACAGTGTGAAGCAAATGCAGCAAGGGTTGCCAGCTCATTCTAAATCCCTTTTGTGTATAATGAGACCTCTCCTTTATTACATTACATTTAGTCATTTAGCAGACGCTTTTATCCAAAGCGACTTACAAAGAGTTCAGGGAGCAATAAGCGATATTTCATACAAAGAGCAATAGTACAATAGGTGCTAATAGAACGTTACTAGTTTCAACAACAGCCAGAACACTACCTGTTGAGAGAAGAGGGTTAGTGTAGTGTCTTTTATTTTTACATTTTTTCACATTTGTCTGTCAAGTATTCGCCGAAGAAGTGTGTTTTAAGTAGTTTTTTGAAGGTTGTGCGAGATGTGGTTGACCGGACGGCATTGGGAAAAATGTTCTTAGAAAGAACTCCAACGTGAAAATGTATGTTTATTGTCAAGCATCTGAGAAAAGAAACGGGTGGCACAATGGAAAAAGTATCATCAAGACTTAGCCCTCTTTACCTGCGCCATTCATCAAACTAATGGATACGATGATTCCACGGGCAATTTAAAAGGGAGGAAAAGCGTCTAAGGACTAAACAATAAAGCGGAGACAAATATAGGCCCCGCCTTTTCATTTGTCAACTCCATTTGAAAGATAAATGAGCTCTGCTCTCATTTTCTATTCACAGTTTACCATCTAATTAATCTTTCGCTGAAATAGAAGCGAGACTCGTGCATATTTATGGTTGCATTTTTATTCACAGAGCATTCAGAGTGTTAAGTGAGGGAATAAAAAATACACAACACCTGAGAGAAGATAAGAACTCGGTGGCCTTCATCCTTGAGTTGTTTGAGCATCGTTTGAAGCAGAGTGAGTTTGCCTGAGGATTTCACAAGGTGGTTACCATCATACGAACCGTTGGGTAGGACAGGAGCTTCCTGCATACACGAGAAACAGATTACTGTATAAGTGTCCTTTTGGTAAAGCATGAAATATTATGACTTAAAGGTCCAGTGTATAACATTTTGCTGCATCTAGTGGTGAGGTTGCGGATTTCAACCAACAGTTAACTCCACTCCACTCCGCCTCCCTCCCTTTAAACACATTACAGTGGCTAACAAAGGACAAAGATGTCACCACGTTTTCGCTTCTTTGCCAAAGGAGATAACGTATTCACGAAATGCACTCTGTAGAGCACATTGTCCGTTAAGGGCTACTGTAGAAACAACATGGCGAAATAGAAATAGCTCATTCTAAGGTATTAAAACATTACGCTTCTTTATGTAAGATCTTTATACACCTCTGAAAACGTACTTATGTATATTATATTGCATTTCCGTCAATAGATCCTCCAAAAAATAACACATTGGACATTTGATATTAGTGTATATTGGTATCAGAATTATAGTCCTCTTATATCCTTGAACATGAGAATGTAAGATAAGAAGAGTATAATGGACTACGTTAGTTGCAGACACTAAGAAACAATACACTCTTGAACAAAAGGTTGTGTCTTTAAATAGCTCTTACACAGCAGAAAATGTATTGCCATTACGCCTGCTAAAAATACATCACAGCCTCTCTACAGAAGGTACAATATGCCTCCATATGTTCTCCTCCTCACCACTGCAGCCACTGGAAACAGGTAGGGGTGGTTGCAACATTTCTTCAAGTCCATCATGATGTTCAAAAGCGACACTTGGTTGCCACCTCCCTTGGAATTTAACGCCTCGAAGTTCCGTGTCAAAATGAACTTGTAGTATTTCCTGGAAAGAAAGAGCACCAGAATGTGATGTGAAATTATAACAAACATATTTAGAGATGCTAAACTGATGTTATTCATTTGAGAACATAAATACTGGGATAGACTGACTTCTGCATCGGGCTCAGCTCCACTCTCACAATGAGTTCGGTTTTCGATGGCATGTTCTTGAACACGTCTGCCTTCAGCCTCCTGAGCATGTGTGGTCCCAGTAAGTCATGTAGTTTTTTAATCTGGTCCTCTTTTGAGATATCCGCGAACTCTTCCAGAAAACCTTCCAGGTTACTGCACAAAAAATCATTTGGATTTTGGATTAAGGAACTCACTTTCGTCCAATCGTATGGAAAACGTGTTCCAATATAAGCCCTGCAATGGCTCTGTGGGAGATCATTATTCTACTAGCGGATCTATGAATCACGAGGTGAATCATGCCGAATGCAATCTTACTTGAAGCGCTCTGGGGTGAGAAAGTTGAGCAGGTGAAAAAGCTCTTCTAGATTGTTCTGCAAAGGGGTTCCAGTCAGGAGCAGTTTATAGTAGATTTTGTAGCCATTCAGAATCCTGAAAAACTAAGTGTTGAGGTTTCTTTGATTAGGATTACAAATATTGTAGTATTTAATTGTATGTATAATTGTAAAATTGTACCTTTGATTGATTATTCTTCAGCCGGTGGGCCTCATCTACAACCAGGCAGGCCCAGGTAATAGAGCCAAGAATAGCCTGATCAATAGTGATCAGTTCATATGATGTCAGTAGCACATGAAACTTTATTGGAGTGTCCTTCTGTGACAAAAAACAACAACAGCATTGCATTGGTATATAATAATAAAGGTAGTGTTTCTTATATTTTAAACCATACAGAGCATTAACTGTTTAAAATTAATGCAACATCAGTTTAACAGAATTATCTAACCTTCATGCGGAAAACCTTGCGTCCTGTTTTTACTGCGCTGTCCTCGAAGGTAAATTCATTCTCCCGTATGACGGCCCTGCTCTCTTTGTCCCCTGTGTAAGTCACCACATAGAATTCTGGAGCCCACATCTCAAACTCTCTTTCCCAGTTAATGATGGTGGACAGTGGTGCGCTGACCAGAAAGGGCCCTTTGGAGTGACCCTAAAACAAACCAACCGACTCTTGTGACACACCGCTCTCTTACTCGATCAAACTCATTAGAGAGAAAGTTCAACTAATGTCCAAACCTCCTTGTAGAGGGAGTACAGGAACACTATGGTCTGCACTGTCTTGCCAAGCCCCATTTCATCGGCCAAGATCGTATCAGTTCCTTGAGCCCATGAGAAGCGCAACCAGTTCAGGCCTTCTAGCTGGTACGGGTGCAAAGTGCCCCCTGTGTCATCGATGTACCAGGTTTGCTGTTCAAATTTGATGGTGGGCTGTGACCAATAATGAGAATAAATGTTTTCATTCAATCTATAAAAACATTAAACTGAAATATTTGATGTTGTGGCATATATTCTAGTGCTGAAGTTTTAAAGAACTAAAACAAAAAGATCACACTCACATCCACAACCGGAGTGTCTGGAGGGGGTTCTCTCCTCTTTCCTTCATCTTTCAGACGGTTTCCTTTTCTGAACACCAGGGGGTGCTGGCTCTCACCTAGCACCTGCTCTCTGGTAAAGTCACAGATTTGGAGGGGGAGCGCACGTGAGTCACAGCACCAACTAAAATAACATCACAGTTAGTAACGCAGCTCACCTGTGGTCCCAGTAGGCCTGCTTAAAGCTGTCATATTCAGGGACGTTGAAGTCATCAGTCTCCCAGGTGCACTGATCATATGGCATGTCTCTCCACTTTATCAGGTAGTGTACATCTCCATCCTTATCAAAACTTTAACATGCACAACACAACCTTAATATTGAAGACCTTTTCATACTCTGTTTAAGTTTTGGCATGAGACACATTGTGTACATTTTCATCGCAGCCAGCATTACATTTTTAAAATACAACTGAGACGAACATCACCCGTATGCTCAAAACATAGCCCCCCCACCTGTGGTTGACAATTCTGTGAATAATCATCCACTCTGGCTTGATGCCGTAACGGTAGAATCGTTCCTCCATGGCTGCATACTGAGGATCTTTGCTCCTCCTCTTTTCGTTGTTAAGCTCCTCCTCCCCAGAGCCATAGTCGTATGGAGGTGGTTCATCCATGTCGTTCTTGCGCTGATAGTTCCGGTACATTACTGTATGATATAGTTCCAACTGCATCAAAAAAAGAGGACGACCATAGGCTTTCTTGAAAAAGGCAATTCAATGGTTGGGGTAATGTTGGTTCTGGTGTGGTAATGTGGAAACCCCACCTGTAGTTCGTTGACCCACGAGCAGTGCCAGTAAGACAGCCCAGCCCATTTCACAAACAGCTGCCTCTCTGGACGGCCCTTCAGTGGGGGTTTGGCTAAACTATCCACCTTTTCTCCATCTTGCCCAAGGGGAACTTCGGGAGGTAGAGGAGGATCCCCCCATGCCCAGTGTAGAATCTTTTGGACTTTCCCTTTTAGTGGTGGACACTAGGGTAGAATACGTGAAAAGGTGGCATAATACTCCCAATGATCTCATACATGCACACAATATTTTCTCCATAAAAAGGGAGGTTTAAAGGCATAGTTCACCCCAAAATTCTGTCCTCAATTACTCAACCTCTTGTCATATCAAACCTGTACGACTTTCTTTCTTCCAAAGACTACAAAAAATAACATATTTTGAAGAAAGTTGGAAACCGAACAGCACAAGCACCTATTCACGTCTACTGTATATGGACACAAAACCTATGGGAGTCAATGGGTGCCATAGCTGTTCGGTTAGCAACATTCTTTAAAATATTTTCATGGCAGACTTATACAGTAGTTTTTAAAGCAACCTTAAGATGAATTAATAGACATTGCGCATTTAATATTTTCACTCATCCCTTGCTGGTTTGTTTTTGTGCCTTTATGGCTCCGAACCGTGGTACATTGGCAAAAGATTCAGAAATGTGGACGTAAGATATTGGAGAGCAGTGTTTATTTCACTTTGATTTGTTTATTTTGGCTTACTATCAAAATACTGGCAAACAACGCAAATATGTAATCAACAGCAGTTCACATCTGGATTAGATAGATTCACATAAACCAGGAAATGTAGTGCGGTTCATATGAACCCCTACTAAAAGTTTAGTTCTTTGTGACACCCTATTAAATGAAACAAACATTATTGTCAATTAAACCCAGTGTGGATTAAGTTGTGCCAGAGTGTCTCACCATGCACCGTGGGCAAAGCCACTCTCCATTGGGGATCTCAGGCAGTGGTGGGTTGAGGCAGTGGATGTGGTACGAGGAAGGGCAGGTGTCACAGCACAACAGCTCTCCCCCATCCTTACAAACTCTGCAGAACTCCATATGGTCATCCTCCTCCTCACCAGCAGCCTCATCTTCCTCCTCCTCATCATCTTTGGCTTCCCACTGGATGCCTTCTTTTTCCTAAGAGATGATGTGCTTGGTATTACAATAGTCCCGGATAACCTGTGATTTGTCGTCAAATTGAACCGCCATTGTGAAGAGCACACATTTAGCAGAAAAACATCAGAGATACTACAATATGTCTGTTGCTTTGCAAGTGTGTGTGATGCAGGATGGGATTTCCTCACACAATGGGGGCAGCTCCATTTTCCCTCAGGGGCTTTTTCCAGTTCTGGATCCAGACACACCAGGTGATATGCTCTGGGACAGGTGTCACATAGAATGATCTCTCCTCCTTGTTGACAAACCTCACAGTAGTCTTGATGATCTGTCTCGTAACCATCTCCATCCTCTCCTTCATTACCAGTACATACAGAACAAAAGTTCATCGTGCATCAGTGAAAATTCCAATAAACAGCACACATATGCATACGACAATACTGGTCATGTGATCTTGGTCATCGGTTGCTGTTATTAAGACAAAAACAAAAAAGGTATATATGAAAAGCAAATGTGAAGAGAAGCATTTATGATCAGTGGTTCTCAAAATGGGAACCCCAAGATGGGGTCAGAGTTTATGGCATTTTATAAAATATAGAAATGTATCAAATACTTTATGCAATCAAACATAAAAAATAAGACTACCAACCAAAATAATTGACGTTCAAGTATTCTATAGCTGAAAATGATTTTGAATCAATTCAAATTATAAGTTTAAGATTTTAAGTCTTTATTTGGGGGGCCGCAAAGCGATGCACCCTACACAAAGGCAGCCAAACAACAAACAAGTTTGAGAACCACTGGTATAGATAACTCATAACTTTCGTTTCATAAGAATGTGCCGAGTTCTTTTTAGTATGTTCTGTGGTAATTTTGGGTGAAACATGTAACCAAGATAAACTGATAAATATACAGGTATTTTTTTTTGGAAGCTGAAGGCATTATAAAATTTGCCAATTTGCTAACAGACTGTATTGAAGTAATCCAAATAAATGATTTAGAAGAAAATACTTTTTCTTTTTTTTCGTCCTCTGCGGTTTGTTTTCTTTTTCGGTGCTGCTGACGTGTCTGAGAGTACAGAGGCACTGTGAATGCTGATGTCATCAAAGTCAGAAAAGTCATCCAGGAAGTCTTCCTCACTCTAAGAAAAAAGACATTAAAAACAATACATTTTTCATGGTTATAACACAGGAACATAAAAAACCTAATAAAACTAAGTGGAACCAAAATAATGAAACACTAGAAGAGTAGTTGTAAATAACAATCCATAAATTGTTCTGTTAAGTTAAAAATAATTCGACATCAAAAGCTAATGGCAATCTTTTCCATGTGACGCAGGCCTTAGAAAGATTTCAGTGAAAAGGCATTCTCACCGAAGAGCCTTTTTTCCTTTTTCCACCCTGGCCTGCTTTCGATTTCGACTTCTTCGGTTTCCCTTTCTTTTTTGATTCTTTCACTGGCTTACTTTTTTTCTTAGCACCAGGCCCTGCAATGCAGTCCAGATGAGACAAACAAAACACATATTTGTGAGCCATGAGAACAGTACCCTATTCTTAGACATATTTACTGTAAAATAAAAAAAATCTTTCTAACATTTTTATTAAGATGTATTTATGAGCATTCAAGACACAACTGGGAGTTGCAAAATCTCAGACACACAAGCAAATTCTGAACAAAGGCTTGGCCTTGAGCCAATCAATGATCATGTTGCATGTTTAACCAATGTAAATCTCCTATAAGACATCGCAAACAAAGGAAATAAGTACCCTTTCCCTCTTTGGTTTTGGCTTTTTTGATTGGCCCAGATGGTGTGATCTGTTGGATACTTCTAATACAGATGGGCGGGGCCACATTGACCGTTTCCACAGCAGCCGCCACAGCCGCGGCCACAGCAGTTGCAGAGGTGCCTTTGAAAGGGTTGTTTGCGCTGAACTCTCTCCATTTTGCTCCAAGCACCGTCATCATTTTCGACATGGGGATCTTGGGGTTCTTCTTGGCAATAAGGGGCCTGACCACCAACGGCAAAGAAAAAATTGCTCTTGAGAAACACTGAGGTTGAGATTTTGGATGTCTGAATAAAGCATAAAGCTACAATAATCTTTGCTATACAATGATTTTGCCACGTCAGAGGATGTTCTTGGGCACAACAGAAAGAATTGCAAGAGCAACAGCACTAGGACTAAGTAAAAATATATTACATTTCTCAGCCGAATATTATAGTTCATTAGCTGTAGGATGTGAACGGTTGCCAAGCAACATGGCGCATTATTCTAGAATGAGCAGTCAATATTTTACTATGGCTTTGAACACGCCCTATCCGATTTGAAATGAGTGTCTGAATTATGCATTTTAGAACAAATCCTATGAAAAACATGATGCGATACTAGACCCCACATTTGTCATTACTTCAGACAAGCATTAGCATTTGCAAAATAGAGCATCTTAAAATAGAACAAGACGACGTGACAGCAGGGTTTTACGATATTTGTGAAGAAGGAAATCCTACCTAAGAAATTGGCTAAAGGCTTTGTAGTTAGTGATTGTTTTATAGTCATCCTCCGAAAAAGCATACTGCACGTCTTCAAGTCCCCATTCTTGCATCAGCTGACTGGATGACTTTGGTTCCTGGAAAAACAGCATTTCAGTAATTCTCGTTTTTTAAGCAGTATCAATATTTCCGATCTAACCCCACCTTCATGTTTCCATCATCGTCATCATCATCGTCCTCGTCTTCATCTTTCTTCCGTTGTTTTGTTTTCTTCTCCTTCTTCTCTTTGGGTTTCTTTTTCTTCTTCTTCAGGGTACTGTAGGTGCTGCTCTCGCTCCCTGATCTGTGGCCGCGGTCTTCTCTGTCAGACATGTCGTCCAGCTCACAAGGATGGCCCTGTTGGAACAGGCATTTTGGAAAATGCGTAATAGACAACACTGATATATCGATTAAACAGTAGTATGTTCAGATCTTCATTATTTCATCCATCTGGCTAAATAAGTTGACTAGTGAACAACTCTATTGATCTAGAGCACAGATGTTTTACTGCCAGAAAAACATGATGAAGTACTTATTGCGGTATTAACAATGACATTTCACTCTTTGGTAAAGCCCATGCATCTACAGATTTAAATAAAAAGCAGATACTGGCATAACAACTGATAAATATCAAATCAACTGCACGTTTTCAATAAAGGAAAAACCATATCATTACAAATATATTATTAGTGACGTCTAGGAAAAGAAAAACTAATTGAAGTGATCATGCCTCTGCGGAGCACATGTTTGAGTGGGTAAATTTATTGTGTGTGTGTGTTCAATTGGAGAACGCCTGTTGCTGTGCTGCAGCTGTACACTGGCTGGCAGACGTCTCCTCAGCACAGGCCGGCGTTGCCGCAGAGCACACAAGCTCCACCAGCAGCCGTTCTGTGTTGCCATGGTAACCAAACTGTGCAGGGTTGGGCAGGGGGGTTCAGGGGAAGCTCTCTCTCTGCTGCAGCAGCCAATGGAATGGCGCCATCCAATCAGATGCGTTTGCATAACGAGCTTCTTATGCAGAGTCCCCATGGTTGCAGTGCCTGTGTTCTAGGGCCCGTCTAGACAAATCTCAATCACGTATATGGGGGAGGGAGAAAGAGAGACAGCTGAGAGAGAGACAGAGAGAGACAGAGAGAGAGAGAGAGAGAGACAGAGAGAGACAGAGAGAGACAGAGAGAGACAGAGAGACAGAGAGACAGAGAGACAGAGAGACAGACGAGAGAGAGAGAGAGAGAGAGAGAGAGAGAGAGAGAGAGAGAGAGAGAGAGAGAGAGAGACAGAGAGACACAGAGAGAGAGAGAGAGAGGGAGAGAGAGAGGGAGAGAGAGAGAGAGAGAGGAGAGAGAGAGAGAGAGAGAGAGAGAGAGAGAGAGAGAGAGAGAGAGAGAGAGAGAGAGAGAGAGAGAGAGAGAGAGAGAGAGAGAGAGAGAGGAGAGAGAGAGAGAGAGAGAGAGAGAGGAGAGAGAGAGAGAGAGAGAGAGAGGAGAGAGAGAGAGAGAGAGAGAGAGAGAGAGAGAGAAAAGAGAGAAAGAGAGACAGAGACAGAGAGAGAGAGAAAGGAGAGAAAGAGAGAAAGAGAGAAAGAGGGGGCTCATACAAGAAGAAAAAGGAAAACCACTAAAGAGCTTCACAGCTGGAGCTGAAAGGTCTCCCAAAAAAATTTAAACCACATCTATCTGTCAAAGTACCTCACAGACAGAAGGTCTAAAATAAATAAATTCTACAAATATGTTTGTAAGTTGATACCATTCTGCAGTTTTCTCCCATCCAAAATGCAAGTTCACCCAAAATTTTCATTATTTACCTTGTCATTCCTATCTGTATGACTGCATTCTTTTCGTAGAGCACACAACAGGAGATGTTAGACAGACTGTATATTTTTCATGTGTCAAACATCACTGATTCGCATTTGTCATGAAATTGCAATTTAATGTTTTTAACTGAATCTGCAAGTGTGATTTGAGATGTTTGGAAAACATTTTTGTGAATATATTAAGCGAGTCTATTCCAAAAAGAAAGAAAAATCACAAATGATTTAATTAATTAATATCTAAAGAAAATCTCCAAGACGACAGTGAGATTAATTTATTAATTGTCTCCCGCATCTGAGATGTTTATCCTGAGAAAAAAACTGAAATCTCACAAATGTCTCCATTAGTTTCAGAAGAGATTTCAACAATGGTCACACACTGACCTCAGATTTTCCAACTCTGCAATCAAAAGTCAATATTTTGGAACATTTTAATGTGAACATTTCTGATAAAATTCACCCAAATCAAGATCATCTAAACCTATACAATATTCACTGCACACCTGTATATTAATAATTGTTTCTATTTTTATTTCTCTTCTGCAATTTTAGAAAGGACAACAAAGACATCTGAAGTTAATACTTAAATGAAACACTATTGAGAAATCTCCTGAGCCAACATTTTCTTTTTGGATTGGATTGCTTCAATCATATTCATACTTATTTTGATAGCCATACAGTTATTGTATAGCTTCATAATAAGAATCATATACACTACTTCATTAGTGAAATGATATTGACAGCCATCAATTCTAACTCTCCTGTTACAATCTGAAGACTCTCCACAGTCAATCAGGCTTTGGTACAGGTGGTGGGCCAGCTTTGGCGAGCTGAGCCTTTAGACTTTCGGAGAGCATAAGGGCAGGCGGTGGTTTTGACCCGTATTGATTTGAGCCCGTGTCTGACACGGCACTGCAGGGAAAGCATGACTGACGCCAAGCAGGGCGCTTAGCTGCTGAGGGGAGACCCCTGTGCCCTCTCCACGGCACATTTACCACCGCTGAGAGGGAGGGAGAGACGGAGCCCTGATGGAGAGGCTGAATCTGAACAAGGAGGCTGGGAAAGCAACGGACAAAAAGAGAGAGAAAGAAAAAAAGGGAATCCTTCTCATTATCTCAACGGTGACTACAGTCAGCTGGGGGGCCTGTGACCGACTGACCTGTCAAACATTTTATCTCACTCCACAGAGCAGACGACATAGCAAGCGCAAAGGGATGCTGGACAGGAAAGAGAGGACTGATCGGTAAACAATGTAATACAATACACCTGGGTCGGGAAGGTTCTTTTAAATGGATAATTCTGCTCTTTGAAAGAGTGCTTGAGCCGTGGCATACCCGACAACGGCGCACCTGCTCTTTCTTAGGAAAGCCATTTGCTGTGTGTATGATTTATTGTCAGCTTGATCAAGGTGAGAGAATGCCAGGAGCCTTGGTCCTGTGCTAATAAATATAATCGATCACCATACCCAAAGCCACAAATCAAAGGCTATAAATAACTGAAATGCAGATTTAGGCTGATAAATCACAGAAATCAAATACAAGTTGACAAGTTGCATCCACGCTTGAATAAGGCTGCCACTTACTTCCTTTTTCTTCTTTTTCTGAAGTTTGGGCTTTTCTGCTTTGCCCTCTGATATCTTGCCTGGTTTCTTTTTCTTATGCTGTTTAACAGAGTCCTCGGGGAAGAACCTCTCTAGCGGTGATAGGGGAACGCTCCTTTCGCTCGACCGCTCACGCTCACATTCCTCATCCTCATCTGAAAAAAATACAAATTTCACAGCTTTGAGATTTAGTCGCACAGCATACTCCCATAAGCAGGAACAGTTGTATGCAATGCATGTGTTTCTGTATATACTTCTTGAATATGTGCTTGCATTTTATAGATTTAGAATTGATGCAAATCATTTAAAAGTCCAGTTTGTGAAATTTAGTGGCATCTAGTCGTGAGGTTGCGAATTGCTAGCACCGACTCACTCCACCCCTCCCTTTCAAAGCACTACGGTGGCTGGCAAAGGGAAAATAATGCTGTCACATTTTTGCTTCTTTGCCGAAAGAGATAATGTATTTACAGAATGCGATCTTTAGCAGTTTGTACGTTTAGGGCTACTGTAGAAACAACATGGCAAGAGGACAAGCAGTGTCTTTAGATAGAAATAGCTCATTCTAAGGTAATAGAAGCTCTTTATGCACATCTGAAGACATATTATATGTATATTAATAGATTTAAAAAAATAATCAAAGCATTTCCTTTAAAAGAATAAGACTAAGTTATAACATTGTTTGATACAAAAGCCATAATTGAGGTAAAAAGGCAAATCTGGGGATCAAAATTTGTCAGCCTCTCTATCTATATAGTTCTGCAGGGGGCTTTCCTGTGTAGGAGTGGAGACTCTTTCGGTCCGTGAGAGGAAAAGCAAAGACTCTTGTTGACACACTGAAAGGGGGGCGAAAGGAAGCAAGGTGAGCCCTCTGCCACCTGCTGAACTGTGAATCTCACACTGTAAACAAAAACCCCTGTCTGAAAAAGCATATGCACTCTAACACTTCAATACCACTGTGCTGTCAAAAAGGCTTAGCTCTAGCTGTCTAAAACAGACATCGGGGAGGCATCATCTGCATCGGGAGCTTCACGGTAAGACTCCCACAGACTGTCTATCTTCAGCTCAGACTGTGGCCCGTGAAACATGCAGCGTGTGCGGTGGAGTCAATCAGCTAAAGCCCTGCCCCACAGCCACCACGCCCCGTGGGAGCTGTTGGAGATGGGGTTTTCCCAGCCTCTTGGATGCTATCCTGCAAATCCACTTAACCTTCATTTAGCTGCTACTGTTTGAGGACTTCAGCTCTTGTGAGAGGACTGGCGGCACAGCTAAAAAAAACGGCTTGTGGCCCTGATGGGCGATTTGAGTATTAACTCTGGTAAATACAGAGCTCCCCCATCTTTCTGTCAACCACAAGAATTTTTTAAATTTTAATCTTCTGCTGCACATAAACACATCCGTAGCTTGAGAGATGATGGATATTTAGGGCAGCGCGTCTGCGGTACATCTCACAGGGAGGCTCTTTCATGTCTGCAGAATATGTCTGCTGCCTGCCAGGAGCATCAAGCTCACATTTCCTCTTCATTCATGTCTCACTTACAGTCACAGTGATGCAATACAGCACACTTAAAGTAAGAAAACCTGGCAACCATTGACAAATAGTGTTTTAGGGGGTTGGATGGTGCTGCACTTGTGGGAAGACTTTCTAATGGCTAAAATGTATTTACACAAATAAATATGAAAATAAAAAGATATTCATTAATTTATCAACATTGAAATCACTAGATTAAATTCTTCACTGTGTAGAATACATGCAGAGAGCCATAAAATACATTGTAATGTGCAGATGATGGTACAGTACAGAATATGAGCATCATGTGGAAAAAAGAAGAGGGAAAGAAAAAATGTGCCCATCCATCAATTTTCTGAACCCTTTTATCCTCTGCAGCATTGCATGGGCAAAGATTATTCACACACACAACATTTAATAAATGATATACGTGTACTGCACTGTTATTTGCATATTCGCAATAATTCACAGAGATGCACAACCTAATAAAAGCGGCACAGGATGCTGATCCTCATGTGGGCGGAGTCACCATTACAGTCGCATTCTGTATCATGTTCCTGAGTAAACAGAGACACTGCCAGGTGTTTTAAAGCTATGCCATAGCCATTGGCTCCTGGTAGCAGGCCTTAAAATGTCACACCTGCAGCCACACATTTCTGTGTCAGCTAAGCAAAGACATTGGGGTAACTGTGACCTTCCAGCAAGGGCTGGGTCATTGCCGCACTCCATTAGAGGATGGATTCATGGCCGTGCTGGCTGTTACGAAGAGGAGCTTTACAGGAAAACGCATTAGCTGTCTGATAGACTGCGTATGTTAATAGTACCCCCCCATTAATGTGATGAGGCAGCATGTTTAGAACACCCCCCTCATTGAGACCTTCAACTTTTACAGAATGTGTCTCTACTTTTCGTATTCTATACAGAAATATCCTTTCTATCGTGTCTTAAGATGTTGCTCCGCATTGCAAACATACGCTTGGCATAAATTGCAAGTACACAATCGGTGCAGCAATGCAATCTAAAATGAACGTCCTGATAACCCACATAACAGGAACGAAGACTCTGTTATTGAGTTTAGTCCGAATAATTATCTCCTTCGTATATATGTAAATTCCACGCTCCAGAAATAAGCCAGTTTGTTGGGAGAATTTCTCGGCTTGTTTTGCAATTTGACACTCGGAGTGTAATGCTGAAATTGACGACACACAAATGAGTGCGTGATGCAACAGAGATTTACACACAATTAGACACAAACTCTTGCGAAGGGGTGTCAGCTTTCACAGTGAGGGTTGTAAAAATAGCCCCCACCAATCCGAGTTGACTTCTCTGAGCAAGAAACGCGCATGATAATCTTTCGATTTCAAAGACAGATAGGAGTATGTTAAACAAAACCAGGCTGAGGTGGCTAATGAAGATCATAACACTGGTCCTTAATGTGTACCAAAGATATGTCACAGGTAATCCCTAAATTAATAAAAACAAAAATGCCTACCAGCAGCAACAGAGTCTTAGGAATAGGGCTAATAAAGACTTTATAAACACATTTTTCTACTATGTTGTAATTCTTGCTGAGATCCCAACCTCTTTTTAGGAAGTGTGGGAAAAATTACTTTCTTTGGAGCCTCTCCATTCTTTGTTCTTGATGTGGCACAGAAGGAATGCAGACACAAGTTGCAACAATTTAAAACCATCTGATTAAAATGTACATATCTAAAGAGAGCCTACTGACGTCTATTAAGCAAATCCAATGAAGGTGAATTAACATGAGAAATCGAGCAAATTCTAAACTTCCATTTGAACAACATTTCTTAGGTTTCCTTCTCCTGCATTTTTGTATTACACAAATTTGATTAATCATCTGTTTGGCTCTTATTCCCCCATTAAGTGCACGCACCAGTAATCTCTTCATTTTCCCCGGCTGGGTGCAGCAGGCGTGTGTTCTGCAGTGTTTGGAGCACTCTGCAAAAGCTCTGTTTGCAAAGCTCACGTTTCTGACCTTCTGTGCCATACTGTATTTTTATTACAACTACAATGCATTGCTTATGCATCCTATGTTAACAGTAATTAAGCTTAGGATTTGGTTTTGCACCACCTATTACAACATCAAGAACGTGCCAGACCCAGTCAAGCTTTTCCGGCCTACACATCCGATGCAGTGAAAAGCAATCACCAAAACACTGATCGGAACATAACAGCATACCCCAAAAATCAACGTCATGCCGCAGCTGCCTATATTTCGCAAGTTTTTTTATTCGCAGCACATGCGGGGGCTAACCGTGTATATGGAGAGAGCCCACTGGCTCATCAATTATTTCTCAATTATTAATTCCACATTCCACAAATCACACATTTATTCCAACCGCAGTCTCCAGCAGTGATCCGTCGAAGGCATGTTTCCGTCTCTTCGAAAAAGAAGGTAAATACGAGATTGGGGTGCAAATGAGAGGCTCTCGCTCACGTTGGTCATGTGACTAATTCAGAACTAATTCAGAGGCAGCCCAGACCTGGCTGTGGGCAAAAACTATTAGATTTTGTTGAACTGCGTTCCATGAATGTATAAAAGGCAGACAGCCACAGCTGAGTCTTAACTACATCACACAACTGGCACTGCATTCTGCTTTCACAAACCTATTTATTTAATGCCAAACTATAAAAACACAAGATTGATGAGTCTTTTAGAAAGAAAAAAAATGATATCTACGATAAGCATGAAGATATTTACATAGAGACAGAGGTAAGACAGACACAAGCCAATTAAGGTTTGCGTTGGGCTTGACCTTGGATTCCATATGCAGAATAAAGTCTTACAGAGTATTACATTTTCACAACTAACATTCATAGTATCACCTTTCAATATTCCCTTTCTGTAAAACAAAAGTGTCTGCCTCTGCTGCATAAAATATCACTTTTCTACATTAATTTTTAATCTCGCATAGGCCCCCTCATTCAGTCCAAAAGGAGGTCTAGCAAACAAGAACTCCTTGGAGACTGAGAGGGCTTGGGCCCATCAAAAAAAAGAGTAGACCATAGAGGCAGAGTAACATTGTTGCTGATGTTTTCCTGTCACACGTGGCTCTATCAGGCACATGCACTACTTCATCACCAAGACACTGTGACCATGGGGAGACATTGTAACCAATTGCTCTTTAACATTCCACAGAGGAGTGCATTATTTTGGGAGGCTGTCATATTTTCTGATTATGCTACGTGTTTGTTTCGATCATGTCTGAACAATGCATGAACCTCATTCGTACATTACATTATCAGAATAAGAGTGCTCCATATGCACGCACTTCGCTTTTTTATAATAAAACATTTAAAGGGGTTTATAAATTACCGTGCCCACAAAATGCAATATCAAAGCAGCACAGCTGAAAAGACAATAACGCGTTGCATGCAATGTCTCATTTATATGCAAAGACAAATGCGCACAAGAACAAACTGGGTGAGGAGAACACGATCACCCTACACAGATGATTAAAGAATGGGTTTGTCGCAGACAGACTGGTCTGCTGGAAGACAGTCGCGCTTTGGTGACTCAAATACAGTTGGACAGTGCGCCGTTATTTTGGAAAGAACAGTGTCCGGTGTGAGAACAGACACCACGGAGACTACGGTTACGCGCTATAATAAATTGGACGCGCGTTTACTAACGCTAAGCGCAAGCCCCGTTTCCCGCATTCAACTAGGCGTAGCAGCGCAGTTGTGAAGGGCAGAACTCTCCCTCCCCTGTGACTCTTTACCCCCTCACCTGGCACGTCGTCTTCAAAATCCATATCGTCTTGCCCCTCTTCTTCGTTGCTCAGCGATCCGGGCATGTTTAGTGCATAACAAGAAAATCACATCCGAGATACAGGATAAAGTCTTGAAACTTAACCCTCTGAATCCACAGCCGCTAGATGCCTAGATAGAAGAGGAGACCGTCAAACTGAAGGTGAGGCTTTTTATTATTTTAATATGCTCAAAATAAAACAAAAGATGGCTGCCCTATTTTTTTCAGCAGTCCCCCAAAAATCTCTTTCCCGTTCACTCTCCAAATCCTCCAGTCTGAAAATAAGAAAGACAAAAATGGAACACACATGCCCAGATTGTGACGTCTGGTCGGTTGCCATAGCAATCCATCCCATAGTTTCCGACACAACTAGTTAGTGGTGTTCTGCTGGTCACCGGCTTTACTAGTATGCGGTTCTGCAAGTGCTGGCGGCCACGCGTGCGCTCGTTTATCTGTCATTGACCTTCTCCCGCTTAAGTTCGCGGAATGTTAAGTTACACATGGAAACGCGAGAAAGTTCACTCACCATTTCTTTGTCATGAATCGTTTTTTTCCCCTCGCCGAGGTAAATTATTCATGCAAGCCATTAACTGTTCTGTTCTTGAAATTTAGGTCATAATATTTCCAAGGTCACATGAGTGTGTTTATCTGACGACTTTACAGGTGTTTCTTTTGATACACTCAAGTCGTTAAATGAGTCCAGGTTAAAAACTAAATGGTTGTTGCACTAAAATATACTCTACAACCAGCAATCACATATTATATATATAAAACAATATCATAATTAAAACACAAAAAATCTGTCAAATTAAATCTGTAAAAATACATCTCATTCTTGTGAACCTCTTCTTCAGGACAACCTGCGAATCATGAGCCGTTGTCAAGGAGACCGCAGTGAGTTACCATCATCAGCAGCACAAATGGACATTGAAAACCATACAAGGATTAAATTAAGTTTTATCTCCTATAAACGAACCATAAATGTGAACCCTGAAACTGAACTATAGTTATGAAAATAACTGCTCATATCTGACTAATAAGAGAGTTGGACCTTACAGCACTTCTGCAGTCAAATGAATTAACGCATGCTGTTGCTCTTATATACCACAAGTACAAAATTATTCATAAAAGTGTTTTTCCACTGTAAGTCTGGATGTCAAAACCATTTAAATAAACCAGAAACAACTGCAAATTGGTTTCTTTTGGAAATTTATTGGATCTACAAAACAGTGGATTTAATCCTCATCTTCCTCCTCCTCATCCTGGTTGATCTGGAAGTAGCGCAGTTCATAACTCTCCTTGGTGTTCGCTACAACACGCAGCCAGTCACGCAGGTTGTTCTTCTTGAGGTACTTCTTGGTAAGATACTTCAGATACCTGCAGATAACAAACACACTTCTATTTATTGCAATCTGTCAAAGAATTTTAGCGTTGCCTATTATATTGTCTAAAACGAGGGCACGCAATTAAATTACGGGTTCCCACAGTCACAAGTAAAATGTCATTTTGAACGTTGAAACAATTAGCTTCAACCTATACATATTTCATCTTTAAATTGCAATTTCTGTTTTATGGCATTTCATAGTAGCGCTATCATAAATCTTCAATGATACAGACAGGCCTGGTTTCTCAGAACCGGTTTACTTTAGGCCAGGACTAAGACTTAGTTGAATTAAGATATTTATGCTTATTTTATAAAAATGCCTTAGAATACATTACTGCTGAGCATCTTGAGACTAAACAATGGCACTGTGATATATTGAAGATATTTCTGGGCAAGTTATATTCAGTTCAGATCACACATTAATTTTAGTCTGGGAGTAGCCTTAAGCCTTGTCTGTGAAACCAGGTCATAGTGATCACACAAAAATCTTAACACTGATTACCTATCAAATGAAATAGTTGCACGTAAAAATGGCACGTATGATCAAACAACTTTAGCATACAATTTAAATCTAGTTTGCATGCTGGAAGTTACATGCAATACTACGCTACAGTGCAAACGGAGTATATAAGGTGTGTGCATACTTGTAATTTTGTTTATGAAAATGACAGGATATACTATTAACAAAACGTTGCGATAACCTGGGTGGACAGCAACAAAATAAGTTTTCCTTGGTACTGTTCTTAACACGAGTATCTGTAATTTAACTTCACAGGTTTTCAAGTGTGCGCAATTTATCTGGTTTGCGATCTGCCAGGACCTTTCACTGTTGCCAAGTATTTCCGTTTTTCAAAGCTCGCGTTTTCAGTCTGAAAGGCCATTCGGCAGATTTTTTTAACGCAAGTCAAAAAAGAACCATAGAAGACGAAAAAGGCACATGCTAAAGTGTGGTACTTAGAACGAGCGCTCTGATCAGTCAAAGACTATGGAAACATTGTCATGAAAATGATCGGCATAACAGCTAAACAGCAAATAAACATCACATACACCTTTAGCTACATGACAGAGAAAATGGAAAATGTAAAGTTTTCATTGGAAATTTCCTGAGATCTCACAGCTAGAGTTAAGGAAGCGTGCGTGCGTTAACTTCTGATCTGCTGCTATATCATTTTAAGTCATTTGGAAAATTAATTATGTTTTTACTTAAGTAACTATAGATTAAGTATTCCTGCTGAAATACAAATAATAGAACCCTGCCCAAAATACAGCACAAAATGTAATTGATGTAATGGTTATAATGGGAATTGTATTGTATGGATACTTGTTGTCTACTTGTGTTTGATAGATTCTATTGGTGGGATGAATATTTTGGAATAAAACCCCAACACACTACAAAGAGGAATTTACTAGAAAAATTCTAATTCACAAATTCATTGTTTTGTCAGCAGGGATGGTATTTGCAGTAAAACCACAGTATCCACAAATGCACCATTCTCTATACATAGTAACCATACTCCAATTAAGCTATTATTAGTAAAACCACAGTAACATAAAATACCAGTTTTATTATAGTAGTTATAGCTTATGATTGTAGTTAAAATATGGAAATACAAATGGTAATAAATCTAACAAACATGACTTCTACACACACACACACATATATATACACTATATACAAGAACCTTACTACTAACTAGTATATTGCTGCTAAAACTGGTAAAGGGAATATACAAAAATAAATCTAAATCTTTAGTAAATTGTAACTAAACATATAAAGCTCTTAAAGTTACTCGCTTCAAGATTTGCCCCCATTGACTTTCCATAGTCGGAATAAAAATTACTCTGGAAAGTCAATGGGGGCAAACTTTGAAGTGAACTACTCCTTTAATACCACTGATACTGCAAGCTATTTAGTGTAGTCAGTAGATTGCTTCCGAGGCATAAGGTGTACGACAATAAAACAATGCACCACTGACAAAGGAAATTTATTTTTAAAACTTGAGTACTTTTAAAATCATGTTCTTCTGTACTTTTACCCAAGTAAAGATCTGTCTTTACAAGTTTTACTTATGGTGGAACAAATTTTGACCAGTAGTATCAAAAGTATAGACATAGGTACTGGACTACTGGAGCACAGATCATTTTAGGGTCTAAATAAGATCTTTTAAGTGAAAACCTTCACATCTGAAATGTAAGCAGACAAGACACTAAATCATGTGCATCCAGGTAGAATGTGCTAAAATATCGCTATATTCAACACCAACAACTCAATACCTTGCAACAGGTCAGCAAAAACACAAGGTTCACCTGAATTACTAAATAAATAAACATCCGAACCGAAGTGTAAAAAATTTGATCTCAAATGGAGTGCTTCAGACCTCAAACAGATAGCAACAGTGGTAGGCCAGATGAGATGGAATACGGTTTAGTACACAGAAGAACTCTGAAATGCTCCACTAGTCCAGTATTATAATTGCATCTTTTATATTATGTAACCCATTTTATTGTCAATGGTCCAAGTGTAATACACTTTCACCCAAAAGGAAGCAGAATTATCTGTCTGGACCTTCAACCTCAAACCTACCTCTTGGAGAAGGGGACCTCTGAAGACACTGTGATTTTGCTCTTGTTCCTTTCAATGGAGACCACGCCGCCACCCAAGTTACCAGCTTTCCCGTTTACTTTGATGCGCTCCTGAAGGAACTGCTCCTGTTAAGATACAAGCATATTTCTCCATCAGATCATGCTGAAGCAACTGTAACAAGTTACGAAATATACCACCTGTGCGGCAGCGGCCTTGTGTACCAGAATATTATTTCATGTGATTAAATACATTTGATGATGACAAGAGAAAACAGCTACATGCCTGTATACATTTTTTTAATATAAACACTTACAAAATTAGCAGCATCCATGATTCCATCCTCCACAGGATGGGTGCAGTCCAGGGTGAATTTCAGGACCTGCTTTTTCTTTTTCCCACCCTTTGTCACCTGCTTTTTCTGTAAATCAATACATTTACGTTCAGAAACATTAGATAAAATCCATGTTCTGGGAAGATGTACACTATAGGAATGGACACAAATCTGCGATACATTTTACTCAATGTCCGAGTGTCCTATTAATTGAACCAATAGATCTCTTTAAAAAGTGAAAAGGGAATTTAAGGCGTCTTTGAATTAAGTTTAAAAACGTGATGTTAAACCTTTCTTACGTTAGCTTAAGCTATTATTCGATGTACAAAGAATAGAACGGTCAAAAATAAACCGAGCACAATATAATTAAACTGATCGACATACATCTACATTGTTAAAAAAAACTAATGTAAATATATACGTGTATATTTTCCGCAAAAGATGTTCGGCTAACGTCAGTGAGTGCTACAACGTGGTTGCGGAGATACAGGCCTTGATCGAGACTTCTCATAAACAAACGCTTTTAAAAACTAGAACAATCAGAACAATCCTTCAGTAACCATTAGACTCTAACACTCCCTTGTTCGAGTTTAAAATACATGAGTTTCGACGAACCATAAAGGCCGTAACACGGCGTTTTTTTCGTTTTATTAAAGACTTATCGTACTCACAATCGGAGCCATGGCCGACACTTTGTCAGAAAGGAAGGAGAAGGGGAACGCATGCGCACTGAAAACTTCCTGTCGTAATCTAGTCCAGATGTCATCGATGGGATCCGTTATTCTGAGGTTGATTCTTAAAATTACTTGTTTTCTTAAATTATAATATATAACATATACGTATATATATCGTTCCAAAATGAGATAACTTCGTTTTCAAATATCTTGTTTTTTAATTGTTTTCGTTTTTTAAATATCGTGTTTCATTAATGTCAATGAAACGGCAGCTGGTTTGTTTTGATTAAAGCCATAATAACTTAATAAATACAGCTAACTAACACAATATAAACATGATAGCATAATAAAAAACATGATTTTAGATTTTCTTTTTAAACGGAGTTGTCTAATTTTGGAAGCAATCTCTTAATATAGCCTAGGCCTATATCTTCCCTTAGGTCTTATTTTCGAGAGGCAACATCACCTCATTATGATAAAAATCTGCGCTGCAGAGCTTTGTAAAGTCTATCATGCAGTCAATCATCACATACAGGAGTGTCTTGAATAAATACAAATACTGTGAACAAACACACATAGGTCTACATCAAGATATGTTGTTGATTAAATTGTGTGGCAATGAATAGAGTAGGCTATTTCAGAATCACTGTATCATGATACCATCGATTTGATAGACAAAATTGTATTGTATTGGCGAGGACACCAGATGCAGTTATTCTTGCCTCACTAAATGCTGCAAAGTGTCCTCCTTTTTGGTGTTATGGAAATGGCCACCCTAGTGGAGAGGCATCACTCAGGAAGATATAATTTTGTGGATTCTACAATGACAGTCAACAGTACAATGTGTTCAAAGCTCATATGCCAATTAATATCCGGGCAGGACTCGACTGAAGTGGAACAGGTAAGGTTTTTTACCTGCATATAGTAAATTTGCATAGTGTGTCATATTTTGAAATAAAATTATAATGTTGAAGGCAGCTTTATTAAAAACTCTCTGAAAAATAAAACATTCTGTCATTATTTTTCACCGTGTGTTGTTCAAAACCTGTATAAGACTCTTCTGTGGACAACAAAAAAAAAAGATATTTAGAGAAATGTCTACAGTGACTTTGTTTTTCAAAAGAAACAGGTGTGGAAATAATTAAATAAGTGTTTTTGGTAATCTATCCCTTTAAAATGGATCATCTTTTTCTTTTAATAAATTGGTAAATTTATACCAGAGCACTAACCAATTTGACCCCTTTGAGAACTAGAACCGAATATTTTTGCTTTTAGTAAGATAATAAATAAGTGTTCACATAAGAAAGTGTCTGTGTTTGAATCTTCTTTTACAAAAGAAGTAACAGAAAAAAATTTAAATCACAAATAAATAATAATGGAATCAATTATGCTGAACTACTTTTGTCATGATCTTCTACAAATGGCATCCTCTAATCTGCCACCTGTGCCATGAGCAATACCGCCAGCCATGTCTTTTAGACTGACTGCTACCACTTCTTCTGTGCCAGCTTGCATGCATGGCAGGGCCAATAATTATCGCCTCAATTGCCCCCTCTGTGGGTAAGTAAAAAACTACTTGGAGGTAGAACATTTTCAACATTCAAACATACACAATTTTATGGGGTAAAAAGAGGGTAGTGAGGTCCCTGATATCGCATTCAAGAGCAACACAGGATAGTTGTCATCGGGAAAGCTGCACGACAACTCAGATGTTCTGATATTAGCTCCACAAAAAGATCTTTACATGGTGGTCTCCGATCACTTCACTGCATTGTGATGTGCATTTTGGCATGGGTTTCTTAGGCTGCATTGATCCCACAGCTTACATTAATTACAAGCAATCTGGTGCTGATCTACATTGTCTTGTGCAGAGGTGACTCGGATATCTGCTATTTATTTATTTACAATGTGTAAAGCATGCCAACCTGAAATGACCTTTTTAAATACATGGATCCATGTGTTTTCCTAAAGCACAGACTGTGGATGTCACAGCTATCGATGGTTAAGATTACCAGTGGATATGATAAGTATTAGATCAATAAAGCTGATGGTTGTGTATTTTCAGTCACTTGCTATATTCATGTGTCATATCTACTATATAATTGAAAACGTTTTGGGTTTTTTCATCGCAATGAAAAATCATGTCCATTTTGTGATCTGATGTGATTTCTCACATGTATTTAAAATGTTAAGTGTGCCGTTAGAAATTGGACAAATTTACATCTACGTGTAAAATGTAAACCTGTAGAAACAAGAAAACAAGAAATAACAAACAGCTATCATTTTGACTTTTGGCACTAAGGGGGCGGGACACTGCGAGTTTGTGAAGACAAATGCCATTGGCCCTGCTCCTTTCTGGAACTCCGTCTGTGATTGGCTGTTGCTGCCGCTCTCAAGGAGATGACAGAACAGGTGAGATGGCAGAGAATTGTTTTTATTTGGGAAAAAATAGGATCTAGGAATTCACATTAAGTAATAGCATGTTTTACATGTCGGTCCAAATGCATGAAAACGAATGAGTGCAGTAAGGAGATTTATTAGAAACACTGGAATAATATAGAAAATATTTAAAACAGTTATAAAAGCACGTATTCACCCATAGCAAATGTTGACCAGTGGTCACCTTTTTGTAGATTAGCGAGTAATATAGATTAGTAAAATGTGTTATAATTTTTTTTAACTAGAATTTGACATGTAATGCATGAAAGGCAGGGGGAGGACTACTCCAAAAATCTAATTTGATGGAAAAATATGCTAAAACTGAGATTAGAGTAATCTGATTTTGATAAACAAAGTTTGAAATTGCATTTATCAAAATGATTAAAACAAAAAAACTCGCTTCACAGTCATCTGTCTGTCTCAGACGAAGAAATGTATACTGCCGGAATAGGAAGCCGACTTTCACATGCGCAAATAGTTTGGTTTTCCGTGAAATAATAATTGGAAAATCGATATATTCTCACTAAATGTTATTAACAAATAATGAATTATTGTTTTATGACATTTTTAATCTAAACTTTTAAAAACTTGTTTATTAACAAGTTTGTGGTTTATACGTCATGCTTTTTGCATGCCACTTAACATTTCTGACAATGAAGCTTGTATGATCCACTCCCTCAAGCAGTGTAATAGGAAATAAATACTTTGGTGCTAATACTGGCACACTAAAGCTGGTTTATAATGTAAACCAGATCAAATTAAACATTGTGGGAGGGGTAGAATATTTGAGTCTGTGTGTCACACACAGTGTGGTCCAGAGTTTTGGACTACATTCAGAAATCTGTGATTTTTCACGTGGACCATTTAACAGAAAATGTAATGATTAAAAAATCTACGTTTAATATAAATTATATACATATTTGACTCCCCAAACAGAAAATTGTAATGTTAATTTAAAAAACTCCCCTGCTTCCGATGAAGCATAAAAGTTTTTTTAAAACTTTAATACTTGAATAATGTGGATCGTTCGGCATCAGCAGCTTGTGAATAGGCTACTGAAAGGTTTGTAATGATTTTGTAAAAACCTTAACTAGCGTCTCTTTCGTTGGGTCAAGTCCAGTTGTATTTGTCTAATTACAGCAGTTTTTCCTCTTTGATCAACTATACAAATAATTGAAAAAAGATAATAGAGGCCAAATAACCTCAAAAAGTAAAAAAAAAGGTAAAGGGAGAACCACATTGAGATTATTGAATATAATTAACGTGGAATATATATAGGCCTACTGTATAACGTGATATATTACCATCATAATGGGTGGTTAATAAATAATCCAGCATTAAAGAAGCATGAATGGAAATGTTTCCTGCATGCCCTTCGGTGGTAAAGAGGATTTATGCACTTCTTCCGGAAGAACGTTCGCTTAATTCGACAGACAGTGTGCTGACAGTAATATGCAATGCAAAGCTTTGTAGGTAAAGTACATGACCTTAGAATACATGCACACTACACTTTAAAAGCATTTTTCAGTTATCAGCCTACTGTAATACCTGCAGCCAGCCACTGTGTGGAATGTACAGAGAGCTCACACAAATCCAACATGTTTGCCTGGATGATATTGTGTCTCTTGCTAAATGCACCAAAGAGTCACTGCAAATACTGTAAGTTTAGCTTATCTCTTTCCCAATATAATTAAACACATGCATTAAAACTTGGCAATGACATTTAGCATGCATTTGTACTGAAACAGCAAGAACCAATTCATTGACATGGATGTGAAATATTGGATATTCTGTCAAGCAGCAGATCCTGATGATCCATTAATTTATTTGATATACAGTATGCTTTATATTTAAAGCCATTTGACTGTCTGCTCAATACATGGGTCAAATACAACTAAGCTCTATTGCAGAATGCTTGGAGATACGCAAACCTCAAACTGTGCTAACTTGTGTTGTCCTGTGGGTGGTGAAAGAGTCACAGACATCAGCTGGCTTTCCGCTAAAGGCCATGATGGGTGAATTGAGTAATAACATAGTGCAGGCAATTGCTACTTGTGATCTATTCGAGCCACCAGTTGGGGGCACACTGAGACCACATTACAGATTAATGGACCTCATAAACTTCAAGGCTGAACTCTTGACAATCATGCACTGTCCTAAAGACACATTTTGTGTCCTTCACACAAAAACAGGCTAAATATGTGCTCTAGACGTGTCCTTCAAGGCTCGAAATCATGTTACTGGCTGTAATATTTGAATGTTCAAGTTATAATATTGAAAATATTATGCAATTTTAGCCAAAAATGGCCTTCTTGTTTTTGTTCTTAGACTTGCATAGAGGAAAATGGCTTACAAGATACTGAAAGGAAAATATTCTCCAAAAAATGGGCTGTCTTTTAAGAAAATGTGAGATTACTTGAATATGATGCTGCTTGAATTTTTATTATACTTGAAGTTTCTCTGCATGACCTTTGGCAGAGCTGTGATCTGTGATGAGTCCTGTTAGCGATCCTGTTATTTTTCCGCTGTTCTCTTTTCCATCATTGCCTGGAAGCTAGCTATGTCTTCCAGGAATTAAGCTATTTATGTCAAGCTGCAATCCAGGACTCGTGTTGTATGTATGCGTGTGTTGTCAGGGACACCCAAGCAGACAAAGGACAAATACAAATGATGTTTCAAAATACACTGTGCAAGAAACAATCCATATGTACCGTGTATACTTTCGCATTGCAATTTAGCGGTATCTTATCTGCATAGTCAACATGAAGAGAAGAAGGCTCTTGGGGCACAGCTGGCAGAGTTTGCTGCTGCCATATGCCCATCCCACATGTGCAGACAGTTTTGGGTGCCATTGTTTTCATAAAGTGACAGGAACATTTTAGCTTCAAAGGTGAACAAAAGAGATCTGTAATATTTTCGGAATGGCCACTTAAAGTTGCAATGTTGCAAAGCATAGGAAAACATAGTAAAAAGCTGTTATAGTGCAACAACTGTGTAAAACAGATTAAAAAAAGATAAGTGAAGACAAGGAATACATTCTATACTAATTTTACCACAGTTTACTATACTAAATTAGGATAGTATTTTTCATGCGGGTTACATTTAAGAGGGTGATGGACATCATTCTGATATATTTTAAAGTAGTTTATGCATTAAACAATCTAAAGCAGAACATGCCTTTATTTTGAGCTTGCTTTTCTTTCTCTGCTTTTCTCTAATTAGTTCCTGAAAAGAACAATTTTGATGCCATATTCTGCCTAAAGCCTACCACCGCAACCTCACTAAAATAAGTTCTTCGTTGTTTATCTCTTAATCAATTAAGATGAGGAGCATTTCTTGATGTAACGCGAACATGACGTTGTTATGAGAAACTTCCTTACCCATAATCCTGAACTCCAAGCATGCGCAATAAGACGTATTTGACCTCACCCAACGCATCTCCGCAATCGTGTCATAAACATTATGCAATGTTTTCTGCCTTTATTTATACTGATGTTTAGTATTTATTGTCATTTACAGTTTATTTTTGTGCGGAGAGTATTGCCCGTTGGATAAGCCTGCACCGAACTCTATGTTTGTGGCACTGAGTTCTGTGTTCTATGTTTGTGGCACTGAGCTCTATGTTTGTGCCCAAAGACCAGGTCTCGACATCAGACAGCAGGAAGGAGACTGTGGTATTACTCAGCCACGTATTAAGCTCCCAACCAGAGAAACATTTATGTAAACCATTGACACAATTCACCAGGTGGCAACTGTCCGATTTTAGCCAGAGCTAGTCTTGTGCCAGGTGCCGAGGTGACAACATGAGGCAGAGGAAGATGGGAAGCAGACTTCCTGGAAAGCTCAGAGAGTTATGCCTCGGAATGGTCAGCTTTAGAGCCTTATTCATGATATAGCGTCATATGACTTCTTTCAGGTCAGTCTTGTTTTTTAGCCTGTAGTGCAGCTTGATGAGAGCTTGATCCCAGATCAACACCCGGAACCTTTTAATGCTTTAGGAAAATATCCACAAAGCACTCTGGTGGTCTACGGTCATTTTTATGGCCCAAATATAGATAGTGCATGTGAAAGTGAATCTGTGAATCTCATGGTAGACAGGCTTTCTATAATCCACAAATCTTTCAGTGTCGGGGAAAGTTTGTGTTAGAGCTCATGTTAAGAATGAACTATATGAGGCTTTTACAAGCAATTTTCCAAGAAACTAAATGAGCAATTGAAATGAAGGAATATTGCAGTGTGGATCAAGAAGAGCTGTACAGTTTTGAACATGCATGCCATGTGAGCATTAGCATTGGTACACTATGGTGGTCAATAGTGGCCAAGAACTATTTGGTTGCATTCTTTCAAATATCCTTCTCTGTGTTCATCAGAGCATATAAATATAGAGATTTGGAACAATTTGAGGGTAAATGAAGCTTTTCTTGTTTTTGATGAACTGTTCTTTTAAAAGTCCATATATTGTAGGACTACTCAGTATGGCGTCTACGCAACATATTCAAGGTGATAAGAAATAAAAATGCATTTAACCATTCCCCCACGGAGACCTCCATATGACGCAAGCCTCTGTGACAACTTTCCACATCAATCATCCTTTCTGTTGGTTTGTGAAGCCCTCCACCAAACGCATTGGACAACCGTGGGCCACCTGCACAATCCCGTCCCGGTTTGGAGGTCAGACTTCTCTCACTATTTTTAACAGAATTTCAGGGAAGCGCCTGCTTGGGATTCAGCTCAAAGCAACAAGCTCCCACAAATGCAGGAGAGCAGTATGTTCCATGTAACTGATGTCACCCCTGGTGCCAGTATCTTAAATTGGCCAAAAGTAAGAGGGCGGGGTCACTTGTCGATGGCTCTGAGAACATGCAGTGTTTGAGGGGCACAATGTCCCAACTCTCTTGAGAGACAGTCCATGTGTAGGAGCCCTGGAAGAGATCAAAGGAGCTTTGAAACTAAGGTAACTCTTTATAATCTTGATGTTTAGTAACAAGATAGGAACAAAAGCTTTTGTTGAAGATCAAGTGATCCAAATGTATCATTTCAGTGCCATTTTAATTATAGTATATTATGACGGTCAAGGTTATGGAGCTAGAAAATGTATCAGTGTATTACAGTATGCATCAATATCAGGATTAATTTAGTTTAGAAAAGGACTTTTTAAATGTCAGTGCACCTCAGATATGAGATATTCAATGAAATTTTCAGATTAAAAAGTTTTTAAGCCTGCTTCTCTGTCCCCTTCAAATGTTGCAGTCTCTGTTCTCTGTCGTGCCCTATCCCTCCGCTCAGGGACATGCCATTAGGCCACAGGTCCACCTCTCACCGACACATTTGCACCAAGGTGCTGCTGGCTGAGGTTAGAGAGTCACCGTTCACCGAACACTGTCAAGACTTTGAGAAAAGTTACAGGGTGAGAATCAATCCTCATTTAATAATAACTGCAGCCACACAGACTTTTAAATGTGTGTTTGTGCTGTGAAAATGGAGCTAAACAGCAGCATTCCTGGAAGTAAACTCCCATTCTCGTCATAGAGAAATGTATTTTAGCAATAAGAAAGACTTATATCTTAAATGATAGATCATATATAATAAATATCTATATAAAGCCTGAATATCGACTGTATGATGCGTCTATAGTATTCGTAAATCAATGTGGTTTAAACTTCATCTGGTACCTTTTAATAGCAGCCTTGGAGCTTGTTGGTTCTGTTCATAGCCTAGAACAAGATTTTTTGTTTAATTCCTATAAGGAAAACTCATGAAAAATAAAGGGCTGCTGTGAAAGATTGATCACTGTTGTGCTCTATATGAAAGTCAATCTATCAAATCATCTCTTTTGTACTTCATTACTCCTTCACTGTTTCCAGATACATCTGTTTTTCTAGACCTTTGCAAGCAAGAGATTTAAATGTTTTCACATTCCACACACACACATGAGAGCACCTAAAAAATCTTGTATTTTGAATCTCATTCTAAATTAACGCATAATGCATTCATGTATTTATTCAATGCTTTTTCATGAGCCAGGATCTCCAGACAGAGGTCCAAAAGCTGAAAGATGAGCTTCAGGAGATGCACAGGGACCTCACCAACCCTCATTCACTCATTAACACAGACACAGTGGATGACATCCTCCAAAAGTCTCTCCTCGTTGACCAACAGATTGCATCTCTGTATTCTACCGTGCAGACCCAGAGGGCTGTATTTGAGGAGGTGAGGCTCTGATCATTTTCAAAACTTTAGCACATTACTCTTTCAAAACAGAGCAGCACCTTAAAATGTTCTGATTGTGTTTTTAGATGTGGGATGTGACATTTCAAAGAGTCACCAGTGAGCATGAGATCTACGAAGGTGAGAAAAATCAGGAGGCTTATTTTTCCCATACATTTATGCAATGTCTGTTTAGCCTTCTCCTTCCACTCATTAGTGCACTAATTAGGTTACTGATTACAGCACAGCTTCATGACCTTCTTCAGTTAAAGCAGGAAAACGCATGCTTGACAACCATCGCACGACAAATTGGACCCTACATCTTATCAATAACAAAAGTTAAAGAGCGCCTGGAATACAGGTTGTTTTAAAATTGTGCTGTTCACATATTTGTAATTGTATAATTGTATTTTAACAGGCATCTTTATCATGTTAAGTTATAAATTTATATTGTTGTATGCACACAGGTTTCAAAAGCCATACAGTCCTGAGGATGATTGCATGGATACCTGAAGTTAAAAAAAAGAGCATTGACTACTGCTGGCAAAGATAGACGCAAAATAATTTTGAGACCTCCTGCCGCAAAGAGATGTCACTATAGGTCTGCATGGTTGGACAATGATAAACATTGACAGCAAACATGGAATGTGCCGGCACATGAATTTGGGGCAAGGAGTATCTGAAAAGGATCTGGATCGTGTTAAAGGGTTAGTGCACCCCTATGTCATTTCAAGCCTGTATGACTTTCGTTTTTCTGCATAACAAAAATTATATTTCAAAGAAATGGCTCATAAACTAGGTTATTTTAGATACAAGTGCTTTTATTTGGATTATTTACTGTAGAGAGTACATTGTAAATAAAAGTATTTTATATGGTGTGTGTGTTTTACTTAAACACTGGTATGGGTGATGAATATGAACATCCTCAGTGAGAACAAACAAATCATAACTAGTACTGTGAATCAGAGCTGAAACTATTTCATGTCAACCCTGATTTTAGCACATTTGATGCCAACTTTAGAACTATTCTGTTGCCAGTAAACAGTGCAGCTGTCACGATCTCGGGGAGAGATCTCAGGGGAGAACCCAAATGCAGGCAGACACAGGGATGAAGGGGTTAACAAGGGATTTAATGTATAAAAACAGGAACAAAACAAAAGCCCACAATGGGGTAAAAGAACATACAAGAACTGGAGGAGGAGGACTTAACTAAACTAACAAGGATTTAACAACACTAGACTAACCAATAACTAAAACTCACTTCAACTCAGGCTCATGGAATGTCTCAAAGATATGATGCACTCACAGGCATGAGATACAGACACATGAATGCAAAACAAACAAGCCCAAGACAATAGGGCATTATATAGGGAGACTAACAAAGGAGATAACAATGGGCAGATGTGGGTAATGAGACACAGGAGGAAAGCTATACTAGGACCGAGAGGGGCGGGGCCAAATGACGAGACTGGAGAGAACGCATATTATGTCCTGATTGACAATATGTTTCTCTCCACATAAAACACGTGGGTCTGTCATGATTCTGAAAATCAAGACACGAGAAGGCAGAATCATGACAGTAGCTTGTGTACACGCTCAAATTTGTGATTGTCAAGATAACAAATTCATATTTGTAGTACTTTTACAGATATGACATATTATAGAAAATCTGCTATAGTTTACTTTTTCAAAATCAGCCAAAGGTGCAGAGGGTGCCATATTTTTATTGCCTCCTATTGACAAATCCATTTATTGTTTCCTTAATCTTCTCTGTAAGTCACTTTGGATAAAAGCATCTGCTAAATGCCTGAATGTAAATGTTCTTTGTGCAGTTTTATACTGTATTGTGTTGCATGACCATCTTCACTCTTTTATTTTGTATATTCTTATAAACACTAAGCTGTCACATTATTCTTGAATCCCAATAAGAGGTATTAGTAACAGTGTTTTAGATTGATCTCACCAGTGTCTAAGACGATGTTGTAGTGCGAGTGTTTTTGAGGGATTGTGTGTCGTCTATCAGTAAGTTTGAACAACTTTGAGTGAAAAGCTTAATTGTGACCTAAAAATAGGATGTTGAGTGAATGAATTTGTGTTTAGAGTTTTGAGAAAAGCCGGCATAATTTCAGGAAATGTGTAGTAATCGAGAAAAACTGTAACAGGCTAAACTTTTCTACTTCTGTCAGATAAGCAATGAGATTGTACATATCACAAGTGGGGTGGGCTTGTCATGATACTACTCCATCTACTGATTATGGCTGTAAACAGCTGAAAAGAAGGACATGGTTATACAGTATTCATTGGAATTTTTAAATATTTTTAGCAAAAGGGCTTGTATGAGTTTGTACGATGTGAGCCATACAAAATGATTAGGAAAAACAACAGTAATGAAGCCCACCCCTTAACTTAATGATCACGGTAAGAAAGCAGATAACACTGCAACGTACAACTGACATCGTACAAATTACAGCAATACGAAATAGCCATCTTGTAAATTAGATCGCTTGTGCTGGAATATCTGTTGCAGATGATAAGAAACGACATCACCTTGACCCCCATGAATCAGAAATGCATTAAGAATAAACCATTTGATGAAAGAATACAATGGGGATAAATGAATTCAAGCCTCTGTCTCAAAAGTCATATATCATCTCGCCCCACTTTTTTCAAGGCCTTTGTAAATACACACAAACCCTACTGCCACTAGCCGAGGTTAATTTCTCTCTCCATGTCAGAAATATTGTCACCAATAATGTGTTCCTTATTATTAACTTTTATTTTCATTACTGTATTCTATTTGTGCTTTGAACTGTAATCGCACTGACATTTGTTTATCGAAATATGTTATTATGATGCAAAAAATACATAACTGTCTATTATGTTGTGGGAAATCATTAAGGACTGTTCCCACTGTTCCACAATATCATTGCATAAGGTGACAAAAATGTACAATGATTTGTAATATTTAAATATCGGTAACACTTTATAATAACTTTCAGTATACCCTAACATTCATTATTACATGGTTAACATATAAGTTTATATCCATTGTGTTAGAAATCGAATAGTTCGAAATTTAAAGAAACGTTGTGATAATATATTAAGATTTTATATTTACATTAAATACACATTGCGTTGTAAACATTATACTCTACACATTCATTTCGGTTATAGACTGTTATTGTAAAGTGTCACCCATGAAATAAACATTCATCAGAAGGCTGCACGATGTCACACGGTAAAGCAAATAAACAAGCAAACCACAAGTAAACAAACAAACAAACAAACAAACAAACTTAAGTAAACAAAGTTCTTTCCCCAAAATGGAAAAACGTCATCATCAACTTTGGATTCAGCGATGAGTTCAAATCAGAAGGCAAAGAGAGAGATCTTATAGAACGTACAAAAATAGCATGTGTAAAATATCAGTCCTTTTCAAAGTCTGTCCACTGTTGCCGTTTTATTTTCCGTAAAACATCTCCAGAAGAAGTTCCTCCATGTTCACTGCTCCGATGACCGGTTTGAAGAACAAACCGGCCACCACGTTGGCGTTGATGGATCTGAGCATGGAGAGCGCGAGGAAGAGTTTAGCGAATCTCGCGCTGTCTCCTCGGTGAATCATCTTCACGTATTCATTGAGCGCCTGGTTCGCCTCGCTCTGCAGAGCCTGGATGTAATGCTGACACTTCAGCCCTGCAACGTCTGGAAGAGAAAGAGAGACAGAAAAAAACTTAGGATCTGATTAAGAAAAGTTTAATGGTGAAAACACCATTAAACAAACACACTTTTATCATTTCATTATACAGTTTTTAATATTACAAAACACTTTTTGATTCATTTGATATTCAGAGATCTGAGCAAAAATGTGATAATGTCTTTATTGTAAAAATGTCATATTAGACTGTAACCGTGTTTACAAATTGACATTATTTATATACATATTTATTCGAAGAAGAAACAAGCCTATTTTAAAATTACGACTTGATATGTTTATTATGAAAATCACAATGCTACCCGTTAACATTAACAAAGCACCATTATTATTTATAAATACCAATATGATTAGGCTATAGGCTATTCATGTTTTAGAGAAACTTGTTCTGTTTAACAATGAGCTAATTTTAACAAATAAAACGTATTATTATTAATTTCGAAATGATGTAGGCCTAATAACTATTTTAAAGTGAATATAAATTGTGTAGTCATGAGCTGTCATCCTTCAGGTAGGACTAAAAGCATGACTTACCTGGGTTGAACAGTATCGCTCCTTTCAGATACGCGTACTCCTTCGTACTTATATCAAGTCCCCAACATTTCCTCATAAACATTTTAATACCCTGCACATCTGTCAACGCCACCCCGCCATTACTCTGGTTCTCCTGCTTGTCCTGTCCGCTTGTTAAAATCCGCTGTAACATACTCGGTTCTGGCGTCTCCGAGGTCTCAAAATCAATCCTGTCCTGCGCCATCCCGAGCACCAGCAGGGGCGCCCAGCCGCTGCGCACCAGCGTGTGCTGGTCTTCCACGGGCAGCTCCCGAAAACACGGTACGTTCTTCACGAACTTCAGGGTCTTCACCAAAACCGCGGAGGCTGCTTTGCATGTGGTTTGAGGGAAGCGCAGAGAGACCTTCCTCTTGGATCCGCACGCGCAAGCGCGCATGGAGACGGCGAGCCTCGGGGTCCTCGGCTGGTTCCCAATTTGCGCAGACTGACTGTCGTTCTTTAAAATGCTGTACAAAATGCTGTTTTGTCTTCTTTCGCCGCTGCAGTGACAGCTGCTGTCAAAGTAAGCCATGCTGTTGGTGCTGTGGAGAGTTGTGTTTCGTTGATGAAACCGGGATGAGCTTTACGCGTGGAGATGTCCATGCAAGGCGGAGATCCGTGTGTTGTCATCCACTCAAATGGCAAATAGTTTAGAGTTTTTGAAGTGCACTGGACGCCTCCCACTGTTTGTTTTTTGCTGATAAGCACAAAGGGGGCGCTTCAGGTCAATTTACGTACAGTATTCATTTAGCAGAAACTTTTATACAAATTGACCTGAAATGAAAGAGCAATTCACTTTTATATTTTTAAAGTCATGCATTACATACTAATACTAGTAAGTATTTTATAGTCACATACTCACGTAATACTAATATTGAAATCAACATTGATTGTAATTCCAGTGATGAATGTTTTGAATGTCAAGTGTCTGAAGACATTCATACACTTATACATGGTGGTAATTTGGGTCATAATTAAATAAGATTAGATTCTGAGTACTGTAACAGGTGACAAACTGAGGTCTTAGTCTAGACTTGTGTAATTTGACAGTTTTAAAGAAACGTGATGTGTGTGCATGCCACTTTCCTCTAAAAACCCTGTGATCATTTATTCCCTTTGTTTTGTTATTAAAGTCCAGGGTCATCCAAATTGTGCGCTGGGTACCGGGTTTGTCTGAGGCAGACGGGGGTGTACTGATGTCATTGCTCTCCTGAAGAAGAATATGAAAGCATATTGATTTGCTGCCTTTATGGAAAGTCATATCAAGGCACCACTCCTAAAGCTGAATAGCCGAAGGACAAGTCCATGGTGGAAGTGATGAAAGCATTAGAATATTGTGCTGCAAAATAGGCTCGCACAATTGATCTTTTTGAAAAATAAATTATTTTACCATTTAAATCAAGGCCAATGTCAAATAAACAGCCTTCACAGCCTCTAACGCTTGTCCCCTCCCCCTAAATAAAGAAACAAACACATGCACCCAACTGAGCTTCTGTGCAAAATCAGCAGGAATAGCTGCCAGTTTCCACACAAATTCCTCTCCTACCTGTTCTCTGCTAAACTGTGACTAAATTAAGGCCTTGGTTATGTTTTGTCTGTAGTTGAGGTTGTCATGATTCTGCCACATCATGTCATGTTTCTCTTGATTTAGTGGCAGGATCATGACAGAACCTCATGTTAAATGTGGAGAGAGACAATTATTGTTCTTATGGCCTTCCATACTCTCTCTCCGGTCTCGTCTTTGTTCCCATCCTCTGGTAACCCTCGTTATTGATTAATGCCCTTCACCTGTTCCCCTCTTGATTTGCACCCTGATTTAATGCCCTTGTGTCTTCTGTCTTGTGCTGGTTCATTGTGGTTTGTGTGGTGAGTTCTTGTGTCTTGTACGCTAGTTTAGTTATTTGTAGTTCATGTCAAAAGTTAATTGAAGTCTTGTTTAAGTGTAGTTTGTTTTAGTCATGTCATTGTATCCCGGTTTTGTTCTGTTTTGTCCTTTAGTTTAGTCCATCTTTGTTTTATTATTTATTAAATATGTATACCCCTTACCGGCTGTCTGCACCTGGTTCCTCTCTCCGTGTCTCACCACACGAGAATCATGACAGAGGTGTCACAATATACAGTGTTTGGCAAGTGATATTAAAAAACATGACTATCGAAATTGTGTTAATTCTCCACATAATATGATATCGTAAATAATTTAGCACTTGTTGAAAGCTAAAACGGTTACAACTCTTCTCTCAAATCCTTTCATTCAAATTTGAAGTTTGTTTGCCAAAAAAGGAGAGGACACAAGAAAGTAACAACTAAAGGTGAATTCAACTGACAGCATAATATGTTTATTAAAAAAAATATTACCACCCAACAAACTTTTTCCTTCAAACATAAATAATGATACATGAACTTTAAAACTCGAAGTAAGCACCCAATAGTTTGGTGGTTGTATAAACTCGCTTTTATCGGTGCATCTCTAAATATAATATATATGCTTTTTCTTATTATGTAAGCAAAACTTCAAGTCCGCTGAATCCTATCATTATAGTTTTAACCTTCAGGCAAATGCTGATCAACTCCGCCAAATGTGTTTTAACCAATATATTAATCATGAATCAGCAATACCATATTAACAATTGTCCTTTAGTAAGGCATGAAGCATTTATTACTTTTACTGTATTAGATTATGTAGAAATAAATCAACTTTAGATACTAATGATAGATGCAAAGATTAGATATTGAATGAGCTTTTAAATTAAAGAGTGACCATCAGTGGAGGCCTGCGTACGTTTGAATTCTAGAGTTTATCAAAAAATAGTTACTGCATTTTCAATCATGGCTCCCTTCATTGCAAGGTCAAGGTCATGGCCATGCTGGATGATTTGTGGTGTGTGCGTATCTCCTCGTGCCAACATCTGCACTTGTGATTAGGCAGCTGTTTCTGGTTTCTAGAGTCTACACTTCATGGACTGATATGTGTGGAGAAGGATGTCAATAAACGCGACAAAGTTGTAGTAAAGTGATTCAGATGATACGTTTCTAATGATATCACTAATGGTTTCGCAATTTTCATATATATGATAAAGCTCAAAGTGCTAGAATATCATAAAAACAGTCGAACAGTTTCACATTTTTTTCTGCAGAAGTCACTTTTCATAAGTCTTTGTTCATTTTTAATATTTTTAATATCACAATATATTGTGCATGTTCTCATGGTCAGTGGTTTATACAGTCAGCATAGAGTAATGATGTTTACTTAAACTTCTGTGTGGAAACTAAATCCACTCCTAGTGCAGCTTCGCCTCCCTTTACTGACACATAAACAGAACACAGAAACAGCCCAGAAGGTTGTCATGACCCACTGAGAATAAGAATTTGGCTACATGTTCAACAACAGCCTTGAAGAGTTTGAAAAAAACAAAAATTATCCTGTACGTTTGTATTTTCATTTCCATTGTGCCCAGATTTGCATCATGCTTTGTATAATTTTGATGTCACAACACATTCAGCTGATAAAATAAACGATGCAGTGTGAGAAACATGTCCTTGTGTCCTGGACACTGAAAAACAAAGTAAAACAGACCAGGTCTCTTGGAAAAAGAATTTACATTAACTTTTGTCTGTTTCTAGCTGTCTTGTGTTATGAGACGTGATGTCTGTTACTATAGTAACTAACTCGAATTTCTTCCTGTCTGCCTCTATGACTTTACCCATAAAGTGATGTGGCCTTGTGTCGAAGAGAGTTACAAATTGAATACTCCTTTTTCAAGGGCTTCTGTCATTCTGTCTGTGGCTTTAAGAGGTATGGGAGAGGAAATTCATTTGACATAGTGTGCTCAGATAGGAGTGTACAGTGTGTTTGTGTGTGCGTAACAAAAGCTTATCTACTATACATATACTCAGCTTAATGTCTACGGTAATAAAAATGTTAAATGCATTATTGTTTTACAAAGAAGCACTGAAAGAGAATGCACCAGGCCTTTAATATGGACTCTATGTAAATGTCTATTCGCTATGTCATTTGCTATTGCTAAAATAAATTAAAAACACTTTTAGTAGGGCTACACGGCTATGAAAAAACGAATATTGTCAATTATTCACCTCAATATTGCAATTGCTAATCCCGATTAGTTTTCCAATCAATTGTGCAGCCCTCTCTTTTAGGTAACATATCAGAGGAGGAATTCTATTATTAAAAGAAAGCAACCCGCGGTGTAGATAGAAATAGCTAATTCTAAGGTAATAAAAACATAACGGTTCATTCTGTAAGCTCTTTATACACCTCTGAAGGCATAGCTATGATTATTATATATTGCATTTCGATCAAAAGACCATCCCAAAAATGACAGACTGGACCTTTAAAAAAAAAAACAAGACTTCCTGCGTTATCGCGACTCTCTCTCAATGGCTCTGGGGAAAATAGATAATGGGGCTCAAATTATTTCGCTAACACAATAGAATTATTCAATGCTTAACAAATAATTATCAAAAGTTGTGATTTTACAAAAATATACAATGTCATCTTTTTCTAGAGACGTGCAGGTTAATAACATGAGAAAATCAGCAAGAAACTGAACTGAGTTTGCAAAGTTGCTTTGAATGAGTCATAAGATTTAAAGATGTAAAAAAACATCTTCGAAGCAACAGACAAGCTCAGTGGTGAAGAGGAGAGGCTTTTTGCTTATTTTGCAGCCACACACAACCTTTTAGTCATCAATTCGACCATGACCTCAGTAGTCTAAAGCGAAATGTGAGGCCACCGACACCAACGGCTTGGCTTAAATTGAGTGATGCAACAGGCTTATGAACCCGAGTGCAACGGCAAATCAACAACTGAATTGCTCGAACAGAAAGAAATGAATGCGTTAAAATGTCCATGTCAAAGTGTAGACCTCAAGTTCATTGAGATGTGGCATGAACATCTGCCCTCAGTCAAACATCATTAAAAGAAGAGTGGGCATAAAAACATTTAAGTTGCTTAGACGGATTAACTCATATCGAAAACTTTTACATTGCACACTGTTGCAACAGATGTTAGCAAACCGCAAATATACAATATAATATAATGTAATACAAATTATCATCACTACATTTTTGTTTATGACATGTTTTTTTATTATTTATGATGTTAATGATGGTGCTCGTCTTTCGTAAAAATGGTCACTCACCTTTACTCAGAAAGCACAAGCTAACAACAAAATGGACGAAAAATGACATCAAAAAGTCTATAACAAAGTATACTGTCTTTTTCTATCATTTATTTACCCTTACAGTATGTTGTGTAAAATCTGTATTACTCTGGATACACAAAAAACATATTTTGAGAAATGTTTTGTGTACATTCAATAGAAAATCAATGGGGCTAATGTTGTTTGGTTACCAAAATATCTTCTTTTGTGTTCTTCAGAGAAAAGAAAGTCACATAGTTTTGGAATAACAAGAGGGTGAGATAATTATAAAATAATTTATATTTTTAGTTGAACTGTCCCTTTAAGTGGTCAGATATGTAGTTCTTCAATAAGTAAAAAACTGTCATTTTGTATCATAACCACTTCTTGATATATTTAAATGCATGTTTAATTCATATGTTTCTGTTTAATTTTTTAAAAGGTGTTTGTGTGTCTCTACACATATGAGCTATGTAAAGCACTGACCTCTTCCATTAGCCTGTCAACCTCAACAAACAAATAAACTGTGATGCTTCCCTGTGTTTGCTTTGGCTGGCCGATCTGCGAGGTCCGTTGGCTGTGCTGGAAGAGCGTTACTCTGGAGGGCAATAACCATGAAAAAGACCAGTAGCATCTCGGTCGCCCCCTTTGCTCTAGACAGCGATAAGAGGTCAGTGCAGTTGCAGTGCTTCCGACTATGACATGAGTAATGCGAGAGGTGAGATAAGCCAGTCACAGATAGGGTTAGAAAGAGATTTGAAAGAGATGATGGAATTTGTTAATAACATGAAGCAGGAATCTGGCACTATAAGCACCAGGACAATTTTCATGTGTTTTAAATGTTGTCTCTAAAAAATTACTCTAAAAAGAACCTCATGTCATAGCAAACCTGTATGACTTTCTTCTGCAGAACACAAAAGAAGATATTTTGAAGAATGCTGGAAACCAAACAAAATTGGGCACCAATGACTTCCAATGAATCCATTTTATAACACAAAACCACTGTGACTTTCTCAAAATATCTTCTTTAGTGTTCCACATGAGAAAGCATCAGCTTTTGGACAACATGAGCCCGGTAAACACTTTGAGTGATTGTGGGAAGTTTATCACAACCCTGAAACACTGAAAATGTTTCTCTGAAACTTGGAAGCTTGAAAGCTGCTCTGATGTTTCTCTTAATACTTTCTCTCACTCATTCTCACATACGCACGCACTTACACACACACACACATGCTAGTTTTCAGGGTCGTTCAGAAGCAGCAGTGTCTGCTGTTTCAGCGCAACTCAAGGTCAGCACACAGGCATACAAACACAAGGTCGGTCTGTTCACAGTACATAAAGGAACAGATGCCATGCGCACAGGTCCCTCCCTCCACGACTAACGCCACTCAGCCTGCACCCACACGTCCACCGGTTGAACGACCTGGCCTGATGGCTTCCGTCTTTTAATGGACCATCAGGGTTAACGCACAGGCTGAGTGATGTGTTGTGTTTGTATGTGAGTGTGTGTGTGTGTTTACATGGGATTTGGTCATTGAAAGTTAAGCAAATGGACCTTTTCTACCTCGAAACAACTCCAAGGTCTCATTGAGTGCACAAAGCCTGCCCTTTCTCTGGCTTTGTGTTGCTTTTTAAGTAAATGATTATCAGGGACATTTTCTGCTGCTCTAGGTCTCCGTATAAGAAACTGAATGCTTGGCCTTGGCATTGTCTTTCATACTAAAGAGCAACAATGGGAAGTATCTAAAGTGGGACAACTTGTTTTACGTCACAAACTGAATCTCTTAAAAAAACACATGAATTAAATCTATGATAACATAAATGAATTGATAAAAAACTATTGCTTGGTCTTAACTGAAATTACATATCTTACAATATGTAATTGCCATTGTTTTGTCTTAAGATGCAAACAGTAATATTTTTATTGAACTAATTTGATTTGAATAAAAGCTTATATTTATTTAAATAACTTATAAATTATTGATTGAATTAAAACAAAATAAATATATAATGTATTAATTAAAAGGTCAAACAAAACAACACAAACCTAAAATAATATTATAAAATATAAATAATAAGAATTTTTACAATTATTTCAATTTAGTTTAAATTCAGGTTTGCCTGACTACATTATAAACTTTACATTATCTATTATAAACCTTAATAATATTCCTCACTTGCAGGTAGTTAAACTTAAAATGTCTGGTTTTAAAACATTGGTTCAAAGCAGTGCACCAAATTCTTAGATATCCTAGTAGTGAAGGTAGTCATTTAACTTAGCAATGCCACGTACAAAATCATAAAAACAAATTAAAAAAGAACATAAACAAACATGACACATTGCCAAGGCCATGTAAATAATTCACCATTCCCATTTCCGCAGTGTAAAAATCTCTTTCAGTTGCATATGAATAACCGAAGCTATTTCTACAGGAAAATACACCTCTGTTTAGATTATTTCACCAGACTGAAAAATTCTTTCATGATTTACTTTTGCCTCCCAAACCTTGACTTCCATTGTATGGACACAAAACCACTGAGAAATTTATCCGAAAATCTTTATTTTAGATTTTGAATGACATGATGAATAAATGATGACTGGATTTTCAATTTGGATGAACTATCCATTTAGGAAAATTCTAGTAAAGTCTCAATTTCATCCTGAATAATGGAAAAATATGATGCATGCCTATACAGCTTCTGTCTATGTAACAATAGATATGGGAGATAAATGAGACTTTAACCCTTAAATGTCTCAGTTTCTGTGATCATACCATCACTGTTATCAATGTTTCTTATTAAAAAGCTATTAAATCTCTCTCTCCTCACTGTAAGATTTTCTCTTGATCTCAGGTTACCCACAGTTCATCTGGCTCTGTGCCTCTCAATCACCTAACCGTCTCCGCGGGTGGAAAATCTGTCAGCGGGTGCCACTCCGCTCGCCTGAGATTGATAGCTGTGGCCTTAGCTGCTGCAACTCTGCCACCACGGTCCAACAATTTTACATATTAATTTATGTTCTGCAGAGTTGTAATTGAGAGAGGAGGAGGAGGCAGACTATTTGTGCAGAGATGAGCGCCCCTTTCTATATGATTCATGACCCCTTCATCACCTTTTGTAAGGCTCATTTAAACAGATCATGTATAGGTTGCCTTCACAGGTGAATGGAACAGGGTCATGTTTGCATAAAAGCCTAAATTACAGGCAGAATTATATAAAGAAGGTATAGCCGATAGGATTGTGGGAGGAGCGTTTTATTGAAACACTAAAATTGAGTTATTTACATGTGGTTTATTTTTTCCAAAACTGCCAAAGGGAATATTGATATGCTATAAGGGTCATTCTCAGCTAAATTCTGCATTAGATAATGTTGGGGAAACATTTGTTTTTATAATATAATTTCAGACTCAAAATTCCAGGGAAATAACTACTATATTCATTACCATAATTATTTTTCATGACATCATTCCCAACAAAGTCCCGTTAGCAACACTAACCCTCATCCTAAAGTGCTACACTACTTCAATCGTGTCACTAATAGTTATTAATTTAATTTAAACATAATAAATACAAAATGTATTAATAAAAACAAAACAACATAAAAAAATATACTAATAATAATAAATATTACATTGTTTTAAATAATAATCATATTTATAAATAATACATTCATTTAAGATTCTTTTAAATTCATGCTTGCCTGACATTATATTAAAACATTGGTAGTTCATAAACCTTAATAACATATTCAACTTACTTAAGTTTAATAGATAATTGAGTAATTTTTGTAGTAGGTCTGATGCGCTTTAAGTGACACATTTGAATAAGGACATCTGACAATCTCATCAAATAAACTTTTTTTTCAGATATTTACCCAGACATCGTGGACAAATAACTGATTACAAGAAAAGGTTAGAAGCGCTTTCAGAACATTGGTTCCTTTTATGAGATGCTTTGACATTTAGAGTTTGTTGCTTTAGATGTATTTACCAGTGAGATTTTGATAATCCTTTGTCTCAATGCCTCACTGTGTAGTGAAGGTCGAACGCTAGGTAGCAGCGAGAGCCTTGAAGTTTTCATTGACTAAGAAAGTGTGCGCTTTGTTCTTGCACTTCTCAATGTCAGCAGGCAGTATAATATACGGCACTTTTTTCTCATATTGTCTCTGCTGTGTCTTCTGCTGATGTAATTACAAACAAAAGTACAGGCCAAGGTTGCCGCAGAAAAACCAATGTAAAGTGTTTAATTAGAAACGCTGTCTGTATACATCTATGCGCTTTTCTTATGGAACATGTTCAAAGAAGTGATGATATTTGTGTTTTTGCATTAAAATACTATTTAAATACGATGTTAGGATAAAGAAACAATTCCAAACGGATGAAAAATAAGAGGGCTCATTTGATTTGATTCAACAAATAATAGTATTGAGAAGACCATGCAATATGGACAACTTTTAAACAAATTTGAATTTACCCACCACCACATAAAAAGGTCTTCCCTTCAATATTTCAGATTCAGAGAGGGAAACAAACTCTTTATTTTTGTCTCTGCTTGTATTTCCAAAGCATAAATCCGGTCTGTCACCTGTAATAAAACTCATTTGCTGAACTGAGGATGTGAATGAGGACAGACAAGGTCAAGGCCAAAAGCTAGCGGAGGCTCTACTGTGGCATGATTAACTGATATTACATTCTGTGCGCTAGGCCTGTATTCAAAATGTTTTTCCTCTTTCTTTCACTCTCTCTCACACAAAAATCAAGGCATGAAAATAAACACATGGAGAGTTTTGATTTAATTCTCCTTGAAGAAAGCATTTCCATACACACAACCTTGAAAAGACTCATATCCCTTTCCCTTAAGACAGCACACAGTAGATGAACTCTGTCATACGGGGGAAAATCCTTTTAATGAGTCTGTCTTTCAGGCGTGTCGATTGCTCAATCTGATGGAGGAAAGACAGAGCAGGGATAAAAAAAAACTGTTGTAATGAGAAGAATGAAAAAAAGCATCCTTCTATTCCGATCCTAAGTCCTTGCATTGATAACATCTGATGGCTAGGAAATTACTTTATGAACTAATAAAACACAATTGTTTTTCCTCTGTCGGATCGTGTGTGTTGAGTCTCATTTATGTCTCATATATTTTCCCATTGAAATATTTTTTTCTGGAGCCTTGTTTTTTTGCATTCGCATTGTATTGTCACTAAAAGCACAAAAGTCCAAAGCTAGCTACAAGTGTCACTTTGGATTCAGGGTTGGACCATTGTCCATAAATTTTACTTCAATATCAACTTTTGTACATAAAAGACTGATATTCCATTTGTTTGGCTTGATAGCAACACCTTAGCAACCACTCAAAATATCTCAGCAGCCACATTGTAATGCCCTGGCAACCACGCACATCACCCAGAGCAAGGTTTCAGATTAAACCCAGAGATCTTACAGAATAACTTCAATACATTTAAATATCGCTGCTGTCCTTCTGAATCATTGTATCTCCATTAATGAAAAACTGTGAATTTGGACATCCGAGGCTTTAGAAGGACAGGAAAGATATGTTACAGTAGATATACTATTTTTCCATTCCTTTCTAAACAAAATTTTTCATTTTTTATTATCTTTTCCAAATTTGGCCTATTGCCAAATTATTTTCGTAATAATTTTTAACTATTTCGTTCTATTAGTCTACTGAGCCATATGAATAAAATGTAGAAATAGTTTCCATCATGAACATTTCCCCCTTTAGTGAGACCAGTTGTGATTACACATTAGTTCATTTGGCTTCATTTGATTTAAGGAGGGGCTTGTGAAAAGTTAAAAGTGACATAGCATGTATCTGTGAGACAGTCTGAGCTCAAGGTCTCAATGCAAATGATTACAGGGGGGAGGCGTTTTGTTTCCAGGGTCCTTGGACTGAACAAACAAACCCCTTATGGATTGAATCGTGTGTCCTCAATCCCTTTTTAATGATCTGCAATCTTTTTCTGTCTTGCTTGATATGCGAATTGCAATCAATGACACTTCCCACTTGAAATGCTCTTTACTGCACAGATGTTTCATTTCAGCTGGGAAAGGTTTTTCTTTTTCTTTGAATTAGGAATGTAAAGCATTTATGCAGGTTTTAATTTGAACAGGTATAATTTATTAACAGGCCTTATCTTAATATGAATAATTTAAAATTCTAACATCATGTGAAACATAAAAATCTGCGTGCTGGGCAAAAAAGTTAACTGCATCTTAAAAGGAAGTCATAAATGATCTCGAAACAAGTCTTAATTAAAAATTACCCTTGGCATTATTTATACCTGAATTTTACACAACTGCACACGCAAAGACAGCACTAAATACATATATTACCTATTTCAGAATGTGAATTGATCTGTGAGCTGATCTGAGACCAGCTTGTCACAAAACAACACAAGCAATGTTGCACTGCTGTGGAAGTAACCTAACTCATTATTGCCCTCTAATGGAATCCGAAAGCAACAGCGGATAGCAAACTATAGAATGTTTATTCAAAACATCATGAACAAGAGCCTTGCCTTAGTAAATAACTTTGTCATTTTACATATTTTATATACTCTACAAAATATAAAGCATATTTCGTTTGTTTAAAAAGTGCAAGTAATCGAATGTTTTTTCTTTGCAGCACTTTACTTTTCTCGTGTATGTGTTGATGTCCTGAAATGGAGGAAAGTCCAGAATTTTGCAGACCTTACAGAGTGAATTATTTGGCTTCTGGCGGACCTTTGTGTTTTACGCCATTCCTGGTGATCCTGTTTGGATGGTGTCTTGTGTTCAGAAATCCATCCATCTTCACGCATCTCGGACGTTGATCTGTCCGACGAGATTTCCATCAGACATAACGTCACTGGATCCCCGGAATGCTCTTGTGTTTTCTCAGCTTGAATGCAAGGCATGCTCCAGAGAGTAGTTTCGCAAAACATCTGAGGGGATAAAACAATGACCTCGTTATTTAACTGCTCTTTGTGTCCAATAGATCCGGTTTTCATTCAATCCTGTTCCCCATAAAAATATTAAAGGGATGCGTTCTCCGACGTAATAGTGGCGTTGAGCAGACCGATCTGCGTATGACATCATCAAACTATCGCGAGAGTAATTCATGAAAAGAGTAAATTCACACTAACGCGTGTAGTGTGTCAGTACACGATCCGTTCCACCTGCACGATCCGTTCTGAGCATGCGCGTAATTACGTATTAGAAAACGTCATGGTTTTCCTACACTATTGGTACCGTGACGCAGGCAGGCGAAGAAACATTTGACGGCAGATTTTTTGTTTTGTAGACTAACGTTACATAGTTTAACCGTTCACGGCGAGTCTGTTTTTATGTTTTTAAATGTTGCTTACGTTACCATGATTACGATGTGTTTATGTGGTTGTCAATCCAAAATAATAGAGCTGTTACATGAACATGGATGATTTTGGTTACATGTGGAATAAAGTATTTTTATCGACTGCAAATCTTCAGTTTCCTCCAAACTCCATTTTGCGATTCATTGCTGTATGGCATGTCTATTTACCTTACAGTGTTTCGATCTGAGGTCAGTAGTATTGTCAAAGACGGTTTTTGTCGTTTTTTATTAAATTCTGATAATACTAGTTAACTATTTAAATGTAGTAATTAATTAGTATGGGTCTATATAGGCTAATATATCTATCTAAATTAGTAAAATAATCCCTTCAATGGCGTTTACAGAAGCCAATAAGGAACATAACACATATGTCTAACTAGACTATCATTTACATGAAGAACTACAAAGTCAGGGGAAACATTACAGTATTTCAAACTGACTTGACAGAACGTAAAGTGAAATGATACTAGGTGGACAGCAGCGAAGTAAATTGAGTATTGTATTTAATTTAACAGTAAAATATAAACAAAGTAAAACAAAGCTGCGCAAGCGTGGAACAGATCGTGCAGTGTCGTAAATCATCGCACAACTAAATCATCATTTGCGCATGAGGGTGGAACGGATCGTGTACTGACATAGTGTACTAATTATCAAACTAGTAGCCGACATGCTCAAAATAGTAGCCTATAAAAATGGTCCAATATCAAACCCCTGGGGTGTGGAACAAGTGCCACGTGACATCAAGCTCTCTCTCCCTTTAGTAGTGTCCTAGATCAATTATCTATTGTGTAAAATAAATGTTTCATTTTAAACGAAATAATAATTAAATATGGACAGATTTGAGACGATTGAGATCGCATGTCTAAAATGCTCTCAGCCAGCTGCACTGTAAAAAAAGTCAGTAAAATATACAGCAAAACACCGTCAAATTCCAACGGTAATGGAGCGTAAAACCAAAAACTTATTTTTACTGTATTAAATAGATTGAATAACCGTTAATTGTGAGACTGGATAAAACTGTGTTTTTTACTGTAATAAAATGTTGAAATTATAAATATTTTCTGTGAAAACAAATAAATATGCATACATTTTACAATTAAATATTGTAATGTTGAAAATGTCTGAAAACCTTACATTTTACGGTATTATTTGAGTAAAACTACATCTTTTGGGGTTGTGCACATTGGAATTCACAGTTTAAATCTGTAGATTTTTAAGCAAACAAAAACATTAATTTTTACAGTAGCAATATGTTAAAAAATAGGTTCCACCGTAATAATACAACCAGTAAATACCATTAAAAAAAGCAAATATCAGCAGTAAAAGACAATAAAATTGATAGTATGTTTTATTTTAAAATTCAGATACTGATATACAGATTAATTTACCATTCACCCCCAATTTTGGCAAGTGCTGCATACATGACCCAAAATAAAAAGGTTGCTGCTCATAAGTCATTCTGAATAGACACATAACCAACATATATTTTAGATAATTAATGATTATTTCTCCAAATATGCGCTCTATTGGACTAAGAGCCCTGGCAGATTCTGTTTATTAAATGTATTTGAGCACAAATAAACCGGAGAAGACGAGAATGAATGTTGTGTGAGTTTTGATTTCTATTCAAAATAACGAACGTTACAGATTAATTATTTTGCACTCTTGGCATACATTAATAAATCAATGTCACTGCAAACCAGTTTAATCATAAAGAGTGGTCAAATATCGAAGCTGGAGTCTTAAAACTTTCTTGTGATGCTGATTCTGTCCAGATCAAGTAAGAGTGTGATGTTTTGACGAGCAATGCATTTTGAAGAACAGTAATCCAGCATCACCAGTGATCCTATGACGGGCAAGGGGTTAAAAGTTAGGCCTGCAGTAGGCTATATCATTGTTAACCTTCTGATAAAAAAATCAACAGCAAAAGAAGATGTTTAAAATAAAGTTCATGGTTGTGAATAAAATGTATTTCAATAATCTTTTTTAATTATTATTTTAAAACAACTTTATGTTATTTTCACGCCATATTATCAGACCACCTTAAGTGGTTCCGCCTTAAATTTGGAGTTTGTGTGATCGCTGTTGATTGGCAGCTAAACTGCTGGTAAACTGTGTACAGACGTTGTACGTTCGAATTGCAGATAATTTATTTTTCTGGTAGTAATATTGTGCAGTATGAGCGAACAATTTCACCAAAAAAAAACGGGAAGCAAGGCAAGACGTGGCTGCAGCAGACGTGACTTCTGTCTCAAACCTCCTCCTAAAAAAAACTTTTTTTTGTCCGTGTTTTTCACAGCTAATTTTTTTTCTCCTAAAGAAACAAAGAGCGACATTAAATTGCGGGATGACATCACCTGAAAATGACCAATAGCGCGGCGCGCTGCTGAGCTGTGTGCAGACCGCTCTTTTTTTCTTGCAGGAGACTTGTTGGCTTCGCTAACGGACGCAGTTTGAACTCGTAGCTATTCGCGCCATTTTTAGCTGCTTTCACAGCAACAGCATCTTCGGAATTTGTAGACATCCTGGCAGCTTACAATTAATTCAAGATGAGGTGAGTAACGTTACATGCGACTTCAAGTTATCTCTGTTATAAAAACCCACCAGCCCAGCTTTTATAGGTCATTTTAGGAGTTAGTTTTTTATGAGTGAGGTTGTGAGTTGAGTTAGCATTACTGTTGATTAGCTTCTGTGTTTGGCGTGCTTAATTTGCTAGGGAGGAATTACCCAAGTAAATGTAGATATGTTAACCTGTAATGTCTGTGGTAGTTCAGTCATCAAGGGGCTACGTGCTTCATTGTAAACTGCATCGGAATGAGCCACGTTGTTTATTTCGGTCTATTGAAGCAGACTGCAAGCAGACATACACCAGGTATGGCGCGTTTAAGGCTCATTTTTACCGAAGACACTCGGCCCCTAACGTTACCCATGTCACTGGTGTGGCGGTTTACATGTGCAATGGCGATGTGTGAACGTCAGTGTCAAAACTCTAAAGAGTTAATAGCTCATCTGAAGAGCCATATTGTGGAAGGACACGTGGTCACTTGTCCAGTAAGAGGATGCCTCTAAATCGTATTTTGTCTTTATTATGATTAAAAAGGTTTGTTTTGTTCCTGCCCTTTTCAGACACTGAATTTGAGCAGAAACCATAAGGATACTCAAAGGACCTGTGACTCTTCGGAAATGGTGAGAGTTCAGGTTACATATATATATATATATTTTTTTTTTCTTCTTCATTAAATTCATTTTCCTTTGTCCCTTTACAATATTGCTGTTTTGTTTTTGTAAACGGCATCAAATGAGAGTGACAGGTTAAACAGTTTCAAGACAATGGCAGGAAAAGCATGCTGAAGTTGAATCAAACCTTGGCTGGAAATATTTGGTATGTGTTTTACCGTAAATCAAATTGTTGAAAAACATTCAGCTACACTGCAACACAGGGAAACTTGTTTTGCACTTATTTTCTTGTTAATTAAATTTCTTGTCTCATTATTTTTGTCAGTTATTATTATTTATGGTGTATGCCCTTTTTGTTTTCTTTCTAAATGCAGAAGGGGTCTAGCCAGTCAACAATGAAAGCTTCGTTGCCCCCCTGTGAGTCTTCTGGAAGAAATTATTGTGCCTGTACTCTTTGGTTTCCCTTAACATCACACCCTGTTTATACGAGGCTCTTCAATTAAGTCTGCACCCAAAGATTCAATAAGAGGTAAGCAGTGGTATTATTCAAGTTTTGCAAAAGAAAGATGGACAGGAGACACTAATCTTAATTAGCCGAGCTCAGGTTCATGTCCAGGTGAGCAGTTTCATACGATGAAGGAAACTGACGCTATAAAATGTAGATTGAATGATAGGTCTCATCACCATGCATTCAGTCATTAACTTCAAGTTCTATGATAAATCAATAGGAAATTTAAATACAATGTTTTCCAACAAATTATGATTGTGATTAGGGCTGCGTTGTCAATGTATTTTACATAAGTAGATTTAAGAACTGCATACTTTACACCTAAGAAATAATTTATCATTAGATCTGTTTTTGACAGCACGTTTCATTTCTGTGCATTTTGCTCAAGCACTGATCAAACTTTTGAAACTTTGTCCATTTTTTGCTGCAGAGGGGATCCTGCCAGTCCAAAGTGAACTCCTGATGGACATTGAAGTACTCCTGCAGAGCTTGTTTCTTCGACACCATGCGCATTAGAAACTCCACTGAGTGCTTTCCTTCACCAACGCAGGACCCAGTGACTAATTATTGTTGATCGGTCAGGGGCAGGTCATTTTTTGTTTCATGTTTATTAATTCCTCCATGGATTACCAGCCATATATATGGACACATGCTGTATTCTCAAGATCTATGCTGTTTGGTAGGAATAGAGAAAATGATATGTCTGTTTTCAAATGGTATGTCAAATTTTCTCATTGTTTATCAGTAATATTCACTACCTTAGTTATATATGAGCATCTTTAGATTTTTCTATATTTAGCGGTTGCAAATGTAAAATGTACGGTAAACTCATATTGTACTGTATTTTTAGCGGTAAAATACCGGCAGCTGTGGTTGCCAGGAATTTACCGTAAAATGTATCTCGTCAAAATAAAATCCTGTAATTTGTTATACAATTTCACTGTGTGTTTTACTGTCAAAGGTTTTAATAAGGTTTAACATATTTCTGTTATTTGTACAGTTATTTACCACAATAGGGTCTATCATATTACAGTTAAATTAACAACAAATTACTGTAAATATTATTATATTAGAACTTTTTTTTACTGCAAATATCCGTAAAAAGCTATGGAAAGTTGCATTTTTTACATAAAATTACCGTATAATTGACAAATATATTTGTTTTTTTCTACCATGATTTTGGTAAAAACAATACGTTGTCTACTGTAAAATTTAGGGTTACAAAACCAGTATACCGTATTGTCTTTTACAGATTCCACATTTTTTTCACGGTATATTCCTGGCAACCACAGCTGCCGGTATTTTACCGTAAATTTGACAGGTTTTTTGTAACAGTGTTGCCAGGAATTTACCGTTAAATGTATCTCGTTAAAATAAAATCCTGTAATTTGTTATACAATCTCACTGTGTTTTTTACTGTCAAAGGTTTTAATAAGGTTTAACATATTTCTGTTATTTTTACAGTTATTTACCATAATAGGGTCTATCATATTACTGTTAAATTAACAACAAATTACTGTAAATATTATTATATTAGAACTTTTTTTTTACTGCAAATATCCGTAAAAAGTTATGGAAAGTTGCATTTTTTACATAAAATTACCGTATAATTGACAAATATATTTGTTTTTTTCTACCATGATTTTGGTAGAAACAATACGTTGTCTACTGTAAAATGTAGGGTTACAAAACCAGTATACCGTATTGTCTTTTACAGATTCCACATTTTTTTCACGGTATATTCCTGGCAACCACAGCTGCCGGTATTTTACCGTAAATTTGACAGGTTTTTTGTAACAGTGTGGTTGTTACGCGAATGGAAATTCCAGCTGCATTAATATTCGCTTTAAAAAAGATTGAAAGAGCAGTTAAAAATAATTTACAGTTACCTTGATTTAGTCTTCGTGTCGTCTGTCTGCTTGTCTGTCGATGTGAATATCGAGGCTCTCTTTGCCACACGCAGCTTTTAAAACGAGTTTTATTGCACCTTTAGGTGGATTTACTCGACAATAGCTTGTAGAATAAAAAATCCCGCTTCGGCCTCGTAAATGTCATAAGATGCGGTCTTTAGGACGTGCTTGGAAAACACTGCTTTTATTGGTGTTACCTGCGGAGTTTTTAGTCGAGGAGTTTCCACGGAAATTTACCAGATCTCACAAAGGTTTTGGAATCCACTGTCTCTTGAAGATGGGGCATGTAAGATTATAGACATTAATACGTATTCCTACATTCTTACGTATGTAAATATTAAAATAGGATGTTTAATTGTGAATACAAATTACATTTAGTGTTTGTTGTTACCCCAGTCAACTTTCCAAATTTTACGAATTCAAAAACCTAAAACAATGCTAACCCATATTTTGTAAACATCAGGACTATTTTTTAACATCATAAATAATTGGTCCAATATATTAAGAATAATTCTGTTTCACTCTTGCTTGGTTTTGCACCGTACTTTCTATTACAAACAGCCTCTGGAGGTAAAAGTGAAAGCAGTTTTACGCCTGCAGTGCAACAAGAATAAGCAAGGTTACAAAAGTGTATGATTTATTTCACAACAATCAAACGGTGACTGTAAATGGGGTATTTATAGAAGATGTTATAACAGTATCTTAAATCTGATAATTATGTGAAAAGGTTCCAACAAATATAATATAGTAAAACGTGTAAGAAAATATTAGGAGCTTATAAATGTGCTAAATTGTATTTTGCCAATCTGAATATTGACAGGTTTGTGTGAGGTTAGTTTTATTAAATGGACATTTAAATTGAAAATCATTGCACCTATTAGGTCCTAGTATAGTAACTTCAAAACTGTGTGTGTGGTTCACTGTGTGTACTGAGGGTATGGGTGTGTTGAGTGGGAGTGTCTGTGTATGTAGATTGATCTGTGTGGGGCTGCATAATCTGTAGACTTCAATTTAAAGGGTGTCTCAAGTTGCTCCAAATCACAAATAAAAGCTGCACAAGTGTAGAAGTATAGAGTGTCTTGAAAGGTCCGAGATAACAACAACTGCAGAAAGAAATGGTAAGTGCACTACTTTTGTAAATGTTGTGGTTTTATTGAAAGTGCAAGTCAAGTCAAAAAACTTTTTTTGCGTTTACAACTTTCACATTTTCCATGCTGGTCAATCATGTACAGTAGCATTTGCATGTTGTGGATTCCAGTTGATGCAACAGTTTGTTTTTCTCATAGTATGGGTTTATTAATACGTGTTTAAAGTCACTGGTCATTGAAAAGTTCGGAGACGAAGCATGGGAGAAATTGAGGTCAGTAAAACACAATCCAGTGTATGAAATAAAATTTTTTTTGGTGTTTCAATAACAACAAAAATCTTTCCTAGTTTTATGGCTGGAGTCCAGGACACGTTTATGACCTATGAAATTTATGATGACGCCATCACTCTTCGCTTAGTGGAAGAGGCTTGTAAAATGCTGGGTGAGCATCATGGCTTATATTTTACATCAAATTTTTACAACATACCTTGTAACTACCAGTATCTGTTAGATCTGTATATATTCAGGGGTTTTTGCATTTCTCTGCATGTGTCATTTTGCTCGTGTTTGTTTTTTTTATCTCTTTTCATTTCACAAAGTTTTATACGCACCTTCGGATTTGTGTATAGGGACTTTGTCTAACAGAATGTGCTACTTTGAATGGACCCACTGTCATTGAATAAAGAGATGATAAGACCAGATAGAAATAAAGAGTAGGTGACCCTGAAAGCATCACGGCTGAGCGTACCAACCTCGTATTCACAACGTCCTTGGAGACTTGCAGACATTGATCAAAGTGGCAGAGAGTGCTAACAATGTCCCTGCTGAAGATATTCCATGGAGACCAGGGCAGCACGGTGGCTGATGTCCTAACCTGTCCTCCAGTGTGCCCCTGAGAGCGACTGGACAAGGACAGGTGTGAATCTCTGAGTGGGTCACACCTGAACATAGCTTGTCCCAAAACAAACGTAGTTGTAGTCGCAGTATGGGGAACAGTAACGGGTAGAGTAATCAGACAGCTGAGCAAAATTTTTATTGAATGAGCTAAATTAATTGCACAAATTTATTTCTTCTGATTTGAAATCAACCAAACTTAGATGTGTCATCTGAGGTGGTTTTGAAGCTGTTTGGAGAGTACTTCTTCAGCTTTTGTAAGATGTCGGGATATGATACTATGTTGCGTACGCTTGGTGGAAACCTGGTGGAATTCATTGAAAATCTTGATGCTCTGCACAGTTATCTGGCATTATCTTACGAGGTGAGATTATTCTTAATAATAAATAATGATAAAATTATGTTTTATTTTTAATTAAGTACCAGTTGAAGTTCTGGTGCAAATATCATCTATTGTAAAAAAATAAGAGTTCTAAACTCTATTTGTGGCTCTTTGGATTCTGCAAAAAAAGAACCATGAATAATTTTTTATTTGGAAAAATATGTTTTATTTTTAATTGATTAGATATCTATAATATTCATATTGTTTACATATAATACAAATATAATAAAAAATACATATAATTACTTAAAAATAATATAAAGTAGAAGTAAAAGTGTATAGCAGTTACATTTTTACAACAATTTTACATAGATTTTAGTGCAATGTTGACAGTGCTTTGTTTTCAGAATATGAATGTGTATATAAAATGAACATTGTTGTATATTTATTGTACTTGAGATGTGGCCCATCTCTCTGTTTAGGCAATGAACGCACCATCTTTTCGTGTGGAAAGGATGAATGATGGCCGAATTCTCCTTCATTATTATTCAGACAGAAAGGGCCTCTACCATATTGTGCCAGGTAAATCTATAGATTAGATAAAGTTTATGATGTTCAAGAGACCTCAGATTAACGTAACCATTCATTGTTCCACATTTAGTTCTGCTTATGACCACTTTGTTTTTGGTCTCTGTGACTTACATTCAGGCATTATTGAGGCGGTGGCAAAGGATTTTTTTGACAGCGAGGTGACCATGACCATTCTGAACCACTCAGAAGAAGAGGAGCGCACCGGAAAGAAGGAACATGTGGTTTTCCACATGCTGCAGAAGGACAAGGTGTCAAGAAGAAAAGCCCAGATGATGCAGAAAGATGAAGAAACAGGGGTTGACAGGAAGGTATGTAAGAACTGTGATATTTTATACATTACCCATTTTTATACATAGGAGATGCATTAAAGTAATGAATTTGGGCGTTAAAAAAGGCCCATTTTGTACGACAGAGAGTATGTAACCATTAACAACTGTTATATTATCATGATAAGGAGGCGGCAATGAAGAAAATGAGGAACAGGTATGCCAACCTGCAGTTGTGTCCAAGGAAACGATCTCCATGGGATATAGTGAGGAGCATTGTCATGCTGGGCCAAGGTTTGGTGGATTTTCCAAAACTGTGTTTATTTTTATTTCTCAAATTCAGGCCACTTTAGTTCGTTCATCTCAAACTAATCACATTAAATATATTTGACAGATTTTAACTTTACTCGATTGTCTCGCAATAAATGGGTTTACGTTTGTGTCTCTTCCTATCTAGGCAATCTGAAAACCTCATTTACCCCCAAGTACCCTAACAAACTGTGGATTGAAGAGCGAGCATTCTGTAATGCCTTTCCATTTCACATTGTTTTCGACCAAGATGTAATGGCCCTATGTATTTTTATAGTATTATGATTCAAACATTGTTTAGCTTTGAATCCCTTTGAGGCTATTGAAATCATTTTTTACTTCCTGTTCAGCTGGTGGTTAAGCACACAGGTGTTAACATTCAGAAGTTTGTTCCCGGACTGCAGACAGCAGGTATTTGCCTGGATGAATTCTTCACCATCGTCCACCCAGAAGTCACCTTTAACATCCAGAGCATCCAGAAGTTTATCAACAGCCAGTTTGTACTAAAGACCAGGAGGGAAATGTTACCGGAGGTGCAACAAAACCAGTCGACGCTCAAGCTGCGTGGTACAGTTTCTTTGAAAGTCAGCTACAATAAATATTATCCTAATAGACAGATGTTTGAAGATGTTTAAAGTAATACTTAACATTCTTCTTGAATGTTTAGTAAAGATAAAATAAAGGTTTGATTTGATCACTTACTGCTTTTTATGACTTATCTGCAATTATGTAAACTGTATTATTTGGCATCATTAAAGCTTATTCAATGGCAATATTTTGTCCATTGGTCAATTTGCTTTCTTGTGTATTCGTATTTTCAAATGCCTTGAGAAATCCATTATGTATATAATAATGTGCATGCGTATGTGTCTGTGTGTTGCAGGACAGATGATGTGGATGGAGTCGCTGAAATGCATGATCTATCTGTGCTCCCCTAAACTAAGAAGCCTACAAGAACTGGAGGAGAGGGGTCTCCACTTGGCCGACATCGCCCAGCATGATACCACACGAGACCTGATACTGCTCAACCAGCAGAGGCTGGCCGAAATCGAGCTCTCAAATCAACTGGAAAGGAAAAAGGAGGAGCTGAGAATCCTCTCACGCAACTTAGAGATCGAAAAGCAGAAGTCAGAAAAACTTCTTTATGCTATGCTGCCAACGCATGTCGCCAACCAGCTTAAAGAGGGGAAAAGGGTAGAGGCAGGTAATGAAACAAAAGGAACACCAAGTGGATCGATAACATCCATAGCCAGGTTTTAATATACATTTATGCAGTTGCTTTTTTTCTAAAGCAACTTGCATCTTCATGTAGTTTTGTGCCTTTGATTGATCCAATGTTTTTGTTACAGGTGAGTTTAAAGTGTGCACCATCCTCTTCAGCGATGTGGTCACCTTCACAAACATCTGCGCAGCCTGTGAACCCATTCAGATAGTCAACATGCTGAACGCCATGTACTCCAGATTTGATCGCCTAACAAGCGTTCATGGCGTTTATAAGGTGTGTGAGATGAGATGCCATTCCAACTTGTGTATATAAAGTGAACAATGTTGATTAAAATGAATTTCATCAAATAATAAATAACTGTTGTGGTACTATAGAGGTAATATAGTACATTCATGGTATTAGTTGGCTATTGGATATTTAATTGATATACACTATCATGGTAATTAATTATATTATCATGCAATTTTCATGCAATCCTTGATAGAACTCAAATCAAAATCTGGGAATTCAATATTTAAAATAAATGATGGAGGAAACACCTGAAAGACTTCTGAAGAGACCACTAAAGCTCTTAATCACATGACCTCAGGTGGAGACGATAGGTGACGCTTACATGGTGGTCGGTGGTGTGCCCGTTCCTACAGACACGCATGCAGAACGGGTGGCAAACTTTGCCCTCGGCATGAGACTCGCTGCCAGGGAAGTGACCAGCCCCATCACAGGACAGCCGATACAGGTGCCAATCCCATTTGTGTTTTTGTGTTGAATGCTGAATGCGTGTCTGTGTTAAAATGAACGTTTATTGTCACACTGTAGATCAGAGTGGGACTTCACACTGGTCCAGTGTTGGCTGGTGTTGTGGGTGAGAAAATGCCACGCTACTGCTTGTTCGGAGACACGGTTAACACAGCATCCCGAATGGAGAGCCATGGGCTCCCAGACCATATACACCTGAGTCCTTTTACGTACAGGTGAACACCAGTCACTTAGCTGAATGGCTTTTGTTATCAATAAATACAAATTTATAAATAATATCTTAACAGTGTGTTAAAGAACAAGCGCTATGAGATCAGTGAGAGGGGTGAGATTGAGGTGAAAGGCAAAGGCCTGATGAAAACATATTTCCTACTGAAGAATCTGCAAATGACTGATGAGCAGATCATGGGTCTGGTCGATGGAGACATGTGCGTGTACCAGCATGACCCAGAGGATGTGACGGATGACATAAATGGTAAGAAAACTATAATAAAATGCTAATAAATTATTAGGAAATAGATGAAGCAGCATGCCTCGATTTCTCTAAAAAACCAATCTGCCAAATATGTAAATGTCATTAATGGCACTTTTTTGTAAATGCACTGTAGTTTGATTTTCTATTAACAGAGGAGACCCCTGAGGAGACACGTGATGTGAAGAACGCTGAAGAGGGAGAAGTGGTTGTAAATGGGGAAAATTACACCTCGGCCCCATCCCTCCGTCCAGACAACCTCACTCCAAATCAGTTAATTCAGTTTGACATCACACCTGGATATGACAGCCACAGTGACCTGAAGCATCTACCCAATGGGCTTCATCCCAACACAAAATTTTGCTCTATTCTTTAGGGACATTTGAACTTTGTTTAAATACATGACTTTATCGTCTGCTGTTTATGAGGGCCAGTACATCATCCACAAATCTAACGTGTCGTGTTCTCCATCCAGGGTATTGTGCTGTGTTTAATGGATGTTTTTCAAGGGCCGGCTGGGGATTTCTGCTTTGTGGACATCTGGGAAAGCCAAGCCTCTACGCTGAGTCCCAGCTCTCCCAGCTTAATTTGCACCTGCTGGTTGCCTGCCGGCGATGGGCAGCGGTAGAATAATCCTGCTGGGAAAGCTTATTTCCCCTTAGAGAAATGAATGGCATGTAATCGACTGTTTTTATGTGGAAATCAGATGACAAACACAGATGAAGCAGGAATTGTGGTCAAACATGCGTGTTTGTTTTTGGTCATGTGTGAACAATTGTTTTTGATTGTATAGTCGGGTCCTTAAGAATAATTGAAATGATTAAAAAACTTTTTTAATTCTATTTCAAGGTCAATAAGCAAAATAAAGTTTGAAACATTGACTATGTAAACTGTACAAAAGGTCAAATTTCTTTCTTTGAAAAAAGGGTCCAAATAGGTTTTCTTGAGTCATGCAAATAACTTGCAGAAAACTATAGAACATGCTTTCACAAATTTTAAATTTAACTGTGCACTTTAAATGATCATAAATGCCTTGTGTCTGACATAAACTGTGTGTGACACAAGAATGCCGCTGCTGTCCCACTGAAACCGTGCATCTCCATATTTCGTGATTTTGTTTCGACATTAATTATTATTAGTCAACCTTTATGTTTGTCACCGGGTTTTGCAAATATCTAACCAATAAAAAGTAGTAAAGTGCTTGTCAACGTTGAAAACACAGTATTAAATCCTTTTAAAGGAGAAATGTTTTTTTCCATTTCCTGAAAATCAGCAAATTTGGATATACAGGGTTTTGGAAGGACAGCAACAACACGCATTTAATACCAAAAACTTTTCTCAAATAAAAAGGGCAACTATATTAACATATTTCATTTGTACTATTACTCTTACTCAAACATGCTAACATCAAATCAAAGAAATAAAATCTTGCTATATCTTTTTAATCTTGTTTCCAAAACATTACAATAATGAATTAATCAAATTCCACCATGCAAAGAATTAAGGCAAAACAAATCTGGGGGAAACTCTAATAACATAAAAAATAAATACATGTTTTATGCATCAAAAGCAAATGAACAACATCACATGCTGAGTGAATAAAAAACCAAATCGTCAAAGTTAATGTCAGCACGACCTCTTGGCACAGTAACAAAAACCATTTTTTCAAGGTTCCATTTCACAAAGGCAACTGCACAACACGTCAGAAATCCAGTACAAACATCTTTAACTCTTCACTGAAGGGATACAGCAATTATTATTTATCACAAAATAAGACAAAAACCTTAGTAGCGTCAAGGCAAACAAACATTTTAAAAAACCTGCAAGAGTATAAACATTCAAATTAGACTTTTGTTTTTCTCTCGTTGTTTTTTTATAAAGTGCAACCGAATTCTTCATGGAAATACAACAATACTGTGTAAAATCCCACTAAATAACGCTGCAATCTTTGACTGCATAGCAGTACGTGCTTTCCTTTTTCCCCCGTCTTTCAATCCGCTGCTTCACGTGGTTCAGAGGGAAAGGTCAGATTCCGGGGTGTCAGTTTCCGAGAGGAACTTTGTGCTCGTTCCAACCTCTTCTAGGATACTAGGAGTAGAGTCGCCATTGATGTTGGTTCTGTGAAATATCAAGCCTTTAAGAGACAAACACAATGTGCAGTGAAAATCTTTCCAACGCTCGACATCCCTTGACAACAAACACAATATGAAATATCTTTAATGAAATATTGTACAGAAAATATGTCCCTTATTCATTTAACAGCATTCAGTAAATAAACGAGAAGAAAGTTTGGTAACATGCTGAATGTTTTGGTGACTCAGGCCTTGATCTGGTTGTGTGGGCAGACAGGTACAAGCATGTGTGTGTGTGACTCACGTTCTGTCTCTTCAGCTCCTCTGCCGCTGTGAGCCTCTGTATCCGAGCATGTCCGTGTGCGTCTCTGGGCGGACTTCTGCAACGTCACACACTCTATAGGTAAACCCGTCCTTGAAAAAAAACAGCATCTGTAATTATATGCACTCAAAACAATAGCAGCTTAAGCTGTCTATACTAAAAACAAGAGGCGTGTCTCATGTAAACATCTTGTACCTTTCAAAGTTATAGGTGCCTGGATGGCTGATTGAACGCTTCATCTGCTTGATACAGTAAATGAACAAATGAAAACTACTTAAAATATAGAAACACCTGCTAGGTATCTTATCTTCGCATGTGAGATTATGTCTGGGTGATATCACCAAATTAAAAGAAAGAACTAAGCCATTTGCTTAGTGAGAACAACTTCTAAACACATGTTTTACCGGAATGATTGGGTGATTTCTATATCATTTTAAAATGTCATATTACAGATGTATATCGATATATAGAATGGAAATTTAATTGTATCCAAATTATATCAAGAAAGTATGTGTCTTTACCCGGGACATCTGGATGGGAGAGGGGGACACGGGTGACATATTGGAATCAGAGGGGCCGGGTTGCAACATGTCAGACGTGAACTGTGAGTTGGCAATTTTCATACATTCTTCCAGTGTTTTGATGAAGGTTTCACAGGTGGCACTCAGTAATGAGGATGCTTCGTTCCTTGTCTGGAAAACGAAAGACAAAACAGTTTTAAAGAGAAGATCCCTCTGATGACAACCACATTTAGCCTTTCTGTCAAACTCACCCATCTGCACTATTTGCGATGGTTACTGTGATTTAAACAGAAAAAGCTGAGTTTAGCGTCTAACCTCAGTGTTGGTCACCGCACACACCCCTTCCTGGTCCACTGACTCCTGAATAGTATGCACCTGCTGCATTAGTAAGTCACAGTAGAGACGCAGCTCAGACATCTTGGTTTTCAGCGATTCTGTGGTTTCTGTTAATTCTGCAGATAGATCATTAGAAAAGTAAACAAGGCTGGTAATGGGTCTGAATACGATTTAGAAGTCAACCAGAAAACCACCTCTCAGTATATAAATAGCCTTTCCTGTCTTATTTGAATTTCCCATTGAGGATTAACATCATATATGCTGTATATTTACTGTATGTTTTGTCTGTTGCTATGAGACGAGCCAATAAAAGATAATATAAAACAATAAAAATGCAACAAAAAAAGACACACCCCTTTCTTTTTTGGTTCTATTGTCAATAAGTCCAGCTTTGGAACTCCCCAGAGCCACCAGCCACTTCTGCCTCTCCGCCGCATTTACAGCCTTAACATAAAAATGCTGCTCTCCCGGTATGATCAGCTCCAACCGTGTGTTGTCAGTCGGATGAACTGGTGCAAACACAAGGAAGTAAAAAATGACAGGAATATCCAGCTTTTACAGGAATTCATTGTTTGAATGCATCACTGAAAAAACACAATAATGAACTCCAAATGTGCTTGAAAGACTCTTTGAAAAATCTCACCTTTAATTTCACATACTGACATCTTAATACTGCCTTTACTTCCTTTGCATACATCATCTTGCGAATCGTAGTATGAAATAATGCCATTATCCAACACAAACCATCTCGGCTGCCATCCTGTCACAGAACAGATTGTCATTAGATTTGATCATTTTCATATCATAAAACAGACAACTTTACATTTACATTTAGTCATTTAGCACACTTACAGAGAGGAACTTTAAATCAATTTTCATTTTTGGCATTTGGAATTGTATGCCGTGCTTGTCACAGTCACGGACCATGTCCCATGACAGACAAGAATTTGACAGATGACATGTTTGTTTACAACTGTTAGTCAAACTGTGGTTTTGATTTGCAAAGGAATCAAAAGCATACATCAGGCGTGGAAAAAAAGAGGAAATGCATAAAGCAGTACAGCACAAATAAACAAGTCTATGTTATGTGAAGATATCAAACTACACACTGAGTACATTATTTTGTGCATGCATGCAGTGTCCTGCCTGAGCCCATTCAACAGTCTTTAAATGTCAAATTTTCATTGCCAACAGCCAGTACATTTATCCTACCTGTCATATAGTTTGTCCATTTGTAAAGAACTCCTTCCATTATTCCCCGAGCAAAAAAACAGATGACAACTCTTTAAAGCAGCTTCAACAAAGCTTGCAGCTGCTTGTTTGCCCCCTTTACAGTATAATTAGCATGCTAGCCTCCAGGCTAACTCAAAGATCTCCATGTAATGATCTTCATGGCAAAAGGTCGAGAGATTCGTAAAGAAATTACAGAAATATTTTCTTTCACAGACATTTCTGTCAAGGTAGTGGGCCACGCATGGTGGCAATTTGCACTAAGGGGACACGGAGAAAGATTAGAGATGAGATCATTCTGTTTACAGGCTGAAGCGGAAGAGGCGTTTTATTTAGCAATGATTATTTCCTGTATAGCCCATCCACTCTACCGTTAACTGCAATCCTGCCCGCTAGATGTCGCCAAATAACTATTAAAATCACGGTGTAAAATAAAAGTAGAGGTTTTATAACCAGAAAAAAACTTTAAGTACATACGTGAATGGGAAAGCATATTGATTTCTGAAAAATGTAACAAAACAAAAAGTAACGACGATATATGCAAATAAGAAAATCGCACTATATCTTTTATACATCTTTTAAAGTGTATGTATGTAGTTTGCATAATAAATACAGTAATAATTTATAGAGTCAATAAATATTTAAAGCTTTCATAAGGCAATAAATCTGGAATTATTGTCATAAAGAGTATCACGTGACGCGACACAACCGTAACGTGGAAGCAAACGTAGAGTGCACGGTTTCTTCTTTCATAAAGGTTCTTGCCTTCACTTCCTAGAGCACAGCGTAAATAAGCTGATTAATCGGTGGAGATGGCAGGAGAGACAGAAGATGATATCCCCGGTGAGATATTATACAGTACATTATTGATCAATGTAAATAGTTTGTTTATTTTTAATCGCTGCGTTTCTGCAACTTTAGTTGTTTTGGCTGTTCTCGGTTAGCCTCCTGGCTACATAACGGTACATCAATGGGATTTGTTCACGTGTTTTTATGATGTGGACGTTGTGTAGTTGCTTTTCTTTCAGAGATCATTAAATTAGTTATGATGCACACGTGAAAATATGTGTCGTGTTTATATTTTGTTAATTGAACACTATGTGTCTCTCTTTTTTGACGCCTGTGGCTACCTGTCTCCAAGGCAACCACGCCACATGGTCACGCCTGCGCTCACAAACTGTACATTTGTATGTGACTATACAGTTAAGCGTATGGAATGAAACAGAATCGAAAATGTAATTTGGAATAGTTCAAATTATAAAAATCATTGTCAGTCTAAAACAGGAAGTATTCATAAATACATTTGCAATAAATATTAACGTAGAAAAGAAATCAGTTAATAAACTCATCTAAGTGAATCATGCTAAATCAAATATAATAAATAAAAATAAGACAAATTTTTAGACTAAAATATATAATTTAAATAATGATTTTTCGAGAACAGTATGGATTCTTTGATATTGAACATTAATGCACATTACTGTGATCATTTTATTTGAATCTAACATTAACCAAACAGGACGCAGTACATGAGCTGACACAATAACTAATAAATTACTACCGTTTCAGAAACTGGTGCCGTTTTTACTTTTGGAAAGAGTAAGTTTGCCGATAATGCACCCAGCAAATTCTGGTTAAAAAATGACCTACCTTTGAAAATATCCTGTGGAGATGAACATACGGCGCTGGTAACAGGTATGATGTATCATGCTTTTTGTAGTGTATTTGGTGGAATATGGTTAATTATTAATCAATAATAACTGTTTGTTTCTATTCTGTTTAGAAAATGGCAAGCTGTTTATGTTTGGCAGCAATAACTGGGGACAGCTGGGCCTTGGAACAAAGACCACTGTCAATAAACCCACTTGTGTGAAAGGTAACAGATTTTCAGGCAAACACTCCGTAATTGAATGCTTTCTGTCATCCACAGCTGAGGAATCAGATAGACACACTGTGATAAATATACAGTCAGAAGACTGTTCTGTTCATGTGTTGTCAGTTTTTGCTCTTATAGTATAAAAGACAGATTGATGGATGACAGGAGTTTAAACACAAAAATCCATGTTTGTGAAAAGAGAATACAAAGCCATATGTCTTTTTCTTAATCCCATTCTGCAGTGGTACATTATCTCTGTTAATCTGGACACGTGAAGGGTAGGGTTTTATGTGAAGTACAATCGTAAAATGCTATTTTACCTTCTTTAGTTGTGTAGACATGAGCAAAAGTAAAATATTAAGGAAAAACCTTTTGTCTGGTTGTTTGATTGTGATTATGTTTTACACACACTCACAATATTGTCCTTTTTAAGATGTTAAATCAGAGAGGGTGAAGATTGTGGCCTGTGGAAGAACTCACACGCTTGTTTACACCTGTAAGTTTATGAAATGACCTACTTCTGTTATTGTATGTTTTAGATTTTTTTTTTTAATTAAAACTTTTCCAAGCATTCCTATCACCCCTTCTATTACTAACAGGTTGTCCCACCCCAAACTAATGCCATTGGTTGACCCAGAGGTTGACATGTCAGTCCACCTAATAAATTGTAACAGTCACCGTTTCATACTCTTCAGGGGGTCAATTTATTAATCATTTACTTTCATTCTCTGCATAGATGGAAGGAGAAAAATACTTCAATATTATAAAAAAAAACTATTATAACATTTATTTACTTATCTTTGAGTGCAGTAAAGTCAATATGAAGTTGCTTGTAGTATTCTTTACATCTGTTATAACTTACAAGGTTAATCTTGCTCTGGTTAAAAATATTACTTTTTCTCCCCTTTTTATTTTCATTTAACAGCCCGTGGTAACCTGTACGCCTCTGGGGGGAATAATGAAGGACAGCTCGGCCTCGGTGACTGTGAAGACAGAACCTCCTTCCACCTGGTGGACTTCTTTAGCAAAAATGAACCAATCAAAATGCTCGCTGCTGGTTCCAATGTATCTGCAGCTCTCACGCGTAAGAATTCTGTTCCACTAGCTTTATACTTTAGCAAAAGTGTCTGTTTAATGGTATGTTAATGATGATTTGCGAATCATTAACTTGTAAAGTGTCCTGTTAGAGTTATACTCTGTTTCTATATGTTATTTTAGAGGACGGCAGGCTCTATATGTGGGGTGATAACTCTGAGGGTCAGATTGGACTGGGAAAGGAGAGCAATGCGTTGACCCCTCGCGAGGTATCAGTGGGGAAACAAGTGTCCTGGGTTTCTTGTGGATATTATCATTCTGCTTTTGTCACCGGTATGTTTACCAATAACACCTCATGTCATACTTCAGTCAATTGCAAGCCATAGTTCTATCACTTGGTGAATGTTCTGAAGCTGTTTGACATCAATGCATGACCTTCCCACTTCCTCTCTGTGGTCTATAGAGCACAGTATGGTTCCATTACATTCATGAAATGTTTATCATTTGACCTTCCTTGAAGGCTGGCTTGTTGCTATATGATTCATGTTTCATTTGTCGCAGTGGATGGGGCCTTGTTTACATTCGGAGAAAGGGACAGTGGGAAGCTGGGCTTGACTACAGAGAAGCTTGCCAATCACAGAGTGCCTCAACAGGTGACGAGCATCTCTGATAGGGTGGTTCAGGTGGCGTGTGGAGGAGGTCACACAGTGGCACTTACAGGTTAGAGCAGATGTTTTGCTTCCACGTGTCACTTTTGTCTCTTTCTTATTGGAGAAGACTTAATGCTGGTGTGTTTTGTTCATGTGTGGTAATGCAGAGCACGAGTTGTATTCGTTCGGACTGGGTCAGTTTGGCCAACTCGGTCACGGCACATTCATATTTGAGTCGAGGTTACCAAGAGTGGTTGAGCATTTTAGGAGGGGCAGAGTAAAACATGTGGAGTGTGGAGAGAATCACACAGCAGTTATAACTGGTAATTCTCAGTTATAAACCTGGCATTGCTTTTGATTGTTTGTACTTTTGTATCTAAAATGGATAACTGGTTCTGTTTTGCATATTTATTTACAATTTTGTTTAGACAGTGGCCTTCTTTACACCTTCGGTGATGGACGCCATGGAAAACTTGGTCTTGGAGAAGAGAACTTTACCAACCAGTTTATACCAACCCTGTGTCCAAGATTCCTCAACTACTTCATAAAGGCTGTATGTATTATTTACTGTTCATGACAAAGTTTATATCAAGTACCTTCTTCTTAAAATAGACAAACTTGGTGGTCTTTTCTGTGTTGATGTATTTATTATTGAATTTGAAAATTGAAACATGTGCTATTTGGGAACAATTTATATATTCCACCTGAACAAGAAATTATGCTGGCAACGTATTTTATAAATTTTCCCAGAAGAAAAGGCTTAAAACATTCAAAATATATCCCTTCTTAAAGGGATAGTTCACCAAAAAATTCTGCCATCATTTACTCACCTTGATGTCATTCCAAACCTGTTGATTTATTTTATTTTCAAGAATGTGGGAACCCAGCAAGTTCTAGGGTACCATTGACTATCATGGTAGTTGTTTTCTCCTACTACGGTAGTCAGAACTGTTTGGTTACAAACATTCTTCCAAGTGTCTTTGTGTTATGAACAAAGAAATGTATACAGGTTTGGAATAAAGAGAACAGAATTGTATTTTTTTGGGTGAACGTTTTAGTCATAGCAGATATGAATAAAGGTAATAGACTTAAAGCCACAGAATGTTGGTTTGGATATCATTTGATGAGATTTGTGTGCGGGGGTTATTTCCAGGTTGCATGTGGTGGATGTCACATGCTTGTTTTGGCCAGGCCCAGGGATGAAGGCTCAGAAAATGTGATCCTGGAAGAGGACGATGTCACAGAAGACTACTTTGAGAAGGCATACACAGAGCTAATGGGTGACACGCACAGTCAGACCACCCTAAATAGGAGTCTCTCAGCTCGGGTTAGGCGCAGAGAAAGGGTGAGTTCTCTTAAAGCTTAGTCAAAATATATAAATACAATTTCCTTCTTTTATGGTGATTTAAATTTTACAGTCTATATCAATATTAGTTCAGCAAATAGTTTAAATAAAGTTTAGCATGAAGTATCTGTATGCATTGCTCAAATCCCAGGTAACATACATACTGATAAAAACTTTACAGATTGAATGCACTGTAAGTCTCTTTGGATAAAGTGTCTGCCAAATGCATGCATGTAGTTTTCCTCTTATTGCAGGAACGTTCACCCGATCAGTTTGGACAGATGTTCCGAACTCTTCCAAACCTAAATGGCAATCAGCTGAGCACATCTATACCTGCTCCCAGCCAAACCTGGCACTCCCTCAGCTGCCGACCCGGAAAGATCTCTCACAACGGCCTTCATAGTAAGGGCAGCAAAAATGTTTTTTACAAATGCTTTTGTCCTTTCTGAAAGGGAATAGTTCTTCTAGGGCAGTGCATGTTAAAATGATCTCTGAATCAGGTTTTTATCTCTTTATCAGTTCCTGGTAAGAGAGAGAGGTTACTCGATGACTGTGCAGACGATAATGAAAGTGTGAAAGATCTTGGAGAAACCACTGACTTGTTAAACCTGGTAAAAGAAAAATGGCATCATTTATTAAAGAGACATGATTTAAAACCCGTTGCATATGTGTAATGTTAAATATTTAATAACTGGCTTATTATTAAGAAGAGATTAACACAAACTTTGTTAACACAATTTTTTTATTTCAGACTCATGTAATGAAGATGGACCCCTGTGATAACAGCCTTACGTTGTCTCCAATGCAGAAGGTAATAGCTGGTTTGGATTTGACGTTTGCTGGTTGGATGGCCATGGCAATTAAGAACTCATCATTCCTACTGAAGCTTTTTTTAAGGAATGCTTTCTTCCTCCTTTTGCTGTTTGTTTCACATTTTTCTTAAATTGTGATTTTTGTTTTGGCTCATTTGTTTTACAGCATTAAAGCGCAATCTGCTCTCATTCATCCTGCTCTGCATGTGCATTCATTTCTTTTCTAACACTTTCCTTCTTTTTATCCTCTGCCTCCTGGGATAGAAGAAGGTTAAGGTTGTGAAAGTGCACGGTAAGCAGATGAGGAAGCAAGGAGAAGACTCCACCCCTAATGACAAGAGGGTGGGGCTTATCCATTACAAAGCCCCTCCTACAGAGTTGCTTAGAAGTTCAAGTGGTAGCTCAGTATTCGGGAACAGTCCTCACAGAAGCCATAAAGGTTTGAGGCACGACAAGGAGAATGTACTTAATGCGTTGGAGGACAGAAAAACACCTGGGCTAAGTAAGACAAGAATGGGTACACCAAGTTTGAATGACATGAGCAGATCTGAATCCAAACCCCCCCTGATCAAACACACTGCAGATCAAAGACAAATGGAGTCAAGGGAAGATAAATCAGATGCTAAACGGTCAAAGGGGAAAGCTCAGAATAGACCACAACTCCTTGAGGAGAAACATTCAATGGTAGTTGGTGAAAAAGAAAGAAAGGATGCCACTCAAAAGGCAAAAGAAAGTATAAACCAGGATTATTCTGGAATAACAAGATCCAAAGGACATCTGCTGGAGGTCAGAAGTCATTCTCAAAAGGTTAAAAGGAAAGAAAAAGATTTTGAAATGAAACCAATGGTTGTTGAACATAATCTCGAACAGTCTTCAAGTGAGGACCAAGTCCCCACAGCTAAGAAAGTCTCAAAACAATTCCCAACCAAAGCTCATAGGGTAAAAAGCAAACATGCTGAAGATAAAACAAATACTTCTAAGACCAAAATCAAAAATGCCCGACACAGCAAAAATTCAGATTCAGAAAAACAGTCCTACCAAAAACACGCTTCCTCAAAAACCACGTCATCCAGACCTGAAGACTCACACACAAAAGACAAATTAAACACAGACAAAAATCCCAAAACTTTGAAAGGGTCCACCATGGTTCCTGAAGCTTCCTCCACATCTGAATCCGAGTCAAAATCTGACCAAATGCAACAGAAACATCTTACCAAGGTGATGTCGCTTATCCAAGATGTTGGAATTGGAAGTCTTCTCAGAGAAGCAGCAGTTGGTCAGTTTCTTACCCCTCCAACACCCCAGAAGATGCCAAAACCTCCTCCTAAACAGAGAACTTTGTCTGATGTCTCTTCTCTTAGCGAATCGTATGAGAGTACAAGACAAGAGGAGACAAGAGGGGCCAAAAGAACAACTGTCACCATCAACGTAAAACCTGAACAAGAATCTTCAGAGCGACAGATGGAAAGAAGCAGCCCTGAGGCCCCACCTGAGTGGGGAACATCCACACAGAGCAAAGAGAAGGAGAAATGGGGTGAGGAGAGGAGTACAGTTTCAGAGAAGGGGAAAATTGTAAGTTCTGAAATGACAGAAAGTGAGAAGAGTGAAAATGAGGAAGTGGATGAAAGTGAGAGCAAGATCCTCAAAGAAGTGTCAAACTATGGTAACGCTAAGGAGGAGGACAATAATGCAACACTCAACGCCTCTAGTGAGGATGAAGAAGATGAAGGTGAGGAGATAAGTCAGGCAACTCAGGACATTGAAAGCATGGTCAGGTCTGAGGAAGAGGAGAGCGGTGGAATAGAAAGTGAGGAACCAGAAATGAATGACACGAATAGAGAAGCTGAACACAGTGGAGATGATGATGATGATGATGATGATGATGATGATGATAAAAGCAACATGACTGAAGAAGAGGAGGAGGGTGAGGAAGATTCAAATGGAATCACGAAAAACAAGAGTGAGACATCTGAGGTTGAGTCAGATGAAGAGGAGGACGAGGAGAAAGAAAGTGGGGATGAAGACGAATGTGAGAGTGAAGAAGATGAAGAGAGCAGTGAAAGAGACAAGGAAGATTCAGAACAAAAGAGCGAGACTGAAGTTGATGATGACGAAGAGGAGGAGGAGAGTGACGACGAAGAAGGTGAAGAAGATGAGGCAAGAAAGATTAAAAGTTATAAAGACATGGAAGAAGATGAGGCAACAAGTGAGAATGATGAGGATGAGGAAGAAGAGGAAGAGAATGAAGCAGAGGAGGACAAAAGTGATGAAGCCACTGAAGATGAGGAAGCAACAAGTGAGGATGATGTGGATGATGATGAACACACAGAAGATGAAGCAACAAGTGAGAATGATGAGGATGATGATGATGAAGAGAGTAAAGCAGATGACAAAAGTGATAACGACACGGAAGATAAAACAACAGCTGATGATGATGAGGAAGAGGAAGAAGAAAAAGAGGATGAAAGTGAAGAGGAAGAAGAGAATCAGAGCAAAGATGAGGAGGAGGAGCAAGAAGAAGAAGAAGAAAGTAGTGGTGATGATGGAGAAAGTGAAGAGGAGGAAGAAGAACATGAAAGCGAGGAGGAGGAAGAAGAGTCAGAGGATCAGGAGGGAGAAGAGGAGGATGAACAAGAAGATAGTGATGAAGAAAACAAAGATGAAAGTGAAGAAGAGGAGGAGGAAGAGAAGAAACCAGAAGACAAAAAAGCACGGACAGAAAAAGGCCCTGCCAAAACAAAATCAGGTGTGAAGATAAATCAGCCCATGAAATCTAAACAGGCCACATCAAAAAGAAATTTAGAGTCAGATGACGAATCCCAAGAGTCTCAGTTTTGGGATAATGTCCTACCTCAGTATCTCAATTTAAAATAATCCCTCAACCTTAACCACTGCAAACTTCCTGAGCTACCTATTTTGTGACTTTGCATGTTTTTCTTTCATGTTTTGCGTTTTCTTTTAAAATTTCAATTACTTACTTTTTTAATTATCTCATTTTAATTTGCCCATGCAGTATGAAGAACAGATGATGTGCCTTGCAATTTATATATCCACCCATGTTCTTTTATTACCAAATATGCTCGATTTAACTGTGACCTTGAATCAACACCCTAACTAATTTCTTCCTAAAGAATTTAGATTTTTATTTTGAATAAGAACTCTTCCCAAAGTATAAGATCAAATGACAGCTTTAAGGATCTTCATGACTGAAGATAGATAATGGGGACAAACAGAGCCCAAAATTTGCCTACATAAAGTTGCTATTAAAGACTACAGGTATGCTCTGTAGTCTGAAGTTTTTTACTTGCTAGTCAATAAAACATAAATTTTTAAAACAGATGGATTTGGTAGGAATAAATATACATTTAGTTTATATGCTTTTATTTTACATATGTAGTTAGAATTTGTGTTACTTTTTAATTGACAAAACTCAGATTAAACAAAACACACAGTGTAGGACGGTATTAAACCTACACCACAGGATTTATTTCTGGAAACATGCAAATCTGCAAGTGAATTCCCTGGACAGGTGAGACTGTGATCATATGATATTCTGTAGAGATCCTTTCACTTGTTGTAGATCGATAGATGCCTAGTTCACATACCTACCCAAGTGCTTGTGTTTATGTATATAGTTTATGTAGAATGTGAGTGATTGAGGGTATGGTGACCTCTCAAGCTAACCTGAACACTCTCCTTCCCCTTTAGTGCCCAGATATTTTCTGGTCTCATGCTCATGATTATTTATTACTGTTTACCTCTGTTCTCACTCTCTGCAGGATAACAATCACCAAACTCTCGAGAACCGGAAGGAGGAGACAAATGAGAGGATAGAGGGTGAAGATGAACAAGAGGAATATTCTGATGAGGAGGAAGAGGACGATGAAGATCCAGAGCCTGAAGAAGTGGAAAACTGGGACGAGAATGAAAAAAAAGAACACATTTCAGATGAGAAAAGAACCGAGAAGGGGAAGCAGGAGCAAACCATTACAGAGACAGATCTACAGGTGTCCTATAGTATTGTTCATTAATGATAAAGAGTGAATTACATTTTTGCACACTTGTCACTGAAGGGTGCAGTTTTATTTGCTGAAACAATCTTTATAGCTATAAACATGGATTTTTCTGTTTGTTTTTATCAGTAAGTAAAATTGTGTAAAGAAGTGCAGAGCACGTTTGCTCAATGGTTTGATTTGTTTTTGTTATATAATTATTTTACTCTGCAGAAAAAGGAGATTATAAAAGAGGCATCTGTCCCTCATGGACCAATAAAAGGTTTGTATATTTGTACACCTTAATTTTTTTAAATCAAATTTATTTAGTGTGATGCAGTATAAATATATCTGGTTAGAAAGTGTGAACATAAATGTAATTTATATTTGTACGTTCTTTTCTTGTTATTGTGGATTTTGAAGATCAAACTGATCCTGCTACCATCTCTAAAGAGAAGACACAGACAGAGAAGAATGGTGTTCAAGAAGACAAATCAAAAGCCCTTTTTGGCTCTAGAAACAGGGTATGACAAAGTCTTGAAACTGGCCATCTCCATACACCTTAACAAACACAATGCCCTAGCAACTGTAGCATTATGGCTTCAGGGTTTTCAAAATAACATTTTATCTAAAAGTGTGATTCATATGTTTTTACATCCATGTGTGTAATCGCTGTCTTCGTTTCGACATTCAGCTTTCTCTTTTCAAGAGGAGATCTTCCACCAAAGGCAATCAGGCATCAGAAAAAGCTAAAAGCCCAGCAGAGAGCACTTCAACAGGAAAACTGGCAGCTGATGACCCTCTTAGCAGTGAACCTCAGAAAGGACCCCAGGTCGCAGTGACTGACCGGTCACGATCAGCTGCCTGCATTTTACTTTGAGACCTTTGATCTGCCTCAGTGTCCAGGACTGCGGGTTGTTAATGCTGCATATGTGGTGGTGGAAATGTTCTGGGAAAAAAGAAGAAACTGGAATAAGGGCAATTTCACAAAGCAACATCATAACCTGATGATTTTGTTGGTTCCAATGACACTGTGCCTTGTGCTGCAAAGCAGACTACGGGAAATAACTAAGGAGCCATATTGTTTTTCTTGGTACCACATTGAATAATATAATTTTCTTCATATATGTACAGTTTGCGAAACTTTTCTATGAAAACAAATGTCAAAGTCTTTGTGAGTGTGATGTGCTTTATCGTCTAAAAATCTGATTGCTTGTGCAAGAGTGTTAGTGTGTGTTTGTGTGTGTGTGTGTGTGTGTGTTAGCATGTGTGTGTGTTTTTTTATACCTATTTATTTGAATATGATGAAACACTCTCAACGCACCTGTGCACTTTACATATTAAAATGATTTTGTCTTCAGGATTAGTGCTACCTGTCATTTCTTTCCCTTGTGGCCATTTGTTTTAAGAATCACAAGTTCGCTTCTCAAAAACTAGGGCCCTTGATACTGCGGTACTACTCGATACGTGGCGCTGTAAAAAAAAAGAGCAAAAGTATAACATGGCAAAAAAATAATTTTCATCATTTACATTACCTGTTTGACTTTATTTTGAAGAACTGTAACCAAACTTGGCCCCATTGACATCTGCAGTACGGACGAAAATATGTCTCAAAATAACTTCATTTGGTTCCACATATAAAGGGTCATACAATAAATTATGACACTGTGTTACTATTGGGAACTCTCCCATTAATGTGCAGCGGTGAGTCGGAGGAGCCCCGCTAGGTGGCAGCACTTCCTCTAGCGCTTCAGCATCAGTGTATTGTTTTCTTTGCTTTAGCTGTCAGTGACAAAACAGCTACACTTGTCTGCATTGAAGTGTTTATTGTACTCATATATTTGGCTTTTAGGTTGTAAAGATGGAGGAATATCGTCCTGGAGACGAAGTAAGTGTTCTCGGAAACGAGTCGCTAGCTACTATCAGTCTTTTTTGTCATTTCCTGCTGTTTAATGCTAGCAATGCTAACCGCTTTATCTCAATATAAAAAAGCCTTACTACATCATTCTTTATCTGTACATATTCTTGCGAGTTTAACATTTTACATAATCACCTAAAGCTGCATCATGATTTCTATTCTATATCGTTTTATTTTTCATGAAAAATATATCTGGGTGTGGTCAGTTGATATCATCTACCCAATGCTAACTATGAATTACATTTTAACATGTATCAGTGCCTTCGTTTATAAGCCTTTTGAAGTTTGTGGTAACATATTTCCAAAGTGTAGTTTTATGTCTGAGTGTAATGTGGGTAGTTGACAAATAAACCTTGAGTCCTAGGGTGACAGCAAAAAAATAGAAAACAAACTCACTTAATAGTAGGCCTATATTATTATATATATATTATTTATAATATAAAATGGCATAAAATATTTTTATTTAATTCATTTTTGTTCTAAAACAGCCAATGTTACACCATAGGAGGTATGCGTTTCATTTGTCAACTACCCATTGTTTATCCTTATGATTGTCTTATCTTTTAAATGGCCTTTTCTCATTTTAGGTGTCTTTCAGCCCAGATGAAGCCAGTAACGTAGTTAAAGAGGTGATGTTGACCACAAGACTTATCATGCTAATCGCATTTAATCATTTGTTTTATTGATCACACTAAAAGAGGTGCTTTGTTGTTACAGAGTCTTATGTCTAACTCGTGCCTATAGAATGATTCGAGCCTGTGTCTTGTGTGTAACCCTGTGTGTTTTTGTGTTTATTGAACAACAGTGCATTGAGGGTATCATTGGAGGTGTGGACTACAGCCAGAACAAAGTGAACCAGTGGACGGCCAGCATAGTCGAACACTCTCTCACTCAGTTAGTCAAACAGGGGAAACCTTACAAGTACATAGGTACGGGCTTTTCAATTTAAGTTAAATAGATATTCAACTTAATGTTTTTGTCTACACACATTTTTATATAATAAACTATAAAATATGGTGGCTATGCAGCATATAATGGGCAAATTCAGGTCCTGTAAAGAAACTGCCCCAATATAGCTGAATTGGTTTACATCAGATGCGCGCACGTGGGGCCTGTACCATGAAGCTGGTTTAGGTGGCTAGCCAGCTATGTTTCAGTTTAGTTTGTGCCAACCTTGGGTTTTAGGTACCATGAGAGTAGCTCGGCTTTCTTCGGTGTTCGTCGCCATGGTATCTTACGCTGCACGGCTAACCTGCTCCGGGGCAGGCTATGTTCTGGATTCGAGATCTCAGACTGAAGTTTGACCAATCAGCTGTGAGCAAAGAAACACATAGGTGACGTAACTGATTCACAGTGCGTGTTAGAATGGCTAGTTATTTTTTATACGGTTTAATCAAATAAAAATACAAATATAAAAATATATATTACAAATATAAAATCAAATATTGTTTACTATATAGGTAAAATCTGATTTTACAGATTTGCTGGCTTTCCCTTACACTCACATGAAATTCAATTTACTTACTTATATTCCACTTTTATTGTATCACATGTATTTGCATTGCATTTTTTACATTCTTGTCTGTGGTGCAGAACATCTAGGAACACTTTCAGTTTCACTGTATTAGGACATTTTTCTTTGTCCTGAACAGTAGTTTTTATTAAGGCTTCAATGAAATGACTGACCCTGGTTAATGGCGCAAAGACTAGTCTATTAAAGGCTAATGCATTCTGTTGTAAAAGCAGGCCGTTTTATTAAGTGTAATTCTTATATTTTCTTCCGCTTCTCTGTGTTGCAGAACACACCGCTTTTTATAATTCTGAGCTCCGTCTTCTTTCTGCAAAAAAAAAACTAGTTTTTATCATATCAGACTAAAAGGAGACGAACATGCAACCAGTCCGCGTTATTTTTTGGGCAACTTGTTTGACATGAACCATCAGTACACACGGTGCATGTTTCATTGATTTTAAACACGTAAGATGTCAGAGTTTACAATGCAGAAGCGGTGCGTGTCATTTGCCTGTAAAATTAGCCGTTTGCAGCTTTAACAAATTTGTACAGAAGTTCAGAAATATATGAGAATTAACTTTATCTGCACACAACTCCTCTCATGTGTACTCGGAAGGGAAATGATGAAGCAGATGTAAGGTTAACTGCTTCTGCTGCCTGAATGGATGTTTTTTGTCCGCGCGCAGGTTAAAATTGCAATATGCGGGAGCTTCAATGAACATTTGTTGTAATATTTCTGTACCCATGCCTTACATAAAAAAGTTGCCCGCAAGGACACGGACCCCTTGTAGTTCCACCGAGGACCCCGCGGATCCTGTTTGCCCTACAGCACTACAGTAAATATGTGTACTATATAGTCTTTTAACTTGCAAATTAACGCAATCAGCAGTGTTTCTGAAACACTTCTCTCTTGCGTAGACAGCAGAAACATATCAGTCCATGGCTGAAATTCATGTTTGTGTTCATATTGTGGAAATCGCTTTATCCATTTATAATGTGATTGGTTTAGCCATGCTGACGTCACTCGTTCATGTGCATGCGCGCGCAAACTAATCTTAGCTTCAGGATCAAAGCTTGAGTTGACAAAGAAACTCCATGAGCTGCTTCATGGTACCAACAAAGCTTGATCACGTTGGTTTGGTTTTGTCAACCCAAAACTAATCCAACTACCCTGAGTTTGTTCAGCTACATTCATGGTACAGGCCCCTGGACTGCCGGTAACTTCCAGTCTGTGTTTGTTTAGTTGTTAAGTGTCTAATAATAAAACCTGTATATATATATTTATTGAACTTATGTTAATATTAATTTATATTGTTATTTTATTGTCTAAGAATTGTATAAAATAAAAGATTTGTTGAATTTTGTTGTATGTTCATTTTATTAAATAAACTATTTGTTGAATGGGTTCTGTAGTTTAGTTGCATTTAAAAAAAATGGTACATCCATCTAGCGGTTGAGCTTGGTTTCGCAGTCTAAATTCAAGATATTGGAGAGGCAAGTTTAGCCAAGTAACGTTTGTTCTTGTTTTCTTTTGCTTGCTATCAGAAATAATTTACAGGCACTATCTGTGAATGTGTACCGGAAGTTAAGGGCAGTCCATGGACGTTTGTTTGTGTTGCTGCTTTGAAACTGTCTGTATATCATTTATTGATTATTTGCAAACCAGCTAAACTTTTTTAATGCATACGTTTTAGTCAACTGTGCTGTGATGCAGAAAAGTGGCGCCGGTCTTCACACAGCCAACTCTTGTTACTGGGACACTACCACTGACGGTAAAGCTTTGTGTTATTTATAACTCTGCTCTGAGCTTTAAAATTCTTAACAGTTGCAGACAAAAGGTTAGACATGCCAAACCACGCAAAGAAACTGTATTTATTTATTCAACTTAAATATATGTGATTACTGTATAGCCTATTTATTTTGTTAGCATTCTTTCTGGCACTCAAAATGTATTAGTTCAAGTTCATGTCTATTACATTAAAATGCATAGACGTGCTTCTGTTTACATTGTGGTGTGTCATTTTCACAGGAAGCTGCACGGTTAGGTGGGAGAACCGCACCATGTACTGTGTTGTCAGTGTGTTTGCTGTGGCTATTGTCCTTTAAGCAGGAACCAGGGCTGAGAGATGAACACATACACAGGCGGGCCAAATCAATTTTACAAAGATCACATCCTGAAGTCTGTTTGAAACCACCTGTTGCAAGGGACCTAAACCAACTTCTGTTTTCGCTTTAATATGGAGTTGAAATTGTATTACTTGCGCTTGTCTATCATGCAAACATTGTACCTGTAGTTGCCATTTTACTTTGACTTGCAAAGGTAACATGCACCTTTACTCTGTATAGAATGAATTGAAAATATGTTGATGTTTAATTATTAAACTTGACTTGGATTTAATAATTCTGTGTTAAGAGAATATATTCGAATGGTTTAGTCCTGGTAAAAAAAAATGAGAACATCAGAAAATATACAGTATTTAAACTCCACAAAATCCAGGGGACATTCACATACAATGAGAGCGTGCCACATAACATCAAACTACAGGAACTGAAGGTATAGATATACTTTATGAAATAGAAGGCATCAGAGCATATAGTTTTTTAAGGCACAGACACAAAGCATATCTATAAATTTAATGCAAAATTGTAAAGTTGAATAATTTTAGCAGGAACTTTATCATTTGTTTCTCCTTTTAATAAACATATTGTCTTCATTGATATTCCTTAACCTTAAAACTACATATATTCTGTTTTTGCCTCTGTTTCTGCCGTATTTTAGGTTTTTTAACATCAAATTGAGAAAGAGGAAGAAGGTTTTTGAAAGCAGTGTAGTTTCACATCTTGTAAAAACTACGCAAAATTGCTTAGTATAAATCAGTTACTTATTTCTGTATCAAGCTATTTTTAGACCAACATATTGAAAACTCGACTTACAATAACCAGAGGAAAATATTACAACATTACAATGACTGTAAAATGTGTTTATCGGTACCCATGGCTTTTGACTGTATTCATAAAAACAGCTTATGAAGCAAATCAGAAGTTTTCTTTGTTGAATATAAACTCCGTTCCAGACTCCGTGTGTGTAAGGCATTGCTTCCCCAGAGCTTCGGCCAAAGCAGCAGGACCACATAAAAACACTCCTACTTTTGAACTAAAAAAAAAGAATATACAGTATCAATGCACAGAAATGCTTTGAAAGTGCACTATACTACTATTACCTCAGTACATACCCTGGATGTTGACTGGCGATGGAGCTAAATTCATTGTCCCAGTTGGGTTTACCATATCGAGTCTTCTGCTTAAGACCAGTAATGGGGTCATCTTCCGCCTGATACTGAACTCTAAGATGGGCAGCCTTCATTTCAAAGACATAAAAAGGATTTTAATCAATATCACAGTCTCTGTTACTGTGTCATGGCTCAAGGCCGTACCGTCTCATGGTTTCTCACCTCAGTGTCTCTCCAGCGCGTTAGATAAATGTTGTAACTTAGGAAATCGCTCATGTCTTTCTCAGTCATCTGTTTTTCTAAACTTTGCAGCAGGTCTGTAAACCACTCAAACGCTTGGGTCTCCCTACACACCCAGTAGAAATAGATCTGCGGAGATCCAAACATCACATTAGAAAGCCTTATAAATCATTGCTTCAGAAATCGGGTTGTTTAATCGCGGTCGATCACCTTTTTGGTGAACACATTTTGGTTCTTTTGGACGTGCTTGTACCACACAGACTTCAAAACGGAAGCGAAAGGCGTCACTCCAATCCCAGCGCCAACCAACATCACAACCTCATATCGAAACACATCTTCACTGGCCGTCCCGAAGGGCCCATCCACAGCCACCCTGCACACAGAGAAAACAATCCATTACTATGGCTGTTTTCCTTTTGTAGCATTACAGTAACATTTAAATTCTTTGTATGCATTTGGGAGACATTTTAATTCAAAGAAACGTAGATGTAAAGCCCTAAAGTAAACCTATATGTAATTGCTAAACGAACTAGATTATCAAGATGGAAATACGCCAACAAAACACCAACAAAAATTCACAAATGTTGAAAGAGAATTATTGCTTCCTCTCAAACTGAAAGCTGTGTTAAGTTCTCTTTGTCTCTGCACACTTCTCAATTTTGTTGCTTTATTTCCACATCCTCTTTTCTGTAACATTAGGATTCCCAATGAGCCACAAGGCATGCTGTACAGAAACCATTAAATCCAATCTACTATCTACTTACTTTGGTAATGTCCAGGCATCCAGCACTATAGTTTTGTCACCTCCACAAGCTGTGTAAAGGGCTTGTGTCCAGTCCCCTACGATTCGGATATGCACGCTGAAGTGGTCCTCCTCAGGGGCAGAGGTCAGGGTAAAGGGATGCCACTCCAGTTGGGAGATAGATGGGCACTGGATGAAGACGTACTGACCGACCTCCATTTTAAAGCCCTTCTTTTTCATCTGCAGCTCAAGGGTTTTGGATGGGTGCATCACTACCTGCAAAGAAGGAAATTGGTTGCAAACATAATTGTTTATCAATAATTCTTTCAATAGAGTCAAACGTTATTGATTCACTAACCTTAGTAACAACCACTTTCTGCTGCGAGCGGTAAAACCGCACCAGTCTCTCACAGACGTACAGAAACATGGGACCGACCACCCACTTCCATGTCTGAAAGTAAATGTACATGTTTATGTGTTGCTGTCACAAAGTTAAGGATGGGTATGAGATGTATTTAACATGACATTATGGTTTACCATTGGAGGGTTTCCAGCAAAGTCTGGTTCAGGGCAGTGAGTGCCATCTTTACCCCAGGTCTCAAAGTTACTTTCACATTGTTGTGGATCATGCACCTGTAAACTCTCAGGAGTCTGACCTCGCACAATACGCCTACACACAAATACACATACAACATTACCACATACACTATATATAGCACAAACGTTTCCTTCAGGGTTTTTTATTAGTCTTAAAAAGTATAGTTTACACAACCATGAACATTCTTTCATCATTTATTAACCCATCCAAACATGACTTTCCTTCTTCCGCAGAACACAAAAGAAGATATTTTGAAGAACTTTGGTGACCAAACAACACTGGTCCCCATTGACTTCCATTGTACACAAAACCACAGAGACAATTCTCAAAATATAATTTGTGTTCCACAGAAGAAAGAGTCATATGCAGGTTTTAGACAACATGAGGATGAATATGAAAACAGATTTTTAATGTAAACTCTCTTAGGTGTAATTATTTTATGATGGAAATGTATAGCCTTAAAATGCTTCAAAATACTACATAAGGACTTTGACATTTAAGTGCTTTTAATGCTATTAAAATAGTTTCCATCATAAAGGGATACAGGATAAATCAATGCTAATAATAAATAATTACTTTTGTTTGTGTAATTTTTATTTAGACTTTAGACCCTCACCCAACTCCATGCAGCACCAGACCAATGAAAAAGACAATAAACAGGTGGTGGGTGAACCAGAACACCTCGAAGTATGACCTTCTGATGACCTCCATGGAGGAAGTGATGATGAGAATGAGTGCCAACGTGATGACCACCCCTGTCAGTCCTGCTGTTGTTGTGAACATCACTATTGTTGGGTTCTGCAAAAAAAGATAGATCTAAAGTTCCAATCCTCACATTATTGGCAAAAGTAACATTAAAAAAAATAACATTCAAATGTTTAACTGATATGGTCAATCAGAGGTGGTTTTGAGTCCAACTTCTCTGTTATTACTGTAAATTAAAAGTCCAAGATTGCTGGACTATGTTCTTCTAAATCTGTTGAATTTTCCAATAGCTGTCATGAATAGAGAGGCATGTTGACTGTGTTTCAGCATAACACATGATTTTTGTTATGATCGTGGGCTTTTCCTCCTAACAATATGCTATTTCTGGCCACTGTCCAGAGGGTTTATAATGTCAATGCCATGGCAACAGAATTTTCAAAAGTTTGTGATCACCACATTAGCAGCATCATGAAGCTTAGGCTATGTGTATCTGTGGGTGTGGGTGGGAGGCTTTAACTGAGAGGCTGCGGTGAGAAGGTGTCTTGTGTAATGCCTGGCTTCCCCTGCTTTGCATAACGATAACTTCTGCTGACACTAAATCTGTTACTGAATTTTTTTTAGAAATCTCGCAAAAACATTTTCTTGTGAATGTAGAGCATTTTTAATCATGCAGTAGCATAGTCATTGTAGATTGGCAGGTGTCATGTGAAAAAGCAGCAAAGACTCACTGTCTCGTTGGATCTGATGGGGTTCAGGAAAGATTTGTTGTCGTTGTTGCCAATCTGAGATAAAACGTAAGGCAGATAGCTGCTGTTGACCATAAGCTGGGAATCCATGAATCGCTCGAAGTTAAACAAGTGAGCTATGATGTGGACCGCTGAGAATATAAAATAAATGGGCAGTAAAATATGCTATGTAAACCATACACTATCCAACAACGTATGTACGGTATGTATATTTTCATATTATATAAAAGAAAACCAAAAATATGGGATTTAATGAGAACGTTAAGATACTAAAGTGTGTTTCCTACCTGTGTGGAAAGCAATCATGTAGGCCACTAGTTTATGAAAAGTGATGTTTCTGTCTAGCTGACGGGCTGCAGTGCGGCTACAACACTGTAAACACATACAGTTAATACAAAGTTTGACTATTTTTTAACTTTACTTTATATGCTCTGATGATTTTGTCCGACCTGTATGGATCCTCGTAGGAATGACAACAGGTTTCTGCACACTGGTAGCAGTATCAGCATGCAGTTAAAGTTCAGACATGCCGCTGGAGCTCTGGCCCACGACAGAGCATGCTGGGATTGAAACAGGCAGAAAGAGATAGACGAGGAGAAAGACTTAGTTTCATTTCCAATTTTAGGTTCTAACATCTGAACGATAAATGCACTGATGCATAAACACCAGATGTGAAAACAATTGTTTTGTACACCTGAACATAAAACTCAAGAGTTAACATACACAAATCAAATAATATTTAAGCTTAGGTGTAGAGCGTATTTTATTTATTTCATTTGATTTGATTTACATTTTCAGTACAATTATTGTTTTATTTACACATGTTTAAAATATATACTGATTTAGACACAACAGATGACATTTATATTCCAAAAGAAAATTATGATTTTGTGATATTATGCATAAACAAGGTGTAAATAAACATATCTGACACTCACCCCAAGGATAACCCTAGTGTAGTAGAATCTTTCAATCAAAAATGCCATGTAAAAATACACAAAGAGAAACACGTTGATGCCGAGCCATACCAGCTGAAACACAGAAAAGATGGAAAGGTTTTTCAAACCTCTTTTGAAACAGTAAAAAAATGAAAATCTATAAACTAAAATAAAATATGTATATTCAGTAAGCTTTACAAATAGTCAGCTTCGCAAAATTTAACAGCTTACAATAACAAAAATAGATAGTCCTTCATTTGCAGCAAAATTTCCCATGTTTTGTGTAAAAGAGAGCGAGCGAGTTTAAAGAAGCCACGAGACAAAAAGTGATCTGGTATATAAAGCAATAAAGGCGGTCAGGAAATGTCACTCACAAATATGAGCCCATCACAAAAAAATCCAGTCAAGTTCCTCACCCGAAAGTGAACGCGTCAAGTGAACTCAACTCTCACTTCTCTTTCTGTTTCATTCAAAACATATATTTGTTCTATAGTTTGCTGTGTTTAAAAAAATACACATTTTCATTTATCATTCCCTCGGAAATGTATAACTGCAACTGGATTTGATGTTCAGAAAACAATATATAACTGACCAACAAAGAAGACAGGAAATACATAAGTAGTCTCTAATGCAAAAATAAAAGGAAATTCTTTACATTAATAAAATAACATTCAAATTTATTTTGTAAGGTGATTGCTGACAGATGCACATAAAGTATTAAAAGCAGTAATGTTCTGAATACAGTGCTTGCAAAAATGAATAGACTCAAACCATTTAAATCCCCACAGGGGGGCAGTAATGATACACTCAACGTCTTACACTTTTTTGTTTAGATGAGAGATAATAGTAAACAAGTGCGAAAATAGTAAACAAACAAAAATCACATGTACACCGTTATGAAGACAATCCTCCCGTTACATTTTATAATACTTTAATTTTGCCTTTAAGTTTGTGGTATAAAACACTTTTGTTATTTCAACATTCTCTGAGTGAGGGGATTAGCTGTAACAAAAAACTACAAGATTAAAAATACAAGCATTAAAAATATACCTGACACATCACACAATGCCCTGGTGATGGATAAACCAAGCCCAAAGGCTTGCAATATAAACAAATATAAACTTTCAAATGATTGTGCTTTTATGTAGACACCAGTAATTGCAACGTCAATCACGCACATACTGAACAAAGGAGAGCGAACCCCCACGTCACATGACAAAAGCAGCTATTTCATTTAGTAAATGTTTTCACATGCACTTTAGATCATGCTGGCTCGACTGCCTTGTAAACCGAACAGGAGAGAATTATTTTCATCCTTTCACATTTCACTATCAAGAAACAAGGCAAGAATGACAAGCATTTTTATTGGCTATTGATCCCTTTTCATCCCTAAGGTGGACACGTCATGACAATGTGCTTAAGTTCAGACGCACAAACTCGGGTTGAGGTCCCCTTTGGTAACACAGGGTTGGTCGCCTCCGTCTTTCCCTTGTGGCTCTGACAAGGGCTTGATCCTCATGGAACCCGATTGGAAGCCCTGTGCCGGGCTAGATGAGAACAACTGCCTGCAAGGGTGACAGAACTGGTAAAAAAGCAACATGAAAAAGACGGCTGTGGCGTATCCCAACATCAGCAGGAGTTCCAAAACCGGAGCATCGACCCATTGATAAAACTCAGTTCTGTGGGTGTACCACATCAAGGTCAACCCTGCGTTCTCCACAAACCGAAGAGAGTAATACACCGCCAACCGCCTCCACGCCTGGCCCTTATCAATCAGATCAGGGTCGTCCAGTCTGAGCTGCACAGCGGACCAGCAGAACACGTTAATTCCTGCGTACAATAAGGTGAGCATGCAGAGTACAATGGTGGTCCCCACACGGGTCAACGTTTTCTCGATGTTCTCTGGAAACGGGGAGCGGCTACTCCAGAAGAGAACCCAGGGGTGCAGAAAGAACAAGATGAAGTTGGCCGACACCACTGGAAGAATCCACACTTTCATTACAGAGCTGAAGAGGACCAGCACAGCCACGCGCGTAGCGATCTCAAACCCTCGCCACAGGAACACGCACAGGTACGCCAACGGGCTGACGACCACTTCATAATCGTCATAGCGTATTTTGATGGCTAGAATGTTGCAGCGAAGGGCTCCGTATACGATAGACAGAAGTGAAATGACCATCAATGTACCTGGCAGGGAACAAAAAGAGTTCAATTATTTCACTAAGTGGAAACCCTAGTATTAAAGGAGTTGTTCACTTCCAAATAAACCCCCATTGAATTTTCATAGTAGGAAAAAAAATACTATGGAGGGGATTATTTTGAAGTGAACTATTCTTTCAAGCCACAAGAGAGAAAATCAAGTTTTTTGAAAATACAGTGTGAAAAAATGTATAGGTATGTGTTTAGGTAAAATTATCATTTTTGTTTCATGCCGAACTACCTAATTTCAAATAAAATATTTGAATATTGTTTCTTGAAATATTGTTTCGGGAAAGCATAATAAGAACTTAAAAAAATAATTTTGGCCAAAAGCGACTGAACAAAACATTTGCATAATTTCCTATATTGTTTACTGTTGTTGTTTACAACATATACAATATAACAATAACAGGATACCCTGAAGACCTACCACAACTTACATAAGGGCTATGTCAGGACCTTCATATGATACAGAGTATGCTTTCATTGCTCTATGCCTCATGGGTAATGGGGTCAAAGTGATTCACTGTCCATTATGCTCTAACATCTGCAATACTGCTTTCAAGGACAGATCCAGAAGGCTGTGGATGACTATAAATCTGTTAGACGGTAATGTGTCTATCATTCATGTCGGAAGCATTCAGTCTAGTGTGACATTTGCTAAGGTACGAGTGGGATATTCCATACCATATGGCAAAAAAACCTAATTAATAAAACGTATTAAACCAAATAACAGCTTGCATTGCTCCTCATGCTTACAATGTACAGTGGGGTCCAAATGTGCCAAAAACAATATTGCACAATTTTTAATCTTCTAACTAAAAACTAAAACTAAAATTGTATTTAATACAAATATTTTTCCTCAATGACAGCATGTACTGACATGGACTGCACAAGTCTGAGAAAAAACTGATCTATGGTTATCCATCATCGTTATCCCAGCATGACCTGATAATGTTCCAGAAAGCATCGTCTGCTTCAATGGAAGGAAGGAAATCTGACCTTTCGGACAAAGAAGTTCACAATTTTGCTTATGTTTAATTAGTGGGCTAAAATAGTGCAGAATCTTACAAATTTATTTTCTATTTTGTGTTATAATTGACCTTTATTTAAAGACTTTGTTATTTCTAGCTTTAAAAAAAACTTCTTAAACTTTTTTAACCCACTGTGTGATTGCAGTATATGTTGTTTATTGATTATTGTTTTTTAATTAAATTAATTTAATTTAATCCAGGTCATTGTGTAAGAAAATGTACTTTCTCTTCTTTCCTTGCATTCACTTTTATACAAGAGAGGAGGGCGCATTTGATATATTTCATACATATTTATATATAGTATTAAATTCTGTTTGTGTGTTGTTGGAGTCTGAACCAGTATCTAACTGCTCGTAACTGCTCTATTTATTTCAGCTGATATTCTCTGAACAAAGTGTGCATCCTCGAGATAAGAAGAGGAAATAGATAGTACACAAGAAGAAGGCATAGGCGCTAGAATGTGTGTAAAATGCATCAGTGATGAGAGTTAAATTTAGAGAGGTGACACTGGAATGCTGATTCTTGTTTACAGAGAAGGTTGACATCACTCTATACAGGAAATGTTATTAATCTTTGTATCTTTTAATGTTGAAAATAATGTTGAAAATACAGTACTAAATACTGTGTACAAACCATATTTTACAGAGCAAATACAAGACATGCCTTAAAGGTACAGTGTGTTGTTTTTTGTTGGATCTGACAGAAATGTACTACAATATACTTAACTACAGTGCTGTGAAAACGTATTTGCCCCTTCCTGATTTTTTGCATATTTGTCATGCTTAAATGATTCAGATCATCAAACCAATTTTTATATTACACAAAGAAAGCCCCCTTTGTAAATCATGAATTAACTGTGATGAATTGAATAACGGAGTTCAATTTCACTAGCCACACTCAAGATGAATTACTGCCAGACCTGTTGAATCAAGAAATCACTTAAGTAGAACCTGTCTGACAAACTGAAGTAATCTAAAGGATCTCAAATAGCATCACATCGTGCCGCGATCTAAAGAAATTAAAGAACAGATGAGACACAACGCAATTGAAATGTATCAGTCTAGAAGGGGTTACAAAGCCCTTCCTAAGTCTTTAGAACTCCAATGAACCACAGTGAGAGCCATTATCCATAAATGGAGAAAGCATGGAACAGTGGTAAACAGTCCCAGGAGTGACCAGCATACAAAATTATTCAAAGAGCACAATGACGACTCGTCCAGGAGGTCATAAAACATCCCAGAACAACGTCTAAAGAACTGCATGCCTTTAGTTAAGCTCACTGTTCATGATTTTACAATAAGAAAGAAACTGTGCAAAAATGGCATCCATGGGAGAGTTCCACTGCTGACCAAAAAGAACACAATGGCTCGTCTCACATCTGCCAAAACTCTTGGAAAAAATATTCTGTGTACTGATGAGACAAAGGTTGAACATTTTGGAAGGTGTGTGTAACGTAACAACTGGCATAAAACTAACACAGCATTTCATAAAAAGAACATCACACTAAAAGTCAAACATGGGGGAGGATGGTCTGGGGCTGGAAGACTGGCCATAATTGACGGAACCATGAATTCTGCGGTCTACCAGAAAATCCTAAAAGAGAATGTCTGGCCACCGGTTGTGATCTCAAGCTTAAACACACTTGGGTTATGCAGCAGGACAATGATCCAAAACACACCAGCAAGTCCACCTCTGAATGGCTAAAAAAACAAAATAAAGGTTTTGGAGTGGCCTTCTCAAAGTGCAGACTTAAATCCAATTGGAATGCTGTGGCATGACCTTAAAAAGGTTGTCCATGCTCAAAGACCCTAAAATGTGGCTGAATTAAAACGATTCTGCAAAGAAGACTTGATTGCAGTTGTTGCCGCTAAGAGTGGCACAACTAGTTATTAGGTTAAGGGGGCAATTACTTTTTCACAAAGGGTCAGATATATTTGGATTGTTTTTCCCTTTATAAATAAAACCATAATTTCCAAACGGCATTTTGTATTTACTCTGGTTTTCTTTGTGTAATATTAAAATTAGTTTGATGATCTGGATCATTTAAGCATGACAAATATGCAAAGAAACAAATAATCCGGAAGGGGCAAATACTTTTTCACAGCACTGTATGTCTTCAGAGGTGTATAAAGACATTACACAATGAAGCGTTATATACACCGCGGGTCACATTTGTCTTGTGTCAGGTGCCGTAGTGCTTCGAAAGGGTTTTGGGGAGAGGTGGAGTGAGCCATTGGTTGCAATTCGCAATCGCACCACTAGATGGCGCTAAAATCTCCACATTGCTCCTTAAACACTACTACATAAAAATCTATCATTTTTAATTCTCACATTTACTGTTTCATTTGATGGAGAATTGCCACAAACTACATCAAGAGTTACAACTCATTAACAGACTCACCATCACTCCACTTTAAAAGATGTACAGATTGAGTCCAGATTAAGAAAAACTAAAATAAACAAGTGGGAACAAGAAATGTTCTTAAAATGAAGTCTTTTTTGTGTGATCTACAAACCCTATTTTTCTTAACCTGAAAACTGTAAAAGTCTTTGACTTTAATAGGTGTAGTGTTATTAAAATACAGTATGGCAATAAGCTTTCGCTCTCTCCAGAAGCCTTTAATATACCCACCTTGTCTCCTGCAGCACTCTATTCTAAGTGTGTTAGTATGTGCTTGATATACAGTTAAGTGTCGAAGTGTGTTGTTCTTTCTCTCACCTCTACCAATAGACACTCCTTTCTGCAGCACACAGATATATAGCTGCAGGGTAAGCTGTGGTGCAGAGCCCAGGAAGGCCTGTATGACAGAGGTTCTGGCAAAGGCCGCTCTATGGGTGACTAGCTTCCCCTCCGCCTGCCCAACTTCTTGTTCCACCTCCTCAGCCTGTCCATCTCTGGGCATCTGCTTCTTTCGGGTAATGGTGACATACGGCTCCTCCACCTTTCTGGCACTGCCATAGATACAGAAAGCATCCAGACACCTAGAGGAACAACATATTTGGTTTGGAGAAGTTATTGGTTTGGAATGGAAATATATAAATCAGAAAGTTTTAGACTTAGGTGCTGATTGGTCAATACAATGTTGCAAGTGTGCTATAATAAAGAACATATTACTCCCTGTCCAGAGCCATAAAAAAGGTTTATGGTCTCCTGGTTTTTCCTATCCATCTTCCATATTACACTTTTACTACATCCTTTCGAATTAGAACATGCCAAAGAATTGCATTTGGTATTAGAGATTCCTTATGCCCTTGTGCCTTCTGTCTTGTACTGGTTCACTGTCGTTGTTTGGTGAGTTCCTGTGTCAAATTAGTCCAGTCCACTCCAGTCCAGTATTGAAGTTAATGTTAATAGTTAATTTTAGTCCTGTCTTGTTGTCATATCCCGTTTTATTATGTTACCCCCTCGTGGGTTTTGTTTTGCATTTATTATTAAAGTCTTGTGTTAACCCCTCACCCGCTGTCTGCGCCTGGGTCCTCTGTCCGTGTCTCACCAACGCGATCGTGACACCAGAAGACAGGTTCTGTAAGGCCTCAGGGGGCAATCTGTCCATCTCATTCATTCAAAATGCAGAGGCTAGATCTCAATAGGCAGGTGATAGTTGCCAAGAGTTGAGTAAGCTTTTTATTTGTCAAACCTTTAAATCGAACACTAAGGGTGCGATTCTAACAGCTCTTCGCCATAATATAATGGAGTACATTAAGAGGGGCCAAGGGATCTTTCACAGATGATTCACAAAAACCTGGTGAAATGAACATCTGAATAATACATGACCCACACTGGAGTGAAACAGCTTTGTGAGCTGCACCAGGCCACGTTGCCAAATTGTCCTAGCAGAGAAGACAATATCGATACATCAATTGTCCTAACAGAGAAGGCAATATCGATACATCAATTATGCACAGGGTCAATGCAAAACCATGAGATTTTAAATGGATCACTGGGAGGCCTTGACCGAAATACTCAATAACACCAGCAAATAATCTGAGCACGCAGGCTGTGCATAACCGATTGCGGCATAGTATGTTCAAAACAAACCCACACTGCGTGCGTTTGGAGTAAAACGCCCATCTCAACCGTTCGGTGCGTAATTACGCAGGTCCTAAATTAAACCCCGCGGACTCCAGGGCAGTTCGTGGCACACAAACCGATGGTCACCCATATCATTTACAGGAAAACGAAACCAGGAGACCCCCTGACTGCGTACAGTGGGCTACATTTAATTGTTTCATATTAAAACCATACGAAATAAACGGGAGGTTTACTATCTGTCTGTGTTCGCGCAAAGCATACGATCTGTTATTTTCCGCGAACAATGGATTTGATTTGTGGCTTTGACCAGTTGTGTGTAAATAATTCCGAGCCTTACGATTCGGGATAATGGATTTTACGCAGTAAATAAATTGCACTAATAAACTAGCTACTTACCGGATTATTGGACCCAGTTGTAAAATGTGAAGAAGAAGCACTAGAGGTCTGTCTCTGCTCAGGTCTCGGTGAATAAAGATCAGTGTGAGCTGCACCAGCACGGATGGCACAAGCGTGAACAGAAGCGTGAAACACTGCCAAATCTTATCACCAGCTGAGCGATAAGTGGTGCTTAGATAGAGAGCCGCCGTCGTCTCGGCTGTAAACAAAGAGACCGACACAAGGACAGAGCTGGGCAGTCTCATCCTCACTCATCCATGTTACTCTTTCGATCCTCGATCTCGTGTACATGCATTTTGAAGTACAGGGACCGCATAGAGCACCAGCCACAGCCTGACAGCCGACTGCCGTGGTGAATAACTGTACATCGCGTCTGACCGGTAGAGGGCGCAGTGAGATCAATTAATTCAGACACACAAGTGCCATAAATAACAGTCATTTGTGTCGTCACAAGTTTGCTACTACGCGTCGTAGAGAATAATTAAATCCACAATTAATAGTAATAAAACAAACAAAGCTTTGGAATAGCCCCCCAGCCAAGTTCTGGATTCAGACACACTTAATCTAGTTTAGTTTGAAGTCTAGTTTAAAACTTGACTAAAAACGAATCTCTTTAATATAGCTTTTACCTAACTCACCGATAACACTGATCTCAGTAAGCAGTCTATGCCGCAGCCTGCAATGTAGTTAGCTTGTTGGAACCGAACAGCATCCGTCCTAACGTGTCACTTTACACTTTCTGTGATCGAATAGTTCTTCCAAATATCTTTCTCTGTGTTCTTCAGAACAAATACATTTATACAGACTTGGAACAACTCGAAGGTGAGTGAATGATGACAGAAGTTTCATTTTGGGTGAACTATTCCTTTGGGAGTGCTAGTTCTCTCCCAGGTTGTAGGAGTACAAACAGGTTCGTTATGTATATTAGGGACCAATACACTTGTTATTTTGCGCTTTTTATTATTTTACATGAGCAGAGCTTTATGGGATCATGCTAGCATGATCATTAAGGAAAGTGCTGCTCGTCAATGGCGTCTATAATACATTAATATTGCTATACAAGTTGTCTACTTTATGTTGTCTAATTTGTTCATTATCAGTTAGATTCAACGGTATTTTAATGACATTCTGGCCCGGTATCACAGACAAGGCTTTGCTCAGGACTATGCTTTAGTAAAATTAGGATATTTAATTCGCTTTTATTAAAATGCCTTTGATAAAAATATTACTGGTGTGCATCTTGAGACAAAACAATGGAAATTGGCCGAACGTCTTTGGCACACTTTTTTGGAAACACTTCGGTGTTTTGTAACACTGTAACAGTGTTAACAGCACGTTCAAAGTCATCATCCGATTGGTTCAATTTCACAAGAATTCCGGAAGATTTGCGTGTTCTCGATACTAACTGAATGTGTGTTTTTTTCACTATTATTGACAATATTTTAATACTTTTTAGATGAAGCTTTCTAAATCACCGATCATGTAAACCGCAACCGAGTTATACCATTTGGGGGTGCCATAAACACAGATTGAAGCATTGCAGCGTAAAATAGCGACTGACACTCAAATGTACTGTAGTCCGCTGTATGAAGTGACCTGAATTATATTCCATCCAAACAAGTGAATATTTCATACAGGTCAAATTGTTAACAAGGTGTTCTCTTTTACAAGTGTTACAGAATTTGGTATTCTTAAAAAAGTCTTAATGATCCAGAGGAGACACTACTACAATTAAATACTCTAAACCCTAAAGCCATGAAGTGATAAGAAATTAAGCTGCATTTACAACCAAAAGAATGTGACCACGTAATGTCTGAGATACAGTATCAGTATCGATTCCTATAGTCTTGTCGGTGTTGCCATAGGTACAACAAGTTTTAAATATTTTTTATATCTAAAATCTGTCTCTGGGCCTGTGGATTTGCAGGGAGTCCTCTGACATATTTGCTGAGTTGCACTTCAGACGACCTAAGTTCGAGTCCTGGTTAGTTGTTCCATTCATGATATGATTTAAGAAAAAAAAAAAAAGAAATAGATACTAAAACGCATACATTTTTGGGTGTTGACAGAAATAAAATGTGGAAATTGGGAATTGATTAACTGCCTTTGAATCCATGCTGATTAACTAACTGTATTGGCCTTAAATGACTGGCAAAATCACTTCCTTAAATAATTCCGAATGGCGAATTCAGAAAGTGCATTAACTTGACCAGCAGGTGATCAAAGTCAGCGGTAATCCAGTTTAAAATGAGTTTTTGACAGAAGTACTGAGGAAAATGAAACCTGTCAGACCTTATCAGTGAGTGATTCTTGAAATTGAGTCTGTGTCATTAACTCCATAAAGTTCAGCTTTGTGACTTAAAGTGAGGGTTTGTAAACTGTCATTTATTTGTCAGTTAAAACCTTTTTATTTGAAAAATTCATTAGCCAATGGCCTGACACGCAGTAAACGTGTCATCTGTCAATCGTGCACCATTGTAGTATCAAATTATCATTCTCTATGAACTCACAATTTCCCTTTATCCTTTTTTACACATGTTCAGCACACAGGCAGGAACTGAAACTGATGTATAAACCAACTTTCTAAGAAACTTATTTTAGATTTTGACCTTTCATCACAATGGCAGCTCTTAACCAAGGCTTTAAAAGTATTTTATCTAGCATCGTATATTGTATGATACCTATTTTGCGGAAAGATTTCCACGAAAAAGCAAATTATCCTGAATCCACCTTAATTGAAAAAAACGAGGAAATGAGGGAATGTGTGCTTTTAAACATGTTCTCCTTTATCTAGAATAAAGCTTCTTGGTCTCACAGTTTCTATGTAATTTGTAATGTGTAGAGTTAACTCAACGTGCAGTTTCTGAGTTTGTGCATCCAACTTAACATATTATTGTAAACAAAGGTTACAGTAATGGAGTGGTCTTGTTGTTGCATATAACGTCAAAGGCATGTAATTGAAAGAAATTTGACTGTACTTTGAAGTTTATTCATCATTTTGTGCACATTTGAATAGTTGATTCTGATTGGCTAGAAGGTATACGTAAGTAAGGTATAATCCACGGCTGGCAGCGCATTAAAGGAATTTAATGCACAACGTGGAGTTCAAGAACCAACATGGTTGCCTCCACGAAGTGCATTACAATCCTTCACAGTAATGCTCAGCTAGCCGTGCATTATCCAGCTTATACCATAGTCATTTGCCAAGTTAAAGCTGTCATTGATGTTTTTAGTGTCATTTTTGATCAGTCAGGTGAATTTTAGGCGAGTTATTTTTGTCAGGTTACAAATGTTGATCTTACTGACTTACTGTATATATAGCTGAGCTTTCCTGTAGCTCAGTGGTTAGAGCATGGCGCAAGCAACGCCAAGGTAATGGGTTTGATCCCAGGGGTTGCACAAACTACAAATGTATCTTATAATATAATGTAAGTTGCTCAGGATAAAAGAGTCATTTATGCCAAATGCATAATGAATGGCATACATGAATCACATGTCACACACAGACATACATCGGTTTCATTTTCAAATGAACATTGAAGTTTAGGGCCTTGTCCAAAACACAATTAAATCATGAAATTATTAAGGTTTAAACAGCTTTTTCGAAATGGCCCTAAACTTCAATGTTCATTTGAGGTCTTATAACACAGCAGTGGGATTTTGAGCGTATCACTTCAGCTGATAAGACACAAAGGTCTCACCTTTTCATTAAGTCTGAAAAGGTTGCAGTAGTTTGCTACACGCTTGATGACCTTTGACGTGATTTTTTTGCTCTGTGTCAGTGATTTTCAACAATGGTGTTCACGAAAAAGATACAAATTTTATTCAAATTATTTTTACGTCAGACCTTATAATAAAATCACAGGCAGAAAATGCTCACAATAACAAGAATGACATTTAATCAACGTATTGAATATTGAATGTGACTCAGTAATTGCAGCAAAATTACATTGTGGTGTATCTTTTTTCAATCCTGTCATTCTGTCTCTCTGAAAAAAAGAGGTAAATCCAATGTTTTGAAGATTTGCCGTTCTGCTTTGGTGACATTTAGGAAAACAAATAAAATTGCCTTTGCATGCTAGGATTATAATAGAAAAACATGGAGTATATTGTTGCGTTGTGACATGCAAATATCTGCACTTTTTATTTTGATTATGTTATTAATATTAATAATCCAGACAGAAAAATTCAAATTAATTTCAATAATAAGTGATTTTTCATCTTTTAATATGTATCGAATGTTATCGCACTAGGTCATAATATTGGAATACTTTTATGCACAGTCCTCTATTCCATATCACTTGTACTTTATTATTATTCTTAATCATAGTATTACAATTCCAACCATTTCTCCTGTTCCTTAAATATTCTTCTGAATAAAAGTTTAATATTTAACATTATATGCCTTTTGGAAATTAATGTAGGTATTCAAAGACCCTTTTAGATGTTCACATTCTAAAGTAATAAAAACATAACGCTTCATTATGTGATGTTTTTTTTACCCCTGAAGACATAGTTATGTATATTATATTGCCTTTCTGTCAATAGATCCTCAAAAAATTAGAACAGCACCTTTAAAGATCAATTGCTATTACAACTTAAAGAATTTTAACGATTTGTAAAGAACTGTAATAACCCTTTAGCAGCTTGATGAGTTATGACTTTTTGTTTAGTAGAAGAAACACAAGTGTCTTCAAGTAATGCTCACTCCAACCTTGTAGTCATAAATCAATTTAAAAACACTGTTAGAAATTCCTCATGGAACCTATGATGAGGTGGCCATGGTGAGGCTTGTTGGCCTAAAACTGACAAGTAGACTAAATAAAAGATGCGATAAAATGAAAGTCTTGGATAAAATTCATCACGGATATAAAGACATATATGGTTAGGACTGTGTCACACATCGGTTAGAAAATTTCATTAGCAATCTCAAAGCTGTTGCTGTAAGTATTGCAATCAATAACATGAATTACTACACCTACAATGATAAAAACAATCAATCTCACCATTTAAAGAGCAATCCCCAGTTATCATCACATCGGTCATCCTTGTCAACCATTTAGGAAATCATTACAGAGTCTTAATAGACAAGGTAGAATCTCTTTTTTGATTGAAAAGCTTTAACTGTGTTGTCAAAAACTGTGTTGTTTTTCTGTGTTGCTTTCTAATAATAAGACACAAGTCATAATGAGGCTGAGATGAAGGGAAGGTGCACAAAGTGAAACAGAAGCGTGTTGGATTTATCTCTTTTCAATACTCTTTTTTATGTAATAGAAGGTTATCTTGACAACACAATGGGAAACTCAATCTTTACCCTGTGGTTCATGCTTGGTGAAGATAAGCTTGATAGTCACTATTAGCCTAGTTGATGTTACTACGCACGCTTATTCATCCGTACTCTTGCGGAGTCCACGCGCTCATACGTTTTTTATCGTCCTCCTTCTGTGGTGCTTTGACGCATGCATTATATTCTGGAACTGAGCTGTTGAGTGTTTTTGTGCCAAGCAACACCAGACCACTACATGTACAGCAGATCTTGCATCCAGCAGTTACACTTTTGAAAACATTTGGGTTATGTGATTGTATTTTCTGGACCTGGTAAGAACAAACTATTCCAACCGAATTTCTATTGAGACAGGAAATCTTTGTTCACTCTAGATGTTGTGTACTTCCAGAGGATTTGCACACCTTTAGTTCTCCTCTATAAAAAACTTCCTTTACATCAGATTTCAGTGTTCAACAACGTCGTGACAAGCATTGTAAAATAATCATTCAAACAATATGATGGTGTTTTATTAGTTTTATCACGTTATCTCCAACTCCAATCATAAAGGCAAAATGTACAAAATGTCAACACAATAATCCACAGTTGCCAGGGGATCTAACTGACCTTTAATGTTCGGTTACACAGCTGGAAAATATTATATTAATTTAGATAAAATTACTAGTTGTAGTAGAATTGATATTTTGTATAATTCTCTGTTGCCTCCAATAATATTGTTATAGGCCTACTAAAAGATGAAACTGGTGGGAAAAGAAAAGAGCGAATTCCAATGCAATGTCCTAAAAGATGAATGTCAAAGCGCAGGCGCACCCGTTTGGCACATACGAACCAAACCTCACATGGACTCTTCATTTGCGCACAGAGTTCGCAGCAGAACAGCTGGAGAGGAATACCACCGAATGAAAAGATAGTGTTTATTGTTTGTGTTTACGGCCTCATTCGTCGCCACTGGACAGCTGAAAATGCACACATGCTGATTTGGTAACATGTCTTTTGACGCAACTTTCGCTCCGACACCGGATGTAAAGTTTTTGACTTTGAGTGAATCTCTGGACCGCAACACCAGCAGCGCTCCTGACAATTCTCACTTGCGCGCAGGTATTATTATCGCCACAGTTTACGCGTTCATTATTATTGTTGGACTGATTGGTAACGTGACACTCATTAGAACGTTTTTTATCGTGAAGTCCATGCGCAATGTTCCCAATCTCTTCATGTCGAGTCTCGCTCTCGGAGATGTGCTGCTGCTGGTCACCTGCGCGCCCGTGGATGCCAGTAAGTTTTTGGCGGATGAGTGGCTCTTCGGGCGTGTGGGTTGTAAACTCATCCCGTTTATTCAGCTGACTTCGGTCGGGGTGTCGGTGTTCACTCTCACGGCGTTGGCAGCGGACAGGTAATAGCTGTTTAATGTTAAATATAAATGTTGGTTGTCATTCAGTGTGATAGGGCGTAAGCGTCACTGCATTTCAAAATGATATTTGCAGTACGGTTCACAAGTGTGTTCCATAATCAGAAATCATACACTGTTGAGTTCGATGATTATAATATGCAATGTGCACAAATAAAGCAATTCCACAGACGCAAAGAACCTTTCTTTTATCACCTTTTGAGGTTTTTAGAAACCTTTAACGCTTCAAAATGTTGATATTAATGCTCTTTATGGAACCACACAACCTTTTTGGGAACCTCTTTTAAGAGTATGCATTTTTAGGTTTTCTACATGAGTAATTTACCTCTGTTTTCTAACAAAATCAAATAAACTACTAAAAACATAATGTAAGTTAAATCAGTAGTTATGTCCCTGCACACCAGCCTCTTATACCATTTGGTCTGGAGCAGATGAACGTGAACATTAAAACCAACACGTCTAATGACTTCTCTGCCTGTTTGTATTGATGCCAAAGCCCTCAAGAATAACCGTGAAACCATGCATCCCCGGAGCTAAGAATCAAATGAGGGTTGAATTGCTCTCATTACGAAGGAGACACAATATTGTGGTTATTTGGTGACGTCTTCTGACTTCATTGTTACAATGACTTTTCCAAAGTGAAGAATAGTGCTAAATGCTGATAAACTATTTAAATAAACGATGTTCTGTGTTATGTGATTTCAGATTGTTAGGTGTTATACTGTTAGGTGTTATATTAACCGTTGATTACTAAATAAAAAGTATTAAAGAACAGATGGTAGACATGAAGGAAGACTTTTTCTGTGGTCTACATAGTGGGCTTTGGATTTAAAAAAGCAGTCTTCCATGACAAATTGCTTTAAAAAAAATCTTCAAAAGTCATTTGGGAAGTGACATATTAACAGAGAACATATTAATGAATGCCATAACTGAAAATTGCGAATTATAGGGTTCACATAACTGCACTCTAAGACACTGCAGATTGTAGAAATATAATTGATGCATGTAATATAAATCATAATTTCCCATCTGCCAGAATGTAATAATTTTCCTTTGATTTGGAATAATGTTTCCAGAGTTTAAGTCTTTAATTAAAATGGCAAATATACTTTTTTTGTCTTTATCTGTTTCCTAGATACAAGGCCATTGTCAAACCGATGGACATTCAGGCGTCAAATGCCACACTAAAGATTTGTCTGAGAGCCGCCTCAATTTGGCTGCTCTCCATGTTCCTGGCCATTCCCGAGGCCGTGTTCTCCGACCTCCACACCTTCCATATACCCAAAACCAACGAGACCTTCAGTGCATGTGCTCCATACCCTCATGCTGGAGACCTGCACCCCAAAATCCACTCCATGAGCTCTTTCCTCATTCTTTACGTGATTCCTCTCCTCATCATCTCTGTGTACTACATCTTCATCGCCAGGAGTCTGATTCAAAGTGCAAGCAACATGCCAGTGGAGGGAAATGCGCACATAAGGAGACAGGTGGGGTCAAATGTCAGATTTATGATAAAAAAAATTACTTCTGGGACCATTACATTTCAACATTTAAGTCTTTGTAGGCTGTTTAGATGCTCAAATAACACAAGCATCAGTGTAGTAATAGCTTAAATACTGCCGTCATTGTTGAATTTTTAAATTGTAGAGAAGCACTGAAACAGATTCACCCATCAGGTATAATTATATTATAATGTGGATTCAACTGAGGGCAACATGCGACATTTACTTCTCTGCTTACCTCTGTGCTCTTTGAACCGTAGATTGGGTCACGCATGCGTCTCGCCAAAACCGTGCTGGTGTTCGTGGGCCTTTTTGCCATCTCCTGGCTCCCCAACCATGTGATTTACCTCTACCGCTCCTACCACTACACAGAGGTGGACACCTCGATGGCCCATTTCATCTCCAGCGTCTGCGCGCGCATCCTCGCCTTCACCAACTCTTGCGTGAACCCCTTCGCTCTCTACCTGCTCAGCGAATCTTTTCGAAAGCAGTTCAACAAGCAGCTCTGCTGCTGCTGTCCGTCCATCTACACACGTTCCCAGAACACGGTGCGTAACAACACGCGACTCAGCTTGCTCAAAAGCACGCAGAATCACTCCGTAGCCAGCTTCAGTCTCGTCAACGGCAACGCTGTCTGCCATTAGAGCAATGTGAGTTTGTGCAGTGTTAAATCATAGTTAAGAAGCTTATGGGCTAGTTGCCCAAAGATTTCCATTTTAGATTTCCGATCAGCGAGCGTGGGCTGGCTTATTTACAGTTGTATAACACTGTATGGGAAAATAAGGATTTTTGGCTAGCAAATATAAAGTTCTCGATAAGCCAACACAACTCGCTTACTCTATAGTCCATGCTCATGTGGTTAACTAAAATCCGTATACACAAGTCATGTAACATAAGTCAGCATGTGTATTGTGCATTTCCACAGAGAATATTTAGTTTTGACCGACAAAAGCATTTATTTTTGATGGGAACCCGCTACATACACACCTGGAGCTATGACTGCACGATGAATGGAATACAAACGCCACCTGTTCATGACTGTATTAATTCTCTTTCACTGTAAGTAACGCGATAAATATGAAACTCATCACAAAGAACACGACGCGATTGATCCCTCACCTGTAAGTGATGCTGGTGCTCTCGTACGATGAGTTTCACTCTTGCCCACAACGCAGAGTATTCCATCCGTCTGACTTTCATCATATAGAGCTTGTAACGACGAGTTCACATTGCATTTACATTTATGCATTTGGCAGACACTTTTATGCAAAGCAACTTACATTGCATTATACTATACATTTGTATTTGAGTATGTGCAAACCTTGGGAAGGAACCCATGACCTAGTTTTTGCTAGCGCCATGCTCTAACCACGGAGCTATAGGAAAGCCTGTTACAGTAGTTAAAATTAAGACACAAAACTAACCTACTAGCAGTGTGAGCATTGAATACAAGTATATTGTTGTTTTGCTTAAAGAAGATGGTGATATGGGACAAACACAGGGAGTTTCACAGACTGGTATAAAACATCATTAGCCTTTTTTGCTGTGATATAAAGTAGTGTTGGCTTATGAGGTACTCAGAATTTAACAGAGGAGTTTCTGTCATATCTCTGATATAGCAGTCTTTTCTTTTTATCTATAAGCGCTCATATTTGACGGCCAAAAATCCTACTTTTCCCATACAGTGTTATACGACCGGAAATAAGCCTGTCAACACACGCTGATAAAAAATATAATATGGCGACTTCATGCAACTAGCCCACTGGGTTAGGATAAGCGTTTGTATTCAAGTTTGTATATTGTTGGACTGTAGTTTTACCTGTAACTGGCGTCTTGGAGTTTTATTTTCTCTGAAAGGACAAACTATCGGAAAACAAGAATGAGGACAGCGATTATTATAAGGACTTTCAATGAACTGAAACACAATCATAGACATAGAAAGATAAAAGCTTATACATGTCTGTAATAGATGTATAAGGCTAAATGTGCCGTTAGAGGCAAATGTGAAGGAATGAACAAATGTTATACACTTCTTTATTTATTAGTCGTATCTTCAATATGTCCATCAATATTTTTATGGAGACTTGCGATATAATGTGAACAAAATGATGAATGCTCTTCTAAAATGATGAAGTCTTTTAAAAGGCCCTGTAGGGATTAAAGACTTGATTGACTCATGATTGACTCATGCGAAATCCTGGCAGGAAAAACAGGCCTGATTCTTATGGGACACCTCATCTTTGTAGTGCCTTTAGGGATGGCACTTTGTTTTTGTGAATAAGTATTTATAGAGTGCAGAAGAGATTTATTTATATTTAATAAATTAATGTGGCTTGATCATTTTTTACGATCGACTTTGCTGTTAGTGTTTAATGTTTCAGAGACACATAGGGCTGTTTTCTCGTAGAGGGTTTAAGACTAAATGTTAGAGATGTCTAAACTGAAAATAGATTGGACTGACTTTTCTGAAAATACATCAGTGCCATTGTTTCTCTCAAAGTATGTTTTTGTAAGCCATCTTTGTTAAAACTACTTAAATGTCCTAATTTAAGGCATAGTCCTGGGTTTATCTAATTCCTGTCCGGGAAACCATGCACCCCATCATGTTTGTATTAAAAAATCTATGTTCCTCTGGTCTAAACAGAACCCAGTAAAAATACATTTTTATCTTCGTATGGAGGACGGTGGAATTATGTTTTCCTCACAAGATTAAAACAGTTATCTATACTGTAGATAATTTTAAAGGTCCAGTGTGTATTTATTTGGAGGATCTACTTACAGAAATGCAAGATAATATACATAACTGTCTTCAGAGGTGTATAAAGATCTTGTAAAGTGTTTTAAATGTTTTTATTACCTTAGAATGAGCTACTTCTATCTATCTACACCGCGAGTCCTCTTGCATGAATTTAATTCACCATGCTGTTTCTACAGTAGCCCTAAATGTACAAACTGCTCTACAGAGTGTGTTTTGTAAATATGTTATCTCCTTCGAAAAAGAAACGAAAACTTGACGACATCTTATTTCTCTGTGAGCTACCGTAGTACTTCAAAGGGAGGGGAATGGGGGCGGGGGGGTTTGCGAGCCGTTTGTTGCAATTAGCAATTTCAAGCTTTTTGAAGTTTTTCGAAATCACAGGTTAATCCCTTGTCAAATCCCTAATACATTTTTGCAAAAACAGTGTACCAAACTGACACCTTCTTCATTTTATGTATTGTCATACACTGTAATGTTCTTTATGTCAAAAGAAACGAGATACAGATAAAAACATGCATGTGACCTTTGAGGCATTACCTCTTAGGATGAAAAGATTAATGTGGAAATAATGTTGTTGCTGTTGTTATTGTTGTTATCTTTTTAGACAATGAAGAAACTAATGCCATTGGCTTTGTGAATAAAGTATGTATTTATCCACAGAAACAGCTGCAGGCAATAAATATGATCATGTGATTGTTATTCAGATTTTGTAGCATAAGATGTTATAGTTAATTATCATTATAGTTTAACTGCTGTACTGTATGAAGAGTTTGGTTTCAAAATGAGATAACTCAAAAAATCACGTTTTATATTATGTTATCGTGTTTTTAATGTTTTTTTGTGTTAGTTAGCTGTGTTTTTTTAGTTATTATGGCTCAAATCAAAACAAACCAACTGCAGTTTGATTGATAATTTTTGGAATGCACAATAAAAAAAGATTTTTGAAAAGTTTACAAAACCGAGTTATCTCATTTTGGAACCAACCTCTTTATATTGTGTATTTCTAAAAAGTACAGATCACTACAATAATCGACAAATGGTACAACTGATGATGGTACAAAAGAAGAAGATTGCATCATGAGGTTTTAAGAGATGCAAAAAGTTCCTCACAAAAGTGTAGAATGGACACATTTACTGAACTGTCCTCGTGCTTGTATGTAAGATCTATGTAAAGATTGTTCAAAGCCTGCATAAAATGGCCAACGCTTCTACTTTTTATTCTATGTTTTTATTGTTTGGAAGGTTGTTAAAGTTTCATCGGTCTCAATGTAGATGTCAGTATTTTTTGGTGTTTGTTTTCTGTTGTGATCTCAGAATCATAACCTTCGTCTTATCAGTGTAATATTTTAATTTGACTGCTCCAGTGAGACATATAACAGAGCCATATTTTTCCATTTGTGAGATCTAAGGACATTTGTTGAAACAAAAATAGATAATTTTTTGGGGTCACTTACCCCACTTTTTCTGCTAGTCTAACATTAAATGTTTTTTTCCAGCGACAACAAAGACTTGATTAGTCTGCCTATTGCTGTTTGTTATTTCTGGGGAAATTGACAGAGAAAGCAAGACAACCCCCATTATAGAAATATAGCGATGTTAATCTGTCACAACTATTACAATAAAGGAAAATGAATCGCCCTTGTGTTCTTGGATATTATAGATCTTTTTTACAGCCTTGGCTTATCATTAGCTAGGTCCAGGACAGTAAAATGTTTTCCATCTATTAAATCGATTGTTTCACTGATTTACAGAATGACTGTTTATACTTGAAGTGAGTGCATTGAGAGATGAATCATGCCTGAATCAGCGTGTGTTCTTCTGAGCTTTATCTCCAAACCAGGCTTACTGGATGAGGTGTATTTAACATATCTTTCAGTGTATGATTGACAGTAATGATTGTTTTATTCAAAATGATGCTGTCCAGTGTCACTGCTGGATGAATGAGAGAAATTTTCAGACGTACCTAAAAGCGCTGTGTGTTTTAGAATAACTTGGCATTTAGCAGTTACCCTGATGTAGGCTTCGGCTTGTCACTTTAGATCAGACATCGGTTTGCTTGCGTGCATGAGTGCGTGTGTGTGCGTGTGTCTTAGCATAATCGCATTTCCACAATAGTTCGAACATGACAACCATAGATTTATTGTTGCTTTAAACTGTTGACTTGGAATCATATTGATCTGACTCGCTAATATGTTTCTCCACAGTTCTACAGATGCATGCTGGTCGAATCAATATAGCAGTCAATGACTTTTAGCGTGTGTAATGAAACATTTTATCTTGAATGTCATCGACAATAACCATAATAGTATTCTAGTGATGGTAATAAAAACTCACTAGAGTGGGTTTTTATTTGAGACCACATTCAAACTATTTCTTATGTCAACTGCCTGACTCTGGAATATAAACAGTAGGTTGGCACACTGCTCTAACGTGTCTATTTTTGTTCTGTAATGGACAGTATCTTTCCATCATTCTCCTTTGGGCCTGTGCAATGGGCTGTGCATTTCCTGTAAATACCTCATAACCAATATCAGGGGCATCATGGGAAATTGATCAAAGCAGTTTGTGCGAGCACGCCATCAACATCATACGTGCTTGGACATCTTCCCATTTTCTGCACAGCATTTGATATTGAAGCATATGAGCCAGGCATTTCTGGGTATTGGACTGTACATATTGCAAGAACATAGGAGTCTTGTAAAGACGTTTTAATAGAAAATAAATATGTGTATGCTGTATGAGAACATTCGCCAAATATTGCAAAACCAGCGTTTGATTGGAAATGCATTTCATCTGTTATCAGATGTTTTACAAGCCTCTGTCTTTAGATGATATCTATGTAATAAGGCAAAAAAACTGAAAACATTTCCTGATTCCAACATGCCAGACTTGTGGACTGTACAAACATCAAAATGCATATTCCCAAACCAACGGGAGTTGTATTATTGTAGGAAATGATACTTAGAATCACCAAATGCCATTTACCGTGCAATGCAACAAACACTAAAAAATTATTCAATTTATAATTGTAATTATAAAATGCAATTTGTTATTAAAAGCACAATTTAAAATATGTGCATTTTTACAACTGGACGACCACGGACAATTCATTTAGCCTATAGTTAAAATAATAGGATATAATATATTGTATATAATATACACAATACAATTATAATTGAATTGTGCTATCATGTGCTCAGTGATGATGAAAATGAAAGCAAGCTAGCTCAGCACAAATGTCAAAGCAATTGTGTCTTTACAGCATATTACATGCAATTCATAAAATGAAGGGAAAATGACAGGAAGCCAGTTAAAATGAAGAGCTGTATACTTGGTATTTTAAAGTTTGCATGAAAGAGCACCATTCTTGAATCCATAAATGCATGGATATTGCTTCCTGTACTGATTCACCCCTTCTTAAAACTCTGAATGAAAGTGAAAGATCATCCACATTTGTGTTCTTCATTGGAAGGAAAAAAACTGACCCATACTCTATTTCTTTTGTAAAGAGTTGCAAAATATGTGTGAAGTGTCTCTCTCACTTTCTCTGACAGGCCTCTTTTTATCTTTTGCAATTTCCATTTATTACGTAAGCCACAGGAAACATGAACAGTTGATGATTTCAAAGAAATTCTAAAGGTACAATTGATGTGTTTGCCTTGTAGAGTGAAATTGGGTTTATAGGAAGGTACTATTAGCCATTTCTTTTTAAAGAAAGTGGGACAACCTGTATAAAACTTGGCCATATCCAAACAATGTAAATATTCTATCTTACAATCGACGAGAAAAGAAGAAATATTGAATTTGAAATACTTAGGTTTGGGGATACATACCTAATATACATTTTTACTGTTTATTAGGCAATTTGGACCTTGATGATGATCTGAACACTTGCTTCTAAATGTACTTTTTATTTGGGAATTTTATTTATACAGTAAGTGACTGGAACACGAAAGTGTCTGGCTGTTGAGTCCATTTCATAGCTTGTCGTCAGAAATAAAAAATTTGAATGGGCAGCCCCTCACTTCAGTATTAAAAATATGAAACATCTGACTTGTGAGCCTCTTTATAGTGTACATTCTAAGACTCAGTAGTATTAATAACTGTCCCCTAAAGAAAACTGTAAGCAGTTTCATGTTTCTTAAACCTTTGTATTAAAGCACTCCATAAGAGAAAAGGAAAAATAATCATATATGAAAAATAAGCTTTTTTGATAATCTTCGCTTTGGGCATTGAAAGATACAAGAAAGAAATAGGATTTAATGACCGACTACACAATGACTGAGAAAGTCTTCACTTGTCCACCTACAATACGTGCTCAGTTTATATAGCCAAACTGAGTTTGTGTGAAAAAGACCCCCTATAGCACATGAATAAACTGACCAGTTAGTATTTTACAACCTTTTTAAAATTGGTTCTGTTATCTTTATTCTTAAACGTTTTAAATAAACGAAACCTTTTAATGTATTTTTTGCTCGCTGCTCTCATGTGGGAATAGGCACAAAGCCAATGTAACACAACTTTGTTAGACTGTTCTTGGTTGTTAAATGTCCTAAAAAAAGGCTTGGCACTGCAGGTACTTTACAAGTATCAGAAAAGTGCTCCAGTGATTGAAGTCATTTTCTGAAACAGACCCTGCTGGTTATTTAAATTATAAAAAAAATTGTGAAATTATACCAATAAAGAATTGCATGCGCCGAAAAATGTGAAAGGCAAAAGTGAAAAGGAGGGCAAGTATTTTGTGGGCATTCAGGGGTTTTATCAGCATAATATAAATATTGTTACATAATATATAAATATAAAAGGAACCAAGACGCACCTTATCTGCTGCTGTACTGTAAACACTGGAAAATTCTTATGAGCTTTCTTTCTGTTCAGTTCAAAAGAACAATGAAAGCTACAAAGAAATGTTCTGCTTTTTTGTGAATATTTAAAGTCAGTGTTTTAGTATATATTGTATCTCTATCACCTGCGTGTGTGGAGGATTTATTAAAGGCTGAGAAATAAAAGTAGTCCAGAGGAAGTTTGTTCAGGGTTGGACCTGCTTAAAAACTGGTAGACTGAAGGTCCGTCGAAGATCTTTTCAAGAGAAAAGCTTTCATAATAATGACACAAACATCAACAATTACCAAAAGAGTTTTAGTAAGTGGTAACAAGCATAGTTTTTCATGTCTGATGATAATACATTTTAGTGATGATTAACATCATCATTATCATCCGATCCTAAACATTTAAACTTTGTGCTACAAGAAGGATACCTCAAATCGCGTTGTGGATTGTGGAGGAGAGGTGTGATATTACTTTTCGTAGTAGTGCTTTGACTTTTCAAAGGAGGTAATCGAGTAACATGTAGGTACCAGAAATCTTGGAGTTGGGAGTTGAATTGAGCCACTATACCAATGTGCTTAAAAATCACTCTTACCAACTGTTATATATCATACTGACACCCACAATAATTTGAAAACATATTTAAAAGCTAATAATCTTTTGGGGCTCTCTGTACTTTGATCTTCTCTTTGTGTGCACGCAAATTCAACTAGATTAGAGGTTATTATAAGTGATAATTGGTTATGACATAATCCATTGATATTACAGTTTGATGTACAAACACACATCATTTTTCTATCTTTTATCCAATTCTGTTGTTTTTCACACTTGCCCCAAACCCCGTTCATGTAGCTTGGAGGTCACATGTGTCTGTCTGCACAATGGCATGCAGTGTCTGCCGGTGTAAGACTGACCTGAATAACTATCTGTATCTGCAGCTGAACGTTGCGTATATGCTTGAGCTTTACCATGAAATTGGAACTTCAAAAAACGTCAGAGAAAATTAGGTCGTTCATACAGAGATTCCACATCCAATTGTAAAATTGTGTTTTAAAATCCAAAACTCATTACTGAAATAAAGTTGCAAATAGCAAAGACCAATCAATTGCTTTCACGGTTTCAGTAAAGGATTGTGATGCCGTAGGCACTATAGCTTTTAAACACTTTTAAAGGGGTCCTATTTTGCCTATTTTTAAGGAAAAATTATTATTTGTATCATTCACATTCAGTTCATATTTTTATTGTCTATATAATGTAACACAAATAACTGCAGTATAAAGATTTATGATCAAGCGAGGCAGGAGTCTCATGTTAAGAGGGCCATCTTGAAGAACAATGTCTTGAATTTTCATTTGTCATCACTGGGAAATTATCAGAAACACCCGAGCACAGATGAAAGGTTGCATAGTCTTATTGATGGAATGAGGGGACGTATGAATGGAATGCTGAACAGACCGCGGTAGGGGAGGCTGTGTTTTATAGTATAGAAAGCGAAAAAGTGACGAGTAAATGTCAAGATATCTAGGACGACTTCCGGGCAGTTAACACTCCAGGGGGTGACAACTGCATGACCTTCAATGGTAATCGACAGAGTGGGCAGGGTGAAAGATTCAACCTGGAGGAAGAGGATGCTCTTTGTTAAGAATGAGCTTGAGGAAATAAATAGGTGTCAAAGTGAAAATGTCGTTTGTGGGAATCCATTTAGAGGAAATAACTCCCATTTAGTGTTAAACTACTGGATTTTTAGTGTGTCCATCTATCACAGTCAAACTGCGATAAATCGCTCTTTTTCTACATGCTTTACTTGAGTGCAAAGAAGGCTCAACTATTTTAAACTCTTTTCCTTACTTCGACATTTACAGTGAGACGTTTGTGCATTGTTTGCAAAATGCATGTATTACTTCCCTGACTCGACAAAACTGTGCACATTGACAATGATTCAAGCTGTTGAATATAATCATTTATGTTTGTACCAAGATGCTCAATGTCATGGTTGGCTGATGCAACTACTGAAAATGGAAGGGTTTCCACGGAAACCTTACCTGAGATGGACCAGCAAACCAGCATGGACACAATAGCTCTTGAGAAAAAAATGTTCTTGGGCAGTCAAGAGATTGCTGACTGCATACAGAGAAGTCACAAAGGTATGTTTCAAATAATATTTTCTCTAATTCAAGGGGATACAGCTTTATCAAGAACAAACACATAACAAACAACATTTTTCTAATCATAATGTTTAAGGTGAAGACGTGTTCAACCCTACATTTTAGAACAGTTCATGTATAGGTGCAAAATATATTTTAGACAGTTTGAATCAGATGCGAAACACATACCGTACTGTCAAATACATTGATAAGATGCTCTTAAAGGGACCATGTTATCCCCTTTTAAAGGAACAGTTTACCCAAAAGTTTTAAAACTGTGATTACGAGCCACCTTTTTGTGCTACATAGCACAATTTTATTTTCTTTGAGTGTACTGTGGGAGTAACATAGTACAGTATTGATATTATGTATGGTATAGTTTATTTCCTTGTTTTTCTTGAGCAGAATGTTAAAAGTGTAAAGTCAAACATAAGTTGAGTTCATAAGTTGACACATTTTACACACTAGAAAAAATGTAGGGCACAATAGTCCTGCTTATTATATTTTGTGTTTTTATTTAGTCAGCTTTTATCACTTATACATACAATTTTGGCAGCATGCTCGATGATGAACACGTCAATTTAAAAAGAGGCTACCGGCTATTCGTAACTTATAAAATCAGTCCAATGCACTTATTATAATCAAAAACTTCTGTACGTATGCCATCCAGTCCTATGATGCCTTCAAAAATATCCACAACATCTAGATGACCACACAGCAAAATGTTAAAAAGGTCAAATTAACTCTCACGGTGTATATATAATCCACATTTCTATAGTGTGGATTGTATATACACTTTGAGTGTTAATTTAACCCTGACGATTTTGCTGTGTAGTAATTCCTCTGCCGTGGGACCATTTCAGTGGGTGTAAAGAAAGAAAGGACTCCACTTTGAGTCACTATATCAGTGAACATTGCCTGTTTAGACTTAGAGATAGTTTATATCTAAAATATTTATATTTAGGAAATTCCACAGACATTCTTTAGGGTGAAATGTTCAGTGCAATAGAGACATTTACGACCGATATCATATTTACATAAATATTCAGACAGAAAAGCAGCACTGACTTTATGTTTTAGTAGGTTATCGCTGCCACGTTACTGATGAGATATGGAAATAAATGTTAGAACTTTGATATAAATAGAGAGGTAAATAAATTAAATGGCGTTTGCAGTCTCTGCATTTGGCACTTGCAGATTGTCAGGGCGCTATGCTCATCATAACTTGTTTTCTCTCTTGCAGCTGTGAAAGGATAAAGAAAAGTGGAGTGTCATTGCTGAGTAATGAGAAAATACCTCAGACATGTGTTAAAGGTTTAATGCAGCGGTGGAAATGGCAGAGATTTATTAGTTGAGGACATATGTAAGATTTTTAAACTATAAACGCAGACAATCCCACTACATAGCGTTTGAAGGCTATTACATGGAAAAAGATGCAATTCGTCTACATATGTTTATTACCTCAAACAGATTTTTTGAGTTGCGTCACGTGTGATGTAATCTGTGTGTCCATATTTTTGGAATACATTCACATGTCTCTGAATCTATCTCACAGTCCTCTGCACTGATGGAGTCGGATGGTGGCTCTGGAAAAAACAAGTTATTGCTGATACATAGGCTAAATACAAAGCACAGAATAATAAATCATGCTTATGTGCACATGAGTATGAGTTCAGAACAGGAAGTTGTGGGACCAATACGAGTCAGCCAATAGACTGTAATCAGTTCTTACTGACCTTGTTTACCGGAGGGGTACGTCACACATTGCTCTGCCATCCAGTCCCATACTAAACCTCTGTTACACTGCCTTCTGATGTCTTCTGCCTTATTTATATAGCTGCGAAAACACACACGTACAAACGGACATATTAATATGCCAAATGGCACAAACACTTTTACACACGGCTGCTATTCAGCAAAACAAATCTGTGATCTGTGAAGCCTCTCTGGAATCAACGCAGGAAAACAAGCGATGGGTCTATTATCTGTCTTAGATTAGAGAGGTTTGATGTTACATGACAACAATATCCAGTCAATCTCTTTGCATTCATTGGAAGCGTACGCGGAAAATCTAAATGACCTCAGTGACAACTTCATCCAACTCTTAAACAGTTAACAGGCCAACACTCATGTTTATTGACAAGTTTACATCCCATTCTCACACTAACCTATTCATTTAGATATGAGTCTGGTACTGACCCGTTCTTCTTGTGTTTCTCACGAACATGTCTGCGGATCAGCGTGTGTTCCTGGCACTTACACTCAGTGTGATTGGCTACTTTCACAAGCACTGGCTCCGGCCCAGACTGAAACGGTGCCAGACTTACACTCAAAATCTGTGAGGAAAAGGGCGTCTTTGAGAAAACAGAACAGTGTGTACACATAAACCCATCATAAAATATTACATGATAAATAATAGGACCTGAAGCTATAATTTGTCTTTTCGTTTTGACCTTTTAAGGTTCATCCACTTCAAAATGCGATTTTTGTTAACAAAATTTGGAAAATGATTAGATGCTAGATACTTTTCATACTAGGTTAATTTTATGTTAAGTTTTATGAAGTCCTATTTTTATAATCGTCATATTTTTTTTAACATGGGATTTGCGCATGAATAAAACTAATGTATCCTAAACAGGGGTTTTCAAACTTAATAGTGCCAGGGACCCCCAAATAAGATTAAACGTTTGTGAGGGACCACCTTTCTAAAATACACATCCATCTATTCTTTTTTATGTCTGACATTTAAACTTTGTTAGATAAATAGTAAATTTGGGATTTAAAAGAACACATATTGCTTCCACACCTAAATAGTTTACGACGATACTTGCTGGGTGTATATAACCCTGTAGAGACATTTTCAATTCAAATGTATTTGTACTGTAGCATATTTTACTTTGCGTGTGAAAAAAGGATTTATAGTGAGAAAAATACAAATAGAAATATACAAATCTTAACAATTCTGGAAACTTTTCATGTAGCAACAAAGCACATCAAAATTTGGAAACGAGGAATACGTTAGGAAAAGAGGAGATGAAAAAATTCTAATAGTTATTAGACGTACAAGTTTTGCTTTATTCAGTTACATTTTCTGGGGACCCCTGGCAAGCTTTTGGGGGTCCCCTAGGGTCCCCGGTCCCAGTTTTAAAACCCCTGTACTACATATAATTCGCCCAAAATATCTTAATGAGGAAGTAGAGCAAATTGCATTGGAAAATTGTTTACACTTCGCCAAAACATGATTATTTCGTAATACCCGCGCAATGCATTGAGTAGTGCTCACAGTTTTATTGATATAAGTCATGCTCGTATTACGGCAGGTAACTCCCTCTTTGTTGCAGCAGCCGCCACACCTGAAGACAGAGACGCAGGGCGGTTTAAAGAACACAGCCGTATTGGGGCCCAGTTCTTTGGCCACGTCTACACACGTCTCTCTGGGCATACACTGTGTCTTCTGCCATTCCTCATCAATATCTGTGAAATTCAGGTGGTGGGATTTAAGAGTATTTGACAGGTTAGAGTAACAACACACAGTTTTATTACAAATATTTTTATAAATCACCTGTTAACCTTTATGAACTGCATGGTACTTTACTACTATATTTGCAGGTATGACATTGATTAATAAATGATTTTTAACAGATTAGTCAAGTCTCCCTGCTTATTGTGTATCAGCAAGTAATGAAAACATCGGTCTGCATTTAACCTTTCAGCATATGTGGGCTGAATGAGGTGGCTGCGTATCGAGTGGACCTGCGGTTTTCAGGCTGTGTGGTGTAGTCAAAGTGCTTCAGCTTGAGTCTGCATCGCCACAGCTTCCAATCCGGGTACTCTGTCAACATCAGGAGCTCGTCCAGACTCGCAGCTTCCCTCAGTTCCCGCTCCCACTTCTCCTGGTTTATGTCCTGTAGAGAAATGAAAGCGGCAATGAATGTGAAAATGAGGAGCATATTAGAGATGCTGCTGCTCATACTGATTCAACATGTCATTGTATAGAATTGGAAATTTATATAGAAATAAACGTGTTGTGTAAATACACTATTCTATATACTGTTGTACTATACCTCAGATTTGGCTGATTTTGACACTTGGAAGATATAAAAACATGATGTGATCATACTTTCTTAATACTGTATGACAATGGATATAGCAATCCATTTACATTTTACATTTTATGCATTTGGCAGACCCTTTTATCCAAAGCGACATACGTTGCATTTTACTACACATTGTATTGGAGTATGTGCAATCTCCTGGGATTTAACCCTTGGCATTGCTAGCGCCATGCTCTGACCACTGAGTTGCAGGAAAGCAGTTCGAATACAATTCTAGACAATCAGCTTTGGCACTTTACCTTCAATTTCATAATGCAACAAAATACACATTTTATATAATTTTCCGGCTGAAATAATATGATGTTTTTCTTTGAACACAGATTCAATTAAAACCAAATCAATTCCTATTATAACTATTAAATCCATTAAAAAAATTATTTAAATTTATATTGTTCTATATTTCTATACAGAAATTTAAAATGACTACACAGATACAATTCTCCAAATTCAGGCAACAAAGCCTTTGGAAATGTAAAAGATTGTTTCTTTCCACAAGAGGGCAGCAGTGATGTTGAATCCTTTTTTTTTGTAGCTGTGAAATGAATCAGTATTACACCAGGGAGAAGATGCAGCTGTTCCCAAGAAGTTCATAGATTTATATGCCAGGAAAAAGGCAGAGTTGCATCAGGCCTTATGTAGATCCTTCTTTTGCAACCTCAATATAATTTGCAGTTTTCCCTCACAACATCCATATATCTGACATCATCCAGAAGTTGCAATTCCTGTTCAAATTTACAGCAATACTTTATCATTACTACAAACTCTTGAGTCATCTGAAGTCTGATGATACGACACGGAATCAGACTCAGCAGGATTGATTTGAAGATCTCAAATTCTTGAACTTCACGATTCTGAATCAAACTTTAATGTCAGGTCATAAAGTTCAAATCTTTTTTCTTATGTGCTCCACCGTCCTTGTGTAGCCAAACACACGCAACACCCTCTGGCAGAGGCCCACTGTAAACAACTGGACCATATGGTCTTTTAGCTCAGTATGGACCACCTGTTTAGAAGCTCAGTGAAGACGCACACAGATCCAAGGGATTGGAGTTTGGGACGCCTGCCACCAATATGACTATGAACATAAGCTTGTGGTTGTTTTGCAGAACATAGACTGAATAACCACTAAGTGCCTAGGGACAGCTGCCACATAACCTTTACAAAGTCACCAGCGTCCTCTTCGTTAAGATTCAGAAGAAGCTCAGGTAGAAACTGGAGTTAGAATACACACACAAACATACCTCAACGTCTACCACCTCTCAATCAATACCACATGAGCGAGCTCGCACGAAACCCGGATCCACAGAATTCTGCAGATCGTTCCTTGGATTTCGACAGAATTTGTACATCTTCTGTGTGCATTTCTCAAACATATTAGGGTAAAATCTAGTTCCATATGAAACTTTTCCATCTATTCCCTTAAAGGAGTTATAAAAAAATCGCAATGTTTTTGAAACACTCAAAAGACATTACTGGTTTGGTTTTGAATGTTTACTTCACACCGGGTGTGTCCGGCAAACATGGCGAATGATTTTATGCTTTTATGAGACGGGAAAAGCCACAAAGCGGGCAGAAAGTATAACAACCTCAGCTGGGATGGAGACGGATAGCACGCAATATGGAAGTCAGGCTAGCATCCTGCTGTCGTGTAGTGACACGATCCTCTCTGATCCCTGCGAGGGTGGAACTGTCTGCTTCCACTTATCCGCACAGACAATGCAACAACAAACAGAAAGCAGGAGAGGAGGAGTGCTTTAAACAGAAGGGAAAAATGACTAAACACGAGCGAGAACTAATTTTCCCTTAATGAGGTGGAGGCCCACTGACAAGGAGAAAGTAGAAGTGAGATGAGGGTGGGAAACGTTAGCGTTAAAAGACCCTAAAAGGCCTCTGGCTGCACTGGGATACCAGGCTACATGCCACACACATAAAGCTATCTGTAAAACCTAATAGTATATTATGCTGTTGCACCACCGCTTGGAACTGCATCATCCCGCTTACATAACCCGTGATTGGAAGACACGATGAATGATGGTAACAGCGTACATGACTTGCTTGGAAGTTTCGGATGTTTAGTTATTCAGTAAAAGTTTTAAGGGTTCCCATGTGTGTTTTCAGAGAAGCTCCTGCATCTCCCATTAAAACATAAATCCGGCTAATTCCAAACAGACATCTTCACCAAATGCCACATCAGACTGATTCAGGTTCTTAGTTACCCGTGGTGCCAGACAGGAAAATGTTTGATTTTGCTATTAAACAAACTGAAGCTCACAGCAGGGGCCCATCTGGGCCTACTGAGCTTACAACAAGTCCTTCTTCAATGAGTCAGCGTAAAATTACACGAAATCCTCATTTAACAGGCATTTTCCAGAACTACACATGGTTAGTTCACAAACAAATAGCATTATAGTAATAAAAATAGTGGTTTCCATTGAAAAATCAACAGCTTAAGAAACAAATTCATTGAATGCACATTTGAAGAACTAATTAAATTCTATATATTATAAATAAATCCAAATGAATAATTAAGTAAATCTTATATCGCTGCTGTCCTTCTGGAACCTTGTATCGCCATAGTTGATGGTTTTTACTTTTGCCATAAATTAACATTATTAACCACCCTTTATGTATGTCACTGGGTTTTGCAAATATGTAACCATTAAAAACTTTAAAAACGGGCTTGTCAACACAATATTTAACCATTTCCTGAAAACATGCAAAACATGTTATTGCTCAAAATTATTGAATATGGTTTCTTTTTCAACTCCTATTAAACTTACCAATGGCTTACAATTAAACACTGCCATACATTGTCAATCATTTGTATTGTTTGGGGTCTTTACGCGTCGCTTGCCGACGCATTTTAGCATCTTGCACAACAAGCTCACGTTACGACTCCTTGTCAAATTATAAGTTCAACTTATTTGAAAAATGCATCAAATTCCTGAATTGCTAAGTAATAGGGATAGTTTACTCCAAATATATTTTTTTCATAATTGACTTACCCTCATGTCATTCCTAACATGTATATACAGAGTGGAATACAAAAGAAGATATTTTGTAAAATGCCTCAGTGTTTTTTTGTCCACACAATGGAAGTCAATGGGGTGCAATGTTATTTAATTAACAACGTTCTTTGAAATTTCGTCTTGTGTTCAGCACATAACAGAAAGGCATACAGGTTTGGAACGACATGACAATATGACAGAATTTTCATTTTGGGGTGAACTATCCCTTTAAATAAAACTCACTTTTGCATAAACTCACTTTTTACTGGTAAAAACTGCACTAAATGAGTAAATGATCAAAATCAAAGCTTTAAAAATTTAAAAGTAACAACTTGTTAGTTGGTGATATCAGACTACTACTTACATGTACGATATTCAAATAAACAATTCAAATTCTTTACAAACCCATTTGTACTGCAAACATACACCGTTTCCTAGGGTTTTGTCTGTACTTAGTCTTCTACACATGTCCATACATGTTTGCTGACGGATGCAACTCACTCTCTGGGGTCTGTAGGTGTCCACGGCCAGCATCAGTCTGACGTACAGGAGCAGCAACATGTGCAGTCCAGCACATATCTGTGTCTTCATCCTGCTACTTACTCTCCAGGGTACAGTTCACCGATTGAGCAGCGAGGGAGGCCAGTCTGTACCGTGTATACACAAAGAAACTCCCTCCAAAGGTTTTTCACACAGGACCACACAGACGCAGGCTCAGACCTCTCACAGCAACCTTTCTGAAGCCAAATGGGCTCTCCCCTTAAAAAATGGACAACACTTTGAACTTGGCTGAGGAATTAGCTGCTGTGTTTCTTTCCGGTCAGCTTCCTCTGTCAGGATTACACCTGGGTGCTGTCATCCGTCTCAGATTGGGCAGACTTGGCCCAGCAGATCCGGATGTGTGCCACTAAATATGTTGTGCAATCTCCCACAGGCTCAGATCCCGTCTTCTCCAGCCGAGAGTGCGTGCGATACGATCTGAGAGCAGCTCATGTCTATCCCGTCCCATGTGCTGCAGTCTCACTCTGCTGTCACCACATTTCCTGCTTGCCGACTTCCAGGCTCAGTTGCTCGCACACAGGAACATGTGGTTTTAAATGTGATCCAGACCTCAAACGAGGGCAAGCAGTGAAGAGGGGGAATAGGAGGAGAGACAGTGAGAGGAGAGATCTAGTTAATATTTCTCCCAAATGCAGCAAAGTGGCAGAATGAAAGGGGGGGGGGGCTTAGCCGATGTGCCCCTTCTCTCTTTGTGTGGTGCGTCACACTTAGAAAGATTCAACAATGAGCTCTTAATACGGGAATTAGAGGACGTTTTAATGCGGCGTAATGGGTCGTGAGTACAACCCGCACTCCATCCGATCATCTGAATGCTCTTACTACTAAAAGCTTCAAAAGAATCTATTATCATTTGAGTGTTCAAAACAGAAATTAGTCACATTTGTAATATAGGGATGTATTTTGGGGTTAAGTGCCGGTCTAAATGTAACAAAAGAAAACCAGACACAAGGGAATTCAATAAGAGAAAGCATGTTGTGGTGAGATATAATGTAAACAGTCAGATGTAATGATCTTGATGAGATTAAATATACAATAGATTATAAATAAAAGTTAAGACCAAACAACTTGGATTATTATATAGATAAATACCTACAAAACAATTATAACAAACAACTAAAAAGAATCCAATAGTTAGAAGGAAAAAGCTAAACGACAGATTATATTTAAAATGCATCATAAATTCTTTAAGGAACATTTAACCAGTGTCTAAAGTTTATTCATTTCTTCATTATGTTTTTTAGAGCCACTGTACAGGTGTATATACATTTGAAGGCACAGTAACAAAAAATATATATTAAGGATCTTTAAAAGCAATTCAGAATTTTCGACCAATCTTTGATTGCCAAACTTTTGCTCTTTCAAATCCATTTGTAGCCGATTGGTAATCCCTGATGGTTTGATCAATCTCTTCCTGTGTGTTCATGACAAAGGGCCCTAAAATTAAATTAAATCTGGTTTTAGAAAGGTCAGAAAATATAAACACACATTTATACATATCTAGTATGTAAACAGAAAGCCATGCACAGTCAACCTTTGAATGACCAAATATAAATTACATTTTTTTAAAAACTTGGATAGCTTACCGTGCTGAACCACAGGTTCTTTAATAGGCTCACCAGCAATCAAAACAAAGTGAGACTCTTCAGCTGCCTAGAAGTTGAAAACCTTTATTAACATTACTCTTAACCTGAATGATAAGATTTGAATTTACCAAACACAAAATACTGTAAATTAACATAAGAGAAGAAGGATAAAAAACCTTGTTTTCCACTCTGACATTTTCACCGTCCTCAAATAACACGGTATGGTGTGGCTCAATTGTCTGCAAATCGTCATCTGGTCCTGAGGGGAATCAGATAACTGACTTTTAACAAATTACTGTACGCCAAACTCCATATACCTATCAACACAATGCTGAATTTAGTATAAATATTATGTCCAGAAACGAGATTAACTGGGAAAATGTCAAAGTAACATGGGTTGTTTGGGGTAAAGATCCTCTCAAATCTTTTCCTACATCCTAAGATCAAAAGTCTGGTTCTCAAATACTAATTTATGATAAATGCATTACAGTGAGAAAGATTCAAGACTCATTTAGAGGCACCTTTGAAGTTGTAGATGTAAGATTTACAGTTAATGGATACGTGTATAATCTTCTACAACTTTAATATCTCCAAAATCAAACATTGCTTTGGCTTTCCCATTTATCGACTTGAAAGTTTAAAGTTGCAATTGGCAAAAGATCATAAGAATCGTCCAAATGTCTGTCAGATTTCCAAAAGAAAGAAGAGGAAGTGAGTAATTATCTCAGAGCACCTGCTCATGTTTCAAGGACTGAAAGTTGAATCTCCAAAAGTCTGGATAGAGCTTTCTTTTCTATATCGTTTTTATTTAAACTCACCAGTGCATAAAGAACCTGTGAGGGTGTAGATGAAAGCTGTCCAACCTGAAAAATGTAAACTATAATTATATAACACATAATGAACAAATAAAATCTATAATTATTAATATAGAAATATAATTTAACAGTGGGGTGAAGTGGGGTCAATTTAAACACTTTAAAGCACTGCCATGACTGTCAAAGATTGTTTAATGTACCCAAAATTACATATGAATGTACACTCCAAAGGTTTTACAAAAACTTGAAATTGATGATAGGTTAATCCATTATGTCCTATTTTTCTTAAATGTGATCTAATGATATCTTAATAGGATTGTTGATACAGTGTAAGCTGAAACTGACATCTGCTAACAGCCTACCAGGGCTGTAGTCAAGTCCACCTTTGTCGAGTCTAAGACCAGGACTACTCGAGACCGAGTCTAAAGAGGTTCGAGTCAAAGTCAAGACCGAGTCCAAATGAGACGCTCAAGACATAATTGTGATGATCAAAAAGTGGATCAAATGAGGTCATTTTATTTACTTTAGGTTTAGCAAATTTCACCAAAGTCACAGCTGTAGTACAACTTCAGAATTTCAGTGTTTTTATTGTAGTGTAAAAATCACTGAAACTGTTTCCATTCTCACCTTGTAAGTTTTAACTGCGTAGTATTGTGTGATACTACAGTGTGAGATTAAAGCAGTGGTATGGTAAATGCTTCATCAATGGTTTTGTTTGGAAAAGAGAAAGAAATCATCGGACCCCGTCGAGATCAACTAGAACATTTGGGGAGTCCAATGACCAAGTCCGAGACAAGTCGTGACTACAGAAAAACATCTTTGACAACAGATCTAACACTATAAAATACATGCAAATAACTGCCACTTCTTTACCTTTGGGTACAGGCTGCATGTGCTTTGCACCTTCCTTCAGTTTAAAGTCGAGATACATTGTCGGAGTTCTCGTGTAAATCTTAGCCTGAAAAAAGAGAAACATACAAAACACATTTCAGAAAACAATTGCGGTTTATAAGAGCCGACCAATGTGACAACAACACCCCTTTTCCTTTATACAACATATCCCGGTTTTGCTACAGAACAAAAATAAGAGAAATTGTTCAATATTGTTTAAATTATGGACTTGAACAGATGTTAAAACATTGTGTGTGAGTTCCACTGAATATCTGGTTCCAGTAAGCCCAAGTATTTGGCTGACCCACATTTCACTTCAGCGCTACGTCCAGCCCTCTGCCCCGGAGAAACCTTCTCTAACCACATTTTACATTTAAAACATTTTAGAAAACCACTTCCACTTGCGCCTGCTCCAAATTTCCTCATGTTGACAGAGAGGGGGTAGAGGATGCCCTTGCAGCGGCAATCAGTACGGAAGAATGTAGTATCAGATTGAACATTTAAAAAAAGAGGCCATTCGGATCAAACGTAAAAAAATGTTCTTTAAGCGATAGCCGCTTTCCGTGATTCTAAGATACTGTATCTTACTGTAAAGCCAGGAAACGGACAGAAGCATGAGTATTAGTCTTAAGTGAGGATAAATGGATGGACAAATTCACGTGTTTTCGAAATTACAAACAGATGACAAACAGACATGAGCATCGAAGGCGAGCAAACTGCGTTGTTTTCTCTTATTGGTTTTGTTAAACAAACGTATAAAATGAATAAAGAGGAACATGTTTTATATAACCCGATGAACAAAGACGGCCTACTGGCTTGACATTTATGAGAAAAGTGTGATTTATGAGAAAAGTTATGACCAACACTTTTAAAATCCAGTAAACAACCTGATTTGGTAATTGTTGAATTATAGAGAAAGAGACAGAAGAAATTATGGAAAGGATTTGGACATGACGGTGCCACATTCGTACCTGCATTTCCCACGTGAGGAAGTTTCTGAACCGTATTAAACACAAACAATTTGTGGTCTCGGTGGTAGTAAAAAAACAACACCCACCTTAACTCCAAGGGCTTCCCCTGAAATCACAGTCACTGTGACTCCGTCTTTACTTGGTTTGGGAATGTCTTTGCTCTTTAGCTCCTGGTACTGAGGCTCCACCATCTTATCTGCACTCTTCAGATTCACCCAAAGCTGAAGGCCATAAATGCGTCCGTCGGATACGGGCATCTCAGCGTGAATCACTCCACGCCCTGCAGTCATCCACTGACAAGGCAGAAAATAAATTATTGTGTCGTTTATATTGCAACAACTAATAAACATTCATCTTTTGTGATGTTCTGAAGTACAATGCAATTGCTTAAATACTAAAACAGTTCTGTTACTCCTGTAATCGGCATGTAGAGCTCTTTATTTCAGAGTAAAATTGAACTACTAGAGTTTTACAACAGAAGCTTAATATTACTAATGGAGCACTTTTCTTTCCCTCTCTCAGGACTTAGTGGAAATTTCCATTATTTCTGAGGTTCAGTAGCTCCTCTTAGAGAGCCACAATGGACTAGGTGTTTTGAGTTATGGAGTGAAATGCTCTTTACTCTGTCAGCAGCTTTTCCTCATTCTTTTTTCCTCAATGCTCTTGGTGTTATCTGGGAGTCCCCGAGTGCTTAAGGGGAAGGCAGCAGCGCAGTATCTAAAGTTTAAGTGTTAGCCGCTGTTAAAGTCGTGTGGGCTACAGACATATTAAAAGCCTATTAAAACATTCCCTTACTGACCTGGGAGAAAGTGAGACAGTTTTACGACACATGAAAATACAGGAAATGCCCTATGGGGTACAAGCTCTCACTCCGTTTGCTGCGTGTGTGTAAGTGTGTAGCACATGTGCACAGTGTATTAAATCTAAATACATGATAAGGAAGTGTAAAGCCATTTTATCAGTTTTATTTATTTTCTCATCTTGCTTTCTATAAATTATTTCAAAGTATCATGTGTGTCTTACCTGTAGGTCTCCAGGTTCTAATGTCCCACTATGACCACAGGAATCTTCATGAGCGGTTACTCCACTTAACAAATACGTAACCTGTATAAGAGAAGACATACACAACATGGGAGTAGTTTTAAATATACCACTATAGATCTTGCTGAATATTTATATACTGTATAAATATACAGTGTCAAACTGTATATATACAGTGTCAAACTGTATATATACAGTATATACTGGAGATATGATTCTTTGCTTTTTGAGGAGATATTTACGCAAAAGTCAGTAAGTTGGGAAAGTCATTAAGCTTCCTGTTAAATAAAAAAAAAACATGTCAAGGATTGTTCAGGTGAAAGGTGAAACATATTTCAAAAAGCTGTGTTTGCAGAGAACACAAAGTATTTTTTATGTTCAAGGGATTTTGGAAAAGCCCTGAAGGAGCATTAGGTAAAATATGAAAACAGATACATCTTAAATTGTATTTGAGTTAAGCATAAGATGACACAAATTTTGCCAAGACAGATGTGAAGGTTTTAATAAACATTTGTTACATTTCTTTCAATATTTTTGAATGCATATTCAGAACAGTGTCAAATTGCATGTGCTGAGATTCCTCTTAAAAATGCATTGAAAAGGTCTTATAAACTCACTATTAAAAAGCACAGAAAGAGCTAAAGTGCGATCACCTAAAATGTGCAAATATCAACATGATACCAAATAACCAAATGTGCTGAACAACACAAAACATTTTTATGCAAATTGAATACAAAGGATAAACAGATTGCATGTCATCTCTCCATGCACTGCTCTCAACAGGATACAGGAGGCAGGAGTAAAAGGTCAACATCTGACCCCTCTGAGGTTTGCTTGACCTGTGGCTACAGGCGGCCTGTGATCTTTAAGCACAGCTGTGATCTGACGGTCATGTGACCGCTCAGAAACAAACACACCTGCATGTCTTATGGCGGTCCAGCTCCACAACTACTTGCTTGAGTTGAGTAGCGTAGACACTTTAACACAAGGAATTCAATGAATATTTTTAGAACTAAGGTTAAAATGTCAAAATCCATCCTTGTCAACATTACAAAGATCTGTGGCGGTGAATACAAATTCATAGGCATATGGATATTTTGACAAAACTTGTAAAGGAATTTCCCTTCACAAATCTGCATTCTTGTTTGCCTGTATACAGACCAGAGTTTCCCAAAACACACTGACGTTTTGAAGAAACGGTGTTCTGCCAAAATAAAGGGGAGTGGTGAGGATTGTCTAACTTCTTAAGCTTGTTAAAGCTCTTTTTACTATGGGAAACATAAGGACAAGATGAGGTTTGAGTGCTTTGCTGTGATAAAGAGTTAAGAAACTGCGCATCCCAGTGGTCACAGAAACCAACGCAGCCTTGTTTTGGGTAATGACGTCTAATTGGACAGATTTTTATATTTTTATATTATAAATGTGTATTTACAATTTCATGTATATAACAAAACTGAAGGTTTACATTTATCCGATATGAATTATGATAAGAGTTGAGAATTTAATGTCTCTTAATAAGGTATTTGTACTTTTTCCATTTTTTGAGCCCCAGTGCGCCCCCTGGCGAAATAATAGTTTTATAGCATACGCTGAAAAGGAATGTTTTTTGTATTCTCTCCATTGAACTCCGTTCATTTTGTATTTGACAACAAACCGTCATCCATGTACAGTCGTGTAAGGAGGTCTTTAAGGGTCCACTTGGATTGGTTCTAACTTTACTGGGTCTGTGTCGCGTCGAGTCTTTCTTTAAAAAAATACGTATGCACGCCGGGTTCAGGTGAAAGGTGATTCGGGTCATTTCGCACCTCAACAGCGCTTACCGTCTCAAATCCACGGTGAGGGTGATCAGGAAATCCTGCTGGTTTGGCGATATTGAATTCATCAAGCATCAAAAAAGGATCAAGGTTTCTCAACTGAAATAAAACGTTGCATCATATGTATGCATTGAATTCGTCATGTTTTAACATAAATCATATATTAGTACGCAACATTTCAGCAATCGTAACTCACCTCTCTCCTACCAATACTCCTGCGAACTCTAGCCCCGACACCTTCAGCCTGCTCGACACTCAAAACAGCCTTACAAACTCTCCTGATCATTATTGCTTCCTTCTCGATCTTTTTATAATACAAATTGTAACTAAATTACACTTGAACAATTTGCTTTACGCAGCGTGCAAGCTTTGCGAATCGAGATCGCATTTATTGTTCTGTATCCGCACAGCAATGCTCGGTGCATTTATCGTAATGTAAAGTTGTGACAGGTGTGTGTATATGTTGTCGTTTGGGCTTTGTTTTTACTTCCTGGCTGCACAGATGATCACAGTCCCAGTTGATTCGGTTTATTTAAAGGTGCAGCGACAGTCACAATGACTGTGCACTATTTACTGCAACATGCAGTGACAATGCGTTTATCAGACATGTTTACTCCCTGATTTAAAATGCAAGTTCCAAACCTTTACAGGTCCAATCCACGTCTCAAGCTTTTGGTCGATAAATTTGATAAGATGCACGAGAACACAGGAACTCGGCTACGTGAGCAAATGACGCACAGGGACAGCGACACCGCACGTATCTGATCCGAGACACCAGCGTCTCAAACGCGTTTTTTTTCGGGTTATACCATAAGACAGTTGGCGAAATGGTGTTGTTTGTCTGGTATATTGTTGTGTTCATTGCTATATGAGTCTTGCTTTGTTCCTCTACGAAAATTAATCATGGTTTTACACTTCAGCTCCTGACCCCAGGTTACATTTACATTTAGTCATTTAGCTTTTTTATCCAAAGCGACTTACAAAGAGTTCAGGGAGCAATAAGCGATATTTCATACAGGAGCAATAATAAAACAGGTGCTAATACGGTTAACTTCCGGTTTATATTTAATGTAAGTTAATATGAATTTGTATTATTGTTTTACTGTATAATAATAAAATAAACGATTTGGCGAACAGTTCCAACAAACCGAAATTCCAAATATTGGAGAGAAAGGTTTAGCCAAGCAACGGTTCTTCTCGGTTTCTTTTGATTCTTATCATAAATAATCCACAGACTGTGTAACGGAAGTTAACTGCAGCCCACGAACGTGCACGTGTGCAGTAACCTTAACCCTAACCTGTTTTTGTCATGCGCGTAGCAAGATGTTGCTAAAGCTTCGTTTTCGCTACAGGTAAGTACAGTTTAAATGAAAGGCCAAACCCATGGTTTTCAAGTTTATTGGTTTGGAGTAATGGAGGTTACAACCACATCAGGCCGTGCATGTGTGATATGTACTCTTCAGTCCTTGTCTTCTCCATTCTCTCTGATGGACTTTCATCCAGTCCCCTATGTTGAGATATGATGCTTTTAAATATGCGTATACTTGCAGCTTGACCCCCTGCAAGGTTAACAGCATGAGGCCCAACCTGTAGATAGTTCATATACATTTAGTTTATATGTATTACATGCTGTACCAGGGCCGGTTGACCCACATAAAAGCTGTTGTTTATTTGAATGTATATTATTTATTTACTTTTTATTGGCAGATTTCATTGTGTCAACTAATTGTATGACGTGACCAAAAACTGTATCTTTTGCCTGAGTGATATGGTGCTATTATCATTTTTGTATTCACAACAAATCCACCATACAATCTCTCTATACAAAATGTAACATTAAAAATAGCCTCTACGAGAAACATTTGGGCAAAATGTGTGACAGCTAGTTTGTGCACCCCAGTTTAGTCCTCATTCCAAGAACCTAACGTGCCATAGTGTTAGTCTTGTAGTTTTATAGAAAGTTCTATAATATGTGAATTGCAACATGCTGTATCTTTACACCAGCAGTCTTTTACAGTATAACAAGAACAAAACTACACCTGAAGTGCTGTGTACTGCCCCATCAGGTAGAGAGGACATTCTGGTGTCCACTGCAGTGATTCTGTTATGCATGGCCAGCCGTCCAAAACCTGCCAATGAAAATGTTCTGATCATTTTAATAAATAACATACAGCATGAGAGTTCTTATAAAGTTCATATTTTAAGATCTATGCATATTATTCCAGATCTAGTGGCTCACTTGAATGGGGACTTTTCTCATAACGTCTGCCAGTAAAGGGTCTTGATTTACATTCAGTTTGCAGCCTGTTGCCAGCCAAATCTTTTCCCCATTCCACTGTTCACCGTTGCACAGGGAGAGCTTCCAACTCTGAGTCTGATAACACCATTTGGCCTCCGTCACCTTGAGAAGAAGATATTTTATAGGTTAAATGTAATTAAGAAATTCAATTGTTGGTTATTGATATTCTAGACATAAATATAGTATTTCTGCATAAAAAATGTGTGGAAACTATTTTTTAAATCACTTATACTCACGCACAACCCTTTGAGCATTTTATGAAAGCTATTTTATCTATAGCATGCAAGTCTGGTCTGTCTTTCAGAGATACTGTAGCTTTCATCGCGACATCACCTGACAGTGATGTCTGACCAGAAGTTGACCGCTCTGAATGAAAGGCAGAAGTTGTGTGTAGGCCTCGGGGGTCACAGCCCCTCCTTTCCTGGCTTGTTTTATCATTGCCAGCCTCTTATGAAGACTCCTTTGATTATAGAACTGCCTGAGGTAGGCCAGGCCATCCATCTTGATTCCATGCTCGATGTGTGAATAGCGTCCGATCAGACTCTCCACGTCCCCAACATCAAACTGCTTCAACTGTTGGATCGTAAATGTTGAATTCTTAAGCATACAGTATGTGTATCCGTAATACTTGATTCTAATTGAACAATTGATCAACGGCTGGTTGGTTGCAATTCACAACCTCACCACTAGATTGCGTTAAATATCAACGCTGGGCTAGACCTTTAAGGAGTAAATATTACAATGTCTACATTACGTTCCATTTGCGACAGTGCACGCGGTTTCATACTGTATAAATTACTTTGCACTGATAAACATTTTTGTGTGAACTTTAAATGCAGTCAATCTTAAAAAACCAGCCCGTCGTCTCCCTTTGGTTAAGAAAGTCATAATGGTGCGGTAAAGATGACAAATTGTGTCAAAAGCGTTATTGTCCTGCCAGGATTTATATTGCGTTACAGCTGACTGTACATTATTACTAACATACGGTTGTATGAACAGACTGTGTGTAACTTACCTGTAAGTGTTTTCGTAAGACCCAGGTCACGTGCCGGGCACCCTGCTTAAGAGCAATTGAGATAATGTGGGCGCTGGTTAGACCGCCACCCACCACCATCACTCTTTGACCGATATGACACACGGGTGGAGGACCTGAGACAAAGTTTATCCTTTGTTATTTTACTCAAAATAAACCTATACTTTCTATGGGAAAAGGAATCTCACATTCATCTTATAAAATAAAGCTTTATATTTGGTTCTTATTTAAATGTCAAATTGAGAAACACACCCGGTGATGGCTCATTCATTTCCTCACGTGTACAGAAGTAATGCATGAGCTCGACTGTGTGTTGTAGACTTCCCTCCGGGTAACTCTCCTGGATTGCTTGCACCCAAGACGGGATGTTTTCCATTTGTGCCCTTGAAGGTCCTGTCGCCATGACAACAGTTTTTGCCTCTACATTTTCTCCTGTGTTTAATGTCACGTTGAAAAACTTCACCTTGCTCTCATCCTCAGAAAGGATCGGAATGATCCGGTCCACTGTGGCTTGGATTAATATGCTTTCCAGGTCGTATTTGCGCACCTGGGTGGAAATCCTTGCCAATGTAAATCTTAATTTTGTTACTAAAGTTTGATTAGTATTAAATCACACAGCCTGATGCAAGATGGCATGTTTAAAATACAAGCAAGACATTTTGCATAATAATAAAATATTCACTTTTTGCTATTGTAAGAAAACCTATTTATTTAAAAGCTTTCTACTTCAATTGTGGCCAAAAACTGTTTAGTTAGAAGCATTCTTCCAAATATCTTTCTCTGTGTTCACCAGAACAAAGAAATGTAGTAGTTTTGAAACAACTCGAGGGTGAGTCAATGCTGACAGGATATTTAAGTATTTACAACATATAAAGCAGAAACACGGTTAAACCTGAAAAACGTTGCTGCCGATGTATTGTTAGTATAAGGCATTTCACACAATTCCTCATGCAACATGACCCTCAGACCTGCTCCTGGAAGAAGTCTATACTGAGCTGTGTTCCTGGCAGACTGAAGTACAGATTCTTCTGAAGGCCATTTGTTGCGCTTAGAAGCTTTTTGTCCCTCTTACCCAGGCGATTGTCGTTAAAAAATGCATTCTCGTCCTGAATGTAAATTTGCTCAGGTAGACTGTGCAGCTCCTCCACCCGATGCTCCGCCACCACAAACTCTTGTAAGGCCTTCTGGGATGGCACAGATGGAGGACCTATCAGTCCTTTAATGTAGTTTGCTTGTTTACTTGTAAAGTGCTCCACATAACTAAATAGGACTACATAAGATTATTGACATGTTTGTTGTACTGCATAAAGAAGATGATTAAAGTGAGAGATAAAAAAAATCAAATAATACTGTACTTAACAGTGTTTAGTGTTTGATACTGAAATACATTTATTTGAAATAGTAAAGTATTTCCATAATAGGATGTTGTATGTATATGGTTTCCAGTGCTGAATTACCTTATCAAATGGGTCAGTATGCACAAGCATGTGTGATCGGAGATGAGGGATGCTCAGTGCAGTAAACTGGCTTTGCCACAGTGATATCCATCTTCCATACGAATCCACAACCTTGAAGTTCAGTAAAGAACGTGTCTGATGTTTCCCGTCATTCTCTGTTTCTAACACAGGCCCTGTGAAAAAAAGGATTTCATCTATTTTCTGATGATAGAATGTGATGAATTGAAAAAGCAAGATGCACTGATTAAATAGTAGAAAACCAAACTGTTCTTTGGTCATGATCTCCGGACTCACTGGTTGATTGTCTTTTTTTGTTTTTGCGATCACTTTTTGCTTTTGCTTTGCTAAGCTGAATTCCCTGAAGTATGTCAGCACTGGATTGGCAGATAGGCTGGTCAGGGTTTGAGAGTAGAGTAGCGAGTGTTAGGGCATGAGGACCTCCTCCGATTATTAAAACATCCAACATTCCTGAAATGAACACAGAGAGAGAGGGGAGCTTGTTAATTTGTATATAAATTGTATACAAAAAACATTTTGCCACTGCGGGCACAGAAAAACAAACACTTTTACTTTGACTAGCAACCTAACAGTAGTAGGCAAACAGTCCCACAACATAATCTTAATATAGAAAATTCTCTTACTTGCTGGATCATTTGCTTGCATGAAGTTGCTTGGAGAGTGCAGACCGAAAATGCTGTCAGTCCAACAATTCTCAATTTGAAAGTAGTGTGTCAAGTTGTCCACTGAGTCTATAGATACTGTGGCTCATGATTGGCGGTCCAGGATGAGGGTCAGTCTCAGAATAGCTCATAGAGTTCAGGATAATTTTAGCTCACAACTTTTCACTGTTATCTAAACAAGCCAGAAGTCTATAACACTGGATAAATGTAGACATTTTTATATTGATATAATTGGTAAGTTTTAAGAATGTTAGTTTAAAATGTTATGTTTTGCTTTGCATTAAAAATTTTATGTTTAGCTTTATGCCGAGTGGAAAGTGTGCCTCGCTCTCAAGCACTTTCTGCCACCATATTGCTTTTTTTGGTGCCGTTGCGATGGTTAATCATATCATCATATCAGAGCTCCATTGATCATGGATTGTCCTAGCGTGCAAGAACTTCACTCAAAGGTAAGCCTACCCAAACTTGATGGAACTGTCTCAAAGTTTTGCATCTCTGTGTAAATCAACTCAGAGTACACATTTTAACTCTGTGTAGTTTGAACCTCCTTATTGAAACGGCCCCAGGTAACTTTAATGCAGATTAAGCATAATATCCACAAGGGGGCAGCATAGACATGTTCAATTCATGTCCCTTTGTAAACAATGGGTGCGTTACATTTACATCAATGCATTTGCCAGACGCTTAAGCGACATTGCATTATACTATACATTATTTGTTTCAACGTTTGCACAATCCCCTGGGATCGAACCCATGACATTGCTAGTGCCATGCTCTAACCACTGAGATACAGCAAAGCTTAGAGCTAGAGACTATAAGGTTATGAATCTTTTAAGTTATACATATTTAAAGCACTTGAATTGAATTTCTGTTATGGTTAATGTGTCAGTTTGGGAGAAATTGATATGGAGGAAGCAAAACGACTAGTATGCAGGTATGAATGTTCCTCATTGCTCTGCAGTCACCAGCACCTGCTGTTGTAAACATGCCTGTCCTGTCATGTCTCAGCCCACAAATCCAGAACTCCACTGCCTGTTGCCACGCTCAGTGCTCAGTCACGTAGTTGTTGTCATGTCTTCTGGTATTGCTGTGGCTATTGCAGTGGTGTAAAGTAGCCTATTGGAATAAATATAATTAGTTTGTGTACTTAAGTATCTTTTTGACTACTTTGTAGTTTTACTGAGTAAGATATTACCGAATTTACTCTCTACTAAATTTTTTAATAAGCGATTAAGTCTAGTCTAGTCTAGTCTAGTCTATGTTAATAGTCAATAGTTTAAGTGTAATTAGTATTAGTCTTGTATTGTTATCATATCCCCCTTTTTTGTTATGTTACCCCACGTGGGTTTTGTTTTGCATTTATTATTTAAGTCTTGTGTTAAAACCCATTACCACTGTCTGCGCCTGGGTCCTCTGTCCGTGTCTCACAGAATGAACCAGCCATATGAGGACCCAGCTGACTGAGGGATCGTTGCGGCAGTGGTTCGAAGCCGCCGCACTACCGTCCAGGGTCGAAGCCGCCGGGCTCCAGTCCAGGTCGAGGCCGCCGGGCTTCCCTCCAGGGTCAAAGCCGCCGGAATACTGCTTCCGCCGGCAATCCTCTCCGTGTCAGCCGGCTATCCTCTCCGTACTGGCTATCTTCTCTGTGTCGTTTTGAAATTTGTGACTTGTAACATGTTATGGGGTCATTTTCACTGCAAGGTATCTGTACTTTTACTCAGGTATGGTTTCAGGTACTCCTAACACCTCTGGGTCATTTATTTTAAAGAGTCCCAAATCGGAGTTTCCTCATTATAAGTATAAATATTGTGAATGGGGTTTGTGGCTTATATAATGCGGTGGGGAAACTTGCATGCAGGCATGCATTTACATGTCTAAACTTGATCTACCCAGTCACATCCTCCCACAATTAATTCATTTCACACCAAAACTTCATCATATCTACGCACAAAAGTGTTAAGATGCACATGGCTTTACCCTCACTGATGGAAATTTCCCAAAAAATAATGATGATTGATTCTGGTATTGAAAGGTCAGCCAGACCCGCAAACATTTGACAACAGGAACGGATATGAGGTAACATTCATGTAATGAACAAAACAGGAGAAGCATTGTGGGTGGCTCAGAATGCGAAAAATGAAAGTAATGAATAACATTTTGAACTTTACAAATATCTCAAAACAGATGTGATGAGTGTTTAACTCATCTAGTTAACTAATTTAGTCACTATTAAAGTGACCATAATAAGTGTTCTTATACTTACTGTAAAAGTCAATAGTATTCTGATTTCTAGATTTTAATTTAGCATTCTATTCAAACACCATTTTGGATGATAACCATTGAGGAATTGTTTGTTGCTGTGTCTGTATGTACAGTTTTATCATCCTTTACACCTAAACCCAATTTTTGTCTGACAGTGTATGTCAGGGTTTGGTTAAAGGGAGAACCCAATTGCAAGGCAGCGGGGTGAAGGGGTTAACAAACAGACTTTAATAAATACAAAACAAACACCCACGATGGGGAAAAACACTAACCAAACTAAATATCCAAAACAGAAAACAACCACTTCGGGGGGCAAAAATCACTAAACACTGTGTAATCTTAACAATGCATACAGCACACCGGAACATGAACAAGGAACTTCTACATACAGGGCAGGAAACATGCAAACAACAAACGAGCACAAGACAATAGACAAGAGGGTATTAAATAGGGAGACTAACAAAGGAGACAACGATGGGCAGGTGTGGGTAATGAGACACAGGAGGAAAGCTATTCTAGGAACGAGAGGGGCGGGGCCAAATGACGAGACTGGAGAGAACGCATATTATGTCCTGATTGACAATAATATGTTTCTCTCCACATAAAACACGTGGGTCTATCATGATTCTGCCCCAGACCATCAAGACAGTATAGGCTAGTATCACACGTTAGAATGCAAGCATGCAAATGTTTTCTTTTTTTAAATATTGTGTTTATTCTAAGAATTGTTAAGACCGGAAAATCTTGAGTATACACCTGAAGAATAGATAAGAAATGTATTTAGAGTGGACATAAAGCAAAAGTACTTTTCTTTGTAAGGCTATGATTAGAATTTATGAAGCTATGTGATCAAGAGGAAGTTGCTGAATGTGTCAAATTATGATGTAACCCAACTGTTGAGTTAGAATCTTTGTGTCACCTACTGTTGCACATTTTTATATTGTTTTTTTGTTCATATAAAATGTCCTCATTACCACTTGTGAACACACTTGTGAGAACATTTTACTGGTCCTCGTGTGTGTGGTAACCTGTTCGCAGGAAACCACAGGTCTAATGAAAAAAAAAGACATATGCCTGTGAATTGCATTAAACTACATAGCACGACTGTTGCAGTAAAACATACCTCTTCGGCGAATATTTGACAGACAAATGAAGAAAAAAAAACGTACACTAACCCTCTTCTCTCAACAGGTAGTGGTCTAGCTTTTGTTGAAACTACTAACTTTGTATTCGCGCCTATTGACCTATCGCTTATTGCTCCCCGAACTCTTTGTAAGTCGCTTTGGATAAAAGCGTCTGCTAAATGACTAAATGTAAACGTATTTTGAAATTAAACGTATGAAATACAATATGTTATTATGAACAAATATTTGTTCACGTATTCAAATTTTGGTTGTACTTTTAATAAATACACAAAAATTACAGTCTTAACCATTTGCTTTACCTGTAGTGCATTAGTTCCTCTTATTTTGTTGATTTTCCATGAGGAAGTGGGATGCGTAAACTATGTGTACATGTGCACATACTGTGTCATTTTCTTTTGTCCTTAATTTTGTATCAGTAATGTTTGCAGGTAATACCATATAAGTATGTGTTAAGAGAAAATCTGTCATTTCCTGAAACACGTATAGCAAAGTCATTTTCAATAATGTGCCTAAATGATCAATAACGTTTTATAAAAGTAGATAGCTATATTGTTACACTTTATAAAATATACTTTTATGATCAAGAGGAAGTTGGTGAATGTGTCAAATATGATGTAACCCGCCTGTTGTCTGCAAAAATGTCTAGTGGAGTAAAAGTAGATATGACTATATTGTTAAAGATGACTGGCGTAGTTCTTTTATCTCTTCACCGTGGGTTATGCTTTTCAAGCCTTCCCCCACAACTTAACACTTCCGCTTCTATAGCAAAACCTCAAACTTTGGTGAAGTGACATCAGTGCATAGGTTCCCCTTTCAGCTTCAGCAGAGCTTTAAAAACAGCACTTCAGAGCCTAAGCTCTGTCAACGGTGAAACAAAGTTATCATGGCAGCCGGGGTAAGCAAATTAGTATCTTATCATAGATATATTAGAACTTATCACTGCTGTTGATGTTATTGGATGGGGTGTGGTGGAGTAACAGCATAAATGCTTAAAACTTGTGGTGGCCATAAGCCACACAATGAAAGTGTAGGTTGTGTGTACGATGTGACTGAACCATAGTAAGCGGTTAAACCGATTCTGAACTTTCTACCGAACCATTATGACATAATATAACACTTTGTTTTTTTTATTCAGGGTAATTCTCTCAGTGGAGGTGTTGCACTATTTCACAGCAAGCAGGATGGGAAACATTCTTATGAAGTGACAAACTTTATAAGCTCAGGCAAAGGATTTTTTGCAAGGTGAGATGTTTAATAATTAAAATCAAAAATCTAAATCAAATCCCTTTATTGTCACTCAACCATATACACAAGTGCAACAGTAGGCGGAAAACTTGGGTGCAGTTCCAAACAACATAGCAGTATGACAGATAAGTGACAAAAAATTACAACACACTATCAAGTGTTTAATCATAGTATAATGAATGACACATAATTTACACATAACTACACAGCGGAAAATGTACACATGGTAATGACAGATGATTAAGACATAACTACGCAAAAAGTATCCAATATGAATAGCATAAGGAAAGTTGACAAAAAGAAACGACAACGTTGGTTCGGACCTCGTGACGCAGTAGCCTACTCGGCTCCATCTTTGGAATTAGTTCTTCTTTTGGATATGTAATTTATTATATAATTATTATATTATATCATTATCTATATTATATTATAATCTATCCGTCTATCTAGGGAGGGTGATAAAGTCCTGATGGTCAACGGAGAAAAGCTGGAGGATTTAAGTCCAGAGGAGTTTGCTAACATTCTGGTTGAGGGATCTCCCCTGCTGGTGGGTCACATACACATGCGCACACGCGCACACACGCACAGACACACACATATATAAACTTGTGTCTTCCCTGCAGCCATTAGATCGGTACAGTCATATAGAGAAGTGAAATTGGATGTTTCACTGTGGGCTTTTTCGCCCTTGTCAAGAAACTCACATTGATCACATGGTCTTGTGGGTGGGTGAGACCGCATGAGGAATAGTAGTACAAGTGAACTCGTAGGACCGGATTTTCATTTTCCTCAACTGTGATCTCTTGTATCAGACTATACATCACCAGTGCAGAGACAGAACTAAGGAGTGTTTGTCAGAGGAGATCCGTGCCTATAAAAAGGAGTCGACGGTGATGGACTTCAGCTTGACGATGGTGAGAGAGGAAGATCTACACCCAGAGGGACATGAGGAGCAACCACACCCAGAACCTGACTGGGAAGAATGTATTAAAGATGACAATCTGTTTTTTGTCTCTATGACTGAAACGAGTCTTACACTTGTTATTGCTCGGGGCTGCGACCCAGAAAGCCCCTGTCACAACTGCGGAAGAACCGACTGCCAGTTTAATGAAGTTGTCGTCATGCCTGAGAGAGCTGAGATTGTCTATAGTAAGAAATAAGTGCTGCATTCATTTTCATTTCCTGATCTGTAAAAGAAAATTTTTAATAATCATTTTGTTTTTGGTTGTATCATTTTATTTAAAAATTCAATTATTGCATGTTAATAAACTATTCAGGTTCTATTGTTTCAGATGGAGCAAGGATTGTGAATCAGGTTAAGGAACGAAATAATTTGTTCCTGAAGAGTCTCCTAAGAAACAAATATGTCACCCCATGGAAGGAGCAGCTATCATTGGGGGACACCATGTCAGGTTTGTATTCAATAATGAAAATATTAGAAAATTCCTCTATTTCTTTGACAATGTCTTACTAATTGGATGTCGGAAATGAAGTTCGACTTTCAGAGGAGGTTATTACATATATTACATTCCTTCCGGTTGTAACAATACACATTTTCAGCATGTTTTAAATGCTTTGTTTCCTCTTCAGCAAAACTCACCATATATTATTACAAGATGAACACAATCGATAGAGCTTCCGGCTCCCCTGTTGTGCTGAACTTCACAGGCACAAATAACTTCTTCTGCTGTACCACCAAGGAAGGTGAAAACAAGAAGATGTTACAAGTCGTGGTACGTTCTTATTTATTTGTACAGGTACATGTAGGGGCCAAAAGTGATCCGAATGGCATATTTGATTTTAATGCACCCTCGGGTTAGATTAAACCATCAAAATATGAGGTTTATGGCATAAACCTTTGCGGTATTCATTATTTAGCAAACTACTGCATATCATGCCATGTGAGTTTTATTTGAGTATAATAACAAATATTTTTTGATAAAGTTCACATGGAAATAAAGCATACATTGACTAGTTCAATATATTCTAAATTCCAGATGTCCCTGTTAATGTAACAGTAATATGCACCTTCATTAAAGGTATACGTTATGTCATTTAAACTGCAGCTAAATTGTTTCATCTGTGATTTTTTTTAGTGCCATGATAAAAGTGACCTGAAAAATATATGCGCGGATGACCCTGAAAAGTGGTCCCTGGTATTTTACATGTCTTCTACATTAGACAATCTCCGACGTTTTGAGTCTGCTCTTCACAGAGGGTGGTTCATTTACATACAGAGTGTGAACAGTGATGAAGTTGAGATGAAGGAAAGCCGTCAGTATAGTCCAACCAACTTTTATTTTGTGATTGAGAGTCAGACTTGAATGCTTTCCTGATGCTCATTGGTTAGAGCATGGTGCTAGTAACGCTAAGGTCATAAATTCGGTCCCAGGGGATTGCACATATCAGAAACAAATGTAAAGTGATAGTTTGGATAAAAGTGTCTCCCCAATGCGTAAATGTAAATGTAGAAAGCAGACTTGTGTATCTTTGCTAGCAGCAGTTGTGTGAATATATCAACATGATATTTATGCATTACATGTATTATATCATGTGTATAAAAAATAATGCTAGGATACACTATATTTAAATGGAATAATGCATTTTGTAACTGGAACCTGATAAAGCTTTCTAATACCTTTTTATAAACTAATCCTAACCTAGTTAAACTGACTATGTGATTCAAGATTACATGAACAATCCTAATGTGTCATTTACATAAATTCTTTGGACGAGCGACTATCTATGGGATATGTTCAGATGTCAACTGTTTAAAAATAATAAGTTGCATCATCACTGAATACAAAGAATGTATTGTTTAACTGCTATTGCAGTAGTAAGTAGATATGTATCATACTACTAGCTGATATGTTTAACTACCATGATGTTCATATGCATGTTTAAGTGTCATCTTTTTATGTTGAACTGATAGATTTGATCAGTGCATTTAATTGTTACTTTTCTTGCAAATGGCTCATGTTGTACTTTGGAACTTTGAATTTTTAACTAAACATTGTTTTATGTGTATTCCTCATATTGAACAACATGTATAAGCTTAAAGCTACTAATAACTTTAAATTGTTGCTTTAAGCTATTTACATTTTTAATTTATTATATTTTAATGTGCTTATGTATCACATAAAAGTAATGTGAATAACAATTTTTATAACTGAAAGTTTTTATGATAACGTGTAACAAACATCGAAAGAATAAAGAAACATTATAAAAAGATGTCCAGCCTTGAAAATGTTTAAAAAACAAGTTGTTGAAGTTACTTGAAATCTTTTTTCAGAGGATATAGTATTTTATTTATATTTATTCATTTTTGTTATTAATATTTGTAGGATATATTAGAAATTCAGAGATTCATAAAAAAATATTAATCAAAAATAAAACCATGAAACATCATTATGTATACATCAAAACCCAGTGCCCAAAAACATGCGAATGATGCAACGAATGTTTAACTGATGTCACAATGGGCTATATACACGTTACTGCTAAATTTGTTGCATCAAGTGTTACACTTAGCTGGTCTAAACTTTCTGGAATATTACTGTGTGAATTCAACATTTAAAATGATAATAATGCACTGTAAAATAAAGTGTGACTATTTCTGAGGTTAAAAGCAAGTGACCACAATGAACACCACAGATAGAAAATGGACACATTCACACGGTGTGATAGTAAGGTATAGTAACGGCCCTTTAGGGGACATCATAGAGCGTTGGGGAAATCCAGCTGCAATACACCGGTGGTCAAACAGATGCCTGGGAACCTGGGCTTCATTTGCAGAGCAGGGGAGTACGTGGAACACAATGTCAGCAGATCAAACAGCCACCAGGCAAGACCCCTTCTCCTGTTCCAAAGAATCAGTCTCCTTCAGACACGCATGGCCAGCTGTTAGACAATTAGTTACTAATTGCGATCATCAGCAGCAATGCAGAGGCAATTATTCAAGTTACTCAATTACAGGAAGTATCGTCTAAATATGGGCAGGAAGTTGGAGCATGGTGATGTGTTCTAATAAACTGGAGGAAGTCACATTAGCAGTGGAGGAAGCACACAAATATGGGCTTAATAATAAAACAGGAAGCCGGTTGCCAGGTTTGTCCATAAATAGATCAAAAAGTCACAAAAACCCAACTACAAATGTGATTGCACATGCACAGTGAATAACCAATTCAGAATGCACACAGTAAACACACATGACACAGCACACAATAAGGCCCTAATGTCTCGAATTAAAAACGGAAAAATACTGAGTCAACCTGTGACATACACAATATTTATTATTAATACATATTCACAAAAAACATTGTATTTGTTAGCATTAGTTAATAAACAATGAACACGGATGATGAACAAACATTAACAAACACAAATAGGTAAGGTAAGTATGTTTTCTGTCTTCGTGATGTACAATGTATTTTCTTAATCTTTTAATAACCTTTAAAAAAAATCTCGGTTTCTCTCTCTTCAGAAAAGCAGACATTCTTGGTGGGAAAAATGTTAATGAAGGATTTAACTCTAGAGACTGTATTACTATATTTTTGTAGTGTTCTACAAATGGGGACGTCCCCAAAAGGGAGGTTTGCTTACGTTCAAGTACAAATGGAGCAAAACGTGTAATGGGGAGCACACAAACACACACTTTCAGTCTGTGGTAAACTAGAATAGTGAAATGTGTCATGGCAGAAAACCCGTTCAGGGGGTTTTATGACGTCTAAAAAGAACTGATCACATATTAATGTTGAGATCAACCACATACTGTGGTCTATTTCAGAGTCTCTACTTGAATAAAACACTGAGATAAATTCAGTCTTAGATCTAGTGTCATCTGAGAAGATCTGTGCCTATAGGACAACAATCATGAGGTTCAGCCTGATGATGGTAAGAGAAGAATATCCGGAAACCGATGGATACCAGGAGCCTCCACATCCACAATTCGAAGATGTCGACCTACTTCCTGTCTCCATGTGTGAAACAAGCTTCAATCTGGATTGTGAGACTGACCCCGGTATCCCTTCCCACAACTGTGATTGTCAATATAATGAAATGGTAACTGACAGTGCTTGTAAGTAAAAATCTTTTTATTTTGTACCATTGATTACATTCATTTTGAACTGTTTGTAAATGCCACTCATTCAATTTGTATTATAGACAAATTCTCACCCTTTTGCATTTTCAAATGTCTTCATTACAGTTTTTCTCAATTGTTTACACACAAATATTGGTACTTGAAACACAATGACCACAACATGTAACTCATGCACCAACCCCCTGAACCAATTCTGCTAAACTACAAGCACAAATCCTGCTTTACACTCACATTTCTAAAACACACTTTTTTCAAAACACTACACACAATTCTCTGCATTTGGCACAATTTTCGGGCAGAAAAATCTCTTGTTTTCGCAAAGAACATACATCAAATATCCACACTGACCCATCACATGGGCAAACACCTGTCACAAACGCGTATACCCCTTATCCAAGCTATGGAAAACGCATGTGGAGATATAGCATTTGATGCTTTTCATGGCTGGACTCGCCATGCTAGGCGATATTTTCCCCGCTGCTTGGCCAGGGAAAACATTTCTTGTGATTTGGATGAGTTGCTGTGGCCAGACCGAAACCGAAGAGAAGATGCAGCATAGTTTTTTGTATACAGTATACAGCATAACTGTATACAGTAAACTCTTCTGTTGTTTTGTATGTAGACCACTGTATGTGCCACGTTGCGTTGGTTGGGATGCACACTGTACATTGTTTTTGTTGGAAAAATTAAATACATTTGTTACCGTGTATTTGTGTGTTCTGACTATAAAAACTATTTATATATATATATTTGAAGTATAGGAGTGTTGTAAAATATTTGTAGTACAGTATATATACTACAAATATTTTGCAACACACTTATGTATGTACTGTCTGTAGTATGTGTAACACTGAACCAAATATAGACCAAAGTCATTATGATGAATGGAGAAGTGTTTTCCATTCATCATAGTGTTTTACATAGAGCACATCAGTGTTCAACTGGTTCTTATAAATGTCTATTCATATGATGGTTTGTGTGTGTCATTTGAAAACAAAATACCATTTTGAGAAGAAAGAACATTGAATATAAAGTTTCATTTTGCAGGAGAATTGAGTGGTTTTGCCCATTGTGTTTGTGTTTTTTGATTTGTGTGTAGAGTTCTGAGAGTATGAGGCATGCTTTCAGAAAATGTGCGTAAACAATTGAGAAAAACTGTTATAAGTGATGTTGCAATCAATATTTCTAATTTTTAAGTGGTATTATGCTTACATTTTAACAGCTTGCACGGCAGTTGTAAAATTGTATGCAGAACGAAAGGATTTGTTCTTGAAGGGTTTTCTTCTGGGCAAATATGTCTGCCCATCCATTGGCCCACCAGGTTCACAGATATTCCTGGAGGACACAATGTCCGGTTTGTACCATATTATTGTGTGTTCAATTTATGTTTTGTCATCTTTCACTTTTATTCCCCTCTGATATATTTTTATTTGCAACAGTCATGCTTGTTTCTTATCTCAGGATTGTCTGTATTTCAGCCAAGATTTCAATCTACTCCTACATCATAGTGCCCATAAAGAAACAATTAGGCGTTCCAGTTTTGCTGAACTTTACAGCCACGGATAACTTCTTTACCTGTAACAAGCAGGGTGAAAAAAGGATTTTAACAGTTGCGGTGAGTTTAAATTCATTGCATATACATCCTAAAAATTCTAAAAATCCTAATTTGCAGCTAAACCACATTTTTAATGCTTCTTTCAGAGTTTCGACATAAACAAGCTACACTGCATTTCTGCAGATGATAAGGAGAAATGGTCCCTGGTTTTCCTCATGTCTCGATCAGCAGGAGGCCTTTATCGTTTTGAATCAGCTCTTCACAGCGGATGGTTTATTCAGATTATGGAAAGTGATGTTGTGAACATGCAAAAAGGATATCTGCCTGGATATGTAAAACCCAGCACCTATTTTTCCTTAATTGAGAGTGAGACCACAGAAATCATTATGCATTATAAAAAGTCTTGAATTTTAGGCATTCTAATATAAAACAAGTATATGCATCAGAGCCGTCGTAAGGCTGTGCCAGGTGTGCAACCACACATGGACTGGCGCCTGACCTGTTTTTCTTTTAGTTTCCCACCCAGCAAAATAACATTTATGATCTGATTCTGTCTTCCTCTGTCTATAATTTCATAACACATGAAAATATTAATAACATTGTATTATTAATTTCGATGTCCTCATGTACGTGTGTACTGGGTCAGGACTTGCTGTGCTAGTGTTCACTACTCTCTGGATGGGTTAAATGCCGAGGTCACATTTCGGGTGTGACTCACCATAACTGACAAATACGTCACTTTCACTCAGGGCTGGACTGGGACAAAAAAGAGCCCTGGCATTTTTACTCAGACCGGCCCACCACAATGGGTCGGACACAACCAACCAGTACACCATCCTTGCGGTCCCTGTAGATATGCATATCTACCATTCCCCCAAAAACCTACAAAGCTGAGAACTAAGTGCCATGGACCAGTGTACCAGTGCAAGTGGACCAGTGTACTCACTCACTCTCTCTTGACTGACTCCCTGGTGATAGACCTAGTAAGGGAAGCCAAACAATCCAATAGTGGGATGAGACAGCGGGGTATTACAGAGCTCGCGCCGTGCTGACACATGAGTCTATACACATGTGAAGTTCTTCAAAGTATCGATGCAAAACACTACCGTTTACTTGTACACTATTAAAGATAATAATAAAAAAAATTATGCATTTCATTCTGATTTCCTTTGTCTTCTGTAGGGAAAAACTGATAGACTTGTGTAAATGTAAACAAATGTAAATGTTTTTTAGGAATGAGGGGTTTCTTTATTGTACATTTAAATGTACGGTTTGCGCTGTTTAAATAACGTGTGCGCTGACGAGGAGTCGGCTGGCTGGGCAATTGAATCGCGCAGATGACATGTCAGCGCGGCGCGAGCTCTGTAATACCCGCTGTCTCGTCCCACTTTTGGATTATTTGGCTTCCCATAGTTCGCGCGAGTTGAAAGATCTGAACTTTGGCGAAAATTTGCGCCGCGTTTACGAACCAGGAGCTTGCTCTAGTAGGGACGTGATTATGACACAGCGAGCGGAGGCAGGAATCCGAAACAACAATGAAGGACTGCGCCTCTGAAGCATTTGATGGACCCAGACATGGCGCCGAACAAGTCTACGTCGTTCTTCAGCCTTCCATAGCACATAATGCGCAGCTATCCTCTCAACTAAATCCATGTCCACCATTTCGCAATTAGACGGGTGCCGCCTGACAGAAGCCCCTCCATGACGCGAATGAAGCGAGTAAAAGCAAAATGTTCAAGCGTCCAAATAGACGCTAATAGCGCGATTTACTGCGTTTGGTGTGAACACTCTATAAGACACTGACTGCATCTGACACGAGAAACTGGGGGGTGGGGGGAGGTGGAGTCTGTTAAGAGATGATTGGGCCAGCCAAGTGTCAGTATGGAAAATGAACCAATGAGCCGCTGTCCCTGCTTTATGGGCCAGTCGTTGGCCGATTAAAAAAAATATTATATTATATTATATCGGCCCCCAAGTGCGTCGGCCCACCGGGCATTTACCCGGTATGCCAGATTACCAGTCCAGCACTGCTTTCACTGAACATTTCCAAATGGCAAAAATATGAATGCTTTAATTCTTTTATCCTTTTCCCTTTAATCGTGTTTGTTCTTTGATTAACATTAGTAACAAGAATTACAGCAGCCAGCAGGTTTAAGAATGCAGCCCCTTTAAGAGCTATTGCTCGACACAAGCTGTGTCTCATTCCGTACGGCCTTGAGTCCTCCAGAGGTATCATCCTCTTAAGGATGCGAAATACAGAGGATTCTCAACTTAGAATTAAGTGTTAAAAATAAGAATTGTGTTCATAAAGCAAATACATTTTTATTTCTTTTAGAAAATGACTGATCGTTTGACTAGATAAGACCCTTATTCATCGTCTGGTATCGTAGATGTAGAACTTGCAGACGTATCCTCACTGTTTGCATGCAGTTAAACCACTGATGCAGTTTTAGTATTTTCGAAAAGAAAATCCTTATGTATACAGTATATATGTGTGTTCACATCCTCTCCATCTGCACTTTACTATTACGGTGAGCTACTCAAATTGTTGTTTACAAATTGAACTTTTTTTGTGAAATACTGGTTATAATACTTTTACTACTTTTAAAATGGTGCCATTTTGACAATATTTATAATTTAAACTATATTTACATTTGTATGAGCAACGTAAAGCTATTGTGTCACTTTAGTTCATGTATCATTCTTAATTTAATCCTCTTTTTCAAAATGTATTTGTAAACATGTCAAAAATGTATATTTTCTTCATATTATATTACAAAAGTCGCCACATGTAATGATAAAAGCTTTTTTCATGCCATCTGAAGGAGCATGTTGTGTTTCTTTACAGTCCTGTTAATTCAACATCATCTTCAAAGGCTTTGTTCATTTGGCCTTTGTCTTGTTCCTCGTAAGGGTTCATAGTGTTCTCAACTTTCTTGGCTTTCCTGAGAAGATTGGACATGAAACAGTTTAGTCATATTCAACACATTACCAATATTAACCAATGTGTAAAACTGCTGTGGTACCTCCCTTTGATACATACTTTTTCCTGTTGATTACCCCTGTGACCACAAGGTAGACCCCCATGCACACAGTTAATCCAATTACCACTCCAAACACCACCAGCCAAATTGTGATCTTTTCCTCTTTAGGTGGGGCCAATGTTGCCATCAGACCAACAAATTCCATTGTTTCATCACTAAGTAGAAATGCACTGTTGATACGTCCTCTAGAAAGCCTGTGACAGACAGCATACTGTTAAGTAAGGGAATTTCTCGATGTGGTCACAAAAATTTCTGATACCCTTATTGCAAACTTTTTATTTTCAGAAATTCACAAATAAAGTATGAGATACCTGATTGCCGCCTCCACTTCTGCTTTAGGAATAACCAGGCCTGGTGTAGTTGGATCCATTACCACGAAATAAAAAGAGATTCTGGGTGTTTCCTTGTATGTGTAGATATTCTCGGACCTGTTTGTAACACATGAGGAAAATAAAACTCATTACTGTGAAGGTGTAATTTGTGGATGAGAACCGACAGTACTCACATGAAATGAATGTCTTGCTGCTTTTCTTCCAAGTAGTACTGGCGCATAGCAAAAGCCATTGTGGACTTAAAGAGATACATTTCATTTGAATTCCAGGTGTACTACAGAAAACAATGAAGAATAATTAAATCCTATTACATTTGGACCCATATATATACATAAAATCCGTAAATAAACAAGATTGACTTACTGCATCCCCTCCCATAGCAGCTTTTAGGCTTATTCTGACTTTATAAGCATTTTCTGAATCTGTATACAAAATATATCGTTTTAATAAATGAAACACTTTCTTATAATGAATAGGCTAATAAACATCACATTGTAAATGTAAGTAGATCTGTGTACATGTATTTAATCATACAAATAAAACAGAACAGGTCAAATGAAATACTGACATGGGTCAGTATTGACATTCCAGTGTGTCTGTCTGTTATTCTTTTGGTTATCCTCTTTTAACCATTCCAGAAGAGTGCTGAAGTAATTTAGCAGAGGCCTGGAATCTATCTTTGTGGTTCCTGCAATGTCCTCCAGGGCACGGGTCCATGACATAGATCGGCCTAACTCAAGCATATGCCTGTGAACAGACATAGTTAAAGTCAATTTACAACAGTTCTGTTTATTCTAATATGTGCCTTGTAAGAGATAAACAAAGCATTCCTCATACCTAAGTTTGTTACCAGCTTTGGTTGAGTTTGTGATGTCACATTTGTAAAGCGGGCCAGTGTGTCCAGCTTCCTTACAAAGTGCCTCTTGAAATTGAAACTGATAAATAGTTCGAGTGAAGTACCTGTTTAAGAAAAAAAGAAAGGACAAAATTTTGTGTTTTGTTAACACATGATCATTTTAACTAGGCATTAGTTCCCTTCTTAATATAAATGGTAAAAATACAGATTGTTTGCATGAATTACTGTACATTTAATTGAATGTGCTTTATTTTTGCTGTGATACTGCATGTTCAAGTGTTGTATGTTCATACAGACTACCTGATGAACGAATAATCCCCAGACACATGGAAGAGTGCAGGTGGGTCACAGTATGACTCATCTCTGGGCACAGCCTCAGTGACACCAACTAGCTCTCTCCTGTCACATATGTTTTGTGATGAGCCACAAAGCAACCAATCATGTAACATCCTTGTATTTTTAAAGAAGATGCTGCCTGATTGTGATGATTCTATCACTTACTTCATTTCCCACCAGCGCAGCATCCACTCATCTTTGGGAATGGTCCCTTTAAACACTTGCCACCTCCACTCCTCCAGCATGTAGGTGAAGGGCAAAGTGGCAACGATGGTTAGGGCTTGTTTCAACAGGAAGTTTATTTCTGTCTCTGTGGGTAGAAACTTATGCTGTTAGATTTTAGATGAAAAAAAGTGTGAAAATACAAGGGAAAAATACAAATTCACATTTTGAGCGAACCTACAAACAAAAAAATCGTGTTTGCTATCTAATAAAAAATATTTGCTAAAGAACATATTGGGACACTGTGACATGCATTATATATATTTTTTAATAAAGTTTAAAACTTTTGGTTCTTTCAGGAGAAACACTTTGCGCGCATGCACGCCGCCTGTAAACATGTGGGTTTTTTCCGACCCCAATAGCGATCAAGTTGAATGATCAAGTTTGCTCATCTTACGGGTCAAAGTATAAAGATTTTGGTTATCATATATGATAAAAGGGGGGAATGTAATGAAAATTTTCTAATCTTGCTTCATGATATGTCTATGTTCTATGTTTTGGAATGTTATCATGTTTTTCTCTATGTTGTCATACCACTCTATGTTGTCATACCACTGCCTTTGTCTTCGAGCAGAGGCCAAGATGTTCTGTTTGGAATAACGGGCATCACTTCTCGTAAACCAGTTTGGGATTCTTGCTGGGGCAAAGGGAGGGGGTGTCACGTTTTAATCATATATATTATCTATGTGCAGGAGGAAAGAGCGCCTTTTCTCTGCCCCATGCACATTGCTTATGATGCAGACTAAACGACAATAAAATACTTTGCAAAGTACTTCCATTTTTCTCTGTGTATTGCGTTTGTCAAAAATTGACTCACCTAGATTAAGGAATAAGAAAATTCCACAACACCTTCTTGGATGAAAGCGTCTGCCAAATGAATAAATGAACATTGGCCTTAAAATGCAAATGCAGCACGATGGCATGTTAAATAAGCTAATGTTAATTGTGGCATATGGCGCTGCAAAAAAAAGATGTTCTTTGTTACGTTCTTCGCCAAGTGTGTTCTAAATGGCCAAAATTGCTCTACCTCCCCAGAGTGAGTAGGATATAGGAATGATCGCTTACGATTCGGACTGGCCCAAGAACAGCAACGTGAGGTTGTCGTATGTTCTCCAATGTATAAGTTACGTTAATGTGTTTCTTTAGTTTACGTATTTATGCGTTTAAACAACGGTTTTAATGCCAATATGCCTTTTGGCTGCTCATTTGCTCAAGAAAAGTAGCAAGTAGCAAGACATAGGTCATCCATTTCCATGGGGGCTCGGTCATTTTTGGTAAATGCTTGATCATTCCAAGTACATGATTGGTGCATGTTTTAAGTAAGCCAGTCAAACAGAGACAGTCGCACAGTACCATAGTCCTCCTTGAAATCGGCAGGTAGGAGGCCCAAGGCCTGCAGATGAGATGGCGTGGCTGCAGAAAGGGACATGATCTCTCCCACGGCCTCGTGAAAGCCTTCATTAGCGCCATCTCTCAGCAGGTATGGACGGTGACGGTAAGCCATCTGGTACTGGTTATGACCCATCTCATGGTGAACAGTTAAGAAATCATCCATGTTCACTTTAGTGCACATTTTGATCCTGAGACAAACAACAATAGCATTTCTAATTGCATAAATGTACGGTTTTCTGTTCAGGTATTTGTTTTTTTTGACAATATGAGGCAAAACAAAGTGACTGGAGTTAAAAATAATTTCGCATTATCCTATTTTTTTTTAAAACTATTCACACTAATAGAAAATTCTGATTAAATGGACGAGCAATGATCATATCCACAGGTTGATCATTACCAGGTATTCATACGTAACATTATCAGCCCCACCTGAAGTCCTCTTTGTTTCCCATATCCCATGCGGTAGGATGACACACCACTTTCCTTCCATCCTCAGGTTTCACAAACATCGAGTTATCCCAGAAGTTGTCAAACATCGCAGACATATTTACAGACATAAAGAATTTTTCTGCCTCTTTAAACAATCGCATGTCATCCCATCCCTGAAATTGACAATCGCTTTAATTCATTAGAAAGTAAAAATAAGAAAATATATAAAAAATCTGCTCCTTAATCTTGAAATAAACTTTAATTGCTGTAACTAAAAACTAAATTGATTTACAATTGAGATAACATATAATCTTTGATCAATGGAATAGACCTTTAGCCTGTATTTTTATACACATGTTAAGATAAAAAGGGCAAAGTATAGGAATAAAATGTGCACATGTCTTACCTCGGCCACCATTGAAGAGCTCACATCAATGTCAGGCTTTTCAGGGTATGGTACGGTGAGAGGATAAAGATTGGTCCAAAACCGTCCCCACATATCACCTGAAATGTTAAAAAAGCTAACTGATATCCCCATAATGAATCCAAGATATTACATTTATAAATATAATTTATTTGAATTTTTGTCTATTAAAATAATTTTTGGAAAATGCTTATATGTGAAACACTACACATGTTATGTCAATGATGGTTCATATATTACCTAGAAGGTGTGCAGGAAGACAAGCATCTAAGGCGATGTGACCAGGATAGACATTTTGCAGTCTGGATCTCACATAAGCATGAAGCTCTTTATATAAAGGTAAGATCTGGAGCATAACAGCATCTGTGAGTTTGGTAAACCAGGACCAGGTCGAAGTGTATTCTTAAAATGTATTATTAATGATGTAAGATGTTTTTCAGGACTGACCTCTTTATAGATTCGCCTGGCATCTTCCATAACTTGATCTCGGGTATAGCTGTATTTGGGTTCATCAGTGGTTTCATAATCCCCCCTCCAGTAATCTCCATGGTCAGCGTAGTCTTTGATAAATAATGTAGTGAACGTCAGTCTGATTTTTCTAAATTGGCCATAACCCCAAAACTGAATTTGAAGTTTCTCACCACCTCAGCTCTCATTGGTTAGATGTTATGGTACTATGAATTATCAATTTATCCACACCAATAAATTATTTTTAAAAACAGCATACTAAAAGAGACTCATACGGTTTAGTTTGGCTGCTTCATTCTCCAGGTCCACGTAATCCTCATACAGGGATCTCATCCGCTTCCCTGTCGCCACTCTCCAGTCCTCCCACACATGTAGACGTTCATAGTAGTCTCTACTGTTTGCCATAATGCTCTCTAGACCTAGTGAACACAACATGTAGTGTCAGATATTTTATTAAATGTTAAAATGTGTTGAAATGGAGCAAGAAGTGCAGGACGTGTACAGCTTTGTAAATCATGGCTATTATGATTTTACAGAAAATTGCAGATCTTTCTGAAGGATCACTGAAATTTATTTGTAGGTTTGGGGATTTGTTATAGAATTTTGGGAAAATCCTTAAGACCTCATCTGCTCTTTGTTACAGTACCTGATGACCAAATTTATCTAAATAGATTAGATATCTTTTTACCTGTCATATCCTCTTTTTTTGCTAATCATCATGATTGTCTTTGTTCTCAACAATGGACCTGAAAATCGAAACTGACAGTTCTCTTTTTCATTTTCTCTCACTTGTGCCATTCACTTCTCTGTGTGATTTAACTGTGCATTTTATTGATAAAATGTATATTAGACAGAGTAGAAAAATGTTGGATAATTGTATAGGACAGGGTTTCCCATGGGGTGCACTTTTAAGCATGTTTTTAACTTATTATACTGTAGAATGGATTATGAAATCTGTCTAAAGAATGTATTTAACTTTTATATTTTTAATGTCCAATGTGTACATTCATAATTAATTGACGACGCTTTGAAGTGATTCTAAAAGGAGTGAGGATATTCCAGGAAAGGAAGCGAGGAAAGGAAAAGAGGATGCACAAATAAGAATTACTTAAGAAACCCACATTGGACCCCTCTACTACCAACAGTTACAGACCTGTCTCTCCCATCCCATTTATTGCTAAAACTCTTGAAAGGGCAGTTTTCAACCAGGTGTCTTCCTACCTATCCCAGAACAAACTACTGGATGACAAGCAGTCTGACTTCAAAACAAACCACTCCACTGAGACGGCACTGCTATCGGTCACAGAAATGCGGCTAGCCAAGGCAGAATCTAAATCCTTGGTCCTTATTCTGGTAGACCTATCCGCAGCGTTTTACATTGTCAATCACCAGATACTGCTAGCAACCCTGCCATCTCTAGGAATCTCTGGCTCCCCTCTCTGCTGGTTCAAATCCTACCTCTCCGGCAGATCCTTCAGGGTGTCATGGAGGGGCTTGCTTTCCGCTGCTCACCACATGATCACTGCGGTCATCCGGGAATTGGTGCTTGGACTGCTGCTCTTTTCCATCCACACAACATCCTTGGGACCCATCATACAGGGCTTCTCATATCAATGTTATGCTGACGACACCCAGATCTACATCTCGTTTCACCCAGACGGTACCACTGTAGCAGCTCGCATAACAGCCTGCCTTGTAGACATCTTAGCTTGGATGAAAGAGCACCACCTCCAGCTGAACCCGGCCAGAACTACTTGTGTTTCCGGCACACCCCACGGTGCAACACGATCTCACCATCCAAAAGGGCTAATTTGACACCCCTTTTCATCTCTCTCCACTGGCTACCGGTTGAAGCCGTATCAGATTCAAGTCACTGATTCTTGCCTATCACTGGATCTGCACCGGCATACTTTAATACCCTCCTACTCTCCTAAACCCCACCAAGAACCCTGCGTTCAGCAAACAAGCGGCACCTTATAATGCTTTCTCATAGGGGCAGAAAATCCCTTTCTGGCCCTTTCCACTCCTTCCTGGTGGTACATTCTTCCAAACTCGGTCTGATCAAGCATATCTTTCACAACCATCAAAAACGACTTAAAACCCATCTCTCCTGTGCATACTTGACAGACAAATTAAAAAATTTAACGTAATGTACACTAACTTTTGTTGACGCTAGTAACTTTGTATTAGCACCTATTGTATTATTGCTTATGACATATCGCTTATTGCACCCTGAACTCTTTGTAAGTCGCTTTGGATAAAAACATCTGCTAAATGACTTTATGTAAATTGAGAAGCTATGTGTCTACAGTAGACAAGTTGTTTCCATTACTTTGAAAAATTTAAATAGCAAAGAAATGTTCAGAAATAGTAATTCAAGTAAATGATTTAGGTCAAAGGGGTTCGGCTGACAAAAAAGTTAGAAAAACTAGTAGAATACTTTCGCATAGACTGTAATTTTTCTAATTTTGTTTTAATAGGAATGGCATGTACTGCTGACAATACCTGGTTCCAAAGTCTGACAGTCAGATGGGTCGTCGATTTTACACACAGTCGCGGTGTTGTAAATAGTGCTCATATCTGCTAATACCCTCCTCAGCTGTAACACACAAGCCATATTTATCATATACATTTCTCAGAAAGCGATTTGCCATTATGATGTATGAAGACCTCAATGTGATTCCAAGAAAATCACTGTCATACTTACCTGACTGGCCTTATCGGGAGAGAGGGCCCCTGATCCTTTACCTTGGAGCTTTCTGAGCTGCAATTTAATCTCTGCATCACTGATCTGATCGATAGGGAAGGTACTGGAATCCTCAGAAATCTTTCCGTAGTACTCACTCCAGACTTTATATGCTTCAGCCTGTGAAAGAAGATTTGCTCATTATCGTGTGTTTTCCAAAGATATACATTTAGTCATTTCCAAAGATTAATAAACTTTTCTTTAAAAGATGGACTTTTAACATGGATCCATTCGGCAGCTAACTTTATCAAAACAAAGCAACCTACAAATACATTTATCAGTGTGTGATTGCTGACTTCCAGTTGAGGAAGGAAAACAGCGGAATATGTGGAAAGGGAGCATACTTACTTCTTTGTCTGCATTTTCCTGAGAGATGTCTGTATTATAGGCCCAGGATGCAAGGGAATACTGGTACACCAGATTAGATGCAACCTCATCAAATTTTCTTAAGAATTCCCTGGCGTTTTCCTCCACTGTCTGGGTGGAGGCCAGAGAGGCCATAGCCAAAAGCAGGAGCCACCGCGTACTCATCTCAACCGCTCTTGCCCTACAAACTGAAGCTGTTGTTGTCGCAGTGCATGGTTTTATCTAAGACACCTTATTGCTCTGCCCTTTGAGCCATGCCATGACAAAATGGTGCAACAAGTGCAGGTGGGATGACTCCTAGATGTTGCGTAACATTTTATGTGTTCATTTCTTATTGTTTAGAGACGTGATACACAGTTTAAATTTTGTTTTGGTGAAACTTGATTCGTCTTTTTTTGGTGCTTGTCCTCACAAGCCGTTCTGCCAAAATGGTGAGCTGGGTTTTATGGATTTCTGAGTGACTGTGCGCACACTGATATTCAGAGTAATGTGGGTGGTTGCTGGGACTGTACGGAATAAACCGAAGGTTCGTATTTGTGGTTAGGGTTTTTAAGAAGTGAAGTATAAGCAATAGTAACATTCTCACTGTTTACTGAACTAGCATGAATGAGCAATTAATGAATATTATAGAGATTATCTTAGGTTAATTGTTTTTTAATCAGTGTGGACGTAGTAATGGGCATGCTGTATCACTATCCAGTCCTAAATTAAATAAACAGATGTTTTGATTCTGTGTGTGCGTATATTTTCCACATTGATGTGAAAATACTAAGAGACCTCTGCCCTCTACGGGAAAGACAACCTTGAGTACAAGTGTGCACATAATCTGGGCCCATAAAACCATAAAAAGCATATGATAGTTTTATAAGGATATAGGAAATTCTGACTCCAAAAACATATCTTAACAATTGAACCTTAATAAACTGAATAATGAAGTTTGATTGAAGAGAAAGAGAAAAGAGAAGTGAAATCTCATGAATTAGGTTGAGAAATACATCTGTTAAATTTAATCTAGATTATTTCCTTTTTTTAAAAAAAAAGGTGGTTGGGAACATGTTAAAACATTAAATAACTAATATACTGAACATTTTTGAGAAACTGTGTAACTCTTTATTCAGTATTGGTCACTAAGGACCATGCGAAACATCCACTGCGAATGTTTAAGTAGAATTCTTATGAACTCTTATAGCAAGGATGTGGTTTCTACTTTATAGGTAAGTTTTTCATCTAATTTATGAAGCAGGATGTGGTTTCTGTTTCATAGATGTTTTATGGTTTGTAATGTAGATGAACTAAAGCCAAGGTCAGGTTATTTTAGTCAGATCTAGCACTCTTGCAGAATGTGTTAAAAGTTTTGCCAATAAGGATTATGATTTGTCATAACGCTCCCTGTTTATTCCTCATGTTCTTGATTGCCGTCCCAATTTCATGATCTGTCTGTCTTTGAGTGGGAAATATAATAACTATGATGTAACATTGATGTAGAGATGACAATGCAACTTATGAAGAAATGCTTCTATTTACACCATCCCGTTTTTCTCTACTGTTACTAGTTTTGAAATGCAACACATTTACTCGAATGTCCACTTGCAGATATACATCATCACCACCAAGTGGTGATCTCTCTTAGAGCTTACCCTCAGACATTTCCACGTCTGTCACTGATCCCACCAGAGGGCGCAATATACACACGAGCTTGTATTATGCTAGATATTCTAAGAGCGTGATGCGCATTATCGTGATTTTATTTATATATGAATTGAGGCTTATTATGGTGAAAAGGATATACAGATCCATCGTATAGTTTTTGGAATGTCAAATCTATCCAATCGTTCAGCTCAGTTTGCACATTTGAACCTTGTTTATGCGCTCTAAACCCTCAACAAAAGAGAGCACAAAGCCTATTTCAAACAGGACCACCAGCCTCTGTTTTATTTAAAAACCTCTACCGGCACATTGCTGCACTTTTGCCATTCTGCAACATTTGCAGTTCCACAATAGCGCACGTGTACTTTAGACTGTCACTTTTGTATCCTCTAGCAACCATTGAGGTGAATTAGGTCAGTCATTTTCTTTCTCAATCAAGAAAGATAAGATGAACAGTAATGTTATATTATATACTTTATACTTATGATACGAAAATGTTATAACATCTAACCCTAAATTGTAAAGGTAATCTTGTTGCTAAGACGTAACATTAAGAGAATATTGTGCACGTTCAGAAATAGCTGATCCATGATTTTAATCCATCAAAGCTCTAAAATGTAGCTAAGTGCCTTTATATGCATTTTGTAACGAATCCTATTGGAAAGACTTTGTTCGTGAATATTTATTAGCGTGCGATATTGGTCGTTACCACAAAACGTCATGACGCTTTTATTTATTTTCAAGAGGGAAGTCTTGACCGTAGGGTTAGTCATTTCTGTCACCGCTTGAAGTTTATCCAAACGGAGAACTCCCGTTCCTGGCGCAGGCAGACCAGTCCGTGTTTTGGCGTAGTCTCGCTCTCTCATTTTTAAAGCCACTTCAACCTCAGTCTCAAAGCTCTGAAAAAACCCCACTAGCCCAACGAAAGGCACAGGATCAGAGGATGAGCAGATATTTTCTGTGAGAAACCTCCATCCGTATGCGATCTCCTCTAACGGGAGAACTGAGGTGATGGCGGGTTGCGCGGAGGATTCGTGGATTTTTGCTTGACAGGCACCAGAATCTTGTTGGATTAGTTGATTTACCTATTTATGGGGGATTTGCTTGTATCTGATAGAAAATGCCATTTTCCAAACGGATCGTCGAACCCCAGCTGCTGTGCAGACACCCCGTCCCTAATGATGAAGGGTTACTATTCGAGGATCTGTGCTCCATCAGCAACGTGGCTCTATCCCGGACCCTGCGGCAGCTCTCCGATTTGGCTAAACACGCATGTTCCTTATTTCAGGAGCTCGAGAACGAGCTGGTGTCCACAAACCAAAGGGTTTGGGCTCTGCAGAACAAAATAGGCAAAATTCAGCAAACCGCCAATGCGCTGGATCCAAAACTGGAGGCTGTGCGTAAGTAGACCATTTGGGATTGCGCGTAAATTATGGGAGAGATTTCACATGGTTCACTGGGATGTTGTACGTATTATCTGTTCGCAATGAATGAATGTGGTGGTTATATGTGTCGAGTCACATGTAGGCACTGTCTCGAAGCCTTGCCGACCAAATTATAATGTGTCACACGCCTGTATGCGTAACCAACACCTGCACCATGACCGGTTGCGCTTTTTGCTCCGATTCGGAAAAAACGCAGGAATTTTGCCGTTTAAGACTAATATTTCAGTCGGTCTGTAAGGAGATTAAGCTATAGAGTCATTAGGAATTAGTACTGGTCATTTTCAGCAGATGTTTGCAAAGAGGGGCGTGTAGGGTCCATGGCTCCGGTCCGCTATTTCCATGGCTCTGCATATTAATATGGGTTAAATGCAACAGCTATCTTTGCAGATATGACATGATTTTTTTTACGATAAACCTGAACAAATACCTTCATCTTGAGATCATCGATATAAGGATCTAGAGTAACGCGAAATTTCATTATCACATTTGGCTTTGCAAGGGCATTGAAAAGATCTCAACTGTTTTTATGCTCATGTTTGCACTTTACTATAATGACAGTGCATGTACAGCTGGTTATGAAATAAGCAATTTTGTCCTCATTTTAGCACTGGATCCACCCTTAGCAGAACTAAAGGCTGGTTATTTTATGTAACTTTTTATAGGACGAAAATGATTGAAATGTCTACAGCTAAAATTAACTTCTCAGGTTGGTGGGTATATGGGTGTGGGGGAAAACAACATCCCAGTGGAAGATGCATCCACCACATATGAAAGGAGAAATGACAGTCTTGTCCAAACAGCAGCATGACATGGTGTCATCCATGAAATAAACATAATTTCGGATGCATGTGTCGATGAAATGAGGCACGTGAAAAAATATTATACAGCCCCAGCGCCCTTGTCAAGTCTCAGAGGAGATAGCCTCATGTGGATCATAGCCTCAGCACTGGTGTATAGCTTTAATTATAAGAGGATGTTAAGCTGCAGTGGGGATAAATCCGGTGCATGGATACAGCGCTGAAAAGATGGGTTGGATGCAGCGTTTTCCCCCTTTGCTTGGAGGCAAAGCAAGGCTTATGCAATTAGCTAGAATAGGAGGAAATACACTTCACTCCGGCCGATTCGATGTGCCATGTTTTGAACCCTGTAGGTCAAGCTCGGACCTGCTGAGTTATTGCCAAATAACCAAAACTATTTGACCCCACTCTAAAAAGGGCTGGGTTATTTTCAATCAGGCATTGAGTCAAATAAGAAAAACCCAGTCGTTGGGTTAAATGATCTCAGAAAAAGGTTTATATTTGACCCAACTTTAAAACAACCTTGCATTTTATGTTGAAAAAAACCCAGCGTAGTTAATTTATAACCTAATGGTTGGGTTCATCGCTTTTTGACCGAACGCTGGTTTAAAAAAGAGTGTTGTTCCAGAGGATCAGTCTCCAGTAGTGTGTCATTTTTGAGGATGTTAATTTGTTGTGTGACAGAGTTGATGGCATATTGTGGTCCTGTGGGTTAGCAGAATGAGTTTAAACTAGTGTCTGTTTTCCCCCATCTGACTAGACGGTAATAAATGTTCTTGATTTTAATTGAATAAATCAAATTTCTTCAACATCTCTTCGGAAAGGAACGTTGTAGGCAGCTGCTGTATCTCTACTATATTGTTTGTTTTATGGCTAGATTAGCAGGAACGATCCTAATCCTATAATTGCAGCTGTATTCCAGTGATAGCATGTGGTGCATGTGGAACGACACCCTCTTCTTTTGAATTTGAATAGATGGAATAGGGGACGCTCAGGAGCCTTTCATGTGGTTTTACTTTAATCGGGACCTTTGCTAACTTATATCTTTACTTTGAATGTCTTATTATTTTATGAAGAAGGAAAACTTTTAATAATAAATATTGTTAAACATAAAAAATGAAGACTTTCGAATAGACGTGAGGAATAAAATAAACAGTGTGTCTATATACAAACAATAGACAAAGCATAAAACTGCCAGTGCAACATGCTGTACGATGACAATTGCGTGTCTTATAATAATTGTCATAGTTTTTAAAGTGGCTGGAGTGAGGTGGATTATTGAGGTGTATGTGCATAAAATGATGCAATGTATGTGCAATGAATTGGGTGGGGGGGATTTCTATCTGCCAGTATGTTTATTTTATTAATGCATCTGTTAGCAGATTGAGCACTGTGAGCTCTGTGTACAGAAAGTCTTACAGTGATGCCCCCAATTACGTGTGTGTGTGTGATATTCATTGATGAAATACACAAGTAGTGCAAAATCGGATGGTCTGTGAACATAAGTGGGAATCTCACGAAGAATCACAGTATATCTGGTCTTAGAGGCTGTTTACATGAGACCGTTTTCATCTGAAAACGCAAAAAGAATTATGCGTTTTGGCTGTCAGTTTACATGGATAAAGTGTTTAAGGGGACGCAAACTTTTGAAAACGGATCTCAAAGTGCACTGCGATTTCATTTCCATGTAAACTGCAAGACGGAACTTTCTGAACACGATGACGTCATGCGCATGTGTATTACACGCCAAAACAATATCGAGGCTTCCCGTACTGTGAGCTCTCACTGCTCGACTTCCTGATTCAGTGTAAATGCAGACCGTTTTGATAACGCTGTCATGTGTACGTGAAACTCTTCAAAAACAATTTTTTTCAGTTTTTCATCGTGTAAATGTGACCTTAGTTGTAAAAAAATGTTCTTCATCCTGTAAGTGAGAAGCCCTTTGATCTGCCCTCCCTATTCAGGTAGAATTGAGTTTCGCCTGCCCTCGGTCCTCTTTTAATTAGACACAATCTCCCAGAGCATACTGCTTTTTTGCAGGTTGTTCTAATGAAGGGAAATGTTAGATTGAGAGTTGTGAGAATGAAGAAACGCCTTTGATATGTTACGCTTAACACCCATGCCAATATGTTTTTGGTTGGGAACACACCCATCTTTGTATTGAACGAACTCTGCATTGAAAGTTAGACCTTGAGAGTGAGCTTTTGCCATAATAATCATAATACCAGCATTCTTGCACCGCTGTCGTCCGTGGGCACTTGTCCTGGTGACCATCACGTAATGAGGTGACCCTCCAATTCAAGTAGGTTTACAATGTACCACTAAAGCTATTGAATAGCTAATTCCATATTTAAAAGTTCCATATTGAGCTCTTTTATTTATGTATATTTCTCAGGCAAGACCTTGAATTGACCGAGTTGTGAGGCGCTATACCAGCGCACAGAAGCTGCATGGTAACAAGAGTCCTGCGGTAGAGAGGGTCTAACCTTTTAACAGAGCAAAGAGAGTGGACACTGCAGCCCCTGGGCCAAATTCATTGTCCTATAGGTTTAATAGCCCATGTTTAAACACAGACACACCAACATTGTATGACCCATAAACACCAGCGCATGTTTACCCATGAACACGGACAAAAATACAGTAAGGAATGTGGAAATGTCAATACATTTAAAGACAGCAGGACAAGCCCGTAGGCAGGGGGGTCACTGCCAAAGGTCCAGAATTTCATGTGATTATTGTCATCATTGTTGTAATCAATGCTTGTGACAAATTTCTGGGTTGCTGTTTCAAATTAATATGATTATTATTGCAGGACGCGTGTGTGTGAGGACCGGCCCTCTGAACAATGCCTTATAGTGTGTTCACACCAAACGCGTGTTAAGCGCGAGTGATTTACATGTTAAGTCAATGCAAAGACGCGATGACCTACTTGCGCGAATTGAGTTGAAAAATCTGAACTTTGGCGAAAATTCGCGCAGCGTTAACCAATCAGGAGCTTGCTCTAGTAGGGCCGCGAGCATCAGAATATTGGCTTTCAGACCCAAATTTCTCTAAGTTACTCACATAGCCTAATATTTTGTTAAATTCATAATGTGCCATTGTGATAGAATTTGAAAATTTCAAAGAGACCACAAAATGGCCAAGCGGTTGGGAAAGAGACAGGTTAATTAATATGCATAAGAAAATGTTTTGAATTTGAGTAGCACTAAACTATTAACTATTAATAAACTACCATTAGTATGCATAATAAATACATAATTAAATCTCCACAATAATTCAAGTAGTACCTCCGGCCCATGTAGTTTTCTGTTACAAACCGACCCGGCCCCCCATTAAAGACAGGGAGAATTATGTGGCCCTTGCAGAAAAAAGTTTGGGGACCCCTGGTCTACAATATAATAGCCATATAAACGTAGCGTAATTATAATAATAAAACATAGCAAAGAGGCATTGACAGAGAGTCAAGAAATGATGATGAGAAGAATTATTATTAATATTTCAGTAAAGTTCATTAAATCTATACTGTTGTTAGTGTGGTCTTTAAACTTATGAACTGTGTATGGACTGACAAAAGTGTTACATGATGAAGCAATTGGACAACAATGCAATAAGTATTTTAGGTGCATCAAAAAGCGTGCATGTTAAGATACCAGCAGACAAGCTAATCCACCAGAAATTAGTGCATAAAAGGTCACCAAAATGAATAATTTGAACCTCATAATTAAATACAAAAGGAGGAGTAAAACTGCAAAAAGGTCCACTTTTTGAAAAAAGAACCTCCCCTTTCAATAGGCTGGCTACGGACCTGCAGGATATGCACAAGTGCCCACACTTATTCACATTCTCTCTTATAATAGGTCGAGGGCTCTCTCGGTTATTCCCTTTTTATGAGTATCATACAAAATAAGTCTCAGTGGCCTGGAATTAAAGTAGCTGTGGATGGCACATCATCCTCTCAGCTCCAGGCTACTGTGAGCTCAGCTCGGATTGGTCGGTTTCTGGAAGCGCTGCAGCCCATGGTTTAAGTACTTGTGGAGTTCAGCCACCATTTGCACACGCAGTCTTTGAGAACAAGTCTAGCGTGAGGGCTCGTGCATTGCTTCAGGCTACCTACAAGGACATGCAGGCTTCTTATTTTGATGGTATTAAGCCAGCTATTATACAGTTTAAGATGTAACTTTTATTTATTGAAGCACAAATTGTGGGTTTGGTTTAAAATCACAAATGCAGGATTTTACCGAACAAGCTAAAATGTTTGTGGAATGTGGAAATTTCATCAAGAAAGTGTTAGATCATGCTATAATAAATATAAATGTTGAAACTAGTAACTTTGTATTAGCACCTATTGTTCTATTGCTCTTGTATGATAAATCGCTTATTGCTCCCTGAATTCTTTGCTAGTCGCTTTGGATAAAAGCGTCTGCTAAATGACTAAATGTAAATATATATATAAATAACCCATGTACGTGTAACTTACCGTAAAACCACAAATTAACAATGATCGTTCTTCTCATAAAAGCTGGCTTGTTTTACTTTAGGTGTCAGCATTTGTGAGAAAGAACACATGCCACCTATTTGCTTTACTATATGAGAAATACCTGAGAGCAAATTTTGCAGTAAAACTTCATGACAACCACACACAGTAGGTTAACATATTATGTAGGGCTGTATGGATTTATTTATAGCTGTTTCATTTTATTATAGGTTGTGTATAAAAGTTCTCTAAAGGGCATATTCTTAAACAACAACATTTTGATTTAGCTCAGATTCAGGGAGATAGTTTCACTGCGAAGATAAAGGTGCTTTTTACGAAGGTAAAAATGTTGCCTTTGGGCATGCAGCGTCTTTAATATGTGGGTTAATTCAGCCTTTCCGGTCATTTATTATGGGGAACAAACAAAGAGATAATGACACACTCCGCGTATAATTTACTTCCTATATAAGCTCAAATTAAGTATTTGGTGGGTTCAAAGGAAGAGGAAAGGGTGGAAATATAAGTTTTATTGCCTAATGGTTGCTTTGGGGGGTTCCCAGGGGTTTAAGCTGACCTTTATCTCTCATTGACCGAGCAGTGCTTTGTTCCAGAGAAATTATCAGCCCATCTCTGTTGGCATCTGACAATAATAAAAACATTTCTTTATTGATATTTCTTTATTTTCAATTTTTTGGTGACTGCCCAGTATTATTTTGTAAAATATATTATTTTGTAACAGCAATAATCGAATCGGGATGTGTCCAACACTCTAAAAGGTTTAACTGTGATTTTCTAAAAAGAATGAGTACATTTTAAAGCTGCATGTGAGATCAATTAAATATACTGCGTAAATTGAGTAAATCTAAGTGCAAAAAATATAGTCAATCTGAGAACGGATTCACCAAAAATATTAAAGGAATGTAAAAATATTATTTGTTAATTCAATACTTATTTCCTTTCATTAATTAAATAAACTTACATAATAGATATGTATATTTGAAATAAACTAACTGTTGGGTTTTAAATCAATATTTTTGGTAATCGATGTCTCAGTCCCGCTCAAAAAGATCTAATGATTTTAAAAGATTAGTGATGAGTGAAATGTGACTAGTAGCATGTATATAATATATTTACTTGACAAAAAATGTGCATATACAAATACATAAAAATATGACATGTTATTTACTTATTGTCTTCTAGCTTTAGTACATTATTGTATAATGAATGAAACTAATCGATTCAAGGATCAGACTTATCTATGAAGAACCAACATGGCAAACGCTACCTGCCCAGACTTGTTCTAAACACAGCGGAAGCCCCCACATCCTGCATTCTGCACTATACCCATCCTCAAGTTTAACAGTACACTGAGCACACACAAATGCTTGATGACAGAGAGTACCTGTGTATGTGGGGCTGTGGCAGGTGCTAATGTACATCATGACTTGTTTGTTTGGGTTACCCTTATCATTTGCTGTGGAGCTTGACTAAAGGTCCTGTTATGTTCATGGCAGAGTTTTTCTTAGTTCTTCTCTCAAGGGTTAGAAAGTGGTTTTAAACATCTATGTAATGTTATAATGTTTTTGTGAATGTTTGGATGGCACGGTGCGGGGCGGCATTTTAGAACAGCATTTTAAATGTGTGACAGAAGTAGGCAGAGCCCCAGGTCACATACACGTATCCAAAATCTTGAATAGCCATCATGTTGGGAGAGCACCTACAAGTTGTGCCTCAAAATGAAGTCTCCATAGCTCACTAGAATTTAAAAACACAGCATATCTACAGTATTTCCATCTTGTTTATGTGATATAATGTGATATATGTTATAAAAACATGTTATCTGATAACACATGGCTGTTAATTTGCAGCCGAATAAGAGCCAAACAAGTCTCATAAAGTCAAAAACTTTGTATCTGTCTTCTAGCTCTCTCTCTGCTCCACTTTTTCCTTAGAGTTGGTCAAGTTCTGGGTTTGACAGTACTTTCATGCTGTTTCATGCACTTTGATTTTCACTGAAGGCACATCAAGGCTTTCATTGAGGCCTGTCTGAGAGCTGCTCATCATGATAAAATAGAAAACCGAGTCCTCTTCAGCTAAGCCTTAGAAATAGAAGTCGATTCGAGATACGGTCACATTACTCATATGGTATTTTGACCAGATTGCTTGAGGGTTGCTGATTTTATTTTTATATAAAAAGCTGTTGTTTCACAAATGTTTGCTCTTCACAAAGTATATCAATGACTGAAAGTTCTTTGCCAGTTTGCTTTTAATGACTTAATTTCTCAAGAACCAAATCACTAGGCTTACGGCTTATATAACTGAATGAGGCAATTTTCCACCCTCTATAATTAGAAATGATCACAGACACAGTATAGGGCTGGGTTTACAGGTATATTCATTATTTTTACGGATAAAGACATATGCGTTGTTGTTTAATCTAGGTGTATCGTGAATTTGTACAGTTGGTTGTTTAAAATGGTGTCTGTAATACATTGATTTCTTAAATGTTGTAATGTCCAAGTGTAAAGATAAACAAATAACATGTTTAATGAATTGAGGTTTAGGATGATGTAATGAGCTTTACGATTTGCAATATGAAAACGCTTTAGTTCAGTCATACACTCATACAAAAAATTGTGCTTTATAGCACTAAAAGTGGTTCTTTGCTCGTAATCATGGTGGAACCACTTTCAGTGCTATACTGAACAATTTTTTAGTGGTTCTTCAGAGGTTCTTTGGGATGACTAAGGTGCTATATCTAACTGCTGAAGAAACATACAGCACCACTTTCGTATAAAGAACATGTTACGCCCCTGTCTGGTTCTTCAGTGGTTCTATATAGCACCTCAGTCATCCCAAAGAACCACTGCAGCACCAAGATGTGGCTCTAGGTACAGTATGACACTTAAATTTGTCTAAAATGCTAAACAGATAGCACTTATCATATTGATTTCTTTAGAATTTAAAGGATAAGTGAGACTATGTCTCAAGACTTCTATCCCTTACATGCAGCCTTCCCTACTCGAGGTGTATTCCGTGTATAGAGTGCTTTAAGTGTTGGGCATAGAAATGAGTCCCCATGATAAAACATAAATAAATAGAGCTATTTCTCAGTTGGGGGATGCTACTGTAACGCTTCTGTTTGTGTCAGTTTTGAGTTGCTCTCTGAAGTAATAACAGCAATTGTTTAATTTAAGATTTATCATATTTTTTGTGTAACTGAGGTGTGAAGTTACATGAGTCGTATGTAACTCCGAGTTGATTTGCCTCTGAATTTCTAGACACTACGTTGAGAAAACAGCATAGTCTACAAAACACACTACATGATATCATGTTAGTTTAGACATAGGGAAAACTTAGCTTTTTTCAGGCCGGTCCTTCCCTTCAAACCTCAATCAAGTCGTCCTCCTGTGATCAGACCTTTGAGGTGTCAGTAATCTCAGCGTACCTTTGATCAGGCTGCTGTGAGGATGAAACGAGCAGAATTCACACATGTGGATGAACGGCATGAGCCAATCTTTAATCACTCTCTCTCTCTCTTTCCCTCTCTCACTACGTAGATACATAACCGCAGAGACAGATTTATGTGGATTTGCCTTTTTATTAGCTTTTTGATGTTTCGCTTTCAAATTACCTCGGAATGTCTGACGCCATTCTCAATACAGTAAATTAAGTTTTATGGCATGTAGCATCGCTCGGGAATCTGGAGAATTTTTCATGCACCAAAAGGATACCTTGGGAAATCATTTACCGACTCCTGCGATCCGTTGGATATATGGATGGGTTAAATTGCCGTTCGACTTGAATTGGCCATCTGCCCGGACATCCATGCTTCAGACAGTGAGAGATGTGTCTTTCGTTACTTTTAAACAGTAACGCTTACTACTTCTAGTCTTAAACATCTATCAGAATCACAAAGGACTCTCAGAGCTGCAGAATAGTGGTTGGCTCATCTGCGGGTTCTTAATAACATGGAAAAATGCGAGCATTGTTTTTAGAAAACAGGACAAACTTTGTTTATCCACTGCAATTTGCAAACGCAACAACAAAACTCAATTCATTTCCACTGGTTTTCATTAATAGAGGTTTAAATTTATTGAATGCTAAGCTTGTTTTTTTACATTGATTCAGGTTGTGTTTATGTTATATGCTACTTGAAGTGACCAAAAATCACCAGTCACCAGAATCACCACAAAAACAAAATAAAATTCTGTAAATATCAATACATTGTGCCATTTTAAACCTGTATATGACATATTTTGAGAAATGTCTCAGTGATTTTGTGTCCATACAATTGGGGCATACCGTTTTTTAGTTACCAATGTTCTTCATAATATTTTCTTTTGTGTTCTGCAGAAGAAAGAAAGTCATACAGGTCTTCAAAAACCTGTGAGTGAATAATTGATAAAAAAAATGGTTTTATTAAAATGTATTTTTGCTAAACATTTAGAAGTAACAAATTTCCACTTCAGGCCCAATGAATTGTTTCATAGGTAGATAGGGAATCCACACTGGTCTGAAAGAAAAGCTTGTCTGTGTCAAGAGGAGTTGCTCTCAGAGAGAGAGAGAGAGAGAGAGAGAGAGAGAGAGAGAGAGAGAGAGAGAGAGGAAAACAGGAAAACTTGGCTGATTGAGTCACAACAGAGGGAACAGTTATAATTAAGACAGAGAGACAGAGGGAGATAAAGAGAGAAGACTGCTATGATGACAGTCAACAGTAAACAGAGCTGTTCGGTTTGAGCTGTCTGTAATCTATTTCAAGAATAAATCGATGGGAATTACTTGGAAGTAACACTTGGTGTATTGGAATGTGTGGACAGCACACCTCCTGTTTCATGTAGAACATAAAATTGGCTCTGTGGGTTTAACTTTTCCTGTGCTTCTAATCTCGTTGAATTCATTTTATTATTTTAATGGCCCACATTTTGCTGGGATCATATACTTAAAGGTTAAGTTTATTTTATTTCTAAGGCACACATACATTTTACGATACATATTGTTCTTGAGCGAAGAACAGTGGCGTACACCCCTCTAAACCAAATGCTATAGTAATGAGTTAAAAGTTCTTGCAATGTTGAAGTAGATTACGAAGAAGTCTTTGGAAGTACCAAGACTGATCTGAACAGCCTGTCTATCTGACATTGGCACATATATACTGTACATACATTACTTAAATATTAATGTATGCAGAATATTAAAGGTAGAATCAATAGTTCATTTGAACGATTTAAAGTTATTATGATGACTTTGAATAAGAAATGTTTTGCAATAGGCAAAATAAATAAATACAGGTAATAGTGAAAATATTGCTTTAGAGAAAAAAATATACAGTTCAGTGCCAACGTACCTTTTTACTTTGGAGCCGGTACCGTTGCTTTACAAAACAATTGTTTTATACCACAAACCTTTTGAACGTGAATTGTTTTGCAGTTTTCTTGTTTTATAACACACCCCTTCCTTGTATCTTTTCTTTCAATGCTCAGGATTGAGAAGAAAAATCTGTATGGGTAAGTTATTTGTCATAAAGAAAGTGTTGATAGTATTAGACCCCTTTGTGTAGTGCAAATAGTACAGGATAAAAATACCTCCATCTGTATCAATATACGTATATGTGTGTGATTTTTAGTTTGTGTAGAAGTGCGTGTGTCCCTAAATTACATTTTCCCATCAGATTGTGTTTGCCAAGCACCTTACAACCACTATTTCCAACCGCCAATATTCCTAAATATGACATCCTCTGGTCACATGACACTAACATCATATCCAGTCAAATGTGGGGATATCATCAAAGATTAGGAACAGCTGAAGCAGAAAAGACATTAAAAGCAAAGCCCAAAGTCGGACTCATTAGTTCAGAAATTAAGGGTTATTACTTCATTACTGGGGCTCAGATAAAAGCGATTTCTAATCGTGACTTTGAAGAGTGCAGTCCAAACAATTCCTCCCCCATTTTAGTGTGCATTCTCTTCTTTGGGTTGTTTGTAAATTGAACTGAAGGTTTATGAAATTATTAACATTGTGAGATCAACATCAACGTATAGGACACTTACTGTACATGAGTGATAACAGTCAGCAGGTCATTATCACAAAATAAACAGCCATCGGGACCCCGACAGGAGGGGGCAATTTACAAATTATACGTGAAATATTACAATGAATCAACAGAATGATGATTGACCAATTAGAGTCAAGTATTTAAGAGAGCCAGGTAATCCTCCTGAATCAGTCAATAGGGTCAAAGTGCTTGCTTAAGGTCACAATGGTGAAAGTTTAAACCCACAGCCCACCACACACATTATATTAAGGCTTGTCTGGATTTAGCATCATCCGAGGCTTCTAAAGCGACATGTGGCCTTTTGCCACTGATCAGTTATTAGATTAGCCGTTCGTCTGATAATGCTTATGAAAGGGTTTGCTCAGAGACAGCTGGCCCCAGATCAGTCTGTTTGAGTTTGTTTTTGCCTGCTCTGCTGAGCGGGCTGATGTGTCGCGTGTTGACAGCGGTAGCAGCGGACTGCAGGTCTGTAGGCGAGTGCAGCGGCTCCATGTAGACAATGTAACAATGCATGGAGGAAACATGCTTTTCTGCACCTCATTAGTGAGAATCCAGAGCGACTTTAAAAGAGAACGAGGACTGTTGAGAGAAAGCAATCTAGTCCTTCAAAATAAGAGCATGGAGATACAAAAGCTCATTTGTCTGAATGAACCAGATCTACATCCACTCTATCATCAAGTAATGGAAGGCGACTATTTTTGCTCAGTTGAATAATTACAGCTATGCCAAACTGCAATTAACTTGCCTTGTAATTTTTACTGGGTTACCCCCCACCAACCCCTTGCACTATGTAGTGGATGTGATTGTGCGTGAAAGTATGTGTGTGCGTCTGCACTGCTGTATTTGGGACGCGTCCCTCCGCGCGAGGAGGGGGCTGAAATCTCCCTAGGCGTGAAGTGCAGATCTGCCATATGGTTTTAATAGATCAAGGCGAGTGATCCTAAACTAACTAAGGTCATTTATATTTCTCTATCCGTAGTACCATCTGCTGTTGCCTTTGCCTATTAGTTCATCCGGACGGATTTTAAAGTCCTGTCTGATCAAGAGGATGAGTAATATATGGAAACAGAATAGTTATATTAAAGAGGTCCTGCCTACATTTTTTCCTCAGTCCAGAAGTTATGGTCAAAACATATTTCACATGTGTCACAATAGTGAAAAAGTATTTTCACAGCAGCTTCCGTTACATGCCGACTTAAACTTAATTAAACATTTCATATCTGTCCTTCTTAGACCCTTAAGGAAAAAACACTGTACATTTTTTACATGACAAGCACTTTATTGTTTACATATTTTTTAAAACCCAGTAACAAACTTAATAATAATAATGATTTATGGCCCAATTTTTACACGAAATATGGAGAGACAGCAGCAATTTACAGTGTTATTACAGTCTCTTGAAAGCTAATTTGTTTTTTTTTGTGAGGGTCTATACTAACAACAAGAGAGTAGAAGTGTTTATTTCACTATTTGAATTTTTATCTGATTTATGCTTAAAACTATTCCAAATGCCCAAAATATTTTATAACGCTGCTTAATATTTAAAAATACTTTTTTTATAAAATGTGTGTCTGCTATTACAAGTCTGGGCTCTTTTTGTAAGGAGAAATACTTTTTTTGCAACAGTTAATGTTTCACCATTTTGTTTTGACCCAGATGTGGCTATAATGAATGCGTCTCCATGCATTATTTAGTAGGCTGCTTGTATTTCATGCATTTCTCAAAACACTTTAAAAAGCAGGCTTGTTCTGAAAGTTTAGAGAATGTTTGTAAATTTTTGTGCTTGTTTAACAAAACGTAATTAGTAAGTTATCTGCACTGTGAGTGCCCATGATTTACATATAACCTCACAGTGTTTTAGGGTTTCCTCTGAGCACTCCTCTATGCCTTTCTGTACTGCTCTCTCATGTGCTGGTGCTAAACCAGTTACCAGCATGGGCTTGATCTGAGCCATGCAAATCTCCAGATTAGACAGAGACGATTGAGCGGTTAGATCAGATTATTCCTCAGGGTGTATGGCATAGGATTTGGCCTTTTCACAAGCTAATTATCCATAGCTCATGTAAACAGGCTTTGCCTAAAGGCCTATATGGAAAGATTCTTGGAGTGGTTCCAGAAAGATTTAAGACATTGGTAAAGAAACATTTAAAGTGCCCATTATGTTCTATTTTTAAGTGTCCTGATATTGTATTTGAGACCCAACAACAGGTTAAAATGCATCAAAGGTAAAAAAAAAACGCTGTAACTTCTTTAAAATATGCATTTAATATCAGCCCATATCTCAAAGATCTCTAACCGGTTCCCTCCAAGCAGTTTGAAGATTCAGTTTATGTAAAGACCCTCACTTCCAAAAGCCCACTGTGCTACGATTGGTCGGCTACCCCAGTCTATTGATTGGTCTTTCCAAACTACATTTCAGCTCTTGGAGGCTTATTAGTAATTTACCCAAAAATGGAGCCAAGCAATAAAATCGACAGACACTTTACAATAAATTTTTACACTTATGGAAGTGAAACTGGACCCACAGCTAAACAAAAAAGACTGTTATATGCGTTAGCCTGGGTCCCCACCATAAGACTTTTTTTTGGTGGGGTGGGGGTTCGTCTCGCAATATACAATTTATACAAATCACACAATATATTTGATCATAATATGCATAACTACTATTTATTCAAAACAGGCTTACATAAAAGAACAAGCTTCTTTCAATCTATTTTGGATCAAATCAATGCAGGCTTGGTGAACAGAAATGACTTTAGAACAGTAGTTTATATCCAACAAAATAATACAAACATTATTTACTGATGTAGTATTTTCCCTAAAAACAACTGGATGATTGAAATTTTTAATAATAATGTTTGTTTTAAAATTTAAAGTGACATGACAACCAGCCCATAAACAAACTTAATTTAAATTATTGTAAATAATTAATTCACGAAATTGACCATATCCATTGCATACATTTAATCACATTTGTCAATATAATTTTTACTCAAATAAATATATCTGAGGGACCCCCCCAAGTCTATTTTTTACTTCTTATAGGGGGTCCCTAATGCCTAATGGGGTTCCCGGATCCACCCAGCTCCCCTTCAATTCAAGCACTGAACGTGACTGATTTATGAAACACACCTTATAAACAAAATGTATCCTTTATCATATCCAAGTAATATAAACGACAGACAAACTACATTAAACAATACATTTTCACACTTATGTGTCATGATTCTCGTGGTGAGACACGGAGAGGACCCAGGTGCAGACATCGGGTAAGGGGTTAACAGATAATTTAATAAATAATAAAACAAAGACCCATGTGGGGGTAACATAACAAAACATGACAATATAATAACATGAAAAGACAGGACTAAAACTAACTACACTTAAACTCTTGACATTAACTACAAATAACTAAACTGACAAGACATGCACTCACCAACCAAACCACAATGAACCAGCACAAGACAGAAGACACAAGGGCATTAAATAAGGGACCAAATCAGGAGGGACACAAGTGAAGGGCATTAATCAATAACGAGGGTTACGAGAGGATGGGAACAAAGACGAGACTGGAGAGAGAGTATGGAAGGCCATAAGAACAATAATTGCCTCTCTCCACATTTAACGTGAGGTTCTGTCACGATCCTGCCACTAAATCAAGAAAAACATGACATGATGCGGCAGAATCATGAGATTATGTAAGCAAACTCGTCCCACAGCTAAACAGAAAGTATATGCGTTAGCCAGCAATGTTAACGTGACTGACCTTACAACATTACAGCTTATAAACAAAGTCTTTAACACATCCTTTATGGTGAATCCAAGTAATAAAAACGACAGATACTGTACATTAGATGACACATTTTAGACAACAGTGGACTCACAAATGATTATCAGAACTATTTGAGTAGGATAGTAATAGCTGTTGAACGTTACACCACATAACATACAAAATTAGCAATTTTCATCAATCAATAGAAGATATAACTTAGAAGATATCAACATTTACAGGTTGTGATTCAGAGCTTTGTACTGGTCCAAATAAAGATTATATTGCTGTGCAATCCTGGGGGAAATATTTGTATACTCTTTACATTTGGAAGTAAAAACAACTCGTTCTTGATTTTGCAGGACAGAACACAGCATCTCCGCTACAGGATGTACAGTATACACACAAACTATTTTGTATCTGTAGCTGGCTCTTTAAATTACTTACTTGTTAGAAGTGATCTTCTAAAACTTTAGCAGTTTGTCATTTAAATCTGTGTAGTTTTGAGGATTTAATGCTCCATTACACGATTACACAGTTACAAAGTTGCTTTGTACATTCCTGCACTGAAAAAGCAACTTGTAGGATTTACCTTTTTAATAACATTTAAAAAATGTTTGCAAAAACTTGACAAAACATTTATGTTTAAACACACAATACTACAATTTTACATGTAGGATCGGTTCAAACATGAATAGATGACAAGCCTGATTTCCTTCGTCTTTGCATTCTATCAAGTCTTTCACATTGCTGTTGCGTGACTATTCAAACTATTCACCTTAATTCAAAAGACATATACCTGAACATAGCAAAATTTAATAGATTAAACATAACAGATCCCTGTAATGCCCCCGGCGTGCTTTCACGTGTATCAATAAAGAAACTGATAGCTTTCCTGACCTGCAGGATTCTAATATCTACAAACTACATCATCAACTTTTCATCGTTCTACTCCGGAGACTCTTTAATAGCCTGGAGTGGTAAAAATTGACGTGGATTTTGTAATGGATATTCAATTTTGGAGTATTTAACCTGCTTTGTCGTCATTGTAAGGGTAAGTCAATTGTGTTGTTAGTTAGAAGGGTAATCGACCCTAGCTCTTTGTAGCTCACTAAACTCTTGCAGGTTAAACATTCCCAAGAAACTAAATGACCCTCCATTGAAGCCATGGGTGGTGGTCAGACACGATGGGGTTTTGTTAGGCGCCCACTGCGAATGCACAGCTGCTCTTGTGTGTATTGTTTAGGTTTTGTCAACATATGCGAATGCACAGCTGCTCTTGTGTGTATTGTTTAGGTTTTGTTAACATAACGACAGAGAGGAAGAGATAACATTAGCGGTGACACATGTTGGTTAGCAGGTTTCATTGCAGTTAACCATTGAATCTGGGATTCGGGATCCTTAGTAATATGAAAAAATGATTTGCCCTCTGCTTTCCACTACAGCAGCTGTCCACCATGTTTAAATTGTATGATATGTAAAGTCTTAACAGTCTGGTTTTCGATTATTGTTTGACCAGTGTCAATACCAATGCTTCAGCCGCTCTGGCTAGACTTCGGATTGCGTGACGTCAACCTCCGGAGCTCTACACATGCCGAAGTGGTCTCTTAATTTTGCGTCTGTATGATAAATTCTTCCACTACCAAATAATATGAGCTGTGTTATCCACATTTATTTTTGAAGATTTGAGCTTTTACTGTTTGTCTCATTTGTGCCTTTTTGTTTTCCTAAGGAATTGTAAGAGAAACATCTGGGACCACGGCCATACTTATTAGAATCGTAAACACAAGGTCTCTCGGCAATACAATTGTACTCTAGGCCAGTCAAATTTCAGTAAATGTAGAAAATAACTTGACTGGACAAAAGCTTTTCGTCTTTTGTGTCGTTCTGTGCACAAGATAAACTACCAAGATGTTTTGAGCTCCAATGAACCTTGTGATTTTAATTGTGGAGTGCTTTTCTCCAGGGTTTCCATTCATCATTTTGTACACCGCTTGAACAACGTGTGTCTGACACCTGCTTGCCGCTGCGAAGACTGGAAGCATGCATTTTAATTTGTTTGTTGCCCTGTTCTCCGGGGACTGTTTTGTCTGTCTTTTAGTAGCCTTACGCATCGCCTGTGTTGTTGGGAGACATCACGGAGGGCTAAAGGTGGCTGGTAAAGGGCCTGGGATTTTTTTTAAGAAACACACATGCACATTCTTACCGTGGTAGCATCTGCGCTGTGGTCCATCACAGGGTCAACACAATAACAACCGTTGCTAATTATCCAATCAGTCAGCAGAGCCATTAGTGGCTGTTCGGGCAACACTTCTTTTAAGCTACAAAAATTGAAAGCTTCATCTGAAGCATGTTGTTCACCTCCTGACAGACTTCTGTCCACTATTGCACCGGCTTAGCATTCTTAAGTATTATAAAACAGACTGAAGATGGTGTAACCAAGACCAATGTACTATTAACTATAGGTTAATAATGAGTGTGAAATAAAAAAACGACTTTGGACATGCAAGGCTTCAGAAGGACAGGCGACGATATGCATAATTAATATGCAAATATTTGGACGTTTGGTTCATTAACCTTTTGCCATTGCAACACAATATTGTGCCCTGCAGAAAGCAGAAAATATACACTCATAAACTACCCCAAACTGCTCATAAATACAGTCTTATGGTGTCGATATTTCAGTTGGGAAAAGTATCTGTATCTATATTAGAGATTCTGGCCCTGTATTTACTTGGTTTCAGATTGATACCAAATTTTGTGGTATTCCCCACCCCAACAGCAGTGCAGAGGAGGAGGGACGCGTGCGTTAAAAATGTGAAAGAAGCTGCGTATTCAGACCCACTTCTGCTCTTTGATGAAACAGGAGCAATGCTTTAGCGCAGATTAGAGAAGTTCTAAATGAAATATCGATCTTCTTAGATTTAGGCCGATACCAATCCCAATTCTGGATTAGTTTGAGTTGTATATGAAAGTGATGATTGTCAAGTGGGTGGAGCCCTGATCATCCTGCAGTTGACAACAATCTAATACAACAATCTATCACACTGCACTAATGTAACAATCTATCTGCTACCACTGGGTACCATCCAATGCACATCCATGACATTTGCGTATCCAGTTTATCTATCATCTGCTGCACGTTCGCATATTATTGTGTGTAAATATGTATACATAATGTAGAATGTGTACATATGGTGTATAACGTGTATTGATAACTGTGAGTATGTCTAATAGTACACGTGTGTACTGAGTATATGTATGTGTATATTGCACATTGTCATCTGTATAAGTCTGTAAGTATGTAAATGGTACAGTCTATATGTAAATTGTTTCTGCACTTTCTGGAGCACGCTCTCAAGAATTTCACTACCCAAGGCACTTGTGCTGAGGTGATGTGACAATAAAGTGATTTGCTTTGACACACCCCTTTGCACCAATCAGAATTGTCCTGTAATCATACCCAACAGCTGCGTAGGGAGGTTATAAAGCCTGCATTATGAGTGGAGGTAGATGTTGGTGTCGTGTCTGCATGCCACACTGCTTACATGCAGTTCTCTTTATTGCTTGTTGATTGATAATATCATTTTACCGCTTTCGATTTGTTTTGTTAGCCATATTTGACTCTTTTGTAGTTGTAATGTGACAAGATCTTGTGTTTTATAATCTTGGTTTCAATTAGTAGATAAATCTCCAGCCTACATCAGATATTGCGTTGAAGGTCTTAATATGAAGTGGGTTATGTGCAAACTGTGGGTGGGAGTTAATGGATTTCTGGATTGAACTGACCATATGCAGGCCTGCTGTGACAGCAGTTGGGTCTGGCAGGCAGTTTAGATGGAAATCCTTCCAAAAGCTTGATTGGGTGAGGAAATAATGTATCATGTGATCGTTCATGAAGGAATGGAGTTTTGATTACTTCTAAATAGAAGAAGAATCAAACATTGTATAGATTGTGTTTTGATCATTGAAATTTGAATTGTGTTCATGAACAAAATTGACAGGTCGCGGTTATTTGTTATATGTTGTAAAGGCATTAATTAAATGGTCTGAAATCTTGCACGTGTTTAGTTTCCTCCATGAGGTCTTTCTTTGTTCGGAACTGTTTTTGTGTGTTATAAATAATTAAGGTTGAGTGCATTGCAGAAGCGGAGAGGATGATATATAGGTCACTGTGTGATGGCTGCTTAGGGAGGTACACACACAATCACACATTTACACACAGGCACATAAATGATTCTCCATGGAGTGTTTGTATTGGCGAGCAGACTGACACGAGATGTGTTACCTGTGCCTACACAGCTCCGTTAAAAGGAAAGCCTGTCCCTCAAGTCCACTGTAGAAGCAAACCTCATTGTCAGACACGGCAGCACTATCAGTCAACTTTTGTGTTTTTTGAAGCAGTGATGTAAACAGAATCAATTCAATCCCAACCGAAAATCTAAATATTCATTACGTAGACACTGCCATTGCTTAATTCTGTTTTCTGTCAGATGCGTTGGTGTGGGATAAAGTGAGTCGCACCTGGTCCCTGCGACATGCACATTTTTGCTGTGATTTTTCTGTGATGTGGCAGTGTGTCCGGTTTAGGTCACACATTAAGTGATTCATTCTCCATTTTCAGGCAAGCTGTCATTCTGAAACCCACGAATTATGTGCATGCTATTTGTAGTAGGGTCTTTCTTGGGCGTGACCTACATTTGCCAGGCTCTGGCTGATAAAACTTCCTCGATCACAGCATCGTCACGAGCATGTTGTGCTGCTATTTCATTGGCTGTTTCCTTAAGCTCTTTGTAGGGTACCACCATGGCTGAACAATTGTACTTTTATTTCTGTTCACATTTGTTGGAATTAGAAGTGACTTTATTTGGAGCTTCATTTTTAAAGGAACGTTTAAAGGTAAAAGATGAAGAAAATAAAAGGATATAAAATCATATCAAGGAGATCGCTGTGCATGGTGCTGTAACTAATGAACTAATCTTGAATCTGTTACCATAGCAACATAAGAATGCAGGTGGCAATGAATGGGTGCCTGTTCGGCAACTTCACTGATGGTCCAAATAGTGCTGCTCTGAGGTCAGCTTACATGTAGTCTCAGACGGGACGCCCACAGTATGCTTAACATCTGATGCATATTGCACACAAATTTAGAAAGATGTATTAAATGTGCTAATAAATGCTAATCATAGAATCTGTACTGTACTGAAATATTCTGTGCTACTTAATCAAATGTATACAAAAAGACATATGACATTTCTCACGTTAATATCATTTGTAAACCCTTATAGAAATGCTTTTAGTTTTAGGTTTGCTTTTTATCAATAAAATTATATTTTCATGCACATGCTTGAGTATGAATCAGTACTATGAGTCATGTGATGATATAACAATGTTCTAAACCATACTCGGTACTGTCTATCCACGTCATTTTCTCGGAAAAGATCCAGCACGTCACTGATAATGTGTAGGCTCAATCAGACGTGAATCTGACCTCATAAGACACTCGCGCGCACACTGCGGCAGGCATGCGCAACGTGCGTGTGTTTCCTCCAGATGAAGCGGGATGAACTGCTGCATCTCCAGTACACACACACGGCAGGGCGCATCGCTCCCAGCATATGTGCTGGTTTCCATGGAGACAGAGAGTTAAAAATAACATGGGCGACGGCTTTATTGTACCATTCACCAACACGTCTGACACAAAATGTCACACGTGCATATACGCACACAGAGAACACCCTACCTCCCCCCTTGAGGATTAGACAGGGCTGACGTTTCTGATGGGCAATAACGGGCAGGAATAGAGAAAGCTGGACTCTTGTCTTTTACTCTTTCTCATTCACACACACTTCGCTTGCCCCAGGGGTTCTGCAGTGCTACTGCACGACGACGAGACTACACCCCACCCTGCTGCAGTGGCATTCACACGCGTGCACGATAAGCTCCCTTTCTCCCACGTTAACCCACTTTCAACCACAAACAGCAGCCTGGCACAGAACGATAGCTGAATCGTATGCCCACATCACATTTTACTTTTTCATCTAGAATTCCAGATTTGAAAAAAGGAAACATAAGAGACTTGCTCAGACGTTGCTCTTTTATGGCTTTGATGGACTTCTCAATTGTGTTTCGTTTATGTACAGATGTAACGAAGATGTTTCTCTTCAAGTTGCTTGGGAGAGAACAGAAACATATGAGACAATTGGTCAAAAACACGGAAGAGTAGGTGAAATAAATGGATATTGCATAGGGCTCGATAAAATCCGTTCCGTTTTTTTCTGTTTTATATTTCTGGATTCTGTTTTAGTAATACATTTGCCCATAGAAACTTCACTATGCCATAGTTTTCACTTATAAACTTTGAACCATACAGGAAACAAATCTCTAAAAATAGGGTATAATGTATAGTAATCAGTATCATATCTGTACATTTTCTGTGTTTTATCTATATTTTGAGGTCTACTTAAAGTAATATTTTGTATTAATAAGTAAAAGAATTACTAGCACATTGACTTTAAATTGACTAAAATACTCAAATCTAGTAAATAATATAGGCTACTTAGTGATCGAATTATAAATCTGAGCAAGTAAAAGTAAATAAAATCAAGGGGTATGGTGTGGTAAATTGTATGTTATATGTGTGGAAAGCATGGAGCTCTAATTGTACAGATAATATAATTTGGATTTGGGTCAATTTAGTAAGACAAAAGTTCCTATTAATATTTGTTATTGACTTGTGATTGAAGACTTGACTTGACAAATACGTGTTCAAGCTGTGACATTGTTGAGATTTCTTCTGAAACTCTATTGAAGACATTTGTGAGATTTCTGGGTTTTAATTCATCACAATTCATTAATCATCAAGTGTTTTAAGCAAACATGTTACTTTGTTGCAGACCATGGTGAACTGCAGCATCCCTCATAACTCAAACAAGCTTGGGGAATCGCCCTGTGAAAACTGTGTTTACCACAATTTGTTTTGACCATGTTTTCACTATAACAAGGTTTGAATCATTTTAAATGCAGAAATGCAAACAGTACATGCAAGTGGGCAAAAGTCCCTGCAGATACATCTGAGATGACTAATACATTTTGTGTGCTTATTGTGCCCTATTTGATATTTTGAAGGGCCCATAAAGATTGTTTTCATTCATATTATAAAATATCAGAAATGAACATATTCTGATGCATGACTAAGCAAGCCTTGCTTAAGTACTTTTAAAGGCCTTTTTTCAGGACATTGATGCTTTTAGAGCTCATGCAAATTTGCGTTTTTGGAATGGCTCCACAAAATAAACATGAGCACAAGATAAAGCATGATATGCTTTGTGAACCTTGTGGCTTTTGCCCTCCCACACAGAACATGAATGTTGAATCGCACAGGTGTGTTTGTGTATGTAGTATTGCAATGTGGCCAACTGAAATGGAAGTAGTTTCAACAAGAACTGTTGTAGAATGTCGTATACCGTTTCCTTCCTGTTCTCTGTTAATTCTGCGGTTACCACAGACCAAATGTAATAATACATTACAACATATTGTTTATGTATTCTGGACAGCTTTCTGAAGTGTCTTTTGTGACTTGTGTGTTTCTGTATGTGTGATATGCTGCTGATTTGCTAGATGGCTGGAAACTTCATAAGGAAATCAAACATAATACGTTTTTTATATCAAATTTTAAAAACAACACTCAAACCTTCTCTGATGTAGGTGATATCCGCGATTTAAAAAAATTTATATATTTTTGTGTGTATTTATGCCGTTGTCTATGTATATCGATCTTTGGCTGCTCTAACATTATCTTTATATATTTTATTCCTTTTAACTTTTTAAATGTGTTTTTAAAATTGTTCACCTGTCATCCAGAAGAGCTGCAAAACTGTATTTCATTGTTCCTAAACAGTGACAAAAAATGTATATTCTATTCTTCGCTACACGGATCATAGTATATGGATTTGATTTTGCATAGAAAACCAAAAAGCGAAATTTTGTGAAATATTTAAACCTGGACCACCAAACCAGTCATATTTGCAGCAATAGTTAATACATATTTAATCATATTAAATTTTGAATAAAATTTGGATAAAGGGCGAATACATAAATTTTTCAGTCTTGGGCATCACTTTTGGCCATTACTGTAGTAAAGGATTATGAGACATCAAAGAGGATCATGTGTGGTGGGGGATGTTATGACTTGTAAAGGTTGTGGCCTGGGGTTTAGAGCGTTGGGCTTGTGGTCAGAAGGTTGCCGGTTCAAATCTCAGTGCCAGCAGGTCATGACTGAAGTGCCCTTGAGCAAGGCACCTTACCCCTGATTGCTCTGCATTAATGTGTCACTGTAAAAATTGGATACAAGCGTCTGCCAAATGAATAAATGTAAATGTAAATGTAAAGGAAGAGGAGGATCTGTAGCTGTTGTGATCCTCTGTTGTAAATTTCAAATTGCCTGCCATTTACCATGGAGAAGCTATGATCACAAACACTGAAAGCCTTCTTTTGCATTCTACAGTTTGGCATGTAGTTTTTTTTATAGTTTGAATATATCCCATATATGTTTTTTTGATGAATGACACCATCAGCTCACATTTTTTGTGTAAAAATACCAAAAACAGACTGTGTATGTAGCTACAGAAGAATGCCTGGGAAGAGGAAAGACGAATCTAGAAAGAGACATACCTTAACTGTCTGATCATTTTTCCTGCATTCCAAACCGGTGACATTCAAACACAATATGGAAGGTACCATTTTAATACAGAAGACTAAGACATGGCCATTGCTCTTTAAAGAAAGCATATAAGACAACCAAAACAAACAAGAGCATTGTAGTGCATTCTATTGGTTGACAAACTGCATATTTGTATCTCCTTTGACAAAGTAGTGAAAACGTGACGACATCTTAGTCCTCTGTCAGCCACGGTGTGCTTTTAAAGCAAGGGGACCATTCGAGGAATAGTTCTCCCAAAAATACAATTTCTGTCATCATTTATGTACACTCACGCTGTTCAAAACCTGTCGGACTTACACTCTTCTGTGGAACATAAAATTTATTTTGAGAAATGTCTCAGTGGTTTTATTTTTGGGTGAAACATCACTTTCAGCCAATCAAAAATCTTGCATTAAAAAACTGCCATTGCAGTGGCCCACTCTGGCCTTTTCCCAAATCCAAGCATGTGAATGTGCTATTAATGGGCAGCTTGCAGAGCAACAAGCTGCCAGACGTTTGTTTCTCTGTATGTCAATGTGATCCTGCCTGAACTAAACAGTCACATGCAGTCAGACCATTTAACGGCAAGGTCACAGGCGCAGGGTGACCAGATTAACAGGGATTAACAGGAAATTCTGTATTATTCCAGCCAGAGGGACCGCAGTGTGTGTCACACACTCGGATTTAGGTCCATGCTCGGTTCTTCTCAGATATGTACACATGGGGGCTCTCTTTGATGTCTACTGAGAGAGACACGCTATAATTGTGACGCAATAATACATGTTCACCGCTTTGTTTGTTTTGGTCTGCCATGCAAATGCATTTCACTGAATAGACAAGCATACTGTTGTTTTTTTATATAATGACAGACTTTCAACATGAAATCAACGGCAGCATAGTTTGATTGACCAAAAACTGACAGTGTTGCACATGAACTATTGTTATTGTGATTTTGCTATAACACCAATATGGACTAACTATACTTATACTAGGGAATAATATCCCCCTTTGGACCAGTTCATACCCCTGCCCATTAAGAGATTAAAAGCAGGAGATGTGCAGACTGGACTGTACCACAAGGAATGTGCTCCTAGAAAATGGGGGACGGTATTAACTGCAGATGCTGCAGATGGGCTACATTGGTTTATGTGGCTTGTCGGATGCAAACCGCAGCAGGTGAGCTTGTGTACAGGCATGTGTCTGCGTGCGAGGTAGATAAAAGGAGTGTTGATGGAGAGCTGAGCTGGCTAGGAACTGTTGGATATAGCTGTAAATCCAGAACAATGGCTTTTGCATGCTGTGTCCCTGTGAGATCAAGAGGTATGTCCATCTGTGCATTCCCTAAATTCATCCAAGAAGAAATGCTTTTGTCTTAATATTGTGAAGGTTTGTTGTATAGAAAGGACAATTAAAGAATGTTGTGTCATGTTTATATATTTTTTCATGGTCCTTATTTAACCCCAATAATTTATATGACATTATATAAAGGTTAGTTAAAAGGATTGCATCAGGTTAATATTAACAGGGCTCATTAATAATAAGAATATGTGAGAGTTGGGTTTTTTGGCTTGCAAACTTATTTGTAGTTAAAAGACAAAAACAAAGATGGATTTTTGATGTTGCTGGCTGACATAGATTTTTGTTGTTGATACTTTTTACAGTTTTTTTATCAAGCACAATGTACATGATTCATCATTTGCAGTTTTCAAAAACAAATTTTTAATAAGTTATGTTGTGTTGTTCGAAACTACATTTTTGTCATTATTTGCACGCCCTCTTGTCATTTTAAACTTGTATGACTTTCTTTCTTTTACAGAACAAAAATTTTGGTAACAACACATTGACTTGCATTGGTTTTGTGTCCATACAGTAGAAGTCAATGGGGACCAACTTTTTGTTGGTTACCTACAGTTTTTAAAATATCTTATTTTGTGTTTGCAGAAGAAGAAAAATCACACATGTTTAAAATGACAACTAGGTGAGTAAAGATGGTGTAATTTTTCATGGTGAACTATTCCTTTAACATTTAATAAAAACATTAATATGTTATGACTGATAAACAAATATGGCACTAAAAATAAAAGTGTTCACTGTAACGGGGTTCAATATAAGAGGAAGGAAGGAGACAGGGTTGGCGTTGCGAGAACACAACTTTTATTCAAAACACAAAGCAAAAGGAAATCATATTTAAAGGACGGCACTCCTCGCATGTCTCGGTTTCTTTCTCTCCAGATCAGGTTGACTCTCTCAGCCAGGCTCCTCTGGTAGAATGCGTGATCTCCACCAGTCTCGCCTCCTGATAGTTTTTACCGTCTTCCCGCCAATCACTGGAACGAGACACAGGTGTTTACAATCTGCACTTGACCTACTTCCCTCCTGCCGGTCTCCTGTCTCTTCCACTGTAGTCTTAGCTAAACCACGCCCCTCGCCACATACCCCGACCACCCGACTCAGCCTGCAGCCCCCTCTCCTGGTGAGAAAGTCGGCCACAACCATCTGGGTCCCCGGTCTGTGGACCACCTGTAATTTAAATGGCTGTTGTGCGAGATACGAACAGGTGATCCGCGTGTTGGTATCTTTCATGCGGTGGAGCTCTCCGAACAGAGTGTGAACTCCCGTCCCAGGAGATAGTAGCGGAGGGTAAGAACGGCCCACCTGATCGCCAGGCACTCTTTGTCAATGGTGCTGTACATCGTTTCTCTCCACCAGAGCTTACGGGCGCTCCTCACCCTCTATCTCCTGGGACAAGACATCCCCCAGACCTCTGTCCGATGCGTCCGTCTGCAAGAGAAAAGGAAGAGAAAGGCCAGGAGCGTGCACTAGCGGTCCGCCACACAAAGCAGCCTTTACTTGGGTGAAAGCCTTCTGGCATGGCTCCGTCCACTGGATGGGATCTGGCGTATCCTTTTTAGTGAGGTCAGTCAACGGGCTGGTGAGCGCCGAATAATTAGAGACAAACCTTCTATAACATATAGCCAGCCCCAGGAACTGCCTCACCTCCTTTTGGTCTTGGGTCTCTGGGAGGTTGCAATTGCTGCCATCTTGTCCATTTGGGGACTCACCTGTGACTCAAGTGGAAGCCCAGATACCTGAACTCCGCCCACCCAACCGCACACTTCTTCACGGTAACCATGAGCCCTCTCACCGAACTCAGGATCGCTTTCAAGTGCTGCATATGCCTCTGCCAGTCATTAATATAGATGATGGTGTCATCCAAATACGCAGTGGCATATGCAGAGTGTGGCCGCAGTATGCGGTCCATGAGATGCTGGAAGGTAGCAGGAGCTCAGAATAAGCCGAAAGGAAATGTGTCAAATTAGTGCAATCCAAACGGCGTGGTGAAGGCTGTTTTTCCTTGGATACAGTAGATAAGGGGATCTGCCAATACCCTTTCGTCAAATCCAGCATCGAATAAAAACAAGCCTAACCTAGCCGATCAAGCAGTTCATCAATCCGAGGCATTGGATTGCACACTTCACTAAACCACACCCCCCATCGCCACATTCACTTTCTCTGGTAAAATTATGACCTACCGTTCTGGCCATCAGTTAAAAACTGTACACTATATCTGAGTCCCATATTAAGAATCAATTTCAAAGTTACTGGTATATTTACATGTACTTCATTGAAGACTGTGATTCTAAACATAAATTACGTATTCTCATGAGGAATCTGTTATTTCAGTCAGTGATAGTCTTTGATTTTACAGTACTAGAAAAGCTAAGCCTGTCATAGTGATGATGTTTCTGTCACACAGACTGTCTGTTAATATTTTGTCTGCACGTCTGACATGTTGGAGCATGCAGTTGTATTGTTGCACGCTGAATTACAGGGTTGGCGGTGCAGTTCGATTGCTTTTGGGTTTGGTCCATGTGTTGTGTGAACATCTTGAAATGCTGCATCATTCATAGAACTGTATGTTAAGGTTAATGAAAGGTTTACCAGATAAGTCATGAGGGTAAATAAATATAACTATCACAAATAGAGAAATATTTGATTATACAGGTTCCTAATTTTTGTGGAGTTACAATAAGGGTTGACTGGAGATTTGAAGTCTATAGCTTTGTACTATATAGCTACCTACCTGTGTGTGCTGATAAAAGCAGAGCCTGGGGATGGAGTTGAATGTGCCTATGAAAGAAATCGGCCCAAGACGAGTGTGTGTGTGTGTGTGTGTGTGTGTGTGTGTGCGTGTGTGCGTGTGTGCGTGTGTGCGTGTGTGCGTGTGTGCGTGTGTGTGTGTGTTGGAGAAAAAAATAAAGGAAGAGAGTACAAGACCTATCTGACCTACATCTAAACTCAACATCTGATCTGCATATCTTAGCTTGTTAGAGAAGGTTAAAGACTGGGGAATGTTGGTGCTAAAACAGGAACCAATAAGAGTAAGTTGCATAAATAAATGCTTGATTTGTATCCCTTTTTTATTTGATGATTGTCAAACTGTACATCTAGCTTTATCAGTATGCTTGCTGTGTGTTTGTCAAAACAGTGGTCAGCAGTATAGGAAGCAAGCAGTTCATTCTGCTTCAGATATTCTGTTATGCCTCATTTGTAAAGGTCTACAAGTCAAGTCTCAACAGGGTCCCTCGTTCCTCACCCTTAAGTCAGTGATGTTGCCCCCAAACAATCTTATCTTATCAGATGCCCCCCCCCCCCACTGGGTCACAATTGAGCATGTCAACTGGTGTAATTTTATTATAAATAGATTTTTTTTAAAGATTATTCTAACCGATCTCATCAAGCAATCTGGTGAGACTTTGGATAAGTATAACCTGTATATAGCTAAATACAATGAGATCCATCTGGGAAATTTTCATTTATTTATCAAAATTTTCATTTATTTATGTTGCCTGAAATATTTTAAAGGACATTTTAGTGGAAATGGTTGCGAATTGTAGCCAACAGAACCCTCCCCTTCTAAGCACTACGGTGGCTCTCTCAAGACAACTATGTTGTCACGTCTTCTCTTCTTTGCCAAAGGAGATAATGTACTTAGAAACACGCTCAGTAGAGAAATTTGTCTGTTTAGGGCTACTGTAGAAACAAGATGGCGAATTCCATGAAAGGGTGCGGTGTAGGTAGATAGAAATTCTAAAAACATATTGCTTCATTATGTAAGGTCTTTATACATCTCTGAAGACAGTTATTTCTTTCAATAGTTATTTCTTTCAATAGACCCTCCTTAATATTACACATAGCACCATTAATGCAGTTAAGATATGGAGCTGTTTGTTTAAGTAAAGATCACTGATGCATTAATTTATGCTAAAATTGCAAAAAAGAAGGTGTTCAACTGCTCTCTGCCCTAGAGAAAAAGAAGCAGCCCTTTAAAGAGGTCCACAGATATCGTTATATAGTAGTGTTGTTGTGTATCATCTGTGGGTATTAAGCGCTCCTGCAGAGGGACCAGCTGTGAGACACAGCATCCCCAGCCCCCATCAGAGAGAGTCAATCTCCATCCGTACTGCAGGCAGCTACACTTCTACTAGCTAACAACCTCATTTCAGAGAATAAATATATTTATCATTGATGAAGCACTTCATCCTATCTGTATCCAGTGCACAGGGCTCCCCATGTTTCCAGATTAGTGCTTTAAAATTAAGTCTACCCATAGACAAATCTGCTATTTGATTTTCCTCAACAAGATCGCAGCCATTGTATCTTTCTCTGAGCTCTGCTAGGCAAGTTTGACCTAGATTCCACTATGCTAGCGCTCCGACTGCTAATGACTAGTGCATCTGTATTAATAAAAGAAGAGCTGCAGCTGAGGGTTTGGGTAGCGTGAGAACACAGTCTCTTTATGTAGATGTTTGTGAAGTGATCTCAGTCTTACTTGGTATTATAAATTCGGGGGTTCTTTTTAGATTTGTGTTCTCCATCGTTCTTCAATGCAGGGATTTTTCAAACTGGGATCCAAGGACCCCCAGGGGGCCTCCAGATGGTTGCAAGGGGTCCCTAGTGATATTTAAGGGGAAAAGATTAATTGGAAAAAAACTGAAAAAACTATTGGAATTCTACTTAACATTGTTATTGGGTCATTTGTTGCTTTTTTTTTATTTTGCCGCTGTTCTTCTGAAACTGAAAAAGAAAAAACGCTGAACTTTTGTAATATATGTACACCGTTTTGTCAAAGTTGACAAGCTATTTTTAATGCTTTGTTTTTGTGACAAAGATAAAGGGTGATTAATAACAATGATTTATGGCAAAAAATGTATCCCAAAATATGGAGATTCAAGGTTTCAGTTGTATCAGGATCTTTCTGGTGAGTTTTTCCCACTATAGTTCTTTGTTCATGTGCAAGTGAAAGTATTACAAACTGGTGGAGTTTGGCAACAATTTATTGTCTTCATTATATCATATGTACTATTTATGTAACACATTTTTTGTTACATACGAGGGATGTAACAATATCAAAATCATATTGTGCGATAATACCTTGGTATAAAGTCCATTATTATTGCAATATATAAAATGACAAATGATGACTTGGAAACGTGCCATAAGCATCCTCCTTTCTTTATTCTCTAATCAAAACTGTTGCTTAGAGTAATGAGGTATAGTATGAGATTGGAAGAATGACCTAAAAATGCCTTTTATAAAATAAAATAAATGTACCAGATGGACCTTGACTAAGAAAACATCTATTCTTTTTTCTAACATTGACCTATCGTTTCATACAGTCATGTGACCATGATAATATTGAGAAAATCTTGCTATTGCGATAACAGGCTATGATAATATTGTTGCATCTCTAATATACATTGTGTTACAATTATGTCTTCACACCTAAAATATAGATGTATATGTACATGTCGCTCACAAAATGTTTATATTCTTTGGGGATCCAAGGCATCAAAAAGTGGCCCTTGCAATAATGAATTACATACACTGTATCTCAAAACACATTTTTACACTTACATTTTTTATAAAAGGCATTTTTACACTTAAAAATGTTGGGTCAAAAAGGTTTAAATAACCCAGAGTTGCCCTTGGTTAAAATAACACGGAACATTTTAATATTTCACACACCATAAAACAGACATTGTTTTCTTCCATATAAGTTTTTAAAACGTATCAAATAAACTAAATTATATTATATCTCCCTAAACAAACCGTCGTATTACGAAATGCGCTCTATAGACCAGTTTGTCTGTTTAGGACTACTGCAGAAACAACATGGTGAATTCCATGCAAGGGGACCCACGGTGTAAGTAGATAGAAATCGCAAATTCAGCTAAGGTCATAAAAACATAACGCTTCATTATGTAAGGTGTTTATACACGTCTGAATACATAGTTATGTATAATTTATTGCAGTTCTGTCAATAGATCCTACAAAAATGTACACACTGGACCTCATAGCGTTATTCTGATTGATCATTTAAAATTGCCTTCCTAAAGTAATAATTAGATCTGAAGATATTCTTTTCTTTGCCGTGCTCCTTGAAGAGTTTTGTCCTGACTCACTTTGCTGACAGTGCACCTGCTAGAGACAGAACGAAAGAAAAAGGGAGAGAGCTGTCTCAGTTCAGTCTTGCAGTAGTAGTAGCAGGATGCTTCATCCTTTCATTCTGTGTGACTAGCCCAATGAGAGATGGGTAACTCTCAGAGGAAGATACCTGGATCTGGCTTGAAAAAAAGAAACAGGATTCAGGGTGGTAGTAAAGATGAAGGCCAAAAAGCAAACACGACAGGTAAGAACTAGATTTCAGACACGGGTAGTGATATACGTTTCCTGCTGAGGTTGAAACATACATCACAAGAGATGTATGCAGGGCGTCTTTGCTTAAGAATATAGGTGACCATTTGATAAGTTTAGAATGTTGGTTTTATATTCTGGTGCATTCATACTGCAGTATACTGCTGTCTCTTCGGGCATCGATCTCATTAAGTGATTCAAAATCCCCAGTTGCTGTGATTTTGTCGCTAAACTCTCGCACATTTTAATGCTTTGATGATTGGAATTGAGCGTACATTACAAGCTCAACTCCGACTCAAACATTAGAGTTTTATGTTACAAAATGCCAAACATATCTCTACCCTACCACATTACATTCTTCTAGTACTCTATATACAACAGAATCATCAGTTTCAGTCAATAATTACGGTAGAGGTCACGCATGTGCCGCATGATGTTCGCTTTTTGGAAATGCGGTGCAGAAACGTCAGAAGCAGCAGAGAAGTGCTGAGTAATTGAGTCTGTTCGCTGCATTCACACATCATTACAGCACACGTAATGACGAAGAGAAGGGAGGGGAGATGGGGAGCAGGTAAAAGAAGGTCTGGTATCAAAGCACCAACTCACAGCCTTTTCTTCTGGAGCTGTGGAAGAGAGCTACCCTACACAATGTGTTGCTATAAGTTTGAATGATAAGCACTGTATATACTGTCCATCTGTATGTGTATTTTTAAGCATAATCTCTTTTACTTGCTTTTTACGTCTGTTTTAGTGCTTCACTTCACGGGTTTAGCTAAATAATGATTTCAGTGAAACAGTATTTGTACTTTGCTGCTTATAAGTCTCTTGGGATATTTAATAAGGTGCTTATGTAATTGCATTCAAAACAAAAACTGGCTCATATCCAGATTTCTATTGTCTATTTGCACTTACAGGTCCAATGTACCGAATTTAGCGGCATCTTGCAGTGAGGTTGCGAATTGCAACCAATGGCTCACCCCACTGTCTAAGGATGTAACGTATTTACGAAAACACTCTCTGTAGAGCAGTTTGTCCATTTAGGGCTACCGTAGAAACAACATGGTGAATTCCATGTAAGGGACCCGCGTTGAATGTACAGTAGATAGAAATAGTTCATTCCAAGGTAATAAAAACATAATGCTTCATGATGTGAGGTCTTTAAACGCCTCTGAAGACATAGTTGTGTGTATTATATTGCATTTCTACCATGCGCAGATCCTCCAAGAACAATACACACTGGACCTATAACAAATAAAAAACATAAATGCAGTTATGGATAGACTTTATGATAAACTTTTGTAATCTAATGAACAAAATGTCTAAGATACAGCCACTGTTGAAATTCAAGATTACCTGTGCAGTTCAATCTTTACGTCCATTGTCAAGTTGAACATGTCTCTGGTTAACATCAGAGAAGAAAACACTCAAAACACTGTTCCTTTTAATAGTTGTTTGTATGCAGTCAGAGCTCAAGTTACCTCAAACTGTGTGTGTGTGTGTGTGCGTGCGTGCGTGCGTGCGTGTGTGCATGCATGCGTGCGTTTGACAGAGAGAGTGTGTGTGTGTGTATGTCAAACAAATCGACTTTGTAATTGTTACCGCTTACCTCACATTTAATGAGGACTATCATGTTTCCTCTCGTCACTGACTGTTCACATCATATTTAGAGACATGACTGTGAAACATGAAGCCAGTTCAGTAAACCCTAAAAACATTTTCCAGCTACTTAAGATGACTGTTCTTTTTTGCATCAAACTTTGTCGTATGGCTTTCGTTCCATTTACAACAACGTCTTGATGCTATAAATTCCTGTTTTTAAGCATCCGCCTTTTCTGGTCTTCTACAACAGGAAATGCATTTCTGGTATTATTTTGCTGATCACGGCCTGATAAGGATCTGCTAATTCGCTTTAAATTAGATATGAAGGGTTGCTTGGATACAGATGACTCTGGGTAGTTCAAAGGGACCGCCGCACGTTGAATACTGATGGGCAGATGCTCTTTTATAGATGAGACAGGAAGCGGGTTAAAAAGACAGAGGGAGAAAAGAGAGCAATACTAATGAAGCTGCTGCTCACCTTTCTCTTATGTCCAGAATGTCATCTTTTCTTAATTGACAATATCATTTCAATTAATTCATTTGGAGACATTCGGTTATTTCAAACCCTTGTGTGCTTTGGATGAAACCTAGTCAAAAATTCCCTGATGGAGGTAGTTCCATTACAACGTAACAGAAAATATTTTGCACCACATTTGTTTTCCTTTCAACTTTAATTTCCAATTGTAAGAGTTTTCTCACTACAATTCAAATAGGGTTAATATAAAGATACAACGTATGAACTAAGAATTGATTTGGGATGATTCCAGTTATGATGGATGCAATGCATCAGAATAAACATTACTTTAGATTTTTTGTCTAAGCAATGTCACAGTTTTCAGAGTATGCCAGGTTTATAACTTTACCTTTTCTCATGCTTTGTCTGTTTGTTTGTGTTTCTCTTTAGCTGTATCTAATCTGGACGTCGAGAGTAAATTGACTTCACACTATCAGGCTCCATGGCATCAGCAGCACAATTTCTTCCACACTTGTACACGGCCACCATGCCTGGAGGAGTTACACCGACACACCAAGTTCAACCTGCGGGCGCTGAACAGAGGTACCACGTGTCTCTCTTTTAGTAGCATCAAAATGGCCATTTGGTTTTACATTATCCGAAAGTTTCTCAATTTATAGCGGTCACATCCAAATTCCCAACGGTTTAATGGTATAAGATTGGCACATATCAGAGGTGACAGGTCACGATAGATTACAATTATTATCCGGGAGTTTCCCTCAGAAATCAATAAAGTGCCTCTGTGTAGTCCACTATCTATTAAAACAACTCCAGCATGGATCTTTTCCACCTGGGATTAAAGCTGTGCCTCTGGGTTGAGGGGCTCAAAGCCATCATATTTTAGATCTCCCACATGCATTCGGCTTGATTTAGCCATTAAGGTATATGTTGTAAGACTTACTGTCAAATAGTTCCTAAACTCTTAACACAACCCAAAAAAACTATTTTTACAATTTTATTTCATATTTATCAAAAAAGCAAGTGGTTCTTGGCCATACTCTTGCCAGTGGTTGGGCTGATGTTGCTAAAATAGGTTGGTCTGGATGATCAGTGACAAATGAAACTTGTTTCATAATTGACTTAAGCTCATGTCATTCCAAACCTGTATGATGGACTCTCTTCTTTACAATACAAAATATTTTTTAAGAACATTGGTAACTAAACAACATTGTCCCCATTTTCTTCCACTGGATAGACGGATAACCACTGAGACATTTTCCTAATATATCTTATTTTGAGTTTCAAAGGTCACATACAGGTTTTCATCAACATGAGGGTGCATAAATGATGACAGATTTGATTATTTTGAGGAGAACCTTTATCCCCTGTTCCCTGGTTTGTACTGCCCTCTTGTGTTGAAATGATTCAATTTAATGTGCCATTGCCTCCAGCTCAATGAAACAAAACTCATTAAAGCAGAATTTATATTTCCCCTCGAATCAATTTTACTTCCATCAGTGACACATTAAATGTGACCGGAGCATTGATTATTCATTGTCAGCATGCAACAAATCCATTAGACGCCAGTAACGGATTGAAATTTTTTGCCAGCATTTGGCAGTATATAAAGACTATAAAATAGAAGGTGTTACTATTTACAATACAGTTTGGACTTATAGAAAATCTGCACTGTGTGTGTTCTACAGACCAGCAGCAGCGCCAGCGTTCAACCAGCAGAGAACGTGGTCGGGTGACCATATCAATATCTGTTGCTCCGCCCATGCCAACTCTCCCCTCCACTCAAAAACTCAGAAGGCGTGAGCAGAGGGGCCGATACTCACGCCTGGTAAGACATAAAACCGATCAGTACATGAGAGGAGATTCAATGCCTCCTGAAAAAAAGCAGAAACCCAATAGTAATCATAACAGAAATTCTAATGGTTTCCATTAAAAGAAAAACATTACGAACCTATAGCTTTTCCCCATTAAACCCACTGCGAAATTATTTTGTGTAGTGTGTTTTGGGCGTTATTCCAAAAGGATTTAATATTCCACAATCAGAATTCATCAGATACCAATTTACACAATTAAAACTTTGTGTTTTGGGCAGGGTTCTATTGATTTTTACCAGGGTTGATCTGTGGTTTTCAACTAATTTCAGGTCTTAGAATATACATTGGGCAACAAGTGGAGATAGGATCTTATACAAAAATGCATTTTGATAAAGGCATCTGTCAATTGTGTAAATGTAAATATATCCTGAAACTCTGGTTGATACAACCCACGTTAAACCTAATGGCAAGTAAATCCTTATTTAATGTAGTCTGAGTTATATTTCTTTTCACCTGTTTGTGGTTTTCGATGATGAGGGCATGTCATAATGTCACAAACCTGATCTGTAGCTTTCCGTCAAGTGACAGATAAATGTATCACTCTTTACATATTAAATGCATACTTGTAATTGTAAGAGCTCGGAAACCATTACCAGGGCCATTAATAGTGGCTTCTCGGAATGACTAAGTTACATTTGTGAATTACTGATGGCCTAAGCTAGCATACTCTCTCCTATCATGCACACCAGGAGAGGAACATTAGGGAGAGTGATGTTCAGACTGTCCAGAGAAAGGTAAAAGGTTTCTGTGTGCTAACACTGTGTTGTGTCATTGAGTTGACGTTGTCTCTGTTGACCATTCCATGGCATTTTATTTGTTTTACGTTAATATTTTGGGATTTCGTTTTGTAACATCGTAGGAACTTAACAATCGGTTTATTCTTTAGAAGGTGACATGCAAACAAATTAAAGACCCAAAAGTTAAGCTATCTTTTCTGTTTTGACAGTTTAATCTGTTTTTACATTTTTATTCGAGTCTTCAATATTTTTTCGCACCATTTTCCTGTATCTTTCCTCCCAAAACATTCTGACATGAATTACTCCCAAGTTTTCCAAACCTGTTTACGTTTCTTTGTTCTGTTAAACACAAAGAATAATATTTGAAAACATCTTCGCAACTGAATATCTGGGACTTTTTTAAATGGTATGCCCCACAATTGTGTGCTTTTCTTAAATTCTTCAAAATGTCTCATTTTGTGTTAAACAGAATAAAAAAATTATACAATTTTTTCTACTATAGTAGTCCGAGAACTGTCACTTTTTCCAAATATATTTCTTTGTGTTCAACAGAATAAAGTTTGGAATAACTTGAGGGTGATTTAATGGTGACATAATTTAGATTTTTGTGTGGAGCAATCCTTTTAATGCTTGTATCTGTTACAAGTTTTTAACCTAAAATAAGTACACAAACATTATAAATACCAAAATAACATTCCAGAATTTGATTTCAGGAAGTGTTTTGAATATGCAGCTATATGTTATTTTATTGTGTCCGTTTATTTGAAATGAACATTTCAATTTAATTGGTTAAAAAGTATTCTGGGGTTCTTCCTTTTTTGTCCCTTGAACCTCCCTCGCTGCAGGAGAGGCCAGCCAAGGAGGCTGACATCAAACCAGTCCTCAGAAAGGTAACTAACATTCTGTTAGAAGATGTGAATATAGGACTTGTGAGCTTGTTCTTTGTTTTCCAAAGTACCGGTTTCATCAAAGCTTGGTTTGATGCCAGGTTGATTGAAATAACTCCATAACAACATAATCTTTGAATTCAGAAAATTCCTATTTTATCCACAACTAACTAAAACTTTCATTTCAGCCTGTGTGTTTCAGTTTTATTTAGGTGTATATGAAATGGAGACATTAACAGAAGTCTTCACTGTTGATGGGAGTCTTTTGTTGCTTCATTTCCTGTGACTGTGTCATCTCTGTCCCCATACAGCACAGGCGCTCCATGTCTGCTTAACATCTGCTTTTCCATGTTTGAGTTATTTCATTTATGTTGTTCTTGTTTATCATTTAGTCCTGTGTTATGAATTTGTTTTATTTTAGTACCAACGCTCCCATTCCCCCTCCCTTATTCAGTGTTGTTTCTTCATTCCCTGGATTAGAAAGGTATTTTGCCACCTTAAATGTCTGCTTGTTTATAATCTCATATATTCACATACCCTCTCTCTACTAACAATTTCTAGTTTTCCTTCCTGTTTTAACACTATTAAAGAAGAGCAAAACATCCCCTTGACTTGTCTGTAGACATGATGTGATCATGTCTGTTAATTCTGCAGTCTCTTTTACTTGCAATTTTACTTTTATGTACCAGTATCCCTTTCTGTCTTAATCTATCTCTCATTTCAACCTTTCCACATAAAGAACATTCACATAAAATTCTTGTTTTTTTAGAAATATTAACTGGCATAGAGATGATGTTCACCCTTTGCCAGTGTTTTATTTTCCTCATCCAGTCTTCTTTCTTCTCTATGTTCCCTTGATCTTTGCGAACATTTGTTTTTTTAATTACAATCTCCTATAGTCACCCTAAAAATATTTATATAAGATAAACTTAGATATTATGTAATGTCATTTAGTTGGGCCACAGTATAGATATGTAATTCTGTTGTTAAAGTTTTAATCTTACATTCAAGTGTGTCTAACAGTCTTAACATAATTTGTTATTAGGCTGGCACCAACACGGAAACAGACGGAGAAATACCAGCATTGAACCACAGGCCTAAATGTCCTGTTCCAAATGTCCCTACAACCCTGGACAAACAGACCAACTGGTGCAAATCTCTGCCTCTTCCTACACCGGAGGAGAGATTGAAAAATGAGTCTCAAGTGATTTCCTCCTGTATCATTCCCATCAATGTCTCGGGTAAAGTGACATTCCATTGGAGTCTGTCCACATTGAAGAAACATGAACTACAAACAGTACATTTTTAAGTATATAAAATATTAGAAAATATAGTGAAAATAAAGACCAGGTGGCAAAATGAATATGATTGATTTGAGAGAGTTCATTACTTACATTACTATCTTCATCCTCCATAGGTGTTGGATTTGACAGAGAAGCCAGTGCTCGCTGCTCTCTTGTTCATTCACAGTCAGTTCTACAGAGGCGAAGGAAACTCAGGAGGCGAAAAACGATCACTGGCATCCCCAAACGAGTACAACAAGACATGGGTACGGTCTACAAGCAGCTGTTCATTGAAATTATTCCAAATGCAAAGCATTTTTTAATCTGGAGAATATAATCTTTTTCTATTTTCTAAATAATAGATTCCTATTGTTTTTCTCATTTACCTATAGATTCTGATGAATCACCTGTTGCCAGAGAGAGAACAGTGATTATCCATGCCAACCCACACAAGTCACTTTGGCATGAGGATCTATCCCTGAGTGGCCGAGTATTGCACACCAAAGACTCTGGCTGCCAGACAGATGACTTCCTGATCGCTGCTCCATCCCGGAGGCGTATCCGTGCCCAACGGGGTCAAGGAATACCAGCTTCTCTTTCACACTCCACAGGAAACATCACCTCCCTTCCGGATCGCTCGGATACTGTTTATGCCGCAGCATCAGCTACACGCGTCCGTTCTAGAAGTTTACCCCGTGAGGGTGGCAGGCTTCTGGATGAGGATCAAGATGACAGTGATGAGGAAGATGATGACGAAGACGATGAGGAAGACGGTGAGCTCTCTCCTTATGAGACGGATGACTTCCTGCCCAGTCCTGGACAGAGAATTCCAAAGGATGAAGAGGAAAGTACTGATGACCAGGCTATGCCAGAGCTCCAGTTTGGCAGCCTCAAGTGTACGCAGCACTCCGGGACCCCTGACCACTCGTGGAACGAGAGAGGCAGATCCAGGCTACCACGCAAAGTTGACATGGGGAGCTGTGAAATCTCCTCCAGCTCAGATACTTTCAGCAGTCCCATTCACTCTACATCTACCACAGGAGTGCTTGGAGGCCAAATGGACCATAAAGAGGACCACCAGTCCTCAAGCGGCAACTGGAGTGGAAGCAGCTCCACATGCCCGTCGCAGACTTCTGAGACTATTCCACCTGCTGCCTCGCCTCCCCTGACTGGATCTTCACACTGTGATTCAGAACTTTCCCTCAATATCGGATCCCATGTCATTGATGACACCACTGGCTTTATAATTGACCCCTACCACATAGACAAGCCGCAAGGACAGGGCCACAGATCCAATTCTTTTACCTCATCAGCTACTGATCAGATGGATGATGCAGGGGTCAGTACTGCCAGTGATGGTGAGTGGAACTGCACCCAGGACCAGCAAGATCAACCCTGCCCTCAAGACTTCAGCCCAAACTATTCCAGAGAGGATGAAAGTGGTGTCAGCTGTCCCAGTTTTTCCAGCGGGGAAACTTATGAAAGCTTCAGCGAACAAGCATCCACTGGGAAATCAGAGACAAGGTATATCGTCGACACCGGAGGCTTCTATTCCTCAATGCACTTTGATTGTGGTCTTAAGGGTAGCAGAAGCTACTATAACTATGCAGCCATTGACCCTGACTGTGGCCCCAGTGGCAACATAGCCCCTGGCATGGGGGAATACCCTGAGTCGGAATTTAAAGCAACCAGGACATTAGGGAGACCGTGTCTCTCCTTGAGAAAACCAAAGGCCAAGCCACCCCCACCAAAACGTAACTCTTCATTAAAGGAAACAAGCAGTGGTGTGAATGTTCTGAAGGAGAACGAACCAAAGATTACTAGCGAGCTGCCACTGCCCTTGTCTTCCAGGGAGATGAAACTGCAGCTGGACTTGGCCAGTTCTGTAGGGCACCTTGATGCTGCGGGTCTCGAGTCGCTTGGTGCATGGGGAGTGGACAATGTCAGGGATATACTTGACTGCTCCTCTCCGTTTAGTTCCTCAGACACACATTCCTTCAAGGGTGAAGGTGCTGTGCAAGCAGACTATGCAGACCTCTGGCTCCACAATGACTTGAAATCAAATGACCCATACAGGTCCATGTCCAACTCTAGCACTCCTACAGGTACAAATGTTATCGAATGCATCAAGACCCCGGAAAGTGCAGAAATGCAAGCCTGCCAACCCAGGTCTAGGCCTACTTCCCCAACTCTTCCTCCCCCTGAGGGTGACATCAAGCTGTGTTCCCCTGAAAAGCTGGCTGGCTTAGCGTCTCCTTCCAGTGGATATTCCAGTCAATCCGAGACGCCTACATCTTCCTTCCCCTCTGCTTTCTTCCCAGGACCTCTGTCTCCAAACACCGGCAAGAGGAAACCCAAAGTCCCTGAAAGGAAGTCCTCACTATGTTCCTTGCAACAGACACAGCTTTCGGTCAGAGACTTCTCCAGGAGGGAGAATGACTTCCAGGCCATACCCCCTAGTCACCTCGACCTAAGTGCTCTTCACAGCAAACATTTCACTCATAGAAATCAGACATACATCCTCCACCAGAATAAGCAGAAAGCTGCCATAGCTGCAGCAGCAGCTGCAGAAGCCCGTAGCGCAGCCGCAGCTGCTGCTGCAGTAGCTCGCGCTGCTGCAGAATCTTGCACTACTGTCGCCGCCACCGCATCTACTACAGAGAGTGCGCCATGCCCACCGCCTAGTTCAGTACATTTGGCCATCACTCCAAATGTTCTCAGAGCAGTGCAACTGCGATCTATTAGTAGACCACTTGACAGGAACCAAGGGTATGATCTTGCCAACATAAAACCAGCTACACGCCCCAAGTGTCCCACAGTGATAACCGATGCAACACCCTGTGGCAGCAGGCACAACAGAAAACCACCAGCTTACAAACCCCCTGCGACGCAGATTTGCGAGTCACAGGTTCCACCTGTAGTGGAAAACATTGAAGAGGTAAGAATAAGACAAGAGAGGATTGGTCCTGGTACTTACTGGGCAATGACCGCTTTCAGAACACCTGTAGACCCTAATCCTGAAAAAGACTCATCGGCGAGATTATTTGAAGGTACTGTGATGCACAGCTCTCAGCAGGAACAAGACCACAGATGGTACCCAGATGAGCAACTGACAACACCAGAGAGACTTAAACAAGAACTAAGTCAACTATTAAGGTCAGACTTTTCAGCAGAGCCCATGTCTCTGGCCAGCACAATGCCACCCCCAGCTTACAGTGATATCCAGAGGAGCATTTTTGTACCGTGCAACAGTCCTGACAAAGTGCCTGTTTCAACTCAAAAGCCATCGCACACTTACACAATCAGCGATGTGCTAGGCAGAGAGGAGGAATATGGGACATCAGGTGTCGCAACCAGAAGTGCCTCACAGGACACAAGAGAGGAAGAGTCGACCCCAGACACAGAGGACTACTTTAGCAAGGGTAATTGAAAATCTAATATGGCACCAGTCTTAGATGTTCAAATACTGTTTTTGTTGTAGGTTCAGCTCAGTAGGTTACTCACCCTCTTTTCATTTCAAAGAATTTTCATTTTCGGGTGACTTATCCCTTTATTGCTTTTAGTGGGGTAACTAAGGTCGAGTTTAATGCACAAATGCCTTTATTTTAACAGATTCAACTCCCAGTGACAATTCATCCTCTCCTTTGGCGGATGACTCCAAAACTGATGATGATAGTGTTTTCCCATCCCCTAACAAACTACGCACAACTGAAGATCTGTTTGCAATGATACACAGGTATGGCTTGTTTTATGAGTCTTGCTGCTAAAAGTTACTTTGGATGCTAATTTTGACATGCAATCCTAAACACATATGTAATCCGAAAACCCTGTTTACCAAATTATTTCAGATCTAAACGAAAAGTGCTTGGATGGAAAGATTCCGGGGAGATGAACGTAACAGGTCGGCCTGGCGTAGTTCCTGCGACAGCTCCCGTCAGTACTCCAACTGTATGCCCGGTTACACCCGCAGCCACGGTCTCCCCAAACATCTCCCAGCGAGCCTCAGGACCCATCTACAGGAGTGCCAAAAAGTCCAGCACGTCCAGTGAGGAGTTCAAACTCCTGCTACTAAAGAAGGGTAGTCGTACAGACTCGAGTTACCGCATGTCTGCAACAGAGATCCTTAAGAGCCCCATCATGCCCAAATCCCAAGGAGAGCTGCTTTTAGAAGCTGCAAGGCAACCAGAGGAGCCCACCCAACCCCTACAGGATTTCAGTTGCGGTGATACACTTCCAATCGCGTTACCTAAGGCCAACAGTGAGGGATTCTCCCCAAAAACGCTGACCATGTCAGCTGCCTCCAGACAGGGACGGTCCAGAATTCCACCTGCGGCGAATAGTAGCCGCTATAGTACGCGGAGTCGGCTTTACATGGCTCCGATGCAGGCCATATCTGAAGGAGAGACTGAGAACTCAGATGGTAGTCCACACGATGACCGCTCTTCTTAGTGGCGTGGTTTTGTTTTACCACAAAATGGTACATTTTTGATAGTATGAAAACATTTGGGAGTGCTGTAGGCATATTAAGATCTTAGTTTTCCTTAAAATGTTTGTTGTTGTGAAAAGACACAGGTTGATTTCTTTAATCCGCTTTTGTAGGTCAAGTGAAGCCTTGGAAATGGATTTGTGAGTAGATTGTTGCCGTTTTGACAGTGTTTATTTAATTTTAATCGCATTTTTATTTTTTGTTTTGTCTCTAAAATGAGGTCAAATGACTAATGAGTCATACTAAAACATTGACTTTTTAAAAATATATATTTTATGAAAATGATTTCCATTATCCATCACAAAGTTACTGTATGAGCTATATTATATGATCCAGTATAGTTAAATGCAATGATTTGAAGGTTTACTGAGGACAATCGCACTAAAGCTCTTAGGTGAAGATGTCTAACAATGCATAGAAAAAAACTTCTGAGACAAAGAAAGCCAAGGATTTAATGAACATAAGCCAAGAAGTGGGTCCGTTTAGAAATTATTAATTGTGAATTTGATTACCTGTGTATTTTAAAATATATAACGTGACATACTGTTAAAATCATGGTTAACAAAAGTCATCCAATTTTTTGTTATGCTCCACTCTGTTTGAGCGGGGTGTCAAACAACATTCCAACAACGTATTTATTCTTTTTACCTGTTCATTTTAAAGACCCAAATTGGGTGTATTTTTGTCACGTTCTTCAGGTGTCATCACGTGTATAGACTTGTAAACGCAGACGAAGTGAGGACTTGAGATAATTTCACCTCCATGTCACTGTATTCTGTGAATACCCTTAAAATCAACATACTGTTCGTTTGAAGAAGAATTAATATTCGCTTTTAAAGTGAAACTTTCAAGGTGGAAATGAGAACCCTGTTTGATTTGTCAAGCTTACACTGTGCCACTGGAGGGAAGATGACAAGCTGTGAAAAGAGAGTCTATTTCTGATTCAAGTTTTTCCGCTGTGGTCGTAATTTTTCGTTTTCATCCTTTGTACAGCATGCAATAAAACACTTGAACATGTCAAATGGACATCTCCACATGAAAATTTTATTTTGATTTTCACTTGAATTTGTTGAGTATGTGCTGTGTTCAGTAAGTGTACAAATTGTGTACAATTTGCGGTTTTACATCACTGTATACACAGTTTGAGCTTTTTCCCCCAAGTGGAGGAATTGGACCATCTTACGTAATGATTCGTTGACAGTTTGTGTGCTTGGAAAGAGCTGTTTGAGGCAGGTGAGCCAAATATATATATATATATATATATATATATATATTTAAAGGATGATAGAATTATAGTTAGGGATAATATAAGGTGAATACAATTTTACATCACAATCTCTGGGACATAAAGTGAAAGGTGAACTTCATTGCTCATCTGTATGTACATGGATGTTTGACATATTTCAGGCATTTTCTCTGACCTGTTGTTGGTTTGTCATGTACTGTATGTTGGAGAGATGTAATTATTTTTATTAATTTATATCAGTAGAGAAACCTTCCCAAATATTCTGAGACACCAACTGTATTTCCTTGGGCAATGCTGAGCCACATCTATTCTGTTTTAAGTGGGTTTTTTTTCCCGTCTTATTTGAATACAACCCTGTCTCAATTAGCTTTGTTTTATAACTCCAGACTTTTGGAAGTACAGACTTTTCCTTTTTTCTTGCATCCATGTATTAGAACTAAATCTATGAAATCTAAAGATTGCAACATTTAATAGAAAAAATATTTTTAATTACGGGATATTTTATCCAGAGAATTATTTTGTTAATAAATTTGGAAAATAATAATTATAAAGCTTTATTTAAATAAAAGAAGAACAAATGTATTTCATATCAGGGGTGTATCGGCCAATGATGAAGATACTTGTAAACCTTTTTAATTCGCTGTAAACTTGCATTCTTAACCAATGAGCTACTATATATGTTCAAGAATTGTAGTTAAATGTTTTGGTGCTTTGAATCCTATAGCCAGGCCATATACTCTCATTGTTGCCATCCAAAAAAAATGAGAAATACTTTTTGCCATCATCAGGATTTCTTTGGATAAATGTCTCTACGATGCATTGTGCTAACAGTGCGAAAGCAGTCATCATAACACTCGTGACAACTCCGAAATTCAGAAATGTAGCAATGTGTGTATTTTTTTATTTATTTCATAACAGTAGTTGCGGTGTCACCCACCCACAGTGGAGATGACCAGTCAATTTGGGCCTTGCTTGCATCTTATTAAAAATGAAAGGAAATTTTAATCTTTGTCATAGTTAATTTACCTCAAGCAAGCTTTGGACTGTTTTAAACATGTACAAGGTACTTTATAAAAATCATATATCAGTAACTTACAGAAGAAAATGACATTTAAACAAAGACAGGCTTCATAAAGAGAATTATGTTATTGTTTCCTTTCCTTTGTTGTAACTGAAGTATCATGATTCATCATTGACTGCTTTCGTGTTTAAAAATGTTCTAAATACATTGTAACTTGAGTTACTCAGTATTTCTGTAGAAGCACAGCCTGCTTTTGCCAAAGGTTTTCAGACGTGTAGTAAACTAATTGATGGACTTACACAAAACGCTTAAGTGAAACGGTCTTAGAATAAAAGATGCATCTCATTCAGTTACAATAAACAGGAAACAAATCTCACTCAGCATACAAGTTCCACTTCAAGAGATTTGAGTCCATTTTGTATTTTTGTATAAACGTGTACATATGAAATTTCTAAAGTAAAAAAGACACAACTGTTTCATTTTGTAAAATGTTTTAAAAGTTTACATTTAATTCCAAGCCTTTGTATATTTTTGAGCTGCGCAACACTCTCGGTCCTGTATTTATTTTTTAGTAAACATTGTGTGAATTCCATTGTAAATTTCAACCATTTCTTGCCAGCTCACGAGGCTGCTTAGTAACTGTGCATAGAGAAAGCCAATAAATGTGACTGCATTGAGAAAACAACTCTTGTCTTCCCTTGTTTTTGTAGTCCATTCAATGTGTTGTCCGCCAGATGGCACTGTTTTACACGTTTAAAGTGTGCGGATCTGGATCGCTTGTTTTATTTAAAACTTTTGTTTTATTTCAGACTATATTCCATATAAAGAAAACATTTAAGTAACAAGTTATCGTAAATACGGTCCGTGTATCTTTCTATGCATACATTTATTTTAACTTACGATTCCACGTGGTTGATATAAAGAAAGAAATAGGCATACTTATTGCAGAATGGATCTGAATTGACTGATGGAAGTCATCTTTTCATATCTAGATTTCAAAGACCAGGCATGACCGACACCATCTAACCAATATCAAAACTAGCTTAACAACAATATCCGTATGTCACTCTTGCTGAGTGGGACATCATCACAGAGACAAAGCCAGCATGATCCAGAACACTTTCCAGAAAAGATTCGACAGGAGCCATTGACAGGTGTTTTAAGCCCCAGATGAGATATGACGGAATGCTGTTATCCAGAACAGGACCCCTCTGGCCTCAGAGGTTTAAACACAGTGTATTAGTAGGTCATGCCAGGCTTTGAGTCTGAAGGTTAACAATGAGCCTTTAACATGACAAAATGTGGGAAAAGTGAAGCGCTGTGAATACTTTCTGGATGCACTGTACGTTGGTTAAATCTCCCAAAAACTAGTGACTGCCATAGGAACATCTCAAATGCTCTGCTATGAGACACTCACATGTTCAATCATTTCTACCAGATGTTAAGATACAGACATCTTTTTGCTATGCATGTTACTTTATACATCTGTAATTGTTATTTAAAACTGTATATAGTGTAAATGTTTTTAACACGAACCTTTAACTTTGCAGAAAGTTTTGTTCAGTGAAACAAATTACTTCTTAAATCCATCTGTCCAGACAGGTCAGCACAGAAAAACCTGATGGAGATCGTACCAGGACTTTTGACCATGGCTTTAGACTCTTCAAAGGTCAATTCCACTGAACAAATCAACAATGTTTTATCTTCAGATGCTGTTTTGGACACTTCACCTGAATGCAGATCTGAAGAACACTCAGTGGACCTCGATTTCCAAATGCCTAATGCCGTAATTCTGCTTCGGAAACATATCGTTTGTACTCCCATTGCACTCCCATTCCCACCTTCACATTTTTGCCCTTTGCCCATTTGACAATATTTCTCATGGACAAAGCATTCGTTACAAACGATGAAGGAAATGGAAACATCACAAATTCAAAGTTTGAGGCTTACAAAGGAAGCACTGTGAACTCGAGTCAAACAATCAGTTGCTGTGTCCGTCCCAGACAGTCTCTGCGACAACAATAAAAGAAAAACAATTTCTGGGGTTTATAGGATTAATATGGAACCAGACACGATGGATACGTTCTCAACGCAGAGCTTCGAAAAATATTCAACAAACCATACAGAACATATCAAAACCAAAAATAAATCTTAAGTTTCTTTTTAACATTCGAAGCACTATGGTAGCTCTTACAGAATGAAAAATGTTGTCGAGTTATCGCTTCTTTCCTGAAGGAGATGATGTATTTACGAAACGCGTTCTGGAGCAGTTTGTCCGTTTAGGGATTCTGTAGTAACATCATGGCAAACTCCATGTAAGGGGACCCGCGAATAGCTTGTTCTAAAAACATAACGCTTCATTACGCAAGGTCTTTATACACCTCTGAAGACAGTTGTATTAAATAACATTTCTGTCAATAGATCCTTCAAAAAAAGAATACACTGGACCTTAAAATGCCTTCCCGCAAAACATAAATGTGGCAAAGATTTAAAACAATTTTAGTATTGCAATTATTTATTCAAATGGTAGAAAATTGTTCAAAAAGTAAATACAAAATATCCAACCTGAGTATAAGAGCAAAGTAAATACAGTGTTTCTAAAAGGAGCTAAAACATATGTATATAAATGTATATCGTAACAAAAATGCTCCATCCCCGGATAACAAAATCAATGAACATTAATACCAATTATATACTAAATGTGCTCAAAAGGGGCAGTTTCTACTTATTAAATAGATGAAAGAACACTGAACCAAAACAAAATGCACATTTATATGATACACAGACAAAATAAACTACACATCCAGATCTGCTGTGTTTGCCATTATTCTTATTCTCCTCTGCATGTCTGCCACAAACCATTGTGTACATCAGCAACACGTAACCATATCACATAATTCTGTCACTTGACCATCTAGTGTCAACATAAGAGGAAAAAAAAGACTGTTTATTTTCCAAAACAGGAAAAATGAAAATTAATTGTATGAGTGTCCTGAGTCATCTTGAGATAGAGATGGGAATAACATTGCCGTAGAACGGACAGCGAAACCAAATGCTTAAAAATGACCAATTTACTTAATTATCATTTTAAAAAAAATCAATTTATTCTGCGTCTGTTAAAGGCAGTACATTTAGAAACTATATGATTGTAGATTCCAGTTTCCCCTCACAAAAAAACAACAAGACATTCTGTCATTTGAAGAAAAATAAACACTGGTGAACAATGGATTTTCATTAAACAGCACCAAAACACGAGTTTCAAAGAACCTTGAATTGACATACATCCTAAACCGATGTAAACAGAATATAAAATACAGTGGAAAAACAACATTTGTGAAGTTGTCTGTGCGTGTTGACGGTACCAGAACATGTTACGTAAACAACACAGTGAAATCCTTTGGAATTCAGCTTTCACCATTGTCTTTAGTACCTCAGAATATATATTACTCTGCATTTAAAGTCTGTACTTGGCTACAGTTTTCCACCGCCTTCATAAAGTCCGTCAAATCAGATTATTAATGTTGCCGTTTGTCTTTTTTCAAAAAATGAAATCCAATCCCTGTTTTTTCACGAATTAAACCAACAGCAATGACTTCGGATGAAGTGGGTCGGCATGCTGGACCCTTTACCCACAGCGCTGGTGGTTAATATCCTTTAGCTTCAACACCACACACTGAGTGGACCTCCGTTTTGCTTTGTCGTTCCCTGGTGGATGAGTATTGGCAAGGAAGTTAAAGGCTACAATTTTGTTTGTTTGAGTTTCTCAATATGATGGCAGAGTTTGAGGGCTGGGCCAAGTTTCAGCCCCATGTACTTCATGATCATGTCGCTCCGTAAGAGAATCAAAGCTTTTCCGTCAATCTCCTGAGGAAAGGCAAAACATCAGCAAAGGAAACATGAATCATATTAGTTTCTATTCATTTATAACCAAAACCGAAATGAAAATATATATTTCATTAATGGCTACTTCCGCTCAAAAGCAATGTTCACTCACATGTTTTCTGAAGAGTTCTGCATGCGGGCCCAGTGCCTGAGGATCGGCATCGCGCACAAATTGCATCACTTCCTCTATACTCCAGGATGACGGACTCTTATTGGTCGATCTGGAGGATTCTCTTTCTGCTGCTTGATCCGGACCAGTGGTTGAGCTAGCAGCTGCAGAAGAATTGATAACAAAAAATAAACAAACAAAATACACATGGGCATGGCAAATCAATGCCAAACAAATCTAAAACTTTGGTTGACAATAGAAAACAGACTGTGAAACATTAGTAACAGGGCAAAAATCTGTCAATTAAAAAACAAATAGCTTTACTCAAGGAAGTCGACAATTCCACAAGGGGGCACTGTTGTGACAAATAAACGTCTTTGCTTCAACCTATACCTATTTATTCATATTTACGGATTAAGATAAATGTTACAAAAAAACAGTTTACACATCACGAATTGAGAAAGCTTGAATAAGAAATATGAATAGACATTTTGCCGCTACAATTTGCAGCTGCTGTTAGTTCTGGTTCACAGTGCATTACATTTAATGCAGTGTCCCTAGATGTATACTGCACATTTTGACCAATTAAGTAAAAACCAGCCATATAATTTGTATGTAACAGTCACAGACTGAGACTAGGGCATGACCGATGTCTAAAACATGTTAAATATTTTGGTTTCTATGACTAATTGAACAGTAATTTAGCAAAACTTGTTTTATAATCGGCAAGTAGCACTGGCTTCTGCCTCATCTGATGCTTATTTTAGGAAATTGAATATGCTCTTCAGTGATGCTGATCAGTGCTGCTTTGGCAGATTTCGTCCCAGTCACTTGATGGCAGAAAATGAAACTGAACCCCAAACAACACACCCACCCAGACAATTTGTAAAGAAATACGGCATCGGGAGCTGCTAAAGGGCTTTAATCCATATCAAAGCCCAATGTGGCACTTGACATTTGATTAGAGAAAATATATCGGTTCCACACAGAGCTCTTGTTTGAGGACCAGATGTGAGTGTTTATCCCATGGTAGAAATAGATCAGAGTCTCTTAAGAGCCACGGTGATCTTGTAAGCCAAGCGGCAAGAACAAATTCAGACAAACAATAACACAGCCGGCTTTCGGTCATGAAACACACATTACAATTCGTACAATAGAGGCTCAAACTCTATAAATAACCCAAAACCTTCTATGGATCTAAACAAACCTGCACTTTATAATACATATTATAGATTTTTATCAAAAACAAACACTATATAAGGAATAGGAAGAATAAGACAGATGTGCCAGGTGTTTTTTCAAGAAGCGTATTTGTTTTAGGTCTATTTAAAAACATTGCACTTTACAACCAGATTGTATTTGATAACAGTAGTTGACGCATTAGTTAACCTGAATAAATCTTCTACGTTTATTAGTCTTAGTTCAAGTTGACAGTTCATGTTTGTAATAATACGCCTGTTAACATGAACGATCGATCACAACATCAAGGACCAATACATGCTGAAAAACGATATTGCTCATTTTTAGTTCAAGTTAGCTAAAGCATTTACTCATGTTAACAAATATAAACCAACTGTTACAAAAATTCATTTACAAGCATTGTGTGTGTGAAGGTGCTTAAACAAAGCGTTCTTACATAGCCTACCTTCCAAACGTCTGTGTGTGCGTGCGGGACCCAGATCGGAGGGATTGGAGCAGAGTCTGCGGAGCGGTGGGGGCTGAGAGGAGTAGTGTGGGCTGCTGCCGGCCGAGGTGTGATATTCAGACGGGCTTCGCAGCGCAGGGGCACGAGGGGTCACAGAATTAGAGGACGAGTCCATAGACTCTTCTGAAAACTGCTGGTCTGTGGTCGCGCCGTTTTCAACATGTGTAACGGCCTCTGTTGGGAAGACAGAAGTTTATAGTTGAGGTCACAAAGCATATACTATTTTGTTTCGAAGAAAAAAAATCAACTCAACGACATTTAATCTTAAAGCGGTTTCAATACATAAACCAACACCTAGGCAAACGGTAGAATATGATTCCTGTGTTGTGCATAAATAAAGCCAACGTAACTGGTAGAAACATGCCTCCAATCTGACTTTATAATCTAAACCCATATGACAACACACAACCGCAAACCAATTTAATCGTCATTATAAACACTCTTTACTTGCAATTACAATGACCTTAAACTATGACACTTTAATAAGCGTTAAAGACACTCATCTATCAAAATAATCATGATAAAACACACCCACCAGACCAAACTTTTACTTAATGTATGAGGTTGTCTACTGAAATTATAACTGGACCGAATAAAAACTCATATTTCGGTGCCACTTAAATGCTGACGGAGTCGTCGATAGAGACATTTGCCCTCATTCACATGAACGAATGGGAAAGCTCTGATAATACAGATTCAACACATCTTGTATAATGGTTAAACGGATAGTGAATTATCTGTGATCCGCATGGATCGTAGCTCGCATGACCCGTGGATTGATCATAGTGAAAGACAGCATGCACTAAGACGGTCTCTCTCTCGCTCCCTCCCTCCATCTCGGCGAGTTCAGCATTCATCACCTGGTGCAGTCTTTAACTTTAACGTCCGATACGCGATGAGCGGTGGAATTCAATTCAATTAGATTTATATAGCGCTTTTCACAATGTGCATTGTTCCAAAGCAGCTTTAGAGGGGAAAATAAGAAACCGAAAAACACAAAAAAGGTAAAACACACAACATGGTGTTTATATAACAAGTTCAATTATTCTAGTAAATAATATCTAATAAATGCAGTCTCCCAGTGGTTTATTTAGCATATTTTGCATTAAGTGAATGCTTGGCTGAAAAGAGGCAGCTGGCTTTGAGCTGGCGGCCGCTGCAGTTCACAAAAAATAAATAAAAAATTTGTATCTTCAGCCGCGCATGCCGCAAAAAAACAAAATGGAACTGACTGACGCATACCATGTGAATCCAGCATAAAGCAAGTTTTAAAGTGAAACTAACGTTCTATTTCCTTACGTTCCGACCACCAGGGTGAGTTCTGTAAGCACTGGGGAGAAACCCCTCAGGCCTGGACTTTACATTATGTTTTATTATGTTTGAGGTGATGCTGAGGTGGATTGCGTCGCTGAGAAGTCCCATTACGTTCCTAATGTTGCCCACGGCAGATGTTACACGCTGGGACAAATGCAAGCTTGTTCCAAAACAGGCAATTGACTTCATAGGTCTGACTCTCAACTCTGTCATTGTGCTAGCTGTTCCAACCCCGGAGAGAATCAGGTCAATTGTAACGTGTTGGTCAGAGATGGTAAGTAACGAAGTACAAATACTTCGTTACTGTACTTAAGTAGATTTTTTTGGTATCTGTACTTTACTTCACTATTTATTTTTCTGACACCTTTTTACTTTCACTTCTTACACCTTTAACCAAATATCTGTACTTTCTACTTCTTACATTTTCAAACCAGACTTGTTACTTAAATCTGTATTATTTTTTGTCATGTGCATGTTTTTAAACAAGAAGCCTGTTGGTTTATCGGTTTTTAGGTGAGTCATTGCTAATCACCCATGGCCATATATTCGGGAGATGTTTGAAATTGTGGGTGTTAAAAATTCTTGTCATAAGCAATGTCAATGTTTTCCGTAATTATAGTCTATTTTCTATGTTTGCTAAGTCTGTAATGTTATCATGAATTCATATTTTGCTAGCGTGTTAGTTAGATGTTGTTCATTGTTCACACTTCGCATCTTTTTTGACCAGAAAAAGAACACTCACCGGCAAACACACACAATAACTTAATGTAGTGTTGCTTGCCTGTTATCTGTTGTTAAGTTTTTCCCTCCAATCTTTTCAGTTTTGTTAAAGGGATGTTGCTAGTGCTGTTCGTGCTGTTGGCACACACTTTAATATTCAGTCTTTAGCACAAAATGTTTAAGCCAGCGAATAGGATTATCTAGAAAGTTGCCAATTTGAGCGGTAATGATTTATAATATTTTCACTAGGCCTATTAATCTGTCATCTGGTAAACTAGGTGAGGTGTGAATTATAATGATACTTTCACTCTTGTTTGCATTTCAGTATAATTAACAATGTAACTCACTTTTGTCTGCCTGTGTTCTCTATAGCAGTTGTTCATGGATACAGGCTAAAGCAGGTAGTAGTAATGGCTACTTTTTACTTAAGTATATTTTAGAGCACATACTTTTTTACTTTTACTTGAGTAAAAAATTTAGTCAGTACTTCAACTTTTACCAGAGTATTTTTAAACATGAGTATCTGTACTTGTACTTAAGTAAGGGATGTGTGTACTTTTGCCATCTCTGGTGTTGGTCACCTCAGCACCACATTTCCCTCATGAGACCTCAGGGAGTGCTCTTTAGGTAGCTCAAAACCTGCTTGTTTGGGCTCAGAACGACCTGCTCTCTATTCGGGAAGCGTATCTACCAGGTTGGCTCAATCATACGGCAGATGCCCTTTCTCGTGGTTAGGTGTCACAGGGAGATTGAACTCTACACCCAGGGGTGGTTCAAATGATATGGAAAACATATGGGACCATGCCAGTGAATGTTTTCGCAGACAGTCAGTCATTGCAGTGCCATCGTTTAGTTCGTTTTCTCTGAGGGACGACCCAGGGTCTCTGACGATGCAAGCCAGTGATGCTGTATGCGTTAAATGAACTAAACTCTGCCTTCAGGAAGGATAGTCTCATTCAGTTTCAATTGAACCATTCAGAATTGACCTGGACCTGCTGCAGCTAGTGTGCACAAACAATTCACTCATGGATTTAGACATGTACAAACATTGAGTAGAGCTTAACGGGCCGTACCGTCAGAGGGCAGAGCTTCTGTTCTGTGTAGTTTAGGTGAGGGAGCAGCTGTGTAGGAAGCTGAATCTCTGTTGAAACGTCTCGTACCCCGTGCAACAGACAAAGCTTCTGATGTCTCCTCTTTTACTGCTAAAAGAATAACGAAAACATACATTTAAAATTTACATAATTTGATCATACACTTATTTTCTCAAGTGACCTACAAATGACTTCGCTGTTCTTCCAAAACCTTGGATGTCCACATTCACTGTTTTTCAGGAAATTATTCAATATTGTGCTTTCAAAGTAGATTTTATTATTAATACTTTATTGGTTAGATCTCTGCAAACCCATTGCGAAACATTGGGTGACTAATAATGATTTAAGACAACAAAAGAAACTCCCTAAACATGGAGTTACATGGACAGCAACGATGTGAAACCGCAATGCACATTAAGACGGGCCAAACCGAAAGTTTGTACAGACCAAACATAAAACACTGTACCTGACTTGCTCCTGTCGTAGCATGTGTGTGTGTTGGCTGTTAGCGGACTGAACGGCTGGCTGCTGAACAGGTTGTCACACTGCAAGTGGTGACACAACGTTTCTAGAAAGCGCAAAACAAAGGATGCGCTGGATGCTGTGGGGAGCTTGACGTAGTGAATTCCTCCGTCAGAATGAACTGAAAGACAAAGAGAGATTGTGCATTTATCTTGTGTGTGTATATCTCAAATCAAACATACATCCTGTTACACACAAACGTGTTCACTGTACTAATAAATTAACATCTCCCACCCCCCACATAGCTAATATTATTTTAACCAGATTAAAAAAATATGGGGTTGGTTGGGGGTTTGATCTGGCTAAATACGTGGCGATTAAGGGGCCAGGGTGTCTCGGCAGATGGCCCCGCAGTCTCGGCGTGGGCCTCGCCCCCTGCACGCACACAAATATAGACACAAATACTTCCCCCGGGAGCGGCCCAATCAAACGCTCTAAACCAGGTTATAAGCAGATGTCACCCCTTATTACTCGCAGTCTGATGACATCAGCTGTGCACACACGCTTCACTATAAACACACACCCTACTTTCTTCAGCTCACACACACCCATGTTTTCACTTCTTCCTTTAGAAATAGACACAAAAACGGTTGACATCAGTTCGCTTTTGTATAATCGCCAATTAATGTACTTATTCGAATACTGCTGAAGAGATAGTTCGCCCAAGGATGATGATTCTTTCTTCGTGTACTCATCCTCATGTCATTTCTCATGTTGGTAACCGTACAACACTGGACCACATTGACTTCCATTGTAAGAACCACTGAGACATTTCTCAAAATATTGTCTTTTGTGTCTCACAGAAGAAACAGTCATACAGATTTTGTATAAATGATGTATTCATTTTCATTTTGGGGAGAAGCCAATTTGGAAAACAGAAAAATTAGAAAAGACTCATTTAAATGCTAGCAGGAGATTGAGACTCACCTCTGATGATCTCGCCTCCGTCGGACTGCGACTGCAGAAAGCTGAACAAAACTTTGGGCTGAAAAGCACAGTCCACGCAGGCTTGGACCGCATGCTGCAGAACCGTGTTCACGGGACCCGGCCCGAAATGATCCGGCAGCTGCAACAACAGCTTGCGGTCCAGATGAGGCCCCGACACACCATGTTTATTCACATACACGCAAACTAAAGAGATGTGAGGGAGGACAGGTAGTCAGGAGAGGTGTGTAGCCAAACACAAAAAAACAAAGCCAACTGACATGTAGCAGTAACACTTCACACACTTTTGCCGCTTTATAAATAATTTTACATGTGGTTTACATAAGCCAAGATAGTTTTGAGAAAACATGCAACATCACTTAGTTGCACTTGCTTTTAACTTACGTGAAGGTACTTTTAGTAAGTGTGTATTACAACAGAATAAAGTGGAAAGTCAAGATATAGAGGTTTATAAGGAAACCTTATAAACCGGTACATACAACTGCCAAACCACATTGCTGAGTACAGGGTCATGTGTGATACTATATACAAAAAAAACATTTTAGAGCTGATCACACTTCTAGATACATTTTAATACATGTAATATAATCAACAACTGTAATCACACACAGAAAGCTTTCGTGCCTTGATCTCTCCCAGGTTTGTGAATTAATCATCGGTGAAATGCGCTGCACACGCTTGAATATTCGGATTGTACTGTTCTTGAACAGTATTGTAAATAAAATGTAACCATTCGTTTTTAATTGTTCATCAAGAACAAACAAAGAGGCTTTCTTTTCGCAAAGAAACACACAGAGTCTCCACGATATGGCTGCGGCGACGATACAATGAGATTGACAAGTACGCCCACCTTACTCTCGTATAGATTTGGGCGGTCTTAGTCAAATCATACCACGAAATGACGTAGATTCGTAGGGGTGTGGTTACAAGTGCCATTTCAGGCAGGTCTGGGTGAGCATTGCCTTTTAGATAGAATGCCTATTTTGTTCCGACGCTTTAATTTTAGCAATTTTACGTGTCTAATACATGCATGGGCAACTTATAACGCAACGAACACACAGAAAAACACGTATTCACCCCATATGACACCTTTAATATATTGAAATGTCATATGTCAAGAAATAGGGACCTTTTAAATATTTTCCCATTCATATTTAATTTGATTTTTGTCTAGAAGGAAAGAAAAAAGAAAGACATATGTCTAATTCGTCCTAATGTATCTTTCGATTTCAAAGTGAAGTCCTTTACTCGACTGAAAAGCAGTAAAATTGAACTGAATCCTACCGGTGGACACGACTCCGGAGTCTCTCGTTGTCTGTAGGCTAGAAAGCCTCCCGTCTGACACAGAGGATGACAAAGTGGGGCTTGAAAGTGAATGAGGAACCTTTGGTTTCCTCTGTGAAGGAGGAAGGCAGAAAATAAAGAGATAAAACATGAATACACAAACCATCGCTAACCGTCAACATTTGCCCACAATGTAACAATGCCTGAAGATGACAAAGGCCTTATCTCGACGGAGATGAGGACAATCCATGAATGTTTAATGTACCATTCATGTGGAAATATTCTAAAGGAGGTGTTAATATTCTGTTTGAATAATTCCTCATGACATGTGACACCCTCAAATCACACAAAAGTAAATTATAATCCATTATAGTTTTTTCTTTTCGTTTATTTCTTCCCATTTTATAATGAGCCCGGATATTGCAGGAATCAGACTCTTATACAGTGTAAATTTTTGATACCCAAACCAAACCAAATTTGTGGCCATTTACAAAACCTTTAAGTCGACAGAAATAATTGTGGTCGCTTTAAAAAAAAGAGACACTGGTTGCACAATACGATAAAGAAAACGTGCCAGTAAGACTAAAATATATTTAATAGTCCAAATAAATATATAACAACGATTATAAATATATGATGATATAAATATACATACTGTTGGAGCCATTATTGTTAATTTTTTTTTTAAGAACGCTAGTGGTGATAAGGTCAGTATGAAAGGTCAAACTAACTTTTGACCGTGCATGCAGCCTTGATATGGTGGTAATGGCTGTAATATTTCTGTTTTGAATATTGATTTTGAAGTTTACGTTTTTTCCTTCTTATGTTTTGCCTGCAAATATGTGAAAAATAAACCAGTAAACCTTTTTAAATGTATGCTTGGACATCGGACTCTTTTCATTCACTACAGAAGCACTCATCAAACAAGGCTTTAATTCCATAACGCGCCACTACACATACAAACAATTAATCACGAAAGTTTGTGTTTACATGATAAATGTCTGTGTACTGTGCATGTTTGTTTTGAATTTATAAACACATACACATATATTTAAAAAAAAATAAAGAAACATTCATATACAACTTAAATTATTGGCAATTATAAATCAATACATGTAACTATTATCTGTATATGTATGCATGCATGCATGTGTATAAATACATACAAAATGTAAACACAAACTTTTATTCTAGATGCGATTAATCGTTGGACAGCCCTTACCTAAACACAAAAACTAAAGCAAAAAAGGCACATTTAAATCATCACGTCAACAGATCCATAAAAACACATTTGTACCTTGCTACCGGGTTTGGGTCCCCTCTTTTTATGAGGCTTAGGCATCAGCTGTGTGTTTATGGGGTTCTTGAATGCATGAGACTGCGTTTGGTCGTTCTGTGTTGTGCCGGATGCAGCTGCTGCAGCTTCGGCCACTGCTTTCAGCATGGCGATAGTCTGGCTCTTTGGTCTTCTCCCACGTACCCCCTTGCGCACGGGCAGAGGGGGCAACGGGTGCGGCAGGCGGTAAGGGGACTGCATGGAGCGCAGGGACTTGCTGGACTGACACAATGTTGGAATAAGTGTCTTCGGGAATGTAACTACAAAGAGATACAACACAACCAATAAGAATTATTTTGTGCAGATTTACATAGACAAATTCATGATATAATAATAATAAATGATTCCAGTTAAAGTGCATATTGCAAGTAGTTTATTTTTATAAAATGAATATATGATCTTGTATAAAAAATACCATTTGAAAAGTTAATGTCGGATTTAAAATGTTTTTCAAAACATGAGGGCACAAAGTGATAGGGATAGTTCACCCAAAATATTTTAATTCTGTCATCATTTAATCACACTCTTGTCATTTCCAACCAGTAAGACGCAAAATAAAATATTTTGAAGAATTTTAACTGGACAGCGGTGGTGCCATTCGCATCTTTTGCACGGACACAAAACCAATGCATGTCAATTAGTACAGTCATTGATCAGATACCAACATTCTTTAAAATATTTTCTTTTGTGTACTGCAGAAGAAAGTCATACAGGTATGAAATGACAAGAGGGTGAGTAAATGATGACAGAATTTCCCCTATCCCTTTAAGAGGCACCATGGTATCCTGCACATGATAATTCTAAAGTTTGAATGAGCAGTTTAAGCGATTGGATCAAACGGAGAGAGAGAGAAAAAAAGCCACAACTTTGATCTTTTCTCTTTGAATCTGACCACTTAATAGCTCTGTGCTTTTCATATGGCTGACTTTCCCATTTTGCATATTAGTAGCATCATGTTTCGGCCCTGAAAGCAGCACTGTTTGAAAACTGGGAGCCAAAAATTGAATCATCAGAGGATCCTCTTAAAGATGGATGTTTCAGCTTACCATTGTGCTTTTCAGGAGGTACTTGCCTTTCTGCACTCCATTGTTTGTGGGCTTTTACCCCCTCCTGCTAGAGCAGTGCTCACTGGCCAAATAGGCAAACCCTTTCAGGGACCAACAGGTAATCCTTATTATCAGAGGGACTCAATCACACCAGCACCTAGATGTTGATGTGTTTCTATATTGTGAGAGAGGGTCATGCCTGGAAATGTTTTTTAATATTTCCAATTTGGTTTTATTATGTGCAGCAGTAAGCAATTTCCTATGAATACTAGGCAGGTTAATGTATTATTCATTTTGTTGCTGGCTCGTAATGCAGTGTCTATATTATAATGTTCATACGGCTGTTTTTTAAAGCGCTTGGCATTATTAGTATTTTCAGATGATGTATGTGTATTAAAAAAGCTAATGTAATGTAATGCAAAACCATGCACAAAATCATTAACTTAAATTAGTTTTCTACTCATCAAATACAGCAAAGGGGTAAAATGTGTGACCTTTTGAGCTAAATGAACACTGGTAATGCATCAAATTAATAAAAAAATCATCTCTGTGCTGTGCAAACCCTGCCTCGCAATCCCAGCATTATTCTTAAATCTCGCAAACACTCTGATTCGCTCTTTAAACCCGCCGCCCAAGTTTCACACATCTCCAACCCAACTGACAAAAGTAAAAACAACACAAGCTCCCTCTCTGGGAGACAAACAATGCACGTAAACCAAAATCACCAAATTCCCCCTCAACTGGCTCTGCATGAACCATCCCAATAAGATCAGATAAACTTCTCCTATTACAGGGTGGCTGAAAGAGCCGAGGGGGGGTCAGGGTAAGTCAGCTTTGCTAAGTACATCTGGGAGTTTTCGCAGCGTTCTCCATGCAGCTGCTCTTCAGGGCCTCGAGAGAGTATGGCAAGAGAAACGAAGCCCAAGGCGTGCAGACGTTTAATGAGGAGAAAAGGCGTGCAAGGAATGGACAAGCGCGATCTTTCATTTAAGGGTCGCGACTAGACGATTCTCATTCAAATATCTCGTGAATATAAGTGGAAACGTAGAGAATCGAGCTTGTTAGGCAAATGCATATTATGCACGTGCACAATGGCCAAGCAAAACAGACGCAAAGATTTTCAGAAACTCTGCACAATGAGAGGTGCTGACATCGTAAAGCAAACTTTCCACACCCTGCTCAACAAAGGCTGTGTTTAAAGGTGTAGCATACTTTTTCTCAACAGCTAGATCACAAATGAAGGGGATCGCAATACTGCCTGCTGTGTGAGTGACCCAGTGACCTACAAGTTGACTCCCACCCAAAGGAGTGCCCGGCGCAGAACCCAAGGGACATACGAGATGACGTGACTACCTAACAGATGCATTTATAAACTGCCGTTAAAAAACTGCCATACCGTGCATCCACAGTTTCTCGAAATAGTATGTGCGAATTACCTAAAACTTGCAGCACAGTTGAGTTCCAGGAACTGATGTAGAAGGCATTCATGCACAACTTATATCACATGCGCAATATTTACATTTCATTCTACAATATACCTGAAAGACTGGACAACCAGTCTGGTAACTGCAGTTTGGGCTTAACAGGGACTAAAACCACATGTTGTGGGGGAGTTACCACGATGGAAAGAAAGTGTGCATGTGTGTGTGGTAATAGGGTTCCCTAACCCCAGGCGATTTAATGAAACAATGCAAGCTGTTAGGGGAACTACAGTCAAAACAGTTCCACAGAAGCTTGAAAATGTGGCATGTGTAGTTTGTGCAAAAGAGAAAGCACCATATATTTATAGATTTGTGACACTTTTTCTTACAATTTATGAGTTTATAAATGAATGATATGATTCAGTAACGTTAACTGATGCAGAACTAAGAAAGTAAATTGAGCACCGCATAATCCAACTATTAAATAAATAAATAAATACAAACAAACTCTAAAGTAAATGCACACGACCTGACAGTTGATTGTTTACATTCGTCTATTATTATACGTACAAGGACTACAATTGTACCCGTTTCGAAACCACTTGCAACGAGATCGCTTTCATAAACAACGTTAGCAATAATAGTAAACAGCGTGTCTATTACATTCGCAAACAATAAAACTATACCCGACGGTCATTAAACACTTCGAAAATGGACTAAAAACAAACTCATGTGACCTACATGCACAAGCCACTAAAACAAAGCAACAGACATCAGAGACAAAAGCCTCGGAAATCCGCCAGAGGAACTCACCAAATCGCCAACTTTCAACTATATCCGCGTTGTGCACCAAACAATTCGGTGTATGCGTTTCCCTCGGCCGATATCGTTTATTTGCAACGCGGAATTAACAACCGGAGCATGTACTCACTTTCGCAGCTGGTTAGAGTAGCAGTCGCGGCGGCAGAAGCGCATGACAAAGCCCGTACCGGTGGAGCTCTGCTGCTTGAGCAATATCTGATTAACATGTAGGCGGGGATGAGGAGGGGACGGAGGAGGGGGAGGAGGAGAATTGGGGGCTTAGTCGCGTTATCAAAGCCAGTGACATTATTGGCAGCCAAATATACAAAGTAGGTTACGAAAATAAACACGATCAAACGTCCTATTAGGAGATATTCATATTTGAATACAGTATAATTGAATAGGCTACTTTATAATTGAATAATTATATCAAGATGCAGAGTTATATATTAGGTAGATGTATTTTAATAGTATTTGTATGACAAATATATAGAAAAAATATATTTTAAAACGCATACTACTGAGCAAATACGAAAACGTCGTTTTTGCAGCAAAATCAGAACATATGATTAAAAACACGGTTACTATACTTCATTTACTATACAATGCAATGGTAATATTATCATTTAATTCATTTCCTAACGTTAATTCCTCATTTAAAATCAACAGCAACGTCATCAATCAAGGGAATCGGCGGACCTTTGGGTAGGCGTAGGGCTACATCTGTTTTTTTGCAGCTAAATCTGACAAAAGTTGGCAAGTTTGACCAAAAACCATCAGGCCGTCGTCAGTGTCGTGTTGTTTCGGAGTCCCTACCGCGCGTTCGGAGACACGAGGTGTATAACGGGCGACGGATTTATCCCGGTTTGAGTCCAGAGATCTCAACCCATATTTCTTTAATGCACTGTATGTGAAATTGCGCATCCCAGCTACAATTATAGGATGGCAAAAATGCAACCATCTAAAGGCTAATTGGATTTGTCGACTTTTGTCTCGCACGTGTCTTTTATAAGCATGCAATGTGAAATGTGTAAAACCACCTTATTAAGAAAACCTGCCCTATTGTTCTCATTTTAGGTGTGAGAGCAGGAGCAGATGTGAAAGCTGCGATTATAAACTCTAGAAATTGAGATTAGGCATTTGAGAGATTTATTATGTAGCCTATTTTTAGAATAAAGGCTCTCAACAGGCATGTAATTGTTTTTGAGAAAAGTAATTTAAAGATTTAAATTCATTATCAAAAATACATTTTAGTATTTGGTAATTCTGCTTAATAATTGAAAAACGAAATCATTTGTTGAAATTAACTCGCATCTGTGAATACTATTATACAACAGTCAGTTCTGGTACTTGATTCTGATTGGTTGAGCCGAGTTCTAATCCGTTATAAAATACCCAGATTTATAAATGCTGATCGCATTATGTAGGCTAAATATAACTTTATTTTATGAAACCTTGCTACGCATATGGACTAACCGTTTTATAAAAGCCTTAAGGCAATGTTGACATTTGAAGTTGATAATGGGGCTTTCTTTAGTAAAAAAAAACTATGCTCCAAAACGGAAGCCATTTTATTTTGTCAAGCTTGAGCCTTCTCGACAAATCATGTTCCTTGCATTTTGTTTTAGAAACGACAGGTCTCTGTCATTGGTTAGCTGTGAAAAGGTGATGACGTAGGGCTGGTTTGTTCAATCTTTAAAGACGCTGGCGCTGGCGTTTAAAAAAGCGCGCGGGACATTTTTGAAAACCGGTTTACTATTTAGGATTATAATGTAATACAGACCGTAGCATCTTAAAAAAAGAAGTCAAGTGTGAACACTGCGCTTCTCTTCGTTCCACAACGCTTTAATAAATCCCCAATGTTTCTTTAAAATATTCAACTGAGATGAGGAGTCAAGGATTTGCAAATTTGGTCAGCCCTGTTTTTTTCAAAGCCAAGATACTCTTGACAGACTGATTCAAGGTTAAAGCACACTGCATTTACATTTGGTGGCAAAACCAGAATTTTCACATCTTTCATAAGCCACGTGAGAAACATAATCAAAAACTGAAACAAAACAAACCCATTCCCAAAGACAGGAAATTATTTTCTTTTACATTAAAGACAATGACAGTTTAGCTTTAACTATAAAACCTCATAGATTAACTAATCCTTTTTGTGTACAAGGCTTGCCGTACTTGTCTTAAAGCGCTTATTGCTGCTTCTTTAAATCTATGTGCACATATACAATGAGTGTGTTTTGTGCCTAAAGTCAAAACCCAGCAAGAAAAAATTGAAATACAGAAGGAAAAACATAGTTCAGTCACCCACACTTAGTCTTCAGCACTCATTAGTAAGGTGGTAACAAGTAATGATCAGTAAACTTTTATGCTAGGCTAATGAAGAGAAAGATAAACATCCTCGCAAAGGCAAGGATCCATATGCTCTCACACCCCAATTTAATGTCCGTGTATATTTTAACCATGCCTTTACGTTAAAACAGGTTTAATTTGAAGAAAGAAAGTTTACATTGAAATGACCTTATAATTGTGGCTTTAATTTTCATGCAAAGGAAAATGCTTTTGGTGCTTTGTGCATGAAAGTTCTTTATGATAATTACAAAATCTTCAAAACTGCAGAACTACAATGTAAAAAATTACAGTATTACTGGAAGCAGTTTGCCAGTAACTTACTGTAGATTTATGAAATTTACTGGCAACTGTTTGTTAAGATAAATAATCATTAAACATTAACAAGTCTTTATCCTTACAGAAAAAAACTATAAATAACAGCCTCATGCAAAGCATTCTGGGAACCAAAATTAGAAAAAAAGCCGAAAAAAACTTATTTGGATTTCTTGTTCCCCAAATGCTTTGCATGAGGCTGGTATTTTATCGTTTTTTCGGTAAAGATAAAGACTTGTTAATGAGTAATATTCATTTATCTTTGAACTGTTGCCAATAAATTAGATAAATATCAATCTACAGTAAGTTACTGGCAACTAGCTGCATAACTACAGCAAAACGTTTTTACAGTGTACCCGTCAACATCGTTTGACATGTTAGGATTGTATTTGCTCTTTCAAAGATGAGATATTTAAAAAGGTTAAAAAAAGTATTTCGTCAGTTGTAGCTCTTTTAAGCCATTCAGACTACTGCTGAGTCATAAAATTATGCAAGTGTTTCAATAAAATTGGGTCAGTGAATTGTAATCAGTTTGTAAATAATTTACAGCAATTCGAAAAGAAAGCTAACTCGGACATGCGTAAAATTTATTTAACCCTTCTTCTGTCCTAGACTGCTTATTTATTTATTTTCGCCAATGACTTTATGCTAGAATACTCCAAAAAGCTTTAAAAATAACAACCACACATGCACATCAGAATGCCATAAATAATAGGAGCATTTATTGACATTAAGTCTAATTTAGTGCACTTCCCCAAAACAACAGCAAGAATTTTACAATTTGTTGATACTGCCTTTTTAGATTAGATTAGAGAGAAAAGACAGTGACAGCATTTGTATTTTTAGATAACTGGTATGAAAAATTATTATTTATGAATGATGGTTATTTTTAAATACATTACTAATATATGACTTCAAATTCATAAACTGTAGCCACATTTATCCCACGAATAATGAGTTTTCTCATAAATTTCACAGGAAGGATCTATCAAAATACACACTGAACACAAATCTTAACTCTTAAACAAATCTGAAATTGAAAGAAAAAAAATTGAATATAAGCTGTTAAACCCTTAGATCATCCTGTTCCAAATCAAATCCATTTTTAGAAAATCATCATCATGTCACCATTATAAATATTTTCCCTTGCATTTGTTCTGGTCTTTGTAGAGTTGTATAGAAATATTATCTCATAAAAATGTTAATCAAATGTTAAAAAAACATAAACCATTTCAACTATTACCCTGCTTTCTTCAGATTAAACTCCAAAATTCAACATTTAATAGTAATAATAATAATAATAATTATAATACTAATAATTTTTTTAAATGAATACATTTGAAAAGTAAAAATGTCAATAATAAGTTCAGTTCTTGTCAACAACTGTCATGTTTTCCATATTTTCAAATGCTGAGACACATTTCAGAAAAGTAACACTGTAGTGACGCTTAGTGGTCTGAGACTGTACTTACAGCAGTTGCCAGGAGGCTGTAGATTGTGTTTGGTCAGCTGACACCAGCCCACAGGGAAGAGGTCTCTAGAGTCATACTGGCACCAATAATCAAACGCTCCCCTCCATCCATCAAACATGATGAATACCTTATCCCCTCTCACCTCTCCGATAGTGGCGGGGCAGATGAGGTAAGGATTCTTGTGGTCCACAGCCTCCAGTTTCATACCAGTTTTAAAGTTGTTTTGAGTGGGTTTGGCAGGGTCCTAAGAAATCGGAAATTGCATCAATTCATTTTTTTAAAACACCTAAAATTTTATTTTTTTATTTTCCTAAAAATATTGAAGGCAAAAATTCAATTCATAAACAAAACTATATAAATTACCATTGGTCTTAACTAAATAAACTGTATAAACTAGCAGTGCTAAGGAAAGTATTCATTATTTAAGTTCTTTACAGAACTCTGAATTTGTGTTGTGCCACAAACAAAATGCTTCCCCTTCATTTCCAGCTTTAATAATGAATCATATAAAAACACTTTAATACTTTTATAAGTAAGTTGAAGATGGTAATGACCTTTTTGAAGGCTGAAACTGGAGCTATCTCTGCCCCACTTAATGTTTTTAACAGGAACATGGGCCATGAGGAGGCGTTCATTCTGAACCCTAAATATGAAATGGCATTAAAGAGGGTTTGGAACATGCACAAAGAGGTAACGTGAAAAATAAATAATTCACAGGTAAACACTTTCGTGAAAACATATACATGCTAAAATTTTGATTTATTATAAAAGCAATGTTTAATTTTCAGTTTTTCACTTGTGACTTCCCAGAATGTCTGGGTGTGCATTATTCACCCAGTGGCGGCTGCAGCATGTCTCCCGTCTTCTCGCATGTGCCAATATGTTGAATGTCAGAGGAGTCGACCAATCGCCAAAAGTCATTGGTGTTGTCACTGCCATCTAGTCTGAGCCGCAGACGCACACCCATTAACCCTATGATGGTGGCAATACAAACAGAGGTGGAATTCCTGGGGTCACGAGCCTCTACCTTCATTCCCACCTTAAAATCAATACTGGGAGGAATTCTGGACTGGAGAGAAAAAGAGAGTGAGAAACAACAACCAGAGATGAGAAAATACAATTTTGTGTTTTGAAGTGAATTAGTCCCCACAGGATGGATTGTTGAAGAGAATTGGAGAGAAATTTTTAAAACCCCAATTTCCACAAAGTCAATTTTCCAGAGATAAACAGATAAATGAGGATAAATATTAAACTGTGGGGCTCTTACCTGTCGGAAACAGTTGGGGGAAGCAGGAGATGAGGAAGTCTCTTTCAAATACATCTCCCAGCTGAAAGACTCTAAAGCGAACAGGAAAGTGAAATGTGCGTTCAGAAAGAAAACACAAAACACATTTGTTTCACACTTTAATATAAAAGAGAATGCTGTACCGTTGTGACCATGTGAAGGGTATAAATCATCATTGTTCCTCCCTGACTTTTCCTTTATACTGTCTTTTTTGTCTACAAACAGTGTGTAAAACAGAAATATTGATAAAAGACAGAAGAGGTCAAAGTAAACAAATAAACGAGATTTAAAACATCAAACTGTGCTGAAATGTGGCTGTTTTGACCTTTCTGAGGGATTTTACCCATTGTGATCTGAAGCAGCACATTAAATGCAACAGGAAAGCTAACACAGCTCTTAAACAGGCATCTGGAATGAGAAAGCAAAGAAAGATCCTTAATTTAAAAAATTGTGACTTGCTGGTCATTTACGTTTATGACTAACTGTAACAACATCACATTTTTTACATTTCAAAACATGGATTACTTTCTGCTGGCATCTGAAAGCAATTTATTCCACCAACATCTTACTGTGCAGAAAATATATATCGTTAAATCACAAATCTTCAAAGAATCTAAGAGGCTTACTAAGAAAAGCTTTTCTTCTATTTGACAACATAATAAGTTACCGCAGCTTCTGAGGAACCCTACGCTCTGTGATCAAAGCCTTGGTTCTCCCAGCAAGTGATAAGTCACATCACAGTTTGGAGAAAATTGACTACAGCTGATGTACTGTGCAAGCTGACACTGGGATGAGGGATGTCCTTTTTATTCCCCTTATTTATACTCTGCTAGAAACTCTTAATGGCTAATTGAGCAAAGTTAAAAAAACATGAAGACTGGAATGAATGTGGTCTTACATACACTATGTTTAGTACAGAAGCAATTGAGTTTTGTTACATTTACAAAAGTAAAATGTTGTACATGTTTAGCTGTTTAATACATTTGGGATCTAACAGAACCATTGTAAATGGTTTGCTATTCTAGTAATGTGAATTATGACTTAAGTGCAACTTTAAATGCAACAGGTTTTACCAAAGCTTACTTAACTTAGTTTAAATTCACGTTCACGCATACACTACAAAAAAAAAGCACACTTTGGTTTATAGATATGTAACTTCACTTTTCCATTCACAAAACCCCAGCCCAAGGTTGATAAAAATACAAATGTTTTAATAATAAACTATTTGAAAAATAAAAATGATACAAACATTGAAACAAAGTTCCTACAAGAAGTAGTAAGCATGCAAACTGTGCATTTTAAAAACTTTCTTGCACTTACCCAGACAAAGAATTGAATAACAAAAAAACCCAGATGATGCCAAAACCAAGATAAACTAAATCCTGCGAGTGGGAGATAAAAAAGATACAGTCCGTTCAATGTCACACCAATGTCTCTGCTCGAAGACCCTCACCTTCTCTCTTCAGCATTGTCTAGAGAGCAGACAGCAGATCTTTCTCCCCCTTTCTCCTCCTCGTTCTTCTGTCTTAAGCTGTGAATCCCATTCAGAGTCGTCATAAACATTCCAAACCGCCGTAAAAAGGTCATAAGCCAGTGTACATTTGTGGGAGTCTGCAGCAGTACTTGAAAGGATTCCAGCACCTCCCATTAAGATGATGTCTACATTTTGTGAGGTCTCTCTTTCTCTCTTCAAGGCCCTAGCACCACAACCCCAAACCGAAAGTGTTGTTTTGACATGGCTAATTTAAAGCAGAGATCAAATTGGAAGATATACTTTGGGCTGTTGAGATTAATGAATTAACAAACGAGTGACATGACAGGGAGGTCAAGAGGTGTCCTTTTGTTTCTCAAGCACTCATTTTTCTTATTTAAAAAGTAAGCCTTTTTGTGATGGTAGATGAAAGGAAAATATAAAACAAACGAAACACCTCAGAGGGCTATGCAAAACAATATGTTATTTTTATTTCATGTTATAAATAACATTTAAAATATTCATTTTACTAATAGGCACCTATTCTACATTGTTGTATAATTCCCATTAATGTTGTAGTATGTTTATATGTATTTATTTATTTTTATTGAAGTATTGTTTGATTGACCTCAAAATATTACAAACAGGGTTATAACATCACATGAATGTATAACATTACATTAAATGTGAGTTTGAAAATGTTAGGACGTTTGAAAAGGAAAACATTAGCCGACTTTAAATGTAGTTTTGTCAATGTCAATAACTGTTATCAATAATCGCGTGTTATATAGCAAATATCTGATATACTTTTGTTTTCAACAGTTATATCGACATATTGAGAGTTTTAGTCGATATAAGAGGCAGCGAGCTGTTTCACAGTAGGAGATTCAGGACAACATGGCACACACACACACACACACACACACACACACACACACACACATATATAGGGTCATATTAAATGCATACATGCCTTCAGCTTTAGCAGGACCGTGTCTATGTTGATATTAAACGAAGGCACAATAAAATGTGGCACGGTTTATTTACTATAATCGGCGTGAAAACGTGCTGCTTAATGTTTGCTCATCGTATAGGACTCACACAGGAACAGTAGCTGTGTTTTCTGTACGTTGCATTGTAATTAGTCCGCCATGTTTCGTGCACATCCTCGTATGTCCAGCAACATCTGCGACTGATAATGTCTATTGAAGAGCAGAGAATATATGACCGTTATCAGTACCTATCTGTGCGATGTTCGTTTTATTAAGGGACATGTCTTTCGTAATTAATACGGAAAACATAGATATTTTTATTTACTTACTTCTAAATTATTTTTTTGAATTTGCTTTCGTAACGTGGGTTTCAGTTTGACTTTTTTTTGTCGGTGATACTAATGCAAACCTTTCCTGATATACAGTTGCATGCAGTATTGGCCAAATAAAACCTTAAATCCAAACAGAGACGATCGCTAGATGGCACCACGCGCTTTTCCAGAAGAATCAGTCGAAGCAAATTAGATGGCCTACTGATCCAGAGCAGATACCTGTCTCGAGTTTGGTTTAACAGTTATCACTTTGTATACCAAGATCATTTAAATGATCACAGATGAGATTAAACCAAAGGGTAGATTTTATTCCTCCAAATTGTATGGATTATGTAGCGAGCAGAATGTAGATACACTGACAGATTACATTAGCCTGTGTATTACAGGTTCCTGTAGTTCATGTGATTTTCAGCCTGTTTTTGCTTAAAGTATGCATCATAGATGAAGGGTCATATTCTGACAATTGAGAATCTTACTGTCACATAAGGTTCCCTTGACTTTAAAAAGTGAAAACAATCTGATAAAAAGCCCTGACAGGACCTTTAAGACCCCAAGAAACAGCAGTGAACTGCTCTGAACATAACTCTCTTTCAGTTAGCACCTTGGATTTAGTGCTTGCTATCCCTCAATTGAGAGGGGGAACATACCTAAAATATGAGAGGTTGCTGACCGTCCCCCCCCCCCCCCCCCCCATTTGTAAATCATAGATGGTGTGAGTGAGAATCTTACTGTCACATAAGATTTCCCATGTGTTTAAAAAGAGAAAACAACAGCACTTAACCACTATGCCAGTACAGCCATTTAGGGAACACCCTTGGATTTGGAGCATGCTATCCCTCAGGGGGAACACATCCTGACAGCTGAGAAACTTACTGTCACATATTGTCACATATTGTTCCCCCTGTATTCTATGTTTCACACTTACACATCTACATTTTAAATCCCAAAACTAATGGGTTCAAAGATTTTCAGTCTGTTATCCTTAATTTTGTGCATCATAGATAGAATAACATATTCTGACAACTGAGAATCTAGCCGTCACATAAGGTTTCCCTGTGTTTAAAAAGAGAACTGTAAATACTGCTACAATGGGACATTGCTAACGACATTTTTGCATACTGTTGCTTACAATATTACTGGCACATGCCATTGAGAACTGAATAGTGGCCTTCCTTGTGTTTAAACTGATAGTTCACCCCAAAAAAAATGAAAATGTTGCCATCATTTACTCACCCCCTTGTCATTTTAAACCTTTATGACTTTCTTGGCTTTACAGAACACCAAAGAAGGTACTTTGATCCAAGTTGGTAAGCGAACAGCACCGGTACCCATTCACTTCCATTGTATGGACACAAAACCAATGCAACTGAAAGGGGGCCAGTTACCAACCTTCTTCAAAATAGCTTCGTTTGTGTTCTGTGGAGGATAGAAAGTCATCTGACAAAAGGGTGAGTAAATTATGACAGAATGTTTTATATTCGATTGAACTATAACTTGAATATGCCTTTAATGTGCTATACCACTGCTGGTCGCAAGAGGCTGCAGCTGAGCTTCCAGTGGAAGCTGCTTGTATATTATTTGATGTTTTTGAACCATCTGTGATAAAAAAATGTCTGAGATTTTATTTTTATGATCACGAATAGAATATGTGATAAACGAACCGTTGACTACTATAACATTCATACTTTTGATCTGCAAAGCTCCACCAAACAAGCACGTCCATTTGGATGTATGCGTGTATAAAACATAACACGTTTGATCAGGAATGCACGTTATCATTGTTCAACCCAACCCAGAAGCATGTGCTCCGCCCCTTCTGGACCATTGTGAGCGTTCCTTCGTCGTGATTGGCCACAGTGGGGTTCGGTGCCGGACTTCAGGGTCTGTACTCGGATTCCATTGGTCGGAAGTCCATCACTCAGTTTAGTGACTCTTCGGTTGACAGCGAAATTACGAATCATACTACCGCGAAAGCCTTGGCTCATTAATATTAATTAGGTTACGCGATAGGACGTACCATAAAGGTAACCAGGCAACGTCAGCGTGACTTGATTCATATTCATGAGCAAAGCCTTCGCGGTAGTGGGATCTTTAATTTCGCCGTCTGATCGCGTTGTTAGGTTGTCAATGGCTCAGAATGAAGGTGGATACTGTTGCAGCTGCGATGATGGGTTAGCGGTTACCACTGCAGGTGAAAATGAAAACATCGTTTCTTGGCGATGCGGAGAGAGGAGAGCTCGGGCATCTGTGTCTCGGACATAAGTGAGTAATGTGGTGGACGCTTTTCTGTAAATGGACAGTAATGTCAAGGCGCTTGTCGTTTTAAGCGCGTTCGTTGACGGACGTGTCGGGCTTTTTACAGCGTTGCCGTTACTGAAAAGAACGCATGCACACCTCCCGCATCCCCTGCCCACACACAACAGGAGACCGAAGTCACCTGTTATCGATTATGTCATGCGTTTAAGTCACGCACCTTTGCCGCTGTATACGTTTGTCTTTACGGTTGCCGAGCAATGTATACATCGTTGTGATTTTTACCGCACCGCCGCGTTCTTACTGTTCATTTGAGAGTGGGTGTGAATGGTGTGGGCTATCAGTCATTTCTTAATGCCGTGACACAAGATTTGTCTATGCTAAGGGGGATAGGATGCTTAAAATAATGATAGAACTTTTATCCACCTACGAGTGTTACCAGCGGAACATACAGCACCACGCATCAAATGCAGACATGCGCGACCCGTTATGCACAGTTGCACAAACATATACAAGGAGCTTTGGGTGTCACGACGTGACCTGCGTAACGCATGTGGAATAATGTTCACGTGAAAGCAACGGGTCAGTCATTACACTGTCCACAAGGCAGCTGGATACATGTCGCACATCCAAGGTGACATATTCAATGCACGAGCATGTGTGTTTTCATCATATTACATCACTGACGTTCGCTTTGAACGCACCCACCTGTAATCCTCTAGCTCTCGAAACTATGTGAAATAGCGATGGCGTTCAGTCTCGAGAAACTAGTCTTTGTGTTATTATTGCTTTAGACAAAACAAACCACCTATGAATATCTTCTCTTGATGAAATCATCGTTTGATGCATGCATGTGAAACACATGACAGAGTATAATTTGCTGCAGATTGCCTCTTTTTTTTGCTCTTCCTCTTTAGGTGACTGAGTGCATGTGTGTCTGTGTGTGTGCATAGTGTATTAGTTTGCAGGAATGTGAGTCTGTGTGTGTGTGTGTGTGGATTTGGACCAACCGGGAACACAATTTTGCTGCAATGACCCGTTCAAGCGCAGATTTCTGTCCCATCCATCGGCCTTCCACTCCTATCGGCCCAGACATGCACCATCTCGCCATCTTTTGACTTGATGAAGATTACTTGCATTGGTAATGTGATGAATAAATTTGAGGTCCTTGGGATTGTAGGAGAGGGTGAGTGCATCTTCTGCTAACAACATTCAGTAGATGTATAAAGAGAATTTGTTTAAAAGAGAATTTGTTTTCCACATTCAATGCACTAGTGGTGATTTGGGAACAGTTGGTGTGTCTATAAGATGAAGGTTTGGTCTGTTGCTGATAACATGAATGAATGGCTTGTGGTATAAGCTTAATATATTTACAAAACTTTTTCTTTCTCTCCAAAGGAGCCTATGGGGTGGTCCTGAAATGCAGACACAAGGTAATGAATGTTCTTGGAATCTGTTGGTCAACATATAGAATTGAATATAGTTGGGTGAATACATCTCAATGCTGTACTATATGTTCAATTGCACAGCTGTAGTGTCTTTTCTGGGTCATTCTGTAATGCATAATAGTGTGGCAAGTTATTATTTAACCCCAAGAAAAACATGCTAAACAGACTTGCGTTTTATGAGCGTTGCAGCTGTATCTCGTAAGTGTTGCACAACACATGGTAAAAACTCCTTAAACGTTGCATTTGTTGTGATATTTAAAAGTATATTTTCAATTCTAAAATGGCATGGTTCCCTAGCAACTGGTTCTTTTAAAATTGTGGGCTTCTCCAAATGTATTGCTTGTGGCCTAGTTGGCAGATTCCCTTTCGTTGTTTGGGAGGCATTTTCAGACAGTTGAACATCGCTAGACTAAAAATCACAATAAGGGAAATAAAAAATGCATTTTCGAAAGGAAATTGCAGATGCACCATTTGAAAATGTTGTGCATTCTTCTGTTGTATTAATACAGCTTGTGTACACTGCGTATGCATGCCTGCTAAATGTATTTAGCCCTTGGTACTGTTACGCTATTCAGTACACGAAATATATTGGATGTGAGAAGACTGTGGACTCTTTTTTTATGTTATTAAACCGGCCTGCTTGTTATTTTCAATAGTCCCCCTTGTATGTGTCCTTAATACTGTTGGTATTTAAGTCATGGTTGCATGCCCAAGACGTGTCTTTACGCCTGGGCTGGCCGCAGCGGTGTGGCTGGGTGCCTGTTTGGATGATGAATGACAGTACATTGCTACAGAATGGTTAGGGCTCATTACACTTTCGATTTCATTGACCTCGACGCACACAGTTCAATGTGATAGCATGAATATCATGTTTTCTCTTATCTGTATGTAATTACAGTACATATATTTTTTTTTAAATCAAGTTTAGAAATTTTCTTTAAATGCTGACATGTGGTACTTTACTTTTCTTTAATCCATAGACATCTCAAGTGTATTGGACATTTTTATTGATTATTACATTAGATAAAATAAATAAATAGTTTATTTTAAAATCACAAAGATTGGATGACTGAAAGGCAAGCAGACATATATTCTAGATTATATAATCTAGTCATAATTTCATGCGTAATTGCGATGTTTCATTTCAGGTTCCTATGCATGATTGTTAAGAAAATGAGACTTAGCAGCGAGTATACTCATCGGTGTACCAATATACAGAATTGTGCTTGTACATGTAGTAAAGGGTCAGTCAGCACTTTGTTTTTGTGTCTTTCATTGAATGCGTTTAAAAAATGTACCTGAGTACTTGAAACCAAGAGTACTTGTTTCTACTTTGTCTTAGTAACCAACTGAACTATTCCTGTAAGCATGTACAAACCCCATTAAGAACATTGTTTTATTCAACTGGACTGTAATTCTTCTCTCTTCTGTTCTTGTGAAGTTTTTATTTTGTTGTTACTGATACGTTTTGTCTTAAAGTCGGTAAAAAAATCTGTTTTCACGATTCTTCATGATGAATTTGGATTATGTTGTAATGTTTTATAGGCTTTTGGTGTGATACAGTGTATAGACGATTGATCTAAGCGTAATTTAGTTTAGCTTAATTTATTACCATTGATTCCTGCAACATCATGTTGGTATGGCTTTGTATATGCACTATAATTCAATTTACTGAGAATACTAATGAGCTCAATTTTAGTTCAACGTTGATTCAGAAACACCCCTATTTACATACCCATTTTTTCAATTTTACCCATAATAAACACTACACATAATGTTCAAGATCGTTTTAGTCCGTTAAGAATTAATGATTGAACATCTGGACCAGAATGTATTAGCTGAAACCTCATGATGAAGAATGTGAGTGGGGTCAGAGGCTTCTTATGACAGATTGTTCATAGATGGACTGGAGCGATGAATGGTTATTTTCATCATAAGTTTTATTATAGCGTTGGATAAGGCTGTCCTGTAAAATGCGCACAAACGAACAAAGACACAAACATAAAACCACTTATTCGTTTTAATATTTGATGGATTCCTACTCATTTATATTTTATACGGTTAGTCATTAGAATGTCTTATATGTTATATAATGCTATATAGTTATAGTATTCCCTCTAAGACTGTCTGGTATACAGTGAGTAGGCTCTTGTTTCTAACTATTGCTATTGGAATGCCTATTGTTCCTCTCAAGTCTGCCCAAGTGATGTTATCCCAGAAAGCCACGAAGGCCATGAAAGCCAGATTGTGTGTGACCAAACACACCAAGATCTGTTCTTTTCTTCAATTTGCATTCCCTTGTGTCTCCTGTTATTTTGTTTGTTTTTAAGTCAAAAGTTAAGGATCACTTACTCATACTTTACATATGTTTTTACACATTTGAGAATAATAAACTCATCAAAGCCATAGAATAACACAATTGTAACTATGCTGTGACTAAAAGCATCCAAAATAAATGAACTCTGTTATATTTTAACATCTATAGTTGTCACATTTTGCCTAGAATTTGCGAACACTTGGCATTTTATCATCCAGCTATAAAAAATTTGTTGCGCTTAATAGCAGACTTAACCCAGTTCTCATGTAATTTAGATGATAAATAATCATAACAACCCTAGCAGGCTGGTTTTAAGGGTGTTTGACCAGTTTTTAGCTGATCAGGCTGGATTCACCAGGTAAAACCTGTTGAATTTCACAGTCTGGATCATTTGGTCTTTAGGGAGATTTAGGAGATAATGTTTAAGTTTATAGACATCTGTGACTTGATGACAGCAATTTGGAAATCTGAGCACAATTTGAGACTTAAATTATATTTATATTTAAGTATAAATTTATCTGAATTATATTTCTTTGTGTTCAACCGAACAAAGACATTTTAACATGTTTGTAAAAACCAGAGGGTGAGCAATTCATGACACAGTTTTCATTTTTGGGTGGCGTATCCATTTAAATGTTTAAGAAATGTCTGAGAAGGAAGTGACTAAAGCATACGTCTCCATTAGGCTTCCAAAGTTTTGTTTTGTCCAATGGTCACTTAAATTCTCTATTTTGTAATATCGCATGATCATAATGAGTGGAGAAAAGAGTAAGATGTTAGGAGCAGCTATTTATTTATTTGTCATTTCACACCCACACTGATTAGCATCTGAACATCTCATTTTTAAGATCTGCTAAATTTCTTTCTGCTGCCCGTGTGAAGCTGCATAAGGGTGCTTTATATACTCTTCAGTCCTGTGTGGTTCTGTAAGTGATGGAGGTATCTGAATTTCAAGGCCTGTTCTATCGGTGAAGAGGAATATTTATTTTTATATAGTATAAGCCGAATTGAGGACAGTGAAGGAAGTGGGGACGTGAGTGTGCATTACCATTAAATAGGTCACCTTGAGTGGGAACGCTGGCTGAGGAAGGCCGTGTTGAGATGACTGTGCAAGGCTCCGTGGTTGAGATGGCGTGTGACAGAATCGGAAAGATGGAGAGATGTATTTTAAACATGCTACTTACATTTTTTATGATTTGTATGATTATGCTTGAGCGTAAAAGGATTACAAATATACATTACAAATATAAAACTTTAATGTTATTCTTCTGGTGTGTGAGATTCAAATTGACAGATAGAAAATGCTACAGCTATGAAGTGAATACAAATGCAAATCTGAAATATAGATATTAAATGAGTGGATTTGCAGAAACACATTATATCGTAGGCATTAATTAATAGAACATTTTTAGTCCCTAACTTGGCTTAATCCGTGTCCAACAAATGAGCTCATGGTGTTATAAATGAAATGGTGTTTGCTGTTTTCACCTGAGCACTTGCATTGTATTGCAAGCACAATTGGTGCTTTAGATCCTGTGGCACATCTAACTGGTAATAAATTGAAATCATGAAGTTTGAAATGGATTTTAATGATTTTATTTAGCACATCCTTGTGCTTATGTCATCGTGTAGCTCTCAAGGCTAAGACTTTCCGCCATGTGTCTAATGTAAACATGTCTGCATTGTTAATAATAATAATAAACTTTATTTTATATAGCGCCTTTCAGTGTTACTTCCAAACCGCTTTACATAAATGAATTTAACCATAAAGAAATAGAAGATAAAACAAAAATAACAAAGAAGATTAAAAGCAAAACAACAACCTATAATAAAACCATTAACTATGAGCAAGTCTAAAATGTGTGTTTTAGGTAAAGCTAAGAGATATAGCCTGTCTAATTTCATAAGTAGGGCTGTTACAGAGTTTTTGAGCAAAGGAAGAAAAGGCCCTATCCCCATAGAGCGTAAGCGCTTGGGGGATCAGCCAGAAGGCCAGACTCAGAGGAACGAAGGTCACGCCCTAGCAAGTTAAGTAGATAAGTAGTGAGGTGCAAAATGGTGAAAAACCTTATATGTAAACATAAGAACTTTAAAATCTATACGAAACCTGACTGGGAGCGAATGTAGGGTTCCAAAATAGGAGTATTGTGATCCCTAGTTCCTGTCCTTCTCCGGATTATCGCAGCAGGATTTTAAACGTATTGCAATTTGTTTAGGGTACTTTTTGGAAACCGTGCGAGCGAAGCATTGTAATGGAACAATGGCCATGTAGTCAATAAAAACAGTCAATATGCGGGACACTGTTATGTATGGACCTGGAAGAAGACCACATGTAGTGCCTACTTTCATTCTTACAACCATTTAGTATCGTGAAGCTATTTAATATTTGTGCCAACAGTACTGAAAAAGGCTGAATCAACTTTAAGAATATATTACCTTGTGTTGTTGCTGTTTTGTTTAGCTGAGATGTGTCCCTTTAGGAAAGTATATTTAAATAAAGTTTTTTTAAATACTTATAATCATCATAACGTACAATAATGTAAAGAACATTTAATGAAAATATAACATTGATATCTAAAATTCAACTTTGTTGCTTGTTATTTCAGAATTTGATTTTGAGTCTTTAGCCTGGTTTTCACAGATTGTGTCACATAGAGTATATTTTCCTGGTCTTATTTTGTACAGTTTTTTATGTTGTTAAATTTCAATTTTATTATGTTGTTATTTTTATGCATTATTTTTTATTTCTTTAGTATTTTTAATCTATTTGCCATTGTTAGTGATAGATGTTTAATGTCAGTTATTAATGTAATAAACATAATGGCAATAATAGCAAATTAGGTCATTCTCAATAGATAAAGGTGTTCAAGGGAACCCAGTGTATAGAGAGATGTATGGCTTAATGCGTTGAAATAGCCTTACACTACTAGCATTTGTAGTTAGAAACATATCAAATATTTTCAATTCTTAAAGAAAAACCTAAATGTACTACCTATTAACCTAAGGAGGCCGCCATGTTCTTTTTCGATGACGTAAAATGGTTGCACGCACAGCTAGGCAGCTAAATACAGACACAGTAATCAGTTCTTCAGTAAGGTTATATTTATATATGTTAAAATACGAAAGAAAATGAAGACACTATTTGGTGCATTTTCATACATTTTAATATTGTTTGTCAGAAACAATGCAAACATGCATATTAATAACCAAAATCATTTCGAATTTATTATATACACAATGTTTTACCCTTTAGCATTTTTCCAGTTTTGCCTTTTTGATGTTGATTTATCAACATCAGTAGTCTAGAGCTATTGTCTTCTCTCCCTCGGTCATTAGCTGACAGGCTATTATTCACGCATGCTCTTATACAGAATAAATAACCAAACCGCAAGCATCTTATTATTGTGTTTATCAGTATATTCTCATAATGTATAAAGTATATGATCATGGTGGATGCTGATGTCTTAAATAGTCTTAAATGTCTTAAAGGCAGTAGTTTAAAGCTGATTTAATGCACGCTTACCTTGAACAGACACTTACTGATACTGAAATGGCAGGCAAGCAGGCTGGCTTGTGTCAAGAGGACATACCGCCCCCTACTGTTCCTGTGTGTTTTTATATGTGATCTTAGGTTTAAGGTGTCATATTTTATCGTTATAAATGGAGAACGTGTGCCTCGCTGTTGTGAAAGGGAACAGGTTTAGGTTGAAACCATTTCACATCACGGATTTTGAAGCAAAAAAATGGCCAAGTACAAATATCTTTTCAAAGTTTATGAATACTGTGACAGTTAGACTGTTTTTATTTCATAAATATAAAGTCAATGCCATCGTTCATATATTAAGCCATACATTGCTCTTTACCCAAATCCTTTTTATTCATTAAATGCCCTCTATCAGTGTTAAATACGTACATCATAATTAATATGGGCTGTGAATGTGATTTCATGCAGATTTTAAGCACTTTGGCATCCAATCTTATTCTTATCCCTTTTAAATGTTTCACATTTAATCATTACAGCAAAAAACTGTCTTACTGTAGATCGAGTTATTTTAAATAAGCCCTTGCAAACTTAAGAGAATTTAATAGAGATGACTATATAATACAGAGCTCTTGAATGCAGATGATATCAAATTTAGCTGAGAACTACTCTATTTCCGCTTGAGGCTCAAGGGTTTCAAGTTCACAAGTTCGTCATCAAAACAGAGACACTTTGCCAGCTCAGGAACCCAGCTTTGTTTCCTATCTAAACAGAATGGACAATTAAAGTTGCACATGCATTGTTGGCAATATGAAATTCGACCCATGCTGTTTTTAACAATATAGTTGTAACTACCAGATGCCGAGATCATTATTAAAGTAACCAATACAACAGGTTGGCTTCCTAAATATTTAAGCCTATTATTAATTGCTTTAGCTGCCTGTAAAAATCCAATGGATTTATTAATACCAGAAGCAGCTGTTTGGTTAAACTACAGATTTTTGCACTGAAATGAAGAAATAAATAATATTTTACTTGGATTTAAATATTAAAACAACAAGCTTGCTGTTTGTAATCCCTCTATGTGGACATGGTAAAGTGATAGACTTAAAGCCATCAACACAGGCTCACTCCCCCTGTGAGTGAATGTAATGATATATTGACTATTCTGAGTGCTTTGGACCCCCATTGGCCCTTTAGTGGTCCTTATGTTTCGCATCAACAGCCTGTCACTAACAAGTACACCTGACCTATACATTAACATGCTGTAATCCAAAACGGAAACGACTACGCTGAGGATTAAGTTACCACCGGTCACTAAAAATCTGAAATGTGGTTGTCTGTAATATCAGATTACTTTGTCTATACATATTTTTATAATTTTTTCACTTTGTAAATAGAGTTCTTGGTTGGTCTCAATGGTTATTAGAAATGTGAGATGCGGATGCAGTGCGTGTGGTGGGTTTTGAAGCCGTGAAAGTCTCAGTTTCTTCATAAAGACCTTTCAAATGAACGATCGATCCATCGTCCGTGACTCATTCACTCTCTATATTTATCCTGAGAGACTGACAGTTTCTTTAAGTATGTGAAAAAAACCTAAAAATATATTTTTTCTAAATGGTGTCATTTTGCGGTCTAGTTCCAGGGGTTGTAATACATGTCAGGACTCAAGCGTAAATTATTTTTATTTCCCTCACCAGTTTGGGCTTGTAGTTCAGATTGTAACTAGTCCCATCACAACAATGACTTTTTCTTTCATTTGTTTGTTTAAAATGTTAGATTTTAAATTTGCAATAACCGCTTGAATAACAGCATTCTTTGGCTATACTTTCGCATGTTTTGCGATATGCTCACAAAACAACCTTTTAATATCAAAGGCTATAATGTTGACCTAGTTCTCAATAGTAAAAGGGTTTCAAACCCTGACAGTGACTTGACTCTCTGCAAGAACCCTATGCAAGGGCCCTTTTAACTCTATATGGAGAAGCCACTTCCTGATCCAGTCTCGCATGCTTGCTGTGACTCCTAATCATTTCTCATCACGATTCATATTTGTTCATGACGAATTATGCTTGAAGTGAAAATGACTATTGGGTCTGCTATGAAGGAGAAGCATGAGGAAACCTGCAAGGCACTCCGTGCCGCACTGGAGGCGTCAGGTGGAGTTGGCGCCTGTATCCAGCCCTGTTGTGGGAGTTTAAGTTGGGATATTCTTTCGTTTTAATTGCAGCTGCTTCTCTCAGCAGTCTACTTAAATCTTGAGAGCTGGGGCGTTGCATGGATTCCGTCCAAATGTTAGCAAACACATGTTTTAGTCAGAGGGTGGTGGTGTGGTTTAATCTGTGTGTACATCACATACAAATTAGTGAAGACATGAGGCCTGTTAAAACCAAGGACAATAATGGGAAGTTTTAAAAAATAGTTTTGAGGTCAGAGTGTTGTTAAGCTATAGTTATGTATAACTATGCTATAGTATTGGACTAAAATGTTAATTATATATTGTTTATATTTCTAATATATAATAGCATCAGAGAAATGTATCTTCATCGTTAGTTTATATATACACACATTCAATTTTATATAAAATAATATATAAATTTATGTTTTCATCCATGATGTTATCTTTATAGTTATGTGAAAAAATATGACTAAGGTTTAATGGATAGTTCTCTTAAAGATGTCAATTCCGCCTTTTTTACTGAGTCCATTAACGGCCTGCTAATAAAGCTTGTGTTTGAGGAAAAAGCTTCAACTTATTTGCATATCTGTTTTGCAGGAGACAAAAGAGCTTGTGGCTATTAAGAAGTTCAAGGACAGCGAAGGTAAAAGACTGCTAGATCTGAATGCTTGTTTTTTCATCTGTGCAATTTACTGGTTGGAGGCTTTGAGATGAGCTGCATAATAGTTGCAGTTACCATGACGCATAATTTGCATGATTTATCGTAAGCGGCTGCTTGGATGGCTATCTTTTACACACAAACGCTTCACCCAACAATTGTAAAATCCTACATGTTTAACTGTGTCAGAAGACACAAGCGACTGTCTTAATCGTCTCCCGAACCCGCTGTGTTTTCCCATAGAGAATGAGGAGGTCAAAGAAACGACGTTACGAGAGCTCAAGATGCTCAGGACGTTGAAGCAGGACAACATCGTAGAATTGAAGGAGGCTTTCCGTCGACGGGGAAAACTCTATCTAGTGTTTGAATATGTGGAGAAGGTCAGCTCAAAACATCATATTTAATTTATGGTTTTCACATGACGTCACACATGGAGGGTAAAACTAGGCTTTCTGCATGGAAGTTAGGTTTACTTGGTTTGTGTAGCCAAAATGGCAGATATTTTCTCTTTGGTTTTGCCCATAGGAAATAGATTTACTCATTGTTTATTGTTTATATTATGCGGGCTACAGAGAGAATATTAAGTACTATAGACAGTATGAAGATAGTACTATGAACTAGGGTGTAGTCTTTCAGATTGCTCTTCTATATATTTCAGAATATGCTTGAGCTGTTGGAGGAGTTGCCTAACGGTGCGCCACCCGATAAAGTACGGAGCTACATCTTTCAGCTGATCAAAGCTATTCACTGGTGTCACAAGAACGAGATCGTTCACAGGGGTAAGACTATCACGTTATAGAAAGTGTCCACATAAAGCTTTTTCCTGTTTTGAATGCATAATATAGACGTCCAATCTTCATGTAAAGTTTAAGAAAATTCAACTTACGTCAAATCTTCATATAAAGCTTAAGAAAATTAAACAAACCAAAATACAGTAGATACGATTATAAACAGAAGAAAAATGTTATACATTAGTAGTATTTTATCGTAATGTCATATTTCGAAAACATGTCACTTTATACATTTAGGTTTTTTTTGAGATTTAAGAAATATTTGTAAGTTTTACTTTAGAAATGTGTAAGAGTAGGCTGTGAGTAAGAGAGTTTTTTTTCTTATTTCCAAACAAAAAAATAACGTAATTTAGTGGAGATAAACAAAATTGGTGTATTTTCCACCAAAGGGACACCAAAATGAGCAAAATTGCTAACAAAAGTGGTGTAACGGATCTTATTATAAAGGAAAACAACGGAGACGTCTTTGCTTTCTATTTTTACATTGCATCAAACCATACGTTCAGTAAGAAAATGTCAGTTTCCTTTTGATCTGATTTGCAGACATCAAGCCTGAAAACCTGCTCATCAGCTCGCATGATGTCTTGAAGCTGTGTGATTTTGGTGAGCAGAGACTCTGATTCAGGATCAGCCACCCCCATATTCACACTGATCTCTCTCACTGAATGCTGCTTCGACTCCTCGAGCTCCGCAGTGACGTCTGAACACAGAAAAGAACTGATTTTGTCCAACTCATTCAAATGTTTGAGCGACTGAACGGCTGTAATGCAAATATTGTTGATTTAAAGTCATGAAAGATATTTTAAAGTTTTAATTTCAGCTATCTTAAAAGAAAAAGCTTCAGCTGTATTGGTAGTTTGGTATTATATATGTATGTATATTCACTCAGGGTTCATTTTTGCCTCAACACCGAATGGCACAGGAATCAGGCATGACTCACTCCGCAGGCTTCTCTCAAAGACTTTTATTTTTAGAGGGAACAACATGGCAAGATTAATTAAGAACTCTGAATGTCGTGCGCAACATTGCTCATGCCAAATACCTCTCTTTCCTGTGTTCTCTGCTCTTCCTCTTTACTTTCTCGCTTCCTGAATCTCACCACCCTGGCTGTTCACCTCCAGGCTTTGCCCGTAACCTCTCTGAGGGCAGCGATGCTAACTACACCGAATATGTGGCAACCAGGTGGTATCGTTCACCTGAACTGCTTCTGGGGTGAGTTCGGATATCCTCAGGCTTCCTGTCTTCATCATTTGTACATCCTGTTTTGGTGATGCCTAACATAGTTTGTTCTTGACAATAACCGTAACAACAAATCTGTAAAGCCACAAGGGAGCATGAAAAAACAAACTCATTTTGTTCGTAGAAATGTTGATTTATATATCTATTAGATGTGACATCATGTTTGTGTGTGTGGTGCACGGCCGTTTGTCCTTGTTGCCATTGAAGCGTTGTTTTCTAGTAGATGAATGCAGTGGAAGATTTTTTGAAAGTCTCACCATTTAAATTCCACCCACACAAATATTCTCTCCTCCCTCTTGCTGTGTGTTGGTGCAAAGATTTGTGTCTCAGTGTTATGTCTATCTCTCTAGCCTGCTTTCGCTCTTTCTCCGTGTTTTCATGATTTGTGCTCCTTGCTAAGGCAATGATCGCTATTGCCAAGGGTAAACATTCAAACAATCTAACCTTAAAGGGACAGTTCGCTCAAAAATAAATGTTCTGTCATCATTGAATCACACTTGAGTTGTTCCCAATCGGTACACCATTCGTTGTTATAATAAACACAGAGAAAGATAATTAGAAGAATGTTTGTTACCAAACAGTTCATGGCCACCATTGACTACCATAGTCAAAAGTGCCCTACAATGCTGTGATTTGTGTTCTTAATTAAAAATATATTATTTTGTGTTCAACAGAATAATAAATATAGATCCAGTATGTATATATATATATATATATATATATAAGAAGAGTTTGGTTCCAAATTGAGATCTCCAAAAATTAAAACTGTAATATTTTTTACTGCTTTTTGATTTGAACCAAAATGACTTATGGAAAAAAACAGTTAAAAGGACTGTTTTTATGTGCTGTTCTGATGACAGTCAAAAGCAAACTTTCTGAAATATGTAGACTTTGAAAACACATAACACATGTATTTAACATTTTTTACTTTGCATTACGAAAATAGAAGTGAAGAAATCAATGTTTGACTTATATTTGTTTTGGCTCGACTTTCACAGGGCTCCATATGGGAAGGCGGTGGACATGTGGTCAGTGGGGTGTATTTTGGGAGAACTGAGTGATGGGCAGCCCCTGTTTCCGGGCGAAAGTGAAATCGACCAGCTCTTCACCATTCAGAAGGTGTTGGGTCCCTTACCACCAGAACAGATGAAGCTGTTTTACAACAACCCTCGTTTCGCCGGACTAAGAGTGAGAATGTGCTTTCTCATTTGCTCTTTACTGTCATGTTCTCTCGTGTGCTCGCCTCTTCGCTTCTCTCTATTCCTGTGGCATCAATCCCAGTATTCTGAATAAGTGACTGGCTGTGACTCATGTATAGCCATGTGCCAGTGTGAAACACAACTGGCTCTGTATTGACGGGGCTGGTCACAGCACATAAGATTCACACATGTGTCCTCAGTTTTAAAACCTAGATAGCTGACTCAATAGACAGCATTTTAAGTCATCATAGGTGCCTTTTGGCACAGAGATTATTCCATGAGTTGCTTATTGAGATACCATCTTTTAGTACAAATGCATGGCAATATTTATGCTTTTATTTTTCTAAATGTTACTATACTGGTTGTCCTTAGAAGACCAGAGCGCACATGCACATCACACATACATATACAGTATTGTTTTAATGTGTCCGATTTCTCATCAGCAATGCTATTGTTGTGTGTTTGGGACAGTTTCCTTCTGTAAGTCACCCTCAGACACTTGAGCGAAGGTACCTGTGTATTATCAATGGACTCATGTTGGATTTAATGAAGGTAAAGCAATTTGCACTATTCATTAGGGTACAAATTACTCTCTTAGCCAAGCAATTGTGATTTAAAAAAAAACTTCAATGGTGTTAATAAAGACTGAGTTCTTTTGTTCCTCTGTGACACGACTTTCCTCCTTTTCCCTTCACCATGTCAGAACCTGCTGTGCCTGAACCCGACGGAACGCTTTTTGACGGAGCAGTGTCTGAACCACCCTGTGTTTCAGGGTTTGAGGGGTCCGGAGCGACCAGCGCCACCTTCACCCACCCCACCTCGCTCTTCAAAGAGAAAACCGTACCATGGAGACAACACTATCCCCAGCCGGTCAGCTATCCTGCAAAACACTTAAAGGGATAGTTGACCCTAAAATTAACTTTCTGTCTTCCGTTATTCAGCCCTGTATGACTTTCTTTCATCTGCAGAACACAAAACAAGACTTTTGGAAGAATGTTGGTAACCGAACAACGGCGGCACCCAGTCACTTCTATTGTATAGACACAATGTTGTTTGGTTACCAACATTCTTTAAAATATCTACTTTACCAATTATCCCTTTAAATCTTTGAAAACGTATTTTTAATTGTTAGTTCATGTTAGCTAATGCACTAACAAATGTTAACAAATACAATCTTATTGTTAGGGTCTTATAAAAGTTAAGGCAAATTGGAGTAAAATAAGCAGACAGCCTAGACTGGTTTTTATGTATTTGCTGAGCACTGAGTTTTATTCAATTGTCAAACATGAACAGCTAATCCATAGTGTGCCATTATTTACATTTCTTTTACATGTTAAGTGTAGTTCACTCTTATTGGTGTGTTCCTCTGCAGGAGTCATAGCAAGAGCTCAAGTCATCGGCGAGCCAACAGCAAAGACTGCTCGTCTCTTCCCCGCCACGAAGACCTCCAACGGAGTACCGATACCTTCCTAAACGGCAGCAACATGCCAACTTCTTCCACCCTGAGCCCTACATTACACCCCAAGAGCTACCAGGCCCAGACCCTAAGCCGCTCTGCCTCTAGCAGCAAAGACCTGGCCAACAACAACCTTCCCCACCTCCTCAGCCCTAAAGACAATAAAGGAAAGACTGAGTTTGATTTCAACCTGGGGCCTAAAGCAGGAGGTGCCACTGCAGTAGCAGACACATCTGGTGGAAAGTACCTCAAGTCCTCTAAACCAGGACGCCACTCATCCTTCTTAGAAGGGAAGACCAGCACTCTCCAGTCCGGGGACAAGCACAGTCGCCATAACTACATGGAATCCTCACACGGATCAATGCCTTCCACATCCTCCTCCAAAAGTTCCTCATCCTTCCTCAGCTTGTCCAAGAGCCACGGGGCGCTGAGCGACGCCAAGTCCGTGGGGAATCTCTCCGAGACACGGCTTCACCCGGACGACACCATGGCTGGGTCAGGCTCGGGTTCCAGGTATTTCCCATCTAGCTGCCTGGATCTAAACGCAGCACCGGGCAGCCCCAGAGGGGAGCGGCACGCTGGGACGGAACGCCAAGGTCACAGCCCCAGCGGACGGGGGAACTCACGACTGGAGGGAGGCACACTTGACTCACGCCGTTCTTCAGGACGCAAAAAAACACCGGATGAACCGAAGGCTTCCGACACGCTCGACCCCAACAGGGTTGTGGGAGCAGGGGCCGGGCACTCGCACAATCTCCCGTCCCCACACGAGTCCTATCCTTACGGTCTTGGCTACACTAGTCCGTTCTCCTCACAGCAGCGACCTCACCGCCACTCCATGTATGTTCGGAGAGAGCGACACCGGCCACACGGACAGGAGGTGGGCTTGGTGGTCGGGCAGGGGGTGCCGACGCGTGCTAGCAGCTTACAGCTCCTCTCGCCTCAGCTGCAGCACAGAACGCTCCCACGGCACAACACCAGTTCATCTCGAGAAGAGCTCACGCAAGATCTGGGCAGGGTCAGTGACCTTGGTTTTTATCTCTGTGTACTGTAGCATATTGAATGGTTATCTTACTAAACAATCATCTAACGGTTTCCTTTATTAGCATTTAATCTCTGCTTTCTAGCTAAAGAGTGTCCCAAGCAAGGATACCTTCTTCTGTTTGTCTCTCTCTGAATATAGCGTTACTGTTTTTTCTGTGAGCAAACAGCAATAATGTAAACAATGCTTGTTCGGGACAGTATTTTCAGAAGATTAGATTTGTGTGTGTGTGTGTGTGTGTGTGTGTGTTTGTATTTGCATGTGTTCTGATTTACAATATCTCATTTAAAGATATGACTCTGCTGCATTCATGTTTTTATTGTTGTGTGCACAACTATTTGATTACGCAGTGGACCACTCACACCCCCACACACACAAAGATATCCACAGTTCTGATGGGATTACATTTCCAAACCACATTTGTGTTGTTTAAGGACATCTGTGATTTCAGATGAAAGTGGGAGCTCTGTAGTTTGTACTATGTTGGAGATGTCAATCTTTGAAGATCAGGGCCCAGTGGAATGAATCCCCTTAGGGTAAGAAAACCCTTAGTAACAAAACTGTTACAATTAGAAATAAGGGAATTTCTTGCCACCGGGCCCTGGATTTGTTCATCCGAAATTTCAAACTATGTAAATAACATTTACACCTTTTACATGCTTGCAGTATTCGACCAATCACCATGCACTGGTTAACTGGCCAATCATAGCACACCTCGCTTTTCAGAGTAACAAATGGCACCTTATTGTAAAAGTGTTACCATTGAAGGTTACGTGGAATGATATTCCAGCAGTACTATTTTTTTATCCAGAAAGGTCAGAATCTATAATGGGAGTGAATCAGGCCGCAGAACAAGAAACAGACTTTTACTTGCATATTCGCTTCCCAGAATAATTTTGGGAAAATTGAGCTATTATTCTAAGAACATGTTGTCTGACCTATGCTATCCACTTGCTGTACATTTCTACCGTTAAAGGTCCTGTGTATTTTTTTTGTAGGATCTATTGCACACTCCCAGCATCTTTCAGTGGCTTATTTTGCTGTGTGTTTATGTCTGCAGAATGACCAGTCTCCCAAAGAGAAGACTCACTCTCGTCCTCCGATTAAAGACTCTACGAGGGACAACACGGCTTCTTTCCACACACAGCGCCCAAAAAACGAGGTCTGAGGTCCTAACATGACCCATTAAACTCTTACACACAGCCACACGTAAACACTCTCTCAAAGTAATATTAATGTCAAATTGAAATGTTCCTTGCTTGTTTTTCATGCCCCCTCTTTTCTTTGTTTTTAATACACTGAACATTAAAGCAAATTACATTTTACTTGTTAGACCATTGTTGATATGGATGTTTTGTAAATGTCATTATGTTAATAATGTCTTGAGCATTGAATCCTCCGTTGAAAAAGTCACTCGGCTTTATGTTGTTTCAAACTCATATTTTCTTTTTCTGTGGAATATAAAAGGAATGTTAGGAATGTTTGTCTCAGTCACTATTGACTTTCATTATATGGAATAAAACATGCAATTCAAGTAAATGGCAACTTGAGTGTGAGTGAACGATCGTAACATTATTTTGGTGAAATATTCCTTTAAATGCTTTCTCTTTCCACATTTGTTCATTTCTTTCTCCCCAAACAAATATTCAGTTAGAGTAGATGTACAAACAGTACAGCCGTGGAAAAAATTAAGATACAATTTCAGAGATCGTTGTCCTGATTTTAAAATGACTATTTATAGGTATGCGTTTAGTTAAAATAGTCATTTTTGTTTCATTCTGTGAACTACTAACAATATTTTTACCACGTTTCAAATTAACCTATTGTTTCGATTTGCATTTATTTGCAGGAAATGAAAACTAGAGAAACAGGTCAAAATAACAGAAAAGATCTTTCTTATTTTTTCAGACCTCAAATACTGCAAAGAAAAAAAATCCATATTCACTTTTAAGCAAAAAAAACAACAACATTTGTACATGTGTTTAGGAAAACTTTTTTTATGTGACAACCTCAATAACCATTTGATTTAGTCTTGTCATACTGTCTGTCTTTCTCATTGCTGTTGGAAGACTTTGTCACTCCTGAGGTTTGATTTTGTTGAAATGTAATAGACACTGGACTAGAATGGCCAAAATACATCTAGAAATTCTTGCATAAAATTTATTTGGAGTGGTCTCTTAATTTTTCTGCAGCTGTATATATATAACTTTTGTGCGATATTGAAGATATCTGTATGTTATAGCACATGATTTCTCACAGTTTCTGTTTCATTTCATAGTGTGAGAGACCTCTCGTAACCCAGCCTGGGATGTACCATGACACTCATATAGAAGATGGAACCTCGTCCAAGGAAAACCGAATCATCTACAGTGACTCAATGCCTCGTAGAGTAGGAAGCTTTTACAGAGGTACCCGGAACACTTTGCGTTACGTGTTTAAACCGTGACTTTAATTTCTGAGCTCTGTTAACATTGCATCCACATCCGATTATGTTTTAAATAGGGATGAATATAATGCTCAACCATTTTAATCTGTTAAACAAACAATTTATAAAAGTAATTTAATAGTTAACTACACTGCTGTTGTGAAAGAACCGCAGCATCCAAAGCTCTTTTGTGGGAGAGAGCCAGTGCATGGAGCGGAAGGTGATTAAATGAAGCATATGCTACATATACAGTAAATACTAGAAGAAGTGGCGCTGAAAATCATCATCATAAATGTCCCTCAGCGCTTGTGGTGTGTACAGCTCCGTTTTGTTGACGTGCAGCTCACTTTAAACTGTAGAAATGGTGTTTAAATGGGTCTTATGGTCTGCTCTTTCCCCCGGTCTAGGCTATTACTATTATTATTAATATGGTGGTTCATGGAAGAGCACACTTCAATGTTTTTTCAAATGGTTGATCTGGTAATTATGAAGTAAAATATATTTTGTACACGACTGTTTATTGTATCTGTCTGTTTTGTCCCTTTACATCGGCAATGCAGGTGTGTGATGTTTTGCACATTTATAAAAACACTTCTATTGTAAAAAAAACATTTGTTGCGTATCAACGTTTGTTGATATTTTGTTGTTTATGCTCTATCATTTAAAAAATGATAAAATCAGCTCAGTTTGGTCATGCAAAGTTGTCAAAATCTGGAATATTTACATCCGTTTCTATAGTAATGACTTTGAAGTTCTGTCATTATTTACTCACCCTCTTGTCAATTCAGACCTGTTTGACGTTTTGTCTTTCGGCAGAACACAAAGGAAGATATTTTGAAGAAAGTTGGTAACTGAACAACGGTGGCAATCATTTACTTCTATTGTTGGACACAAATCCAATTCGAGTAAATAAGTGCTGTAGCTGTCCGGTTACCAACATTCTTAAAAATATCTTCTTCGGTATATCTTCTATCTGCAGAATTTCAAACAGGTTTGAAATAAGAGGGTGAGTGAATCATGTCATCATTTGTGCGGTGCCTGAACAACATTGAAAAAGGTTTTTCTTTTAATGCTGATGATTCTTGCTTTTTTTGTTCTGTTATAAAGTCCCCTCACCTCGACCCGACAACACGTTCCACGAGAGCACTGGGCAGAGCAGAGTGCCGGCCGTGACAGCAGAAAATACAGCCATGACAAACCACCCCAAACGTCAGACCAATTTCGACCCCTGGTGAGCACACGAGCCTGTTTGGGCAGCACACACAGCCCAGCAAATAAATCACTCTGTCTATGCGTGTCTATGAGATGAAATGCTTTGTCAAAGGGAAAGTGACAACATGAAATATTGGGCTGTGAATGAAAAACTATTATATCAAAGTGTATAAAAATAAGTGTCATCTATTATTTTCGGTTTAGAGGTTTTGGCAACCGTAGTATTGCTGTGTCAGTACAGTGGTTGCAGAAATAAAAAAGCACGCTTTACCCTCTATAGCCATGCATTCTCTCCAGACTATTGTCTAATATCTTGGCAGAGAAATATATTTTTTATTAAAGGGATGGTTCACCGAGGAACAACTTGGGGTTGTGTAAATGCGTTCACATTTTGGGGTGAACTATCCTTTTAAACATCAATCATGAGTTATGTTGACAACATGTCTGTTTATTTTAAATCAAAAGCCAAGCATTATTTAATTATTTATTTCATTGTGTTTTTTATTTTTTACTTATTTATGACCCACGTGTTTTCTGTTGAGAGGTCACATTTTCCACTTTTCGTAGGAATAACTCCGAGGCAATGGTCATGAACCAACCAGAGGTCCCTAAACAAAAAGAGAAGCAGGGTTTCTTCAGAGCCATAAAGAAGAAGAAAAAGAAATCGCAGCCGGTAACAAATTCCATTTTTACTCCTCATCCGATGTTTAGCAACTGAGTTCAGGCGCAGGACTGAGACAGTAATGCTTTAGCCAGGATACCTTTTCTGCGGGTACTTTATGTGTATGTGTATGTATATGTGTTGCTTAGCTGCTGTGTTTGCGTGTTAGTGTTGTATGTCTGTGCGCTAGTCATTAACCTTAAATGATGTATTGTACACACGGGATAATAGTCTGATAGAGATTAATGTTTGTCATTATCAATAGGATGGATAGGAGTGTTCCCCTCTTGAGATTGATTCAATCATGTTCTGAAGTATTCAGACAAATAAAGTGGCTGCAGATGGGAAATGGATGTATGATTCATATAGGATCCGAGTATATACAATATACAACATTGACATTTATTTTAACTTTAACCTGATCTTTTCCATATGAAGTGTCCCTAGTTTCAATCTTGGCACTTAGTCTTTAAATATTAAAAACCTGCAAAATGAGGTCATCTCTTGAAGCAAATCCTGAAGTTTCCTTTTCTTTAGTTTTATTCACGGCCAACAAAACCCCTCGATGACTCTCATAGTGCAGTGCCATTTCCCCATAACAGCCATATGGAGACCTGTCTAGACCCGAGCAGCATGTGCGGCAGAATCCGCCTCTACTGTGCTCTGTCCGCAAATATTGAACCAGAGGACCATATGTTCATCTGCTATATTCAACAACAAAAGATGTTTGGTGTTAATAGAATGAGCCACTGGGCTTTTGTGCGTCTTATATTGCAGACGGACGGCAACGCGGGAAGGAACCCGAGCATCAAGAAAAGCCTTTTCCCCCTCTTTAACTCAAAGAATAGCTTAAAGCATAATTCTGCTGTCAAAGTGCTACCTGTTGTCCCGCAGCCCATGGTATTGCTCGCATAAACCGCGCCGCTCCACCAAACAAACACAATATCCATTGCATGACAGTTTTTGTTGTATAGCTGTTTTATGACTGGATGTCCTTGTCGTTTTTGTTCTTTTTGAATTGTTATGAACACAACACTAGACTCAGATCCATGTCAACACCAGGCCTGCATCTAGGTTTAAAATGTGAAGTGTGTTATTTTTATTATACTGCCGTTATTAAACAGAATTCCAAAAATGATATCTGTTTTCGAAATGATGTTATGAATACTGCTATTCACAGTTTGTCCTTCAAACTTGGTGTTTTAAACTTTTGAGTGGAATTCACCTATGAACACCTCTATGTACTTAAGTTGTATCTGAATATTTAATTATTCAGAAAAAAGACACGCATTTCAATTATGCTACAGTTTTTAAACAGTAACTGCCAGACCGCTGCAATTTTAAAAAGTTGGTTTAAAGAGCAAAAAAACCATCTGCGTTGGTCTTCAAGCCTAATGCATACTTGTAAATGCATACCATGCCTGCCAACAGCGCTTAGTTTAGGGTCTAAATACAGTAGCTGGCGGCCCAGACAGCCTTATAATTTAATATTAAGTTTTATGAATCATTTTTGGTAAATACAGGTTGTGTTTCGGGTTCATTTTAAAGTTTTAAACCACTCCATTAGTGGGTATATTAGTGTTTATGTATGTTGACGGAATGGATCTGGTTCTCGTGTTTGACACATCAAGCAGCATCGCTTCGGTTACTGCTAGCATCGCAGCAGCATCAGCATGTGTTCTTTGACGTGCATGGACCACATAGTCATCTATAGCAGAAGAATGCATGTTTTTACATTCTCCAACACCTGGACAGAGCGGGAGAAGTGGTCAAAACATTTTTTACACACTCAAAGGCTCTGTCCTCTGTAAGGCCTTACATGCATACACAGTTTGAAATATTTCACATTTTGGTACAAAAGGTCAAAAACTGCTCACGTTCCAAAACACCAGCCTGTTCTTATCTACAGTACATTCAGTAATCCATCGATTTTATAAACCGCTGCAAAAAGCTTTTGTAAAAGCTGGTCCAAGATGGCTAAAATGCATCTAGCAAAAATATGTCAAATTATATTTTGCATAATGAAAATAAAGCTTAGATAAGACCAACATCTCTACATTGTATTAAATTGTTTTCTTTTAGTACATTTGACCTCAAAATGTATTATTATTATAGTATTCTAAATGGTGATTGTCATTATATTCCTATTACTGTGATACAGTTTATATAAGGTATAGCACATAATACCTAAAGCTATCATACTAGAAATATAAAAAAAATTGAAATTATCAAAAACAGTATGAAAGGTAATTTTACCATGATGTTTAAATACTAACAAATGTAAAACATTTTTAAAACTCTGTTTTTCAGGAATAATGGGAATTAGTTTTTTGTATCTGGTAAAAAATCATTACAGTCTTTGCTTTCTTTATGCAAAAGATCATTTTCTGTTTTTAGTTTTTTTTTAAGGGTAACAGGCTTTCTGCATTATTTTGTGTTCTGGTGCGTTTTCAGTTTTCTGGCCCCATGCACGTGATTTTCGGTGCACTTTTATGACACTAATGCAGACATTATATTTCATTTGCTTTCTTCTGGTAATTTCAACAACTTTTTGCTTTCCTCTGTCTGTCAGGTTCCCGGTGAAAGCCAGCAGGACCAGCTAGTGATACAGAGACCGGTTAAAACCTCCTCTCATCACAGCAGTCGACATCGGAACCGGGATCGTGACCGGGAGCGTGACCTGGAAAGGGACAGGGACCGAGACCGGGACAGAAATCGTGAGAGGGATCGCGAAAGGGAGAGAGACAACACTTGGCCGCCTGAAAAGCAACCGGACGTCCAGCCTCAGGTAATGCACACGGGACAGATCTCTTATTTTGATGTACCTCACTGGAGGGTTTCAGTGTGTGTTACAGATATTTTTTCAAACCGAAGTATCCGCTTGCTTATCGTTTTAGAACCAGCCTCTGAAGTCCCTGCGTAAACTCCTACACCTTTCTTCTCCCGCTACCTCCAATCAGCCTCCCCCTCCCGATCGCTCGGCAGAACTGCGCTTCCATCCTCTTCCTAACCCCCCTCCCAAAGGGAACCTAAACGAGGGCAGAGGGCACCCGGTGGGCAGCATCACCCCTAATACCAAGAGCCGCAAACCCCACAACTACCCTCTGCCAGGGCAGATCGAGTCCAGCTGGCATGTCTCTGCTTTGACTCGAGCCGAGGGAGCACCTTATCCAGACCAAATGACAAATAAAGGTGGGCAGAACGGTATTGGCTTTGCCAGAGCCCCCCGCGTGAGAATGCCGAACCTCAACGATCTAAAGGAAACGGCTCTTTAGAGGCGGCCCCTTGATACTTGGTCTCTCTTTTCCTTCCTGGCTACCTATGGAATGCTACACGATATTGTTCATACTGTGGTACACAATGCCACTTCTAGCCAGAAGGTGGCAATAGTTATGTCTCAGATTTGTTTTTTAAAAGCATCTGCATTTGATAGAATTTGTATTCTTGTTCATTACATCTGGGTTCAGTTTTCTGTTCAATATCTTATTGACGATGATATGAATCTATGTATTTGTAAATGGAATCTTGGGGACGGGGGTCAAATCTGTGGAATTCTAAGAGCTTTAGTTTCTACACAAGAGAATGTATAAATATTTAATGTGTAATAATTCTATATTTCATGGAGATTATTTGATGAATAATCGGCGTGTTAATAGTTACAATGTACAGAGTGCATTTTATGGTTGTAACAGACGTATCTATTGTTTGAATTACTTTCCTCTCTTTGTTGAACATTGTTTTCAGATATGAATTTTCAGTAGGTCTACAGTATATTACACAATGCTCATACTGCAGGTTAAAGAATGAAACCTCTCTCAAGGCTTTGGACTTTTCCACAATGAAATGAGATCAGCAATTACTGATTCTTTCTAAGCAGGTTCTGTAATACTTTTCAGGTGAGACCATTAAATCAAAGTCCCATGATGCCTATTTGTCTCACTTTACCTTTAGCCTTGTGTCTTACAACATTTACATTCATTTAAATAAATCCCTGCTTCCCATGAGCTCAAAACAGCATTTAACACGTTTTGGGACCATGTAGTGATTGAAGTGCAGTTCTGTAGCATCTGTTCATTAGAGCGCAGATCCCAGAAGAGCCGGATTTCCCGTGAATAATCCATTTCAAGGTGGCAGGAGAGTGGGCGGCCGGGGGCAACGGAAGCCCCAGGGCCTCGCAGTTTCACACCACGATCTAGACCCCTCCAGGGTGACTTTGCCTGAGGCACGAGCTGTGGTTTACATGCAGCTCAAGGTTAGGCTTTGAGAGTCAAGTCTGTACGTGCCTGCCATGGCCGCGCTGAGGGCTCGCTTGCATGTTGCACCAATCGACTGGCAGTTTTATTTTAATCAGTTTAACGGCATGTTTTTGAAAAGATGAAAGCATTGCCTCGGGACCCGGGGAAAGGGTTTCAAAGAAGTAATGTATGTATTGATCTGGTCGTGGGAGGGCAGGTGTGGGACGCAGTGACATTTTGTTTTCAACCTGGCCCCCAAAAACAACGTTTTGATTCATCACTGTCTGCTTTAGATTTACCTCTCTGTATATTTATTACATGATATTCTACAAACACAAATTAAAAATGGGTATAACATATGCACAAAAAATTGGCATTTGAAATGGAGCAAAATATCATGACTGCGGTGAAGCAAATTGTCTTGCTTTTAACTATATTTTCATGCCTAAATGTATTTACAGTGATCATCATGTTCACCTAAAGCGTCTCGCAAGATCTCCTAAAGAGAGCAACAGCGCATTTACATGAAAATAACTCCATTAAAATGTGTCTTTAATTTTATAGGTTTATTGAAAAGTATTGTTTATTCATAGCACACTTTAAGCAGACATTTCTTACAGGTTTTTTTTATCTGAACTTTGTGTCTACCTATCTGCTTTCTTATCTAAAGTCTATACATGAGCTCCTTTACGTAGAGAACTGATTTGAATTATCATTACTAAGTATTAATTAGACACAATTATTAGCTACAGTCTATACTTTTTTTTTACAATTAAGATATTTGCATCACAGGTTGTTTTTTTGAAAGTATTATTGCAGCGTGTTTTGAGTAAGAAAGATTCTCGACATCTATATACATATACAGTATATATTTCAGCATCAACTTCAACTCCCAATTACGGAACTCGATTGCTAGAAGTTGTTATGTTCAGTTTTGTCCTGTTTCCAAGTGTCACGCAATAACTGTGTTTTATTAGAAAGAGATGTGAACTTTTGTAAGAGTGTCTAGAAGTCAAATGTCAACTGATGTCTGTTCCTTGTTGAACATTTTCAGGTTATTCAACACTTTCTTCATGAGGGATGCAATCTGCCAGTTTGCCTTTTAAGAGTATCCTGCCCAAATTTGAGAATGTGATTCCATTATTAATGGATTAACACCTTGTCCATAAATGCACGGGCATTGCTAAATCTACACTGGCGCAGTCTGTCTCCACAATGCCAGGTCAACCTCGCATCCGTGTGGTGATCTTTCGCTATCCTTCCTAAACAAAACCTATAGTATAAGATCCACATTACAAACTTTGAACACCATTATTTTGTCATCAAATATAACAAAAGCTATTTTTAAAGCTGCAATCTTTTTTGTTAAAATAAATATTTAGCAAGTATAAACAATCAGTGCTCCTCATATGCGCTTATAACAATGACTTTAAATGAGAGATTTGGGTTATATTTTGTGTGAAAATTTGGTTGTCTCTCAATGCATGTAAATATAAGTATGCAAAGAAACCTGCATACAAACATAAAAGAGGCAAAAGTTTTGGATAGCCGTTTTAAGTCATGCAAAAAACGAAAAGCCAACACAAAATGCTCTCGAAAGATCATAAGTTTAATATCTCATATAGACTGAATGAGCAGGGGTTTGGTTGCCTAAAATGTTGATTCAAAAAGACATTGTAAAGCTGGTTTTGAGGGCTTCTTTTTACACTGTCATAAACCTACAGTTTAACATGACCACTCATATGGTTTAAAAGCCACGGCTTGTCTTCTATTAACTTGTAGCCTCTGTCATCCTAAGAGGATGTTCTTCAGTGACTGAGGCTGTTGAATGCAGGAATATAAACATTCAGGTTCATCTCTTCACAAACTGCAAAACTCTCATGTTTGGTTATGGCTGGCTTAGATTTGATTTTATATTCAAGAACTACCATGGCAACAGTTTAAGCAATGACCTAGAAGCTGTAAAAGCATTTGGTTTTCAGAATGTAATCTATTGCCAGTTTACTGATAACAAGCGTTAATATAAGAATGTAAATGTTAACTTAAGGATTTTCTACTTTAGACAGTGTAACTATTCCACAGCTAAGCAATGAACTTGCTGCAGCATTGTATGCCAAGTAAAGCTATTGTTAAGTTTTGAATGGCCAAAGGTTTACAGTCTTTCAGGAACTAAGAAGTTTGTTCTGTCAGGTGAAAAACAGATGTTAGTCCCCGGTTACAGATACATACATTTGATTGTCTTAACGTTTGTAAGACCATTTTTGTGTCTTTGTAGTATGTTGTAGGAAAGAGGTTTTAAGTTTTAAGACTCTTTGTTCCTACGTGTTTTGCATTGAGTCTCTGAAGTTTTGAGTCAGTCATAGTTGTCCAGTCTCTTTCGTTGCTGAACTCCCAACATGGTTTGGAATGTGGATATCCAACCCCGTAATCTATAGTGCTTAGCATGATTGATGTGAACAAAACAGTTTTCTGTCCAAAAACCCATCCAATCAGAAGCATGACTATGGATAGATCATTGGTCGACATCCATTGCTATCTGAACCATTGCCTCTGTCAAGTACATTTGATTGGAATAGAAAACTTTACTCACCAAGACTAAATTTAACAAACTGAAATTCTCCATGTGTTCTATAGGGTACGAGTGTGAAACAGACTAATGTTGTTTGATTTCAAGCATGTCAGACCAACAGAGTTTATATTGTATATTCCACTGTAATTAATAACAATTAAAACAATGTCTACCCAACTATGTCCTAGCATCATTTTATTACAAATACAGTCGCAGAACGAATTAAGAGACCATTTCAAAAAATAATTTTGTTTAGGTAAAATTATCCTTTTTGTTTCATTCTGTGATTTACTAACAATATTTCAACCAAATTTCAAAGACACATATCGTTTCTATTTCCATTTATTTGCAGAAAACGAAAACGGTAGAAACAGGTCATAACAGAAAAGATGCTCTGTACTTTTTCAAACCTCAAATACTGCAAAGTTCAATTTCACAACAGTAATATTTGTACATGTATTCAGGAAAGGTTTATTCTTTACACGTGATAGCCTGGCTTTTATCACAGTTTTCATGTGTCTTGTCATGCTCCTTCAAGAATTTACAGAGACTGGATTGGCATGGTCACAATACATCTAGAAATGTTAATTAAATGAACATTTGAAATGGTTTGAACATGTTTGTTTATCAACATGATGGAATTGTAAAATTGATCTTAGCATAAATGTCAATAAGGATCAATACATTTCAAGGAATCACATTAGTGATTACAATTTAAACTCTTATTAGACAAGGGCTGAGACCAACAATCAAATGACATACTGTATGTAGTAATATACTATGTAGTCTAGTCTGTCTACTGTATGTAATATATCAACAGATTGCTGGGGATATTAAATTGAGTTAATTGCATCCATTGAACCATTAAGTGGGTCACAGAAGGTGACCACCCGGCTTTATAGACCAGGATCATTTGTCTATCCTCTCTTTTTTATCAGACAAGACTTGAACGGGGATGTGAACGATGTCAAACTAGCCGTCAGAAGTAAAAGGAGGAGCTTTGAGATAAAACGTATTAGATAAGGCCATTAGTGCTCTGTGGATTATAGTAATCCAGACCCTTTAATATCAGTGTGGTCCACCACTCGAAAAACAAATCACCATGGAATACAGACTGCCGCACATGTTACTGTTTGCCATCCTGCTTGTGACTGAAGGTATGTGCTTCATTATTATAAGTTCCATTATTTTCACTAGCAAAACTCAACATTGTTGCATTTAAAAAATGTATGAATTTTAATTAAATGAACCCAGTAATGGGATTGAAAGCATGTTCATAAATAAATAAAATGTATAATGTTGTAGAATAATATTTTGGTATATTTGTGTATTTTACAAAATATAGCAAAAATTTGGTATGGTATACCATGTAAAACTGTTTTTACAACAAATGTGTACATTTAGGAACAATCTATTCACTTTGTATAAATATTGAATGCATAATTTATTTTAATGAGACATTACTGTGACATTCTGTTTGTTCTGCATTCTGTCCAGGTTTTTTTGGGCTACAAGCTCAAGAGGTACATTTAAATATTTAATAATTACACTAGGGAAAATAAAAAGAATCATTTTCACCATTTTCACATGTGTGCTCAGGACGGTGATGGCAATGAGACGTGGGCTGGAAAAACTTGCAAGTGTGAATGCGACAAAGACTCATCGGGCAAGCTGCTTTCTAGAGGTTCTGGGTCCAGCTTGGAGCAGGGTATGGTCTGCATGACAGGTAAAATAAGTAATAATTTACATTAAAGCATAGTTATAAGAATCATAATTACAGTTACATTTTTTTTTGTCTAATGACTAAAGTGTCAGATGTTCCAAAGATCTGTATCTAGAAAAATTGGTAAGAATGACAGTAATGAAGTGAATGAGGTTTAACTACTGTACTTGCTGTAGCAGTTGTACTGGTTTGGATGCACTCACTGTATGAAACACATTATTTATTTTACTTTCCCTTTTTAAGGTGTGAACATTTTTATACTTACAAAAATAACCCTACACCTTCCAGACAAAAAAGAGAAAATAATAAATACAGTTTTATCATCTGAACGAGGCACTGCTCTGACATTGAGTCTTTCAGGAGTGAGATGGATTAGTTAGAACTAGCTGGTGCCTTCTAGAAACAGACGGCAGGGCATGTTTGAATGAGCTGGCTCCCGGACAAGCCCTCGCCTGCAGCAGAGCAGAATCTCATTAATCATTTGGTTGCAGTTTCACCTGGGCCATGTGTGCCGTCGCTGCGTCCCATTGGCTTGCCACCACAGGGCAGACATGCTCCATTAACACAAAACCGCTTGTGTTCAGAGACCTCTGAGACAAATGTGTTACAATCGAATGAAAGGGAGGAATGCGGGGAAAAGATAAAGTTAGAGAGAGGGGAGAGCAAGAATGACAGAGCGTGGGTTCATAATCCCATTAGTAGTAGAAGGGGACTGGGATGTTGAGATTAGAAAGACAGGAATAGGTCAGTCAAACTGTTATGAAATGTGCGTGTCAGTGACAAACCATTAATAAGTGTTGACTTTAAAAGAGATTCTCTGAAATGGATTTTACGGATGTGATTTGTACCCTTAAATTCATTATAGAGATGTTATTTTGTGTTGGACTGTTATGTAAAAATGATGTGGGGCTGGAGTTTAGGGTAGAACGTGACCATCTGTCATCCTAAAGTATTAATGGATGTTGATCTTTCAAGAGGGGAAACTAAAGCTCAGCTTTCGGGATTGTAAAGTCGTGAACAGAAAAGCATGGTCTGGACAGCTGCCGGCTTATTGCTATGCCCATTTCCAATTACCACACCAGGGTAAATTAATCATGTGATTAATGTTTCATTAAACCCCATTTCAAACATTGTGCAGGGTTTTGTTAAACAGATTTTCTTCATAGCTGCCGAGAATGAGCTAAACTGGATGAGTTTTGGAGAGGTGCATAGCTTGACCATGATGCATAGATGATATTTCGAAATAAATATTAACCCCACTTATGCCGAGTGATGTTATTTTCAGAGTGCCCTTACCATAAGCCCCTGGGTTTTGAGGAAGGGTCTGTGACTTCAGATCAGATCAGTTGCTCTAAAGAAGACCAGTACACAGGCTGGTTTTCCTCTTGGACTGCAAATAAGGCAAGACTCAACAGTCAAGGATTTGGGTGAGTTGATTTTAGATTAATTTGTGTCATTTTAGGTAAATCTTTTTATAGAAAACTCACTTTCTAACTCTTGTACCAGCTGTGCATGGCTGTCTAAGTTTCAGGATACCAACCAGTGGCTTCAAATTGACCTAAAGGAAGTGAAAGTGATTTCTGGTATCCTGACCCAAGGGCGTTGTGACTCTGATGAGTGGATGACTAAGTACACCGTGCAGTATCGCACCAATGAGAAACTCAACTGGGTTTACTACAAGGACCAGACTGGAAACAACAGGGTATGTAGACAACAAGTCAGTTTTGTTGAAATAATGATAATGAATGTATATTGCTACATGTATATACAGTCTATAGAAAACGAACAGCCTCAGTCATTTTCATTGCCTCTGTAATTTAAGATACCACTTGTTATCCAAGATAAAAGCCAGCCAGGTGCTTTACAGTTCTTGGATTTATTTTTTAGTTACTTCTTTCTCTTTCTCAGTTGTTCTATGGGAACTCTGACCGTTCATCCACAGTCCAGAACCTTCTGCGTCCACCTATCGCAGCACGTTACATTCGTATCATTCCGCTGGGCTGGCACGTCCGCATCGCCATTCGCCTGGAGCTGCTACTTTGCATGAATAAATGCACCTGATCTGGCGCCTGCCAGCACTGCTACCCAACTATTTCCTGCACTGACCCCTTTTCCTGTACTACATCATGCCAAAGTCAAATCACTGCATTTATTCTTTTTATGATCTGTTCATTTGTATGGAAGATAATGGGTTGTTTCGAATATGATACTTACATTCATTTTGTGTTAAACATATATATTCCTTCCTCTGAGATATCAAATCTCTTTTCATATCTTTTCGTTTTGTTTAAAAACAACAAAAATGGTTGCTGTTTTTAGGGGGACACCCATTGCAAGCTAAGGCCAGAGGAGTCTCTGGTAAAAAAAATAAAAGGGCATCTTGCAAATTTGGAAAAAGGTCCAAAGATCTCACGGATTGTAAGGATTGCGGTACCATTGTGTTTTCTGATGTAGCTCGTGATGGTGATGTAGAGCGCTGTATCCTAACTGTAACCGCATCATTGTTTACACGTGTTTGTGGCTCACTTGAGAAACTGTTTACTTGAATAAAGGAAGACTCCCTGTACTTGTTCACATTTTTCTTAATTTGCCAGACATTTTTATCCAAATAAAAGTACATACAATGAAGAAAGGAATTCCCTGTATACGTCTCCCCATATATGTTCCCACTGTATAGCCAACTTATTCACTAAACTAAACACTGGGATGAATAGATTTATTTAATAAGTCGAGTTGTTATATCTGAACCTGAAAACAATCTGAATTGTTAACACGACTTACTTGAAGCCATTAGCTAAATAAAATGAAATAAACATTTCGTTGCAACCAACGCATGCGCAATAATTGAGCTCAAATTGACTGCGCAGCCAGTGCGCATGCTCAATCGGGTTTTACGTCTGTTTAGTCGTTAAGGAATTGATTAGATACGCATTAAAATAGTCCTCTGTTTTGCCAATAAGCATTCATAACCGACACCTCTGACCATCATGAAAGCGTCTGGCCTTAAAACTAAGCGGTGCACAACCCCACCAAGAAGCACAATATCAAGGATAAGAGGCCACGCTGCGTACATGTACACCGCCCGGCAACAGGTGTGTTGTTAGGGCACGTGACTTTAGAAATGCTTACTAAATTGACGCTTTCTCAAAAGATTTATGTAAATTGTTTTTCATGCACAGACAAATCCGACGGAAATGAGACGCTTTCATGAGTCCGTGGGGGTGAGTAGATATATACTCCAGAGAGTGGGCTCGGAGGCATCGCGTCTTTCCTGTCTCAGCCGCCACCGAGCCGTCACGCGGAGGGAGGTTCTGCAGGCCTGGGATCAGATGAGGCACCGGAGGACTTTAGCCCCAATGGCTGGCGCTTGAAATTATATTCTTTTAAATCAATGTTTTTTATTGTTTTAATGGATACATATTTAACTGTCAAAATAAAAAATTTTGTTCTTAGTCCGTTTATTGTCGGTTCTCGTTGCTTTACCTTAAAAATGGGTTCATTTAATCAAGTTTTATTAATTTTTTGACGATGTTTATTCATTTGTTATGCTACAAAACTGGCTATGGTAAATTTGTGGTTACTATTGTTGTAGACTACTGCAAACCACGGTTGTCTAAGACCATGGGTTACTTGTGCCTTACATACAAACCCAACACTAACATGTTTGTTTTCTACAAGGGATTTGATTTAAGACCGATTTAATTTAAGCTCTCAAAATCCTGAATATGGTTCACTCCCACCTCCCCAGCTGATGGCTCCTGTTGCCCTGACGCCCCATCCACGCTACGAGCGACGCGTCTAAACTAAACCTCTTAAATTTCGATTACACAAACCTGCAAGACGGTCACTCGGTGGTCCTCGGTCGGGCAGTGACGAAACATGTCTGTGAACCTAGAAAAATGACAATAGTCGTAGTTTTGATGGCAGTTTAGGTGGGGCGTGAATATCCATCAGTGGAAGCTGCAGCGCTCAGCTCGCGAGACTGATTCCTTGTTTAGACACGAGCTCATCTGACACCTGTGTGCTGCATCGCATCGCATCATCGTCCACGTTTGTCTGTTTTTCTTTTCATCCATCGTGTCATCATATTATGTTCTAATTTCCAGAAGCGTCTGCACGAGAAGTCGATGTTAGTGAAGAGCAACGCAAAGGTAACTTTGATGCATGTCGTTTATGTATGTGTTCGTTTTAGCATATTTGCATATGCATATTATTGCTTAGTGAAACAAAGCTACATGTTGTATGTTTAATTTGAGTTGGGGGGTTAACAATACTGAAGATACACGTGATAATGGAATATTCACCTGCTTTAAAAACAAGCATTTTACATAAACCGTAAAATTTAACTGTTTGAGCCTAACCTGTTCTATGATTTATACTATTAATTTACTCACAACGTTGTTAAGATGATATTCTGCAGTCTACCTCCCTCTCTCACTCATGTGCTTCCTTCCTAGAAATGATCATTGTTAAAAGGGCCCTTTGAATAGCCCTTTAGCAGGCAGATTAAAGTCCACCATGATGTGCAGTAAGTATCTTCGGTTGCTTTATTGTAGCCTATAACAGAGACACCTGACACTGCTTTCATTCCCCAAAACGTTCTTCTTTTCTCCTCCAATTTTCACTTCATTATGAATATCAAACAGTCATGGGTATATTGATAAATAACAATCGTTCTGTGTTTTTGCAAAGGTTGTTCTGGATGCTAAATGAAGAAAAATATCAGAATAGTTTATCAGATTCATGAACACATTCAAGGAGCATCAACATGGGATGTGGCACATCCATTGCCGTTGAGAACCAAACACGACCCTCGGAGACGGGTAAATACAAATGATTTATTTCTAAGTGTCACACATAAAAGAAAGTGTACCCCAAAATAAAAAAAACTAGTGTTCTTTAAATACACTGGTGGGGATCTTATCTGGAATATGTTAGGGATGTTTTTAGCAGTCCAAGCCGTTTATTGTCCTACAATTAAAGTGAAAGGGGACTGGAGTGTTTTCATTTTTGGGTAAACCGTTCCTTTAAATGTCCTTTCTTCTTTAGTACAACACTGGTTTCAACAACTTTGCTATCTTTTTTAAAATATATGTAAGTGCTGTATACAGGTAATGATCTTTCTACGCTTGCATTGCTCTGAGTAAAATCTGTTTTAGTACTTGTGATTTTACCCCTCTTTACAACACTTTCTCTTTTTGACATTCTTTGCCCCTAAAGCTTTACGCCAATTTTTCAATTGAATTCAATTACCTCTTACACAGATCGTTCTGTCAAGCAACACAGCCCGGCTCTGAGTAAGGCATTTCTTCAGCATCTGTCATCATTGTCCGTGACTCAATTGTGTTCATAGTAAAGTACTATTGTAGGCATCAAAGCATCATTTTCCCAATCAACATTTGTGTTTTTGTATACAGGTGCTATAACTTATTTGGTATAAAAAAAATATTCATTACCTGACAGACGTTAGTTAATAAGTGTTCTTAAATCTCTGTTTCTTTAACAGCCATTAAAAAGCCAAATCCCCAATGATGTGTTTAGCCAAGCAGAGGACTTTGAGGCGCTTTCCGCCTGTCAGTCATCTTGCACATTCACAAGGCAGCACATACACAGAATGGAAAGCCGGGATCTGAGCGTACTCAGTGTAGGATATCTATAGTGACTTATATTTTGCTTAATAAGCAGTCGCTTGTGTGAGAGAAACTTTTGGCTGTCGTGGCTTCTGACGATTTCGATGACATGGAGGTGAAGCGCTTCTTCATCTCTGAACACAACGGGTTGTGGAAAGAATGTGCCATATGTTCCAGAGTGGTTTACATTGGTTTTAGCACCTATAAGGTCTTTATCTGCCTCGATCACCTGCCAGCAATGTTGACATATTAGCAGATCTAAATTCATTTAGCACAACACCAATTTTTTTGTGTATTTGTTTATAAAACAAGTTGTCGTGACATTCTCAACCCAGCCCACAATTGCTCGGTGTGTTAGTATTCTCCAGCGAGCTGCAGTCTCTGACGTCGATTCTCTGTTCTTTCTCCTCAGCTGCTCTTTGTACTTCTTTAATTAGCACCTGTGATATTGACCCCCTGAGGCGAGGTTTATTTTTAGCTTTGTCTTTGCACTCAAGTGTTCTGGAAGATGTTATTGTCCCAGTGCCAAGAGTCACTAAAGCACGATGTGCATTTAAACACGATGTTAAGATGGCAACTTGGTTTTATATGGCGAACAGGAATCAAGTGTTTGAGCAGTGCATCTTTGCTACTGTATTTTTTATATTTTATACCTTTAAATAAATGTGTATTCAGTACATCGAGTCACTCTGAAAGAAGGGAGCAATTGTATACAAATACAAATTTGTGATTATTACTTCACTTTAGATCCATTTAATTGCATGCATTGCATCATTTCTCCTTAGTTGAACCTTTCTAAGATGCCCTCCAGTTAGTTTTGTCTCAGAACTGTGGTTGCTCGGCTTTGTTTACACCGGCCACTCTTTGTGTGTTAACATGTTTAGCCATAAAAGCTGCCATACTGATCCAACGCTGGTACAGACGGTATGTTGCTCGTCTGGAGATGAGAAGACGCTGCACATGGAACATCTTCCAGTCCATTGAGTATGCAGGTGAACAGGACCAGCTACAGGTATTAAAAAATACAGCACTTTCAAAAATGAATGTGTGTATATATATCGGCCTATAGACCACTTCAGAAGATGTAAACAACGCTGGTCCAGAAGAACTTCCCGTTTCAGTTTTTAACACGACAAGTGTTTGAACAAAATCTGCTAATTTCTGCTGGTATGCAAAATGCGTTTATTAAAAAAAACTCTTTTGAATTTCTATAGCTGTCCAGTTTCTTCAGTTTCATGTTGGACAACTTCACACAGATGAATGGAAACGGACCAGGTAACATGTAATGTTATATTCTTGAACCTTTCAGTGAAATTTATTTATAGTTCTCTGCATAACATGAATGGATAACACTGAAACATGATAGTGCGGAATTTAAATCTTTTTATTTATTTATAGCTGTATAATTTCATTGTCATCTGAAATTGGCTGGCCCATATCGCACCTTTAGAAGGCCCCAAGCAAATTAGTTTTTCAATCATACGGTGTCCCCTGGACTCCTATCCTTTCAGTGATTCTAAAACACTTATATGGACACCCAGTTGCTTAGCAACCTTGGGAGATCCCCTTTTGAGTGTTGATAATGCAGAGAGAGAGAGATGCAGCAACCAGCCTACCCAGGCAGCCACTAGAACTGCAGAATTACAGAACACAATTAGAGCCGTCTTTAGTCAAACGGAGCAGCAAAAACCCAAATTAGATCAGAGAAAAAGCAAACAAAATCTCTTATGAGGCAACACTCTTAGCGCATGCATACTGCAGAATTTTATGCGCTGGTTCTGAAGACCAGACCTAGTACTGAAAATTTCACCGCACGTCTCGACTGTTTTTTTAATGACTTTATATATAAATCATGGAGACTCTTTGCGTTTGATTGGGCCTCAAGTGCCGATTAATCTTGTCTGAGGCTTGGATTGGAGGGTTGTCAGGTTTAAGCCCATTGTTCTTTAGCTCAAGAATCTTTGCCCGTTGGCTGTCAAAATGATCAAATATATTATTGTAGCATCTAAGATGAAGTTTAGATTCAATGTGTGTCATAGGTACTGCGGACTAATCAGGCAAGGTTAATATGTTTTCTTTTATAACATATTATTGTGATATTAATGTATACACCCGTATACAGAAAAGGCAAGTGCACACTCTTATCATATAAAAAACCTTTTTTCGGTAGTCTTTGATAGGTATTAGAGCTGTTTATATTGACACAAAAGGAGATCAGTGTTGCCTGTTCATCAGTCTTGAGAAGCAGCGATAAAAGCAAAAGCAGTTGCATTTGTTCTCTCTGTTCAATACAAACATCTGTTTCTAAAATTTCAGTCCGTCTGCATAAATGTCTAGCAAACACTGCAAATTTACATTTTCAAGAATGGCACATAGAACAGACGGCCGTCTGTGCAGGCGCTATGCAAATTTAAGCATGGAACATTGTGCTATGGCCTTGTGTGCTGGGTATTTTGATGGGCGATGCCAAGGCCCCTCATAATAGAGCTCAGGTTGTGAATTAATCAATTATTTATCCGAAAACTGAATGTCTAACTGGCTGTCTCTTGTTTTCATGTTCCCCAGTTCTCATATCCCTTTTGCTGTTCGAGTGTTTGGTGCACATTTAAAAAAAAGACATTTCTGTGTGTCATGCACCTTGTTACCAGCTGTGCTTGTTTGTATTTAAGCCTGATATTTTCAAGGTCTTGAGTTGAAATGATTCTGTGATCAAAGTGTTAAACCGTCTGCATTACAGAGATCTTTGTATGTTTGATGCATTTACTGCTTTTTAAGTTGCTCCAAACCATTTCATACCGTTTCAAGTTCTGTCATGTGGGGTGAAGTTGCTTCACATTAACACCGTGGGGTTTCATGTCGCACTTGTTTTCAGCCGCTCTTATTCGACCCACAGTCACAAGCCTCTTTTCCCCCCCAGACTTGATCTCTCACCTTTTGGACTCTGTGGTCGACCCTTTAACCGAGGAGGTCAGGCAACTGAAGTACGAGCAGATCGTTGTGGCGGAGTCGTACAGCGGCCCTCGTATCTTCTTCCCGCTGAGCGTGACCGATACCAATGCCCTGCTTAGTGCCTTCAAAGAGGGGCAGGTACAACAGTATAAAACATTCACTAATAGACTGCAAAATATAAGCCGAAGCAAATTTGAGACCAAAGTTCTCACAATGTTCTTTTTTTCAGACTCTCCATGGAAAATATGTGCTGCAGTTGCTATATGAAACAAAGAAGTTCTTAAAACAGATGCCGAATGTCATATACCTGTCGACGTCCTATGCAAAAGAAATTACTATCTGTGGTGAGATGTTTTTTAGTTAAAATGCTTAATATTTAATATGAACAGTCTATGTAGGGAAGAACAGGATTGTTGTATAATTTCAATATTATTTTCTAATGGGAATGTTTCATGACGTGGGAATCTTACACGGTAGGAGATCTTCTAAAGAAACCACCTCTGATGGATTTCAGCAGTTTACACAGAGTAATTAAGATTCTCAATGTTTTCAAGATATTGCATGAGAAATAGAGATGGCAGCATGAATGTTTGAGTGCTTATTTATATTGCACTTCATAAAGCTCTTCAGTTTACCTCAATGGGCTTCTCACAGACAACCTGCATCATTTCCGTCTCAACAGCGCTCCAGATTTAATTAGCACAGAAAAACATGCGTAAATAACTAGATTCCCGTATTGGAAAACTGTGAAAGAGATCTCTACATCTTTATATTCTCAATGGTTTTTTGTGTGCTCGTTTTCATCACTGATTGATTTTATTCCCTGCAATGATGCAAACGTGCAAACTTCTCTCTCACGCAGGCGATCTTCATGGTAGACTGGATGACTTACTGCTTATATTTTACAAGGTACAAGGTAGATTTATTGTTATTATGTGAAATAATTACATAGTATCATATTCTCTGGCACACATTTCCACTAAAGAAATTAGTTCTTTAAAGCTCTTGGATGTCAATGGTGACTAATCACATTCACAATGTATATTGCTTTATTACCCAGAATGGTCTGCCGTCTGCTGAGAATCCCTACATATTCAATGGGGACTTTGTGGATCGAGGAAAGAAATCTATAGAGGTTATTATCATCCTGTTTGCCTTCCTGCTGCTCTACCCAGACCACATGCATCTGAACAGAGGAAACCACGAGGACCACATCATGAACCTCAGGTAGTACGCTAGATCTCAAAGATGAAGAAATATGAAAGCTGAAAGGAGGATTTAAACTGCACAACACCAGTAAACTGCATTTTAAAACAAATGTTGTTTATTGCAGATATGGATTTACAAGAGAAGTCATGCAGAAGTACAAGGTATAGTAAGGATGTCTTAAAATAACTATTTGAAACTCAATTGTATTGAGAAGTAAAATGTTTATTCTGACATGGAACTCTGCTCATATAAAAACATAGTTACTTTGAAAAAGAGTTACACAAATTATAATAACAAAAATAATGTCAATGCATTTTTGTCTTAAAGCCCCTGTGATGGGCATGTCTTTTGTCTTTCTCTGAGATTTGATTGGATGTTTAAAAACTATCATGCTTAATTTAAGATGGATTGTCATTACAGGACTACAGGACCAAACTAAATTTTTTAGATTTTAACTGAAGATTATGATGGCACACAAATTTTAAAAAGAGAATGACCCACATTGATAAACTATTTACAATAAACGCTGCAATATTTCATGGATTTTTCAGATATTTCAGAGAATCGGAAGCAAAAATGCTAATAAAATTATATTAATGACTAAAGCGTTACAGTGATAATACCATTAACGAATGTTAGTATAAATAATTATGTAAAATGGTATTTGTAAACATACTTGTAAATTGGACTGGCTGTGAATTGTACTTCTGGATGTTTGACATGACTGCCCCCTGGTGGATGTGTATTGAAATGCGTATTAACTCATGATGCTCTCTTGATAGACGCATGGCAGAGAAATCCTACAGCTTCTACAAGATGTGTTCAGCTTACTTCCTCTGGCAACGGTCATCGATAACAAAGTCCTCATAGTTCACGGTGGCATATCAGATACGACTGATCTGGACTTTCTGAGCACAGTTGAAAGACATAAAGTAAGTAACCATTGGCCCCTTAAGTTTTATATAGTATATCAGTAAATTGCATATTAATAAAAATGTGTATTTTGCTGTGTCAATTAATGCCTTAATATAAAAGGATTACTGTGTGATTGACTGTTGTCAGTAATACCTCTGCAGATACATGCAAGCGTGTTTTTCTACCAGCAGTCCTGAAAACACATTTACATATATTTTTGCAGGTAAAGTCTGCTCTCAGGCTGCCCAAACGCAGCATGGATCATCTCAACATTCGCTCCTGCAGTCGCAGCAGCACCAGACAGAGCAGCAGGTCCAGGATGGGCAGCCCCTCATCCACTGGCCGAAGCAGTCACACCTCCTGCAGGACGAAGAAGCATTTCACCAAACAGGGGAGCTGCTCCTCATCTTCATCTTCCTCTTCTTCGTCTTCATCGTCAATAAATATTCCTCGCAGACCTCCACCATCTCCCAGTCTTCTGAGTCCATTAGACGTGCTTCAGGTGCCTTTCCTGGACTCATTCGTGTCTCTCGAACCACCAGAGCCACCCAGAGAGGAGCTGGAATGGAAACAAGTGAGTTTGAAATCAAAGTGAAGTAAAAATGTTTATTCTTAAACCATAATTTTATTGTGCATGATTCTAAAGATAAATTGTCTGCCTTGATATTCTTCTATTTATCAATAATCCAATGGATAAATATATCCAATTACTGATAAGACACTTTATAGATTCTATACGTTCTATGTATACTTTCTATAGACACCTTAACTGTTAGTAAACATTGTGAAGCGCTTTTGTGGACGGAGCTTAGATGGAGGCAGAAAGATTCCCTGACCGCATTACTTATGCTAGGTAGCACGTTTTGTGAGCTTAATTTTTTGACACGCATACCCAAATCATAATCCACACCAACAAATACATTTGTTTTTTTATCTTAAATGTTAAGAAACGCGACCAAATTTTATTTATTTTATTCTGTTGATTGTGGCACTAAACAACACAACAATATGTATTTTAAACTCCTTATGTGGCCAAATTTGTGCTGGTTTGTATTGGCCCCCTCCAGTTTTCCCTGTTTCCTCCAGCTAGTAAGCATGACGTCGGTGACAAAGGCGTCTATACATTCAGAGCGACATAGATATGCTTTATATCTACCATATGCTGTTTTATATTGGCACTGCATTGTCTTTATAGATTGTGGACATCCTCTGGAGTGACCCTAAAAATCAAAATGGCTGTTTTCCAAATTCTTTCCGTGGCGGAGGCTGTTACTTCGGACCAGACGTGACTCAGACGCTTCTGCAGAAACACGGCCTCTGTCTGCTCATCAGATCACATGAGTGTAAACAAGAGGGCTATGAGCTCTGCCACGATGGACAGGTTTACAGGGTTTTTTTTATTTGAGACATTGTGGACAAAACTAAAAGATAATAATCCTTATATGCGAAGTTTATATGGTCTTATTTGCTATATGACACTTGAGTCTAAAACAAAAGGCTCAAACCAAATATTGTTAAATAAACAGTAACAAATTCTCTACAGTTTGAAACTTACGACTCTAAATTCAATCCCAGTTATTTATATTGGCTGTGTTTTAGAGCATATTTTTATATATAATGTAATGTTTCATTGTTCATATAATAACCCATATAATTTGTATAAATATGTCAAATTATATATTTATATAAATTTATAAATAAATAGTAAATAATAATACTTTTTTTAAACTTATTCTGTGTTTGTGTTAATAAAAAAAAAAAAAAACAATGATTGCTTTCTTTTTGTATAAGGTTATCACTATTTTCTCTGCATCTAACTACTACGAAGAAGGCAGTAACCGCGGGGCGTACATCAAACTGGGCCCTGAACTGGTCCCTCGTTTCTTCCAGTATCAGGTCAGCCGCAGTACCAGAAAACTCACCCTACATCAGAGGTACTACCACTGCTTAACAAACCACTGCTTCCTATGTTAAGGTTTCATGTATATGTAGGAATATGTTATCTGTATGTATTGTGTTTTAGGGTTTGTGTTGCCGAGGGCTCAGCACTTCGAGCTTTGAAAGAGAAGCTCTATGCTCACCACTCAGAGCTGATGGCTGCTTTTCAACAGTATGACATAGACAACACAGGTGGGGTTTATTCTTTGCACACGCATAGCTTTTTTATGTTAAATTTGAGTGTGATGTACTTTTCTTTGTCCGTGCAGGCCGCGTCTCTGTTAGTGAATGGGCCTTGGTGGTTGAGTCTATTCTGCGGATGGATCTGCCGTGGAGAACCCTACGCCCTCGTCTGGCCCGTCTTGGGTCGGATGGTGATGTGGAGTATGAATCCTGCTTTGAGGACATCAGCCCTGGAGAACCCATCCCTCCGGTTACTATCTTTTTTTCACAATATGCTTTTAAATTGACTTTTTATTTGGGGCTTTTAACTTAAAGATGAAAAATGACTCGTAATGTAAGGATGGTCTTTTGTGATACTTTATTCTAAAGCAAAAGACTCAAAACAACCCATATTGTATAAAATAAATAGGTTTTAAACGGTAACAAATTCTCCATTGTTGGAAATCATACCGTTCTAATATTCAATATCGGTTATTTATATTTTTTATATATATAATTACATTTTAATGTCAGATTTCATTTAAAATATATATTTTAAGATATTTATATAAATGACACATTTATACAAAATTTAAGTCATTATAAATGATCATTATTATATATATTTTTATAATACTTATTCTTTGTGTTTAGGTGACTCCAAATTTGGCTGAAACTCTTTATAGGTACAGAACTGACCTGGAGATTATATTCAACATCATCGATAAGGACCATTCGGGTAAATATCAGTGTGTTCCCAGGGTCAGAAAACCCTTTTTCTAAATCTTCATGCGATCTAAACCCATTTCCACCTGCACATGTAGGTCAGATCTCCATCGAGGAGTTCCGCCACACCTGGAAGCTCTTCAGTTCTCATTTGGGAGTGGCTGTGAATGATCATACGATAGATGACATGGCTAGAAGCATCGACTTCAACAAAGACGGCAGTATTGATTTTAATGAGTTCCTGGAGGCTTTCAGGGTTGTGCATAAACTGGATGTCAAAGAGCAACAGCAGGGTTAATTCTGGACGAGCAGCCCCCAAGACACATTTACAAATCATCATCTTTATTTTTTACACAGTTACACATAGCATGATTTTCCAGGATTAACATTTTTCGTAAAGGTAATAAGTAGCTTAACTCATTACTGTTTTATATTGTACTGTGTGGCTTAACCTGGCTTGTTTTCATCTTTTGCATTATTTATTGATTTATACATTGAATACACAAATTTCTAAAAATGTTGACTGTTGCTTTCATCTGTTGCTCACCTTAACAATCCTAACCTTGTTTCTGTCTCCTCCCCGTTCCCTCTCTCTCCTTCTCGCTTCTCTCATCCCTGAATTCCTTCTGCTCCAGACTCTCTCTAGTATCAGTGTGCCTGATCTTTATCATACTCTGGGTTTCAACCGCTTCTTTTATACAGTTATACTTGCTCGATAATGCGGAGAGGTTTGCTGAAGTTTGTGTTTTTGATCCGGCTCTGGACATTAACTCCAGGTAACATATCACAATTTATGTTCATGTGATTGATAATAATGTTGGCTCGTGGTTAATGACAAAATATGTCTTTTAGACTACTTCAGATTTTTTCATGTTTTGTGATCTGGTTTCTGCTCAGGATTTGCCGATAAAGGCTGCAGTGGATTTGGCCACTTGGAAAATGGACGAACGTTTTTTCGGTATGGGGGACTGTATGTTACCTTCACCTGCAATCCTGGGTTCCGGATACATGGTTATCGTACTAGCAGCTGTGTGTCTGGACAGTGGGCCAGAAACCCACCGCTGTGTGTGGGTCAGTGAATAAATGTGTTTAGTAGATGTTTGTGAGTTCACACAAATGATGTCTTGAGAGCTTCTGAAGCATTTAAAGCTCATGGTTATTAGAAATAAACTACTATGCTTAACTAAACTAAATGCAATGCAAACTATTTAAATGCATGCTACTTATGGTTGTGTGTAATAATCTTTAATGTAATATTCTTCCGTATTTCAGCGTTGGGATGTCCAAGCCCTGGTTATCTTCTGCATGGCAGTACTGCGGTGTATCAAGATGGATCTCTGTCCTTTTTTCGCTGATTCTGGATTCAGTTTGTTTGGTTCTGCATTGCTCTACTGCAAAGGAAAAATATGGAATGGCACTAAACCGGTCTGCAAGGGTATGAAGTGCATATTTGAAGAATGAAATATATCATCATCATTATCATAAAAATGTCACATCGCCTCTTCTGACTTACAAATCATAAATTCACTGTCATGCGTGCTCCATTTGCCACTTTTTTTTCAGCGGCTGATATCATGAGCGTTCATCTGACACAGGAGGCATTTCGCTTGAACGTCAACTTCCAAAGCCATTTAAACACACTCGCAGTCACAGCTCCCAAAGAAGCTTTTCATACATCAGAATTGCTTGGGTTCCCTCACATCAAACCTGACTTTCAAGGACACAAACAGGAAAATATTAAGAAGACACTGGAGATAAAGCCTTTGACGAAACTGTTGTCTGACAAAACGCAACATAAGGGAGCGGCGGCTGAAGTTCTTAAGGAAGCAATCAACAATTTGGAGAATGTTAAGGATCCATCTCGGAACACAGATCTTCAGAAACCTCTGCTAGTGGACTCTTCCAATGTCACCACCACAATCTCATCCTCTCATCTTGGTGCTTCTTTTAAAGTGTCTAGTTTTACTACTCCACTGACAGATACTCAACAAGTCAAAGGGACTTCTGCCAAGATCATGGATCTGACATCATACAATGGAAACGAGAAAGATCTTCAGTTCACTTCTGGTACAGACAAACCATCTCAAAGTACTCAAGTCACTACAGCTTCAATGTATGTTCCATTTAATTCTCACCAGACATCAAACGTCAACCCACCGGACCCAAATGTCACCCATCCTACTGATGAATTCCAATCAGTGACTTTTTTATCAAAGGCTTCATATGAAGAAACCACTGTAAATTCTCCAGCTTCTCCAACGACAAGTTTTCTAGAGTCTACTATTCGCAGTACTGTTTCATCTAACTGCAGTGATATCTGTGTGACATCTGCACCATCAAGGACCACTGAACAAACATCACCCTACACAAAGGTGTTGACCGTAGAAACCCAGCTTACGTCTGCCGTAGCCCAGAGAAAAGATACAAATTACACATGGTTTTTCTAGGCCTGTTCTCCTGAGCCAGTTTTTAAGAAACACTACTTTATCGACAAGCATTCATTCTCGACAAGAAAATGAAAGAAGCAATGGGAGTGAGCCCACACATACACTTGATTCTCCAACATGGAAAGATCTTGGTATTACAAGATTTCCAAATAGGAAACATCGGCCAGTGTGCCCGTACCCTCCTCTGCCCTCCCATGGAACGTTTTACTTCCGGTCAATGAAGAATCCAGGCCCACATCAATATAAGCATTACATCCAGTATGTCTGTTACCCTGGATACACATTGACCAGTGGTGACGTCTACAGCTACTGTCAGCATAATGGACAATGGAGCGGAAAAACGCCTCTCTGCTTAGGTAAAATATGTTCTTTTATTATAATAATTATGATAAACCATCCGAAGTCAGGATTGAGTAGGGATCTTTTTAAGACAAAAGGTTTTGGAGTTTTAAAGATAATAACTGAAAACAGAAAAAAAGTATGAGAATAAAAAAAATTGTCAACGGAAAATTCAATTAAAGATGTAACTTTATTATTGCAAACACGAGGACACCATAAATCATTGTTCACAAGTTTGTTTAGGTACTACTATACTATTGGTTTCATCAAAATTGTTAAAAGCTGGTTAAAAATGTTTTACGGTACTATTTGTTTTCTGTCTCGCTCACAAACCAATCTACCGAACTACTAGTCCATCTCCATGTCAATGTTCTGTATCTAGTATCAGAAGTTTTTCTTGTCTGCAACGTAAATTCATGAGGTTGGAAAGGGATTCAGTCCCTGTAGACCAAAGAAAATATGGGATTTCACTCTTAGCAGAAAAAGTGCCGTTCTCTAAACATGTACTTCAGACTTTTTGTCTCTTGCATCAGTTCAGCTTAAGACGATCTTCATCAATTAGAATTAAGAAATGTCTTCCTATAAAGATCTCTTGTGTAATTCTTTTGGAGGATCTATTGACAAAAGTGCTTCAAACGGGAGGGGTAGAGTGAGCAGTCGGTTGCAATTCGTAACCTCACCACTAGATGATGCCAAAATCTCTACATTGCTCCTTTAAACTTCGTCATATTACCGTAGAAATCATTCAGCGTTTTCATTCAACTTTTTTAGACAGTACCATGCTGATAATTAGTTTCAATGCCTAAATATTTCAATACGATGGGTAAACAAGACATATGTATCGTCTTTGTCTTTTGTGCTATAGGGGGCCTGAATAACTTTGCTTTATTGCAACAAAGCAACTTGACATCTTTATTGTTTTATTTCTCAAAGCGTTAACTCCTTGTTCCCTAAACAATGGAGGTTGTTCTCAGATCTGCCAGGACATTGGTCAGAATCGAGCTCAATGCCTCTGTAAACCAGGATTTCTGCTCTTGGAAGACCAGCGCACCTGTAGAGGTGAGAACTGAACCATTTAATCCATAATATCAACATTAACACCTTTACAGAATAGGAAATCAGACTTTAAAAAACAATTCCTCAGACATCAAGACTCCCCTGATTATAGGTTTTCTGCTTTTGAAATAATGTCTTCTCTTTTTTCTTATGACTTGGTCCTGACACTGGGTTAACAGTTGAAATGTTCTTAACCCTTTGTGTGTCAGATTTATGACTTTGTGTGTCAGATTTATGATTCTGTTAGCAGACCAGCTGTGTTCTGTAGATTCAACCCCTCAATGCAGCAAAACTCAACCTAATACTCAAGTATAACACCAGGGCTTTGAATTCTTGACCTGTAACAAGATAATAGTTGTGCTGTTGGGGGTAAAAGAACAAGCATGTGTTTGAGATACATACTGTTGTATTATCCCGCATAAAATATAGAAACTAACATGCAAATGCGCAGTTAGTATAAGGAGAAACACACAATATAGACAAGTCATGCTCAAATGAAATCGTATTTAACAAAATAAATATGCTTTTGCTTGTTGAAACCATTATGTAAAAGTTGTCATAAATGGAATGTTAAAGGGGACAAGGCATGTCCGTGTTTTGAATGATGAGCATTTTTTTAGGCTTGTTTTTGCGAAATCTGTATTGTGTAAGGAAAACCTCTCAAAAACGCTTGAATATATTTGTCAATAAAAACGAATAGGCCTTTTATGGAATATTTTAATAGATATAAATCTAAGTAATATGATTGAAATATTATGTATTTTAAGAGATTTTCAGAAAACAAACAATCTGTTTAGGCAGTTGTGACCTATAGTTTATAGTGATTTTAATATCTCCTGTTTGGAAATGTCCATTTCCTAACTTCATCCTGCTCTCAGTTTTGCCTGTGTTGTCTTAAAAGTGGTGGAGCAGATATGACAGTAATGTGTCACAGCTGACCACATATTAAACCAGACTACAGAGACAGAAGCGCACTGTTTTTTTAAGCTTTCCATTTACTTATGAACTAGCTCTGCTAGATGTATTTGTGGCCATTCCCAAGTGCAAACTTCATCATGTGTGTGCATGTTTTTAACCAACACTTGAATGTGTCTGATAACTATCATCTATATGGTGATGTTTGCATCCATGTGTGTTAGTGCATGAGCTTGTTTTCATGCGAGTGTGGGTCCGTGATGTTTTTAGATTTGGACGAGTGTGTGGAGCAGTTACATCTGTGCCAGCAGGCCTGTGAAAACACCTTGGGCTCCTACAGGTGCAGCTGTCATCCGGGGTTCCAGCTCTCACCAGACAGGACATCCTGTTTTAGTGAGTGAATCATTGGTGTCTTGTGTTATGTGAGGTACATTGTGATTAAACATTCTCCAATTTTTTTATTCAATAGAGCAAAGAAAATAAACTAAACTATTGTTCTAAGTTAAGAAATAAATGTCGAGGGCTATTTTCCAAAAGTTTTTGTTTTGTCTGCATTTAGACGTTAATGAATGTGAGGAGATACAGTTGAACAGGTGTGAATGGAAGTGTGTAAATCTGCCGGGAACACACAGGTGTATCTGTCCTCGAGGATATAGACTGCACCCTAATGGCTACCAGTGTGAAGGTCAGCACATGATTCACACAAAACCCTGCATGCACAAACAAGTTGAGCTGTGCATTCACAACGCACAGAATTTTTCAGAACATGATTTTAGAAAATGAGTTTGATTCTCAGGGAATGGGTGGAATGCATACGACATTGAATGCATGGCCACTGACAAGTCAACTGTCAGATGCATGAATGTCTTGCATGCAAAGTAATTTATGTTTACCGTACATGCAGGAGAGCTGTGTGTTGATGCGTGTTGCTGTTAAGAGCTTCTTTCTTCTGATCTCAGATATGAATGAGTGTAAATGGAAGAATGGCGGCTGTTCGTACCTCTGCATCAACCACAGAGGCAGCTACAAATGCGCCTGTCCAGAAACACATCGAATATCTCCATTTAACCCGAAACTGTGTCTGGCTGTACATGCACAGCACAGCTCCAATAAAGAGGAAAGATAACAATGTATTTATCTGGTTTTGTATATTTAAACACAATATTAACCATACACTTTATGAAAAGTGATACTGAATTGTCTATTTCTGCATCCACAAATGTATGAATAAGCACTGATGTTTAAGAAAACCTTTGTCTTTCCTAAACATGTCAATTATGTACTGAATTTATTGTGATTATAAAGTTTAATGTCTGAACTATGTTAGTACTTTGTAACATTGTTTAACATTTATTTTCTCAGACTGTCCCTCAAATCTATGATAATTGTTTTAAATTGTCCAGTTTTATTGGTTGAGTTTCAAGTGAGTAATGCAGTCTTAAAGAAATTGCATCACCAAATATTGTAGGTGAAGTAAACAGTTTAAGCACATAATATGCAAATCACATAAAGTATTTACTGTATACTGTAATGCACCTGTATTTAGTAAAACTACAAAATAATATAAAATTCATAATCTGTGATTTAACACCGTGTCGTGTAGAATCACAGATTAGATAAAAAGTTAAATCTGGGATTAGTTGAAACATTTTTATTCGATGTAAGTTAAAACAGACTATGACTTTGTTCTGATACAAAGATGTACTGCGATGTTTCCCTCTCAGTTTAAAAGTGTTTGGGTTTCTCTTATTCTCGTTTCCTTCAAAACAGTTCAAGGCAGGTACTTGCACAATCTCACTGTCAGCTGCGTTATTGCTATAAACTGCTGCATCATGATGAGTTGTGTCAGTTCATCATTTTCTGTTTATCCTAACTTTTTTGTAACTACTAGCCTTAACAACACTGCACAAATGGGATGTGCAAGTCATGCAAAGACACCTCTCTTTTACCTTAAGATAACTTTTTGCCATTTATTTAAAGCCCAAGAACCCAATACCTTGATGTCAATGTACAGTGCAGAAAATGGATGACTATGTACATATATGCCGGACACTGGCTATCCTTAAAACAACAAATAATTGAATTGATTTTATACATTAATCAATAGTGCAAATAGCAAACCTGTCACCAACTGATTATTCTTGAAGGTTTCCCGGATATGGCTTAAAGGGATAGTACACCCGAAAATGAAAATTAATTTTAAGGAATTTTAGGAAAACAAATCATTCTTTTTTTGAATATTCAATCGTTTTTCCGGCTATGGTAGTCAATGGTGCCTCAGAAATGTCAGTTGCTAACATTCATTCATATATCTTTGTGTACAACAGAGCAAAGGAATTGATGGTTACTTTGGATGAACCTTTAAACCATCCAGGACTAAAATAAATGTTAGAGGTGTCTTGATCAAAAACAACTTGCACTGACATATCTTAAAACATATCAGTGCTATCTTTTATCTCATGATGCGCACCAGTGATGTTTTTTGCAAAGTACTGTATGTTTTTAAAAATAACCTTCAATTTAATTTAACCTATTTTAACTAAGGTCCTGACTTAAACTGATCCCTGTCCGGGACACCACCCCAAAATCATGTCAAGCTATATCAACAATTTATTTTGTACAGTCTTTTTTTTAGCTGTATAGAAACTATAAAAAGCCTGAGTTACAATGTTTTACGTGTTTTTGCATGCACTTTAAAATGTTTTCATTTTAATTCATGTACAGCAAAAAATGACATGTAAACGCTTCAGTATGACTGAAATTGTAAAAACCTGAACTACAGTTGTGCTCTGCATTGTGCTCATCATGATGTGATCAGACGTGAGGCGCCATATGCAAACACAAAACTGTTGTGTCATGACAGATTACATTTGTAGCTTGACTAAGCAAAATGAGAAAAGATGATAAGAGGGAAATGATAAGTGAAAAACAACAATGGTTATATTTTCACAGAATGTTCTCTACATTATGTAGGATGATTATATATAGAAGAAAGGCTGTTCGCAGGCAGGGTCACAATTTTAAAATGTTGAGGCCACATTTCCACTTCCCTTCTCAACCTCTGTTGTTCGTGCTTGTTGCTACTTATCTTTCTCAAACAAGCCATGTTTGTAAAAGATTGATGCAATATTTGTTTAACACCATGAACTGAGTTACAAAATATTTTAAATAATAATTTTATAATAAATTATATTCACATAATTAATGTGTTAAAATGTAGAACATTTGCAACCCTCATCATGTTGTATGAACTAATGTTTTTAATTTCCCAGACACCTCTTTTTCTGTTGGTAAATCAGACTGGAATGGAGACAAAGGTCCTGGGATCACTGTCTAATAGGGCCAAAGATAAGTGAGACTTTGTACCGAAGTCATTCATTGCCAGGCTTTGCATTCTTTGCGGTTCTCAAATATATTGACACACTTCTGCATCTTAGTTGGAGAGATTACTATAAGTGGTTACGTTTCAACAAGCTGCTTGTTGACTCATTCTTCAGCTTCGCCTAATATCTTTATATTGGACTAAACACTAAACAAGTCCAAGCTTGCAGATCCTGTGTGGAATGTGAACACATTTGAAGGAGAGAGGTAAAAAATATTGCTGCATGATTGCTGAAAGTACCATTTCTTGAATCTCATGTTTAGTTGAGACACACAGGCACAAACATGAGATGGATATTAGCTGCATTTATGGGACATTTCATCCTCGCCTTTGCATCTCTAAAAGAGACGACTGAGTCTGGAGCATCTGGTTGGACTGGTAAACTTTTAGTGGTTCCCATGGACGGGAGCCACTGGACTGGCGTGAAGGCTGTTGCGGAAGAAATGGGCCGCAGGGGTCACCAAGTTCTGGTGGTCATTCCAGAAGTCAGCGTGAGACTTGGACCTGGAAAACACTTTACGACCAGAACGTTTCCGGTTCCGTATGGACAAGAAGACCTGGATGAGCTCCAAGCTCGGAATGCCGAGGCGAGCAGACAGCTACCTTTACTGGAAAGGATCCCTACCAGAATCAGTAACATGAAAAAATTGGTGAAGCTCCAAACCACAACAGCTGAGAGTCTCCTGTTCAACCAAGAGCTGGTGGACTTCCTGAGAAAACAGAACTTCGATGCCGTTCTCACCAGTCCAGCTGTGCCAACCGGTGCCATACTGGCGTATAATCTCTCTTTACCTGCCGTGTACATGTTACGTGGCTTACCCTGCAGACTGGACTCCACCGCCACAGCCTGCCCAGACCCTCCTTCTTACGTCCCGCGGTTCTTCACAAAAAGCACAGACCGTATGTCTTTCGGTGAACGTGTGTTAAACGTTCTAGTTAGCTGTCTGGAGCCTGTGCTTTGCAAATTGTCATACTGGTCGGTTGAGAATATGGCGTCTCGATTCCTGCAGAGAGATGTAAGTTTGACAGATATCCTGCGAACGGGAGCTATATGGCTGATGAGGTATGATTTCACCCTGGAGTTTCCTAAACCCTTGATGCCCAATATGGTCCTGGTAGCGGGCATTAACTGCGGTGTTAAAACCCCCCTGACTAAGGTGAGTGCAGGAGTGTTTGAGAATAAATGCAAATATAGAAATGTTATATGTTTGTGAAATTATTTGGTAAAATTCCTAATTGGTGCGTTTATTACATCTGGTGACAAAGTGGATGCTTTTAAAGCCCAAATATTGGCTCCCATCTATTTCCAGTGTATAGGCATAGAAATTACAAGAGAGACATTTCTCAAAATATCTTCTTTGTGTTCCCACAGACGAAAGAGTTATATACATGCATGTTCTCAATGATCTAAGGGTGATTTTACTGGACTATGTTGTATTTAGGAGAGTTTTAGTAGTGCTCGGCACTTGGCATGTGTGCATGATCCTGATAAACTACATAGTATTTTTAACGTTATGTGGAATTTATTTTGTCTCTATTAGTCTAGAAAAACTTGCCAAATGAAAGTTATGATGATTATGACACATAATACATTATGAAATAATGACAGAATTTTTATATTGGATGAACTATCCCTTTTAGGTTTAATTTAATAGTTTGTAAAGCATATGACAAACTACAGTGGCGCAAAAAGTGGGTAGCGCTATATGCGGTGCACAGGGGCGCCGCACCATGGGGGGCGCCAACGCGATGGTTTAAAATATTTGAAATAATAAAAGATATATACAGTTTCATAATTTTTTTTCATAAGTTATTGTATATATAAAAAGTTATATACATTTAAGAGGACTAACAGGCTAGGCGGCACCGGTGCCCTCATATTCCATCGTATAATTTATTTAGACATAGATCGGGTAATATCGCGAGTGGGCGGGGCGCCGTGAGTTACGTTAAGTACGCAGTAACGTTAGTGTGAGTTGTCGTTGAAATTTGAATTTGAAAAAGATGGATAAACCAAAAATGCCTTCGGGGGCTAAAAATAGAAATAGAAAGATGGAAAAAGGAGATGGCCTGTCAAGGGATGCGACAGCAATACGTGGATGGTGAAAGGTAACAGGTTAGATTTAAAATGTGACGTCTATTCTTGCAAATACAATATTCATGTTAACAGACTAACGTTAGCTAGCGACCGTGGAATCATGAATAGATTTGCTACCAAACTTGGAGGCTTGCAAATATAAATGTTGACTGGCAAGTGTTTGCTAACTTAATGCAAAATAATGTTGCTGCTGATATCTACATTTAGATTTTGGTTAAACCCTATTGTAGCAATGCCATGCATGACATATCTCAATTTTATTAAAGTAAAATCAGAACTGGTAAATATAAGGTAGCATGCACAATAAATGACTAGAAGCTGAAAAACATTACTTATGCAATAAGGCTGGTTTATCATGGACTTGTTTTTACCATTAGCTTCATGTTAGCTCAGCTGTGCTGTCAGACATACAGGCTGCTTTACATCTGCTGGGTGACATGGAAGCTGGAAGGGCCACATTTCTCTCTCTTTAAAGATCTGTGCTATATGTGTATGTATGTATGTATGTGTGTATGTATATATATCAGCACAGACCTTTAAAGAGAGAGATATGTGACCCTGTAATGACTTTTCTTTATGTATATGTATATGTGTGTGTCATATTTTTACTTTTTAAAATTCCAAATGTTAATGTAATTTCAACAGCAGCACAACCTTACTGCATAATAGTTGTCTTATCTGATGCCATTGGCTGATTTAAACATTTAATTTAGGCTGCTATATTTAACAGCGAGTTCATTTTATTCAGGTGTGAGGATGGTGGATCAGGAAAGACAGGGGAAAGCAACAGGTACATTAGGTGGAAGTATAGAGGGACCTTGATACCAACTTGATACCAACAGATTAATTTCTTAATATTATTAATATGGAAAAGGTGGGGGTGTAATGGTTACAACGATACACTTGTGTCACGTTTCGGTACGGATCGGTACGTTTTAGATACGGCAAAAAGAAAGAAATGGCAGAGAAATTTTCATGAATACATTTTTATATATTTGTGTTCATATACCATATAATTATATAATTATGGCTTCCAGTAGCTGTCTGATATACCTTTAAAATAAACCTTTATTATTTCAAGCCCATACATGATGATGTCCGGCACACTTTTTTATTTAGCAGGGGGGTGGGCGCCAAAACTGTTTCTGCATACCCCCTAACACTGAGTAGTTGCGCCCCTGACAAACTATACAATGACCATTGCTGTTCAGGAATACTGGCATATAGTGTATTATATGAAGATAGTTCAAATGTCAAGAACCTGAAGCACTGTGAGTAATGGTGCTATGTTTACACTGGCATTATTGTAATCATTGCCTTGATATGATTTTCTGCAACATAACATAAGTTGTTTCTATAAAAAATGCAAAAAGGAAATAAGTGTCTTTGTATATGTATGTGTGTAACTATTCAAAAATTACGGTGGCCGAGAAGTGCAAAACAACATTACAAAGAATTAAACACTTTTACAAAGCTCGAGACAAATTTACATTTTGGAAAACATTTGTACCTACCATAAAACACAGTAACATGGGCTAAACACTTTTACCTTGGTCAAAACTAATTAACATTTTAGAAAACAAATTAACAAGACGCAAAACACTTTTACAAGTCCCGAAACAAATTTACAAATGAAAGATTCTTCACGGAAAGGGAATTTACCACATACCGGAAGTGACGCGGAACGGAAGTGATGAGGTGAAAGCGGGTGATAGGTGTTGTTGGTGAGCGCGGGCAATTCGTGTTGTCAATGTGGAGTACATGTCGTGAGTGAAGCTCATGGTGACCGAACATGGACTCTGGCCGAGGGATGTTTTGCCCGTTTTGTGGCAAACACATGAACAGCTTAACGCGGTTTTGCTTTATGTGTGGTCGGTGTTTGGAATTTTTAAAGGATGCGGACCAGACGGAGACATTGGAAAGACAGGGGACTTCTCGACAGCCGGACACAGTGCTAAGCAAAGTAAGTGTAGCAAAACCCTAGCTATATGAGGACATGTGAATAAAAGTCAGTAGTAATGCTAATGATTTTTCCAGCGGCTTCTAACTTTCTATTTTGAAACGGAACTCTGTCCATTTCAGCAGAACAACCCATGCCCGTCATACAAACAGTTCATGGAGATCAGAAGCTCGAAGTCAAAAGAACGACAGTCTTTTATCTATGGGCCAAAAGGAAGATATAGGCCTAAAGAAAGAAAACAAGTCCAGGTAAGTTGTACTGACCAATTTTGCAATGTTCTATATGTATTTGTGTGTGTATATTTATTTTACACATACATTAATTTTTATCTTTGTTATTTTACTAGATAAATGTAGGATTGATGGGTCCACATGGAACTGATTTAAAACCTCTAAGAGGGAAAACACTCCCGTTATTTACAGACCCAGAGGTAGCAGCACCTGATCTACTGAAACAAGCTGTCCAGAAAATGAGAACATTTAACAAGGACATGCACGAAGGACCTTACGTCCTTTTGTTTCCAGACTGCTCAGAGGTGGTCCATGTGCCTGGGTCAGAAAGGTCATTTAAATTGGCAGAATATAAAAAGGAAATAGGAAAGGTATATTCTAGGATTACTTTTATAAAAGAGGTTGATGGATCTCATAATTCAATATTTTTACATATTTAGATACTCTGCTGAAGGATAAATAATGGTTGTTTGATTTATTTTTTTCAGAGTACGATACCTCAGACTCTGATTCTGAAATTGTCATCGCAACAAGAAGCACAGCTGAATTCAATCGAGCTGACACTTTAGTACATCAGTTATTTCTTTATATTTTATATTTATTTAAAACATTTTTGTATGTTTGTTTTTATTAATTTTCATATACCGTAATTTATTAGATGTACATTTAATTTTGAGCATTTTCCTCTCAGTTTTTCGAACCACAAAATCGAAGTACTCCCAAATACAAACTGGAAGATGAAAGGTAGGTGTGCACAAATGGACACAAAGGAACTTTCAGGTGTGCATGGGTTGAAATTATTTCTTTACTTATTGATTGGAAATGATGGGCTACAGTCCTTTCACCTTTTTACCAGGTAAAGTGCAAATTCCCATTTTTTTTCCCATTTAACTCACAAAACTGATAAAACTACTAGCAGATATTTCACTACTTATTCACATACACATTTTACATGCATGTATATTGCTGCACATAAGCTTACCTAAAGGACCCACAGCTGCCTGTGTAAGCTTTACTTAACATCACAGAATAAATCTACTCAAATACAGTTGCTCTTGCAGGTGAATAAACACAAATTAACCAAACCATTAAAAAAAACATGTGAGAATGAAGTGGGGGGTATCTTTCGCACATCATTGTCGATCCTACATAGGTACTATAGGCCTTTTATTGAAGTGGCACGGTCATCCAGAACCAACTAAAAGAACTCGTGTGTTTCGGCATCTAGCCTTTGTCAGGGAGTCAAATAGATGTAACGAGAGAGAATGGGTTTTTTCAAGTGGAAATCAACCAATAGGAAACTTGGCTGTATACATAATGTTTACAGGATTTGACTATTGTAGGCCTGAAGGACACCTGCTGGTTTTAAGATGTTTACAACACCCACTCTAGCCCAGAACACTTTGGACAAGGCTAGATGCCAAAACGCATCAGAGTTCTTTAAATTGGTTCTGTATGACTTGGCCAAACTAGTAGTTTGAGCTTTCTCTTATTTTATACCTTTTCCATTCAAAAAGAAACTCAAACAAACTTAGATTTGAGTCGAGAAAGCGGTCCTATCCACATGTTCTTAAGAAATAATTTATCTTTAAGTTGTTGATGTGATCAGAGAATTCGCTCGGATGAACTTGAAACAACTTGAAAATACCATATGTATAATGCGATTTATAACAAAATAATGTTTTTTTTTATAAATCTTTCTGTTCCCTCTACTACTACTTCATGTTACTCAAAACTATCTTATAGTTTTTATCATGGAGCTAATCATTTTAATATGTTTTATCATGTTTCAGAGATGCACCAGGACAATCATCAACAATTCAGCCAGGACAGGTAATAAGGCAGACTGTGGCAGCATGACATTTCTTGCTTTCAGTGTTGTCATTTCAGACATTTTAATCCGTTTTTCAGATAGTAATATCTGATGCTGAGGATCTGGATCCACCTGAAACAACTCCAGAAAAATATTCTTGCTACAGGTAAGCAAAAACAAAAAGATTAAGACTGACAGAACTAAAATGTATGATGTTTTAACCTGTTATCAATCGGCTGTGCCGTCGGCGGTACACTGCGTGTTTTGCTTGATAACATCGGGAAATACAACAACTTAGAAAAACAAAACCTAAACATATCACATATCTTTACAAAGCTGAGATTCTTGTGATTCGAACGTTTTAAACCATTTTAATATACAATCAACACAGCCAATGCAATCAGAGTCTTTGTCAGACAACCAACCACCAAATAAGCAGCAACAAAACTGAAGAAACTCTCCTATAAAGCCTCCTGGTAGTCCACTGATCCATAACATTCCAACAAAAATGGTATAGGTATACTCTAAATGATCCAGTAAATCTAACACATATATGTCTATAAACTTCAAGGAACACGGTAGTATAATTTTCAAGAAGCCGACAGAGCCATCAAATCTCCGACGCGTTTTGTGGTGTAGCGTCTCTTCACTTGTAAACATTGCAGATGTTTTTATGTCAATATGGCCACTGAACTCTGCCCTTTTGATTGACACCTCATTTGAGCGAATAGGTGCATTTAAGAGGTGACAACAGGCAGCAATAGCCAAGGAGCGCCCAGGATGAAGGATGAGACCCTCCTGTACTTGATTGACAATAGATCGATCCTGTCGCGTCAGAGTTTGCTAATTATGGGCGTATCTGATAGCCAATAGAATTCCGAAAAGATAAATATGCAGCTTCACGGGAAACATTCAAAGTGTAAGTAGAGAGGTCCGTGCGCAAACACGTGTGCGGCTGTGCGTAAATTCTAACAGGGATTCGTGACCGTGCGCAAAAGCTGCTAGGAAAGAGTTTGAGCGTGTAAAGAGTTTTACATTTGGAAAAACTTCTCACTTGAAGAAGTTGTTGAACAATGTACCAGAAGGCATTCAGGGAGACACTCATTGAAGAGCTGGCAGCGGCTGCTGACATACCCGCTCCATCCCCCACTCCACACAGAGCACACCACAAGCCTGTGCATATCAGTGGAGACAGCACCAGAGGCCGTCTGAGGCACTGCCATGCAAAGACTCCTGTAAAATGTTCTTCATGTGAGGTGCCTTCGTGCTTTTTGCCAAGCCGTGATTGTTATAACGAGTGGCATGTTGCCAATAACCTGTAATGTAATTATAACATTTGTAAATAGTTTGGGTTTTTATACATTTATTTAGAGTGTGTTTGTTCTAATATTACAAATGATTTTATTACACTAGCACTTAGTCTATAGTCTCTTTATTTGCACAAAGTATAGTTTCAGTTACTATGTGTCATCCAAATTCACTGTCAATAATTGCTAAGGAATAGAGTAGCCTTTCATTAGAGCCCAGAATTATGACTGTACATTAAAAGCATTCAAGAATAACAGCATTTTATGTGTCAATGGCAAAGGGCCATTTGGAGTCTCCAAGTGGCCATTCTAGAAGGCCACCTAGACATAAACTTAGATAAACATGTGAAAAACACACATTTTCTAAGGTATTGTAATCAAAGTAGCTTGGTAAGGCTTCATGCTGTGATCCCAATGTGTTTTCCAACTAATAGCTCCCAACTATAGTCATATGCAGGCAACTGTTTAAAATTAAAAAGTAGCCAGAATATTTTTTCCCCTCTTTCAGTGTGTTTAAAATTCTATTACTCAATAACAGTAAGATTTGCAGTGATTCTGACTCTTTAGAAACAAACTTCAGAGTCTCACCTTTCAAAAGATACCAAAACCATGCATATACTCAAAATGTTTCAAGTACAGTATGCACTTAACTTTGGGCATGTCTTTTTTAAGCATTTTTGCTAAATTTAACAGGATTGCTAAAGGGTTAACATGGAAATGGTAATTTCCCAACAGTAAATACACAGACCTGTATTCACCAAATGTTGAGCAAGAGGACGAAAAGCCGGTCGCTGTCAATGTGAAGAATTTCCAACACACAGCAATGTAATATGACAGCTTTTGACTATAGCACTCTTAGTTACTAGTAGCTTTTCACTGTACAATAGTTCTGGTATATCTGGAATATCCACAAATGAAGTCACTTTTTGTCATTACAGAGAGGAGACGGACATTACATTACCTGATATCGTAGCCAACCTGTCACTTCCTATTGATCATAAAAAAGTCAGCCGGTTCAACATCTCAAGGGCTAATGTTTGGGATGGGGCAGTCAGAGGTTTCAAGCGTACAACATATTCTGAAACCTGTGACATGCTGGTGAAATTTACTGATGATACTGGTGTTCTGGAAGAGGGAATTGACACTGGTGGTCCAAGACGAGTTTTTAACTCTACTAATGAAACACCTAAAACAACGGCCCATTTTTGATGGACCAGAAGTACTTCGGTTCTTGGTCTACAATGCAAATGGTATGTATATTGGTTAGATGTGTACTATAGGCTACACATAGCCTATAGTACTGTGTCAGTTGTGCATGGAGGTCCAGGACCCCATTTCCTGTCGGAAGATCTTGTACATTATCTTGCAGGCCAGCCTTCATTCAAAGCAACAAATAATTTAATAACTGATGAAGAAATAGGGAAAGCTTTGCAAGAGGTGAGAATAGCATAAGGTTACGGTATGGTAGGGCAGAAGTTTTGAGACAATGTTTACTTCCTATATTACGTGGAGAATTTATTTCATTCATTTATTAAGTCACAAATGGACTCTGGAATTCAAAATAGTCCAGGTATCGGCTGTTTCTAAGGTATATGATGGATGACCCCTAGAGATAAGACTCTGAAAAAGTTGTTGTTAAAGATGCACTTTAAAGTTTAGTTGCAAAAGTTATAATGTTACAGTATGTGAGGATGTTCTTTTCTCAGTTAACATTTTGAAAATGTTTTAGATCCCTTTGTGATTCACTGTTTTAGATTAAGAAACAATAAATACTCATTACTATTTTTTGATTCATTTACTTCACACTTAAAAACAATTAAGCTTTGGGTGACGGATTCATAAATATTGTGTTCAGACAGGCGGCAGTGTTTCACCACTACAAAAAACTCCCTTTTTGGTAATTTCATAGCTGAGCCATTTCTTTTAGTTTCGTGTACAGTCCTGATGCAGACTCCCAGTCCTGGTTTCTGTAACTGATTGTGTTCCATGGCGAAGTTCAAGTACTCCTGCATGTTTGGGTCCCCACAAGGAGTCATTGACAGGCTAGCCTCAGGAAGGGCATCCAGTTCAATTTGAAATCCGCAGTCTCTGGAGCCAAACCTATGTTAAATAGAAAACATAATTGCATTTCTTTTCATTTAAGTTAAAACGTTATATTAATACTTTGATCTGTTTATCACCAATTACCTGTGTGGTAAGTAGTAGAGTTCATTGGGCACTCCTCCTGGACATGCTGCTGTCCTGGAAGGGCGAATCCTCTGACTGTTCCACAGTCTCACACACTCATCCAAGTCCTTCTGAATAACATCACCAAAGCAATATCTCAATAGACACTGATGCTCATGACTCCCGTTGAAGTATCCAGCATCTCTAAGGTCTGCAAATAACTCCATCCAGAACTGAGACCTATAGAAATGGATAAAAATGTTTAGTTATACTTTCAAGTATAGACACATATGTTTGAATAATAAAATCAAAGGTTAGTTGTAATGAAATTTATGGTCTGTGCATCTTTTGGTCATTCGATCAACTACTTTTCCAGACCGGCAGGATTTGTTTTACCTTTTTTTGTTTTTTATCTTTATTGATAGTTTTTCAATACTCGTCCGTGAGGAGAAAATCAAATGACTAAAGATGCATTGACCATTTATGAAGACAACTCACCTTCCCTTTCTAAATATAGACCACCAGGACTCAATACGCTGGTTATTTATAGATGAGCCGTACATGTGGCTGGACGCTCCAGAGTAGTAGTCACTGTGATGGGGGCGTAGGGTACATAGAATTGCAGCCATTATGCCGTTCTCAGTGCCGCAATCAGTCCTCGGTCTCATGGGGATGACACCGAGGTTTCGCACACATGACATTACAAAACTTCAGTCGCTATTAGATTGTTAATGATAATTTTAAATCTAACTTTGTTTTTTATTTTGCCTTGTTGTGCAAGCACTGTCGAGCTTGTGCAGAGGCAGCAGTTTTTGCCAGAGGGGAACTTGAATCCCCTGGTTAGGCCTGGTCTGAGGTCTCCCTCTGCGTTTTTTTTTCTCCTCCAATGGAGTTTTGGGTTCCTCGCCACCGTTTGCATACTGTTTTGCACTGTTTGCCTGGCCGGGGGGGCTGCTAGAATTTGATAGTCTTATTTAATTAACTCTGCATATAGGAATTTATTGTGTGTCTGATATTTGACCTGTGTTTTGACTTCCATAACCTTTTATGATTTACTTATAGTCAATGTTTTCTTGTACAGCTGCTTTGTAACAATGAAAATTGTAACATATAGTTAGGTCCCATCGAGTGATAGGTTCTTCTTGTAAACCTTCTGCGTGCTCTGCTTTCACACCCTCGAGGATTAAGCTCCCGGAGGAAATTCATAACATTATCTCTCTTCACTCGAAGATTGTACTTTTGTTTAAGTACCTGCCACATCGTGCGGTAACCAAATAGTTGTCCAGGTCCACGAAGTTCAGATCTGATGGCGTTACTCACGGCGTTTGGAGAGGAATATTCCTTTCTGCGGTACAACCCGGCTTCGTTCAGTTTACTTTTAAGAGTCCTCAAGCTGATGTTTACAGCGTGTAGACTTGACATCACGTCCACGATAACAGCGTACGAGTGGCCCTCGTTAAAATATTGAACGCAATGATGCAGTACGTCTGGTGTCTCCGTCTGGTCCGCATCCTTTAAAAATTCCAAACACCGACCACACGTAAAGCAAAACCGCGTTAAGCTGTTCATGTGTTTGCCACAAAACGGGCAAAACATCCCTCGGCCAGAGTCCATGTTCGGTCACCATGAGCTTCACTCACGACAGGTACTCCACATTGACAACACGAATTGACCGCGCTCACCAACAACACCTATCACCCGCTTTCACCTCATCACTTCCGTTCCGCGTCACTTCCGGTATGTGGTACATTACCTTTCCGTGAAGAATCTATCATTTGTAAATTTGTTTCGGGACTTGTAAAAGTGTTTTGCGTCTTGTTAATTTGTTTTCTAAAATGTTAATTTGTTTTGACCAAGGTAAAAGTGTTTAGCCCATGTTACTGTGTTTTATGGTAGGTACAAATGTTTTCCAAAATGTAAATTTGACTCGAGCTTTGTAAAAGTGTTTAATTCTTTGTAAAGTTGTTTTGCACTTCTCGGCCACCGTAAAAAATAGTCCCTCCCACACTTAATATCCAGCCAATAACAGGCTCGAAGGCAATCTACAGTACGTGACATCAGTACTCGTTACCTTTTTGATAGTAAGTCCAAAAGCTAAACTACACGTTTAACTATTGCACATAGATGTACAAAGAGGTACCTTGGCACACTGGCAGAAGAGAATCATTTTGGGTTTGAAGATGGACTGCAAAGCAGTTTTATTTCTGGCGGTCTTTATAATCTGTTGTGCAGCGCTGAAACAGACTCATGATGGGAAGAGTTGGACTGGGAAGCTTTTAGTGGTTCCCATGGATGGAAGTCACTGGACAGGTGTGAAAGCCGTTGCAGAAGAAATGGGCCGCAAGGGGCACAAGGTAATCGTTTTGATGCCAGAGGTCAGCATGCGTATGGGTCCGGGTAAACACTACATCACAAAAATGTTTCCTGTGTCCTACAGTCAGGATTTTTTAGATCAAATGAGGGCAGAGAATTCTGATGTCATCACAACCTCGCCGGGTTCCCTCCTGGAGAGCGTAGTTTCAATGGTGGACCAAATGAAGAAGGTATTCAAGCTCCTGACATCTACAGGTGAAAGTCTTTTCAAGAACCAGGAGCTGATAGACTTCATTAGAGAGCAAAACTTTGATGCTGTTTTAACGGATCCCGCCTTACCGATAGGGGCCGTATTGGCGTATAATCTTTCAGTACCAGCAGTGTACATGTTGAGGGGCCTGACGTGTGGCCTTGATGCTTGCCCCAACCCTCCGTCATATAGCCCACGCTTTTTTACGCGATACTTAGACCGCATGACGTTTGGTCAGCGTGTGGTCAACACGCTCATGAGCATGCTGGAAGTGCCGCTCTGTAAATTGATTTTCTGGAACTTTGAGGAAATGACTTCCAGCTTCATTCAGAGAGACGTGAGCGTGATGGAGATCCTGAGCAGTGGAGCTCTCTGGCTGATGCGGTATGATTTTACCCTGGAGTTCCCACGACCATTGATGCCAAACATGGTGCTCATAGGAGGAATAAACTGTGAAGTAAGGAACCCACTGACAAAGGTGAGCGTTTAGTACATTGTAAAAATGCCTTCTTCGTAAAAAAAATATTTTACATAAAATGATGGCAGATTTTGCAACTTTAATAAAAAGTTACATTTTGTGACAAAGTAATTTAAAAGTTCTTCCAGGAAAATGCGACAGGGGTCGCTGTTTCACTAACAAAGTTGCGGCCATGAAGATAAATATCAGCTCGGTTTTGTGAACTACTGGATCAGGATGATGAAGATGATTGTATGAATTTGCGCACGGGTATGCTGCTGGACTTTGGCACTAGTTTTACTAGTGCTTGGCATTTGTATGTATGTGGTCTTGATCAACTACCGCGTGGGGACAAAATGTCCTTATAAAAAAGATCGTAAACAGTAATGCTGGATAACATTACGAGGCAGATGCTCCTGGCAGCGAGCGCGCACATTCTGGGCAGCTGTCGGCAAGCGCGCACACGTCACACAGTCGGTTAAAGCGCCAATACAAACACTGGGAGTGAGAGCAAACGATCGGGCAGCTTTTAAATCAAACTAAATCATGTTCAAAATGTAGAAATGTCTGTGTGATGGTTAACGGATAGTGTTAAAATCATTGTGTTTATGAAAAATCCCAATATGCCAGGAAACCCAATAACAATCCATACTGGGGTATCTTGTTGATTTACTCTTTATAGGAAATACTAAATGATAATGAAAAGAAATCCAAAATGGTTTCTTTAGTTATCTATACTACATCATCAAAGTTTGATCTCAAAACATTTTCCTTTGGACATTTTTGCAATGTCATCATTTGCTAAATAGAACATATGCATCGAAAGCTGCAATTTTATTAGCTGTTTTTTACTCTAATCTTACTTTAATATTTTTGTTTGTATAATAACCTTTAGAGACGAACAACTCGTGAATCATACAAAATTGTTTTTGTCTGTGATGCAAGGGGTCAGGGCTATTCATATACATATTATTTCTTCACTGTGTGTGTGTGTGTGCTGGTATTCATCACCGGGTGGGCATCTAATGTCCCCACAAAGATAGTAATACCAGTAGATTTTGACCTTCTGGGGACATTTAAAAAATAGGAAACAGCACATAAATCATAGAGAATTATATTTATTGAAAATTAAAAATGCTGACAGGTTTGTCTGATTATTAGGTTTAGGTGTTGGGGTAGGGGATAGAATACCATGAGCCTGATATAAAATCAGTGAAAGTCTATTGAATGTCCCCATAAAACATGGAAACCAGTTGATGTGTTCGTGTGCGTGGGCGTGTGTGCGTGCGTGCAAGCGTGCGCGTGTGTGCGTGCGTGCGTGCGTGCATGCAAGTGTGCGTGCGAATGGATATTGGACGGCTGTCATTGTCTGTGCAGGCAGTAAATCGAGTTCCCCAGGACTTGAAGCGTTTGTATTAGATAGTTTATAATATTAATAATAATCTTATACATTTATAGTAAAGATGAATTATTTTCAAAGACCTTGAGGCAGTCACAGTATGTGATGTAAAACGTTGAACACAATATATGAATTGTGATCTTAGCTACAGTTTCAATTGAGTTAATGAGCGATTCATTCTTTTAAATAAGAACAATATGGGAACTATAACAATTCACTCCAATCCTAAAATGTTATGAAATACAGTAGATCAAATACATGAGGTTTATTATTTCTCTTCACGGGCAAAATATGCTGTGTGTAAAACAAACAGTGAATGTTTCTAGAAAGCAGGTCAGGTTATCTCTTCAGCACGGTCAGATGGGAAGGAAAGGAGCAACGAGCTTCTCACGCGAGCTGGGTTCCAGGGGAAGTGGGGGGTGCAGATGGGAGTTGTTTTTTCTCTCCAGGGTGAATGATGACAGAATTTCTGGCTCAACCACCCCCCTCAAAAAGTTTTGTTTCTTTTTAAGGAAAGTTGAACGTTTGAAAAAAGTTCTCTTTATGTATTTTTTTATAAGAAAAATGTATTGATACCAACTGTTGTTTCCTTGTGTTGGAATTTGTGCAACAGTGCTGCTGTGCTTTCAGGAAATGTTTTTCTTTCAAAAAATCTGGAAGATTCACATTAACATCAACTTTTATTCCTCCTCCCCCCTTTCACTCTCTTGTTCCTCTGTCGCACGCGACAGTCTAAACACAGCCTACTTTCCTGTGGGAGGAGCTTTCTCTCCTTTTCTTTCGGTGCTCGTGTATAGTCTTAGGCAGACCCAGTTATGTTGAAGGAGGACTGGTTGTGGGGGCTGGTATCAGGGCTGCTGCTGCTCTGGCTGGGTGCCTTGGTGGGGCCTGCTCAGGGTGGCCGGGTGCTGGTCATGCCTGTTGAAGGCAGCCACTGGCTCAGCATGAAGGTGCTGGCGACCGAACTGGCCAAGAGAGGTCACGACATCCTTGTCCTGGTACCCGAGACCAACCTCTTGATCAGGAGTTCTGAGCTTTTTCGGACAGAGACCTTCCCGGTGCAGATCTCCAAGGAGCAGCTGTCCACCAGTTTAAATGGATTTCAGAATGAGGTATTCACACGTAGCCCTGCGTTCTTTGACCTTTTTGTCCAAGTGGAGAGATTGCTGAACTTCACGGGAACGCAGGTGCAAGGATGCGAGTCGCTGCTTTATAATGAACCTTTGATGGAGAAACTTAAAGAGGAGAATTTCGAGTTGGTACTTACGGATCCCTTTCTGCCGTGTGGGACTATAATCGCTGCTAAACTTGGTCTCCCTGCTGTCTACTTCCTACGCGGAATGCCGTGCGGCCTTGATATGTTGGCTTCACAATGTCCTTCTCCTCCATCGTATGTACCTCGGTTTCACTCCGGCAGCACTGATAGTATGACTTTCGGTGAGCGCGTCAAGAATTTTTTCATGAGTGGCATGGAGTTGTGCCTGTGTAAAATTATGTATGCCAGTTTCGATGAACTTGCAGCGAGGTACCTGGATGCAGATGTGACGTACCAGGAGCTCATTGGGCGGGGAGCTGTCTGGTTGCTTAGATACGATTTCACTTTTGAGTATCCCAGACCTCTCATGCCAAATATGTTTTTCATTGGAGGCATCAACTGTGCTAAGAACTCCAAACTTACAGCAGTAAGTCAGCAGAAGAGCTTTTAGATCTGTTATTGCAAAATGCACTTTTATACTTAGGGTCTTTTATATTTTGGAAATGTGATGCTTTTGCTTTTAGGGTTTAAAAAATATCTATTCTTTCTGAAGGTGTAAAGAAGACTATTCTATGTGTTTTGTCACCCTTAAGGCTGTAAGTGCAGGTCATTTGGGTTTCTTGGTGCTTTGCCCTAACACAAGATGTTTACCGACATATAAACATAACCAGTGGTAATCTGATTCTTCCCTCCAGGGAATTGAAGATAACACCGTACCTTTGCTTTACTCTTTGCTATGCAACGCCCTCCCCACATTCTACGCCTCATGCTTTCCTTTCCTTTTTGTGTTTTTTACTTGCAAGCCTCCCTTCCTTCCCTGAGGACAATATGTTTTTTTGCCGGCAATATAATCAGATTTTACATTTAGAATATTTTTTTAATGTGTGCAGTGCACAATGGACAGTAGGTTTGGATTTTGGGAACTTTACACTAGATTGCTTCCTTATAATTAAATGTTACAGAGTACGAAACTTCTGTAATTTTACTACATTTATTAAAGGAATGACTAAAAAAGATGAATTAGCAAAATAATGATACTAAAAAAGCTCGAAAGCATATTTTACATATTTTTATGTAGAGGGCATGTCTGGTTGGAGAAGATTTGTTTGCTATAAAGTATAAGGAAGCATCTAACATAGCGTGCTCAAATGGAGGAGTGGTGATCTCATCCAATGAGAGCGAGGAAGATGTAATGCTTATGCAATAATGAAGCCAATGATAATAGTATAATAACATAATGGACAGATTATAAGTAATTGGGTGTCAAAATACAATTCTAAATTTAAAGACATATTCACACAATAACCCTTTTCCATGCAATGTTTTTGTAAAAGTTTATTGTTCATGTCTGATCAGAAATCAAGTCTTGTGTATCTTGTCTTTTCTTTGCTTGTTTTGTGCAGGAGGTGCAGGAGTTTGTGGAAGGTTCAGGAGAACATGGTATTGTCGTTTTCACCCTGGGTTCTCTCATCGCCTCAATGCCAAAAGAAAAAGCAGAGGTCTTCTTCAAGGCTTTCAGTATGATCCCACAGAGAGTGAGAAATGATTTAAAATGTAATAATGATGCCATATATGTTAAGATGGAGCGGTTAAAATACATGTATTTACGAGGGTTGGTAAGCGAGCAGTGCCTCCCGTGCAAGCGGTGTGGTGCGTGACCTGAGCCCATTCTCAGATCTTCAGTCAAGGATGTGTGGGTTTATGAGCCCAGTACGGCCAATTCTTTTCCTAGCATGTTGATGTGTAAAATTAAGTGAAGGCTGTAGACAGAGCTTGCTGGAGAGGAAGAGAAACATCTGGCTCCCATTAAAGTTATCATGGGAGGAGGTGTGATAGTATTTCACTAAGAGCAAACAACAGCTTTCACTGTCACTTTTTAAATGTCCTATATAACTAAAACATAATATGTCAATATAATAAATTATCTATTGTATATTTAAAATATGTTGAATAATGAACATTGTTAATTAATTATGATACTTTGAATAATATTAAACGAATTTCATACATTTAAAAACAAGCACTTGGTTTCAATATATGGAGATGTATTATTTAACATTAAAAAAAATTCCACTATATTCTCATGTATGTATGATTGGTAACTGCGGACTCTTCCCAGGTCCTGTGGCGATATACGGGGGAGATTCCTGAGAATGTCCCGAAAAATGTTAAGCTGATGAAGTGGCTTCCACAGAATGATTTGCTTGGTGAGTTTTCCGGGTTTACGTTACCAGACACTTTTATCCAAAGCGACTTAAATATGAGAAAGCATTCTTCAACATTGTCATAGAGCTAAACCACAAACTAGATAGCTAAACAGTAAAACAGGTGTGACCAGTGTGAGAGAGCGACTTACACTTTGAAAAAAAGACCAAAATAACCCAAAGGTTTTGACCATATTTGACCCAACAATGGAAAAAATCTGCATTTTGTAAAATTCATCGTCTTCATTCACTTACATCTCTAAATGGTGAGTAAATCACAAAGTCCAGCTCCCTCAACACAAAGATCATAAACTGAGAACACAGAAACAGCTTTTTTAAACAAACAGTGTAAAGTCTAATTGTCTGGCATTCCAGTTATCATTGCTGTTAAGTGGAGGGCAAAATCCATTTAGACTCATAATAGCTAATCCTATTAACTGCAGTTGTATTGGCAGAGAACCAAGTATGTTGCAAGATGAACTATGGCATGCAAACAGTATGCTACTATACATATTTAAATTATTTTAATGTTGGCTCTATGACCATGCCCTAAACCTCTCAAGATGTCGAACAGCATCAAACGATTTCTATAAGTGACTTTAGTTCTTGCTATTTCTGAAAGGTCATCCCAAAGCAAGAGCCTTCATCACTCACGGTGGAACGCATGGTATCTATGAGGGCATCTGTAATGGTGTTCCCATGGTCATGCTTCCACTTTTTGGTGACCAGAGTGACAACGTGCACCGCGTGGCAACTCGAGGGGTGGGTGTGATTCTCGACATTCATGAAATCACTGCGGAATCACTGGTTGATGCACTCAACAAAGTGATTACAAACAGCAGGTGAGACTTTAAAACCAATAACAGAACCAAACGTTCACGTTTCTCCACTTTAGCTATTTGTCATCTCTCATGCTATGTTTTGCAGTTATAAGGAAAAAATGAAGAAGCTCTCGGCTATACACAACGACCGCCCCATACAGCCCCTGGATCTTGCAGTCTTCTGGACAGAGTTTGTTATGAGACACAAAGGAGCGGATCACCTGAGACCTGCTGCTCATGACCTAAACTGGTTACAGTATCACAGTCTGGATGTGATTGGCTTTCTTCTCTGTGTTGTGTTGATTGTAACACTCGTGATGTTGAAATGCTGCGCGTTGTGCTGGAGGAAATGTTGCCGGAAAGCACAGAAGAGGAAGGCAGAGTAAACACAGTGAATGTAATACTGATGCTTGTGATCACTTCATGTTCAACTTTTATGACCTTTTCGTTGATTTCTCATTGATTTCGTTCATTTCATAATAACAATGCCAAACCTGATTTCTTCCTAACACTGAGCCAGCAAATTTCTAAAGCTGAAGTTTTGTAAACCAGGATCACATTTCACTACTGTCAAGAAGTTTCAGTCAACATGCCAGTAAGGGTTTACATTTTTTATGTTAGCGTCAACCGCTTTCAGATCACATTTTAGCTATAGTTTATAGTCACAGGCATTGGTCATTTATTCCATACATTCTACGTTACGCTACAATTGCAGGGATAATTTAACCGAATCAACAGGACGGTGTCCTTTAACAGGCATGACAATTAAATAATAAAATACAATTTTAATTTGTTTATTTATAAATACTATTACACTGGTGCATTTGAATTTGACTTGAGACAAGTTAGACGCTGTAAAATTCATCAGCTCTTCATATTCACATGCTACTGCTACCTGGGATCAAATCTGTATTGCATCAGTGTTGGGCTGCCAAAATCCTTTGCACAGTAATGTTAAGAGAGTCTTTTGTTTTCAAAAGGGTTGCTGGGAAACAGGAATGTGTTAAATCCTCTAACTAGGAGGTACAATTTAAATCTTGAATGACTTAACCTCTAATGGAACGGACTAAAGTGAACTTAAAAAGCTTCTTCAGTTTTTATTCTATTCTATTATTTTTGTTACAATTAGAGCACTGAGTTCCCTCAATCTTTTTCTCAGACCGTCTTTTGTTTAATTATCGCTTGAAATTAAGGTTTCACCTGAAATTTCTGTCAAAATGTAGTTACTGTATACTTTACTGTTTTCTTATTCTGTGACATTATCTGATGTTTTTTTCTATACGTTATGCACATTTACCTGAAAAAGGTTTTATCTACAAAGTTAAATGGAATGCAAAAACTTTGAAGCATAATATCTCAAAACTGCTCAGAATGCAGATAGAAGAATGAAGTGTGCTCTTTATGCTTATTAATACTAATAACATGCTGTGATAGCCATGAATCTTTTTTTAATGAAAGAAAATTTACATTTTTAGCTGCTTATGCTTTGAAAAACTACACTTGCTAAACTGGAAGAATAAAATAGAACAATGTAAATAAAGCTGAACGTTTTCATTAAAAAACACTTGTGATTATAGGCTAATGCCTGAATGGTTTCATTTCCAAACAAAACCTTATGGTTGGTTCATTATCATATATGGGTAGTCTTATTTTAAATTTATTTAATTTCCTATTACTGTAAAAAGCTTAACCTGATGGGTGGAACAAAAAACTGAATAACACTGGACATGCTTTACTCTCAAGAGTAAATTAATTCAGTTAATGCTCTCCATAATGTTCAAAAAGGGATTATTCTTCTCAATGTTTTAAAAACACTAAAAATACAATAATGCAGTCAACACATCAGAGATTCAGTTTTCTGCATCTTTATTTTTCTTCATAGAATAGCAATTACCATTGATTCTGTGTATTTTATATAAAGATGGATTAAGCTTTTATATGTAAAAAAACATGTGAATAAAGATGCATAAACAAGTTATTGATTATTAACTAATTTTAAGATTGATTATATGTTTTCATAACTTATTATATTATCATATATTATTTTAGGTGGTGTGGTGAAGTAATAGGGTTAAAGTATAAAATACTTATATATTTTCTATACGAATACATATTAATGCATACTACTGCTTGAAGAGAAAGAAATTCACATGAGCTACTGAACTACAGCAATTTTTGCATTAGTTATAGTAATAAATGTGGCTGTATTAACAAACCTAATAGCTGCCGACTTTTTCAGCTACATATGAAGCTAACAAATGTCTTGTATCAAATAAAATAATAAAACCATTTGGATTACTTTACAAAAGAATGCATAACTGTGTGTTCACATAGAGCGCGAATGAGGCGTCAAAAACGCGCTATTCGCGAGTAGAAAATGTTTTTACAACTTACCAGATTCTCCGACCTCCTCACTCACTTTCTTCCAAGCAAGATCCTTTTTTTCCTATTTTTATAAAAATATGAACACCTATCATATAGCTCCGGGTAAATTCGGGCATTTCGAGCCGCCTCATTCGCGCCGCAAGCGCGTCTTTGCATTGATTTAACATGTAAATCACTCGCGCTTGACGCCTCATTCGCGCTCTATGTGAACACACAGTAAAAGTTAATTCACATGTCTTGATAATCAGTCATGACAACATTCATAAAGCGGCATTAATAAATAAGTAAATAATATAATAAATATAATAATATTCAAATATGTGTTAATATGGCAGTATTAAGCTGTGCTTAGCTTATATATCAACGACATGGACATCTAATTGCATTGTCACATATTTCATTCACAAATCTAATAAGGAGCGAAAGATAGAAATAAAAATGTTAAATGTACAGTTTATTGCGTAGTGTGTGTGAAAGTTGAGGCATATACGTTTTCCCAGGATTCTGCTGATTGTGACTATACACGCCATTGTTCACCTCTGTCATAACATCCAATATCTGCCTCCTCCTGCATATGAAGAAAAATATATATTAATTACACAAAGTTCATATAAGTGGTTGGCAGGTTATATACAGAATCATGGAGCTAAATTTAACACTTTTTAAGACCTTTTGCAAGACTCTTTCTATATATTTTAAAACCTCATCGCCACTTTTCTGATTAAATCGGTTACATTGGCCACACTTTAACTTACTATATAATGATTGTAAGATAGCACAACTCAGCAGTCTTAGTTTGTAATAGCTCCTTATTAATTAAACATCATTTAGAGGGGTGGAATGAATTGAGTGACTAACCCAATGCAAGGTTTATTAGAAAGAGAAACAAGGCAACGCTAAACGCCTTTTGACACACCTCGTGGTTATATCCAGAGATGGCCCTCAGCCAAAGTTACAACTCTTTATCCTCCTACCATGTTGTTTGACAACCAGGTGTAAATGGACCTCCCACTATTCGCCTACCTACTCAATGATTAAGTTCAGGCGAACTTTAGCATGTGACCTCTTTGGACTAGCGATACACGGAAGTGAAAATTCTTGGCCGAAGCCAAATAAAAAGGAAACATTTGGCCGAATACCGAACACAGCTTTTCTCATGTCTTCTATTTATTAAGCCAATTTTTCACTATTGCATAAACTAAATTGTCAAAATTAGCTTTTTATATTTGATCTTGCTTCTATATAATACAATACAACTTAAAATAAAATTGAGCAAAACATGATTGATGCTGGTTTGCGCTGGTTTAAGATAGTCATGTGCTGGTTTAAGATGGCCATGTGCCGGTCAAACCAGCATCAAAACATACCTAACCAAGCATATGCTGTTTTTTCCACAAAATTTAACAAAAATAGAGCCCTCTCCCTTCTTGAATAGCCTATATTAGGCCTATAACTGACGTCTGTAAGAATGTACTGTACAACAAGTGTCCTGCAACATTATAAGCTAAAACTATGAATAAATGAAAACTGTTGGATTATTATTGGACTTTCCGTGGCGTGTCCTTCTCTGACATTTTAAAAATGCTCCACAAACTGCCGACCGCGGCATTAATAAAGTACGCCTCTCTCTCTCTCTATGCAAATTAATCATATCACATGTCACGCTTTCTTTCGCCATTTTCAGTTTCCAAACATGCGGTGCATCCCTTTTTTGTATCGCTATACAAAATATAATACCTTGAAAAATGGAAATTAAGCCTTTGTAATACTTTTTAAGACCCTCCAGACACCCTGGGTTGGGAATATGTATCTATGCGTCCCTACCCCTCATGTCCTCTCAGTAGAGAAGAGCTTAATGCCTGCAGGTAAATGGAATGGTGGCCCGAACACTCCAGAAGCTTCTCCTCTGTTATGCACATGCACCAAAGCATATCTGCAGAGACTGGAATTCCATTGGCACCCGAAGCATAGCAAGTCGATGGCCAATCCGCCTCAAGGCATTCATCAGGCATTGAGGGGCTTTCCTGGACCTCTGTAGTCTGGTAGATCTGGGTGAAGAAGAGTTTAGGTTTGCCGCTCAGCGAGGGACATTGGACTGGGTTGAAAATGTGTTTGAGATCCTCCAGCCTGATGCCAGAGCGGTGGGAGTCATTGGCTAACAGGCGAGTATCCGTTCCCCTGCTAATGAGGCAGCAGACGAAGCTGCTGACCCCCTGGAGATGCCTATGGCGGGCCAGGTCTTCCAGGACCTTCTGGGTTTCTTTCAAACACAGGTGAGAGTGAAAGATGACTGTGAAACCCAGACGTTTGAATGTCTGATTCAACAACTCTGAAAAGAAAATAGATGTATTTCCTGTGAATTGTAATTTATTGAAAACAGATTGACTAAAGCACTCCTTCAGACTTCTGATTTCTAGAAAGTCTTTGGGAATTTCTTCAACTTATTGACTACTGTATACCACGTCACGCTCACTTTGAACTGACCGCATGGTACTTTCTGTTTTTTTCTTCACACACTTTCTCTTTCTCCAATACTTTCACTTTAGAACACCATCAAACACTTACCTCCATCAAAGCCAACACAGTCAATGAGAACGCACACACCCTTCCTCTCAGGATTCATTTGATACTCCTCCACTCCAGTCTTGCATACATACAGAGCGTGGGGAAACTACGTATTATAACCTGCCCATCATGAATTTGATGGTGGGAAACAAAAAGCAAGGCTTGATATGTACAGTACCTGTTCATGTTGGGTCCCCGTTTCAGGCACGGAAAGCTTCACATTTTGAAACTCTAGAAAAACACACAGTAATATGTAAATGTTATTCACAAAGTCTGAAACAGTCCAATATCTAACATTAAATACATTTAACAACACACAAAAACACTTACTATGAGCAAAACATTGTGGTTGTCTCACTGGATTAGGAGGATACTGACGGCACACTTGCACAAACTGAAATGGAAGAAATTAAAATAAATGAGTACACAATAATCATCATTTAACATTTATTTGATATATATAAATAACAGGCATGTCTTACTTTAGAGCAGTTTTGCTTTGGAACTTTAGGGGCTGCACATGGTTCATTCTGACCTGAAGAAATTATACATTTGTGTTATTTTATATACAAGATTATTACGCTCGTTCTAAAACTCATTGAGCGGTAAGGATAACAAATATTTTAATAAATAAAATATGAGTATGACTGGAACTAAGAAAACAATTTACGAATGAAATGATGACTGGGGAACTAGAAATCGCTTATAAATAAGTGATTAAAAGACAAAAAACTCCAAAGACTAACTTTTTGAAATGCATGTTTTAATGTTTCAGATATCTTGTTGCAGCATTTCATAAATGAAACTTGACTAACATGTTTGTTTAAAATGGCTGCAACCATTTTTCCAATGTAAAGTTCATTCATACTGTGTGGTTTTATTCAAATATGCATTTGGATTCATTTGGTCGATGCTTTTCAATTTACTGTACAGTACATTCAAGGTAAAAAAATATATATATTTAAGTATTGTACATTAAAAATGAAACCCTTGCTGTTAATATTGTCAGTGCCATGCTTCGTCTTGAGTTTACAGTCTAGAGGTCTTTCTCAAGACTGACCTTTATTCTGGTAGGCCTGAATTCTTTTGACAAGGTCGATTCTGCGAATGTTTCTGAGACAATGTATAACCAGGTCTAGCTTATCACAAGAAACTTCATCCAACTTCTCCAATTCCACCACCACATCTAGAAAACTCTGTTAGAAATGAAAATGCAAACTGCTTTCACATGCCAAAAATAATGTATTCATAAAAAAAGGAAAACAAAATGTCTACTTACAGTTGCTTTTTTCACTCTTTCTTTGGGAAGTGTGCTGTTCAGTAGAAATATAAGAGCTTGTAAATCCTCTTCTGCCAGGTTGTCACTTACATTAACCATCAGAACCCTAGATATAAAAAAATATTTTTAGGTGGGTAAAAAGATGAGGAAGGACTACCTATTTCCTTTAGTATTGTTTATACACAACATGTCAAATATGCTGAATCACCTGTAATCCGAGAGGATGCCTCCCTTCAGTAGAATACCTTCCACCTCTTGTCTGTTGGTACCGAGGACATTCTTCAAGATATCAAATCGCTTGAGTCGAAACATTAACTCCATCAGTAATGCATCACCTGCATGGGGCTGGCATGTCTGATTCTGTTTAGCAAAATCCAGCAGAGCTCCTCTCAAATCCTCCACACAGCTGTTGGTGAACAAATCTGTACACAGGTACTGCAGGGTCCTACACTCTTCTTGACTGAGAGATGCTGTCACATTGTTAACCAATATAGAAAATCCATCCGCCATTTCACTGTATGATTCTGTATACTGTAGATTCTGTATGTTGTAGCTTACAGCTTGAGCAAAACAAGCAGTCATTTTAAAAGGTTTTACAAATTTTTAACGCCTTTCTTTTTTTAATCTTATATAAATTGAAGTCAGGGCAATATTCGTCTTTACAATAGAGAGGAGCCCATTGTAGCTTCATCACATTTCCGTATAACAGCCTCTCTGGATTTAACCCTGCAAATATCAAACAGACAAAAAACATATTTGTACAGTGAATGAGGACATGGGAAGAACCGGTAATGAGAAGAACTGCTAAGAGATTTTATTACCTTTATTATGCATTGATGGGAGGGCCAAAAGCTCTGGTCATAGTCCCTGTATAGAGGCTTTTCTGTGGAAATGCTAAACACAGAAAATGAAAACCACACGTAAGGCCTCTGATAAAAAAACACCGACAGGAAATCCCCAAAAACTTTTTAAATTTTAATTTCTGTTAGGGTAACAGGGTTGTCAGCTTGGATTTTTTTTCATAGTTTGGAAATAAAAAAACGAACAGATTCTGTTACTCGAGGTTGGTTTACTTTTGAGTTTTTGGTTGCAGAACAGCTGTTTTGAGTAAGGCTAACCCTGGGTTAAGCGCGTGCACCACGACTATAAAAATACCATCAATGGAGCTCCGATGTTACGATTCACCATGGCAACGGCACCACAAAGCAACATGGCGGCAGAAAGCACTTGAGAGTGAGGCACACTTTCCGCTCTGCATACAGTTTTACATTTACTGATGTGCTGAAAATGAGTTAAGTTTAAATAAATTAATAAATGTACCAATTAACATGTCAATTTAACATTAAATGAATGAAACAACAGAAATAATAATAAAAAATCTTGTGTTCTCGCTCGCCATCAGTGCTCTAGTTATGCGAATGAGACATCATTGTGTATAGGACACCTGTGCAAAGTAAGGCTGATCGCTGGTTCGAACCCTGCTCTTAGCAGATTTGAGTTGGAAAAGTAATTGTTTATTACCTTATCGCTTCATTTCTGTATGTCACTATCTATAAATTCTTTATTTACACACTTTATTAAGTCTTTGTGGTGAGCAGGGCGGGACGAGAGCCGCGAGGAAAGGTGCGAGACCGGTGCATGCACAGCTTTCGTCTTGTCTCATCATCCATAGAAAATGATGCTCTGATGTATTACACGTACGATTGGCTGCTGTTACTCATGTAAGGATGGACGAGATATATTTTGATATATCTAATTCACTGTAAAGAAAAACAGTACAGGGAAATGACAAAATTCCACTCGCTCCTAAATTGATCTCCTGAAATCTAAGTACATCCCTGTGTAATGCAGCGTCTTCATGTTCTGAATCCTCTATAAAAGCAAATATGATATTGAAGTCACCGAGTTGGTCTCTGTGTGAGCGAAAGTGTGCCATGAATGGCTCTATTAATGAATGAATGAGTTACACCACTTGCGCTTTAAAAGAGGAAGGAGATCGAAATAAACTGGGATAGAAAATTAAACCTGCTCCCAACCAAGAAAGTTACTATGGCTACTGACTTAAGTGACCTCTCTTTTAGAAACGGGCTTGAGTTATCCTCGGTTTTGACATACCTCGCATTCTGAAACGAAAACCCAGAGTTTCCCTCATTTCAGGATTAATATACTCAGAGTTTTCACTAAACCTCCTGTCCCATGTTTTGTGAACAGGTATATGATCATTCAAAACATTGTAATGGTTTTAATAAATGACAGAAATCATTATGAATAATCAGCCAAAACCAATTCCTTTAAACCATCCAAATGCGAAGGCTTTTTAGCAGGGAAGTATAGCCAACTAAATGCGAAAGTTAAAGGGGAATCCCACAAAATTGCCGCAGTGACTTGATGAGGCAACCAGGTGTGAAATACCATTCTCATTCATATAATAGTGCGTGGGTGTGTTCAGCATATTACGACATCGATTACATCGCGTATTTTGACGACACAACACGCTTTCAGATATATACAATCGTGGTTAAGTTTGAAAGCACAAATTGAGGCGCTATGGCCTATCACCGCCGGTTAAACACATATCTGTTAAACATACTGGACGCAAGCACGTCCATTTATTGAGACAAGTGATCTCAAACCACGTGCAACCATAGTTTTTTAATAGTTACGACGAGTTGACAGTATACCGAGACGAAAACAACCAATCTGCGGAAGACAGCAAATATAGTTTATTCTACGTAAAAAGGGGAAAAGACGTGAAAAAGTTATACCCCGCGTAAATACGTAGGGCGTAGTATTTACCTTTAACACTGTGTGGTTCCATCTTCGGTGGTCGTTGATCTTAAAGAAAACGAAAGTATGTACGTGGACGAGATATGGAATCTATAGCTCCTCCTCCTTCAAAGAGAGAACGCCCCTTTTTAAAGAGAACGCGTGTCTGAAACCCCCCTTAGTGCTATAAACTTAAATGACAAACAGGAAAAAATCTTTATTAGAAACTGTTGATATTGAATCAACAGTGTTACACACTTTTTGCATATAACCGAAGACAACTTAAAGTTCATGCTATAAAAAACAAACCTTGTGCTTTTAAACCATGTCTGCAGAATAACAGTATATAAACGTGAAGAGAGTTTCATTAAAGTGTTTTGGTGTTAAAGTTTAAGGCTAGACCGAAGGTTATTCTGCTGTGGCATTGATAAGCGTCAATCATAAAGAACAATTGGTTGCCAACTCAAACAAAATAAATATACTGTGTAACAGACTGAATCTGCATGTTTGCAATTGCTGCACCAGCATGTACGTTTCAGATGCAAAAACCTCTAGCATCACATCCGGCCATTCTCAAGAAATGTACAGAACGCCCCTATAAAAAACAGACACGGAGAAGAGGTATACAACTTCATTTTCAGAGCTGATCCACTTACAGATTAAGCTATTCCTCTGAAGCACTGAGAACCATCCCACCGAAAGTATGCATGTGCAATCATCTTGGGAATGTTTTTAAAAGTAAGATGATGCCCTCGTAAAGCTAGTTTTTTCAAATGGAACAAGATCTTTAATGTGATACTACAGTGTCAGGTTTTAAATGGCTAGGATCCTTGGTGAGCACCGTTGTTATACCTTGTAAAAAATACGAATATACTAACCAAACAGTTCAGTGATTCACACACTGAACAGAATATAATACAATAGTAAACTTGAAATTGAGAATGTGTACATTGAATGTGAATTAATCTACACTGAGTTTAAAATGCTACTGGGTGTGGAATTAAGTCCACTTTTGCCCATGTAAACAAAATTTCAGTTGAACTAAATTCCATTAACTGAAAACAGTAATACTTACTAAAGTGAATGATAAGTAGCTGATGTAAGCGCTGAAACTGTGTAACAACAATGCATAAAAAAATTCAGGGTGGAATTTAAATATTTCAAGTATGTCTGCCTACTGAGAGCTACAACAAAGCAAGAAGGCAACACAAAATGTTATTTCTATGTTAGCGGCCTACATCTGCCAAAATCCTTGTTCCTACTGTATCAAGTGTATGTCAGTGGTGGGTACAGATAGTCCCTTATTTTTTGTGATGGAGAACTTTCAACTGCACTTTAAAACTGCATATGCTTATGCACCAGTATTTCTTTCTAGCTTATGGATGATACCCTAGCACCATGTCTACTATATTAAGACTGACAATTTTTTAAACATCTGTGACATCTTGTCAGTTACCACAGAAAATACATACAGTGGAAGTAATACAGCAATTTTCTGTGGAAATCCAAAGCATGCCACAGATGCTATCTATAGAGCTTAACTTGAATCTTTCCTTTAATCGTAAAATGTTTTTACATATTTCCCATTTCACAAAGAGGACGTCTGCTCAACATCTTCCATCCTCCTGCCCTGGAGTGTCCCAGACAGAGTGTCAGAATCCAGGAGCTCGACCACGTTATATGGGGCACAGTCTTCCAACCCCAGTTTCCCACACATCCACCCACAGAAGCCCTTCTCAAGGTCTCTCACCGCCAGCCACCATTCTCCAAACACCCACGAGAGCTGGTTCACAGCAGCATACACCCCCATACAAAAACACAACACCATGATAAGCACCGGATACAACAAGATGAGCAAAGGACACAGTGTGATCTTGTGCAGAAAGCTGCGCTCCTCATTGTAAACCAAGAAGATGTTATACCAGGTGAGCGTTCCGTAATAAAATGATATGATAAAGGACAGAAGGAAGATAAAAGGAGAGCAGGAGAGGCTCCAGAGGAGAACATGGGGTCCCTGGCTGACCCCTAGCGTGCAAGGTTTTTGCTTAGCTTCGGCAACCCCGTCACACTCCGCATCCAGACGCTCTTTGGAACGCGCCATGTCTCTCAGCTCTTTGTCAGTAAGAGTCATATATATGTCCACCATTTGGCCTTTCCGTTTTCCACGCGTTATGGTGCCAGTCAGGGTCACAAAGCGGCTGTCAGGAGGTATATCCTGCTCATCTGTGGATGACAAAGTTTGATGAAACTACCATGAACACATTCATCAAGAAATTGTCAAATTTAAGGGTAAATATCACCATTTATATTAAAACATCACCTAAATGTTAACAGTAATATCTAAAGTGCAATATTTACATAAAGACATGTACATAATACATTTGACCCAAAAAAATACAGTTCTCTCATTATTTACTCACCGGTCATTTCAAACCTGTATATATGACTATCTTTTTTTTCTGGGAACACAAAACCCCCGAGACCTTTTTCAAAATATTTTGTGTTTCATAGAAAAATGAGTCATGTACAGGTTTCGAATGACATTGAATAATGGATGGCAACACTTTCTGTAGGTTCGACCGTCCCACACCAAAATACTTCATAGAAAAAAATGATTATGATCACAATAATATCACCACTAAAACAAAGGTTGAAAAACATCGTTGCATATCATGTTTTCACCTTCTTCAAATGGAAGACCGAGGTTTCCATCCACATCAGCGGAGGTCCCCTCTCCTGCATCCTCAACCTCCAGGTCAGAGCGGTAGATGATCTCTTTCTTCTTTTTCTTCTTCTTCCTTCGAGTGGTGGTTCCCTCCTCCCCAGTTAACCTCTGCAGTGTGTTCACTGGGGTTTCCTCTGCAGTAGTGACACCCTCCAGTTCCATACTATTAGTATCTACAGAAGCCCCTTCGCTCATTGTTACACACCGAATCAGTTCCTTATGAAACTGTATGATGTCAGCATGATGCTTCTAGAATGAGAGAAACGGCACCAATGAATGTCGCCGATACTTTAAATGGCATTAATATGGCTTTCAAATCTGGACATGGTTCTGTTGTCCGGTTAGTCACCGCCCCGTGTGTTTACTATCTGCTTTTCATTGATTAAAGATGGATGTGAGGGGAGCGGAGGAACACCTACCTTGCACCGATCGCAAAAAAATGCATGTCGTTCTCCTATTCTGCACAATAAGTGATTTTACGCATCTTAACCACGTGTATCATTGTAGCGCTGGGTTTATTTTTCGGACACTGCCCCACCGGGTTAAGCGCATCCCCCCTCTGGCCGCTGAATGCAAAATGTGCAACCAATCGGCTGCCTGCGCGCTGCTCCCTGTACGCATGCGCGTTTCGCACTGTGCTCTGCATGGCAACCGGTGTAACAAAGAGGTTGAATTTAATAGTAATGAGATGCTAGCACAAACGTATAATCATTTATGTTGCAGACATCGAGCAAAGAGCAAAAAAGACTACCATGATAGTAGATGAATGTCTGTAACAATGCCATATAACGTTTCATCTCCCTCCTCCTAAATCACAACTTTGGATAAAAAGGATAGTTGATAAAGGAATGGTTTAAAATTCTGTCATTTACTCACCCCATGTCATTGCAAACCTGTGTTACTTTCTTTGTTCCGCAGAACACCAAGAATAAAGTTGGAAAAAAAACAATGGGTGCCGGTTAACATTCTTCAAAATATTATTTTGTGTGTGTTCTGGGAAGAAAAGTCATATAGGTTTGAAATGACAAGTGGGGGAGTAAAGGATGACGGAATTGTCGTTTTGTGGGTTAACTATCCCGTTAAATGTAAATGATTAAAGGCAGACTTAATACCAACAAAAGGTACCATGGTACTGCCAAGGTTACAATCAAACTCAAGTACAAGGTTTAAAGTACAAGGATTATGATGTAAATACCAAGCAAGTAGATTAATGTGGTAATCCTTTAGTATACTGCATTACCATTTATGTATAATCACAAAAGCATGATTTGCAAAAGCACCTTCTGTAAACAAATGCAAACTAATGCAGAACTTTTGAAAAACAGTTTATTTTATTTTATTGTCTCGTTATTCTGACATTTGTTATAAATGTTTAAACTACTTTTATTTTATAATAATCCTGATACTCAACGGTACCGCATGTATACATATTTACAAATATATTAAGTTCAAGACAGTCTCTTGTTGAGTATTAGAGTAAAATTATGCAATGATGATGTTGAAACTCAGTGAACATCCCTTAAAAGGCCATAGTCATGATGCTTGTAATTTACAAATAATCGTGGTCCACCCAAACGGAAAAAACAAGATGCGAAAGTTTAGATTTCACAGTTTAGATTTGGTCTTGTCCATAATTTCCTTTAAAGTGTCTGTATTTTCTCCCTCTGGGGCCTGGGGCCAAGCGCTGTGGTCTGATCAGAGGGAAAAACAAAACATTTCAAAGATTTCAAGTGTTCTGAAGCACAAAATGAAACGTCCCAAGATTAAGGTTTTGAAAGTGTTTGCGACACTTTCTGGAAACTACACAAAAACTCCTGATTGTAGGTACCTGGGATTTCCCATATAGAGTGGTAGAGGCTCTGCCCTGCATCCACCTTCAGGGTTGCTCCAGTAATGTAGGAGGCGGCTGGGGACAGCAAGAAACATACGGCTGGAGATATCTGATGGAATGAAGTAAATACTGATATCAATAAACATTCAATAGAACATATTTGAAAGTTAGAAAGTCAGCTTTATGCATTAGTATGTACAACGGAACAGAGTCCAGAAACCATTAATGCTACAACGTTGTGAATGAACCCTTGTATTACTGGCACTTCTCGTGATTGTAAGTCACCTTGGATAAAAGTGTCTGCTAAATGAATTAAGGTACACCCTATGTGGAAAGTGCCGGTTATTTACTAAATTCTCTTGCTCTCTTCCAGGATACACTTCAGGATTTAAAAAGACAGAATATTTTGAACTGGTAAGAGCTGCCATGTAGTGGTGTTTTCTAAAAGGACTTTAAAGATGCTTTTAGGCATTGGTGCAGTTTATATAATTAATTAGGTTCTGTATGTTTACCAAAAAAAGATAAATTGAATATTAAAAAAAGCTCAAAATTGGTGTCAGGTAATTATTCTGAATTCACACCTCTTCAGGAACACCAAGTCTTTTGGCAGGACTGAAAGGAACTGACATCTGAAATAAAGTGGGACCAAATTCTTTGTAGTTTTCCATTGCAGTTTTGGAGATGATAGTTCCCTACATTGAAGAAACAGGAAAGAAAAAACGCACACATACTTTTCCTTGAGTAAAAGGCCATTTCGCTGGATGTTTACAGTGCAGATGATTAGAGCAACATTCTCATTTCAAACAAACTGTAATTCAGTCATTTCTACTACATTTACAGTCTGTAGAAAGATAGAAAAAGCGTATTGTTGCACATTTAATTAGTTTCTAATGACTTAAGACGTTTGTCTCAAAACTGTTTCCAAATTTGCACATACCGGCGCCACAGAGTTCACCCGGACCCCACTGGCTGCCCACTCGATGGCCAGACTCTTGGTCAGGTTATCTACACCTGCTCTGGCGGCTCCTGTGTGCCTACAGAGGCCATTGCCATAAAACACCCCAGAAGTTTATCACAATGCTTTATTGCTACAATAATGTTAGGTTATAATAGCACTTTATCTTTGAGATTACATGTACACCGTGAAGTTGAGTTTGTTAAATGAACAGAACAGGGAACAGAATTAACTGAACAATACCAAAACACACCAGGCTGTAAAATACACAAATAGTTTTTCATTTAAATGAATTCAAATAACCGTATCATTAAATAGTCCACTCACGCCATTCCAGGAAAACCCTTCCACATGTCAGCAATGATGTTCACAATGACGCCTCCGTGGTCTTTCATCCACGTGTTGTACGCTGAAAATCAACAGCAAAGATTAACAAAGGTGTGTAATAAGAGTTTTCAATATGGCTATTCAGGCGGTCTTCAAAATTTCTTTGCAGAACCTTCTTTGCAGCATAAGAATGTTCCAGTGAGGTTGGTGTCGATCACAGCCTTCCAGCCTTTAGCACTCATCATGTTCACCGGACTGGAAAACTGTCCACCTCCATTATTCACCAAGAAGTCAATCTTCCCATGAAGATTTAAAGTAGATGCCATAAGATTCTTCACCTGTCATAAATAGGTTGAAAATATGCCAATAAAATATATCAGTTAGATCAGATTTTAGAACATCGCTATAGTTTGATAAAACTTTGCCATGTTTGTCCATTGGAGCAACTCGTTGGGCAATATGCCTTTGTATACAAATCATGGCTGAATGAGATATTTTAATCTTTTGTAATGAAAGGTTTAAAGGACCATTACCTCCTCTTCATTGCGGATATTGCACTGTATAGGAGTCACTTTAGCAGGATTGTTTGGAGGGATTTTCTGTGCAAGCTCTTCAGCTGCTGCTGTTAGACGCTCAAGCTTTCTGGATGATATAACAACGCTGCATCCTACAACGTGTGACACATAAACAGTGCATTAATAGGAAGACAACGGATCTATACCATAACACATATAAATTAATATAATCAGGGAAAAATAGACATGACGAACAGGTCACATAGTTATATTAACTCTTGTGTTGCTCAATATCTGGGCTAAAGTTCATTGTGAGGACCTGCACAGAAGTTAGTAGACAGTTCAGGACGTCAAAATCTAAAAAGCAAAATCCTTGTAAACTCATACCTAACTGGAGGAGCTCAGAAGTAATAGATTTTCCTATTCCAGTTCCGCCACCAGTGACAATTGCAACTTTGTGATTGAAAAGACCTGCTTTAAAAACACTGGAAGCGGCCATGTCTGATGGGCGCGAAGCGAGCGAAAATAAAGCGCTCCGCTCAGTAGGCATGGGTAAATATTTCAAAATAAAAGTTCTCTCATGAACGAGGGACGTGCTGAACAAACGTCTGTAGATATACGATTATTTTTGATCATGTCCTAAAATCGATAACTTCAACTTTTAACCTAAGTTGTAATGCATTTTATCAATTTATATTTTTGTACAGCACTTTAAGTTACTACGTATAAGAAGTGCTCAATGAACAAAACTCATATATCAGAATTATTTTATATAATAATGCTACAATAATCGAAATAAATATAAATGTGTAAGCAATAAAACAGGGAGAAAAGGTTTTCACGAACAACGACATCCCTTTTTGTAAAACCAAGTGATTTTATTTTACAATATGTACATAACATGACACAAAAATGAATTTCATAATTGTATTTCAATCACAGATAAACAATAAAACTAGAGAATTTTTGTGATGGAATTTCCGTTTGACACGTTGACGTAATACCATGTTGCTGAATGTTTACAGCAATTAAAAATGTTTCACCATAGTCTTGTATGTAACGTCTACTCCCCTCAAAATATAAACACAACTAGATGCAGACAATGACGACTTCCTCAGTCTGATTTATTCATAATGATGTAAAAACACCTTAATGAGTTATTGCTCAGAGTGATAACTGTCTGTGTAAATGTGAACACATTTACAGAAAATATGTGTAAATATCAATAATGTTATGATCTGCATGATTGAAAACATATATATACACAAACATTTTATTAACATTGTGCAAATTTTAGGTGAGTGCATACCACAACCTTAATTAAAAAAGGGCCACTGAATAAAAAGTTTTTAATAAAAACAGCATTTGCCATTATATCAAAAGAATAGGATGTGTAATAAAACACATTATGTTTAAAAGGCAAGTCTTGAAAAGATGGGCACTTCCGCGTTGTGATTCCTAAAGTCATTGCATAAAACCAACAAAAAAAAACATATAAAGTAGTACCCATTCTCTCATAGTTTAGCTCACACCTCTTTATAGCAGCTAATGCTGTCACGAACCTGTACAACATATGTACAGATATCTATACAACTAATACAAAGCGCACAACAATACTAAATCTGTATGTACATTAATTAAATACATGTCTTAAAGCACTTGTGTGGTTAGCGTCAATTGAGTGTAGTGTGTAAAAACAAACAAGAACCTTGGTTATGTTTTATAACAAATAAGTGTGTTTGTATGTGTGCGTTTCAGGTCTAATAAATTAAAACCATTAAAAGAACTGCGAGAAGCCACAAGTGAAGCTTCAAGAACAGTTAGGGGTGAAAGTGCATACTGTAGTATAACATGCGGTAACGACCCGCCTGTTCTTTGAGTTCTGCCTTCAAGTCTCCCACTTCTCAGCGGTCCAATAACAGCATAGATTCCTCTGACAAGCAGTCAGTTGTTGTTGTTGGGCCAAAGGAAACCAAAAACTTATGAATGTTGCTTTATGGCATGTAGTGTTTATGTCCCAAGATGCATTGCATTCAGTAGCTGTTTTCGTGGCCAGCAAGGATGTAGAGGTTGCTGTGTGCAGTGGGATTTTCTGTTGGTCGACTCTCCAAAACCACCACTCTAGAAAGAGCACCATAAAACAAATGTTACCTTTTGACCTGATGTCAAAGTAAATAGTTTTTCTTACATAAACCAACAAACTACTATTTAAAAGGATACGTCACCCAAAAATGAAAGTTTTGTCATCATTTACTCACCCTCTTGTCGTGTAAACTCGTATGACTTTCTTTTTCAAAACACAAAACAAGATATTTTGAAGAATGTCGGTTACAACAGCAGTACTACACATTGACTTGCATTGAACCACAGCCAAGGGGTACTGCTGTTCCCAACATTCGTCAAAATATCTTCTTTTGTGTTCCAAACAGGTTGTAAAAAACAAGAGGATGAGAAAATGATGACAGAATCTGATACTTGTTTTGTTCTCACCTGTCTGAACCCAGCAGCCTAAATATTCGTGAGTTGTCAGAAATCTCCTGTGTAATCTGAAAAGATTTGGACAGAATGATTTGTTTAGACCATTATGTATCACAAAGCTTTACATTCTGTCAATAGTTTAGACACTGAGCTTGCCTCATTGGATTTGAAACTGCGTCCTTGCATGCCATGTCTCCAGAAGGCCAACACACTGTCTTGTAGACAAACTAAAAAGGATAGATAGATGCACAAATAGTTAGTGTAAATATTGCCAATAAAAAAACATTCTACTGAGACAATTTCACATACCTATGGATTCAATCTGGAAGTTAAAAGTCAATTCTGCAGAAAGTTTTCGACTGGATTTTAACCGGCCTTGTAAATTGACAATTTTAATGCACCCTGAAGAGAAGAGATGAAAATGCTCACTGAATCCGTCTTTGTAAATAATCTATTCTGCTATCCAAAATAGTAGATTTTGTACTTACGGTCTAGGCAGACTAAAATTGTATCTCTCTCCAGCTGGGTCACATGGATTACACAACTCTGTGGGGTGTCTGAAACGAACATTTCTAAAAATTACGAAGCGCTAAAATCATTTTTAAATACAAGATTATTGTAATACATAAAAAGCAATGAATATACAAAATATTTCATAAGCATCCTTAGCAGTAACAGTATATCTTTTTAGTGGTTAACAGCACCCACCACCATCAGTGAACCAGTTGGAGATAGAGTTGGGGTTGAGGGTCTCGAATCGAACCACCTGGTGCAACTCTGTCCCTTTGCTCACAGCTATGCATATAAGTGGATACTGATGCTCCGGAACCACCAGCATTTCGAACACCTCCAGCGGACACGGCAGGGGAAAGTCTATGTTCTGCAGGGGATGGAAAAGACAGCAATGAGTCAGTGCTAAGTTAGGAACAGCGTGTGTGCGAAAATGTGTGATGAATGCCAAGTAAAGCCATTTCATTTCTCATAGTCTTTACGTGGAACATCCGCAATTTCAGACGCTTAAAGGAAGCATTAATGATTAGCTAAAAAACTGAGCATAACCTACAGTTCTTTGAGTTGGTGATGGAGGAAATTGAACATGAAGTGAACTACAGTGAAGCACTGAACACACCTTGACCAACATAAATTTCTGCATGGATTCCACCCACTCATAAAGGACGATACTGGACTGAAAGGCACCACACAGATACTTGTGACCTGTATATGGATTCCTTACTAAGAAGAGAAATATGAGGAAACAAAGTTCTTTACTAATGCAGCTGCATTGATCCTCCAATGTATGCAGTTTGGTAGGATTCAGGTAACCAAAAACATTTTCAGAAAGGAAATAATGACACTTACCCACACAGCACCTTTGACATCCTTTCGTGTCAGGGATCTTATTGGACACAGAGAATTTCCTGAAATAAATGTAAAACCACTTACTGTATGATGATGAAATACACAAGCGCAAACCATAGGTACAGATTCATAACATCACATTCAAACAAACCGTGATATTAACATTTACCTGGGGACAATTTTGTCAGGGAATTTATGCGTTGGTATGGCAACAGGGAGCTTCTGCATTTGTCGAGCATGCTCAAACAAGCCCGCCAGACTGTGAGAGTACAAATGAGATGCTTTTCCTGAGGAAACAATCAAAACATGAAAGAAACGAAAAGGTAACAGCTTTTGGTGATGGAAATGTCGCGGTCGGAAAGACGTGAGTTTTTAGGAAATGCTGAAATATATTGTATTGTTTCACGAATTGTTACTATAATCATTATTAATTATCACTATCACACAAAATCTTACACCGTAACTACACTGGACTTGACCGGCATGATGCGACAACACATGGCTTGTTCCAATGGTATTGTTGCGCCCCATCCAGTGGACAAAATGTAAAGTTATAATGGGTTCAAATGCATTTTAATGTCTTATGTCATGTCACATCGCACCGCGCCCGGTGTGGACATGGTGTTATGTTGAACAATACCAGAATCCCTAATATAGTGCTAGAAAAACAGCAATTAAAAAAATTATAAAATGTAAAGCTAAATGTGCAATGTACTATTGTCTTTAAAGCAGAACTCACCGGATATTGATAGCAGGCTGTTGCTCATGACATACAGCCAAGTACATCTCCGGGGAACAAGCTGAGAATGAAACCAAAATAGGTTTAGCAGAAGACAAAAAATACCTTCAAAATCCGTGCCGAAGTTAAATTAAATGATACATACAAAATTATGCATAATTTACACAGTATGTATCACACAAGACAGAAATGAGCTAAGTATATACTTTTGACAAGTAACATCGTACCTGTTCCATTGACGTCTCGTGAAGTTCATTTAAATTCAATGTGTAAATACCTTCCTCTGCACCAAATATCACATATTGGTCTAAAATTCATGAACAGAACAGAAAAAACCCAACAGATGAATCGGAGGGAGAACCGACATGCAATATTAAAATAGGCACTGTTATCTTGCAACTCTTATCATAGTTATAGTCAGTCACATCCTGAGCTCACCTCTTGTGTCCGGGTTGATCCATGAGGTTGCACAGTGTATTTTTAAGGGACATCCATTAAAGACTTTAGAGAAACATGCTCCCATCTGGACACACAGAACAAGTACAAATTAGGCATTGGAGTATCATTTTGGCCCAAGAGAACAAATAAGAGAACCCATGAGAACAAAACAATACGCTGCACACTCCCAAATATACTGACTAAGACAACATTGAGTCAACTTACATGAACCTTTGGAGTTGGAGGGAGACCATTGCTGATGGGTTTCTGTGGGAAAGTTAAATGAAAGTTAAAGCTAAACAGAGGAGCATCATTTCTTTTTTCCCCAGATATATGATTTACAGAACAAAGGATATTTTCTGTTTCAGTTTTTGGAAAACTTGATTTTGAAAAACGTACTGCTGTCACTCATAAAACATCTACGCCAAACACAATTAGACATGTTTTATGTTTCATTCTCTAGGTGTTACAAGTATCACTAGTATTAAAAACCACAGCAAACAAGCCATACTGGAAAATCTTTCTTGTCTTTTGGTACAGGAACAGCAGGGGGCATTGTGGACTGTCTCTCTGCTGAAGGCGGGTGTTCAGATGGACCGACTCCATTGCCTGTAAAAGAAAAATACTTATAGTCTTATAGTTGAATATGCTGTGTATAGTCAGACTAATAAATACACAGACAGTACATATATGAAAATGAAATGTGTTTTGCAAGTACACTCACATTCTAATTTCTCAAATGAAGCAATATTTACACTAACATACTTTGTTGTACCTTGAGTAACAACAATTTTATTGCTTAATAGAAACTGGACAAACACAATGAATCACAGAAGCAGAATTACACCAACGACAGAAGAACAATAATTTGACAAGAAAAAGATTTCATGGGTGGAGTGGTTGACTCATGATGTCTTTGGGTGGGTGTGACGGCATTTCTCTCTGTGAGAGAAGGGGGAAGAGTGACAGGTGATCTCACCACAGGCTAACTAAAAGAAAATGGGAATATCTGTAGCTTCTATCATTGGATGGGATGTGGCTATGACATATGGTTAGTGACTGGTGTCAATCTAGGTTTATGGCTGAGGGTCTAAATCACTACAGAAATGGCCTGTCTTACTGTCTCCTTCCTCATTTTGATCTTCCTCATATTCCTTGTCTTCAAACGAGACCTGCAGCTTCTCGTCGAACTGACTACATATCCCAGCATCCCTCTGGGCTTCCCACAGGCAAAGCTCATCCTGATTAGCCTCATTACCTAAACTGCTGAGCTTGTGAGCCGGCAGTCGAGGAGGTGGAGGACGGGGGGGAACGTTGGTGGAAGATCGAGCCGGGCTCTCGGTCCCTGGGCAACGCTTAATAGTGCCGTGGTTGCCGTCATGTTCAGACGGGCTCTGATGTGGTCCGGGGCTGGGCTTTGGCTGGAAAAGGTAGAACAAAATTAGCATCATGCTAACAGCTTTGTTTGGGTCGATACTGTGAACACTGTTATAAGTAGAAGAAAAAAGTGTAGGGGCCATTCACTGATTTCCAATAAGCTTGACTTGGTTTCTATAAACCTGCTTTAAAGCTACAGTCATTGGACTGTAAACAACGTGTGGAAGGGTGTCTAAAAATGAGCAGAGCATCAGAATAAAAGTTTGTGTTTACATTTAATATGTCTGTGTATTGTGCAAATCTGTTTTGTATTTATAAACTGATACACGTACACATACATAAAGATATAAACATGCATTTTCTTAATATATACATTTCAGTGATAAATATTTATTTATTTGAATATATTTCTTAAATACATCTATGTGTTTATAAATAGAAAACAAACACAAACTTTTATTTTGGATCAAATTAATCATGAATCATAGTTTAACAGCCCTATTTGTTATTTTATTTATTACAATTAACTTTAAATGAACAGCGAATCGATTTCAGATGCTAATAAAGATTATTACTAAATATCCTGTATTTGGAAACTCACCTTGGGTGGAAGAGGTGGGGGGACCTTTGGCCTCATGGTGGAGTTTTTCGTGCTGAGACAAATTATTTATCCAGTTAGATAAGTCACAATGTTAATTATTTATGCAAAACTGGTGACAGGATGTTAATAGACGTCTGCGATTGGTTTCATCTGATGTTTTTTAGGAACATCACCAACATGTGATATAAAAGCACACGGGACACATGCAACATAAAAACATGCAATCAAATGTACCGCACAAGTTTGGGGAATTGGGTTAAACAACATAGAAGAACGCTAGATCAAGAGAATCGAGATCAAGTGAACGATGAGGCAATAGCCCAGTTCAAGTTAAAGGGAAAACTCGCCCAAATATGAAAGTTCTGTCATGATTTACTCACCCTCAGGATAAGCTCTGTTTGGTCACTGACATTCTTCCATATATCTTTCTATGTGTTTAGCAGAACAAAGAAATGTATACAGGCTTGGCACAATCGAGGGTGAGTAAATGATGACAGAATTTAAATTTTTGGGTGAACTATCCCTTTAAACAATGCGAAAGGCATTTAAACCTGAGAAAACAAGGCTAATTTTAAAATCAACGTGACATTCTACAACATGGGCTAGCCATGTCATTGTCTAAAAAATGAATGGTGGCAATTTCAGTAAGAGCAAACAAATGGAAAAATGATTTTCAAAGCACTAAAATGATCAAGATATACTGGCAACATGTTCAATGAAGAATTTTTAGATGCTGTTGCATAAGAAAGGTCAAAATGGAAGCATTTTATATACTATGCTAGCATTTTAGCATAGTATATACAGTATCTATAGCCTATACTAAGTTCTGGTCCTTTACATTAAGTTTACATGATTACACATGTTTAAGATGCTTTAAAAGGAGTGTTTCAAAAGCAAGTCTTTTTTAAAAGAACACATCTAAATCTATGCAATATTGAGGGAAAGCCATATTGTATATACAGTAACAACTGCCTGTGAGTATATTCACAATCTAGCACACAAGCCCTTGCATCTTATTGGTTAAATACTCCACATGTAATGACTATTAATGAAAATTGCAGGTAATTTAAATCATTGCCAGTGTATCGTGCTCATGAAATGTTAAACTCTTGAGCAGCAGATAGAGACTATGTATGGAACTTACTGTTGCAATTCATCATCATGATCATCACCATCATCTTCACCCTCATCATCATCCTCCAAATGAGCCTCATGCCCCCTAATGACGGTGGAGAATGTTGCTCATTTATTCATTAATTTGGATTCCCAAATTTAAGCAGCATTTGCAGACTAATTTCGACATGCACGTGCCATTTAAAGCAAACTTGACAGACTAACAGCTAAATCCCCCCCAAGGAATGGGAAAACTAATACTGTGGCAAAAATAACACAGATATCTCCAACACAGCCTTGCCAAGCAAATCAGCTTTTGGATCCACTCGGACAAGCACAAAAGGGCAAGGTTAGGTCACATCAAATATTGATCAGATGAAAAACCAGCTATGCAGAGAGAGACAGATAGGGAAAGAGAGAGAGTGAGTGAGGGAGAGAGAGAGAGAGAGAGATACTGGTGACAGAGCAGCAAAATAAAGAGAAGGGAAGGAGAAAAGGAGAAGAAGCCAAAGAGAGATGAGAGAGAGATACTAAAGTGAAGGACACTGAAAAGCAACATCGTCATACCTTTGGTGCAACTCCTCCTCGACAGATTTTAACAGACTCCTGTAGAAAAATAATCCTTTTAATTTTTTTACACCTGACAATGGTTGGTAAAATTTGAAAATGTACAAGCCAAGTTTTGTTACCAACCACAGAAATAGCCTTTTACATGGATTGTATTTGAATATGTCTCTATCCTTATGGGAATGGGAAAATGAAGCTTTTTACAAAAAAGTGCATCACTTCAGCGGGAGTCAGATTATAATTTCTCAAATTTGGCAAACCACATGACTCATCCCAATAAAGTTACTGGCCAACAGGCAGTCAAGTCCAGACTGTATGTAGACTTTCATGTGGAGGAAATGACCAGATTTGTAACACATCAGGGGATCCATTAGTCTTTATTGATTTAAGCCTAAATAAACAAGCATTTACTGCTAATTTGTCTCTGATGACCCTGGGAAACACTCCAATGTTCAGTCGTTACATTTACAAAGAACTTCTGTTCCCTAATGTCTGAACCTCCGTTCAGATGCTGTTTATCTACTCGGCTCTTAAATTATCGCACAGTAAGGTGTTTTAGACTAAATTAATTTGAAATAAAAGCAAATCAGTGGAAATCGCAGTAGATAAAAACTATATTCATATCTATGGAAGTGAAAACTGGCTCTTGCAAGCCAGTTCTCTTTTACATAAGATTAGGATTGGTCCTAAGGTTTTTTTAGTATCAAGATTAAATATTTCTTCAAAATATAGCTGCAAAAGACATTTTCATTTTTGGGAGAAATATCCTAAAGAGAAGAATGCCTGGCTTCTATTAAAATAGGTTAATAAACAATCGTGTCTGTAATAGTATTATCATTAAGTTAAAAACAAATAAGAACCTGCATGATTACATCACAAAATCTCTACACAATTTGAGATCACCATAACCGATATATATCCTCACAATACTGGTTCAAATATGGTGAAAAATGGCCACAGCTTTAGAACTGTTTCCCCATTTACCAGACAGATGACAGTCAGAGTCTGATAACTGTAGCCATGCATAGAGCCGGATGAATGAGAATGTAAAAGCGCTCATACAATGTGAATTAAGACGCTGAGGGGGTGTCTCGAAAGTGCCCGGGACCATCTGTTGACAAGAGCCGAGAGCGACACCTTTGAACACATGCGCAAGCTCTCACACAAACACATCGAATGCTTTCACTCCATCTGTCTTACTCGACCTTCTGTTCACTATACGGCAGAGATAGTCAACAAGGCACAATGTGCGTTTATTATAAGAGTAACGGTCACATACAGATACGTGTACGATACCAGCAACCAAGTGTCACAAGATAAGAGACAAAAATGACACGCGTCTTTACCCTCTGAATGAATCTTTGAATACAGTAGAGCTGAAACGTACACGGTTTGACATGCAGAATGTACATAATGCATTTGTCACTCGGCTGATCCACGTATGATCTAACATTCGCAATCTATGCCATCCATCAACTACACCAGAACGTTTTCAGGCGTTCCCTAAAATAAAATGGGAGCTTTAAATATCATTCACAAAACTCTCGCCAATATTAAAATTCGTGCCAATGTTAATATTCTCCACAGGGTGCCTTAAAAGACATAGTCTAACAGTCTTTAATGTGCCATCTGCAATTCTGACTGCTGGACAATGACTGCTACTAAAGGGTGTAAATAGTTACTCAATTTGGCGTGATTCATAATTCTTTTCATGAACAAGCTCGAGACAACAAAATAGGTGTGGAGACAATAAATATAATAGTTGATGCATTTTATGACATTATTTGAAATTTGTCAGGAGATTTAAAAGGTAAAACTGTCTGTTGAAAATGCAACGTGGCAATGGATCAATGCATTTTTACATCCCAAATGTTAATGCTCTCAAAACATTGCTTTTAAAGATACGATGTTGACACCTTTTTTATGTTTGCAATCAAAAGCTTCGTTTCGTTCACTGGGCAACAGCTGACATCAGTGGCACAATAAGATGAACATAAAACACACCAGGGTGAAGTACCCAGGAGTTATCTGTAATGAACTTACTTATTTCCTCCTAGGAAGGAGCCTTTTGGAGAACCCTGCTCATAATCCATCTGTAGATCCTGAAACAAAAGACAGGATGTCACATATTCATACATCTTAAGCGTCATATTATGTGGGCAGCAGGTAGGATCGCACAGACCTTTAGTTCTTTGTCAATGAGAAAGTTACATTCATGCATGTGTCAAAAACACAATGAAAACTAAATAACATCATACAAAATGACATCATATTCAACTCACCTCCAGGGTTTTTGTTTGAAATTAGTGTTGTCTAGTTATCTACGCATGCATCGCAATACTAGAATTGCATTATCAAGGATGACTTGTGAGTAAAAGACAGAAAAACGATAAGACCCGAGTGTTAGCTTTATTTGAGCAAGCAAGCATAAGAAACTATTTCTGTACAAATAAATTTGGCTTAAGGTTCGAAAAGGTATCCTTAAAACTCTGCAGGTTGGATTTAAATGTCTTTTAAATACTGAAATACTTTTTATAGTTGTCTATTTTTGGGATGCAAGTAAATGTTGATTCCAAGAGATTTGCTGGCGATTTCATACAAACTGCTCATAATGTTGTGCTCTTAATTAGATCGCTGTGGGTGGACTGGGCCATGTGCTATCTCCACTCCCACTCGCCAATATGATCATTTAAACAGCCAGTCACTTGGAATAAATTCATGAATTAATATAATCATAAAACACTGTAGCATCTACTAAATCTACTCAGAGCTCAATATGAGAAATGTCCATGTACCGCATGCTGTCAGTACAAAAAAAGAGCAAACTCATACGTCGCTGTATATAAACTAACGTCGAGAATTGTTGTTAAAAACGATGTGAGGATGAATCACAGGGACATTTTCAAGTTTACGTCACAATATTCATCAAAATGATCCCAAGAATCAATTTTTTCACATTTTCAGGGAAAACAGGATTGGATTGAAGTATGCAATCCAAAACGTGCCG